>NC_140583.1:293235831-294485206 GCF_964204655.1 Triturus cristatus | reverse complement strand
TCAGTGCCACCACCCACTCACTGCTATAGTTCGAGTCTAATATATATTTTAAAGTTGTGGGCGTTTAAATGTGAGGAAAAATATGCACAGTAGCAAGCTACAGTAAGATATTCCCAAGGATCGTTCTGTAACAAATAGCCATTTTTATGGTAGCAGAGAAATGGCACGGACAACTTAGGTGTTTGAGGATGTTAGAATAGTATTCACTCATGTTTTGCGATGGGAGATGCAATGGACGGGTTTGAATGCAATAGTGGCCTTAAATCCTCAATTGATCATCTTTTCTCTTTATGGGCAGATGTTTCTTTGCATCAAATGCTTTGCATCTTTGCATAGAATGCCTACTTATTTTTCTGTTATATGAGTTTCAAAAGACTTCATGCAGTTCTGCTGGAAGTACCTGGATTAAGTAAGTTGATTAAAAGCCAATTAATAAGGATTTGAAATCTGTGAGCAGTCAGCAAATGTTTGCCATTCTCAGGGAATGAAGGGGTAGTAGTGGATGACAGAGGCTCATGGTACATATCGTTGGCTTAATAATCCCTTAATAATGAGAAAGACATGGTAACATCTCATAAATGACTGGCGCTTGAAGAGAAAGAATTAACATTTCAAAACAGTTGCCCTTCCCCATCTCCTAAGTTCTTCCAACACTGAGCATTCTGCTAGTTGCAAAGTGATAATGTACATCAGCTTTATTAAAGGCTGCCCCTCAAACCCTTCACACCTCTTGACACTTTTTCATTTTCCTTGCTAAACCATAAAGAGAAGATGTTTTGCCACATTGAGTCTATTATAAATCTAATACTGTGTGTTTCACCAGCTGGTGGTTGGCTACAGGGCGCATTCAATAAAGTCACCGTGAGATAAATCTAACAACTCATTATCACTTATGCTAGTTATTTATCTAATTTCAAAAGCATGCAGATACCAAGAGCCCTCATGGTATTAAGAACTAGGAGAAGTGGGAACTACAGAAGTGCAAATGAGGATCTCAGAGCATGTCTAAAAGCAAAGTTTAATGTGAGTCCTAAAGGAAGGGTAGGATGCCAAATAATGAAAGGAGAGGCTACCAGTGCAGACCCTCCTAAACTTTGGCACTTGCAACAACCATAAGGCTACAGTGGATCCACCTCACGGTCCCTATCTTCTCATTCTGCTTGGTAAATGTTTGTAGCATGTGTTGCTGTAGATGCATATGCTTTTCATAATCTTGCCGTCCAGAGTTGGGTGTGTATGTTTGCAATTTGTTTGTCTTCAGAGAAGGTCTAAGTCACAAGATACCTTATGACCCCTTTCAGTTCTCAATCCACCAGGACAAAGATTGCACCTCGGATTGTATTTTTCTTTTTATACCTTAAGGTTCGGTCAATCATCATACCAGTGCCAGCTCTGGGATCAATTAGGTCTTTTCCAGGACCTTCGGTGACAGATGTCAAGGGTATGACCCACAGAGACAGAAATATTCTTAACTGGATCAGCGACTATGTAGGGCTTGTGACTTTTTCTTTTTCAGGTCGTATTGAGAATGATTGTTGGGCATTCAGAAGAAGATGCCCTTTCAATTTTTGAGGTCCCACCAGTGCCTGGTCTGCAACCTGTGCTCATCTCCGAAACACAGGGTATCAACCTGCTCGGCATGCAAGCCCTTAGGTGTAAGAAGACTATCAGAGCAAGTGCTGGTGGGCGCATCAGAAGATGGAGTCTCGAGACAGACCTGAGACCACATATCTGAGTACCTCACCGGTGCAAAGGGAGATGAGGCTAGGCCATCCAGAATCCAGGTGTTGGGACAGGAGGAACAAAACTGGAGATTCAGATTGGCCGCCAACTGTTTTTCAGTGGCACTTGAGAACCACCAAGCTACAATGATGGGTCTATCTCCATACCCATGAACAATGATAATGTATGAACTGAGATCAAAGAGGATACCTCAAAGGGGTATAGATGGTCTTTTGTACCATAGAAATCTCTCTATAGCTGGAAGCCTGTGCAAACGGGCTAAGGCAGGGGAGATACGGGATCTACTTTGGAGATCGCAACTTAGTCTTGCGGCATAATTTTTAACAAATTGCAGGTTGTTAATGAGGATGTGAGGCAGGCCAAGATAAATGGGATTACAATAATCGAGCCAGGATGAAGCAAAAGGGTTTTGAGGTGAGAACCTTTTGAGCAGGTGTGTATAGGTAAAGGACATTAACCAGTGAAGCTGGAAGAAGCAGGATTTGACTACAAATGAGACATGATCATTAAGAGGCAAGGAGGAGTCCATCTTAACACAATCATTAAGAGGCAAGGAGTAGTCCATCTTAACACTGAGGCTTTTTACGACTGGGACCAGTGTGGGGGTGGGTCCTAAACAGTTAGCCCAAAATATTGCAAAGTAAAGGAGCAAGCAGAAAGTTTTTGTGGAACAACGATTTTTTTGGTTTTAACCGCTTTAATTTCAAAACGTTTGCTTTCAACCCACATGTGCTTCAGACAAACAGTTCAGTAGGTATCACATAGGCTGGCTAAAATCACACTCTAGTCTGGTGATGATTAAAATGTCAACCTCATAAAGAAACGAATGTTAGTCCCATTGGTTCAGTAAGGCAAGCCAGGGGAATCATGTACTGATTAAACAGTAACACAGAAATGAGGGTAGAGGCTGTTAGAATCCGCACCCAGCAGATGAGCAGTGTCTGGGGTTACAGAATAGCGCAAAGAACCAAGGAGTACTCCCCTCTATACTCCTTATTTAGGAACAAGTCCTACAATAACATTTAATGCACAAAGGTTCAGCACTATATAGCATATATGTATCATATCAAAATTCACAACAATTAGCACACAAATAATTCATCCAAAATGTATAATTCTTGAAGAGGTTATTCTTTATTTTACTTTAAAATATTTTCTTTATTTTCCAGAAATCAAGGGATCATAGCCATAGCCAACGCGTTTCGTCTCATAAGAAGACTTCTTCAGAGCTTCACAGTAAGACAGAGCGTAATTTCATATGCTGTTTTTACAATTCTGGTTTTGAGAATTCCAACGTTGCATGGTAACCTGTAGCATGTGAGCTCCTTATGTTTCAGATTGAAAAAAAAATCTGAAACATAAGGAGCTCACATGCTACAGGTTACCATGCTACTGCGGAAACTGTATACTGCATAGAAGTTTTGGAACGTTGGAATTCTCAAAACCAGAATTGTAAAAACAGCATATGAAATTACGCTCTGTCTTACTGTGAAGCCCTGAAGAAGTCTCGTTATAAGACGAAACGCTTTGGCTATGGCTATGATCCCTTGATTTCTGGAAAATTAAGAAAATATTTTAAAGAAAAATAAAGAAGAACCACTTCAAGAGTTATACATTTTGGATGATTTATTTGTGTGCTAATTGTTGTGAATTTTGATATGATGCATATATGCTATATAGTGCTGAACCTTTGTGCATTAAATACTGATTAAACAGTAATGGCAAAAAAAAACGTGCAACACCATAGAATAAGGGTTCTGGTAGTAGATACTAAGGGAACTGGCAAAACCTGGGGGACCTATTAGTAAGAAAATCTGAATCCATTGATTAACCCAACCCAGAGTCTTACCCTTCAAGGCTCCATCCCCCATATGACATCACTGCTTACCATGCAGTCATACAGAATGCGGTGCAACACCACAATGTTAAGCTCCGTGTAGTTGGATGATTTTCTGTCCAAGTCTGTTTTTTAAACTTGAAGATCTGTCCAGTCTGCCCATGCTGAAAAGCAATACATGGACAATTTCAAGGACCCGGTCATGGTTAACGTTATCAAAGTCGAAAGTGCAGGTCTTCACCAGAACACAGGACTTGGTACTTGGTTTGTGAGGAATAATTAGCTTTGTAAGCCTCCTTATCGCCTCAGGTAGGCAGTGAACATCACTGAGAGCACAGGTGCAGCAAAGATGTGCATGGTCAACCAGCTTTGTGAATGCATAACATATGAGTCTCAAAATAAATTTACTTACAGTGAGAAATTGTAGTTGAATAGAAAGTACACAAAATGCAGTAAAGCAATAATGTAATATAATATAGTAATGAAGGTGGACCCCATCCTCTCCATCCAGCATATAGTTCAGTCTCCACATGTTTGGGAACTTTGACACAGTCCTGACTGAAAATGCAAAATAAAGAAATAGTTAACAGTTTAAACAATATTGGCATACATAATTATCTATTACTAATTGATCGCAAGTAACATACTATAAAGTGGAGGGTTACTGTCCTGCTAAAAGTCAGATGCTTGATTGTGAACCCGGTTGTTTTGTGGGTTAGATCTCCTTCGGTCTCGGGGAGTAGTAGGGACGGCTTCAAGGCATTTCTTCAGCATTTGTGGACCACGCGATCCTGCAGGCAAGGTCATCATCCGCTTAGGGTCTACCGAATCCATTGGGCTTATTTCTAGCCAGAAAGAAACGTGGCAGCACTCCACTCGAAATTACGGGAGCGGCAGTGGGATCCACGAAAGTCCAGGCTCAAAAGATGTTCAGCAAGCTTGAGGCAAGATCCTACCAGCCAACTTCCAATCAGTCAGTGCCCTTTGCTTTTAAAGTATCTAACCATCAGGGCTAAAGCAGGCTTTCCCTCACAGGTGCCTGGATTCCACAGTGTACTACCGCCAACGCTCTATGCGGTAAACTCACGAGAGAGACCGTAATCCAGTGTCAACATTGAGGGCACACTGGGCGTGCCCCTCCAGGTCACAGGAAAGGTCCAGGATCTCTGCTAGTCTTGGACAGATTTATTCCTCTGCACACATGTTTAGATTAGCGTGATGCCACGGCCAAAAGAAATAAAAAAGGATTTCATATATATATACGTGTTTAAGAACTTTGGGCGGGGAATATGCCTACATACTTTGCAGGGGATATACCAGTCCCAATGAGGGATCACTTTTCCCACTATCATAAGTTGTATTTGCCTTTTTCCATAGTTGGCCTCTTTTTATGTGTTTTTTCCAGCTGCTAGCTGGAGGTGGCAGGATGCTCTTCCTGAAGACTTAAGGAGTCGAGCAGGACATGTCCCACGTTTGCCAAAAGAAAATAGTACCCTCACTTTGTCCTAGCTGAAGGCAACATAAACCTTAAATTTAGTATGTGGTTGGCAACCTTATCTCATGTGGGATACCACAGAAAGAGTAAATTGTTGATTTATGCCCTCATTTGTGCAGCACAAGATAATTGAGGTCTGAAAATGTGGTAGTCTCCGGTGTCGCACAGCAGAGTTTTCTATAGCCTGAACAATTAATTTTCTGTGTATTTTTGTGTGTGTGGCAGAGAAACCTGTCAAGTTAACAATTGCTGCTCTCTACATTCCCCTCCCTTTTCCTTGAAACATGAGAATCCGGAGGAGAGTAGGACGCACTCATCTAGAAGGAATACAGTTTTCACGCTTGAAAGAAGCACAATGGTGCTGCTTACTGACAATATCAGCCAAGCATTCTACCACCGAGGCCATAGGAGGTGAAGTGTCACTTTTTAAAGCCTAGCCAAACTGGTTGTTGTACTGGGCAAAAGTCAAATATTTGGCGGAGTACGAAGCATAATGGCACTGTTGAAGTTTTGGTGATGAAGGGAAATTAACAATTTCCTTTTCTGTGGGCACTGTTGGCATATGCCTATCTTGGGCAAGTACCGTAAAAGAGACTGCTTGATGCTTCGGTAGTGGGTCTGGCTTGTTAACTTTTTTTGGTGGATTATACTTTAAGAACCAAGGTGCGCATCTGATTCTGTTGTGAGAACATGGGCAAGTATAGGTGAGGGTAGGACACAATATTCTGCTAAGAGACCTAGGCAGGTATTGGTAAGTGAGAGATAGTGACATAGGATTGTGCTATGGGACAAAGGCAGGTATTCTTTGGTCCGTGTTGAAGACTTAAGATTCTGCTGTAAGACCAACATGGTTATGAGTCAGTCAGTGCACAGTATGGAAGATGGTGCTGTGCATTGATTGGTTACTCTATATAGGACCGACACTTTTGTTTTCTGATCAAGATAGACCTTGTTAACTCATTACATGGCACATCCGTTTCTGATGTAATTTGGGTGTAACCGTGTGAATCTTGTTAGGTCACATGTTTCCTCTCAGAATGTCATATATATAAACTCTTTCCTGAAGATGTTCAAACAGAGGTTGTTCATTGGAGTTTCACCTGCAGCCTGTCATAGATACTTATAAAATTAGTAGTTTATCCATTCATAATAGTCCAAATGCAGTCATACAGTCTATGGATTAAAGCTCTCACTCGATCAATTCAAGGTAATGTTACCTACAATAGGTTTGTGGAGTTCTTCTAACACACACTGCTGAGCCTAGGGCTTAATATCTTGCCTCCTGTTTGAGCTGTGCAGCAGCTGTGAACCTAGGTTCCTGTTTGACCTCTGCAGCAGCAGCGAACAAATCCATGTTTGCAAGATTAGGTTTCTTGTTGCCTCTTGTTAAAATATGCTGGGCTATATGTTGGGAAACATTTCACGGTGAGATACCCATGATGTTTAAAGCTTAGATTAAATATATTTGCTAGACCATCAATGTGAAATCAGGCTTGAAGTTTTGTTCTATACGTTGGGATGAAGACATACTTGTAAGATTGGTTCGAAAAGTGTTGAGGTTTCTCATTTGGAAACCTTGATTATAAAGATGTGTGTTTTAGAGTAGAGACAGACTTTAGATTGATAGGTATGTGTAACTGATACATTGGTTGGAAACAGATTTGTGAAGACCTAGCTATAAAAATGTGTAGGTTGTAGTGAAGATGAATTTCATGCATTAGTTATATAGTTGCTTATGTTGGAGTCGAGGCAAACTTGATTATATAGATGTGTATTGGAGTCAAGGTAGGCTTGGTTATACAGACATATATTAGTTTGAGTGGGGAGATTTATGAGACCTACTGACAAAGTGTTAATTGAAGACAGATTTCAAAAACCTGATTATAAAAGTGTCTGTTCAGGAGCCTGCAGATGGTAAGGGGAAGCCTTCTTAAACAAAATTGTGTAGATTGAGGTGATGGAGACAGGGGAAGCTTCATTGTAAAGATCTTGATGTCCGGTAGATGCTATCTTGGGAAACGTTGGTATAAAGATGTATATATAGTGCTGTAGTTTGATTGGGGATACTTGGTCATGTGGACTTTGTCATGTCTCCTTCCAGGGCGCCATGGGACATGCTGGGATTACTGGGCCCAACCTTGGGGGGTGGGGGAGCCAGACAGAGCAATCCTAGTGCCGGCTGTCCCTTAAGCAAGCAGGGAAAAGAACTTCTATGAAAGGATTTGCCATGCTAAAACAGCTGCTTATTACAAATGATGAATTTCGATCTCTGCAGATTTTCTCCTGGTCTTCTAGCTATGTTTTTACTCTGACATGTTATGTACTTTATTTTTAAGGCGGAATAATAGCTTGAGTTACCTGTCCTTGAGCAATTTGGTAGTTTGTATTCTGGTTCAGTTGCATTTTTTCTTTGGTTTGTTCCAATCAATAGCTGATATGTACATGCGACTCCCCAATATTTGTATAGCGGAATTATCTTGCTATATATCTTTTCATACCTAGGCATAGATGAGTGGATTGCTTGGCTTTTATAGGAATAGACTGTAATTGTCCCCAAACTAGAATTTCAGATTATGTTGCTAATTGAATAGTAACAGCTGTTCTGGGTGAAAGGGTGAAATCTGCTTCTGTTCACCTTCGTCTTGCAGGGCTGGCCGGGATCCCCTTGGTGAAAGCAACATTTGCCACCCCCATTACTCATGTATTGATTTATGCTTGAAATTAACGTGTTAAATTACAAGTTCCGAAAAAGATGTGAATCAGTATGTTTCTCTGGTGTCCTTAAATCAACTAATTCTTTATTTTTTTATTGTATTTCTCTGCCCATCTTTGTGCTTTTTTTTCCCCCCTCTTCCGCATCTTGACTTCTCCTTTTCACTTCTGTGCCAGTCCTACTCACCTCCTCGTTCTATGCTGGGCTTTGTCACCAACTGGCACCTCCTATCTTTGGCACCGTCACCTTCTGTGCTGAGCTTCTCTAGAATTCTTCCCTTTCTATGATTAGGTTCACCACCACCTCATTCTATATTTTATTGGTTTTATTATTCTGTACTCATTCTGTCCTCCTTCTATGCCTGGCACTACCACCTCCTCTCCCCTTTACTTCTATAGGTTTGAGTCTGGCCCTTCTTCATTTTCCCAAATGTGCCACTTCCAAATTCTTTCTCAGTCTCATCTGTTTCTAATTCCAACTTTTGCTCCTTTCTGACCCAACTTCTCTTTGCTTGTATAGCTCCTGCTCCTTTGTTCTTTTCCTTTTCAGTGCTACATTCGGCCTCTTCTTTGTGTATCCACGTTATCTCCTGTTTGGGTGCAAGGCTCCTCAACTCCTTTATTTCGTAACCAGGTCCCTCACATCTGCTTTGTGTGCAGGCTCTTCTTTGTTTGCCTTGATCCTGGCCCTTCCGTTTGTGTGCCGGGCTCCTGGCCCTCCCCTGTGTGTCAAACTAAAAAGGAGTTAGAGTATAAAGGTGCATCACCTTCATCTCTTATGCATACTAAAAAGCACTCTTACCAGAATTAGACCATTAATCATTTTAATGTCACCATCTGAATATTCCAAACAGAAATCTTTAACAATGGGTCAAGCACATCCAAAGATGATTACTTCGTGAATACAGATTACTCAAAAGGTCTAAACACAGCACAAAGCAGGAAACAAAAAGTTCCTTAAAGATGTAACAGCTCACGGGAGCACCATTGAGCGGACTGTACACCAAGAGCAGTTCTCTCGATTTCTCCTCATTGGAATGTCCCATATTTGCAAGGGCGAGAAAAGCAAATCAAGAGCAGAACAAGAATTCCTCATTCACTACTTGTGTGCCCTCTTCTGTTTTCCTGGCCAACTCCACTGCACTTTCCCTTACTCACTTTTGACTGGTGTGAGCCGTCTCATGTTGTAACCCTTGCCATGCTTACCCTCGACCAATTCATGTGCAGCTAAGAGATCACTGTTAATATCAAAACTAAAAAAGCCAGTGTTTCTTATTCACGTAGACCTATTTGTGTACTGGCACTACATTAAAATAATACGTTTAACATATTAGTACTACTACTTAATGATGTAATTGTTGCACTCCAGGGCCTTCCACTTTGTGTGCTGAGCTTGGACCTCGCCCCTAAATTCTGTCTGTTGTCAGACATGACCTTTTCTTTTCCTTTCTCCACTTGCTTTCTGTGCAACATTAATCAGTCAGTTTTGCACCTTTATGCCTATTTTGTGCCCGACTTCTCTTTCTCTGTCAGGGTCCGCTTCTTCTCTTTGTGTCCGGTCTCTTCGCATTCTGGCTAACTTACTCTGTCTTGCTCCTCTTTTTTGTGTTTCTGGCACCTCCACCGTAACATTTATGGGCCTTACTCGGGTTCCTCCTTATTTCATGGGCCCTTTTTAGGGTCGAGCTTGCGAGTGCCAGCTACAAGTTTTGCAGCGTGAATCTTTCTGGATTCACTATGCTGTGCATTATTCCGCCATCTAGTGGTTGGGGCCGGAATCGTAGTTCTTTCTCTTTCTCTTTCTTTTTTTTTTTTTTTGCGTGGCCCAGGTGGGCGTCGACATCCCACCATTTGGTGTCCTTTGTGACGTTGACGCGCTTCCTGCGGAAGCTCCCACCTTTGGTCGCCATCTTCAGATTATTTTTTCCGCCGTTGGGTCTGGATCGTTACCGAAGAGTTCCAGAGTTTTGGAAGAGGAATCCATGAAAAGAGAAGAAAATAGACAAAAATCAAAGTTTCAGCTTCACCAGACTTCAGGTCAGGTAACCGGGACGACAAGGGAGAAGGTTTAGACCGAGATCCCGGCGTTCAACGGAAAATGCGCTCGCAGGGGGCTCCCGAGCGCTGGAATGGACAAAACACCTTTCAAGTTTTGCACCAATTGCCACCACAAATACGCCAAGAAGGACCAGCATCCAGTCTGCAACCTCTGCCTGCTGCTCGACCACAACAGTGAGGACTGCAACGCGTGCTCGGCATTCACAGCCAAGACACTCAGAGTAAGAGAGAAGCAGAGAAGGGCGAACCACACCATGCAGGGGCAGGGTCCATCTCCATCGCTCCGAGACTTGGGCCTCTCCAGTGGAGAGGAAGACAACATTGCCGAAGGACCAGGGGACTTTGTGGTCGTCGGTCGCTAAGAAGACGTCGAAGAAGGTAAGGGAGTCGTCGACCCCTAGACACTCGAAAGGGTGAATCTAAAGCCCGAGCGACACTCGTAGAAGTGAAGTCAAATCTTCGAAGGGAGCATTGCCGCCGAAAATGCCGTTATTGTTTGAAAATAACCACCTTTTGCTTTCAAATATATGCCATTCATGTTGCAACAATAAGCACACTTCTACATATTTATGAGTTTTCACGAGGAGACATTTTTGTGTCATCAAATAAACGAATTTTTGGAAACACATGTTTGTTGCCCAAACATCAAATTGTCATTTTCATCAAGTGATTGCATGTACTAGTGCAATACAGGGATAGATGCTGCCTTGCATGCTCATCTAGTACCATTTTTTGAATGGAAACTCACAATATCCCAAGCGTTTCCCCAGTTAAGGTAGAACAATCGTTATGACAAGTGCTGGTTTAGAATAGTCATTCATGTCCACAGAAGGCGAGTTATTATGATCTTTATACTAGTAGCAGCATTATGCAGCAGTTGGCTGTTCTAGAATTGCCACCATTATGTCACGTCCTCCGGCAGGGATGGCTTGCTGCTGGAGGCAATGAATGCCCACTGTATGTTATTAATCCTTTCCATTATACAAGGGTAAGCATTATGTGTGAGGGCACCATCACAACATGGATGCCCACCCTATTCCAAGAATAACCACAACTGTGCTAGGGTTGGGAGAACATGGGTGCCATCATGCTAGGGATATGTGCAATATGCAAGAGGAGCAATAACGCCAGGGCCAGAATTACACCATTGGTGGGTATAATTATGCCACTGATGCCCACACTGCCAAGCATGAGCTTACATATTCTTAGTTTATTGAGCAGAATACTTCCTGCCCTTTCAATATTAATGTTAATCTATCCACGTGATCAGTTACAGTAATGATAAGCAGTCCATATAAAACCCGTAAATTGTGGACTGGATGAGATCCTTTAAAAATGATGTCCTGCTTTACCTCTCAGCATATTAGAAATAGATGACAATTTTACCCAAGAGCACAGTGAACTTGGTCTCTGCACATAGTTGTGGGCGTTACCATGGAGATGCAGGTTTTCGGGCTGCGCCTTCTCTGAAAGAACATATGGAGTTTCAGATGCTCTTGCTGAGATTGTGGGAGGGGCTGAAAGAGTATGTGCTCACTAGACCAGCACTACAAATTAAACGTTCTTCAAAGTAAATCACCTCGCTAGGGTATTCAACATTTTCTTCTTTATACTTCTTTATCCACCAGTTTTGGCCCCTTGGTCCTTATGAATTATCCCTCTTTGATTTAGAGTTAAGGTGTGAAAACTGAAATATCAGTCATTTTGAAAATCTCTGGGCCATTACTGTTTGTGCAAGAGAAATATTTTCATAGCTCTGCACAGTAAATCTATAGTGAATCGTTTTTCTCCTATAAAGAAGGCATATTTAGGCCTAAACAACCATATGCCCGATTGCTTATCTATACCTCCTTTGCAGTCCTGTCTTGGTGAAATTGCCATCTTTGGACATAATGGAATGGGTTGAATTAGACCGTGCCAGCTTGTTTAGAAAAATAACAGCCATTCACTAGAATAAACCCCTGAAATTAGAGCTAGCTGGAGCTGCTTCTTCTAATTGTTTTCTTTATACGCTGTTCAGTGATAAAATACTATTTTTGCTAGCAGGCCTATACAACAATTCTTTTCGTCACTGGCTTTGTACTGTAATCCTGATCTCTGTAAGGAAGTAATTAGGAGAATTGCTCTTCATTGCTCTAGTTTTTTGTGCTTCTACTCATTTTTGGCTGAATCTCTTCCTCTCATGTATTTTATTCTGGATAATTCCTACCTCGACCCTCTTATTGCTTGATAATTTACAAAGACAAGGGAGGGGAGAGGTACTGCTTGTAAGGAGGGGAAGTGATGCAGCAGACAGGTTTTGTTTTCTTTTTCTGAAAATAGATGTGCTTCGAGTTGGCACGGAAGCTTTTGGAAAGGACATGGGTAGTCCATTTCCATAGTGATGGGAAATCCTCCTGCACAGTCTGCCTTGATCACATCCCCTTTGTGCAAAGAGAGTGGTCAGTTGCCTCTCCCCTCATCAATGCTATATATATATTAAAGACAAACCAAAGACTTGGGATGATCTGAGTAAAAGTTACTAAAATGCTGCTCTAGCTGTTAGACAACTGAAATCCTAACTCTCCCTTTGCTACATCTTTCAGAGTTGGGTCAATATATACATTTTGTTGAGTTTCTTTCTCTGGAGACTTCTAAGGGGAGCTAGTTCCACAGCCCGAACTTTGAAGGCACACCAGCCACAGCTAACACTATAAAGTAGACAGATGAAAAATTTAGTTTTCGCAAACCAACTCACTATCTGGCTTTGATTACTTACTGCGACTTAAATTGAATGTGCATGTGGTCAAGCAGTCAGTGAGGACTAGTCATGTCACGGGATGTTTGTGAGCACTTAATGGCACTGATGACCAGCCAAGGACCATAATTTTTATGGTATGGCAGCTAAGGGATCAAATATTGGGTCAAACCTAGATAACGACTCATACAGTAGTCTACCCTGGAACAAACTGTAGCGATCGTACCAGGTATTACTGAGCCTCTGGTAACAAAGCACTGCACTGGGCAGGCCATGACTATATAGCTAGTGTGAGGAGCAAACAAAAGCTCATCATTTAAAAGCACCCCCTAGCTAAAGCTCACTTCATAGTAAGGCAGAGGTCCGGGGCCAGTAACCTTCTGCTAGAAGTTAGATGCACAGGTATTCGTGGTATCACAGATAAATCTCGATCTTGCTTCCATTAAGTTTCAAATGGCTTTATTCACCCACTCTGAAATTTCTGCAAGATAGAACCTTAAATACCTTACATGCAACCGCTTTTGAGGAGTCGGTTTGCAGGAGAATCTGTGTAGGTAATGGTTCCGGACCAGGCTTTCCATGAGCCATACCAATGAACTCTGATAAACAGGCATGATTAGACTTTGAATTGATGCCGATGGAGAACAGCCGGGTCTGGGCAGAAAAACAGTTGTATGTCAAGGGTAGTGGTATGTCAAGGGCAGTACCTTTCACTACCGTCTCGTAAAGATGGCTAATTAGATTGGTGTGATTTAGAATATGAAATCGTACCCCCAGATCCAAAGGGATTTGGCCAAGACACTGTTGCTATATGTTGCAAGACAGCTTTTCAACTAAAGATAACTTGTGCTGAGCCTGTGTCCTTTGTCCTCTTAATCAGGTTTGTCATATCTTCCACCATCAATCGAGCAAATGATGAGATTCTTGCTTTATTCTGCACTGGAATTAAATGGACTTTGCTATCTTTCAGGCAAAGCCTGTGTCTGGATTGAGTGCCTAATCTTAAGAACTATTTCATTGGAAAATAAGCTAAATTTGTAGCAGGTTAGTAAGCAGACTTGTGGAGGAGAGCTCTTTGAAGACTGAACATACCTCCTGAGTCACATTTGGGGGCCCGAGTCGCACAAAGGAAACGGACGGAGTCTCCTAAAGTAAAGATAGCTTTTCCGTTCTTTTCATAAAGAGCACCCAAGTCTTCCTGTATCAAGGAAAGCTTTGTGTATGTTTTTCAGCTGTGCTTTTTGTGTATGTTTTTCAGCTGTGCTTTTCAGCCAACATGGCTTTAGAGAATGAGGGGTTGCCTCTATCGTTACCATGGCTTCATGTCACCTGGATGATTTGAATGAGCCACGCTATATGTACTACAGTCAACCTCAGCAACATGGTAAGAATTAATCTGGAGTGCATCAAAAACGACCCAGGCACTATGCTGTGCGATTTTTTAGGTCTCGCCTTGCTATCACGTAAGCGATCGCAAAGCGAGACTATAGAGAGCGGGTTTGAAAAGTGCTCCCAAAAAGCGGATTGCATGGCTAGCACGCGCACAATCACGCGCATCGTGCCGCCATGCAATCCGCCTTTTGGGAGCACTTCAAAGGGTCCGCTCCCCCGCCCCCAAGCGCGCGCGCGCCACGCTCCGCCGGGCTTGTTATAAACCTGTTAAAAACCTGTGAGGATGTTGCCGTCATCGACTACCTCGCATAAACCCACCTGCCAGTAGGTATTTGGATCGGATAGCAGTGACTGCAAGAGAACGATAATTGGAGCACGACATTTGAGAGTCGACCTATGGCAGAGAACGCAATGCGCAATTACATCACAACCACGTCATATAGGAGACTCCCGCCTCCCGCAGACCGCAGTCATTTCCGCGCATCTACTTCACGAGGTGTACACCAGTATAGTGTCGTGATACTGTGGTTGTACACCTATCCACTTTGCGTTTTAGGTGCAGTGACTACTGCACCTGGGCTAGTTAAGCTCACCTGCTTGTTGTTTATTTCGGCTAGCCGCGCATGGAGGTGAGGCGTAACCGTTGCGGATCACCGAGGGGTGGGTGGTGTGTGTGGTGCGTGTGTGGTGCAGGGTGCTTTGTGATGTGTCCATTTCTAAAGTTTGGTTGTCTGTTAGCTGCATATTTTGCAGATCTTTGACCGTGGTTTATACACTGGCTAGCTGCTATACACCATTTTTATATGCAAAGATTTTTCCGAAAATATTGATTTGAATTATATTTCAAAGCGTTAGCCTGCACAGCGATCAAGTGATCCCTGCAAATACTGTTTTTCTGTCTGCATTTTAGCCAATCGCGCACTGCCTTGTTTTTACCGCAGACCGTACACGCATACGTAACTTTTGCCATGACGTGTACTGCACATGGACGAGAACAAAAGGCATCCCGGCCAATGCTTGTTTTTTTAGCTATAACAATCGCTTGGACAGGAACTAAAGTGAAATGTGAGCCGGAGACTGAGGGGCGGAGCTGTGGCGGTGCCTGTCACGCAGAATCGGCACTTTCTGCACAACCCTGCTTGTCCTGGACATGCATGTTTCCCTTCCCCCTCCCCGCACACTTTGTTTTTGCCTTTCGCTTACCTGTTCCCCTTTTCTCACCGCCTCTGCCACTCTTCTCCCCGCCTCTGCCACTCTTCTCCCTGCCCGTGCATCTTTGCCCCTTCCACGCTCTGTTTTCACACTTCCTGTCTCCTTCCCCCTATCTGTCCTCTGCCTCTTCCCGGTTTCACCTCTTTCTGCCTGTGTCTCCTTTAAATACATATCTTTGCCCTGAACAGTGCCTCTCTCCACAGTCTCCCAATGTTTGAACTCGTCTCCTTCTTTCATAGCGCCTACAATCTAGCTCCCTCTGCCCTTCACGGTGTCTGTGCCCCTCCTGTTTCTGGCTGCCTGTCTCCTCCTCTCCCCTTGCTCTGTGTCTGCTCTCTGCCTGTGCCTCCCCACGGCTTGACCTCCTCCGTGGATCGTCGTCTTCCATATCTGCCTTTGCCCCCTCCTGTTTCTCACCGCATGATCTCTGTCCGTGGCCCTCCTCTTCCTCAAAGCCTGCAATCCTTCTTTCGCGTCCCTCTACACTCTGTGTTCTTTAACAGTTTGCTCTAGTTGGCATCTTTCCCAGAATGCTTTGGAAAACAAGCATTTGCAATGCAATAGGTCTCGCAGTTATACGAGTTTGACATATAGGCATTATAAATGACAGTGCCTTTTATTTATGTTTTAAAAAACCCAAACTTAAATAAAAAGCATTGTCATTTACAATGCCAATAGCTCAAACTCCTATAAATGCGAGACCTATTGCATTGCAAATGCTTGTCCTGTAGTAGTTGTGAGAATCAAGCTGAATAGAGATCAGAACTAAATAATGATTAGTCCAACTCCACAGCATTACTGTATCCACTTAGCAGTAGTGAAAGACACGCATACACTGACGGGACTGGAGCACCTACATGACCTTAAGGCACAGCACCGACTCTTAGATCAGTGACTCCTCTACAACCATTCATTTTAACAATCATAAACGT
Organism: Triturus cristatus; assembly: GCF_964204655.1. Lineage (NCBI taxonomy): Eukaryota > Metazoa > Chordata > Amphibia > Caudata > Salamandridae > Triturus > Triturus cristatus. Next base: position 294,469,088 of record NC_140583.1, on the reverse strand, counting down.
CCAGTCTTCCACAAAATCTGACTAGGCTTACATGCTCCAGGATACATCAAATCGGCTCAGATAACCATCTACACAAATGTCTTTTACCAAAATCTGATATGGTCAGCACGGTGCAACAGAGCTGTTGTTGTGGCAATAGTACCTTGTTCAAATGCCAACACAATATTTTGACTGGTTGATGGAGTTCCTCTATGCTTTTCTGCTTACGCCACTCCTTTACAGGATTCTCAAGAAATTGGAGAACACAAACAGTCATTGCCTTACTGTGGAGATGTTCTAACAGGATCTGAATTACCTGATTTAGCAAGAGGATCAGATTTTGGCGCTCCCTTCCTTTGCTCACCTTAACAGACTGGTTTCTGGAATGCAGCATCTGCTAACTTGGATTTGTAAGAAACAGACACTGCTGTTGTGTATGCTGCCAGAAAGGACTCCACAGTAGAAGAATAAAGGTTTTTGCTTTTACCACTAACATCTTGTAAATCACTTAATGTTTTAGAGCCCTCCTTTAATTGTATCTAAGCTTTTCTGGCACAGGGTGACAGGACTACAAAATGTTTGTACATTCTTACAGACCTCTCTCCGCTAGGAAGCATCTTTCTGTGCACCGCCGTGGCAGCTCTGTTTTGACACTGAATCTTTAATTGTTAAACAATTGTAACTTATGATCTAATCCCATTTTCCTTGTGAGATGAAAAACAGCCTTCATAAACCGCTATCACCTTGTTCAGAAGGATAGACAAACGTCTTCCTTTTAAATGTTTTGTATTTAGTTTGCTGTAAGAAAATATGGCACCGTAAACAGCCACCTTCTTTATTCTCTAAAAAACAAAATTTCTTCTAAACAAGAAAATTGTTCTTCTGATGTTCCAACCAATAACTTAATTCTTACTCAATCTGTACACAGTGTAGATGTCTCAAAAGACCCTCAATTCGATTTGGAACACATACACCCTCTATGAAAATTGATAATCTTTTTGTCACCTCTTGAATGTTACCCATGGCATCAACGTGGTAAACCCTACTTTTGCTACCTGGTGATATTCAGTAACTCCAAAGGCGATAGAGAGGTATAGCCTCCTCCAGTACTTTGTTGTTCGACCACAGTTAATGCAAAATCAGTGTCCTTCCAAAGGCATGTTCCCATTGTACACTGCGTAGGTTATTCCAGACTGTTTTGTTAGCATTGCTCACTTTATGCAGGAAATTTTGTGCAACCTATTTGAATGAGGTTTGCTCACTCACATCTATTCTCTTGGTAAGTTAGTAGCATATTTGTGCTTGGAGCATATCCATATTCCCGTCGGGAATGGCAGAATAAAGTGTTTGAGGTAAGGGCAGGGGCGTTCAGCAGTGTAGGTGTTGAACCTGTGCTTGAAGAGGCTGCTTATATTTTGTGTAGCAGCACACTCATGGTGTGCTGCCACACAAAATATAAAGGGACCAAATCATTTTAACAAAGCCTTTCCCAGTCCTGTTTATGGTGTTGGCACATGGCAGCTAAGAGGAGGCTTGAGACCATGGACTACAAATATCTGATTGCTCACAAAGGTAGTTTGTCCTTAATTAATTCTACCCTTTATTTGTATTTTTGAGGAATGATAGTTGGCACTGGGCTGGTGCGATAAAAAAGGTCAATCAGTGGCTTGAGTTAGAAGGGCCACTGGAGGTTAGTTGGTAGGGAAATGCTCTAAATGGTTAGACAGTTTGTCGACCAATGTGGTTTTCAATGTTATTACTTTACTAGCACATCTAACCTCATGATGTTGGATACATTCAGTGTGTAATAACATGCAGACCAAAGGGACCACGGGCCCAGAGTTACTGGTAAGTAATTTTATTACAACTTCTGTGGTATGACTGTCTATGGAAGGACATCTGGAATCTCCTAAGCCAAGGATCAAGAGTTTGGTTGAAATGCAAAGGCCTGACTCATGTGCCTGTTAAAGTTGGTTAGGAATCCAATTCAGGAATACATAGAAATTTCTTGGCAGGGCCATCCTGGGATTCGCTACTGGTGGCGAGCCTTGGCTAGACCTAGACACCGAGATTTATTTCAGAGCCTTTCAGCCTCTCCTACATGTTTATTGGAATACTGAATAGGAATCAATGGGTTTATGGTAATTGTCCAAGAGATCCCTTCGTTTTTTCATTGCACAATTTTAGCTCCTATACGATCTTTTAACCAACTGTCCTGTGGGTGTTATAATCAAACGGCCTAGCAATTTTACATTTCTTACAGGTTTTGAATTTCCTCTGTGGTAAAAGGTAGTAGAAACCCCTGTTCTGCTATAGATTTCCCTCCCTCCTGATGTCTCTATGTTCTTCAGGATTCACTTCTAAAAATTGGCCTGTCCTATAGTAGGGGGTTTGTTTCGCGTTGTTTAACACTTTCTTTTTGGTGTTACAGCATACATATTTCAGTCAGTTGATGTTTTGTATTCTCACAATTCCAGGTGTCCCAAGGTTTACTGGTCAGCCTGAGCCTTCATCTGTGCATGCAGGAGACAGTGTGGTCCTGAACTGTGAAATAAACATTGATCTTGTGCCCTTCGTAAGATGGGAGCAGGATAGAGAGCCACTGCTTCTTGATGAGCGTGTTGTTAAACTTCCCAACGGAGCCCTGGTAATCAGCAATGCTACCCAGAGCGATGAGGGCCAGTATCGCTGCATGGTGGAGAATGTTGGTTCTTCTAAATACAGTGATGAAGTGGAGCTTAAAGTTTTGCCAGGTAAGATTTGTTTTTTCTCTTTATTGAATTTGCCTAGGTGTGCCATGCATTGTAACGGATGGAAAAGCACTGATTGTTTTCATTGTATGTATTGTGGTATGCAACAAATGGGAAAGCTGACATATCGGTAAATTTTAGCCCGAGAAATGATGTTGCATGTAAAAGAACCCTAAGCTTTTATCATGATAATTGTTGTACTTGTATCCATTTAGGTTAATTGAGGATACTTTACTGCCGGGGGGAGTGTTGGGATAGTTGTTTATACACTAATCGTTTAAATGAAAATACACTCTAAAGATCAGGAGTAGTTTGTTAATCCTTTATACGCTAATCAAGTTAATCAAAATGCTCTCTAAAGAGCTTAATCATGCTATTTGTTATATGCCCTACATTTTTTAATTTACTATGCCCAATACCCTTCTAATATTCACGTGTACCTTTTAAAGTCCTGAGCGCAGTGCATGCATCTGTCCTTGTACTTTGGCCATCTTGCCCAATTTCCAGAAGGCATTTTGCTTCATCAGTAAAACCTTTTGCTTTCATGGTAGTGTTAACTGTGAGGTTGTAACCCTTAGATTAACTTGCGTTTGCTTTCTGGTTCAGAATGTAGGTACATTTTCCCCGATGGTTTTAAATATTAATGCTAGAGCCTGTTGTCCGGGGCCCCCGGCAATGATTCTGATAGTCAACTTTCTGCTGACCACTATTCTGTTGATTTCAAATGTAAGTCTACCCTTCTGACCTTAGTTGTCAAGTACTTCAGTGCAGTATATTAAGATGCTTTAAGACCAGTAAGAGCTATGTAAAATGTTTGTGGTTATTTTAAATTCTGACTGCCTTCTTCATAAAATTGCTCCTTTGAAGACATTGTTGTGTAATTATGAACTGGTTTCAGCATTGCAATAATTATCTACAGACATAAGTATCATATTCAAATAGTTCACATTTGTTTAATTTTGAGCCTAGCTTGCTCCATTGGTGAAAGTCTTTGAGTAAAGTCAGTTTTCCAACTGAAGTAGTTTCCCATGCTGAATATGAAGCATAATAGCACTAACCCATCAGAAGATGCACTAGGAGTATTAATGTCTTCTGGGAAGACTTTCTCAGCTTTCCAAAAGTCTGAACAGGTGATTATTAGACTGGCAAGTCAAATAGAGCATTTCACCTGCAGAAATAATGTTAACTTAACATGCAGATTTTTTGTATCTTTTGATCCATTTGAATTAGAGGTCATCAGAGTATGCTGCTAATGTTGGTGTTTGTGGCACATGTAGTTAGTCATAAATCTGTAGATTTTGCTACAGGCCTAAAATGTTATTGCCAGGGCCACTGAGGCATACAGTAATTAAGCATCATTAAGAATCTCATCAAGATGAGCTGCATCAGTAAGCATTGCAATGCTTGTCCGAATTTCTCTCTATCTTGCCCTTTTTTCTTATGGGTGTTTGAGTGAACATGAATCCACAGTGCCCCAATAGGTGGTTGCTATAATCAGATTTTTTTCCTCCGTTGCATTCAGATGTCATGTTGATGGCTTCATTTTGATGATCTTCATAGGAAAGACTAGAGGCGGTGCCACGATCCAGGGCACAGAACAGAGTAGAAAAATCTGTGGCAAATCCATAAGTTGAAAACTGGACTAAAACGCACACGAAGACCGGTTTTTAAAAGATATGTTGTGCTTTGATGATGGTGTCGTGGAACGGGGAGGGTGCTATCTATTTGTTTGCCTCTTTGTATAGATATTTCCTCAACTGACACCATAAATTGGCACTGAAAAACATGAATATGTTTTTCAGTCTCTTTACCAAAGGATCATAAGCCCAAAGACTAAAAGGCATGTGAGGCCTTTGTACTAAGAACTGTGAAAGCCACGGTACACCTTATCTCAGAAAAGGCTAGTGTACTTCAGGGACCTGGGTTGGCAGGTGACAAAGATGTCTTAAAGGAGGCAGAAGAGGCCCAAGGAGAGCATGAATCTGATGTAGAGGAGACATTGTTCATTGAAATGGAAACCAGAAAGTTGGCAGAAAAAGGCACACAGAGCATGTGCAGAGAGTAAAGAAGTATGTGCTTACAATGCCCCATGGTTGCAGAAGGCCAAAATTAAGTCATTTCTCGCTCCAAGACTCTAAAGCAGCCTTTATTCTAGAAACACTTGATGCAACACCAAAGGGGCCCTGGGGTGGAAACCAAAAGTCACTAACGATCCTGCGCTCTTTGTGTCGGTTTCAAAAAGCTTTCAAAACTGGGGAAGATACACTGATGCTGGTGAAAAGATAGAGCGTACCGGTAGTTGACCTAGAGCTAGTCCTAGAGATGCAACTCCAGGAGAGCTAGAATCCCAGTGATAACGGTCATAAAAGGAGAAGCACAAAGAGCTGTGTGTGAAATATGATTAACACTTACTGGAGATAAGCACGCATGAGATGAAAGACATATGGCAGGATCAATAAGTTAATTCTCCGGAGGTCCTCTATCACGTCCCTCAACTCCAGGCGACCTCTTTGTATAATGCAGTGGTCAAGAGGTTAACATACACCTGCGGGGATTTAGCTTGAGAAATTCAGTCTGAGGCTTGTTTCGTACTAGAGACACTTTTGACATCCCAGATAAAGAACCAGTCCCATGATTCCTATTGTCAAAGACCAGGCCACAGAAGGTATGAAAGAGTTAGCATCTTCGAAGGTAGCCACTCCAAGGTAGGAAAAGCTATACAAGCTTTCAAGCCAGTGCCAAATATAGATAAAGGGTAATGCTCCAGTTTATTTGCTCCTTGTGTCGACTGCAGGGAGAGGGATAATGTACCTGACCCACTATCAGACAAGGAGAACAAAACGCTGGAGGCAGCAGACTTAGATGGAGAAGTCAACAGCCAACCAATGGCGTATTGTCATCTTAAATGCTTTGTTCTGCAGCAAGATCTTTAGCAATGAGACAAGATCAAGGAGCTCAGGCAATACCTGCCAGAACAATATATAAAGAAGTCAAAAGCTGTCATACAGTAGGGTAAAACTATTACAAATACATGTCTGATGTCCTCACTGAGGGCCAAAGATACAGCCAGCAGACAGCTTGCCTCAGGTTCTCAGGCTACAGCCCTGAAGTGCAGACATTAATAATTAACATGCCCTTCACAGGTGAGCCTGTTGGGAAAGCCGATTGAAGGAAATCTGCCTTTTTGCATGATAATCCTGTGTGTTTCGCCTTTTTCAGGACTCAGTAATTTTTTGCTGGCTTTAGAACTCCGCACATTTTAACCCTCCTAACCAGTGGTAAAGTACTCATGCTCCCACTTCAAACATGGTCCGAAAGGCACCATCCTAATTGGTAAATTTAACTTACCTACAAGTCCATAGTGAATGTTTCAAAATGTACCCAGGGCCTTTATGTTAAATATCACTAATGGCCTGCAGTACCCATTATGTCTTTATATTATGACAGTGTAAAGCATGTCTTTAAGCCTAACATTATAGCCTGACTGTAGCAATTTAGACCCTGCAGTTCGACTTGTCAAAATAACACTTTTATTCTGGACCCTGTAGTTTGGCCTTTGCCGGACACCCTATTAGCCTTTAAGTGCTTCCCCTGAGGTCATGGGGGTTTTTAGACGTGGATTGGGGCTTAAAGGACTAAAGTCAGAAGATAAAATCTTTGATCAGGGCAGACCTGGTTGGTGTATCCGATCTGTGATTCATCATGGTCAGCGTCAAATTGCGCCTCGATCTACCATGCCGATGAACCATCACTGGCACTATTTCTACATAAAACATTAAAAATTCAAATCTCCAGGTCCTGTTAATGGATTTTAGTTATTTTGGTGGTGTTTTGATTTTGAGATTTTACTCGATCTTTCTAATTTAATTTGGAACTTTTATTGTACTGCATTTTAACTTTATTACTGTTTTTGGTACAGAATAAATACTTTACTCATTGCCCTAAATCAAGTCTGTCTGTTATGTCCCATAGCTACCAGGAGGTTGAGCTCCGGTTAATTTAATGATATTGAGGATTCACCCTGACAAGGGATGTAATTAGGTCTACCTTGGTACTGCTGTCAGTATGAAAACACACCGCTGTGAAGCCATTGCTTAAAGTGCCACTAGATGCTTCAAAGATCGGGAATTACAGGCTTATCTCTTTATTACCTTTTCCCACCAAAGTGCTAGAAAAACACCAATATGCAAATGGCTGGCTATTTTGAAACTGACAATCTATTTTACTCTTTTTCAATCTGGGTTGCTCCCACTCCACAATACTGAAACAGCATTCATGTCCGTTTCGGAAGAGCTGAGGTAGGCGCTTGATCAGGGTCGATTGGTGGTAGTTATTCTACGCGATCTCAGTGCAGCATTCAGTACCATTTCTCATTACTTACTTCTCAGACGCTTGCAGAGCTCTGGGCTTGGGAGTATAGTATTGGCCTGGTTCTCCTTTTCATACAGTTAAAGTTTTTAGGTCATTGATGATCCCTTCTTTTTTGAGACTGTTTAGGCAACTGCAGAGTTCCTCAGGGTTTTGTCTTTTTTTAAAACTATTTATGTATGCCTTTTAGCAGATCTGGCGGAATCATTTGGTTTCATGTCGCTATGCTATACCAATAACATCCAGCTGATTTTCTCCTTATTGCCTGAACTTGGTAGTGCCCCAAACCAACATAGGAACTGACGTTCAGCAGTATCCAACTGAATGGGGCAAACTGCTTGCAGCTGAATGGAATGAAAAGAGTTAGCATCTTCGAAGGTAGCCACTCCAAGGTAGGAAAAGCTATACAAGCTTTCAAGCCAGTGCCAAATATAGATAAAGGGTAATGCTCCAGTTTATTTGCTCCTTGTGCCGACTGCAGGGAGAGGGATAATGTACCTGACCCACTATCAGACAAGGAGAACAAAACGCTGGAGGCAGCAGACTTAGATGGAGAAGTCAACAGCCAACCAATGGCGTATTGTCATCTTAAATGCCTTGTTCTGCAGTAAGATCTTTAGCAATGAGACAAGATCAAGGAGCTCAGGCAATACCTGCCAGAACAATATATAAAGAAGTCAAAAGCTGTCATACAGTAGGGTAAAACTATTACAAATACATGTCTGATGTCCTCACTGAGGGCCAGAGATACAGCCAGCAGACAGCTTGCCTCAGGTTCTCAGGCTACAGCCCTGAAGTGCAGACATTAATAATTAACATGCCCTTCACAGGTGAGCCTGTTGGGAAAGCCGATTGAAGGAAATCTGCCTTTTTGCATGATAATCTTGTGTGTTTCGCCTTTTACAGGACTCTGTAATTTTTTGCTGGCTTTAGAACTCCGCACATTTTAACCCTCCTAACCAGTGGTAAAGTACTCATGCTCCCACTTCAAACATGGTCCGAAAGGCACCATCCTAATTGGTAAATTTAACTTACCTATAAGTCCATAGTGAATGTTTCAAAATGTACCTAGGGCCTTTATGTTAAATATCACTAATGGCCTGCAGTACCCATTATGTCTTTGTATTATGACAGTGTAAAGCATGTCTTTAAGCCTAACATTATAGCCTGACTGTAGCAATTTAGACCCTGCAGTTCGACTTGTCAAAATAACACTTTTATTCTGGACCCTGTAGTTTGGCCATAGCCGGACACCATTGATGATCCCTTCTTTTTTGAGACTGTTTAGGCAACTGCAGAGTTCCTCAGGGTTTTGTCTTTTTTTTTTTACTATTTATGTATGCCTTTTAGCAGATCTGGCGGAATCATTTGGTTTCATGTCGCTATGCTATACCAATAACATCCAGCTGATTTTCTCCTTATTGCCTGAACTTGGTAGTGCCCCAAACCAACATAGGAACTGATGTTCAGCAGTATCCAACTGAATGGGGCAAACTGCTTGCAGCTCAATGGAATGAAAATCGAAGTCCTGGTGGTAGGGAACCAATCTCGGCTATGGACTCCTTATGAGTGGCCGAATGACTTTGGCCCACTTCTTATAGCCTGGCCGGTGGTCAAGAATCTTGTGATCTGGATGGACGCCAATCTCTCCATGGATATTTAGGTCAACAAATTGGATGGATGCTATTTTGAACTTCTGAGAAGTCTCCAAAAGTTCTTCTGGACTTTGCTTCTTCCTATCCAAAAGACTGTAGTCCAGGTAATTATTATCTCACCCCCGGACTATGGGAATGTTCTACATCTTGGTGCCTCATGTTCCACCATTAGGCATCTGCAGGTGATCCAGAATTCTGCAGCCTGCGTCTTTTACACATCTTCAAACACCAATCCATATTTTCTCAGGTTGCAGGCCTACACTGGTTACCAGTGGAAAAAATAATACAACTTAATGGTCTGTATTGTGTTTCTCTGGATCTAGCCTGATCCATCTCAGGCAGTTGATTCAGCTGCACCACCCTTCCAGATCCAAGCGTTCTGCTCGTTTTAATTTAGCCATTCTGGCTATATTTAACAGATCAAGACAAGGCATACGCTTATTGAAATATCTGGCAGGGAGACACTGGAATGCTCTTCCTTTTAGGAAACAGCAATAAAGTGGTCTCTTAAGTCCTGGTAGGCCTAGGATTGGCTTTATTTTCAGTCTGCAGCACTGAGAAGCCCTATCTGGGCAGCTATGCATTAGATAAATAATAAACCTAAACACATTCCTTGAGGTGGGTAGTCGCCCCTCTAAAATAATAATCACATTTCTTACAGTAGTGGACATATTCCTACAACCGGTCACAAACAATGACAACACCACGGAAACGATGGGAACACTACAAGCCAGAGGTTTGAAAAATGCCTTCAAACATCCAGCCAAAAATAGAGGGTATGCAAAGCATAAGAACTAAATCTGCTGCATCAGGAAGTGCAAGACCTCCTGAGGAAGAGGGCAATAAAAAAAACTACCAAGAGAGGAAACTAAGTTTACTTGTTTCACTTCTTCCTCCAAACATGATCTGACATTAATACCAATCCTGGGATTACGATTCCTAAACAGTTTCATCAGAATACAGAAATTCTAGATGACCACCCTACAGTAAGCCATCTTACCGTTTCATAAGAGAGATAATTTAGTGATCATTTATTTCAAGGATAACTATTTCCACATCCCGATGAACAGCAGCCACAAGAAGTTTCTTATATTTGCAGTGAAGAACTCCTTTTACCGGTATAATGTCTTACTGTTTGAGATAAAGTCGGCACAGAGCTTTCACGAAATTTCTCATGATGGTGGCCACTCAAAGGTGAAAGCAGGGGACACTTGTGTACCCCCACCTAGAAAACTGACTTTAAAGGCAAACTCATTCAAATTGTGCCAGAACAGCACAGACTAGATAATGAATGACAACTAAGCCTTTCTGATCGATCCAAAAGAGTTGCAGCAAATAAACCCGGGGTGATAGCTTTGTGCATTCCCTTAACTCCCTCCACCATATTCTACATATCAGGCCCATCCAAGAGTGGTTGCTATGTTAATGACCACAGTCGACATTGGATTGGAAAGATCTAGTAAAAGAAATTAATTACACAGGGAACTACACTGGTTGACATTACAAACCTTAACACAAGGTAGGCAGATCTAGCAATCACTCCCCGCAGCGACCATCACCACAAATTCATCCAGCCCAGGTTGAGATGCACATGGGGGACCTTAATGTCAAAGGACATTGGGCTCCCAAAGAGGCAGCAAAACACAACAATGTATTGAAACTGAATGCAGTTTTCCTAGCACTGAAATCTTTTCACATTTGAGAGAAAGTAGTACAAATCCAAGCAGGCAACACAACTGAAATGTATCCAAACAAACATGGAGGCACAAAAACATCATCTCCAATTTAGCAACATATAGCTGGAGTTGAGCAGTTCATTGAAAGATCTTTTTTAGTAATATACCTGCTGGGACAATGAAATGTAGAAGCAGACATATTAAGCAGGCTAAAGGATATCTTGACCATATGCGAGTTTGACCAAGGGACAGTCCTCCAAACCTGAGGAACACCATAAATAGAGCTGTTCGCAACACATGAAAAGGCAGAATGCCAAAGCTTTCATTCCAGGTATATAACCACCTATTACAATGGAATGCACTGTGGATATAGTGGTCTGGGATCGTTGCCTATGTCTTTACAACCGATTCCCCTGATTGCAATGTTAATAAAAAAAAAAAAAAAAGAGAAGCAGACAAATATGGCTCTTATCCTAATAGCCTCCAAAGAGGATGAAAGTCACATTCTTTTTTTCTGTCCACTCTATAGCAGAGCAAGGCAGAATTGGATCGTACCTATCTGTAGGAACCTTGGATTTAGGAAATGCTCGGACGCACTAAGGGTTTTTTAGACTGAAACTGCAGGTCACATTGTATTTGCCTTAGCCAAGTATCTGCATGCTTTCTGGATTAAAAGGAGTTTTATACTATCTAATACTGCCTAGTAGCCGGGCATGTTTTTTGCTTGTGTAACGCTAGTTACAGATACAATGTGTGTCCTAAAATTAATATTAATACTGACATTGATTTACACTCCTGATTTGCATTTGCCTATGTCATTTTAGATGCTCTTTTAACATTGTAATTTTAATGTGTATAATATGTTGTGTACTCTTTTATGGCTGAAATATTGCCGAAATAAAGATTTAAAGAAAGAAAGAATAGCCTCCCAGTGGGTCTGCCAAACATGATTCATAGGCTATATAGAAATGCCAGCCATCAGAATGATAAAAATACTAGTGTTTCAAATCCTATTAACCCTACAAGAGTAGAAAGTGTGCCATCTGGCGCATCCAGCCTACAATTTGGCCATCTTGCCTTCCAGATGGAAGCCCTGAGGGTGGCAAAATGTCCCCTACCACACAAATGCTGTGCAGCCAATTGAAACAAATCTATATACTGGTGCATGTAAGAACCCTTACAATATATCCTGACAGGGGACACAATCATTGTCAGACACCTGATATATTTAATACAATTAATTGATGCAAAACTATCATATGCCTCAGAGTGCACCTCCCTTCCCTAGTTGCACATACGTGAGGTGCCTCGGTAAAGAATCCTTTCACCACCCTAGTAATACAAAGATTTCTAGAGATAATGAAGAGTATTTCTCCACCACGCTCGATCCCAGCTCAATGCGGAACGTAATCCTGGTACTGGCAGAGCTCAGGAAACCTAGTTTTAACTGACGCACCAAAAAGGAGTCCAGTTTATGACACTTAAAATGGGATTTTTAATAGTGATCACATCCTTGTGTAAGGTGACCAAATTGTAGGTATTAAATATTAAAAATGAGCCATCACTTAATTCCAGAGGTGGTATCAGATTTCCATGTGAACCAATCAGTCCAGTTTCCCGTTTTCTTTTAATATTCAAACCCTCAATCAGAAAAGACACTACACATGGTAGATGCAAGGAGAACAGTCATTTATGTTTTTACAGGAGGCAAAACAAATGAAAGTGAGTTTTTTTTTTTTTTTTTTTTTTTTTTTTAAATGCCATGCCCGCTATGGGTGTCTGAGTATCAAAATGAACCATTGTAAGCAGGATAGTTCAAATCATTCAGTCTTGGTACACCCTAGCAAATGTTTACAATGATGACATATGCTTGTGAGCCACATGGTAATCTATCTACATGTTAATGTGACAGTATTGTATGGAGATCCATGCAAACAGGGAGGTCCGGGTGCACAAGCGAACAAGAAAGTTAGTAAATAACTTTTTTATAACCACATAAATAGTTTACCGCATCCCCACAAAGTTAATACTGCTTCATAATGTCTGCAAGGCATGGAAATGCAGGAAAGATACAAGCTTCAAACGGAAAATGTTATTTACATGTAACAATGTATAACTATAGTTTTGTAGCTATAAGCGTTATTTAAGATTCAAAGGAGGAGGAGCACAAATGAGCCAGTAAATATCAAATATACTTCATACAATCCCATGCGAAGTATAATGATGCTTCATAATCTGTGCAAGGATTCATACCCCCAAAGGAAAAAGTTACTTACCTGAAACAGTAGTTTTGCAGCTTCAAGCTTTTTTAGATTCACATGATGTCCACCCACCTCTCAGTGAAGGGATTGGCACAAGCAGCAAGACAAAGCCCCAGAATAGTTTCGTACGAGACATGTCTCTACAATGAGTAAAAAAAAAATTAAGATGACATTGTGGGTTTAAGTTTGGCATCAAGGGTTGGCAAGGCTCACCTGTAGTTGATGCCCAAAAGCAGAATAAATAAAGACAAGCATTGAAAATGCAACAGGTCTCGCCTTTGATTAAGTTAAAGCCATTTGCTTTGCTAATGGTATTGTATAGCAAAGCAAATGGCTTTAACTTAATGAAAGGCGAGACCTATTGCATTTTTTATTCTGGTCTCAGATGGCAGCTTTGGAGCACTTTCACTAGTCACACATGGAAATGAACACACAAATGGGCAGAGTAGAAAGAGGATAACGGCAATGCATGTAACCCGGAGAGGGAAGCAAGCTCACAGGTAAGGTGGCACAGATGGTCTACTCTATTTTTGTGTTTGTTCTGTGTTGTTTATCTGCGTTTTATTCCTGAAGTGTCCCACGGTCAAACATCCCTTAGTAACATTCGGAGGTGTGGGTTATGTGCGAGAGAGAGAGGCTTGGAGCAGCTTGTAAGGGCTCTGATGTAGAAGCGTTGGTCAAGGCTCAGGGTGCCTCATTGTGCGATAACAATGAGAACAGGAAGTTGAAAAGCACAAGACATAGGCGTGGAGACCCCGGCTCGGTTTCTCAGACAGGAAAGTCAAAAATGTCACAAGCGGCCCCTGGAACATTTATCACAGTGGTGCTTGTCGCTCTTGTGTGGAGAAAGCAACACACACACACACACACACACACACATTTCAGGACGACCTAACTGAATCCAATATTGATCCAAGACCAAACATTCTGGACCACAAAGCAAAATCCACTGTTTCCAATTTAATTGATATTCATAACTCTAGAGAGGGGGCCAGGCCGGCTCAAAATGTTGCTGTGCGCCACGGATTCAGATAGACCTATGTGCCACTCAGCAGAATGCTTATCGCCCAACATACTGCACCCTCCAGTATCCGATGCAGGGAGCATTGGGGGATGTTTTTTGACTGATCTGAGGATCTAGGCATCTTTATGCGTTTCCTCCTATACCCTTGATACCTTTGTGTTGAGGTAGATTTGCCTCGACCGGCCCCTAGTAATTTTTATTGCCCCGTACTGGCCAAAAGGCGTGTGGCACTCAGACCTGATTACTCTCGCACAGCACCCTCCACTCTGTCTCCCTCATAGGGCAGACCTCTCACAAATACTTGGGCAAGTTCTATAGCCCCACCTCCAGAGTCTACACCATCATGGTGGATGTTATATTATCTTACAGAAGATACTTCACCCTATTTCTTTATGCTGGCAGATGGAGTAGGTTTACTAAGTGGTGCGAAGATAATTTCTTGGAAACTCTAAAAGCCCATCTTTCCGATATTCTTTATTTTGCTCTTTTAGCCCAGCAGGGCTGCACAGTTCCCGCAGTTAAAGGTTATTTGTCGGCTATTTCGGCTTTTGTATGTTTGCCTGATCACCATCCTTATTCAAATCCCCTATTGTTTTGAAATGTACTAAGGGACTTACAAACAAATTCCCGCCCACTCCTTTTATTAGGCCCCAGTGGGACTCCATTTAGTTATCACTTATTCCCTGTTCGAACCCCTTCTCAATTGCTCATTACTGTTAACATTTACATACCGTTTACATTTAAGACAGTCGTTCTTGTAACAATCATATCCGCAAGTCGGCATGGTGAACTCTAAGCCTTGAGGGAAAAACCACCATTCACTTTTTTCTTTCCTGACAAGTTGGTGTTGTGAACCAGGCAGCCTTCCTGCCAAAGTGGTACCTCCCTTCCACTTGAGACAATCCATCAATCTTTTTTCACATTCTATCCTTCTCCACATGCAACTAAAGAGGAGGAAAGACTTCATTGTTTTGACCCTAAAGGAGCTGCCAGTTTCTATGTGGACAGACCTTGAGAGCTCAGACTGCGTGACAAACTCTTTGTGGGATTTATTGGGACTATGAACAGCAAGGTAGTCCTCAAGCAGACTCTTTTCAGATGGATTATCCTGTACATCAAGATCTGCCATTCCATGGCAGATGAGGATCCCCCAGAATGTATTTGTGCTTATTCTATTGGAGCAAAATCTTCAATCTCCACTCAGTATCCCGGCTGGGGGTGCTTTATGGCTCCAGTGACATCACACGGTGCCAAGTGTGGAACATTGTTGAAGTCCGGAGCCACTACCAGTGTGGGAGAGTTGTCAAAGTTTCTGGTCCAAGCTGGTTCCTGGGATATTCAAAAGGTGAGGAATCTGCAGGTAGATACTGTATCCACTGGAAAAAGCTTCTGCAAAGGTAAGTAATTCATTCTTTAATTACAAATATGCACCACTGCTTTTTGAGCAAACCAGTTATAATGAGACAAGCATTTAAAACCAATGTAAAGTTACCTCCAAATTAATGTTCATGCCATGTAAGATCTGGTCTGGTCTTTATGGAGTAACCTCTTCTAATGACTAGTGTCAAAGAATTAAAAAGAAAAACATGCACACTAGCATTATTATATAGAGAACATCTTCTTCCACAGGATATGTATAGCTTTTGTTTTAAATGGATCATGCATTTTGAGATACATTCTTGTGCCTTTTGAGGTACTTTTTTGCACATCTTGAAATTGATGCTCATGCATCTTGAGATTTAATTGAGTTGGGCTGCCAGTCATTTGGACACATCGGTGCATAAATTATACTTGGAATGCTGCTTATAAAGAGTGTTCTGGTTGTCAAATGTGTTTGTGTGGATTTATGTATTGTGACATGTTGCTTAATTGCTGTAGTTGCTCGACTAAAATGCCACATAACTAGGCACCTATTTAGACACCTAACCCCCAAGCAGCAAACACATCCATACACCAACAAGCCCAACCATATTCTGCTTTAAAGACTTAACTCCTTTCAACTCTCTACCACTCATCCAACCGACACCCCTGCGCCCACCTATCTGTAAAGGCATTGTATTTACAAGTGCGTGATTAGTCACACCATGATCTGGTGACCCCATTTCTTTGACTACCCTACAAACCCAACTTGATTGAAACCCCACAATGCTAATGATCAGCCCACCACTGTGTTTTTGCTCTCAACCACATATCTGTTCTTCACCATGTTATGTGCAGTTGACTTTTTCAGATGGCTACCTTCATTAAAAACTTAATCAAATCTAGCCTTAATTTTCAGTAGCTCATCTGAACAACTGTCTGAATTCAATGTTTCAGCTTCATTTGGTATATAATATATTATGAGGTAATCCCTTACAAACATGATGATTTCACATTCCAGTCTTTCCTAACCAGGTGATCTAAAGTTTATGGTGGCATGAGGAAACTAGGCTAATCCACTTACAGAACATTTGTTTTTTCTGGCAATTTAATTTTTCAGGACAGTATTCTATTGAATTTTCTGCCTCCTGTACTCCTGCCTCACCCCTGTGGTTCAGTTTACTTACTATATTTTGATTTTCTATTTTCATTATATATTTTTTCATTTGAAATCTCAATTTTCTATTTGTTCTTAATGGATTTATAGCTTTAGATGCCACTTGTTTTTCTTTATTTGTTAGATCTCGAACAGAGCGTTAGATACTGAATTTGTTGCAGTTTTGTATTAATTTCCTATAAATGTCTAGCAAACATTAATACATAAATAGCTAAAGTGGCCTCACAATGAAACTGGGATAACGAGGACCTACTAGATCACCCTAACGAGTGTGGAAAGTTAGTCCAACTATGGCCTATTCATAGGATTATAGTATGTACTCTCAATAATTAAAAATAAAATGTCAAGTGATTTTAACCCGTAGTCTGGGAGGTATCTCCTTCATCTCCAGGTGACATCGTAGTATCAAGTACAATCCTCAAGCATCAGGCTGGATCCAGAAAACTTCATAGCCTCGATGCCGCCAGTAGAGGGCGCTGGAAGTGACATCAGGCGACATCCCTGAGTCCATAAAGCTCCCGCCCATCAACATCAGTTCCCCTTTTCTACTCCTTCAACGCAGATCTGGAGCTTCAATCTCTGAAGAGTTTTTCCTTGTGCAAACATTCAAATGGCAGTACCAATGTCTCCACCTAAGAAATCGGATTCTAGACCCTGTCTGTATTATGGACAGATGTCCATCATAGACCCCATTTAATAGGTTTGTGGTGCTGGGGTTCTGACCCTGACACCAGATCTTGATCTCCCTGTCTCAGTATGAACCCCAAGGCTAACAAGGAGCAGTATGCCAAGCTCTTTATGGCTCGGGCCAAGGAAGAGTTCTAAACACTGTTCCCGTTCTTCATTTTCCTCCTCCACCAAGCAGAGGAGACACCACAAGAAATGCCAAAAATCCAAAGGCAAGTTTCCCAAATGTTCCCTGATCTCCACAGGGCATTTGTGTTTGGAACCAGAGTTAGTCGAAATCCCAGCGGAGGGTCTTCCGTGCAGCCCCACTCCTCCACCAGGACTGGCTCTTGACAGACCTCCACCACACTGGGAACCTTTTGCACATGCTCTTGCACCAGGGCCTTCGATGCATCAATTCGCTGAATTTCCGATGGTAGGCTCTGACATTCCTCAATGCCATATATAAAATCTTTACAAAGGCATCAGCGCTGTACGGAGCCCCTTTGGACTCGATGGCTCCAGCACAGCTCCTGCTGTTCATGCCATTTCAACGGACTCCATTTGGTGCCGCACCTTCAGGTCCGGCTCCTCTGCCCTGCATTGATCCAGCACTGCGATTCTTGGTGCCACAGTTATCTTCATGGCCAGCACCGCCACCTCCCCCACTACTGCCTCCATCAGCTCTAGGTACGGAGTCACTGACGCCACAGACAGACATAAAACCAAAACTTTAATCCTGTAGAGAAGCATAGTGGCCCTAGAGGAGGAAGCTTACCAGGCACACTTTCATGAAATATTTGTTATGGATTCAGAACCTGTGGTAGGTCTCCCCTATGAATACCCAGGGCAGGATCCCCTGCTACTTTTAGGGCCTCTCATCAGCTAGAGGCCTAGATATTGCTCCTGAATTGGCCACGGAGTTAGCTGCCGGGCCACCCACACCTGAGGTGATGTCTCACCATAACATAGTATCTGATAGAGAAATATAGCCGCAGATTCCTTTCCTTTGAATTTCCTCAGGCATCAGACTGAATCTAGAAGATTTTTCATGAGCAGTAAGTACCCCTGGGGGCCGATTAGTGGAGTTGGTCAGCTCCACATGGCTTTGTCTGCGTCGTCTGTGCTTGAGATGATGTCCGCATCACCTATATAGGCACCACCTCAGTGAGTTGACATTATTTCTTTTCTTTCCGCACCAGCCAGCGCTGATCCGATAGAATAACTACCCCTCTGTCAGTTTTTGATAGAATTGTTGCGACATTTTGGCGAGCTTTTTTGAGGTTTCCTCCTGTTGCGTTGAAGATGTAATTGAGGAAGACCGGTTTTAAATCCTCTGGCGCCTATCACTGCAACATGTTGGTGACTGACCTACACCTCGTGTGTTTGCAGTGTTTGGAGCTAGTCTTTGACTCCAAGTCGTGCTCTGAATGCTGGGCCATGGTGCCCAAGACTTTGAGGGAGAGGTCCCTGAAGCTGCTGGCGACCTGATATGCGACTCCTCAGAAGTCCCGTCCCTGCTCGAGAGGCAGGTCTCTGGACCATTCCAAAAGTCATAAGTCCTCTTCGTCCCACTCCAAATCATCAGGGCATTCAGGTAGGGGCACAAAAAAACAAGAAGTCGAAGCATGCTCTGGCATCTCCTTGTCCGTTAGCTGACGTGATGAAGGCATTTCAGTGTTAGAGGCCTGGTTCCTCAGGACCTACGCCTTGACAGACTCGGCGCCCCCCCAGTTTGCCGGGAGCTGGTACGAGCCCAGCTCAAATTAAAGAGTTCTATGAGGCCATGCCCCTTATTGTTGAATGGCCTGACCCCTGGTCGGGCCCTGTGGAGGTTAAAGGAGGCCCCATCTGGTACCACTCCGGCGCCTCTGGGGTGCCAACATGGACCCAGTTACGGATCCAGACCGGCGCAGGTCGTGCCACTACGAGTTTACCTGGCACTGGCCTGGCGCTCCCAGCACTGCTGGAATTCTGATCCTTGACGACATGGAGCTGCGTCGACCAATGCCAATTCCAGTTCTGACTGGACCCCCCGTGTCCAAGGTCGGAGCCTAAGCCCTTTTCTGAAGGGCTAGGCCTTGGTGAGGAATGGGAGGGGTCATTGGAACCCTTAGAATACCAGTAGGAGCAGGGTATGGACTGGAGCGAGGAACTTGATGATGCCAGCGGACTGGGTACGTCTCCAGATACTGAAATGCTTTCTTCCCCCTACCGTAGCTACGGAGGAGGGCGCTAAATACGCAGTGGTAGTGCGGAGGACGGCTGAGGTCCTTGAACTTCAGTTACCCCCATGGTAGTCCAGACTAACATCTGGACAGAGGTGCTGCAACCAGGAGTTTCCTCCTCTGAACCCCTACTCCCGCTAAATGAAGCCCTCACAGACGTCCTTCTGGGAACCTGGTTCAAACCCAGCACAGGGGCTCCCGTGAATAGGACTGCCCACTGCCACTGTCCCACTCCAGGGGACACACATTTTCTCACCTAGCTCCTTACCGCGGAGATCTTGGTGGTCCAAGCCTCTACTTCCCATGGCGTGTTCCCTGCTGCTCTGCCAGACAGGAAATCCAAGAGGCTGGATGGCTTGGGAAAGAAAATGTTTTCTTCAGCCAGCCTTGCGGTCAGTGAACACTGCATGCTTATTGGGCTGCTATTCCCACATGCTGTGGGAAACTGTTGCGCAAGTGCTGGCACAAGTCCCAGAGGAGGCCTGGGCCATTCTCTCTCAAGCAGTTACAGACAGGAGAGGCAGCAAAGTTCAATATATGCTGTAGCTTGGACATGACCAACTCGCTGGGCAGATCAGTTTCATCGACGATGGCCTTTAGGGGGATGCCCAGGCTTCCCTCATGTACATGCCCTTCGTTGGCACCCGTCTCTTCGGAGAGAAGGCAGACTCTGCACTGGAGCACTTTAAAGACTCACAGGCTACAGCCAAGTCATTGGGCCTCTTGGCTGCACCACGTCCCTAGTCTGCCTTTCATGGCCACGGAAGCTACTTTAAACCACGCTAGTCTTAACCCAGTGACCGAGCCATGAAAGTTCCCAGCATCTACTTGGACCAGGGCACAATCCATACCAGATTTGTGGGTCAGGTAGCCTGCGGTCTGGTTCAGCCACCACCCCCCGGCAGCTGCAGCCTCCAAACCTTCCTAATCCTGCCCTTTTAGATCATGGGCTTCTAGTTGGTGGCAGGATCCGCCATCATCTCCACCACTGACAGTTCATAACATCTTTGCAGATCGCCAAAGGTGCTCTACACCCTCCCATTCGAGTCTACCCCTTCCTCCTTGCCTGTATCTAATGATTGGCTGATGGAGGATCATCTGTCACTGCTCCATGAGGATTCATTGCTCTCTTGGCCAAGGGAGCCATGGAGAGGATCCAGTGCCTGAAGTAGGCTGTGGTTGCTATTCCCACTGCATTTTGGTCCCGAAAAAGGGCAAAGACCTTTGTCCTATCCTAGATCTCCCAGCCCTCAACTACTTCCTCAAAAATGTGAAATTCAGGATGCTCACTTTGGCTCAAGTTTTGACTGCCTTTGACCCAGGAGACTGGATGGTAGTGTTGGACTTGCAGGACGCCTATTTTCACATCCCCATCCTGCCTGCCAGTAGGTGTTCCCGGCAGTTTATGGTAGGCCGCAAGCATTTTCAGTTCACCTTGCTCCCTTTTGACCTTACCAGTACCCTTCTGGTGTTCACCAAGGTGTTGGTGGTGGTAGCTAATCTACGCAGATCAGGGGTGCCAGTCTAACCCTAACTCGATGACTGTCTGCAGATGGCAGGCGCGCCCCAGGCTGTCATCTCCTACCTCCAGACTACAGCGGACCTCCTGCATTCACTATCAACATGCCGAAGTCACACATGACAGGCCACGATATTGTGGCTATGATACAGATGTTTCAGCCTCTATCCTGGATTTCGGTGAGACTGACTGAAGCTGCTGAGGCTCATGGCCACTTGCATCCTGCTAGTGAGACATGCCAGATAACATATGCAGGCTCTGCAGTGGGACCTGAAGTTCCAGTGCACAATAGTGACAGATGATTCCCTCCTGGGATGGGACAGTCATCTGGGACAGGTGGAGACCAGGGCACACTAGTCTCCTTTGGAATCTGGTCTCCACATCAACCAGTTGGAGCTCCTAGCAATCCTTTTGGATTTGAAAGCCTTTTCACCCTCCATCAAGAGAAGACTGGTTCACAGACAACAGCACCGCCATGTGGCACTATACCAAATAGGGTGTGGTGGGGTCATGAACCCTTTTGCCAAGAGTCCCCAGCGTCTCTGGATAAGACTTGAACAGCAGGGCGTAACCCTTTAACGTCTTCAACAAACTCAGCAGTTGATGCCCAGCGGATCACGAATGCCGTTTCCACCTGGAGGTGGCGCAAGGTCTCTTTCAACAGTGGTAGAGCCTTGGTTAGATCAGTTCATCTCTGCCGAGAATGCACAATGTCAGCAGTTTTGAGGAGATTCCAAGGCGGCTTTCTCGGAGACGCTTTTCATCTCGAGTGGAGCTCAGGCCTGCTGTACACCTTTTCACCCATCCCACTCCTGCCCAGAGTTCTCAAGAAGATCAAGACCGACCGGGCCCAAGTCCCCCTTGTGGCTCCGGACTGGGCACAGAGAGTTTGGCATCCCGAGCTTCTGAACATGAACATCTGTCCTCCTATCAGGCTGCCACTTAGGAAGGGTCTCCTGTTGCAGCTGCAGGGGAGGGACCTCCACCCAAACCTGTTAACTCTTCACCTTCTTGCTTGGACATTGAACAGTAGCAGTTGATACCTTTCAACCTTCCTCCCCAAGTCTGTAATAATATTCTGGCAGCCAGGCATCCCTCCACCAAGACAGCATACATCTGCCGATGGAAAACGTTTGTCATATTGTACAGAAAAGTCTAGTGATCCTCTTTCTGCTTTCCTTTCTGATGTTTTACTTTTTATTTTGACCCTTGTTCAGCAGGGCTCTGCTATGGGCACTCTAAAAGGATATCTTTCTGCCTTGTCTGCTTTCATGGGGCTGTCTGACCAGGCCTCCTTATTCAAATCTTTGACTGTAAACAGATTTTAAAAGGTCTTGTAAATATTTTCCCACCTTCCCCTTTTATACCTCAGTGTGACCGTAATTTGTTTCTCACTTGTGCATAAAAAAAACGCAACACTGCAGATTTTGTGACAGTGTTCAGGAAGAACGACATACTTTTGTGTATTTGACAGAGGGACTGGTTGAGGAAAATAATTGTGATTTTGGACAGCTTGCTCCATCGTTATTTGACGAGAACCCAGGGACTTTGTATACATATGTTTCATGTTGGTTGGTTATCAATGACATGTAATTCTTTTTTCTCGTTTAAAATAATTTCCAATGGCTACATTGCCAATTACAAGAAGCGAGAAGGCATTTTTATTTTCTGAACCTTATTGCTTTCTATTGACATTAATGAATGGATGAATAAATGTTGTTGAAAGTAAAAGCGTTGCTGTTTAATCTGTTAATTTACTCATAGTTTTTGTAATTTATTACTATGGACATGGCCATCCATTCACAAGATATGTGCTACATAGTATGGATCCAAAGCTGTCTGTTTCACAACAAAGTTCAAAGCTGAAAATGGTAATGGAAATGCTTATGTCACACTTTGGTACTGTGTGTTCAGTTTAGGATGTTGCAGCTTGACGCTAATGAAATCAAAATCTTGGATAATTGTCTAAAAATGATGCTGTCCTTCTCTACAGATACAGGTGAAGATAGACGTTTGTCATTCCTCGTTCAACCCACTCCTATAACCAAAGTTGTTGGTCAGAGTGTTATTGTCCCTTGTGCTGCTGCTGGTTCACCTGCTCCTATCATCCACTGGACCAAGAACGAGGAGGAAATAGCTCTAGAAAGGTAAGTGAGATGTGTTGGAGAACGCTCATTTCATATTTGGTCTGAGACACTTAAAGTGGCATCATGTCTACTCTTGGCCTTTCCCAGATGAGAACTTTTGAATGCTAAACTTTACTTTTCAGTCAACACTACTAGGCAAAATAGAGGTACTTGTGCTGTACAGGGCTATGTAATTTTGGTATGTTTCGTGGGAGAAAACGTGCACTGCTGCTCACAGTTCAGTGTTTAATGGTCTCTATTGCATGTTTGCTGCACCTTTGTGTTGGGTTTGTGTTACGGCATGTGTACACTGACAGGCCTGGGTGACTTAAGTGCACAGATGGAACAGGCTCCTTGTGTGCAGTGCTGGAGGCATTGCACTGTTGTATTAACTGCTCAAGGAATGTTGCCCGCCCTCTGCATAATTGGAGTACTGGGGCAGGTCCTTCACAAATGGAGGCACCCAGACAAATATATGAAGGTTCATATTGTACAATAGTGGCATTTGTGTAGTTCTTTATCACTGCTTATGAGGCTTCAAGGTGTGTTTGTGTGGATCAGTTAGAGTACCTCATTCTGGTATGCACAGATAGAAAAGTGTGGCTTTTTCATGTAGTGTTTTGATGAGGTGCCTCTGACTTGGAGAAGTGCTTTAATCATGTTGCAGAAGGCATGTTGTAGCACAGTATTATAAGAGGTGAGGATCGTATAGCATGAGAAACAGGATCACAGTTTACAGATGCAGGCTGGTTGTAAGTTGAGGTTAGTTAAGAGTACATTTAGTTAACAGCAATTTATGTGCTTTTTTCATTGTAGGTGCTAAGTGGTCATTCTTATTGGTCTTGGGGAGATGTTTCTAAGCTTCCATATCTCTAGAAAAGGAGCTTCCCAGACGTGTTACTTAAGACGTGATGATGAAGAGAGAACAACAACCTATATTGAGTCCCTCCTCTGATATAATAGTCTGGGTTTTGACTGTAGAAGTATGGGTCCTAATCCTTGAATTACGCGCTGGGCAATGCAGAGAGCTTTAAGTGAGATTAGTTTTGCTGCCAGAAGGTACCGTAGAGCCTTAGGGGCAATGTAATTGTAGTCATGTCTGCTCGGGTTTAGCACTTGTCCAGTTTGGGCATTCTAAATTAATTGCAGTCAATGTATATTCCATTGGTATTGTTAAAATGCAACAGTACGAGAGCTCTTGAAGCGTGGACCCTTCAGGGGAATTCCAGGCGAAGAAAGATTTAGTGCTGTATCATCATGGTGTAGAAAGCACTTGGAGTGAGAGGTTGGAATCTATTATTTCGCCCAGACCCTTTTCTTCCATTTTGGTGTTTGAGGCATACAGTGGAAGGGGTTTTTTTTTTGCCATGTTCCACGTGAGTGCTGTGTTCCAGCAAAGTTGCAGGGTTCAAATTGCTAACCTCTTGGTGCAAGAACTTTGTCAATTTGCCAATATAAATTAGAAATTCAGTTGGACTGCAACTCGTACGCAAAACACAGAGCAATATTGTGTAGGAAGTATTTTATGGTTGTTATCCCACAAGATGTGCTTAGAGACACAGTGGAACTACATATTCTCTTCCATTAATGAATAACACACTTGAGGTGTGCTCTAAGAAATGGGCCATTTATTAAAAAATTTCATAATAAGTGAATTGTAACAACACGGAATATGAAAAGGACTGCAGTGAAACATGTTATGGAAAATGTAAACCGCAACAAAAACTCTAAAATTGTTAATGATTTGATATGGTCTTCAAACCTTCTCTAAGTTCTATGCTAACTTTTAACTAATTCCTGAAAAAGCAAGCTTTTTTGTTTAGTCTTAAAGATTGTTCACAAAGCATACCTTGGTTTTCATGATGACATAACAAATATTGCAGCTTGTACGATGATGGAACATTAACAGCAACTGGCGGAAGGCCTCGTTTCTGCGCTGTCGCCTCAGACCAAAATCTTTCACCATTTCGTCCTACTATACCATCAGAAGATCCTCTTCAAGTGCACTTGCAGCCCTCAAATCTTTCTCCTGTATGACAGTGCAATAGGGCGACCTCAAGGTGACCAATTCGCAAATGGAAGACTCCTTTCGCCAATTAAAACGCCTCCTCCAAAACAGTATCACCATAGCACCATCCACAAAATCAACATCACCAGATACTGCTTTTTCGTATATGCCCACTTCTCTGGCCCAGTCACCATCTAGAATTTCACCGGTGGAAGACATTCTGACATTCCTAGATGCTCTTGTGAGGGAGCCACTAAACTTAACATTCAATTTACCGCTCCTCAACCTTCGGTGCCAGTAATACTAGAGACTCTAATCCCAGAACTCCATCTACACCTCTTCTCCCACTGCTTCCTGGTCTTATGGAGATCGTACAGGAGAAATTCCTTAATCCAGCCACTGTTAAGGAGGCAACACCGAGGCTACTTAAAAAATAAAAGCCCCCACACCAAGATCCAGAGTTTCTCAAATCTGATCCAAAACCGAATTCGATCATCGTAACTGTGGTGAGGCGGCACGCCTATGCTCCAGAAACTACAGCTCTGCTGGACCGAGAAAGCAAAAGAATGGTCGCTATAGACAAGAAAATGTACGGCACTGCTTCCACCCATCTGCTCAATGCCAATTCAGCGGCTCTGGTAGTAAGATACTATCGCGAAATTGTTCAGCGATGATCTACCATCCCAAAGACAGCAAGACTACCTGGAGATGGTTGAAGAGGGCTCTCATCTCTATTCGGGCCATCAGTGCTGCAGTGGACTCTGTAGAACGGCCAGCCACTGCCTTCTCACCTGGGCTCTCAATGAGGCTTCCATCTTGGTGAAGACTTTGTCCTTGAAACCTGGCTCACAATTGAAAATTGCTAATTTACCATTTTCGGCGTCATCTCTCTTCGGACAACACACAGAAGAGGAGATGGTACGCATGAAAAATGAAGCTGAGACGCTACAAGCAGTCCGGTTTGAAGAGAAAAAGTGGGTCTTTAATCAATTTAAACCTAGATACAAACGAGGCTACTACAATAGGGTTCAAACCCCTAGATGGCCTCATCAGTACCAGCAACAACAAAGGCAATCTCAGAGACCATTCCAGAACAGGTTTCAAAGAAGAACCACCTCTCTGCATAAGCCCTCTCAGACAAAGGGAAAAACTTTCTCTCCAAATAATGAGGTGCACAGCCCCTGTGGGGGGAGCGGTGACATTTTTCTCAGAGCAGTGGGAAAAAAATCACAACAGACAAACTGGTGCTAAACATCACTCAATGTGGCTATGCTCGTCCCTTTTCAAGTACTCCACCACCTGTGCCTCCACAGCAGGTCACTACAGCCCATTAGGACAACCTCAAAAAAGAAACTTCCCTATTACTGCAAAAGAAAGCAATAGAGAAAGTTGCGCAATATCAGAAAAACCAAGGGGTTTATTCAAGATACTTTCTTGTCCAAAAGGAAAATCAATTAAACTATTTTCGGCCAATACTAGACCTCAGGTTCCTCAACAAATTCATAAAAAAAGAAAATTTCAGCATAACTCTGCACCAAATCTAACCACACGGAAGGAAGAACAATTGGCTTAGTGCAGTAGACCTCAAGGATACGTACTTCCACATCCCAATCATCTCTCACCAAAGGCAATTGCTACAGTTTGTGGCAGGATCACACCATTACCAGTACGCAGTACTCCCTTTTGGCCTAAAGTCAGCTCCTTGTACCATTACCAAGTGCATGGCTCAGCGAAGGAGGAAAGGTATTTTCGTATATATCCATACCTGGAGGACTGACTGATAAGAGCAGATTCTTTTCACAGAGATAAACAAGTTCTATCCCCTTGCCGCCGGAGTTCATCAATCCCATCATCTACAACCGGGAAACCCTTTTAGGCCTTAATTCAAATTCATGCTCTTGGTCACAGGCACTCCAAGCACTGTCGGACGACCCGACATCCCGTGTTTTCAAACCCTGCTGCGTACGACATACTGATGATACTTCTCACCCCGCTTGCCATTTACGTCAGCCCGTACACCGTCAACCTGTGAGCGGCAGGAACACTTCTATCAAAGTTGGACTCATCAACTGTCGCTCGTTAGTAAAACACTCATTAGACATAGCCCAATCACTCGAGGATAACAAGTGGGACATCCTTTTCCTTACGGAAACTTGGTTGGGAGATGACACCAATCCTGCCCTCTGTCTCGCTATTCCTCCCGACTACAAAATTCTGTGTGCTAATAGGCAGAATTCACACCCTGGTGGAGGATTGGCCATTATATACAGATCTATTTGGTCGATCTCCTCCTTCCCACACCCTCAAATAGAGTGCATTGAGGCATTACCTTTCTGCATTAAACTGGCCGCTAACTTTACCTATTCAGGCTTATTGGTATACCGTCCCCCCAAATCTAAAATCTCCTATCTTCCGGCCCTCATTGATCTTGCTTTACAGGCATCTTTCCGCTATGCCAATTTCACCCTCTTGGGTGATTTTAATCTGCATGCTGACAATATTAATGAACCTAATGCCTCCAACTTTTTGTCAGCCTTATCTGATGGTGGCTTAAAGCAACTCGTCCTTGGCCCTACACACAAGGGCGGGCACACTCTGGACCTGATATGTACCAACCTTACTGACACTATTTTAGGTAAGCCCACCCCCGTTGTCTGGTCGGACCATTTTTTAATCCCTTTCTCCATTTCCTCCCGCTTGGCGGATCGCTCCAGACCTCAGTCCAACACCATGGGGCGGAATTGGGGGAGAATCTCTCTTGAGAGTCTAGGCCCTCATCTCTCCACGACCTCCCCAGGGGAGGCCCACGATCTGGACTCTCGCGTGGCCAGTTTCAACCACTGGGTCACTTCGGCTCTGGATCTTTTAGCACCTATGAGACCTATTAAATCCCTTCGTACCTCTCCCTCGGCACCCTGGTATTCTGAGGAATTGCGGCTACACAAATCTACCTGCAAGAGGCTGGAGAGAAATTGGAGGCGATCTTATTCTCCTGACAGTAGATCCAAATACAAAACCTCCCTCAAGGAGTATAGAAGAAAAATCATTGATCATAAAAGATCACACCTTGAGGAGAAAATCACCAGGGCTAAGGGTTCATCTAGAGTCATTTTTGACGCGGTCAGAGCCTTTACCGACCCCATGGCCCTTAAGCGCCAACCACTGGTCTCCCAGGCTCTCTGCGACAATCTTTCGAGCTATTTTGAAGATAAGATCGCTCTCATTCAGAACTCCTTTCCCAGCAACATCACTCCACCTCAACTGATAGCAGATTTAACTAGCTCTAATCCGGATAAGGTCTTTTCCAAATTTGAGCCGATCTCCCTAGAACAGTCTCTGGCGGAACTACTCAAGTGCAAATCCGGCTCCCCCCTTGACCCGTGGCCAGCGAAGCAGTACAAATCCCTTGCTCCTTTGCTCCAGTCCAGTATTGAACGAAATATGGAATAACTCTCTCCTGTCAGGGATCTTTCCAGATTCTTGGAAACATGCTCGACTGGTTCCAATCATCAAAAAGGCTACCGCAGACCCCTCTGAACCAGCAAACTATCGCCCCATTTCCTTGCTCCCTGCCCCAGCCAAAGTGCTGGAGAAACTTGTATATGGCCAATTGGCTGGTTTCTTTGAGAGGAGCGGCGCCTTCCGCACCTCCCAGCATGGTTTCAGGCCGGGTCATAGTACCGAATCTGCCCTCCTGGAGATGGCGGACGCTATCAGGTGGAAAGTTGACGAGGGTTCTAGAGCGGTGTTGGTGCTGCTGGACCTGTCAGCAGCATTCGACACCGTATCTCACCCTATCCTCCTCGACCGACTACAGGCAAAAAGTGTCCAGGGCAAGGCCTTGGAATGGCTTGCCTCCTTTTTGTCCAATCGGACTCAGGCTGTATTCACTCCCCCCTTCACTTCATGCAGTCGACCCCTTAAGTGGGGCGTCCCTCAGGGCTCTTCACTAAGCCCTCTTTTGTTTAACATATATTTTTCCCCGCTGGCCGAGATCATCTCCCAATCTGGAATACAGGCCACATCTTATGCGGATGATATACAGCTTCTTTTCTCATATGATTCCCCTTCTGAGTCTACCTTCGACCCACTAAAAAATTGTCTTCGGAGCATTGCCAACTGGATGGATAACAACTGCCTCCGGCTTAATGCTGGCAAAACCGAAGTAATATTTTTTCACCAGCCCTCTCCACTGGATTCTACTCTGTGGTGGCCTCTAGACTTGAGCGCCCCTCCTTTGCCTAAGGACTCCGTCAAAAACCTGGGAGTCATTTGGGATTGTGATCTCTCCTTCAAGAAGCAGATTCAATCTGTATCTGTGGCCTGCTTTTCTAAAATAAGGATGATGAAAAAATTCATCAACTTCATCCCTAATCAAACTAGGAAAACAATTGTGCAGGCGCTAATCACCTCCCATCTTGACTACGCCAATGGCCTCTATCTGGGACTATCTAAAGGTCTCCAGAGGCGCTTGCAAACAGTTCAAAATGCCGCAGTCCGCCTGGTTTGTGGTCTCCCCCTTAGAGAACACATCACCCCCCACCGCCTCAGGCTGCATTGGCTCCCAGTACATAAAAGGTCGGAATTTAAGGCCCTCACCCTTGCCCACCGTGCTATCAACGGGAAGGGTTCTGCTCATCTGTCCTCATGTCTCCGCCCTTACAGTAACGCCCGCTCACTCCGATCGAGCTCTCAACATCTTCTTTTTACCCCAAGGGCTAAAAAGGCTCGATCTGGGGGGAAAACGTTCCAAGTTTGCACTGCTTCCCACTGGAACAACCTTCCCTTGTACATTAGGAGCGTTCAAGACGAACCTCCCTTTCGGAGAGCCCTGAAAACTTATCTATTCTGCTAAATCTTCACTTTACAGCGAGCAGTATACACGTTCACACACAAGCGCCGGGACACCCCGTTGGGGTATCTGTGCGCTATACAAGCTTAATAAATAAATAAATAAATAAATAAGACTACGCAACGACAGCACATCTCCTGGCATCACTAGGCCTGCAGGTCCATGCAGAAAAGTCAATATCAACTCCAATGTAGTGTCTCACTTTTTTGGGAGCAACTTTAAACACAGCAAAAATAAGAGTGTATCTTTCTGAGAAGAGAGTTTTATCAATTCAAACAAAGTGTGTGCATCTCATGGAACAGAACAGGTCCGCGTCAAGGAGCCTCTCTTCTGGGATCCTGCATCTCCATAGTGTCAAACGCAGGCCTTTACATGAGACCTCTCCGGATGTGGCTGCAAGATCACTGGTCACAAAGGACAGGTCTCTGGGAAGATCAAATTCTCCTCTGTCAATGCACTTCAATCTCTCTCATGGTGGGCAAACCATCACAACCTTGTCAGGAGTTCCCTTTCAGAAACCAACACCAGCTCAGATTATTATTACAGGCACCTCTTGCCATTCAAGGTTTTTTGTCTATCATTACAAATCTGCTAGAGTGGACAGCTGTTCACCTAGCTTTCAAAGCTTTTCTTCTATCTCTCGAATGAAAGCCATCATGACTCAGACAGACAAACACCACTTCAATGTTTTATATAAATGAACAAGGTCGAGACGGTTTCTGTTCAAGCTCAAGCAATGTGGCATTAGGCTCTAGCCAGAGGACTTTTTATCACAGCCTTTCATATCCCAGGCATTCAAAATGTAGAGGTGAATTTTCTCATTTGTTACCACAAAGGGAATTATGAGTGGGTCCTTAACAATAATACAGTGGTATCCATCTTCAAAGATTGAGGCATACCAACACTAGATTTATCTGCCACCATCAAAAACAAAACTTTCCCAGACTGCGCTAGAACCACAGTCCCTGGGCAGTGCCCTTTTGATAGATTGGTCAACTCTATTTGTGTACGCCTTTCAACCAATTCTGCTGATCCCGCGAGTATGACAGAATGTATTCAGGTCTCCTATCATAATGATACTAATAGCTCCAGATTGGCTGAGACAGTGGTGGTACATCGATCTCCTGCAATTATCCATAGCCCAGCACAAACGTCTGCCACTCAGACCAGACCTCCGCTCCAAACTTCAAGGCAGAATTCTCCATCTAACCATTCAATCATTGAATTTGGCAGCATGATTTCTGAGGTCACACAATACGGTCATTTAAATCTTCCAGCAGATTACATGAACATTTTGAGAGTGGCTAAATGCCCTTCCACTAGAGCATGCTTTGCCTTTAAATGGAAAAGATTCTGCTTATGGTGTCGTGCTAGGAACCATGATGCCATTACAGCATAGGAAAAGTTCATCCTACCTTATTTATTATACCTTGTCCAATCAGGACTCCAGTTGGCCTCCGTTACCGTCCATTTAGCAGCCATCACTGCTTTGAGGGGAACACAGATGCAACTATATTTTTTTCAAGGTGCCAGTATTCAAAGACTCTTTGAAAAGACTCAAAATGTTTTCCCGCCAGTAAAGAGATCCTTATCAAAGCTAGTGGGTCCTCCTTTTGAAGCTGTTCTGAAGGCGACTGCAACACTTGCCATGGAAAACTGCCTTTTTAGTTTCAATCAACTCACCTCGAAGAGTTAGTGAATTGCAGGCTCTTTCCTCTGTTGAACCCTTTACAATCGTTCATCTTTTTGTACACATTCTTTGTTTTTGCCGAAGGTAGTCTGAGTTTCATATCAAATAATCTATCACACTGTGTACCTTTTTTCCAAGCGAGAGGACACTATTCATTCACTAGACCTTAAAAGAGTGCTATGCTTTTATTTAGACAAGACAAAGTCCATTACAAAATCTAATCATCTATTCAAAAATATGGATTTATGCGGCAAGGTCTAATGACTTTCAAACAATCCATAGCTAGATGGATAGTCACTTGCATTTCTCTGTTACCAGATGGCAAACCATCCTCTGCTAAAATGTCACTCAACAAAGGCTAAAGCTGCAACCACAGCTTGGATGAGGCATGTCCCCATCTTAGACATAAGCCAGGCTGCCACTTGAAGGTCCCTACACACATTTATGAGACATTACTGCCTAGACATGGATACGAAGGCTGAGTCTAAATTTGAACAAGAAACATTAAGAAACTTATTCAAATAGTTAATCTTGTCCTCATGAGTCTCTTCCTCTACTTCTATTTGATATGACTCAAGCCAAATGATTATGGTCTCATAGGGTATGTTTAGAATTCTCTGACAGACGCTGAACAGAGTTTTTCTCTTTAGCTTGTTACTCTATTCATGGTTTAAGACTTCAATTAAGGTTCTATGATGCAGAAGGAAAAGTTACTTACTAGTAGACCTAGTTCTGCATCGTAGGAATCTTCATTGAAGTTATAAACACACACACACACACACACACACACATATATATATATATATATATATATATATATATATATATATATATATATATATATATATATATATATATATATATATATATATATATATATATATATATATATATATATATATATATATATATATATATCCTGTGTTTTTTTGCGTAAATAAGAAGTGAAGCTCACAGGCCAACTGCCGCTACAGTGCATTGTGAGATAGTCTCTCTAGGGCGCTTAAATGTACAGGCTATATTTTTTTCGGCTTTCCTTTTTTTGACCATCAGGCTGTATTTTCCTGTCAAGGCGTTTCTCTTAAGGGCATCTTTATAGGTCTCGCCTGGCGAGCGCAGCGCAAAGTGCTGCTGTCGCCAGCGAGATCTATTGTTGATCACTTGCCTCGGAAGTGGGACAGGAGATGGGCACGTGCAGGATTTGGCGGATTTGAGTTGGTGTACGCGCACGTACAGCCACGCGATGTGCACCTCTTCTGTCCCCCTTCCGTCCTTGCAAGCCTCATGCAGCGTTACTTTCGCTTTCCCCGAGACCTAACAAGACCCCAGTCTCAGAGATCTGAACTTAGCTGTTGTGAGAAGGGTGCACTGAGTTTATGAAGTTGTTTCTACGGGTCTGTCCACGCGCTCAGCCTTTGACTAAAACACGTCATACCCGTAGTCATCATGTCATGTCCCTATTAGATGACAAATGTCCCTGCTCCATTATTTCCAGTCTCAGACCACCCGTATACCTCTTCTAAGCACCAATTATTTTGATATTATTAGAGCGCTATAGAAACATCGTCATGTAATTTAATATAACTTTTCAAGTACGGCATACATGAGCATGCTATTACTGAGACCATACTATATGTACATGTAACGCATTTGAACACAGAGCACTCCTGTTAAGTCACTTATTATATCCCCGATTAAAACGACATCCCATAAAATTCGATTAAATCCTGACCCTAATGCATGCGTTGCAGGCGAGAACTGGGAGCGCATCGAAACTAGCGAACTTCAGTACCAAGCGCTACATGATCGCAGTACCTGCACATTTCACACGTGTTTTCCATGTATGTACATTTCACCTTGGGGGGGAAAAGCGCTTCATTGAGGACATGAATTCCAGGCGCCCCCTCAGACTAGTTAACGCCCGGACACTTTTCCTCACATTATTTAAATACATGCTCCATCTGTCCCTGTGGGATGTATTGCACACAGTTGGTTTAGAAGCAGAATAAAGTTACAAATGCTTCCACAATGGCAATCTGGGTCTGGCAACAGTGACCCTAGCTGCTAAGGAAGAACATTTCGCCACCGGTAGCGGCGACGGTCTGTTACTGGATTCCCAAATATTTGATACATACCATACCTTCCGTCCTCGCAAGCCTCACGCAGCGGTACTTTCACTTTCCCTCCCCCACCACCGCCCACCCCCTCGGCTCCACGGAGACAGCTTTTCACATTGGTTTCTGTAATAAAAGCACGCGTCAATGGCTGCTGAAATAGTCAAGCGTAACAGGGGTCAATGACCGAGGCTATGTTAGCCTCCCGTTGCCGGTCCATCAACGCGCGCCAAAGTAAGTGCTCCTCTCTGGCAATCACAGCACACCTTGGCAGCATTCACAAGTACCCACAACACTCCTGATCAGCAGCAGCATCTCTGGGGTTCTTACCTCCAAGTCCTCTCCAAACTGCGCAAGAGCAGCTAGGAATTCCAACTCGGCTGCCATGTGTCCTCTCCTTGGCCGCCCAGGCGGCCCCCTCCCTGGGCCGTACGAGCTGCACAGCACCCATTCGAGTACGGCGAAGGGATGTAGTTTACCTCTGGGCTATTCATAGATAAGCAATGCAGACATGAGGCACGATCACATACATCGCACGGGTGCCAGCAAGATGACATCGGCTCCTGGCTATTTAGTATCGGTTTCGAGCAATTTTTCCTCTGTGCCAGGCAGTTCTGCAGTGACGTTTGTAGTGATGGTCAGTGTAAGCTTTTGAACCCCTCGGTTGGTATAAACCAAGGATAGTACAAGTGTGGTGCAAATGCACGAGGAAACAAGCATTTGCAATGCAATAGGTCTTGCATTACTGAATGTTTGAGCTATTGGTGTTGCATTATTATTAGCAATGCCAATATCTAAAACTTTAATAATGCGAGACCTATTGCATTGCAAAAGTTTGTTTCTATGGCAATGTGTTGCAAATATTAAAAGGTACTTTTTTACAGTAGATGTGTTCTGATACTCTTCTACAGTAATCTGCAGGGAAATACATCTCAGACAGTCCACACTGAAATTGATATGGAAAATGACGTCCAGTGATGAACACTATACGGATATTTTCCTGCATTCTAAATGTATGTTTAAGGTTTTTCGGAATACGTGCAGGCAGCACAGAATTATTCAAGGTTTATGACTCTAATGAAGATTCCTACGATGCAGAACTCTCTTCAG
The DNA here is from genome assembly GCF_964204655.1 of Triturus cristatus. Classification (NCBI taxonomy): domain Eukaryota; kingdom Metazoa; phylum Chordata; class Amphibia; order Caudata; family Salamandridae; genus Triturus; species Triturus cristatus. Next base: position 294,434,526 of record NC_140583.1, on the reverse strand, counting down.
GTAAGTAACTTTTCCTTTCAATACCTCATCAAAAAAGACACCTGATGCTATGTTTAGTTTCATTATTGCCAGCATATCCTTTTTTACTTGTATTTATTTAATTTATATTGTTTATGTTGTTCATTTTTTGTTTGTTTGATTACTTTTGTATCAGAGGGGGAGTGCAAGAATAAGTCAGTGAATTGATGCATATGTGCAAAGATGAGTGACACAATGCATGTATGATTACTTATTGAGTGCCTAACTCCATCAGGGACATCACAGGCACTTCCATGCATAAACCAGACCTATTGGCATTGCCAATGCTTGTTCATGCTTTTATCTTAAGTTTCCTTTCAGGATCCTAGTTTTGACTTTCTGTAACTGCATCCAGATGGATTGACTATAAAGCTGCTTTTATGTACACCTGGAGTGCTCACCTGTAGGTTTGTGGTCTTTAGGCCAGTCACTTGCTCTGGCTGAGGCTCAGGGAAGCTCCCTTGCACTGGTCTTCTCTTTTGCGTTGTTTCACGTTGACGGCTGTACATTCACTATGTAATGAGTAACAAAAATCTCTTTATGGTTTACTTAAAATGATATTTATATTGACTTTGCTGTAGTAAGGTATTTGGTGTTGGGGATTTACTGTCATTACCTAATCCTGCTTTGTGTATTTTTGTGTGCCGGATTCTGTTGTCTCTCTTGAACCTATGTCTTGTGTTCAGGCTCCTTTCTTGCTCTTCTGAAGAGTGGGTTTCGGGTTCTCTCATGGCCTTCTGAAAGCTGGGTTCTTGTTATTCTCTTGTTATGTTGGGCTCAAGAGTCTGTCCTGTACTGTGTAGGCCGAATTTAGGCATTGTTCTTCTGTCTTGTGCTGCTGAGGACTGGGCTTTTGCTGCTCTCGATCACTCTTGTAGCTTCACTCAGGTCACTGTCTTATAATTCAGTGTTAGATTTCTTTCAACACTTTTAAGTTCAGTCTTGCTTGCGTTGTTCATGCATTGGGTCGGCTGGTGCTCTCGTATAATAACTGGTTTAGGGTACTCTCTAGAACTGTTATGGAAATGTTTGTTATTTAGCTTAATTGTACCCAGGGCGCTATTTTGCTTCTTTTTTGCAGTATTGTTACTGGCTCCTCTCTTGAGTTAAGAGAACACTTTCTGGTCGAATACTTTTCTCTTGAATTGTTGTGTTTGCTATTGCTGTCTATTGCTGGCGGGTTGGAGTCACCCTCTTGCGGTGGCGAGTTGTAGACCGTCCCCTTGCGCTGGCGGCTTGGAGACCGTCCCCTTGCGCTGGCGGCTTGAAGCCACCTTCTTGCGCTGGCGGCTTGAAGCCACCTTCTTGCGTTGGCGGCTTGAAGCCACCCTCTTGCGCGGGCGGCTTGAAGCCACCTTCTTGCGCTGGCGGCTTGAAGCCACCCTCTTGCGCGGGCGGCTTGAAGCCACCCTCTTGCGCGGGCGGCTTGAAGCCACCCTCTTGCGCGGGCGGCTTGAAGCCACCCTCTTGCGCGGGCGGCTTGGAGCCACCCTCTTGCGGTGGAGAGTTGAAGACCGTCCCCTTGCGCTGGTGGCTTGGAGACCGTCCTCTTGCGCTGGCAGCTTGAAGCCACCCTCTTGCGCTGGCGTGTTGAAGGCCACCCTTGTTTAACAGATTGGTTTGAAGCTGCTGTTTTGCACCTACAGTTTGGAGAATTCTAATTCATAGTGGATGACTCTTGAGGCGGGTCCCTTGCACGTTTGTGAAAGGTGTCTAAGGATACTGTTCAAAAGCTTCACAATAGTACCCTGGCTCCCAACCCCCAGAGGCAGTGTACTAGACCTGTCGGGTTCCCACTCCTCAAATTGATTGGCCTTTAACACACTATCAGCAGAGAGGTGTTCTCCGCCAAGAAGAAATCAATGTTAAATTATAATTTGGTAGAGTTAAGCAGTCCTGAATGTAACCTTCGATGGAATGACATTAGCTACTAACTTTATTAAACTCAGGACTACCTTGAGTGCTCGCGTCAGATTCCTTATTCCATTGAAGTCCGCCGCCGATCCTAGTGGGTAGAGCAAGATCCTTGCATTGTTTATGCAAGAGCACAGGGGAGATAACCAGGTTCAAAGCGCAGCCCAAGAATCAAAATGTGCACTTAAAAATGTCATTACTGGGACTGGATAATACCAGTAACACAATTGGGACTTTTCAGTCCGACTAGACATGCGCGTGCTCTCCCAACACAACAATTGTTTAATGCACACTTTATTTGAACAGCAGAAAGCAGAATAGAGTGCACTCAAATGCTAGTGAGCTCTTTCATCACTGAGACTTAAGTTGATAAAATCTTGGTAATTTGAGGGCTAGCTGGCCTGTTAAATAGATAAGCTTTTAAGATGTATGTTCAGTGTAGAAGAGTTTAACAAGTGGGATTGCATCAGAATCTCCAACCTAGGTGATGTTTAGGAGAGGAACCATCTGAACTCTGCAGGAGAAATACAAACTCCAAGTTGCAATTCTGTAGGTACTTGGAATTGTGACTTACTCAGGAAACATGCCTAACAGAACTCTGTGCACTTCCCGAATTCAACCCTCTAGAGGCCAAATGTATCTTTGGACAGCTGGATAGAGGGGGAATTCCAAGATTATATCAGACACTTATCTCAAACGCCCCTAGTTTGCAGTGCTAACAATGGAGTGGGAGGGAGATCCAAGCCCTCTTGAGGAATACGACTAGAGGGACGGTCTGATGTGTCTTTGAGACCTAGTAATATCAGCCAGACTCCACATAATTGAGCTTAATTAGTATACCATAGGACATACTAGACTCCTAAACGAATCTGGGAGCTGGACTAGTCACTCCCTGTCTTGCACTAGATGCCACGTGGAGACCGGCGACTTCATTCATATGGTATGGCTCATCCCGTTGATCCACAGGTATAGGCAAGATGTCATCTAGACATTACAACTGAACTTGAAGCAACCACTCAATCCCTCATCAAAGCTGTTGCCCCTAGTCGTGGTGGTACAAGGGAAGAGTGGACAGTGGTAGGAATGAGAATCCATTTTACTTAGAAACCTTGCCAAATATTGGAAAGCACATCAGTTCTTCTAAGAGAAGTATGCCTAAGGGTATGGACAGAGGCTTTCAACTTGAGCCACTTCATTGTGCCAAGTGTTGACCACATAAACACCAAACGATACGGGGTGTGGTGGGGTCATTTCCATGTTGCCTCTGCGTAATGGACAGAGAAATATATGGAGCACAGAAGCGAGAGCTAGGATGGAAAGGTGAATTTGTTTTCTTTATTTTTATATATCCTATGGAAACAGTGACGTTTTGCAGTGTCGTGTTCTTACCATATGACAAGGAAATCAATAAAAAAAGTTCATAAAAAATTCCCTGTCTGCTGTGATATTTGAGCCCGTGAGATGTAGATCTTGGCTGGACCAGGCGTGCCATCAGTGGAATGTGAGAGCATTACTGAGGTGTGCTGTTCGATATCCAAGAAATAGCTCTACCTGACCAATGCAGTGTGCCTGATGCCACTTCCGGGGTCTGAGTGCAGGATCAGTGTTACTTGAGCTATGGCCTTTCAGCCTCCGCAGTTTGTGGGGGTGCAGGACACCAGCACTTTAATTTGTTGACCAGAACCTATTTTTCACCATGAAACTTAAAACCACGTCAAGAGAGTGAATGCTAGGAAAGGGTGGGGAGAAGGAACAAGAGAAAGATGGGAAACCGTGGCAAAGGGAGAAGTGCAGATAATGCATGCAAGAATGAGGTAGTGTAGGGTGGTAGAAGAAAGTGGCATGAGGTGCAGTCAAGAGCAAGCCCCCTTGCTGTTCAGCACACCTGTATTCAGCACCTCCTAAGAGACTTTGGGCCATGCAGATATTTTTATTTTTCATTATTTTTGTATTCAATATATTTTATTTTTTAATCAAATGAGAAATAAGCTAGTGTATAGATAGTGTAATAAATAATGTCTGCTTTCTGTTTCACAGATACTAATTACACAGTCAGTAGTATTGTTGAAGAATTTAATGTGCACACCATGCTGCGCTGCGTGTTTTCCCTTCCATAGGCGCATACAGTTCATCCTCTCTGCGCATGCTCCCAGGAGCTGACTTCTTTTCGCTCTTGCCTCCAGCTCTGATAGGTTGCTGCTGCTGGCGGGAGGAAGCCTGCGGATCAGCGACCTCACAGAAGACGATGCTGGGACCTACACGTGCATAGCGGAGAACTCCAACGAGACGATTGAGGCCCAAGCGGATCTGACCATGCAAGGTATGTACCATCTGCCCGCCCCTCACCCCTCGCGGCCTCGGATGCATGACCAAGAGCCCGTCCGTTTCCTCGTGTCTTGGGAGGGGCGTGTCCTCTTGTCACTCAAGTCCCAGGCCGAGAGCTTTCAACGCATCGTCCCCAGTAATTGCATTAGAGCGGGATTCGCCTTGGAAGAGGCGTTGACCGGCTGGAGTGGCCCCTCGGTGCTAATCATATCTGTCTCTAGCAGTGCACTCGGCTAATGACCCTTTGACCCTCTTATTCCGCGCCTCTCTCGTACAGAATTGTACCTCTGTTCACGGCCTGCGGCCTGGGAGTACAGACTTCTGTCCATCTGCGCTGTTCTGCCTCAGCATTGACTTCTATGCGCTTCGATTGTGCACCGTGCGGAAAGTGTGGCCTGTGGTATCCAATAGCTGAGCAACGTCTGAGGCGCAGACCAATTCAATATCCGGACTTAGTCTTCATCCCTGACGTTCGTGAGAGCACTTTACAATGTACCCGACTCAACATGACCTCAGTAGATTGAGTGGCTGAACTACCCCACCCTGATTGAAAACGGCAAGGCCTGCAGCTTATAAAACCAGAGCCATCTCGCTATTTAAAATAATATGGTAAAGCGAGAAATAATCTTCTGCTATGGTGCATTTTTTGATCATGTCATTTTCCTGTGCACTAACACCACTCTTCCATGGAGAGGGCAAGGCCAGGGATGGAGTGTTCCTCGACTTACCAACATGTATGTGGTTGTAGCTTTTGGGCAGAGAGGTGGATTTCTAGCGCTCACTGGGGTGGTGGAAAGCCAGCGCTGGGAGTGCAAGGTTGATTTCTGGATTTGCTGTGCACGTGTTCATGCATGTGTGTGAAGCCGTTGAAGTGCATTAAAAAAACGTATGGGAACTGTGAAGCAGTGGTGGTGGGGTGGGCTGAGTGAGTGAAGGCAAAAGTGTGGTAAAAAAATATTCTGTGCATTTTTTTGGTCTTTCACCATCAGATAACTACAAATAAAATAATGCAGAGTTTAAATGAAAAATAAATGGCAGTTGAGTTAATCAGTGAGAAATACACTGTTGTACATTATAAAACCTCCATTAGTTAATGCAATGCAGATGTGTGTGTGTAACCAGATAGCTACAGAACTAAATCCTGGTTGGTGCTGTAGAGACTAGTGACTTGTGTATGTTTAGTGCTACAAGGTCCCAGTCTGTGACGGAAAGCACTGTGAATATAAAAGTCATTATTTTAAACTTGCATTATAAACAGTATAAGATAGGCTGCTAAAAACGGCGCAGAAAGGTTTACGATAAAAAAAACTGCTTCCAAAATATAGGTATCTGATAGAGACTTGTAGCTGCAGATTCTTTACCCTAGAGTAGAGGTCTTCAAACTGGGGGGCGTGGCCCCCTGGGGCTCCGTGGATGTATTCTCAGAGGTGCGCAAATGTCTCAGTAAAGACTTGTAAATCTTATAAATGAAGATGGCCTGGAAGCGCAAACTTGTTTATTTGTCCCGTTTCCAAGCGATCCTCATTTACATGCAGCCAAAGAGGATAAAAAAGCATTGGAACTGTGATTTCAAGTACCATGGGGCAGAGGTCAGTCATTGTGGTGGCAGGGTCAATAACCAGCATGCAAGGAATTATTCTGTTGGAAAGGCACTCTAACAGGATTAAATCTCAGTTGGTCAGTGCAGTCACTGCAGATGTGTCTGACCAGAGTCACAGAATTGAATCCTACTTGGTGCAGTGGGTAATAGTGACTTTTTTTTTTATAGTGCTATAAGGACCCTGTCTTTGTCAGAAAGCACTGTGAATATGGGATTATTTTATAACTTCATTACACACCGCATAATACAGGCTGCAGCAAATTATATAGGCCCAGATTTACAAAGACTTTGTATCAGGTTTGCGTTACTTTTTTAACACAAACTTGACGCAAAGTGAGTTGGTATTTACAATCCTGCACAAATCATGATTTGGACTGGATTGTACCTAAACGTAATGCAAGGCTGCGCAGTGCTGCTCTAGGACCCAGATTTACTAATGCTTTACTTTTGTGATGCAAACCTGATGCAAAGTGTTATGTTTGGATTTACTATCCAAGCAAGTCAGAATTTTCATTGGATAGTTTGCATCAAGGGGGCGTTCCATGGGCAGCGCATGGGTATCTTTACAAAACGGACATTAGGGCTCATATTCCTTGCTAGCATTAGAGCAGGGGGAACCATTGCTGCAGAGGGGGCAATGTGTGGGAGCTATTTTTTGTGTGAAAGGGATAGAGAGCCTATGCCTTCACCGTCTAAATCTTCAGTGAAGGAGCTGTAGCATCGGCACTCCATGCCATACACTTTGGTGGAGTCTGAGTCAGGGTCTGCTTACTTCGCTGACTTTCCTAGAGCGGAAGCGCCCTGCCTAGCTGTAAGAATTCTGTGAGGCCTGGATCTCATATCTGGCCCCCTTCTGCAGTGCCTTTGGGCCCCACTGGCTCAGGAGGGGGCCCCACTGGATTCTCACCAGTGGGTTCCCCCTCAGTGTCAGTCAGGCCCCATGGATCCGGTGTTGAATCTGAAGGGAGCCAACTACGAGACCAAAGGGACCATGGCTTCCAGGGTCAGAGACCGTGCCTTTTTCATTCAAAAGGCTAGGAGAGGGAGATAAATGGGAAGGGTCTGCCAACCAGCACCCCCTAGATGATACGGAGGACAACTGGCATGAGGAACTGGCGGATCCCGCTTAGAGTTGACACCTCACTGGACACTGGCTTGGTCTCTCCACCCTACCGTGGCTACGGAGGAGCATTCCCCATTTGCTGTGGTGTTGAATAGGGTTGCCATCTTGGACTTTCAGTGGCCCGCCCTCAGTAGCAAATGTCTTGACAGCGATGCTTCAGCCGGGAGTTGCCACATCTGAACCCTTGCTCCCCTTTAATGAACCCATTACTGATGTCCTACTCATGGTCTGGCCAATGTCCTGCATTGGGGCTCCTGTGCAATAGACCATTGAATGCTGCCATTGCACCCTTTCCTGAGGACCCCAGTTTCATTATCCACAATCCCTCCCCAAAGAGCTTGGCGGTCCAAGCCTCCAATTCTAGGGCCTATCCTGGTTTATTACCTACCACTCCACCTGATAGGGAATCCAATAGGCTGCATACCTTTGGGAAGAGGATGTTCTCTTCTTTCTGCCTTGCACTGTGATCAGTGAGCACCGCATGCCTTGGGCTGATACTCCCTCACGATCTGGGGTTTGGTTGCTCAAGTGCTGCCTGTGATCTTGAGGCGGGCTGAACCATACTCTCCCAGGCTATTGCTCATGGGACAGAAGCAGCAAAGTTCACCGTACTATGTGGACTGGACACTGCAGACTTGCTGGTTAGAGGGATTTCATAGTTGGTGGCCTTTGGAGCCATGCCAGGCTGAGAACCACTGGCTTTTCAGGGGATGTCCAAGCCTTACTTATGGACATGCCCTTTGATGGCTCTCGTCTTTTTGGAAAGAAGGTGAACTCTGCGCTGGAGCTCTTTAAGGATGGCTGAACAACGGCCAGGTCCTTGGACTTCTCCATGGTCCGTCGCTAACCCTGAGCCTGCCTTCTTCTGCTTTTTAGGCCACGGAAGGGGTTTACAATTGCATCCATATTTTCCCAGCCGCCACGACCAACAGGCTTTCCAGCCTTTTTGTGGCAGAGGACGTGGTTCCCAAAGACAGGTGGGACAGGAAGCTAAAGGTCAGGCCAACCTCCCACCCCCTCAGCAGCCACAGCCTCCAAACAGATTTAATTTTTCCTCCTACCATCATGGGCATCCAGTCAGGGCAAGATACGGCATCACCTGTAGCACTGGAGGTCAGTAACATCAGACTGTTGGCTTTTACAGATTGTCTAAAGAGGTTGCTCCCTGCCCTTTGTTGCCAACCACTTACGACCTGCTGACGGAGGAACACCTCTCCTTGTTCTGTCAAGAAGTGTTGGTTCTCCTGGCCAGGGGAGTCATTGAGAGGGTGCCAGCATCCAAAGTAGGTGTGATTGCTATTCTAGCTACTCTCTGGTGCCCAAAAAGGATAGAGACTTTTGTCCTAGCCTATAACTGCCCTTCTCAATCCCTTCTGGAAAAAAGGAGAAATTCAGAATGCCTATGCTTGCTCAAGTCTTGACTGCCCTGGAAGACTGGATGGTAGCGTTGGATTTGCCAAACGCATATTTCCACATGCCTGTCATGCTTAGACACAGATGTTACCTGCTGCTGTTCATGGTGGGCCAAGAGCACTTTGTTTGCCGTGCTCCCCTTTGGCCTATCACCCCTGTGCTGTTCACCAAAGTGATGGCGGTAGTTGCGGCACATCTGTGGAGGCCAGGGGTTCTAGTCTTCCCTCTACCTCGACGATTGGCTGTTAAAGGGAGGCTCGCCACAGGCAGTCGCCTCCCCACTTCCAGACTATGGTAAACCTCCTGTACTTGCTGGGGTTCACTATCAACGTGCCGGTCACATCTGACACCCTCTCTGATGCTCCCTGTCATCAGAACCATTCTGGACACAGTGCTGTTTCCGGTCTATCGTCCTGAGTGGCGAGTCCGGGATATTGCGATGTTTCATCCTCTAGCCTTGATTTCGGTGAGAATGAGGCTGTTGGGCCTCATAGCCTCCTTCATTCTGCTTGTAACTTACCCGTTGGCATCTGTGGGATCTGCAGTAAGACCTGAAGTTTCAGGTGGCACAGAATTAGGGGAATCTCCCCAACTTGGTCCAGATCTCGGCAGGAACTGCAAAAGATCTGCAGTGGTGACTGACTAACCTCGATTGGGTCACTAGCAGTCCCCTCTCCCTTCCTCAACCAGAGCTGACTGTAGTGACCAATGCGTCACTCCTGGTATGTGGTGGCCATCTGGAAGAGGAGGAGATCCGAGGACTCTGGTCTTTGGCGCAGTCTGGTCTTCACATTAATCTTTTGGAGCTCCAGACATTAATTGCCTTTCTTCCTTCCATCAATCAAGGTCAGGCTGGTTCAGGTATTCAGACACGCTATGTAGTACTGAACAAATAAGATCGGGTAGGGTCGTGGTTCCTTTCTCAAGAGATGCTTCATCTCTGGACATGGCTGGAAAGCCAGGGCATTTCCCTGGTGGTTCAACGCCTGGCATGCTTTCTAAGAGCCGGGACAGACAACCGCTGCTGACAAAGCCTAGCGGATTACTAATGGAGTCTCCAAGAGTGGGGAGAGCTTTGGCTAGATCGGTTTGCCAACTCTGTCAATGCACAATGTCCACAGCAGTTTCCAAGGCAGTTACCTCTTGGAGATGCTTTTCATCTCAAGTGGATCTCCGGACTTTTGTGTGCCTTTCTGCCAATATCAGTCCTGCGTGGAGTTCTCAAAAAGATCAGGAACGACCATGCCCAAGTCATTCTTGTGTCTCTGGATAGGGCATAGCGAGTCTGGTATCCCAAGAAGTTGAGCATGAACATTGGTTACCCATTCAGCCTGGCTCTTCAAGAGGAGCTTCTGTTGCAGCAACTGGGGGAGTCCTGCACCTGAACCTGCAGACCCTTCATCTTCATGCGTAGAGATTGAGCGGCGACAGTTAACAGCTTTCGACCTACCTCTCGAAGTCTGTGATGTTACTCTAGCACTAATGTGTCCTTTCTCCAAGTCGGTATACACCTGTCACTGGGATAGATTTGTGGCATAGTGTGCATCCTCTTTCTTCATCCCTTTCTCAGGTTCTTCTGTTTGTTCTATCTTTGGCACAGCAGGGCTCTGCTCTGTACACAATTAAAGTCTGCTTATCGGCCGTTTCATCATTTTTGCGGTTGCTGGACCAAGCTTTTTTAGGTCTCGCCTGAGCCAGCGTGCATGCGTTGCTCTGTGAGGCTTCTAGTAAGGGCTTTGAACTCGGAGTGCTTTTTTTTTGTTGCTACACGCAATTGGCCTTTGCGTGAGTCATTCTAAGAAAGACAGCACGCAATTGACTAAAGGCGGGTGCATGTCCCGCCTTCTCTCACCCCTGGCCTAGGAAACCCGGGAGCGAGCAGCGGCCCCGCACTGTGCCTGCTGCATTCCTGAAATTCTTTGCAGTGTGCACGCCCGCACACCACTCGCGATTTTGAAAAAAATAATCCTTTTAGCGTGTGCACACTACTCCCGGGCTTGTTTCACTTTCCTGGGTTGACTGACTAATTGAATTGATGCAGATTTTCTGCTGTAAGTGCGTAACATTAATAACTCTCACAGAACCTTATTAATAAACAGAAGCTACACGCAGAAACAGCAGCTAGTCTCTGCGTAAATCATAAATTTCTTAAAAACGGCTCCGGTTGCCTTCGCCAGCCTAAGTTAATCACCTGTAGCTGAAAAGCAAGCCCCAGATGGGAAGTAGGAAGTGCGCTGCGCGAGCTTCCTATATGATTTCCGAGCTGAACCTTCTCACTACCGCGCGCGAGCTGTGACGTGCTCCCTAGGAGGGACCGGCAACATGCTCAGGCAGAAGCAGCAGAGGCGGAAGATGCTCTTCCTGCTGGTGCCAGGGTGACTGGGAGCGGAGTCTTACACAGCAGCTCGAAGCAGCCCGGGAGCCGACGAGAAGGAGTAGAGAAGCGAAAAACACACCATGCTTGCGCGCCACCCAGCCTGGGCTCCCCGCCGTGGGTTGGTGAAATTCTGAGTCCACCAGGGGGGCTGCTGTAGAGTAGAGCTCATAACTGGCAGGGAAGGATGTGGCTGATATTTTTAAGGTAAGCAGAAAATGGACTGTGGTTTCCCCTCTGTTTGTTTATTTTGTGTGAGGTTAATATGTTGAAACAGCATCCCCATTGCTTACATCCAACTATAAAAATCGAAGAAATCAGAAACAGGAAGGTCATGTAAAATCAGAAGGCAGCAACATATGATTCGCATTTTGCATCCACAACAGCCTGTGTTTAGGCGCTGCTCGCACGATACAGCCAACCTGGTCTCCGTGACTGCAAACGCTGGAAAATAAATTCAAAGAGGGAATGTATATGTCGGTCTTTAAATGTAAAGCTTCGGTAGAGGTGTAACAGCATGGTTGGACAGGTGGCTTTACATATATGAACAGAAACAACATGATCTCGCGTTTGTGTTTACGTGTGGCAGATGTTGATTAACTGCTCCAAGATATCTGTGCGTTGTAAAAAAAAAAAAAAAGATATATATATATATATATATATATATATATATATATATATATATATATATATATATATATATATATATATATATATATATATATATATATATATATATATATATATATATATATATATTATATTGATCCGAGCCCATAGACTGTGCGCCGGCATTCTTAGCTGACAGCCTTGAGCCCTTGGTAGCACAACAAAGACAGACTGAAGGCTTGACCACAGTGCATTATAGTACTGTATCCCTCCTCGATCCCTTTTAGGTAAATGGGATTAAGGATTACGGCATCAAACGCCAAACACGCTGCGTGGTACACTCCTCTCCTGTGCCTAGCTGCAGGACGAGGGGCAGTTAAGACGTTTTATCCCCCCTCCTGGTACAGGACATCATCTGCCTGCCAGGTGGGGTGTCTGAAATAAAAAATATAAGCACCACCTTATGCTTCTTCACCGAAAGAGTGTTTGTGTGTTACTGCTGTCAACCTTCTAGGAAGGAATTGGTGCCCCAGAAAGCTCCGTGCACCCAAAACATTTACTGCCTAGCGATTCCTATATAACTATTAATAATGCAAATTCTTATCCTCTTCTTGGGCATTTCTGCAGGTTGGCTTGTGTTCTCTTTTTCTGTAATTGGGACATATTCTGCCATCTTTCCTTAACATAGGCAGTATTTGAGGAGTTGGTGGGTGATAAAAAGAGGGAGATTTTAATTCAGTAAATTCCACCCTTATAATAAAATAAAAACCTTTTCTCCTGCAGTTGTCCTTCCAAGTGTTTTCCATATTTTAGATGGGTACGTTTGTGTTTATCATTTCGATTTTAATACCGCAATTGGTGTGTGTGCGCGCACGCAAGAAGGTGCTTTGAATAACACTTAGAAGTGTAAAGTTTTCACATCAGTATGTATATAACTGATTTCTGTGACCCCATATAATTCTATGCACTCCTTACTAACTGGTATGCTTACAGGAGCAGGATAATGTAGTAACATGTAGCTAGAGGTTTGGGGAAAGGTGTAGGGAGATTATTGGGAAGATACTACAGGGGCGGCTCATTGTCTAGGAATCTGAAGCAGTGGTGTAAATGGAACTCACATGCATTGTAGGAAGTGTGGCAGCTGTGGCATTTTGGTTTATTAAACAGTATGTAGTTAGTAGGGTTTTGGAAACCACGCGTAGCACAGCACACTAATACAAGTTTAAAGTGTCCAAAGTAGTGAATTTATCATGGTAGCATCTGCTAATGACTGACTGCTCCATTGTCATCTCATTTTGGTTGTTTGGATGTGCAGGGCACACAAAGTTATTCTGTTAGACAGGGCACTTACATAACAAGTTGGAAGTTCATGGCCGCCTTGGCTGTTATCAGTGGAGTTTCTTAGCAAAATTGCAAATTACTTTCTAAGAGTTGGCATGCAACACACAGTTTCCGGAAAATTAATCGGGAACTGAAAATAAGCCCCCGTCTTTCTTTAATCAATTCATATTTAACAAATCATAATTGCTCTATTTATGAAACAGTGGAGTGGCGCCCTTCTCCCCCCCCCCGCCCCCCAGCAATATAGGCTTGTTTCAACTATGTCCTTACTTGTGCCAGGTCACAGATTGCTCATACAGGGAAGAACAACTGTGTTCTAATTTTAGTTGGTCGTGCCTGCAGATTTTGCTTGTGTTCCTAAGAACACAATAGCTCTTGCTAAACACTTATAAGGTCCCAAAGGCGAGACCTATTGGCTATGCCAATGCTTGTTGTTCAAGTCACCTGCAGTGGCTGGGTTCCACAAAGTTTTACAAAATATGATTCCTCCTAGGCTATTCGTCGTGCCCAAGTGGTACTTAAACCTTGTTCTGACCTTTTAGATGTTTGCGCCCTTTGAGCCACTGCACAGCTGCTCCCAAGGTATTAATCATGAATACTGCTTTTGTAGTGGCCATTACATCGTCTGTCCAGTAGCGTCACTGAATTGCAGGCACTCTCTGTCCAACCTCCCTACACTACCTTCTATTGAGACAAGTTGGTACTCCGGACACTTGCCTCCTTCCTCACAAAGTTAGTGACTCCTTTCCATGTAGGCCAGAACCTTACAGTGTCTACCTTCTTTGCTCCACCTCACCCTTCAAAAGAGGATGAGAGACTCCACCATCTGGACCCAAGCAGAGCGGCGGCATTCTACCTTGATCGCATAAAATAATTCTGGGTGAACGATTCACTCTTTGTGGGGTACATACGGGCCAAGAAAGGGAAGGCTTGGCCAAAATGGACCATCTGAATATGGATAGTACTGTGCATAAAGATCTGCTACTCAGTGGGCAGGAAGCAACTCCCTGAGGGCTTGTGTGCTCATTCCACCGCAGCCATTGCTGCGACCTTTGCATTAGTTTTTGGTGTCCCTGCCCTGGACATCTGTCAGGCTGCAACATGGGCATTTCTGTACATGTTTACCTAGCACTACGGCCTGTTCATTCAGGTCCATTGTGATGGACACCTCGCCCTTTCCGTCCTGCAGAACCTCCTAGTTTAAATCGGCCTCACAGACCCACCTTTGGGGAGGCTTTGCTTGAATATCTATTCTAAGATGTGGAATCTGCTGCTATAAGTCTCAATCAGATTAACAAGTTAATTACCTTCAGTAGCACCATATCTGGCAAGGACTCTGTCTAGCCACAGATTCCTTACCGTATCTCCTGTCCTGAGAACAGATTACAGTGTGAGGGTCACCCTTTTTTTAAATTAAATAACTTTAGTGATTTTTCTTTTCAAACACAAAATATATAAATCACAGGTCAAAGGAGTAGAAGTAAAGCAAAACATCAAATGTCACCTTGGATAAAGGAAAATGAGAAAATATAAGTGATACAGTATCGCCGGATGAATGAGTTGGGTGTGGGTACAAATGTTGGTTGGTAGGAGGGTCACCCTTTTAATGGCCTTAGAATTTCACACCAGATGTCATTCTTCATCGTGGCTCCGCACTCATGGTGTGGAAAGTCGCGAAAGGAACTCACATCCGTGAGCCAGAGTGGCGCCTGTATAGGCACTGTGCACGTCATTTTCGGTGCTGCTGACGTAGAGCCAAACAATGCCTCCTACCAGCATGCAGGGGTATTGCTCGAACTTCTGGATCCAGTCTGATGCCTGAGGAATATTCTAAGGTAAGGTATCTATGGCTAGAAAGAGTTTCTACCAGAAAAGGCGTTACTGAAGATAAATAACTTGATCTTTAGGAACACCCAGACTGAACACAGTGCAAAGTTTATATATAACTATTCTTTAGAAGTACACACTTCACAGCTGAGCTGATGACTCCCTTGCAGTACCTCAAAAAGAATATATCTGTCATCAGGTAGTTTCAAGTGATTCCATCACTTAAAGCCAATATCAACTTCCAAGCACCCTTTACATATGCCGATTAACCAGTTGCACACATTTACATTTCATTCAGTAAAGCAGGTACCTTGAAAAAAAGGCTTGTTTAGCTGTGTGTACCTCCCTCAGTTTCACAGTACAGGAGACTGCCTACCTTACACTACGGCTGAATCATTTCTGCTGTCAGAACGAACCGTCCGGCGACAGTTGTCTTTTCACAAAAAGTAGAGGAAGTATTTTCCCTAAATTAAAAAAGTATGGGTTCGTTATTCCCTAAAAATCCGCCCACTTCGCCCATACTGTATGTGTGTTTTGTGTATGTTCTTGTGTGTGTAGGTACTCCAGATATTGAAGATTCCTGTTTGTTGTTTACTCTGCACCGTGTGTGCATTGTACAGCCAGGGTGGGATAGTTTGGTAATGAATGAAAAGCTATTTGATTAGTGCTAAAACAGTGACTTCGTTGGGGGGTCTGCTGTTGCTTATGAACCTAAAGTACCGCCCTCTTGTATGGGCCCTCCTTACCTGCGGAATCTTCAATAGACTTGTAATTGAACAAAGAAAGCTGCGTCAAGGTTTGGTTAAAGCTGGAAGAGGGAACATCTTGTAGAACTGATGAAGGGAGCAGACTCATCAGTGTAGCTGTAAAATTCCTCTCCATTTCCCCTGATTAGTTTGGCCAGGAATGCAAATTATATGCTGGCAAATGGCAGAACTAAGCGCTGAATCTCGGAGTATTCCATATACAGCATCTAAAAAGTGTGATTGAAAAGGTGGAAGACCAGTGGTCTTAGCGCAGTTTTCTAGAAAAAAGGCAAACTAAGCAAGTGCCACATCCATGACCCCTTCTTCCCGTAGGTATATAAGGAGTTTTGACGAAGGTCTAAAAAGACCAGGGTTACTGTTCCCTGGTGTCAAAGTAAACCAATGTCATCAGCGCCGCTGTTGGCACATGCTCTGCACTGTGGCAAGGGTGAAAGCCTGCATGAGCTGGATTCAGGGTAAGTTGGTAGTTTAATTCATGGGGTAGTTTTAGAAAAGAGAGGGGTTAGAAAATGAGGAGGTAGTTAGTTGGAATTTTTGGGTTTGCATTAGCCTTTTTAAAGTAAGTTTTAACCATAAAGAAGTGAACGAGGAGATTAAATACAAGAAGAGCAATAGATTACACCGAAGGTCAGTGTGAATTTAGAGGTTATACTGATTTTGAAGCAGAGAAGAGGGTATGTCCGTAAAAATACTAAAAAGCTTGCTTTGCAAATAGTTGCAACCCCATTACCCTGGAGCACTAGGTTGTCCATATTCATATTCTTGATGGAGGAGTACTACAAGGGCTAGAGCTGAGTGAACTCTCTATTTTAGACAATGAACATAATTATCGAGGAGAAAGTCATGCATGTCCTGATGGTGTTTAGAGAGGCAATGGACATTTATTAGTACTTAATTGAAGGTGGTGGCCGTGGAATTAGTTAGTCATACAGTGTTTTAAGCGAAGAACTCAATTGAAGGTCTGTGTTGCAAGCATTGACACATCTTGTCTAAATCAGAGCGGGAGAGTCACGATTGGTTTAGCATGGGTAGGTTCTTGTGCATATGCCCGACCAATGTTCAGACAAACTTGCTGTTGGTGCTCCATTAGCACCCCCCGCCACCATGCTCTTTAATGGCCACTCAAATGGCAAGTGTGTGTAGATGTGAACAAAATAGAAGAGTGGAGTATGCTGCAATTTCCCTGAAGGGTGGAGGGTGGTGTACAGAAACATGAACCTGACATGGTTGTCAGCAGACTTCTGGCTTGTGGACCAATATCAAGAACCGAATACTGATTAAATAAACAATAAATGTTTAAAAACAAAGTTACGAAAGAAAAAAAAAGAACTAAAATAAGAAACGTCGCACGCATTGATGAAAGCCAACAGACCAAGCTAAAACAAGAAAAGATAAGTGGGAGCAATGCATACCCAAGAGGTACAAGGTACACAAGATGTCCAAAAAGCAGAGTAAAAACTCTGCATAATTAAAATTGCAAGTACAGTTTCGCATTTGTGGTCAGTGTCCTTCCACAGGCCGCAGGCTCCTGTAGGTACTCTCTATTTATTTTTACTTTGGTACCTGCATTCTTAGAGTGCATATGTCTCTAGTCCCTCTCCCTGTGCTCTTCACCTTCTGTCAGTTCTTTTTTATCCATTCCCTGCCCATCTTCTGCTGCCTATTCTTTTAACTCACCCAGCTATACTCCTGCTGTCCGTTCTTTTTACCCACCCCCTGCCCTACTTCCACAGTCTGTGCTTTTTAACTTTTTCTGCTGTCTGTTCTTTTTACTCATCCCACTACCCTCCTCCCACTGTCCGTTCATTTTATCCAACCCCCTCCAGCTGTCTGTTATTTTTGTACAGCCACCCACCCTCTTGCTCCGGGCTGTTGTTTTTACCCACCCCTCTCAGTTAACCATTCCGCTGTCAATTCTTTTGAACCCTTTCGCTGTCCGTTCTTTTGAACCCTTTTGCTGTCCTTTCTTTATATCCATCCACCCAGCCCTCCTGCCGCTGTCTATTCTTTTCACCCAACCACCTGGCCTTCCTCCCGCTGTCTGTTCTTTTTACTCGATGCACCCGGCCCTCCTCACAGTGTCCATTCTTTTAACCCGCCCGCCCTCCTCCTGCTGTCCATTCTTTTAACCCACCCACCCGGCCCTCCTCCCGCTGTCCATTCTTTTAATCCCCCAATCCTTGTTGCAATGTCCGTTTATTTTAAACAATCCTCTGCCCTCTTCCTGCTGTCTGTTCTTTTAACGCGCCCCAAGCCATCCTAACAATGTCTATTCTTTTTGCCCACTCCCTTGCTCTCTACCCACGGTAAAAAAAATTTACCCACCCTCGCGCTGTCTGTTCTTGTTATCCACCCCAACCTCCTCCCGCAGTTTATTCTTCCTTAACCACCCCTCTGTTTTCATTTACCCACCTCACCCTCCTGCTGCTGTCTTTGAGTTTTATCCATCCCCTACCCTACCCTACTCCGGCTATCCGTCCTTTTCACCAACCCCCACTGTACTCCTGCTGCCTTTTGTTATTTTCCACCCCACACCTGACTCTTGCGGTCTGTTCTTATTAACCACTCCCACCCTACTCCAGCTGCCTGCTCTTTTTATAACCTCCCCACCCTACTCCCGCTGCCCATTCTTTTTATCCAACCCACTCCCTACTCCCGCTGTCTCTCCTTTGTACCGAACCCCGCACTACTTCAAATGTCTGTTTTTTGTCCCTCTGTCCTACTCTCTGTTTGTTCTTTTTAGCAAATCATTACCCTATTCCCACTGTCCGCTCTTTTTACCCACACCCCTGCCTTATTCCACTGTCCGTTCTTTTTAACTACTACAAACAATTGACTGTTGGTGCTCTGTACCACAGCTATAACTACCACACGTGGAGCAAAGGTACCCCCCCCCCCCCCCCTTTCCCTGCTTCCCTTGCCCGGTGGCAACTGAACTGCCCACCTAATCCCAACTGGCAAGGCGCCTGTTGCCCCTGAAAAAACAGAAACATGTTAGTTAACTTACAACTGGGGGGGTTAAAGTGGCTGAGGCGGCCCAGCGCAACCATAACCCCCCAAGGTGTTTCTATGTGGAGGGACCTTCCCACGTGAGGTGCAAGATGCATTAGAACATGATCACAATTTGTTGCGCATCTGTCTCGGATATCAATGTCCCTGCAGACTGGCTCCCTCTCTCACCCGGAGTCCCCCCGCAGATCGCAGGATGCCGTAGAGGTCAGTCGCAGTTCGTTGAGCCACATTGCTGCTAGTGGAGCTGCAGGCTGGCTTGACCTGCCTCAGGAGCCCGGTACAGACGCTGCCTGGTCCGACCGCATCTCTGCTCCCCCATCCCCCCACCTGGCCCTCCACGCCATGGCGAACGGTCACCGGAAGGCCCTTGTTTACCCCCTAGCCCTCTTACCGTTGTTACGTTTTGGCTGCTGGTTCCTTTGTCTCTTGCCAATCGCTGCAGTGCGCCAGCCCTCCAGCACTGCCCCTGGAGAGTAAAAAAAAAAAACTTTTTCCCCTCTGCAGTTACTCTGTTTGCTCTTTTCATAATTGCATCCTTATTGCAATGTTTGAATATGCGTGCAATGATAGTGCAAGGGGGCATCCCTGTCCTGGGGGCAGCCATTGGCACTCTGTGTGCTCTCTCAACAGATAAACATTTTGATAGGCCCCTAGGTTGAACTAGAGTAGCGATAAAGTTTTCAACAAAACGATCTGTGCATGGTTCCTCCGCTCTCTCCGGAACCCCCACCAGGTAGATATTGTTTTGTCTGAATCTTCCT
The DNA here is from genome assembly GCF_964204655.1 of Triturus cristatus. Lineage (NCBI taxonomy): Eukaryota > Metazoa > Chordata > Amphibia > Caudata > Salamandridae > Triturus > Triturus cristatus. The sequence continues at coordinate 294,415,442 of NC_140583.1, read as the reverse complement.
TCCATGTCCTTCAGACGTGCCTGAATGGTGGCATTGTCCTTAAGTAGGGAGGTGTCTATTTCTGGAGCTGCGCAATGGCATTGCTGATGTCCATGACTGTCATCTTGTGTTGCAGAGGCTGTCTTTCTTCTTCATCAGCGACATTATCATCACCACCACCACCACCACAACGGAATAAACGTTTGGTTCCAGGGTGCCCTGGATGCTTTGGATGGCCGCCATGATCTCCCAGAGTGGCTGCTCCTGGGCCTCTTCGTCCGGTCGTGCTCGCCCAGAGCTGCCCGCTGTCTTTGTGTATGGGCGCAGGGAGGGCATAGCGCTGCATTTTCTTTTGTTGCGTTTTCTTCCTCTCTTTGGCGTCTCAGAGGCCGCCTGCAAGGGCCGTAAACCACTCCACGACCTCACTGCCTGCCGAGCTGGGGACCAAGGGAGCAAAGAGGGACGGCAAGTGATCGTGTGTCCCTACCTCTTGTCCACCCCCTGCAGCCTGTCTGCATGGCTGCTTTGTGAGTGGTCCCCCAGGGCTACCACCTGCGGCTGGGCCCCATGCAAATCGGTCCTGAAGATTGCATGGCAAAAGATCCGCTAGGCAGACTGGAGGAGTTTGCAGGTACAGCATGAGACAACCGATGTTGAAGGGGGGCCCTTCAACATCCTGGAGGCCTACTCACAATGCAGTCATGCCGACAGGCGGCAGGGGGGGTGGTGGTGGACAAGGGGTGGGGACACACGGTCATGTGCCCTCTTAACCTCTTGCTGCCAACTTTCACCTCAGGCGGCCTCAGCGCCGCTGTCCCTCGACTGCGCCGCTCTTGCAACTTGTCCCCGTGGCTGGCAGCCCGTCCTCTCCTCCACGTGGATGACCACGGGAGATTCTGCACTTCAGCAGTGCCCGTAAAGCGGGCAGTCCCTGGAATTGGGCGAGCCCGCACCCTGCAGGATCTCCTGCAGCTTTGAATGCGGCCACCATCACCTCGACTTCAGGCGCAGGCCAGCGCCGTCTGCCGCCTTCCACCACCCCGTAAACCGATCCCTGGAGGCCTCTCAGGCGGGGCGGGCTACAGAGGGAGTCCGTGAGGGAGTGAGATGGGGCCTCCCGGCAGCGCAACCGCCCCGGAGCATGGGGATGGGTTGCCCCACTCAATAGAAATGGATGTCAGATTAAAGCAGGTGAAGGCCACGTGGGCCCGGGAGCCCTCTTAAGGTGTGTCCGCCATGTTTGGCTGCTGACCACACCCCCCTATCTGTAATTTGTAACCGCCCCGTCCTACTCCTACTGTCTGTTCTTTTGAGCTACTCCTGCGGTCCGTTTCTGCAGCTGGCCTCAGAGGTGCTGTTCTGAGTTGGTTCAAATCTTTTTTAGAGGACCATAAGCAATCAGTGTGGCTTTCACCCTACTATAAAAATGAGCTGTGGACTTCCGGAGGGCGCCTCTCTTTCTCCGATTTTCTTTAATGTTCACATTCGCCTGCTCACATCTAGTCTTTGTCAGATGGTGATCAAGATTTACAACTATGCTGACGATATGCAGCTGATCTTTTCCAAAACTTTATTTGTACTTTTCATATTGCAAACATAACAGCGTACCAGTTCCAGTTCCTAGCAATGAACATTGTCCCACTATACGTAGACTCTCATCATTGTTAACAGTTTGAAAACACAAAAATACATTTACCACATGCGCTGCTTCCCTCTGTGCAATCCCAATACCTAAATCAGCGCATCTAGCAGTGCCTTATGCTATGAACAGTTGTATTCCTAACATCATAAACTAAATGTTCAAGCTTATCGTGAGGATAGTACATGGTCAGCCTATACCCGCTGGTTCCAGGCCAGCTTCCAGTCGTGCATCAGGAGCAGCCTGCGTTGTTGCTGTGTATTGCTTATTGTGTATAGCCCCAGATGGCACGCGGGCGGGATGTCCTGGGCAATGTAGAGGGTATAAATCATAGTTCAAATTACAGTATGCCATGCTACGCATCCATTCTTTACTTGTCGGTGCCACCCTCCGCCCCCACCGCAGCGCTATTTCCCTTTTCGCCAAGAGTAACCCAATAGCAATGAATTTCCGAACTGCTTTCGGGACATTTTTCACATATCCCAATAGGGCCACTTCCGGGAGTGGGGCCAATACTAAGCCCGAAATTTCACCCAGCAATTGATGTATGTCATTCCAGTATGAGCTGATTTTGCTGCAGGTCCATGTGAGGTGAACAAAGTCTGCCTGCGGGGTTTTGCATTTTAGGCAGCAGTGGGATCTGTCTCGGTCTAGTTTGTGGGCCATCACAGGTGCAATGTAGATGCGACGTAAAAATTTAAAATTGATGAGTTTGTGGCGGCTATTGAGTGATATCTTCTTAGTTTGTAAACAACATTCAACCCATTGGTCGTCGGTGATTGGGTGACCTAGATCTGCCTCCCATGCGGCACGTACTTTAGCATCCCGCACTGGAGCTATCTCCATACAGGTTTTGTATAGTTTAGAAATCAAATGTTCCACAGTGTCGCTGTCTAGGACTATGGTTAATGGGGAGAACGGGTCAGGCTCCACCGGGTAACTGGGGAGTTTGGCCTTAGCTGCTGCACTCAGTCGCGTAAGTTTAAACTTGTCCATAAACGAAGCCCCCGCAAATTTGTCTCCGTCAGAGATAGAGAAGATTTGCCCCTCTATATAAAGGTCCCCAATGGATGTCATGTCGAATCGTGAAAGTGTACGCTGCACTATTCCTTCCCCCGTAATGGGAATCCACCGTGGGTTCGGGAGTGAAAGTTTCGGGGAGTATAATGGCAGGGAACCTAACATTCGGACCAATTTCAGCCAGGCCCAGCTGGTCGTGGAGACCGTTTGAATGTCGAGTGGTTCCCGGGGAAAGCCTACGGGCAAGATCGTTTGTAGTGTGTCTGGTAGAACTAGATCTGCCTCAGGGCGTAAATAGAGAATCCAGGCATCTGGGTGGAACCAAGTGTGAGCATAGCTGCATTGTGCAACCAAATATTACATCTGAAAATTGGGGACACTGAACCTGCCCTTGTGGTATGGGAGTGTCATGATTTCCCAACGAACTCTGGGGCGCTTGACCCCCAGTGTCAACCTAATAAGATGAGTAATGATAGCGTCAACAAAATGGTTAGGCAATGGGATGGAAATATTAAATAAATACCAAAATTTAAGGAGCACCACCATCTTTATCAGAGCGATTCGTCCAGCAATTGAGAGTGGCAATCTGTTCCACCTGTCCACTTGCTTTTCCAGTGCGTGTATCGCTGTACCATAGTTCGACATAGGCAGCTGATTTTAACATTGAAGAGTCAACAAAATCCGAGGAGTTTCTTAGAAACTCCATGCTATTCATCAAGACTTGGAGGAATAGCAATCAGTTATAACTGAATTCAGAAAAAACAGAAATCATTCTCCCCAAAAACACATTTTTGCATTGGACTCCTGCACACTGGCCCCCAGAGATAGGCTCTGCACTCACCCCGAAGACCACGATTAAAAGCCTGGGCATACAGATAGACTTGGATCGCTCCATGAGCATGCAGATTGGTTCAGTTATCTCTGCATGCTATTTCCAACTCCGAAACTGCGGAAAAACAGAAGATTTTTCAGCAGAGATGCCAGCATCCAAATTACTATTGTCCTGATTCTATCAAAAATGGACTATGGAAATGCGATGTATCTTGGCCTCCTGCAAAATCAGAAACACCGTCTGCAGATGGTACAGAATCAAGCTGCCGGAATTATTTACCAACAAGACAGACGATGTCACCACAGACAGCTGCTAAAAGAACTTCACTGGCTCCCGGTGGGGCAGCGCTCTCAGTTCAAAACAGGTTGCATCCCGTTTAAAGTTATACATGCCATTGGTCCCGAGTATATTTCTTCAAGAATTCTCAAATACCTCGCCTGGTGTTCCTTAAGATCCATGCACATGAATCTATTGGTAGTCCCCAGATTCAGATGCAAACGGACGGGAGGGTCACGGTTTCAATACTGGCCCCGAATTTTGAAACTCCTTGCCTACTACCTTAAAACTCGAAACCGACTATCTGCGATTTCGAAAGATGCTGAAGACTTGGCTTTTCACTCAAGCGCACAATTAGACAGAACTTTTCTGACACCGGTTACTCCACTACCAATTCCAGCGCCAAGAGACCTGCAGGTGAACGTGCACTTTAGAAATTTAAAATAACATAATATAACCACATGTGGAAAGCAAAAGTGATGGAATAGGCTGATTTGTTTCTTTCTTTGCTGAATCTGTAATGGAAGGTGAATGATTGGATTGTAAGGGTAATATTAATGTGCTGAATTTTGGATAGAATTGTTCTCTTCTAGGGGATCTTTATTAATCACCCTGAGCAGTGATTAGATCCACCCACAAGTAGGAGCCCATAGCACTGTAAAAATGCATGCCAGTGTGTAAAAATATTTTTTTCTTAAGGTGACCCACAAAAGCACTGGCAAAGTCAGTCTGACTAGCCTTGAGAAAGTTGCCTTGATTTTTTGTTTATTTATAAAAGTTACACATATAAAGAAATAAAAATAAATACATCCCCTGAAATGCACTTTTATACAGCTGTGCATGTGATAAAGCAAAATGCACTCACTCTCAGTGTAAGACAACTGGTTACGAAGTGACCCGCTGATGTGTGCTGTGATAGCAGGAAGCAAAACTTGAATGACCCCTTAACGTAGTGGATTACCTGACCAGAAGTCCAAATATGTATGTTTTTTCTATTTTAAACATTTTGCAAAGCCTCTGAGGCCTAATGAAAAAATGGAATCTAATTTTGGAAACCCATCTACAGACTGTTTTCCAAAATGTGTTTATTTTTCTTTAAAGAACAACAAAACATTGAAATCTTAATGCAGTAAGTCACCACTTACGAAGTAGTTTCCAGAACACATAATTCACAAACCTTTTTTTAAAGGAAAAATACAAGGATATGGGGACAGCACAGGTATGTAGGCTGAAGCCTCAAAAGCTGAAATACTGGAATGTTCCTTTAGGAAAGTACTTTCCTCCAGTTTTCCATCATTCTCTACCTATGGCATTTAGGTCAGTTTTCTTTTTTTTGGCGCCTCTTGCTGTGATCCTGGAGCACTGAGGTTGGCCTATACAAGGCTCTTTTCACTGAAAACCCTTTCAGAATCTTCATTGATCATCTTGGGTGTTTTATACCCTTTGCAGACAAGAAATAAATGCTTCTTTCATCAGAAAGTCACCACTGTCTTTTACAAAGCACTTGTATAAAAAAAAAAATATATTTTTGATCCACACAGTCTCTGTATTGTGTGCCTTCCATATTCTAATTTCCCTAAACGTGCAAGCACTGTCTGACCTTTTTAATGAGGACTCTCGAAAGAAGAGAAAAAAATCTGGCTCCAATAGCAGGAATAAAGATGACTGGATTCCACTTCAGAAAGGACAAGGGAGTGAGGTAAGAGGGCCGACTCTGCTGATCATAGAAACTCAAAGGACTTTGTCATAAGACCCCCTGTTGGCTCATCCTCCCAAAAAAATCAAGGCATTTTCCTTTGATGTCTGTCATTCACTGTGACCGCATGTTCACTGTCAATGACTGGCACTCTAGCAAGGCACCAAAAAACTCCAGAAGGTCTGCATTGAAGGACATTTCAAAGTCGAAACAGATCTATGTGCTAAAATATCATATTGATTCTGGTCACTCGCCACTTCAGAGCTAGTTTAAGTCCAGATACCCACATGGTATGTCAGATTCTAAATATTCATGGCCTTATTCACCTTCCAGGGATGTCACTCCTTCGATTCTTGAATTAACTTAGGACTTTTCATCATTATTAGAGAACAGATTTTCAGCCAGACTCATTCATTATCTCTGCTTTTGAGAAATGACACCTATAGTACCATTTAACAAGAAGCATAAGAGACTTGATGCTACATGGAGAAATGGCTGCAGGTCATTCTCTTTCTCCATGAAACCTGCAAGCACTTCAGCCCTATTGGGTGGCATTGACTTTTCCTTTTTTGGACTCCTACAAGAGAGAGAAATGGGCGAACAGTCAGGAGATCTTAAATGAAGGCATGATTCTCTATAATCAGCTCATTAGTGCTGTAGGACGTTCTACAAACTTAACCACACACAGTTCCTGTCATGGACTAATATTGAGATGTTGACCTCTTTGAAACCTTGAGACCTATTGGCATATTCTCAAACACCTTTTATCAGGAAACGGTTGCTATCACACTGATGAAGAGATGCTTAATATGAAGATATAGGTGGAACTGGTTCAGGAGATCCTTCACTTTCATTAGCGGTTTAGGTTTCAAATCTCTTACTGGCCGTAATTTCATCCTCCTAGTAAAGGTGCCCAAATTGAGCAAGAACTTGTGCCTTAATGAAAACCTTTGTCTTGAGTAAAGCTGTGACATGTATTTCCCCTTTACCATTGGCTTCTATGGTCGAATGAAGTATTTGCTATCACATTATAGAGTTGCAAAATAAAACCAGATACAGGTGGGTGCTGGAAATAGTGTAGAATGGCTGTTAACTCTGGTTGGAGTCCTCTCCACCAGGGATCCCTCCAAGGAAGTAATCCAGATAGTTTTATTTTTATTTTACAGAGTTTCATATAGCGCAAACGTGACCCGAATTGGGTATCCGAGCGCTTTACATAGCACCAGTTGCATTACATGAGGACACATTCATTTTTGTTAGGCACCGGGAGATTAAGTGATTTGCCCAGAATCACAGGATGTTCAGCGTCATTGCCGAGACTCAAACCCAGTTCCCCAGATTAAAGGTTGACCGCCCTAGCCCAACTCCTCTCCCCAATAGCATAGGGAAAATAGCATTGTTAGTTTCTGTTTGAAAAGAAAGGGCTCGATTCAGGAATTCAGCCCAATTTGAGAATTGGTACAGGTTTCTAATTCAGACCCATTTTGGACTTGAAGACAGAAAATAATTGGATGAAGACTGAGAATTTCAGGACTTTGGCATTGTGTCAAATTTACCTTCAGGAGACACACCAAGGCTATTCGGATAAGACAAGATGAAATGGTAGTGATCATTGTCACTAAATTCCATAACTGCAGAATTCGTATTTTCATATATTCAGTTACTGTCAACATTAATTTAGCTGCTAGACAGGCTTACATGTGGGAATGCTGTGGTGTATTTTAAACAAATGTGGGGTTCCTCTTCTGAATCAGAACCCTGTCAGATTAAATTAAATTAAAGCAAGTGGTGGGTTGCCTTATTTGATGTCATGTGTTTCCAAGAAATATGGGCTTACCATCATTCCTATAAGTAAGGTTGTTGCACCTGTTATTTCAAGGAATTAAATAATCACAGGGAAGAGCAGTAAGGGGTGTTGCTGGCATGAGTTTTATTTAGAGTGGCTGTTTTGATAATGGCAGACAGATGATGCTGAGCAGTGGGGAATGCGCAGGTACTTTATTTACATCATAATATGATCCATATTCTGCAAAGATTCTATGTACAAAATAAACCTGGACCCAAAGGCAAAGCTTCTCTGATGCTAAATGTACTAGATATTTCTAAGGAGACGATAAGGAACCTACACTGAAGGAGGAACTTATAATATTGATCATTCTATGAGAATTGAATTCCTTTCAAGCGGGTACTTTGTATTTTCTGGCATAAATGTAGAGGGCACATTTGTATTTGAATACAAGAAACAGACGGCCTCCGTCCTTCCTGGAAACTAAGTTGCATTGCTGCTATTTGAAGTATTGAATTCAGGGCAGCACATGGCGATTCTCTAGCAAGGCTTCTCTTCTGTAGCTGTACATCCCAAAGTACACTTGATTAATTCTTAATCTAGTTACTTACAGGAGTGACCATACTCCTGTGGTATCACTGAGCTCCTTAAACAGAACTGACGAATATCCAGTTTGCCTGCAGGAGAAAAGACCAAAGAAAGATGTATTTGATCCATTGGGAGGTTAAGCAATAGATGGGACTCTGATGCTAGATGCTATGTTCTTAGGATATCACAGTGTAACTCATAAGTGCCCATCTGAAAACCTTGCAAGAAATCAGTAAGTCCCTTTCCTTTCTAATGAATATTGTGTCTGGTTTAAAAAATATGTTGGATCAAATCTAAGAGACTCTCTATATGGATGGGAACAAGCCTTCCATGTTAGGGTGGTCTGACTCAGCAGTGTTGCTAAAAGCAGACTAAACTATTGGAAATTGTCAGATGCACTGTGGAGCATAGGGAGATGTAGACCTCTTTTGGAAGAAATACAAAATAATCATTGTCACAAACAGAGAAGTCTTTGTTATCCTGTCGTGTGTAAACCTTCAGATGCCTGCGGCACAAAATGATTGGTTTTATTGGCGGTTGCTACGGAAATATCTCAGAGGAAGTCCCCTGTCCCCACTTAATGAATTTGGCCATAGCAGCACATCTTGGCCTTCTGAATGGGAATATCTGTCTATCCCTTTAGCTCAGTTTAATTAAAATTAGATGAGAAATCTATTATTAGCCATAAAAATTGAGATTTTGTACTGTTTTCAGTGTCATGACCTGGGCCACACACTTGACTGTTTTATTTAATAAAACTTTGGAATTGGGTATGGGCTCTGCTCGTGAAATAAGCTTCAGTGATTCCACTGTAAATAGTTGGGAGATTTTCTGCTGCCATCCGAATACAGCAATTCTCCTCATTGAGTTGGGTTGACGAGATCTTTGTCATGGTCGCCATACAATATTCTTTCCTAGTTGATCGTGCTTCATTTTTTTGTTTTTTTACAATGTAGTTAGGTATGGTATACAATCCCTCATTAGTAATAGTATTGTACAGAATATACTCCCACAGGCGTGAAGCTAACGTTAGCCTCTACAAAACAGAGGTTTGTATACTGAAATATCTGTAGACAAGCCAGAATGGCAGTCCTCAATCAGGAGTATTGTTTTATAGTGCCACATCATACAGGCAAACTGCATGGGTAATTCTTAGAGTACGACAGGGTAAATATGGGAAGAGGGGGACAAAAATAAACAAGAAACTAATTGAACACAAGTAATCAAACAACCACTGAAGGGTCAGGTCTTTCTGGGATAATGAACCTATGTGCTGTGGGGGTAATAATTGTCATCATAAGATGTACACACTGTGTTGCTGTTGTAGCCATGCGTGGTTGGGGTGTGGTAGATACACATATTAAGGCTTCTTCACCGAGGACCATCATCTAATCCCTCGCTGGAAGATTCTCTGCCCAAGATCGAAAGCAATCGCCCATCCTCCGCTATGAGTCGGCATTCCTACAGTATCTCATCCCATGCCTGTGTGTGGTCGGGGCTACGCCGACCCTTCTGTACCTCCCAGTTTCATCAATGCACTGTCGCATTCATACCACCTGGACAGTTCCTGTCTCCAACCCTGTATGAGAGGAACCGTAGCTTATTTCCAAAGAAGGAACAAGTGTCAACGGGCCAGGATGAGAGCTAGATCACCAAATGTAGAGATAATGATCATGGATTGGAGTTTAGGAAATTGCCCCAGTAAACAGACAGCTGGGGTTCTATTTAGGTTCTGTGTGTGGCAGCATTGATAAGGAGCAGTGCAGTGTCCTGATAATGTGTGAGGATCGGACAGTCCCTTACCATATGATAAAAGTCCACCAGCCTAGCTGACGTCTTGGGCAGGCTACCCGTGCCTTGAGGAACATCCTATTGATACGCTTCGGGGTTAAGTACACCCTTTTAAAGTAATTTTGAATTCGCTTGCAATGGGTATTGCGGGAAGTACAAGGACTATTACTGAGGACATTAGACTAGTTCTGTTCCGTGGTCTCTGATGTGGGATAGTCCACAATTGGTTTGTGAGAGAAGGGACCTATAAAGAAGAGTGATCGCTCACACCCGGCCAGTCGTGGTGTAGATAGCCTTCAGACAACTAAGGTCAGGGGGTTCTAGTCCCTCTCCTCCCCACGCTCACCGAATAGTGGCCACCACTAGGCCTTGGAGTAAGAAGTGCCGCGAGAAAAGGCAAAATCATCCATCAAGTCATGAAAGCTCTGCAGTTGCCCATTCACATACCAGTCTACCAGAAATGTCATGCCCCTCTGCTCCCAGTTATGTAGTCCAGCCCACTCTCCTGCGTGCGGGAGGTGTAGTAGAGCTGTCAAGGTGAGGTATTTCACATACTGGCACTTTATCTGAGTGCACTGAAGCACCTAAATCCATACCAACTGCAGGGTACAGAGTAGGCGGCTTTCAGCTGAGTTTGTGATGTGAGCAGTAATGCCAGTAGGGTGGTACGTTGGAGATAAATCTCAAGCTCCACGGTCCGTCTCTCCAGTAGATCGCTCAGTTCAGCTGTGTGAGGTAGTAAAGCTCCATGTCTGGCATCGCTAATCCACCCTCACCTGTGGAAAGGCGCTGTTTGTTCAGGGCCATTCAGCAGTGTTCTGTTACCCAAATGAGTTAGATCAAAATCCTATCCAACTCACTAAAGAGGGGTTTGGGGAATCGGTAGGGCAGCAAGGCAATAAAGACGACAGGGAAGGAATATCATCTTTGATAAAGCGACCCCACCCATGCTGGACAGAGGCAGGGACAGCCAACGTGGCCGACTCCCAACTGAGATGTCATCTTATTTTGGAGGGAGTCTAGTGGATTTGTCACAGTTGACCCGGTGGTCTAAATGGTTACTAAAATCTGCCAGCGTGCTCATAGCCCCACTTCATGTCCTAGCGCTCACCCTACATGTAAAAGAGAAGATCACCCGCTTGTAAGGAGACGTAGAAGGGCAGGCCTCCAAACTAGAGCCCATCCTAGTGGCATCCCGTTTTGAGTGTAGGGGGCAAGAGGTTTTATTACCAAAGCAAAAGGTAGCGGTGGGTGGGCAACCTTGACAAGTCCCCAATTCAATTTGACACGGTGCAGAGATAACAGTACCATTATTCCCACATGCCACCTAAGGCATTCTTGATATCCACTGCATAGTTTGAGCTATTTTTTGTGGTGCGCAGCAACAGCACTTTTTTAAAATAAGTCCACCACATAGTTGTGCATTGTTCCTATTTTCAGCAGAGCACATACGTTTAGCAAGCCAATGTATACTAAATAATAACAGCAGTGCGCCCAGGCTATTAGCACTGCCATTTTGCTACACTGTCTGGGGCAGTGGCACCCTAATTAGAACCTTGGGCCCTATAACTGAGCCCAGTGCATTTTTGATCACCTCCCCCTAAACATTTTTATCAGTGATCCTTCAAAGAATTTGCTACAATGTAATGCTGACTACCCAACTGTTAACAGCTGATGACCTAGTGTTAATTTTCCATACAGAAAACACTTTGCACAGCTTAGTTTTTTCCTTACAAGATTATTGCCAAATGAGAAACCTGGAAGAATGCTGGCAGATGTAAAGCGCTAGTTGTCAACAATGCTTATTCTCTTCAAGAAGCATTAAAAATAAACGGACAAATTGGAATGCGTAGATATGTTTGATTACTTTGTTTTCACTTCTGTAACATGGTCTGTCTTTGGCAAATATTGAGAAATTACTGCCATTCTAATTAAGTCGGGTTCTTTTAGTATCGAACCATATATAGCGCAGCTTTTTATAACAAAGTCCGCTTCTGGCGTATTTTACGGTACTAAACTGTGGGCAACTTGAACCTCAGCCCCAGGTAAATCCACTGTGATTGTTGAAATACGTTACTCTAAAGTCAACTTCATTCTGCAGGCCTGAAAAATCCATAAATAGTTTATTAGATGATTTGAGGGTGTTAGTGGCCCTGGGGAACCAGAGTGTTCGAGGCATGTGTGCTGCAGATGCACATGCTTTGCATACTCCTGCCATCTAATGTTGGGTCCGGATGTTTGCAAGTTGTTTTTCTTTGAAGAAGTCTTTCTAGTCATGAGGTAAGGTGACTCCTCCTTTCAGTGATAGTGCGCATGTGCATTGATTCCATTGTTAGATTGTTTTTTCCGCCATTGGGTACGGACATGCATTACTGCTGTCCTGTTCGAAACTGATCTTCGGGTTCCCCTCTGTGCGCAATCCACTCTACCCTCGATGGTATTGTTTCGTACGTGTTTCCCACTTCTCTGCCTATCGTTTCGGTCAACGAAATCTAAATTTTCGGTCGGAAAGCTTTGTGGACCACCTTTGGGCTTAACCACATCGATCCAGCTCTCCGTCGATGAAACAGACTCTGTTCAAATTCTGTCTTTAGTGCTACGCAAAGTATCCACACAACGACTCACACCAGGTGTGTAACTTGTGCTTGTCTCCGGAGCACAAAGAGGAAGTCTGCGACGCTTGCAGATTGTTTTGGTTGAAGAAAACCCTTCATGATCGTCTGGCTCGACTTCGAGAGATGCAGTGTCAAAACATCGAAGAAACGCCGGATATCTCCAGTGAACAGTCCAGGCAAGAAGAAATTGATGCATCAGCGGCGGAGGAGGAAGAGGCCTTCTCCGTTCCGTAGTCGGATTCTGAGTTCGAGACAGACCTTGACATCGAAGAACTTCCGCAGGGACCGGGTGATGTGAGTACCGAAGACCCCTTGTCCCATCAACCCAATCCCAAAAACGTAAGGCTTCAGCACCACCTCTGCCTTCTGGCCAAGGTCGGCACAGACGACGTTTCTGAAGCCCTGCCTTTTGGCTCTGCACCGAAACATCCAGTCAAGCCTTCTGGCTCGGGACCGAGTCGATCCAAATCCTCTTCAGAACCAAAGCCCTCCGGTTCGAAGTCCAAATCCGCTCAGGGCCGAAACCCTCCACGCTGAAGAAAGAAATGGCACTCGAAGCCGCAAACTTCTGCGCCCACAGGCCATCCCATCTCCGCACCGAAACCATCTGCGCCGAAACTTCGGATCCACATTTAGACATTGTTCCTACAAAATTGGATCCCAAACAAAAAAGACTTAATATTAACCCAGATACGGGACGTATTCATACCAAGCTGCCTCATAAGCACAAGCTTACTGATAACAACAGTCATTGCAAGATTCCTTTAAAGAAGAGTAATGTTGGCACCAGCCCTTTTCATCCATCCCCACCACCACCCTCTTCTCTGACTTTAAATCCTTTGCACATCACACCTCAGGATTCTCCACTATTTCAGCCTGACTGCCACAAGGACAATGATGAGGGGGACATGAAATTCCCAGTAGATCCATGGAAGGATTACACAATTGACCCTCTATTAGACAATGATCCAGACCTTTACCCTGTCAAGCTATCTCCACCTGAAGACAATGTATCTTATCAGCAGCTCATTTCCGGGGTCGCAGAATACCATGGGGTGGTACTTTACAAAGAATCTTTAGAAGAGGATTGTTTTGTTTTGGGACACTAGGACCCACTCACAGGTCGACCCAAACACTCCCTATGCTTAAAGGTATGAGGAGACAAGCTGACGAAATGTTTAAAGATCCTGTGCGTGCACGCATCTGGACTCGTGGAGTTGATTAAAAAAAATATATATAATCCCCCCGCCCCCATCCCCACCGCCAACAGATACGGTATTTACTAAGGGGCAGTCACCATTAGACTCCCTGGTAGTGTCCAATGCTTGCAAGCGGGCTAATTCCCAAACCCCTGAGACGCTCCTCCCCCGGATAAAGAATCCAAGCTGCTAGACTCTTCTGGCAAATGCATAGCTGCTCAAGTTGCCAATTACTAGGGCATTGCGAACATGCAGGGCCTTTTAGCCAGATATGACAAGGCGCACTGGGATGAAATGGAGCAATTGCTCCAATATCTCAATTTCCAATTCTTCAAACAGATGTGCTCTAGATGCTGCTGATACCGCAGCTAGAGATGTCAACACTAGCGTCCTACTCAGAAGGCATGCTTGGTAAAGGATTTCCGGGTTTACGCCCAAACTCCCTTTGACAGACCATCTTTTTGGTCCTGAGGGCGATCAGGCGCTTGGGAAAATGAAAAAAGACAACAAAATGGCAAAGTCCATAGGAGCGCTCCAGTCTCCTTCAAATATAGGCTCCATTTGCAGCTCCTTTTTCCTAGCAGGGGCCAAAACCACACCCTCAGACCTGAATGCTTCCTCCTACAAAGTTAATAACCAGTTCTCTTGCTCAAGAGGCTTTTTTAGAGGAGGGTGTAGAGGAAAAATCTTCTAAGTCAGGGGTAAGGGCACCACATCCCCTAACTTCCCCATGCTTCCCTCCGACCATTCCACACCTGTCGGGGGAAGAATTCACCAGTTTCTCCCCATTTGGAAATCTGTAACAACCGGCAAGTGGGTGATCACTCTTACTAAAGAGAGCCATAGAACCAGTTGCACTACAGTTCCAAGGTTCAGGTGTTCACTCTTTTTACTTTCTGGTCCCCAAAAAGGACGGCTCCTTAAGACCTATTCTTGATTTCAGAGAGTTAAACCAATATATATTTCAGAGCATTTTCACCTGGTGACCCTTCAATAGGTACTGCCATTTTTACAGAAGGGAGATTTTATGTCTAGTCTAGACTTAAGACGCTTATTTTCATATTCCAATTCATTCAGTTAATCGCAAATACCTCAGACTTGTAACAGCAGACAAACGTTACCAGTTCAAAGTACTCCAGTTTGGAGTGACTACTGCTCCCAGAGTATTTGCCAAATGTCTGGCAGTAGTCGCAGCTCATCTCAGAATACTTCCCTTACCTCACTCCAACTGTCACGCCTCTCTCAAGCCATTGGGAATTGGGAACTGGGAATTGGACAAGGTCACAGAGCTACAACCTGCCTCTGACTCCAGCGCTATTTTGAAAATTTTAAAAAAACTCCCGTTTTTACATTTGCTTTGTTTATTGTTTCTTATGCCCTGTTCTTATGTGCATTTAGATCCTCTTGATCCTCTTACCTGCACTTTAAAATTTGAATCAGCACCGCTGTTTTGCGGCTCCAGTCACTGGGGGAAGTGTTGGTGGCTTGCGGACGCCATCTTGGCTTGGGAAATTGCCGGGTCATTTTTGGGCGCCATATTGGGGGAGTAGGCGGGCAGTCTAGGCGCCGACGGTGCATTTAACCCAGCCATCTGCACGCGCAGCGGTGACGCGCAGTGGTGGGCGCCCTCCCTGCGCCGGAGTCGCGCCAGAGTCCTGCCCGTCTGCGCTCGTCCGCGCCTCGGCAGGGCTAGGGCAGGCTACGCAGGAGGCTGAGCATGCTGTCGGTTAATAGCCTACGTAGCTACAGAAATAGGGTGAGTGGCTGCGTGCATCAGGCTCTTGACCCTCTGTCCGGACCTGTGCGATGCGCTGGGTGTAGGTTTGAGCTTCCCATGCCTATTAGGGCCTTACAGCCCCCACCCAGCGCCAATAACATTAACACTGCAACTTGTCCTCCGGTCTCTCACCGACCAACTACTTTTAAAATATTCCACTTGAACGTAAGGTCCCTAGTATGTCACTATTTAGATGTTTTTACTTTGCTCACCGATGAAAAACCGGACATATTTTTTTTAACTGAAACCTGGTTACATGACAATGCTACGGCGGCGATAAACCTTGCCTTACCTACAGATTACACTATGTACACTCTACACCGTAATTCTAGAGGGGGAGGGATTGCGGCTGTGGTAAGGACATGCTATCCTTGTTTATGGAACGCTGTTAGTATAGTGGGCTGTGAAAGTGCGCACTTTGCTATTTCGTTGACCTCCCAGCTCACTTTCTCTGGTTTGGTTATCTATAGGCCTCCTGGTCCTGATGATGCTTTTCGTTCAGCTCTCCCTAAGGTGGTCTCTTCCTTAGCCCTTAGATCAGCTAACTTTAACATAATAGGTGATCTTAATCTTCATATGGATGTTCCTCAATCCTCTGCGGTGTGTAGTTTTCTTACAGATCTTGAGGCACTAAGGCTACATCAGCTAATTCGCGGTCCTACTCATGTAGGGGGTCACACTTTGGACCCCTTCCTGACGAATATAGATAACGCGAAAATACTGCCTCCCAAACCGATAATCTGGACAGATCACTATCTGATTGATATTCGAATCACTTCTACCGTCCCTCCTTTTAGAAACCCTACACCTGTTGTTTTTAAACGACCTTGGAGGAACTTGAACCTGGAGAACTTTCATCAGCTTTTATCACAACATCTACCAGATCTTCCCACTGATGTTACCTCTGGGTATGATTATTTTTGTAATTGGGTGACTCAGGCCCTAGATACTTTAATACCGGCAGGCTGGAGTAAGACCAGGCCTGGCCATTCTAGCCCATGGTACAATGAATCTCTCAGACTCCTTAAGGTCGCCTGTAAAAGGGCAGAAAGAGCCTGGCGCAAGACATATGACCCTACTCTTAAACAGGCCTATCAAGCCAGCATTAAGCTATACCATCGAGCTATCTGCAAAGCACGAGCCTCTTTCTACTCTTTAGAGTTTAAGAACTGTGCCAATCCAACCAAATTAATCTTTAAGGTTTTTAAAGATCTAACTAATAGGAAAACTGATGCAAAGGGGAATGGCTCTCAGGCTCACTGCCAAGAACTAGCCTCATTCTTTGTGGAAAAAGTGGACTCGATTTATAGATCCTTTCCCCCTCTTACCACACCCATCAACACTGTAGAATCTATGTATGACATCGCTAGTTCATTATTAGTGCTTCCTGTGCCATCTCAGGAAGAATTTGATTCCCTGGTGGTGAAGGTCAAATCGGGTTCTCCGATGGACCCTCTCAGACCTGCACAATTTAGGGAATCCGCGGAGTTCTGCCTCCCGTTTCTCCTCAATCTCATTAAGCTGTCTCTTAATACTGGGACGGTGCCTATAAAATGGAAGCAAGCTATGGTGATGCCGATATTGAAAAAGGCTACATTAGATCCAGCAAAACCAGAACATTATCGGCCCATTTCTTTGCTCCCATGGGTCTCTAAGATCGCTGAGGCTCATGTCAATAATATTCTTTCTGACCATCTCTTAAATATAGGTATCCTCCATCCCTCCCAGAATGGCTTTAGAGCAGGCCATAGTACTGAGACAGCCTTGGTGGCTATGGTTGAGCATCTTCGAGGATTGTTAGACTCTGGACAGACGGCGGCACTGATCCTCTTGGATCTCAGTGCCGCTTTCGATACTGTTTCCCACTCGATTTTGCTCCAGAGATTGAGAGAAGCCGGAATCGATGGCACTGCCTTGGACTGGTTTCGCTCATTTTTAGCCAGCGTACTTTTAAAGTGTGCACTCCCCCCTTTGAGTCTTTTCCCCGCCCTATTTCCCAAGGAGTTCCGCAGGGTTCGGCGCTTAGTCCGACTCTGTTTAACCTGTATGTGAGACCGCTGACGGAGGTTGCCAACAAATGGGGTTTAACCATGGTGTCATACGCCGATGACACTCAGTTAGCGGTCGCACTGAATGGGAACACTGCGCTGAATGCCTCTAGTTTTCAAAGTGCTCTTAGAGAGGTGGCAAGCTGGATGACCGATAATCGTCTCCAACTTAATGCAGCTAAGACCGAAGTGCTGGTGTTGGGCAAAGAAATCCATCTCTGGGGAGACGACTGGTGGCCGTCAGAGCTTGGCCAAACTCCTACGCCAGTATCCCAGGCGAAGAATCTTGGGATCCTGTTCGACACCAATCTATCATTCATCCCCCACACAAAGAAAGTGGCGGGTACCTGTTTTGGCGTTCTTCAGAGTCTCAGGCCTATTTTTAAATTCTTCGACGCTGCCACCAGGCAACTCATAGTGCAGGCCATGATCCTTTCCAGATTGGATTATGCCAGTGCACTTTTATTGGGCACCAATCAAGCAGAGCTCACACGCCTTCAGCGTGTGCAAAATGCAGCTGCTCGAATGCTGATCGGGCTGCCAAAGTTCTGCTCAGTCGGGCGTTCTATCTCCGATCTTCATTGGTTGCCCGTCAAGCAGAGGATACAATTTAAAGTACTGTGTCTGGCTTTTAAAATTCTGAAGTTGTCTTCCCCTCCTATCCTAGCTCAGGCCATATCATACTATACTCCTGCCAGAACATTACGTTCAACGGGACAATTTTTAGCTAAAGTTCCCCGTTTAAAAAAAAAGCCAAAATGGGCGGTCGCTCATTCAGTGTTTTGGCAGCTAGCCTCTGGAATACATTGCCGGTTAGTATTCGTTCTATCTCTGACTTGTTTCTTTTCAGGAAAGCTGTAAAAACATTCCTGTTTCCTCTGGTCTAGTGGTCTGGCTGGTCTGATATATTGGCTGTTATGTTGCTCGTCCTTTGTAGCGCCGGGACGCCGCTTGGCTGTGGCATCTGCGCGCTCTATAAATATTAAATAACATAACATAACATCCATCAAAGGATTTATCATCTGGCAGAACATCTTCCAGGGCAAACAATCAGATCGACAACCTCCTCAGCAGAAAGAGGCAGCAAATTCACGAGTGGGAACTTCATCCCCATGTTCTCCTTCCATACTTCCAACAATGGGGATTCCCACAAATAGACTTGTTCGCCACAATCAACAACGCAAAATGCCCACATTTCGGCTCCAGGTTCCCACACCCACTCTCAAAAGGCAATGCCCTATGGATGAACTTGGATGAACTTGTCAGGGATATTTTCCTATGCTTTTCCTCCTCTCTTCCCATTCTGTGCCTGGTTCAGACAAACATCCCTTACACTGATCTGATTCTGGTAGCTCCCACATGGACCTGTCATCATGGTACACCTCCCTATTGGATGTGAGTAGTTCCACATCAAAAGCTGCATCTCCCCTCCAGGCTCCTCACTCAGACCCATGGAGAAATCAGGAATCCAAATCCCAAAGAACTAAACTGAGCGATCTAGCTCCTAGTCTATGCAAAGCATGTGTATCTACAGCACACATGCCTCGAATTGATTGTTACCCAGTAAGCATCTGGTCTTGGCATTTAGAGCTGTAGATTCACATGTGTCCAACCACCTCCCCGGCACCTATAGTTGTTGCCGTTCTTTTTTATACATTCACACACATGGACATCTCTACTACACTTACTTACTCCTTTCTCACCCTCTTGCGGGAAAACAATCTAACAATGGCCCATGTGCATTATCACAGAAAGGAGGAGTCACCTTACCTTGTGACTGGAAAGACTTCTTCGAACAAAAACTAGCAAACATCTGGACCCAACACTAGATGACAGGAGTATGTAAAGCATGTGAATCTACAGCTCTACATGCCAAGAACAGATGCTTACTGGGTAAGTAACATAATCCATATGCTGATAAGCAAAATTGTGCTTCTGTAGAAGATCGGCCAGTACTCATTGCTGAGCCCCATCTGAGAAGTCAAGCGAAAGGTTTAGGTTTTAACTTAAGAGATGGGGTAACCAGCTGCTTATTGTGGTGTGTGACTGAATAGGATGTCCTTACTTTTTAAGCAGCTTTTCAAAAACATGTCAATTAAATGATTTCTATTTTCTATAAGCTATTACATTTTTGCATTTCTGATAATAAAATGTTAGTGATTGATTGAAAAATGTATCATTTATCTGCAAGTCAGTTAAACCGGAATTGTTAGGTGCATTCCAGCTCCACCAACAATTGCAAATAGTAGAAATTCTAGAATGTACCTTTGTTTGAATATTTTTTGAGACCCTGATATTTCTACTGAATGTCCCCTTACACAGCATACATAAAATAAAGACTACATAGCATAGTGCAGCGTATTTCCTATGAGCGTATGCACATGCAAGTAATTGAATTAATTACTAGCTGACATTCATTGTCAGTACATTTTGCTTGGAGACCTTTTTCTAGTGCAAGTCAGTTGAAATATCAGCAGTTTTGTAGCAGCCCATTTTGGGGCTAAAGTATCAGCTGGAAGTTTGTCACAGGATCGTACATAGAGGATTGTGTGACCTATACATTGCAGATCTGCGTCCTCATGCCCACTGACCTTCATTACTAAGCCCCTCTGCTTAGCAGTTGGATAACAGAAGTATGTCTTCATTCCCTGTCATTCCATAGTCCTCACAGAAGCTGTGATCGTCTCAAAGCAAAATCTTGGCTATGCTTACAATAGTGTTGGTTCTGAATTTGAAAACAAAAAACATTTAAAGCGGGTAATGTGTCTTGAAGAGCTTACCTACAGTGTGCAATACCTTTTTCTTTGCAGTACCGCCAGAGTTCCTAGTACGCCCTGCAAGTTTGTATGCCCGTGAGTCCATGGATATCATCTTTGAGTGTGAAGTGTCTGGTAAACCAACACCCACTGTGAAATGGGTTAAAAATGGCGACATGGTGATCCCCAGTGATTATTTTAAGATTGTGGTGAGTACCTCCACTGATCATGTTGTAGATTAAGTTCTTGCACAATACAGTTGTACACTCACCCAACGCATGTAATTGACTTTGTGTTGATGGTTAATGCAGATGGCTTCTTTCTGTGCTTGAGTATATGCCTATGTCCTGTACTGTGGGTCTTTTGCTTCAGGCTGGGTTTTTTTATTACTCCCTTACCCGTCTTTGTTGTGTATGTCAAAAACTTTATTCTGTGATCAGATCTGTTGAATGGTCACCCTGTAGCCGTGTATCATGTCTGTTAAAGCTTTTCACCATATTGGCTGTTTTGTTTCACCCTTCTCTCCTTGGTCTTGGATCTTTTTCAGTGCTTTATCGTAGACTAGATTGTTATTTTGTGATGCACTGGCCCAGGAATATATTCTTTGACCAAGCTTTAAACTGGACCATCGTCTTTATTGCCTGCACCTTGCCTCCAGAGTTTTTTGGTTTACTAGGATCAGGCAGGCTCCGTACTGTGGAACATTGTGCTTCTGCTTTGCATTAATCCGTGGACTTTTTTTGGGCTCTTTTAATAAAGCCTAATCTCCATACTGCTCTCATTTGATTTGATTAAAGCTCGCACTGGGTTATTTTCTAGAGCCGTTAGGCCAGGATAGGCTTTTCTTGGACAGAGCCTTGACTCTTGTTCTCTCGGGACAGCTTTAAAGCGTGGCCAGGCTCTTTCCTAAAGTCTTAGGTCAAGTCAAGGCGTGCTCTAATAGAACTGTGGCCCCAAGCTGCATTGTCTTTTTTCAAACCCAAAGCCCATGCAGGCCTTTTTGTTTTAGTGTGTGCCAATGACACCATTAAAATTTTGTAAGAAACTGGGGAAAAAAGCAAAAGGCATATATTCTCGGTCGATGCTCACTGGAAAAGGAACAGCATTCCTAAACACAAATTAATTACTACTGCAAAACCATTACATATGACTGTAACTTTCCATATTGTGGAAGAACAACTTTTAATTACATTTTAAATAAAAAGCGCAGGCTAGTAAGGACTCATACAACCGCTAACTCTCCCATACAGCTACTCATACAACCAGTCACTCACCTATCCAGCCACTCACAACACACTCATCCATACAGCTACTGACACATCCACTAATTCACCCATACAACCACTCACATGCACACACTCACACACAACCACTTACATACCCATTCACACATCATACAAGCACTCACCCATCCGCTTACTCATCCATACAGCCACTCGCACATGCACACTCCCTCTCCAGTACAGCCAACCACACACCAACACACTTAGCCTAACACCCACTTACCCATACAGCCACGTACACACCCAGTCACTCACTCATATAGCCGTTCAGACAACCATCCACTCACTCATACAGCCGTTCAGACAACCACCCACCCACCCACTCAATCACCATTATTCACTCACACACTCACCCACTCATAGAGCCATCCACGCATGCACTCACTCCCATGCAAGCACACACATGTGCCCTCCCTCACTCATACAACTACTCACAAATACACTCACGCTCCAATACAACCAGTCACACAGCCAATTAATTAATCAATCATCCACTCAGTCGTCCATACAACCAATTACCCACAGTCACTCACCCATATAGCCACTCACATAACCACTCACATATCCATACAGACACTCATGCACCTACTCATACACCCACTCACTCACCCATTCACTCATCAATACAGACGAGACACATACCCACCCTCCCATAGAGCCACTCACACACCCACTCACCCATACAGCCACTTACACAGCCCCTCACTCACCAATGCTGGCACTCACACACCCATATAGTTATGCTCGCGCTCACTTATTTGACTATACAAGTACTCTCACACACTCACCTATTCGCACATACAGCCACTCACACAACTTTACAGCTACTCAGACATCCACTCACACACGGATACACACAGTCACACAGCAACTCACATAATATGTTAGAAATTGTATCACTCATTAGTAGTACACAACGTATAGTAATTTAACTTTTGTAGCTCCTTAATATATATGTTTAACACTCAAAAGTTTAGAAAACATTCACTAGATGATGTCAGTGATGGCATTTGAGATGTCATCAGTGATGTAATGAGTAATGCAATATGTGAGGTCATAAGCAGTGCATTGCATTGCGGTGGCATAAGTTATAGTTAGCTCATGTAACTATAACGGCTGATTTTCACTGTTTTTTTATGAGTGAAATCTGAGCCTAACTAGAATGTCCCTGTATCCTTTGTTTTTTTCAGTGAAATACTAAGTTTTTTTTAACCATAAGTAAGATGTTCATCACAACACACAGTGGGGTGGGGGTTTAACTCATTGTCCAGCCCCCCTCCCCGGCCCCTTGCCATCCTTTGTCCAAGTCCATGAACAGGCTCCTTTATTTAGCCGTGTGTGGCTGTTCTGCCACTGTCCTTCTCGCCTTCCCTAAACAGTTTACTTACTGCCCCATCCACCACTTCCTCACAATCTGTTTTCAGAGTCCATGCACCCCCTCCTGCCCTGCATGGTCGGATGTGCTGCCATTGCCCTCCATTTAGCTTGATATTCCAGTCCACTCCTCTTGCCCTCTGTTGCCAAATTCTATGCCCCATCAATGCCCTCTGTGCTTAGCTTGCTTCCCCTATGTTCTTTCGCTCTGCCTTCCAACGTCTGTGTGCATGCGCCTGTTCCCTCCTTTTTGCCCACCATACTCCATGAACCTGCCACCCTCCTATCTACTCTGTTGAGCTGCCATTGCCCCACCCACCTTCTTAGCCTGGTCAGATGGCTGCTATCTGTCCCTGCGATCTCTAACCTTTCTGTCCATGTTCCATGCCCCTCCCTCTTGTCCTGCATGGTCCATTTTGCTGCATGGTCCATTTTGCTGCCACTCCCTTCTGCCCTCCATGCTCTGTTGTGCTGCAATTGCACTCCACCCTGCCCTGAGTGGTCTATTGCGAAGCCCTTTCCCCTGCCATTTTCTGTCTATGTCCAGCCCCTACCCCTCCCTTCTATCCTCCATGGTCCTTTGCCCCTGCCTCTTGTTCTCCATGGCTGTTGTGCTTCTGCTAAACCTTCCTCTTGACATGCATGGTCTTCTGTACTGCCACCGCCCCTCCCACCTGCCTTGTGTGGTCAGCTTGCAGCCCCTGACCCCCTCTCACTGTTGCTCTCCATTGTGTTATTTGTCCATTGCCCCTCCCGCCTGCCCTCCATGGTCAGCTTGCTGCTCCCGCCTCCTTTCTCCTGGCCCTCCTTTTTCCTTGTGCCAAACCCCTATCCACTTCCTCCTGCCTTGTTCCTATTCCTCCTGCCTTGTTCCCATTCCTCCTGCACTCTGTGATCCAATGCACCTTACTTCCCAACATTTTGAACTTGGTCAGATGGAAGTTTTTGGGGAAAAAGACTAAAACCCTGGTGAACAGATTTTCCCATTGGCTTTTTATTAAAAAGAGGACATTTTAGGCAGGAGACATATGAACTATTGCCCTTTTGGGCCTATAAACATCATGAGTCTCTGGCCTGCATCTGGTCTGTATGCATGTTTGGTTGTACTGCCACTTCCTTCTGCCCTTAATAGTCTTTTACATTCCTGCAGCCTCTCTTGTCTGCACTGCATGGTGGTTTATTGCCCCCCCTCCTTTCCTCTGCCCTCCATAGTCTGTTGTGCTGCCACTTGCTCCCCGTCCTGCCCGGTCAACTTGTTGCTTCTGCACCCTCCTCCATGAGAGGGTCTTATTCCCATAGAACGTTTGGTTAGTGCTCTAAACAACTAAGTGAAGGCATATTTTCTGTGTTCTGGAATAGTAGCCTAGCACTTTTTAATAATTTGCTATCCAAATGTGTTTTGTATCCAGTTAACCACTTAATTATTTATTACTCTTAAAGGAGAGGATATGGCGTTACGGCCAGAATTCCAGACTTTGTAACTTGGGAACAAGGTTCAAGTTTCTGGATCAGATCGACATCCTGTGATTTTGGGCAAATCACTTAATCTCTCCATGCCTAAAACCAAAATTAATATGTTCTTGTTTAACTTGTGCTGATGTAATGCACTTCTGTTCCTTCGGGTCATATCTGCGCTATATAAAATTGCAAAAAAAACCAAAACAATTAAGTGTTTTGCACTCTTCCTTCATTGGACTATACTTGGGCTAAATTTAGTTAATATTTGGACTATATTTAGGCTCTTCTTTTCTCTTGTGGCCATCTTGGGAGAGTTATTTGTTGTGGATCTCCCTGATTTGCTCATTTCCTCATTTACTGCAGTGTCCTCAGTAGAAAATGCTTTAAGTTCTCCACTTTGATTCCATCACGATGACGATCAGACGTGCCACACTTTTTGGCATAGATTCTGAATGTTGGCATTCTAGTTGTTTATTAACCCAGTGTAATAAAAGCTGCTGATCACCATGGAGTTAACTGGCAGTCTGCTGCTGGTGTTTAAAGTGCATGTTTCAGTCTGCATGCCAAAATGGTTTAGTGTAATAGAAGAGGAAGATATTTGAGAACTCACCTAAACTCTGTCCTAATTTTTCTTTCTACAGCACTAACCATAATTTCTACGACAAACTGAACCTCCTCCTTTTGTTCCTTTCTAAATTAAATGTTTTAAGTTTTACCAGTTGGATTCAATCAACATGGCTTCAGGTGTTACTTTTGTCATAAGGAACACTGTTAGAGCCTTAGTTATTTTTTAGACACAGTAAAACACAAGGGAATCTACTCACGGGCTGCTCCTATTGGAACTATATGCATTACTGAGAATGTCAGACTTCATTTTCATACGACTGACCAGAACCTCTATGGAAAACTCATGAGAAAACAGTTTTCTCTCAAACGTGATTAATGAAATCCCAGCAGAAGCCTTTTTCACAGGGTGAATTCCCCTTAGAACACACTACAATTCCTAAAATGAGAATGGTACCACCAACAAAATATTTATATTGTAACTAAAATCTGGTATCACCCTTTATACATTCTCCTTTTTGTGACCCTCAAAACCTGCCACTCACTACAATGCATTGCAATGGGGTGCTATCATGTATAGTGGTCCGAAGATAGCTGCTAACACTTCCTGGTTGAAGTATTGGTTAGCCAATCAGATCCCACCAAGAGATCTGTGCTTGTGCTCTGCCCAGGTATCCAAATTTGGTTTTTATTTAACACCAAATAACAAAAAGCGTGATCTCCGTAACAAAATCTACCTTTCTGCCAAATTTGGTGGAATTGCATCCAGCAGTTTGGGCTGCAAGCATGTCTAAAGATGTTATGGGTATTAACAGGGGAAACACACGTTTTTTTTTCTTGCTCATCCCCCCACGCCCCCTCCCCCTCGGTGGATCACCCTAAAACCTTCCATGCACAATAAGACCCAATTTGACACTTTTATTTGGAAAATATCATGAAGATTGGTCAAACGACGCCAAAGTTAAAGGGAAGTCAAAAAATGCTTTTCCTATGGAAACATGGTCCTAACTTTAACTACCTACCGACAACCGCCAGTAGATAGATATCTATATCCTACTGGCTATTGTCGGTATGTAGTTATAGTTAGGACCATATATATTCATATTCTCTCTCCTCTCCTCCTCCCCCCCCCCATCCCCCAAGTTTTGGGTGGATAGCAGGTACTTTTATATGGAACATTCTGCAACACCATTGCCACTGTAAAACTGCTCATCTCAAATTGTTTCTTCTAGCAGAGTTTTTAAGATTTTAAGTATAGGACTAGCATAGTGCCACCCATGCCGAGCTCAAAAATGCCAAAAGCCTTTTAACACTCCCGGCACAGTATTACACCCATGTAACTATTAAATGTATGAAATAAGGTGCATGTGAGTGCACACACACATACATAAACACACCCACAGGACCGTTGGGTCTCTTTGCCACAGACATTACACAAAGGGCAAGGCTTTATGTATATTATCTGCCCTGTTTTTATACTACAAACTGCGTTCGCAGAGCAGTCAGTACAGGCCTTGTCCTCCTTAGGCATGCCTGGATGAGGTTCACTGGATTTCCTGTCATTGTGCAGGCTTCACTAATGGATATGCCTTTGGATGGGTCTCATCTGTTTGGGGGGAAGGCGGACTTCCTTTTGGAACGCTTTAAAGATGGCAAAGCTACAGCACATTCCTTTGGGCTGTTGGCCCCTGCCAAACAATTTCTTCACCAGTTAAGGAAATGTAAGGGCTATTCCAGAGAGCTGTCATATAGGCTGGGATAGCCTGTCCCAACCAGTGATGCAACTAACAAACCAGTCCTTATGGGCCTGCGGACGTGGAACCAGCAGATGGCGTGCAGTCCTGCAGAGACATCAGTCCCTTAAATCCACTTCTCCTGCTACAGCAGCCAACAAACCACTTTAGTCTGCCTTTAGTGGCACATTTCCACCCAGTTGGAGGCAGGATCCTGCACTTTCTCCTGGGTTGCCGATCTATTATGTCTAGGAGATAGGTCTTGCAAATTGTTCAAAAAGGCTATGCCATGCCTGATCTCTTCTCCACTGAATATTACAGTGGAGACCAACTTCACATCAATCTACTGGAGCTGTGAGGAATGTGTCTGGCCTGAACGGGAGGCTGGTACAGGTACTCCTAGACAACACCATTGGCATGTGGTACTGCAACAAGCAGGACCGAGTGGGTCCTATGCCAGAAGGCTTGTGTCTCTGGAGGTGGTTGGAGTGCCAGGGCACCTTCCTGATCATCCCTGAAGGATGGGCTGCAGCAGTCACTCATTTGGCGTTTGAGGCAGAAGATGTAAAATGCATGATTGAATAGAAGACGTCTCTTCTTCTGGCGGCTGATAAATCTTCTACTTGGGTTATTGCAGAGGACCTGCTAAGAACAAAGTTACCGTAGCCTATTTCAGTTCTGAAACTTGTGAAAAGTAAATAAGACTTTAACAACCGTTTTCCTTTAAAGGTATTATTTTGTAAATTAACAAGCTTCTAGAGTGAAAAAATTCATGACATTTATAAAAGATGAAGATATTGAATTAAGTGTACAGTTAGGTGACACCTTCAAGGTATGCGTTTGCTTTACCTTTACCTACCTTTTGAAATGTTTTTCTTTTTTTCAACAATATTTTACACATAATCTATGGCAGCACCAGTAGCTTGAAGCTCTCATTGTAAAGACAAAACCTTTTATCTTTGCCAGTACATGTTCTAAATTAACCCTTAAATCAGAGGAATCCGGTGACTGTAGTGTTGATGTGTGTATTACAACTCCTATCAGCAGTGAAGTTCAAAGTTCTGAAAGGACTGGTATCAGTCTACATCTTTGGTTCATGGGAGAGTTTAAAAGGTGTCTCATCAGGAGCTTGCTTTAGTACAGTGGCCTAAATGTGCAAATCCTGGTTGATAAATATCTTTCGCAGGTATGTTCACTACATTTCAGATCAACAAGATCAGAGTCTTTGCCCACCAGCAAAGTCCTTGTTAGTGGTCCGAAACAATACAGGGGCAGTGTTTGGCTTTTTAAGTTTTTCATACAGTGCATTAGTTGACACTGCCTTGATTCTGATGGGATCTAGTTCTCATTGGTTTTTTTATTCACATATTTATGGTTGTAGGAAAGTGCCCATTTTTGCATGGTTGTTGTGATTTTGATGCTATTTGACTAAGTGTGCTCTGAGCTCCTGCCAACCTGGTACCCAAGGCCTATGTTCTTTCCCTAAATCTGTACCATTGCACACCCAATTGCTAACTCTCTGGCCACATGTAAGTCCCTTTTAAAAAGTGCCACAAATACCAAGGGCACTGTGCCCAGGGAAGCCCTCTAAGGGCTGCAGCACATATTGTGCCACCCTTAGAGGCCCTGTACCTTGACACACACACACTGTCATTACAGGCTGCATGTTTTAGTGCAGACAAAAGTGAAGAGTTGACATGGCACACATCCCTGCGTGCCATGCCTACAACCCACTGCCTGTGGAATGGGTCAGCCACCCCTCTAGTTGGGTGCACTGTGCCACTAATGAGGGTACAGGTGCATGAGCCCTGTACCCCTACAGTGTCTAAGTTCATTCTTAGACATTTTAAGTGCAGTAAAGCCATAAAGAATATATGGTATGGACGTTTGTCATTACTTACTCTACAGCACCATAATGACTTTACTGAAAACTGGGAAGTTTTATATCAAACTTCTCATCACATTAAACCCACACTGATGCCAGTGTAGGATTTATAGCAAAATGCACTCAGAGGGCATCTTAGAGATGCCGGCTGAAAAACTACCTGACTCTAGTGTCTTGGCTGACTAGCTGCTCACCAGCTGCCATCCCCAGATATGTTGCTGAACGCCTAGGTCGAGAGCCTCCCGT
This sequence comes from Triturus cristatus, assembly GCF_964204655.1. NCBI lineage: Eukaryota > Metazoa > Chordata > Amphibia > Caudata > Salamandridae > Triturus > Triturus cristatus. The sequence continues at coordinate 294,386,897 of NC_140583.1, read as the reverse complement.
TCTCGGGGTCCTTAAACAAAGCAGGTCCTGGGCAAAGGTGCCAAGCTTCCTCCCCCCAGGATGGAGAGGGTCGACGAAGGGGTAGCTTCAAAGGTTTTGCCGCCTTTGTGAGCTGCCCCAGCTATTTGCTGCTCCCAGCAACTAGCCCCATCCGGTTCTGACCTCCACTTTGGGCAGGAGAATCAGCTGGAAAACCAAGATAGGAGGAGAGGTGTGCCCATCTTTACCGACCCAACCCCTCAGGTGGGGAAAGAGAGGCAACACACAGCTCCTAGTCCACCCATCTTGAAGATGGGGGGACCCAGCTAACCAGAGTGAGGCTTAAGCACTTTTCCCACTGGAGGGTGGCATAATCGGAGGGTGTACCCTCCCCAAGGAAGGGACCCATTGGTACCTACCTGAAACGCCCCTAAATTTTATATTTTGGGCGAACTCTGAACATTGCCTCCTCAGACAATAAGCAAGAAAAAGAAGATTGACCATAAAGCAGTGCTGAAGGAAGAAGAGGAGGACATCAACTGATTTAGCCCCAGCCCTACGGGCCTGTCTCAACCTCAAACTGCTCCAGCGGAATCCCGGTGTGTCCTGCAACCAGCAGCCCCCTAGATCCCAGAAGACCTGCCCTGCCTTTCCCAACCAGACTTTTTCTCCCTTGAACACCGGATTTGCTCACCCACAGACTCTGGCTATGACCAAATCCACGAGTCAGCGCCCGAGCCCACGGCCCGAGCTTCAGTGGCTCAACACCACAAAGCGGTTTCTCTGGCAATCCTGAGCCTGCAGTGTTTGTTCAAACCGGAGAATCTCCATTGAAAGTAACAGGGCACCCGATGCCAAAACGGCACCCTGCACCCGGCCGACCTAGTGCCGCTGTGGGTACACCTTGGGTGCTAACTTATACCCCCCTTTGTCCTGAGCTTAAGTCTGCAGCTTTGCTACCTCAACCTTGTGGCCTTCTCGTGAGCAGTCCTCAACCGGAGACCCCCTATCTGTCATTGGGTAACATTGCGCCTTGGCACTCTGCACCCAGTCGCCCTAGTGCTGCTGAGGGTGCTCCTGGAGGGCATCCTTGACCCTGGAGGAACCCTTGTTCTAACCTTTGAAAACCAACTCCTAAAAATAAACCGATTCATATCCCCCCCCCCCTCACCCCCACCCCCCACCCCCACTCATAGGATTGAACTGACTGCTTTTCTGTGAAAAACTTTGTGTTGAGTTGGAAAATTGTATGAAACTTTAAACTGTATACTTTAAAAAACCGATTTACTTACCTTTTGTTTTGGAAATGCCCTGGTGTGATATCTAGGCATATCACACTGAGTGGAAATAGTAACTTGAAAAGTAATCTAATTAGTAATCCTACAGTAATTAGAAAGTAATTTTAACAGTTTATGAATAATTGTCCTACCTGTATCCAAACCAATTACATACCACTGCATTCTACTGTATTATTCCTGTAGAGTATTTCACTTACCTGCACCAGGCCTGGCTTGGTTCTAGAAATAAAATACAACTAGATAATATTTTCATACAAAACAAATTGGTCAGAGCTCTGTGAGTGTGTGAAATTATTTCTTGCCTGAGTGTGTACAGTAAATGCTTAACACTACCCTCCGATAAAGTCTTACTGCTCGCCCACACTACCACAAATAGAGAGTAAGGTATTATAGACTACATTTGGGGATTCACTGGACTTTGTGCACACTATACCTTACGTTGGTATACTATATACAGAACCAGCTTCCTACAATGGTCACAGCATCAGTGGTTTTATTTGGTTTTCTACATTTTTCAGTTTTTAATTGCTGGGGGTGTCGTCTTTACATTTCGAAATGTGGAAACACCCCATTACCCTACCAACGTTGGATGTTGAGCTAATTGTTTTGTCGTATTAATGTAATCCTTATATGTCTATTCACTTTAGTGCTTGTTTCTCATCGTCTAGGCTTCATATACAGTTTACTCCCACTCCTCTTCAGTTTATTCTGTTTTAGCAGGAGAAAAGTTATTTCATGTTTTTTTCCCAAATTATGCACATTTTGATTCAGGTGTATCATAACAATCGTAACTGCTGGTACTGTCGCTGCAAACTTTCCACCCTCGTTGTGAGGAAGTTAATTATTAATTGGGGTGCATGGTAGTCCACAACAATTAATAAGGTCCCTATCTTGTTTGGTCCAGTTAAAGGGTTTGGTATTTCAAACCTGAACTCAACCCCTGTTAGCTTAACATAGAGAACTTGTATAAAGCATTTAGAAACACCATAATAGTTAAATTGAAAAACAACACAATAAAATTCCACTCGTTTGTTGATTTTATCTTGGGACGTATTTCTAGGAGTCAGAATAACTCAGCGATGCATGGCTGCAAGTTGTATCGGAGGAGGTCTCCGCAATGTTGGATAGGTATTGGATGTGGTCTCGTTGAAGCTGTTAGTTTTAGCGGGAAAAGCTCAGAGAGGGGAAAAATTGAATTTCACTCTCGAAAGTCCTATTACCAGCCAAATACTGTTGGTGCCTTCGCCCATTCAAGATTTTTACCTTTGGAGTTTCTCTTTCGGAGCTTGGAATCCTACAGTAGGGCAAAACTGCAAGCTGTGGCTGACTAGGGCTCCACGAAGCCGGATACCTTTTTGCTGAGGTCCAGCATAAATGAGTTTGCTGTTGCGGAGAAGCTCCAAGTGGAGGAAAATAGTTTGTCATCCCATCAAGGTGTGCTTTGGACGGATTAGCTTGGCAGGTTAGTCCTGGTCCTCCGGAGCTCTTAGAGAAAGTCCTGGGTTGTTGGAGGAGAAAGTAGAAGTGCAGTTAGACACAGTCAAGAGTCCCGGTACCTCAGAAACAGCACTTGGGGATTCAAGACTCACTCCAGCAGAGCCCACCAGCATGATGCAGTTTGTACTGGTCAGCTGTTTACTTCGGGGGGAAAAAGGTCTCTTTCAGCTTGATGTGTCCCTGTTGCCACACAGGAGGCCAGTCAACTGGCCTTAGGAGTACTGGGTACAAGTGGGATGAGGTCTAGCCCATTGGTTCTTATTGCAAGTCTCAAACAGCAGGGTATTGTTATTAAAAAAGTTCTCATAGAGCGCACAGCTACCCACAGCAGGCTTCCCGGCACTGACAGAACAAGGTGAGGACAAGTGAGGATTTAAACTACTCAGTTTAGAGATCAGGTACCCCGAATGAATGGCCTCTGCCTCTTGCTCTCCTAATTCTAGGAGTAGTCAGTAAAGCTCAGCTCTCTTAACGGCACTGTATGGAGTGATGAGATGTTGAGGGATGTGTGAGCAGGGGAATGGTTTATCCTATAGGCAATACATACAGCCTTCAATTCTATTCTTTTGTTTATAGGCAAACAATGAAGCTGCACAAATGCTGAACGTGCTGATCGCATTTTGGGCAGGCCCATCAGTGCTATGGCTGCAGCATTCTGAACAACATGCAGCTTTCTGATGAAATATGAGGGGCTGCCCAGATAAAGTGAATTGCCGAAGTCAAGATGAGAAAGTATCAGGCTGTGAACCACCGTCCTCCAACATTCCTTGGGGAGCCATTTGAGTGTCTGCTGAGGAGACCTCAGGAGGCCGAAGCAGGTGCCTGCAACCTTCTTTTCCTGAGAAGCCATTGCCAGATCCTTGTCTAGAATGAGGCCAAGGGTCTTTACTTGGGGTCCCAAATTTATGCCTGGCACTAGCTTGTAGGTGGTAGTCACTCCTAGCTCCTCCCTAACCAATAAGTTAAAGTTGTCAGAGGTAACCCTGAGCATTTTTCCAGCAGTTCCTGTGTGCCCTACTGCAAACTATCCTGTTACACCTTCTGCTCACTAAATCAAATATGCAGACTTGTACAGAGCCTGCATGCCCACCCAGATGTAATGAGCAGCCCCTCTTCTGTGGTCATTCCCAACCATTCCTGGGGGCAGCTTTTCCACTACTGGATTTAGATTTAGTGCCTGCCTGACTGATAGGACAAATGAAGGTGCCCGTTCAGGTGTCATCTGATATCCGCTTGTGACATGGGAGGCCTTTTTGAAGTAAAACAAGTTTCTGGGCACTGGCCATCCTGCCAAGGAAACAAATCCCTCCTGACCTCCCCCCCCCCAATACCCAGGCGATTGTCTCTGCCATGTTAGCAGTTTTCACACCTCATTAGGGCTATTCACTCTGAGTGACAGTTGCAGTCTCTAAACAAGCATTTGCAATGCAATAGGTCTCGCATTACTAAAAGTTTGAGCTATTGGCGTTGCTAACAATAATGGAACTATTATTAGCAACACCAATAGCTCAAACTTTCAGTAATACGAGACACATTACATTGCAAATGCTTCTGTGATTCTGGGCAAATCACTTAATCTCCACGTGCCTACCAAAAATGAATGTGCCCTTGTGTAATGTAACTATCCCTCATGTAAAGCACCTCAGTATTTTGGGGTCGATTTCACGCTGTAAAAAACGGCACACAAAAAAAGAAATTATATACAAAGCCCCCGGAGCTACATTTGGACATGTAGTTGCAGAGATGCCAATGTTTCTTAGAAGTCCTCGTGAACATAAACACTGCAGAAGGTCAAAGATAGCATTCCTCAAAACACATACAAAGCAGCTCAGACATACCATTTTGTACATAATCACGGAGCTCACAAAAGTACCAACCAAGATGGAAAACATTTAAATTCATGCTGAAAAGAAATGCTCCTATTTAATTACTAAGTCACTTACTTGTAGCATGTAGCTGCCGCCCTTTACACATACAGCTCGACATGGCTGCTGCAATCTTACGATACTCTGGCTGGAATTGATTTTGGGGTACAGGACGGGGAGATTAAATGAAGTTGAAGCCCCCCGCCCTCCTTGAAAGGAGCTCCGCTGATCGCTTGGCAAAGGAAAAACATGCAGAGTCCGAGATGATGGTAAAAAAGGAGCCACCAGAGCAGTTATTTAATTACATGTAGCTGCCGCCTTACACTTGCGGCTATTTAAACGTAGAGTCCAGGGTGAAAAGTGTTGTGGGGGCTGGCAGCTCATGGGGTGGTATGGCGCACTATAAAGTGATATAATTAAATTAATCGCAGTCTAAAGGGTAGCATGTTACCAGCCATGTCTACTTGCACAATTGCTACATGGATCCTCTTAGTCCACTCGTTTTCTCTTAATAACAATTCTCTCCAGTTGCTTTTATGGGAGCTCAGTGGCCAAGATGGAGCATTAGTTGACAAACTCCTATAAAAGGGACACGTCCGCAAGGTCACTTGGGTAGCTAATCACGGAGCAAGTAAAGCTACATCCAATATGGCCATCACACCTGTTTAGCTATTTAGTAGTATGTGGTCTAGTTTGTCAATTTACTCCTCCGCCTTCTCTTTAGAGCCACAGGTGTGAGTGAGTCAGTGGCTTACGCATGCGCGAACGCTGGCAAAGCGGTAGCTGAGGCGATGAGCGGCAACAAACACTGAACATACGAGCGCGGTGGCGAAAGCGGTAGTAGCCGAAGTGGCATCTGGCAGCTCAGGGGGTGGTATGGTGCACTATAAAGTGAGTATGCTGCGTTTCAGTATTTGCACGCGTCTTTTTCACTTCGTGCGTCATTTGCTCACTTGTAATTAAATCAATTGCAGTTTAAAGGATAGCGTGTTACCAGCCACGGCTTTGTTTTGCTTGCAATTGACATGGAAGCTTTCAGATAAATTGCATGTTGTAGTGTGCAGCCTTGGCAGGGAGGGTCGGGGCACCCAGGGCTGACAACAGGAGGGTACCTGGTGGGGGGGGGGGGGGGCTGGAAGGACGCGGCTCTGCCCTAGATCCTCGCTGTAGTTTAGGGGTAGGGAGGCGATCCCTCCCCACCAGAGGGCCGAGGCTGCCCTCACCTCCCTATGAGACCCCCAAAAGGTGCCTCGGGATCCACGCGGGCAGCATAGGGGGGCTGAGGGGGCCAGGACGGGGCACGGACCGGATAAGGACTGAATCGGTACTCACATGCCGGGTGTGCGGAGCGCTGGCAGCCGCCGCATCTCCTTCCCTTCTCGGTGTGTGAAACTTAACTCCCGCCTCCAGGCGCTCGGCACCCTGCGGAGGGCGTTTGACGGCAGACAGAGGGAATACGAGACCTGGGGGGGGGGGGGGGGAGGGGGAGAGGGACAGAGGAGGGCAGGATGTGGAGAGAGGAGAGACAGCTACGGCGAGGCAGAGAAAGACTGGAAGAGAAGGAGCTAAAAGAGATCATTAAAAAGAGTTTATTACAAATAGGAAAATACAGCGAGAGGGAGAAACAGAGCCGGCGAGAGAGAGAGGGGGAGACGGAAATAAAGGGAAACAACAGCAGAGAGTACTTGCGAAATTGAAAGCGTGGGGGAGCGCGCAAAAGTGCTGAGATCGCCAGAGAAGAGACACTGCGGGTGCACATCGGCTGACTGAAAGAGACCCGTGAGCTTGCACATGGTGAGGACGAAAGTGAAACTGCATGCTGGCTTGCGAGGGAAGGGGGACAGGAGATGTGCACGCCGCGTGGCTGGAAGCGCGTACACCAACTCAAATCCGCCGAGACCATGCGCGTGCCCATCTCCTGTCCCACTTCCGAGGCAAGTCAGCAACAATAGATCTCGCTTGCGAGCAGCGCTTCGCGCTGCGTTCGCATGCGAGACCTAAAAACAGTAAGAGAATGCAGCAGACAGCGGTGATGACAATGCAGAAAAGGAAATTTCCTCACACTCCTGAGTCAACTGGCTTAAAGACAATCACTTCAGGAAATCCCTGGGGCAGTCCTCCTAATCAAAGACTGCTGAAGAACTGTGAAAGTGGCTTCACTGAAACATGCAGAGCCGGCAGGTAGACGTCAATCCACACTATCTGTAAACCGTCAAACTGATGGAGAAGTATCAAATCTATCTCCAGTGGAACCACTAGAGCTCAAAAACCTATTTATTTCAAAAGCGATTTCTTTGCGCCACTATTTCCCAAGTTTTGTGATGTGTTTTAACTGCTTGCAACTACAACTTTGCATACTGGTGAGAAAAATGGGTGGTATCTCGAACATTGTTTCTCTTGCAGTAGTAGCCTACAGAATCTGGCCTGTGATGTTTCCATTCTCACTCTTTTGTAAAGTCTCTCTGCCTATTTGTGAAAGGCAACTTAACATTCTTAATAGTTGTAATTTTGTATTAATAATGTTGACTGTCCGGATTTGCTGGTTTCAGGTATTAACATGTCATGAAGAAGAGCAGTAAGGATTATAATATTTGGTGGCCATCTGTTAACATATTTGGATTTTACAAGGTGCTCCTCTTTGAGGTCACCACTGCAACCAGGGTGTTCACCAAGTTGGCATGGCATATCCAAACGCTTACAGGATATAATTCTTCCAGACCACCAAATCATGGTCATGACAGTCATGCGCCTCATCAGCATGATGGCCTCCTGCATTGGTATAGTGCCCCATGCTAGGTAACATGTGTGTCCGTTGCAGGAGTGCTTGGCGCACCAGTCGTTCCAAACGGAGGGTCATTGGAATGATCTAGTGTTGATAAGCTGCCGCAGTTGTCTCTCTGTAGTGGTGGAACATAACCTGTTGCATGGATGACCTTTTCTCGACCCAGTTCCGCAGGGGACCATTACAACGGACACCTCCCTTGTGGGGTTGTCTGTGCGCTTACAGGATCTTACTGTCCAAGGCTAGTGGGAACCCAGACTCCAAGGCCTCCACATCAGTTACCTGGTATTACTAGCTGTTCACCTTGCATTGAAAGTTTTCCTTCCCCACTTGACTAACAAAGTGGTCCTTATCAAGGCAGAAAACATTGCAGCCAGGTATTATCTTCAAAAGCAAGGGGAACCAAATCTGCCCAGCTCTCTCACTGAGTCCAGATCATTTGGCGATGGGCTTTACGACACAAGATCCATCTGCAAACAGAATACTTTCCGAGAGTGGACAACAACTTTGTCAACCTCTTAAGCAGGATGCAGCAATAAGTCCACGAGTGGGAACTCCACCCGCAAGTCCTCCTGTAGTACTTCCGGCTTTGGGGACTCCCGGAAATAGACCTCTTTGCTACGGCAAAAAACGCAAATGCGCACGCTTTGCCTCCAGGTACCCATACCCACAGTCCAGGGGCAATGCACAATGGATGAGTTAGTCAGGGATATTTGCCTGCGCTTTCCGTTTGGGGTTTGGAGGCTTCAGCAGATGTCTCTCACCATCATCCTGGTGCACGTTAACTATGGTTCACTACTCTCCTCAAACTCTCTCTGGTGCCTCACAAGAGGCACCCTAAGAGGCCGCATTGTCTCGCGCAGAACCATGGCAAAATCAGGCACCCAAACCCCAGTACTCTCAATCTTGCTCCTTAAGTCCTTAATTTGGGATATCTTAATCATACACCAAATACATAAGATTTCTTACAGAAGTTAGCAGGCCTATTACTCGTGCTTGTTATGCTGCCAAGTGGAAGCAGTTTGCCTGCTATTGTCATTCAAAACATATTGACACTTTAGCAGACAAAGTAAGGGCAAGATGTTGTCTGCTACCTACTTCACTAGCAAACTTGTAGTTTAGCTTTCACATCCATACGGCTACACCCAACTGCTGTAGCTGCCGATCTTCAGAACAGGTACCACATTTCCCACTCCAAAATTCCAGTCATTGAAGCTTTTATAGGAGTCACAAAAGAGTCATTCCTCTTCAGGTCCTACCGGCCTGGCATGGAACCTCAACATTGTATTGACAAGACTCTAGGGTCCTCTGTTCAGATCCCTACACAGCTGCCCCTCCAGTTTCTCTCTTGGAAGGTAGCATTTCTAGTCGCAATCACTTCATACAGGCATGTCAGTGAACCTTGGGCACTAACTTTAAAAGAACCATTCTTCCACGAAAACAGGGATAGGGTTGTCCTCTGCACCAACTCCAGATTTCTTCCTACGTTAGTCTCACAGTTAAACCTCAATTATTCCATTGAACTTCCTGTTTTTTTCCCCCCTCAATCTGACTCAGTTGCATAACAGGCTCTCCATACTTTGGATGTTAAACAAGCGCACATGTACTATATTGACAGAGCTAAGCAATTTAGGAAGACACAGTAACTCTTTGTTGCTTTCTCCAAACCCCAAAAAGAGAAGACCCTATCTAAATCCAGCATTGTAAGATGGATTGTAAAATGCATCCGGAACATGCTATGCTAAAGCTTAAAGTACCTTGCCTGTTCCTCCTAGTTCCCACTCCATTCAGAAAAAAAGCCTCTATAGCCTTCCTGGGGACCATCCCTATAGCTAACCTAACATCTGTAAAGCAGCTACTTGGTCCACACCACATACTTTTACAAAACATTATTGTGTGGATGAGCTAGTCTGCCAACAAGCCAGTGTTGGTCAGGCAGTTCTCTGTACAATTTCTCATCTACAGCAACTTCCACAGGCTAGCCCCCACTTTCTGGGAGGACTGCTTTACAGGCTATGCACAACATGTGTATCTACAACTACACAAACCTCTAACGAAAAATATATTACTTAACCAGTAAGCATCTGTTTGTGGCATGTAGTGCTGTAGATTCACATGCGCCCACCCTCCTCCCAGGATGTCTGTGACTATTGGAGTCTTCTTTCTATCTCACTTTTTTCTTTCTTTGCATGGACATTTCTCTATACATTGCTTTGCTTCACATTTCATCCTCACCTTCTGTGTGGAAAAACAATCTAACCATGGAGTTGATGACCAAGCGCATTACCTCAAGAGGAGTCCCTGTTCCTCATGGCTTGAAAGACTTCTTAGCAGGAAAACAACTTGCACATATCTGGGCCCAACACTAGATTCTATGAGTATGCACAACATGTACGTCGACAGCTTTACATGCCACCAACAAATGCTTACTAGGAAAGGAACATTTTCCTTTTTCTGTATGTTAACTAGGAAAATATTTTGCCTTTTTTTCTAAGTTTGTATACACTACCAAAGAGACATACACTGTTAAATTTCCACACGCCTTCCTCTACTGTGCTTGTCAATCTATGAATTTATAACAAGATCTTTCTCTCTAATTGTATTCACACACCAGGTGTATAGCAGGTGTGAAGGTCCTCTCTAGAGCCCATGGTTACAAGTTTTGCATTTCTGAGAGAGATGAGCTTCTGGTTTCTTTGACCTCTCATTTAGCTTTGCAGCTATGGTTCCTTAAGTCTTTGGTACTGATTAGGTGTTACATGGTAATGGTGGAATGCAACCTCCGCTAATGGAATTTAAATTTCTGTGCTGCTATGAGTTAAACCTGTGGAGTGGAGAATTGGAATTTGCCTAGCATCGTGACGGTAAGTTCCAATTCTATTAAGGACATGGAGGCGAGGCTTATGCTTTTCTCTCTTCGCTTTATTACTACAGAAACTCGTAGCAGCCAGAAAGATCTTCAAAGAAATCAACAATACTACAAAAAGTTAAAACTCCCTACAACCAGGGAGGAATGCCAATACATAGTCCTTTCTGTATTTCCAGTGTTCCAGGTACATTGTCCCATGCTTGTCTCCTCACTTCCTCTTCCTTCGCGCAACTCACGCCATCTCATCACTGGTCTTGTTTTGAACCATCGATTCCTGAAAAGACAAAACAACGTAAGATCGAGAAACAACTCCAATGTCACATGAAATGCACAATGCGAAACATTTTACAAGAACTGTACCAAAAGAAAGGCAAACACTTTACCAGAACCACCATAAAAGGATAAACCGATTACTTACCACCATACGTGTGGGTTCGCACTACTGTGCCACGGGTGGGATAATCCTCGCCTCCATGTCCTTAATAGAATTGGAACTTACTGTCACAATGCTAGGCAAATTCCGATTCAATGTCAGGACCGGAGGCTTTGTATTATGCTAGTTCAAAGCTTACTTACTACTAACTGCGCCACATCCAGCACCGGTTTAAAATACTACCTTTTGAAAGTAGAGTCCGAAGACCAGTCAGCTGCACGCATTAAATCTTCCAGACGTGCTCCCAGCGCGAAAGCTTTCGAGGCCATAGCGCCCTTAGATGAATGGGCCCCAAACTGTTTCATATCAATACCTGCTTCTTGCATGACCCAACGCACCCACCTAGCTATGGTGGAAGAAGAGACCGCTTTATGCGGCTTCTTGAGAGCTATCAAGAGTTGCTGTTCGCCCGGAGGGCGGAGCTCTAGCGTCAAGGCCTCATACGCCTTCAGACAATCCACCACACAATTTCGGGATGTCTCTAAAAGCCGGGTACGAAACTGATCGGGAATGAGACTTAGTACGCTGGCCTACTGTGAAAACTACCCCTTCAGGGGAAAAGGTCCGTGCCGAGAAGTCCATAGCCCGGACGTCTGAAACTCTCCTGCAGGAGATCAAGCACAGAAGCATAGCGAGTTTGGAAGACAATTCCTTCAAAGAAAGATACTTATTCGGCTGCCAAGAAAGAAACTAATTCAAAACAAGATTGACGTCCCACAGGATGGAATAACGAGGTTCCGGAGGCAACGACAACTGGATACCACGCAAAAGTCTGCAGACCACCGGATGTTCCCCAACTGGAGCTCCGTCTAGCGGAACATGACCCACCGAAATTGCTGACCTGATCGCGTTTATCGACCGATACGCCAACCATTCTGACGCCAGTTCTGCTAAGAAGTTCAGGATAGGAACGACGCCTGAGACCACGGCATCCAGGTCCCCTCGAAGACACCAACAAACCCATCTCGTCCAGGCGGATCGGTAACGTTTTGTGGTGCTATCTGCCCAAGCCTTGGACAAGAGGGTCTCGGCTTGTCCCGAAAGGCCCGGCAGCGCCCACCGTTGCTGGAAAGTCGCCACACCATGAGGCGGAGTGTCCCCTGTGTGACCAGGTGATGAGGAACTCCATCCGGGTTCATAAGTAGCTGAGGACACAGGGGGATTAGGATTGGAAAATCCCTGGAAAGTTCCAGAAGAACTAGAAACCATACTTGAGACCTCCAAAAAGGCGTTACCAAGGTTACCTCCGCCTTCTGCCGGCGGATCTGAGCCGCCGTCCTCATTATCATCGAAAAAGGTGGAAACGCATAGCCCCGTTCTGCGCTCCAATCCTGAAGGAAGGCATCCGTGGCCAGAGCCAGTGGATCCGGTCTCCAGCTGAAGAACAGAGGGATCTGATGATCCAGCTGAGAAGCAAAGAGGTCCACCGAAAAAGGCCCCCAAAGAGTGTTCAACCACTGGAAGATTTGAGAGTCCAGCTTCCAAAAGCTGAAGTCATATATATGTCTCGAGTGCCAGTCCGCCACCTGATTGTTCAGGCCCGGAAGATATTCAGCCGTAACAGAGATATGATGATCCAGGCAGAACCCCCAAAAGTCTTTTGCCAGATTCACCAATGCCCGGGATCGGGGATCCCCCAAGCGATTGACATACTGAAACGCGGAGATGTTGTCCATTTTCAAAAGGACGCAGGATTGCACCCTGTCCTTGGACCAACATCAAACAGCAAAAGTTCCCGCTAGAAGATGCAAGCAGTTGATATGAAGGTCTTGTTCGTCCAAGGACCAAACACCTCCGATGGAAAAATCCCCGCACCGAGCGCCCCAGCATGACCTGTTGGCGTCTGACTCTGACAAGGTCTGGAATAGAGACGAATATCGTGCGTCCGTTCCATGCTTCCATATGGGACAGCCACCATGCAGTCTCTTCCTTGGCCTCTGCCGAGAGGAGAACCGAATGGTCGTACAACCATCCTCTCCTCAGATGATACGCTTTGAGGCATTGGAGGGCTAGATAATGCAGGGGGGCCGGAAAGATTGCCTGGATCGATGACGATAGATAACTTAAAGAGGTGAAAGGCCTGGAAATTGTCTGCCGCAATTCGTGGGAAATTTTTGCCATCTTCCGCGACAGAAAACTTAACGTCGTGTGAATGGAGTCAACCACAAACCCTAGAAACGTTAGATTGAGAAGGTGTGAGAACCGACTTGGTTTTGTTGAGGATGATGAAACTTAGACTCTATAAAAGAGTCACCATCTGGCGGAGCTGCCTCGATAGGGTCTGAGGACATTGCGCCATGAGAAGATGATCGTCTAAATAAACGATAACGCAAATGCCCTGTGCTCGGAGGAACTCCACTGTGGGGTGAAGCACCTTGGTGAAGCACCAAGGGGCTGAGGAAAGACCAAATGGAAGTGCAGTGAATTTGTATACTAGATCTCTCCAACAAAACTGGAGGAATCGTTGATGGGGCGGGTGGATGGGAATCACAAGGTAGGCATCCTTCAGGTCCAGTAGTGCCATCCAATCGGAAGACAGAAGGACGTCACGGAGCAGATGGATTTCCTCCATCTTGAAATGGCGGTATACCAACCAACCGTTGAATTCCTTGAGGTTGATAACCGGCCGGAGACCTCTGTCGGCTTTGTCCACCAGAAAAATATTGCTGAGAAAACCGTGAGGGTGCAAAGTTGATCGGCAAATTGCTCCCTTGCGGAGCAACTCGGAGACCTCCTCATCGATCAACTGTGCTTCTGGGGAAGTGAATGTTAGCGGTCGAGGCTGAGCCTCATGCCGAGGGTTTCCGTAAAACTATATGAAAACCGTAAACGGTCTGAAGCACCCATGCATCTGTCCAAGCATTTAGAAACGCCGCTAGTCGACCCCCGATGTGAACCTGCGATGCTAGGAGGACACTTACCGCTGGAATTGCCTCCGCCGGAATTGGACTTGAAACCTCCGTGGCCTCTGAAACGCTGTTGGATAGAAGTTTGTGTAATTTGCGGTTGAATTGTACTGCCCGCGACCAGAGCCTTGTCCCCTTGAATTTTGCTGGAAACAGCAGCCGGATGAGCGGCCCCTGCCTCGACCGGCCCCGCGGAAAAGTCGCTGGTTGAAAACCCTCTTAATACTGGACTGGGCCTTGTCCAGCAAGGTAAATGTGGAAACAAATTTACCTAACTCCTTAATAAAAGGGTCACCGAACAGGCCCCCCTGGGCCACAGCTCCTGCCTCTGAGGAGGCCAGATCCCCAAGTTTCGGGTCAAGTTTAATCAATAGCGAGCGACGACGCTCAGTTGAAAGGGCACAATCTGCGTTGCCCATGAAGATAATAGCCCGCTGGGCCCAATTTGAGAGGACTTCTGGGGAAATGAAAGACCATGACACCTTGGCTTCCTCCGCCATGTCTAATATCTTAGTCATTGGTCCGATAGCGTCGAGGAGCTTGTCCTGACAGGACCGCCATGATCTGTCTATACCCTTCCTAGGATCCTTCACGTACTTAGCCAGAAAAGTGGCCATTTTAGGATCCAATTCCGGCATGGAAGCAATCTTGTTGGGCAGGGAAGACCTCGGACACTCCGCTCGCAAACAACTCCTAGCCTCCTGCTCGAGAGGTTTGTGGAGTCGACCCGTGACAAATATGACTACCTTGTCGCCGGGAACCCAGGCCGCAGACAGGGGATGCATGATTTCATCAGGGTTAAGCATGTCTGCGTCCTCCTCTGGCGCGGAAGTAGAGGGAGTAGTGGATGGGCGCCAAGGACGTGAGGAGCCCCCCTCCTCGTCCGTGTCCCCTTGGGTGTCATCATTGTCCGTCCCGGGGGAAGGAGGAACCGGAATATCCTGACGGGCATCCGCTGGAGGAGGAGGGGGAACGGCCGACGATGTTTTCACCAGAAATGCAGTCTTAAGACGCGCAAAGGCATCCACGTCCACCTCTTCTGGGCGATGTTTCTTGGGCGGTGGGGGCCCCTCCCCAGAACGCTCACCAGGGGGCGTAGGGGGGTTTGCGCGCACGCAGCGGCCAATCTATTGCACTCCTGCACTATTCTGTCAGACAGCCGTTGCTCCATAGGACCAACAACCTCGTTGACCACCCGATAGATGGAGGAGTCCACGGCATAGAAAAAATCATCATCCCAGGGCATGTACTCCTGGTCTTCCTCCTAATAATACTCTTGTCTGTCTCTCCATCTGCCAAGGGGAGACAAGTATCAAAACAGATGAAGAAATTCCCCCTTATTAAACGTGCTGCGCACAGCAACTGACCAGGTCAAGAATTGAACCAATTAGGGGCAGGGCCAAGGCTGCGCAGATGTGGGTAACCCAAAGGGCCACAGAGAGGTATGCACCAACCAAAACGCGCTAACGCCCTCAGGGAAAACCTGACCGAGCTACTGCCTCGCAGCGCGTTGGAACATGAATTATGTGCCTGTAAATGCGTGCGTTCGCAGTTACCGTGAGTCAAACTTATGAAAAAAAGGCCAATGAACTGTGCAGAAATACAGCGCGATTTTGCGCGTTCAACGCGGGTAAACCTGAAAAGGTAAGTTTACCATTTCTAGATAGGCCATTAGTCTGAAAAATGTTAAGTAGTCAGTCACAGATACTTTATGTATTTTGTCATTCATGTACATTCTACCTTGGGTGTCATTTATAATATGTGGGAAGCTATAAGAATTCAGGTAAAATGTGTTGAAAATGTTTTTCGGTGCATTTAAAGCTATTTTTGCATTTAGAGAAAAGTTGAGCATTTCGTGCCTATTAGTATCAGAGCACAAGCAGGTGCTTATTTTACACCAATAACTGCGGTGAAAAAGACTGCAACAATGCTCATACATTTCTCTCTAAATTCTTTAAAATGTCATGGTAGCTGGTTGTTGTAGCCATATTATCAAATTGTTGAACAGCAGTAAAATATTTGACATTCTGTAAATGACTCCATTAGTGAGGCAGTGATCATTTCTCCCAAATGGCAATACAGCAGAGTACCACTGTACATAAACATGTACAGTGTGAATGTAGCTCTGAAAATGCTTCCACTGATGTCCTAAAACGTTCTTTTAGCTCTTTAAAGAGGTTTGCTTTTTCATGTAGCTTGATGCCCCGGCCTTATAATGATATCCCTGGTAGCACCCAGCAGGCCTTCCCCTGAGTTCCAGATACCAGAGTCTGATAACGACAGTGAAAGAGGTGACCATTGAAATAAAAGAGATCACAAGTGGCTCCCCGAAGATCGCCCTATAATTGAGAAATTACAGGGGTTATCAGTTGTTTGATTCACAATACTTACCAGTATTTCTTCTTAGTCTCCCCCTACTAGAGTCCCTGGTTCAGTGTTAATAAGGAGTTTGTAAGGTATAGGAAAGGATTTAGTTGAGTGATAGTCTGCATTGTTCAGGTAAGGCTATTGTTAAGGGGTTTGTAAAGTCCAGAAAAAGGTTCTAAAGGGTTTTTAGGGTTCAGGTAAGGATCGTTTTAAGGGTCAGAATAGGGTTTTAAAGTTTAAGGGGTTGTAGTATTGAGGGCTCATGGAAGGGTAACATTTAGAGGGAGTAGTGGTATTTTTTAGGATAGAGGGATGGGTAACTGTAGGAACCCTCAAGGGAAAAGGAAAAGAGGAAGGCTAATAAACACCTGGAGCCGAAACCTCAAGGCTGACTGCAAAGAGATGGGTTACACCTGGAGACAGATTGAAAGAAAATCCCAGCACAGAGATGACTGTAGAGTCCAGGTTGATGGCCTATACCCCAGGAGTGGTGGTAGGCATAAATAAGTTACAGTAGAGTTAAGGTCCTCCCATTGTTTACCACTGGTTGGTTGTATTATCACTCTCATTGCTTCTTCTTGGTTAGCTTCTGTGGGCTTTACTTTCTCTTATTGTGTTTGTGCCTCCCCTGAAGCATGGCCTTAAGTACTTGTGATTCCTTCCACTGCTCTCGTTTTAGGTGCTACTTTTTTTTTTTTAAGCACTCCATAAGGGGGCATGTGGTTACCAGTTGTCTTCATTTGCTTCTTTGCCTCCTCTGCTCTTCATGTCGCTTTCTATCACTGATGCACTTCTGTCCCCTACACGTGCTCATGTTGCTGTCTCTCTCGCCTGTGAGGTTCTGTGCTCCCCCGTCACTTTCTCATGCCAGTGCACTTCTGTTCCCAACCTGCGCTCATGTTGTCCAATCGGTCCATGTGCTTCTGAGCCCCCATGTTACTTTTGTTTATCTGCATGCTTCAGTGCCACCCCATCCCATGTTGCCTATTTTAGTCTGTGCTTCTGTACACTCTGCCCCCAAACTCTCCTCCATGTTTCTGTTTGCTCATTCGTTTAATACACCCCTCCTCCGTGGTACCTCCTAAGGTGAGATCAACCAACTTTGCCAGTGCTTGTTCTGGGATTGTTAGCCTTAAGGGGTAGTATGGGTTTGTAGGGCTCAGGGAAGAGACTTTAAGGAGCTGTAAGGTGTTTTAGGGTTCATAGATGGGTAACGTTGCGTTATAGGGCGCTGTAAAGGGTAGCCCTCCTATCACTCATGGACTTGATGCTTGTTCTTGAAACTGTACAGCGCTCTGCTGCCTTTTGGTTAGGTTCACGATACAGCAATACTACATACACACAAAAGGGTAGAATTAAGGGGTTTTTAGGGTTCACTGCAATGTTACTGGGTAGTAAGGGTTCAATTCAAGCATGGGCATTATTAAGGAGGTAAAATGGATTTTTACTGCTCAGGAAAAGGTTGTGTTAAGGATCAGCAAGGGGTTTTTAGGGTTCAGGGAAGGATAGTTTTAAGGTGTAGAAAGGAGTTTTTGTGGTCCAAGGAAGGATAGTGTTAATTGAGTACGATTTTTTTTTTAGGGTTCAGGAAAGGATGGCGATAAGCAGTAGAAAAAGTTCTTAGGTATCACTAAAAGTTAGAGTAAATGGGTAGTAAGGATTGTTTAGAGTTCAGGAAACTAGTGTTACGGAATAGTAGGTTTCTTTTGGCTTTAGGGATGGACAGGGTTAAGGAGCATTAAGGGCATATTAGGGTTCAAGGAAGGGTAGCATTAAGTAAATTATGTTAAAAATTATTTTCATATTAAATATAACATTGGCAATATCATATATAAAAATTATATAATAAATTACAATTAATATTTAAATTAACTTGTTGGAGCTTGGAGTCTCTCCAGCCCATAAATTCAAAAATTTCGGCTTAGGCTGGAAATCCAATAAAGTAACACATCCCTCCTGAATGCCCACCTCTCATGTGTGCTGCTGCGAGAGAAAAACAAATCCCACAATTTTCTAGGAGACTTGTAGAATTGCATTAGCAAGTGTTTGACCTAAAGGACACGCTCTGTCATACTAGAATAGCTAGATTTCATAAAAGAGGTCTGGCAACTTGATAAACAAATATTTGCAGGTTTTGGGAGGGTAAGGACTTTTTTGTAGAACCACACAATTTCTGTTCAATCAAAACATTTACTCCTATTCACCAACCTGTAGTACTCCTGAAAGCTCTTCTTTTAGGTTGCTCACATAAGATATGGAGATGGCTACTAAGCAAGGCCTTGGAAAGAGGCGCGAGTGCTGCTACAACCAATACCTTAAGCGATTTTACTGGGTGGAAGAGCGCCTCTTAAAACTCTGTGTGGTGGTCCAACACCTGGGAAAATCGGTTGCTGGAACACTGGCCCACTCAGAATCACATAAAGTGGGATTCCATACAGGAGGCTACTCCATCGAACTCTTATTTAGTGCCTTAGAATCTTGTGTTCTGGTACTGCTTTCAGCCACTCTCTGTAATTTAATTAATTGCTATCACGTTGAAACAAATACCCTACTTAAAGTTGGGTTAAGGCAGGTAGTGCACATGGAGTTCTGTTTACTTCTACATGGTTTGTTTGCTACATTAGCGGATGGCACGGCTCGGGGGTGGGAAGGGGGTTTCGAGGAGTAGGGTCATAGTTAAAAAATAAATATTTAAAAACCTACCTTTCTGCCGGGTCCCGCGTCTTCTCTGCTCCTCTGCCTCCGACAGGAACAGGAAGCAGGCAGCCAGGCTCCCTCCCCCAAGCCAATCACAATGCTGCATACAGGGCTGTGTTTTGTCTGGAGTGCCGTGACACTGCACTTAGCCGGGGTCTAGAGGTGTGGGCATGTTCTCCATGCAGGCTGCAATACAGGCTGTATGGAAAAGGGTTAAGTGGGCATGACTGGTTGGGACACCCCAGAGGGCCGACCAAACAGTCTTTGCGCACTCAGGAGTGGGCAAACCGCTCCTCCCCTGCTTGGAGAACAGAGCATCCCCGCCCACCCGCTAAGCAAACATAAAATGGTAATAACTGAAAGTTAGTACCATTTTATGTTGTAGCTTCTCGCACTGTGAGAATGCAGTTAGGCAACGCTTTCCTAGTTTTGAGCTTAAAATCAGTGAACACAATGAGTGAATACGTTCACTTCTTGTATCTCTTTAAACTCGCATGCAAACATACACAACTATTCTCTTCAGTTCTTCTTTTCTTCTGTATTGGCTTAGGAAATCCACACCAGTGTGTGGCTCCTGCCATTTGAGTATATGGGGACCATTTATGAATAGACATAAGCAACTTTTAGTTTGTGGTGAAAAGTAAAACAAAATGGTTATGAATAACGAGTAGTAGGCTTTAAAGTAATGTGTGTATATGTATTAGGCTCTTAATTTAATCGAAATTTGATTTGTTTTTTTCCTGATCCCAGTCTTGGAAATTTTCATTAAGATCAACCCACATGTCACTCTGAAAGGTACAAAATGTCTCCAACTGTTATAACAGACGAAGTTTGCTTTGTATCCAATGTTTGCGGTGCCCCATAGAAAGTTATTTTTGCCTTTCTTGTCATTCTCCTTGGCTAATTTCCCTCTTTGCACTCACCTATACCGTACTCTCATCTCCTCAACTACTCCTCGTGTCTGTCTGTTTTTTAGAAGGATTACAACCTTCAGGTTCTGGGCCTGGTGAAGTCAGACGAGGGATTCTACCAGTGCATCGCAAAGAACGATGTGGGGAATGCTCAGGCAGCAGCCCAGCTCATTATCCTGGAGCATGGTAAGTTATGGCAGTGTGGGTTCTATGGAAGGGGGGCAGGGTGGGGGGCCAGTCACAGAGCCATGAACAATGAGACAATAGGGACAGTATCATAGAGGTAGTGTAAGGCTCTCTGGTGCTTATTGTTGGCATAGCCCCTCTACTTCTTTTGCTGGGATCATGGTAGTTCACACACTGCTGCTGGGTGACTAGTATGCCCTGGCTGGTTCTAATCTGACCTAGAGGGCCTTGCTGGTGCTTCTTTAGCAAGACTCATATCCAACTGCTGCTTATAGCAGAGTCCTGTGGGGAGGAGGCTATTGCACAGAGCTCCAAGGGGGTGTCTGCTCTGTTATAGTGTCTGCTGTGTTAGAAATCCCATTGTGATCCTTGTGCATTAGAGAGCACGAGGTTGCCTGCTCTGTTAGAGGCCCAGGTTGATGCGGGCGGCACAACAGGACCCAGTGTGCTGCTGGTAAGCATTGCACCCATCAGCTGGCTGAGTGGGGGGGGGGTGGGGGGGGCAGTGTGCTGCTGGCCGTGGGGCCAGTGTGCTTCTGGCCGTGGGGCCAGTGTGCTGCTGGCCGTGGGCCCAGTGTGCTGCTGGCCGTGGGCCCAGTGTGCTGCTGGCCGTGGGGCCAGTGTGCTGCTGGCCGTGGGGCCAGTGTGCTGCTGGCTGTGGGGCCAGTGTGCTGCTGGCTGTGGGGCCAGTGTGCTGCTGGCTGTGGGGCCAGTGTGCTGCTGGCTGTGGGGCCAGTGTAGCTGCTGGCCGTGGGGCCAGTGTAGCTGCTGGCCGTGGGGCCAGTGTGCTGCTGGCCGTGGGGCCAGTGTAGCTGCTGGCCGTGGGGCCAGTGTAGCTGCTGGCCGTGGGGCCAGTGTAGCTGCTGGCCGTGGGGCCAGTGTGCTGCTGGCCGTGGGGCATGTGTGGTGCTGGTTTTGGGGTGGGGGCCAGTGCGGCGCTGGCTGTGGGGCGGGACAAGTGCGGCGCTGGCTGTGGGGCGGGACAAGTGCGGCAGTGGCTGTGGGGCGGGGTCCAGTGCGGCGCTGGCTGTGGGGCGGGGGCCAGTGCGGCGCTGGCTTTGGAACAGGGGGCAGTGTGGTGCTGGCTGTGGACCTAGTGTAGTGCAGGCTGTGAGACTGGATCCACAGTAGTGCTGGCTGCAGTACTGGGCCCACAGTGGTACTGACTCCATTAAAGACCCAGTGTGGTAATTGGCTAAAGGTTCAGTGTGGTGTAAAATCACAGACCTGTACTTGCTGGGCTAGAGGCGGTCTGTATTGGTGGCTGTGGATAGAGGCCCTATCTCTTGCTGGTGCAGTCTCACTGTGTTGCTGGTGTAAAAGTCCATTATGTGTTTCCACATGATGCCAGCTGCATACCCATTGCCAATGTATAAATTACCCTCTGTCCTTTGCCTCTTTGGGAGAAGGCAGTAAGGCCATCCCAAACCATGCTGCTAGCACGTGAGTCTTATAGTCTCTGTAAATTGGGATCCTATTTTGTACGATACTTTAGTCCTTTGTGCATTTCTTGCTTGGCCCTGCCCAGGGAGGAATTCATGCTTGTGCACAATAATAATCATGTCATAAAATAAGCATTTTCTGTAAAAATCTGACTTGTGTGGATACTTTTTTTCCCCACAACAACATTTTATTGTCAACAGCCGTACCAAGCCCGGCCAGGCCAGGTTATCCAGTAGCACAATGTACAAAGTAGCACTGATGATGTTGACTTTTTGATTGCAGTATAACAGTTGAAAATTGAATACAATCAAACACATTTCTCCAACAGTAAACAAGAGTGTCATATATCTAAGATACAATACAGTGCATGTCTTTTCCCACCACCCCAGTCGCATAACTATACATTAACAGCCATGTTTTCCCACCCACAGCAACACCTTTTCACCCATCGCTAGTCTAACGATACAGTTGAGATAGGCTCCAAGTGTAATCGCCGATAGTCTGCCCATCTCTTTCAGATCTTGGGATGTTTCTGGGGGCATCCTCTCGCTTTATATATTGGTAGTACCAGCCCCATGCAAAAATCAAGGCCCTTTTTCCTTACCCAACACGTGGCGGGGAGGCATCTTACCATGCCCTGGCTATATCCCGTTTCGCCAGAGTGAGGCCCAGGAGCAATAGGTGGCGTTTATATATGTTGCCCCCGATACCATCAGTAATGTGGAGCAAGACTAGCCGAGGCGAGTAGGGATATCCAGCCCAGGACTTGTGATAGACCTGTGATTACACCCCGCCAGAACCTGGAGAGTGCACTGCACTGCCATACGGTGTGCATGAGGGTGCCATCCATAGCTTGGCAGCGCAAGCAGAGAGGGGACTCAACCCAGCAGGCCAGAGCCTATACCTAATAAACGCGATGTAGGTATTTAAATTGTATGAATCTTAATCGTGCCGTAATAACAGCACCACGTGGGGACTCTAATGCCTCTGCCCAGTCGTCTTCATCGAGGGGGCCCAGGTCTTCCTGCCAAGCCTTGCGTGTTTTACTTAGTGAAGTGGGGTTATTTGTCATTAATGTACGATAGATCTTGGTGATCTTGTGTGCACCGAGTTCCCCCATGAACACTTTAGCCTCAATGGAATTGAAATCAGGCAGAGCTTCCTG
This sequence comes from Triturus cristatus, assembly GCF_964204655.1. Lineage (NCBI taxonomy): Eukaryota > Metazoa > Chordata > Amphibia > Caudata > Salamandridae > Triturus > Triturus cristatus. Next base: position 294,364,499 of record NC_140583.1, on the reverse strand, counting down.
GTGTGCGAGATATGGGGAGAAGGCATGACGAAATTTGAAGGTATTTATAGAATTGTGACTGGGGCATTTCATACTCTTGCTACTGTTCTTGGAAGTACTATAAGATCTGACCGTGAAGAACATCTCCTATTGTGGATATACCTATAGCCTCCCAGCCAGAAGAACCAGATAGTCCCATCAGCTGAGGCAGAAGACCATTATGCCAGAGGGGTGTCTCCATCGTTAGCCTACCCCACCACCCCATGTGGTGTAGTGACCATATCCAGATCTTGAAGACCACGGCAGTCGCTGGCGGCAGCACTTTCAAAGTCGAGTGTGTATAAAGGATCGTGTGGAGTGACATATTACCCATCAGCCAGCATTCAACTGCATAGGCAGGATCGCATCTGTCTCCGTACCACCAGTCATTTAGGATAAGAAGTTGTGAGGCCGCATAGTACGCCTGCGCGTCTGGTGTTGCTATGCCCCCACAATATGGTTGTGTGAACATTTCTAGTGATGTATTTGGTGGCGATGTAGGTGAATGGAAGATAGTACAGAAGTGGCATACTGAATTGGGATGCTGCATATAGATTGCAGAGAAATGACTCTCAAAAACATAGAGTAACTTGCCCAAATCCCAACCCCCCCTCTCTCTCACCCCAATATCTCAGAAACATTGAAGCATCTGTTGCGGTGTGATGAGTGTCCCAGCCCCAACAGGGGTCGGGAACTACCGTACCTTGTGTGGATACTTGAATAATTTGTCTAGAAGTAAGCTGGAGACGTAGCCGTAGAGCAGCTTTCCAATGCAGACCCGGGGATCCTTCAGTAGTTCACTGCCGGTCGAGAGTGGGTCACACATTAAGGTTCTGTGCTCTGCTTACAGGCAACCGTGGGAATGCAGGGTCTGAGCAGGACCTTTCCCTTCCTCTGGCCTCATATCGCCTGCAGATATTCGGAGGGCTGAGTCGGCCGGGGACACTCCTCCTGTTGTAGGGGACACCCTGCGTGTGTCCAGATCTTTTTGTGTAAAGTCGGTGTGGTCCCTTCAGAAACAGCGGTACACCTTCCTGTTATTTCTAATGGAGAGCAGTTGTGAGGAAGGGTGCAACTGACCTTTGAGCCTATCTATGCATTATGAGTGTGTGAATGACGTGGTTCTACGATACTCTCCGTGGGCGCCGGAGGTGCTGCGGACAGATGAGCTCCCCACCCATTCCCACTCTCCCTTGTTTGACCTGGAACGTGTCCAATCACATGGAAACTTTGCGCTGTATCACCTGGATTCAGTGGAGGCTAAACTCTTCTCTGCCAAAGGGTGGGCTCTGCAGGCGTTAATGTCACTGCTTAATTGTTTTTTGTAAATAATTTAGAAAGCTTTGTTTCCTGCCTTTTAGTTCCTGTAGAGAGGTTTGTGACATTAATAGGCTCTTAAAATATTGATTGGTAGATATGTAGATAATTATTATCATAATACTCTTCAGAGGTAAGCTACTGTCTGTTAATTGTACTAAGATGCCATTAACATATTGTGTTGGCTGGACTTTAAAGTGGTTGGTAAGTAAAGATGGCCCTGTCTTTCGTACACCTTTGGCTACTTACTCGGAACAAGACCGCTCTCGCTTTTCACTCCTGGCCTGATCCCTCCAGAGTACAAGGATTGGTTGAAAACGGAGAACCCACTGTCAAGACATAATTCCTTGCCTTTAATTGGTATAGAAATGCAATTTCCTTCACCTCTCACTGATCTCTAAGGCTGCTGTGAGGTTCAGTCTCCTCTCTTTTTCCTTGCCCCCTGCAAGTTTTGTCTTGGGGAGGTATATGTATGTTCTCGAGACGTTCTCTGGCACGTCCTGAAATTCTGGGGTATGTGCTTGAGCACTGATTCCATGCAAGGGAACCAACCCAGGCTCCCTGCACTGCATCAATTACTGATTGAGGTTTACCAGTGACTCCCCACACCCCCCTTCCCCCCCCCTCACCTGTGCATCTATTGCTTCCCTGGCCGAACTATCTGCAGGCCAAGCTTGTCCCAGTGTGTGGGCCTCTGGGAGCCGCATGCTCCTCACTTGGGAGGCGTCCATTCTCAGATCCTCTCTGGCTTGGGGCAGGCCTTTCTCTGCACACATCCCCGCTGAGTGCTGCTCTTCATCACATCAAATGTGTGTCAGCTTGTAAGCACTTCTATGGAAAACGTTGCAGATTTTGTCACTTTGCAAACTTGTGCACTGTGACTTATTTGCTTGGAAAATAATTGATTTAAAAAAAAATGTATGCCGACTATAATTTGACAGCAACCACATGATTCTACATGGGAGATGACTCTCAGGAACAGTTCGTGTTCTTATAACGTTGGAAAAGCACTGCTGATGGGTAAACTTGAGAAGGTCTGCACGCATTTTAGCTGGGTCCGACTACAGAGACATTTATTTAAACGGTGCAAATGATCTTAAAACCCTCAGAAAAACTTTGCAAGGGTAAAGTAAAAACGGGGCGCTTAGTTAAAAATAGGAACAAGAAGAACTTCTCACAACTTTGGTGGTAAGAAATGCGCCCTTCTTACAAACCTTAGCATATGTGGTGCGTCTGGTCTCGCCTGTTCGTTTGAACGCTCCTCTGATAGTGAAGACTTGGGCGTTCCCCTCTGGTAGCCTTTGTTCTGGACCTTTTGGTCGCACAGTATATTTAAACACCTATTAAATGAGGCTAAACAGAACTGTGAGGGGAGTTCGCGGTTGCGGTGGTGTTTACCCATTCGATAGGAGCGTCCCTCTTCTCCCGTCACTGGAGCATCATACTGTGTGTGACCTTCAGTGTAACCCCGTACTGGCAAGATGCGTGAGTTTTTCCTCCCCCTGACCTTTTTAGGATGATGCTTACCAAAACAATAGGTTTGAGTGGGTTTCTAATAGGGTCTGCTTGAGATATCTTATTTTGCAGTCTCTGCAATGAGTTTGTATTTGTTTATCGGCTGTTTCAGCCTATCATGCCAGTTGTGAATCATGCTTGTCTCCAGGTTTCTCCCAATTTTAATTTGTGTTCACGCAACAAAGCAATTCGGTCTGCTCTGTGTGAATGTTGGAAAAAGCGTTTGTTGCGTAGAGAGGTGCCGCTTTCTGTCACTGTTTTATGCTGTAAAATGCTGATTAGGGCGCAGCCCCTCCATTATGTACAAGCTAGTTCATACTGTATGCCTGTGTGTAGTATTTTATTTTAGGCACTGGTGAAGCGCAATTGTATTGCTTTCAACATAATATACATAGCACAAAATTGTTGTAAACATTTGGTCAAAACGAATAAAATAAAGCACGCTCTGGAAAAAAGTGTCCAACTGAGAAAAAAGAATATTATATTTTTATATTTTAAATTGCTGTAAAGGAAAAGCAGAGAAGGAAAGATGCAGGGCCACAGTACCGGATAAATGATCAAACTTTGGGAGATTTCATAGCCCTGTCTGAAAGAATCTATGAACACACAGGTTGGGGAGGCCTCAGCCATGGCACAGCCAGAAAGAGCCTTTTGTTCAAATGCCCCAAGCCTGCTAAATGCGGGTGAACGGGCGATGTAGGGGATCCTAGCTGAAGCAACCTGCTGCTGCTTCCACCTCTGAGTTAGGGCAGGCAGATCTGCCAGAGATGCACCTTAGTATGGAGGTGCACCCCTGCTGAATCCTGTATGGAAGACACATGTGCTTTTGAAGGATGCTGCTCAGTAGCAGCTCTTATGGAAGTGATAAAGTGCCTGTAAACTGTTTTCAATGGAACAATCGTGCAATTGGAGACGTCTCTATCACCACTTATTTGCTAGTTTTGGTGGAGATTGAAATCTTTGTGTGCACATATGAACAGCTCTGGATAGTGTTTAGAGAACAGGGTCGCATTGACGGATATGACTCCACAGGGTTGGCTTTAGCGCTGGGGGTGCCCGATGCAACAGTCATTTTTAGCGAGACGCCCTCCCAGTAAACCTCTTCTTAACAAATTCTCTCACTACCACCCTCCAACAAGGCCCATTACCTCTCCTCAGCCCCTGTCTGACATGCATTTTATTCCCATAACGCTGCTCATAGTCCACTCGCACTTAGTTATGTGATCTGCATGGGGCACGTCTTTGCCTCAGGCACATTAACCCTCTGGGGTACTTTGAGTCAAGACTGCCACAAGACAAAACGCGATCACTCTCCAGCAGGAACATTAATCACCAGTTATCTTGACATTTGTATGGTTTTCTGAGAACTACTGGGCACACACAACTCCGAAGCTTGTGCTTTTAAACCCATATGTTTTTTTTTAAACACAGCCCCCTCCCCCCCCTTAGGTCAGTGCCATGTGCGGATGCACCAGTCACACTGCCCTAAAGCCGGCCCTGTGACTGAACAGGTGTGAACAGGGCATATATCTTTGGCGATTAGTGGAGTCCAAATCTTGCCCTCTTTCCCCTGTTTTTTATAATCTCACCTTATTCCTATTCAAATAATTTTGATGTCCGTTACTAAAGAGTCCTCTCTCCATCCAGCCAATGTAGTTAGTGCAGACTGGGGGCAAGTCATACCACTGCAACGCGGTTAGATTTTATGAAATCCATGTATTATAATGTGCATAGCAGGGTCATTGCTAGGATTATGGTTTGACCTTGTTACAGGAGCAGTGAGAAGAGTTAATAAATCCTTTGTTAATGTTTATTTGGATGACTCAAGAAAGGTTGTGATTAGCAGGGTGGGCCCACTGGCCCCTCCTGCTAATCTCTCTTAAGCAATCTATGAAAATTCATAGGGCTGATGATGGTTCTTCAGTAGGGCATCATAATCAGAGTAAATTTCATTGTTAGGGGAAGGCTTATTGGACACTAAACACAGTTTCTTAAAAATATTAAGTTAATAGATATTTGTATAGCTGGTTCAAATGGTGACGTTTAGCTGCTTCAGTACGGGTCATGAGCCCGAGTGTGACCCTTGTAGTACCGAAGCCAGTGGTGGTCAAAGTGAGAATGACTCTCTCAATGCTGGTTTGTGTCGTGGAAGCAAAAGACACACAATTGATGGACAGAATGCAGAACAAATCAAAACATTCACCCCCAGTCAAGAGATCTGGGTTAAATCCATCATTCTTTTGCTCACCATGCCTCCCCAGTTTAGACTTGGCTATATGCAAATCAGTCTTGACCCTGTGCCTCATGGGAACAGTCCAGCCCGAACTGCCAAGGTAGGTCCTCCCTGGACCGGAAACAAGCATCCTAGGACCGGTTTCGGGGTTTCACCCCTCGTCAGCCAGGATAGCTTGACTCCAGTGGCACAGTGAGCCCGGGACTCACGTCTGTGTCGTGGGACAGACTCCTCTTTGCAATACAGCGTCAGTACCTCTTTTGTAGCACAGGGCGGGCATCTGTCCGAGTCCAGTCTTAAAAACAGAGCAGGAGGACAGACCTGAACACTGGAGAAAAGGGTTAAGAAAGCTTGAGGAGTTGAAACACTAAAGGCCGGAGCTCAAGTCTTAGATGCGATCCATTGCGTCCACCGCATGTTGAATGTCGAAGGGGCCATTGTGGAACAACCTATCTCGGGAGTTTAAAAAGCCAATGGTTTTCACTTTTAATAGAGCTTAAAGACCTGGCACCAGAATATCTGTAAAATCTTGGCGCTAGAGAGGAGGTACTACCAATTTAGACTTTTTCAGTAACCAATCACACTTCAAATTAATTTCTAGAACTAGGATTGTATGGCTCTTTCTTTTTACTAAGAGCTCTAATCTCTCTTGTCCCATTGCTTGCTTCCTTTGAAATTGTGAAATTAGAGCAGGCGCTGTCTCCCAAATACTAGGCTTTTAGGAAGGAAGTTACTGTTCCACTTTCAAACTAATACCTTGAGCATTTAGGATTATTGGCAAGCGGAGTAGGGTTGCCTTCAAACCAGGCCTTTGCTAAGGAGGCTTGTGATCATGTAAATTGCCTAGTCGGGTGAGCCTCAGCCCAGTTTTTTTTCTATTTTGCACTGCACTTAGATATGGCAAAACTGCGATATTAAGCACAGACAGGTTTTATTTTACTGAACTGCAGCTGACTGGATTAAAATAACATTGTGTATTCTCTTGTTAAAGTAGGCTTTGGAAACCACATTTTACCAAATGAAGTAGTTAGTAGTTACCACCAGTTTCAGAACTTTCTGCTATAGAAAGATCACATGGCAAACCGTTGCTGAAGCTGAAAATAAAGTACGCCAATTATGTGAAGGATCTTGGGCAATTGAGCAATCTCGAACACTCGATCTACCTACAATCCACATATATGAAATATAGGAAAAAATATTTGGAGACTCTAAATATCGATACAAACCTAACAAATGTTTTTAAGATTTAATTTACCCAATATGCAGTTTCTGCAATTTGAAGGCTCATGGCTTCCGTCTTCTAATAAACAAGTTATGTCGATAATCTAAGGGTCAAGACGAGACCCTCGAGTACGTGCATCTTCTGTGCGCTTATTCATTAGAACTTCGAAAAAAAATACCTTTGTCTATTCTGATCCAAGTGGTATAAAACTATATATAAAGCCTTGCGGTATGTTTTCTGTGCTCTTACAAGTAGATTGATTGGTAGCTCCCTGAAATTCCGTTCCATAGTATATAATTATCTTATATCAATCAGCCAAACCAGGATCTGAAGTGGACTCGACATGAATATTGTTTGTGTAGCTTTTTTTCAAAGGCTTTCTTTTATTCCGGTTTCCATATTTTTCTGTAATATTTTAAATTAAGTGTCTTATTGTTTTATATTGTGTATTTCATTGTAAATTATTTGATTACATCGGAAAAAGAACACTACTAGCTGCACAGTAGTTACCCATGAAGTTGGAGATATCTTCCCAAAATAGTGTATAGTGATGCTGTCACCTTGGAAATATTACTTTATACTTGACGCATCATCAGAGGCTGTGGGACATAGCGGAATGTAAGTGGCACATTGGTTGCCCTGTTCTAGCAGTGCTGAGAAAGAAAGCACTTGGAGAGAAATCAATGTTTTTCCTCAGACTACTGTAAATAAGCACAGTGCTCTGCAGGCACTGTGGCGAACATGCACTTCCTGACATTTTCTGTGGACACATTTAATAAAAACATTGTCTCCATGTATAAACTAGTAGGCTTGTGTGCCGCCAAGCCACTCTCATGTTACAATTGTGGTCTGTACAATAGAGAAGCACTGGTCCTCCTAAACAGAAGCGCATGGGGGCAGAGGCAGGTACAGGGCCTTCAGCAGAATAAAAAAATTAGTTACAGAAACCAAACATTTTAGAAAATTAACAACTACACACATTGACTCTGCAAATATAGGCATTCCTTTTGTGACAGGACCTTCTTTCTGGAAAGGATATTCTTGCAGGACCTCACCCTGCCAGTGAAAGTCCACCAACGATGTTCTCCCTAACCGTCGAAGAGTTTCTCACATTGTCGTACATTAAACACTGTAGTTTACTTCACACAACCTGATCTTTCACAGTAGCTGTGCTTCACAGACCTGCTGTTGCTAGCACAAGAGTATTCTAGCCAATAGATCTACTTCGTATGGAGTGCTATATGAAGGTGCGTGGTCCATCTGTCCATTACAAACATCATAACAGTGCATAGACCATTCTCTCTTAAGCCAGAGGAAGTGTGCTAACCCATTCTGCCCATACCTATCGAAGTTGACCTGAGAATCTGTTGCTTTAGACCTATTTACGTTTGTCTGCCTAAAATAGTTGCCTTTCGCAGCCCTAACTTGGCACGGAGCAGTGTTGTCGAAATGAGGTCCCCTTTTTACAGACCTTAGCCCTACCAGACAACAGAGGGTTCAGACACCATGGGCCTTCCCAGTGGTCCTGGACCTCACGTAATCTCATTCCAGTACTTGAAGTGTGCCTCATATTCAGGCCTTATGTTTCACTGCTAAGAGAAAATCAGCAATTTTTGCCGATTCCTTGGCCTATGCTTCTTAATTTTTGTTTCCTAATGAATTGTGTCTTGGATGGCATGTCACTGGAGGCCTGTGATTGTGTAATGCTCTATGGCTCCCAAAGAGGAATTCTCTTCAGTGGATAAGCTTAATTTTACTCAGTGTTTTTTGAAAGCATTTCATTTCAGCCATTCTCTCCTCCACCTCCCACTGTACATACAGTAGTTAAATGTGTGACCCCATGGCTCTTCTGAAAAGCACGCAGAGCTTTCCCCCTATTTTTCCAGTAGTTATGGTGTAGCTGTGTGTCTCCATTCCCTTGCATGACCTCCTCGGCCTTCACGTTCAGTTCTGTTTATTTTGTTTTCCATCATGGTTTTTGTTTATTTCTTTTCTTTCTTCTTTTTTGTTTGTTTAAATCATGGTGGTGTTTACGCTCCCTGTGTCCCAATATTTGCACGTGCCCAGATGTTGCCATCCCAACATTCCCTCCTACCTCACTGACCAGTGCCACTACTGACCATCTAGCACCTGTGCCTGCCGGACCCCTGCCATCAGCTCCCCGAGATGTTGTAGCCTCCCTCGTCTCTACCCGCTTCATCAAATTGACCTGGAGAACGCCTGCTGAGCCTCAAGGAGAAAACCTCACCTACTCTGTCTTCTATGGCAAAGAAGGCATCAACAGGTATGACCCATGCCTTGCATTACTTCTCTTCATGTAGTTAGACTGCATTGCCCTTTGTAGAAGCGGTCCTGCTAGACCAGTATGGACAATAATTGTAAAAATGCATTCCCCACTCAACATACAGGTACTAATACAAAGACAGCTGCCTGTGTTTGGAAGCATGTGCAGCCGTGAACTTACCCCTCCTCTAAAAGTATTTCTCTTATGGCAAAAGTTTGACAGCCTTGCAGATGTCTGTCTTTTTTTTCTCCCTCTGATATTTATTTATTAAAAATTCTATAGTAAATAGAGTTGCTTCACAGGTCCCTAATCCCCTTAAGCCCGTGTGACCAAAATATAGCGCATGGACGTACAGTACCCTACCCTCTGATTGAGAGAGCTCAATGTACGAATAACTTAGAATCCATTGGGTTGGGGACAGAAGATGCCATGCATAACCCTTAGAGAGAGGGAGAGTGTGAGAGACCATATTTACATACTATGAATATGGAGATTGAACATGAATATCATGGTGATGTGACCCCCTCGCCCTTCAGAAAATCCGCTAAGGACGGAGAGATAGATGTGGAGTTTGAATCAGTCATAAAAGTGATTGATCAAGAATATTGTAAGATGCGATGCAGAAGAATTTCACTTGACGGAGAGAGATATTATTCAGTGGGTATGGCGACTGCTCTTGCTCCTCATCTGTTGTGTGAAAGCGTGCAGAAAAGGATGGAATGGAAATGGTGCAGGAAGCCCCTTCATTTGTTACCTACATTTATTGAGGCTACTTGTAGTGAAAGAGCATGAAAATGAAAAACGCTGGTCTTGCTGAAGGCCTGGCAACGGACATGTACTAAGTTCACGTCATCCCAAGTAGTGATATTTTATAAATTAATATTGACATTGAACTGATAATTATGACTCGGTATGTTGGCTATAATATGGACCACCACTTAATCTGACTTTATAACTGAAAAAAGTATTGGTTAGGAGTGAAGTTGACTGAACTTTCTTACTAGCCCTAATGCTGATCTAACAGTAAGCAGCCAGGTTTTGAATGTTTAATTTCAGTTTTTACCTAATAAATAGATCTTGGGTACGACGGAATAAATTATGTACCTTAAAAAGTACTTAAACCTACATTGGTCACTTCAGTGTCCTACATTTTATTTGTGTCCTCACAGTCCATAGTTATTCTATTGTTTTTAGCAACTAGATCTAAGAGCTTTACATGTTATGGTATGATGTCTATTTCTTGGTAGTTTGATTTCGAGCCTTCTTGTCAGACTTGAGGAAGCTTTAATGTTGGTATGACAGAACAGCTATAATTCTAGACGGTAGAGCAGAGGTTATACATTCACTGCCATGCCATCTGCACTCTTTGTCTTGTCTGCAGTTCTTTCTCCTTGCAGCTTGGTTTTTCTAATCATTGCTCTGTCCTTCATTCCAATCATTTTGTTAATCAAGAGACCGTGTGGAGAACACAAGTCATCCTGGGGAAATGCAGGTGACCATCCAGAACCTCATGCCGGAGACGATCTACATCTTCCGTGTTGTGGCTCTGAATAAGCATGGGGCAGGAGAGAGCTCCATCCCACTCAAGGTGGCAACACAGCCTGAAGGTGAGCCTGTGTACTGTATATCACCTCAAATTCAAATGAAGCCATTACACAGTTTAGCCAACTGTTCATCTACTGTGGCTTACTGGGCCCAGTAGTTAATACAAGAATACTTTTTTTGGGAGCGGGGGACAGGGGGGGGGGGGGGGTGGCAATATATATATATATATATATAGATAGATAGATATATATATATTTCCCGTCATTCCGAAGATTGTTTGTGGTGAATCACAGAAGCTTTGCTGTAAGCGGGTGGTGCACTATAAACTATTGTGCAAAGTCCCCTAGTGTGCCGCTTTATTTCCTTTGGAGTTCTGGAGGAGATCTTTTGGTGAGGAAAATAAATATATATATATATTTTCCTCACCAAACGATCTCCTCCAGAACTCCAAAGGAAATAAAGCGGCACACTAGGGGACTTTGCACAATAGTTTATTGTGCACCACCCGCTTACAGCAAAGATAGATATATATATATATATATATTACCTACTGGCGGTCGCCAGTAGGTAGTTATAGTTAGGACCACGTTTCCATAGGAAAACCTCAACATTCTATTTTGAATAACTTTGGCGCCGGTCGACGAATCCTCGCGAATTTCTCAAAATAGGTGGGGCGCTACGCTCCGCTCCTACCCTGAAAGTCTCGGGGGGATTCGTCAAGCGGGGGCTGAGATAAAAGGGGGGTCCCAAAACGCGTTTTTCCCATGCATTTTTCCATAGGACCTTTAGAACGAGCTACAGCCCGAACGGCTGAACAGAATTACTCAAAATTTGGCAGAGAGGTAGTCCCTAGGTCAAGGAAGTGCCTTTTGTAGGTTTGGTGTAAATCTGTTCAGTAGATTCTGAGAAAATAGCCTTTAAATCAATATATATATCTGAGCCCGCTTACGGTACGCTTACCGTACGCTTACGGTAAGCGTACGGTGGCGTGCGCGAGCGCGATTCTGATTGGCTCTTAGATCTTAGTAAACATTCGAATCGGCCGAAACCAGGAAGCGGCGGCCGCCATTTTCTGTGTTTCACTCTGAAAAAAAAAAGAGTGAAAACAAGAAAAGGGGGCAATGAGGAGAGTTACAGACCCCCTTACATTTGTGAGGGGGTCAAAGAAGGACTGTAAAGTACAAAACAAACATTTATTGATTTTTAAAAAAAATCACGGGGTACGCGTACGGTAAGCTTACGGTAAGCGTACGGAAGAAACATGGCGTGCGCGAGCGCGATTCTGATTGGCTCTTAGATCTTAGTAAACATTCGAATCGGCCGAAACCAGGAAGCGGCGGCCGCCATTTTGTGTGTTTCACTCAGAAAAAAAACAGAGAAAACAAGGAAAGGGGGCAATGAGGAGAGTTACAGACCCCCTAACATTTGTAAGGGGGTCAAAGAAGGACAGAAAAGTACAAAAAAAACATTTATTGATTTTAAAAAAAATCGCGGGGTACGCGTACCGTAAGCTTACGGTAAGCGCACGGTAAAAAAAATAAAAAAAAATAAATGAAAAGCAGATTTAAGAGTTTGCTCATCATATGTCCTCCATGTGCGCACGGTGCGCGAAGCGCATCGTGCGTTCATGGCCCATCTAGCGTAATGTGGGCACGCGGTGCGCGAAGCGCACCGCGTGCTCACTGTGCGCGCACGGTGCGCGAAGCGCACCGTGCGCGCATGGAACGAACTGCGTTAAGTGGGCGCGCACGCCACAAATGGCGTAAAGTAACTTAGCATTTAAAAAACCGTACAAATTCACTGAAAAAACCATAGGTTTCACACATGTTATAGTTAGCTGGAAATTTTACTGATAAAAAACCAATGAAATTCCCCCGTTATAGTTACTGTAGGCAACTATAACTCACGCGACCGTAATCCTCTGCTGATGACATATGTGTCTTTATGAAAAAAAAATATTTGTAATATATGTATAGCTAAAATTTAATGGAAGAAGACATGGGCAAATAAGTGTCTAAAAACAGTATTAGCATCAGCAGAGGATTACGGTCGCGTGAGTTATAGTTGCCTACAGTAACTATAACGGGGGAATTTCATTGGTTTTTTATCAGTAAAATTTCCAGCTAACTATAACATGTGTGAAACCTATGGTTTTTTCAGTGAATATATATATATATATATATATATATATACATATACATATACATATACATATACATACATACTCCCTCTCAGAAAGGGACACTGCGGGGCTTCACTAGACGTTTATTAGAGACCTCATCATGACCGGTTTCGGCAATCAGCCTTCCTCAAATGATATATATATATATATATATATCACACTTTTCCATAAGAAAAAGTGAGCTATCCATACCAGATGATAGTGCACGCTATGTGCCTGTGAATCCTAGGTAACGGTTGGAATGCACCCAAATACTCATTTAAAATTTGGAATGGTTGAATACCGTAACTAAAGTTCTCTTGTACATGCAGAATCAAATATAAATATGCAGAGCATATTGAAGGTTGTGTGGGAATCATGCAGTGAATCAACCGTAGAACAGTAGAGGATAGAAGGGAAATATTTAAGTCAGCAAACGTCGGTACAAAATTAATTTTTTCAACACAGGGAATATAGAAAGAGCCATTCTCATATGAGGATTACAGCCTCCGTTATTTAAAGCTGAAGTAAAGCTGGATAATATTTTGCTGATCTTTGACGGTATCCTAGTACTTTGGAGCTGAAGGAAGAAGCCCAACTGGTTCTAGGGATGAAAGTCAAGGTAGTGTAGAATCTTTAAAAGAAGTGTAGACTCCAACAGACATGTAGGTAGCTAATTTATTAAACTAGGTCTCAGGTCAAAATAGGATGTAAGTAAATGATGCCCCACCAAAAGTGTCTTTCTGCTCAACATGTCTTTCTGCATAAACATTACACCTATGCTCCCATACATTATAATAGATTAACAACCATTCCGTCATTATTGTTCAACATCCTTCTCTAACTGACACTGCCACCGCCAGAGACCGTGGATGAATACTGTGCATTCCATCTTACCACACATTCCATTCACATGACATTACTTAGCCAGGCTAAGCAGTGATTCTCAGGAAAGGATATAACACACCCCCTTTCTTAAAAACACATAAGTGTAATACTGCTATACTTCCCACTGACCCACTCAGAAGGCAACCTAGATATAACTTATATGCAAAAAGACACCAGACCAATGCTGTAAAGTATTTGCTGTTATCAGCCTATCATACCACTACCATGGATCTCGGTTCCCATGCATTCAGCCTTCACCCTAAGCAGCAGTCAACACTCACCACTATTCCTTACTAAGGGCTAACAATAGCATTCAGCACATACATTGGTAAAATATCTAATTGAACCACAGGACCAATACATGCTTCCACACACCACAACTGCGTCACTGCAATGCAATGTGGTCAACAGCATAAACATTACACCTATGCTCCCATACATTATAATAGATTAACAACCATTCCGTCATTATTTGTTCCCACGCGCCATAACAGCCATCACATCATTACATGTTCCCATGCGCAATAACAGCCATTGCGCTGCTTTGTGATCCAGTGCACCACAACCGTATACCTACCATTGTTTCGCAGTTTGCTCCCATTCACGCAACAGCATAAGACATTACACCACTTAATACTGTAAGGCACCACAGCTGCAAAAATACAGTTGAAATGCTGATCAATGTCAAACACTCACTCCAGTCAAAGATCTGCATAACAGTCATCGAACACTTTTTTTCTCTGTGCGGCATTGCTAAAAGTTTAAAAAACAAAAATTGCTGTGACATGGGCAGCGGTGGCCGCGTTGTAGCATTTTTTTTGTTGTGCAGGAGGAGGGCAAACTTCGAGTGGGCTGGAAACAACACAAGGACAGGGCGTGTGTGGGATGGGGCAAGCAGACGAAGAGACACATGCACTTACACAAGGTGCTTCTAGAAAATGGAAAAAAATAGCTGTCACAACGCAAGCAGCAGTGGAAGGAAACAAGCAATTTAGCCATGCTCTAGGGGTGAGTCAAACTCAAGAAGAGGAGAAGAAGCCTGCATTGGTTAATAAATTCCATGCAAGCAAATGTGTGACAGTGAAGCGATCCAATGGTAAGCAATAGGCGGGCTCTAAGGCAACTCTAAGCTAACAAAATGTCTCACAGGTGACAGCACATGCGCTGTATCAGACAAGACCTACAAAGCACACAAAAATAAACCTGTACAACTGCACAGAACGGTGTTACAATTAAATGATGGTAAGTTATCCACTTCCAAAGCAGTCAAACGTTTTCCTTCTTTGTAGTGGAGCTGTGTCTTATTGTTTTTGACAACTCGCTGGCCCAAGCAAGTGGCAGATTTGCTGACACGCCAGTTAATACTGGGTGGGTATGGAGCATATTTTTGCTTTTGATCTTAACAGTTTCATGATGCTGGGCTTTGTTCCAGATTGTTTTCTCCGCTTTTTTCTGTATTCCCTCCCCAGCACCCACGTGCTTGCTGTATTCCCAGCACCACTTCACAGTGCTGTTCTCCCAACCTCTGCTTTAACATGAGGCTGTCTGATGATGAAGACACTGGTGGGCCATCTGATTCTTGTTTTCTTCTTTCACACTAGAGTTCTTTTCTTTAATCTCGTCACCAGAATAGAATCCGCAGAAGAAGCGCAGACTCAAGAGTCCTCATAGGTAGCTTAATTTAATTAAGGTCCTTGTAGACTAAGATAAGATGTAGGTAAATTGCACACCACCAGGGTGAAATACTCAACATTCCTACCACTCACAAACATTCCGCTGAGATGACATCCCACAGTCAAGCTAAGCAGTGGCTCTTAATACGTAGGGCAAGGATACTACAGTTGGCAAAAGAGAGCAGCTGTCAACTGACTAGGGATTATGAGATCGAAAAAGGAGAATCGCTTTGTATAGTTGCCTTTTAGATAGACCTTGTTTTGTTGCTTTGTGTTTGTGCTGCCATTCGTTGCTCAATAATAAAGATGTTTCAGTGCCCTCAGACTCCTCCTGACATAGAGGTTTAGCACTACGACAGTACTTCTCAAACATAAATATATGACGTGAAATTTAGATGTTTTTGTTGATTTGTTTTTCAGTTCAGGTTCCAGGTCCGGCACCCAACCTCCGGGCTTATTCATCTCTTCCCACCTCAATCACAGTAAGCTGGGAAACCCCGCTCTCTGGCAATGGCGAGATTCAAAGTTACAAGCTGTACTACATGGAGAAAGGGGCAGAAAACGAGCAGGTAAAAATAGTGAATAGTATGAAGTGTTTGAGGGTATATACAATGAATACAAGAAAGAAATTACAGTTGAAGAAGTGATGAAAACTATGCTGTAGTAGGATATAACTGAGGAGATGGGGTGATTGAGCTAGCGAGAAAAGAGTAATTTGGAGTGGTATGTAATACAGAGAAATAACCTGGCTAGAGTACCAAGGAAGGAGAGGTGAATTAGCAGTTAGAGCTGGTAAGCAACAGAGCAAAAACAACTTGTTGTGTTGCCAAACGTTAGAGAAGAATCAGCTGAATATCATAGAAGGCATCTGAGAGGAATCAGAACATTGTTTTTGGAAAGAGCATAGTGGGTTGGATTATAGCAGGTCAGATTGATGAGGATTTGATATGCAACTTAGCAGGTGAGAGTGGCCAAAAGTAAGAGCAGAATGAGCTGGGTGCATTTGTGAGTAGGGAGAAGCTTGAGCGGGTTGTAGTTCTGAGGATCGAGAGAAGGATGAGATGGCTGAGTGGTGAGGATAGATAAAAGAACCAAATTGTTGGGAGTTGAGAGACAAGATAGCTTTAGTGGTGAAGTGAGATAGTCCTTGAGAGTTGGAGTGTTGAGGATCGAGAGAAGAATGGCATGGGTGGAGTTGTGTGAACACACTAAAGAATGAGATAGTCGAAGTGGTGAGTTGAGACAGGAGACTGAGCAGGTTGCAGCGGTGAGGATCGAGATACCAATGAAATAGTTTGAATGGTGAGATGAGATAGAAGAATGAGTAGGTTACAGTTGTGAGGTGAGACAAAAAAAAGAGCAGTTTGGTGTGATGGGGGAACAGAGTAATTAGCAGGTTGTAGTGGTGAGGCTCGAGAGAAGAAAGCGACAACTGAAGTGGTGAGATGAGACAGATGAATGAGCAGGCTGGATCGGTGAGGATTGGCAGAAGACATGCAGCAGAAGGATAACTGGACTTGTGTGTTGAGTAATAGACTGGGATAATGATGACACGCTGAACTGGAATAGCTAGCATAAGATTTCGCTGATTGGAATGTGTTTTATTGAACTAGGTGTTTATGGAATATTGTAGAATGAACAGATAGATGTTTGGAGCTGAAGGAGCATGTTGAATGGGCCAAAGTGGGTGACTTGTGATGGAAATCAGAATAATTTGGGATGGTGAGACAGAGAATTAAGAGTAGGAAGGTGAATACAGAACACATTATGAAAAGTAGAATTGCATTGAAAAGGAGTGAATGTGAAAGAAACAAAGCAAATCAGCTGGTGGGGTTGGTTGTTAAGGTAGGTTAGTTGGTTGAAGTGGCACGGAGCGAGAACAGGGTGGAGTAATATGAATGTGCATGTATGAACTAGGAGTGGTGTTGGAGTAGTCACAGACTGCTTAGCTGGCTTACATATGAGCGAGAATGAGTAGATTAGTACCTTGAACAAAGGCCTTTAGAGGGATAGTACCCTAAGAAAGCATGTCGGCCTGGTGGACGTTTTAGATGGTTGATGGTATATGTACAAAGACTTGTTTAGTACTATGTAGTCATTAGTACGCCTCTCTGCGTGGAAGCTGTGGAATTTGAGCACTAGTGCTTGGATGGGGACTATCTGCTTTTTCCACATTATAGATGCATTTAAATCTTGATCATACTCCTTCATTCTTTAGGATATTGATGTCGGCGGACACTCGTACACTATTAATGGGCTGAAAAAGTATACCGAGTACACGTTCCGTGTTGTCGCCTTCAACAAGCATGGGCCTGGTGTGTCTACACAGGATGCGGTGGTCAGAACGCTCTCTGATGGTATGTTAAATAATGCTTGCATGGCTTAGGAGAAAGTGGTCCTTTTAAATAAAAATAAAAAATAGGGCTGAAATCAATATTCCTGATGTGTTGCATGTAAACTGTCTCACAAGAACCCATGAAGAAAAAGAGCGAGAAACCCATGAAGATGGGTTTCACCAGTTGGACCTCCCCTGTTCCCAGGCTGCTTCTATAGGGTGGCTGAGTAATCAGTCAGATGTACAGAAGATGTTTTTTGCTGTAGAGATTGAGGTCAATTCTCGATCAAATCAATGCTCCAGTCCTTAGCACTTTGAGGGATGTGGCATGGGGGGCCTAGATATTCACAGACGTAAGTGAGGTTTTTGTGACATCCCTCGGCAGAGATACCTTTACTGTTTCCATTGACTTTGCATCGAAAATGAAACACTCGATAAAGGTGTATTTACCTGTGTGAACCAGATGAGGCATTTCTGAGCACATATTAGCTTTGGAGAAGAGCTGCCTTTGTTAAAGAGTCCTTTGTCGCACGAAAACATTTATTGTATGCATATGCTCAGGCTGCTCCCACTTCAAAATTTAGGTGCACCTTTCCGACTTCTGTGCAGTCTAAATCAGATGAGCAACCTCCTGAAGGTTCCAAGACCATTTCTTGTGGAAGTCGAGCATTAACGTGATGTATTTACTAAGCCTTATAGGGTCATTCTAACTAACTGTTTTTATGTTCCAGTTCCCAGCGCGGCCCCCCAAAATTTGACTCTTGAAGTTCGCAATTCCAAGGTAAGAGTGCTCATCTTGATATTTTTGTCCCTTAACCTCACAGCTGGAAATGTACTGAGTAAGTTGGTGTACGTAGTGAGTTGTCAGAGCAAGGGGTGGGGATTCCTAGAGTGATACCTCACTTACATACTTCTGTCTTCTCATTTTATAAGCCCGAATTTAGTCTACTCATTCCTTTGTCTAAATGTTCTCACTTGCTTTATTGTAATTTATTTGCCTCACCTTTTTATTTTTGGTATTTTGTGCCATTCCGCATTGTATGTTATCAGCTTGTGACTGTTTAAAATTAAATGCATAGGATTCTTTTTTTAATGTTTGCATTTTCTGCCCTTATGTGATTTTTGGTTGCACTGCTTTTCTGATGATTTCTTTCCATGCTGTCTAGCTGTTTAATTAGTGACCCTCATTCAAAGGTGTAACCCCAATGACCATCATCATTGCCCAGCGGAGCCTCCAGTACATACAGCTTTAAAAGGTGCAAGGCAGACGGTGTGGCCTGCCAGCACCATTGACCACTTTTGCTTGCGCACCGTGTCTGGTTTTGTTTTTTTAAACCAGTGAACAAGCTGGATTACACAGTTTCGTTTTAATTTTTTGTTTATAAATATTTCACTTGGAGTTTTTTTCTGTAGGAGCAGTCATGAAGCAGTGTATAGTTACATTAAAATAATAGTAATAGTAGCTCTTTGCCAAAAGCAAATTCTAATCTGATCCTAAAGATTTTTCTACCTGATATATTGCTTCACGAGCTCTGATGCACATTATATATTATACGGAGTCTCTGCAAAGACTGCAGCATAGGTAGGGCCTCTTCAAAATAGCATACCGATCATGTGAACTGTTTTTATAGGTCAGACTGATATATGAGTGGTCACTAGATTCCATCTCCTTTCTCTGATATTTACACTCCTGAGAAGAGCAGCAGTGAAGGGACGCGTGCATCAACTCTTGTCAAAGTTTTAATTCGCACTAAACAGGCAATTCAGCGGAACTAAATATAGTGACTTAGAGTTGCCCCGATTCATCTAAGAATCCTGAAATGGCTGAGGAGTAATCTGAACTAGTTTGTGGGAGTAAACAAACAAGGTTTAAAATACCACCCATCGCAATAATTACTTCATTTTAGGTCTCGCCTAGGCAGCGCGCATGCACTGCTCTAGGAGGGCCTTTAGCCATCGGTCTGCTCCTTTTCAAGCACACTCGTGCTTGTGCTGGCATCCACTTTGCGGGAGCGAGCAGCGGCGCGCGTGGTAATTGAAAACATAGGGCTCTTGCGCTGCCGCTGCTCGCTCCCGCAAGGCGGATGCCAGCACAAGCACGAGTGCTTGTAAACAGCAAGCGTTCCTGTTTCCTTTCCCTTAATCACCGCAGTGCCGCTTCACGGCCGCCGTGCTTTTATCTTTCACACAAGACTACTTTAATTTTTCCAATGTATTTCCAGTAAGCGTGCACATAAGTACATGTGACTATGCGCTAGTCCTGCCTTCCTTCCTTATTAAACATTTAAAATGGTGGTTTTCCTTGCATTACAACCAAAATAAACACGAAGAGAACGGAGGAATTTCCATTTGTGAGAGCTGACTCTGCTCTACCACTCCACAATGCGCTGCTATTCTGCGCCACACGTTAACTGCGACCACTGCCCAATGTCGGCAACAAAAGTCAGAACCACTTCTCCTTTAATCGTAGTGAGTCTGCGCTGATTATTTGACTATGGTCGGGGCTTCAATCAACATTTAAACTCCATGATGCGCTGCCGTCTGCGCCACACGTTAACTGCGACCACTTCACAATGTTGGCAACAAAAGGCAGAACCACTTCTCCTTTAACCGTAGCGAGTCCGTGCTGCTTCTTTGACCATGGGTGGGGATTCAATCAACATCAAGCGTTTGCATTATGTAAGAAATCACTTTTTTTTTTTTAGAGTTAGATGTCTTCGGAGGATCCCACCCATGTGTCAAGGACCAATCCATATCAAAAGGTGGACGGCGGAGGGGGGTGGCATCATTAAGATATTATTTGTTTAAACTTTTGTTTAGAGGAAGCGATCCCACTGTGGTGTACAGCACGTTGTTTATGTTAACTCTTTGGAGGGGGAAATGGAGAAGTAAAGCAGGAGCAAGTATACTGAGCATATCTCTCTACCCCCTTGGCTCTCTCCATTGTCCCCTCTTACAGATTCCTGGCATTCCCGGGATTTTAAGTGACGTACCAAGACCGGAAGTGAAGACTTCTTGT
Organism: Triturus cristatus; assembly: GCF_964204655.1. Classification (NCBI taxonomy): domain Eukaryota; kingdom Metazoa; phylum Chordata; class Amphibia; order Caudata; family Salamandridae; genus Triturus; species Triturus cristatus. The sequence continues at coordinate 294,344,289 of NC_140583.1, read as the reverse complement.
AACAGTACACCTTCCCATTTGTTTAGGATAGTATTGCAGACCTGCCTTGCTCTGGGCGTGGAGCTTCGCAAGCTGTTTGCTCTGTGGACAGGGTTGACCTGGGAGACACTCTAGTTTAAACTATATGTATGTATATCTGTGCCTACATTGCTAAGCATACATCCATGTGTATGCGTGTTTCCATACAAATTAGAACAAAAATAGATATACAAGTGTGTAAATAGCGCTATTTGGGGGGGAGTTTTATATAGCGTGAACTCGACCCGGAGGTATTAGAGCGCTTTACATGAGCACCAGTTGAGTTAGACGAACGCATTCATTTTGGTAGGCATGGGGACATTAAGTGATTTGCCCAGAATCGCAGGATTTTGAGCGTCCCTGTAAAACTCAAACCTCGTTCCTCAGCTTCAAGGTCCACGGCTGTAGCCATTAGACAACATCCTCTTACTAGCATGGACCATCTTGGTGAGTTACAGTTTCTGTGATACTGGGGATGAGCAACTATTTGTTAGAGGGTGTGGGGGGCATGTTTCACATTTATTTAGTGAGAGTCAGCATATGGGAGCTGGCCAAACTAATTTCCAGGCACTTTTGACAACAAAGCCCCACGCCCCGCAGGTTCCTAACATGCCAACGTGATTTCCAGGCACTTTAAACTACAAAGCCACACACCCAGCCGGTTCCTAACATTTTTGCTCCTGAATAGGAAGTGATGGTACTCCAGGGTTCAAACTTTTTGTGGGAGTTGTTGTACTTGCCTTTATTGAAAAGTCACCTCCTTGCTTCAGGGGAGGTCCGTACAATTGATGACTTAGGACCCTGGTGGAGTTACACATTCTAATTTTGTAATACACACAATTCAAAACCCTCCAGCATATTTACCCTACACAGCATAACACTCAGCACCACTTCATTCAACTTTACATAATAACATTCTACTCACTACCACATAAATACACCCAACATAAAACCAACATATACCACATAGCAAAAATCCCACTTCACACCATGCCACATAATTACACAATCCCACTCCACATAATTCCTATGCACTAAATCCCGCATAATTTCAAACCACATATATCCACTGCACAACATACCACATAATTCCACTACACACCACATAGATTCACTCCTAAAAACATTTGCAATGCCAATAGCACTACACTCTCTACTCTAATTTATAAACCTTCTCTTAACACCCCTCTGCAACAAAAACCTGTAGCCATACTACATACCAACAACACAAATCTACTACACACAAAAAAAGATAATGTCATACCAAGCACAGCTATCAACTGTCCAAACGTTATACTTTAGTCGGAAACAGAAATGCTTATAGCAATTTTTTATTACAACTTTTCAGCATGCTAGACACCGTCCACATTGCTCTACAACATAACGTTAACACCATTGGCAAAGCCACTAGCTATAGCTAAACACTTAAAAGGTCCCAAAGGCGAGACCTATTGGCTATGACAATGCTTGTTCTTAAGTAGGCTCCGTTACCATACCGTTCTGGTGTTTTCATGGTAAGGGCCTCTCTTTCAGGCATCCTGGTTCTTCATCCAACCTATGATGTAAAGCAGAATACTTTGGGATAGTGGGACTTAAGAGAGTAGGATAGGAAGAATGTATTTATTAGAGGATGCTGGACTCAAATGTGTCCCTCTGCATGGGATCATCTGTTGAGCTGACACTACCGCAGACTCTTCGCAAATGCACATGTAGACTGAAAATACAAAGGTAGACTGGAAGTTTCGTGTCAACACTTTCGAATTGAAGACAGTCCTTCTCTTTCTTCTCTAAGAAAGCTTAATGTTTGTTACAACTGTTTGATCTTTGTAATATTTATTGTAAACAATCAGATGGACGTGCTGCATGGCAACGAGACTTTAAGACTGGGCATTAAACCAGAATATCTCTGCTCTTTCATTGGCTGTTCAATTTATGGTTATCTATTACTGGGAACATTTGCAGAATTGAGAGAAATTCACAGGAAATCATTATGGAGTTGACCTCTGAAGAGCCAACAGATATGTCCAATTAATGGAAAAGCCATTGGATTTGCTATACCTTGGACCCTTTCAAGGAACGGAGACTAGCTTAGCATACTCACGCCATCTAGTTTTGGACTCTGACGTTTGTAACTGTAAAGAAGTTTTGCGAGTCATGGGATATGCTACGACTCCGCCTGTTGATGGACAGTGCAAATGGGCTCCGACTTTATGTCAGATTGTTTTATTTTTTTTGCAATCAGGTTTTTGCTTTCACTCAATAGGCTCTGAGTTTGCCATGTTCTCCTCATACTCATATGGTCAATGTCTCTTCTCTACTTACTGAAACTACGTCACGGTCTCTGGTTTTGTCAAAAAGCCTTCATGCCTCGCGGAGCACAGTCACTGAAAAAGCTCCTAGGCCTAGACTTTGTGGGTCCAACGCTATTTCCTACTGACCACCGCCAGAAAATGTGCGACCGGTAATGTAATGCACACCGTTCCAATAGTGTCCTTGATGCTACACAAAATACCTGTGGACTCACCAGCACCAGGTGTGCAATCTCTACCTCTCCCCGACTACGATGACCACTACTGCTCCGTGTGCCTTGTCTTCTGCGCTAAGCAAATTCTTTGGTGCCGCAGAGAACAACATCGTGCACCCAGCACCACTCAGCAACACGACCTTACCGGTATCCTGGACATCATCAGGACCAACAAGAGGAGGAAACTGGCCCATCAGGGCTACCCCCTTGTGCAATGGTCACTCAGCCCGGAGCCGCATTCACTGAGTGAAAAGTCGACCAGCCAGCCGACTTTAGCCTGGTGCCGAAGACTGGTCCTCGGATCTAAACCGTGCTGAGCCATGAATATACCAGCATCTAAGGGGAAACCCAAGACATTTACACCTCACGCCAATGCCTAGCACTGTTCCAGCAGGAGTCTGGCATCAAGCCGGAGCTTGGCAGTTGAGGCAAGTCCACCCACAGACCACGGCTGCCTTCCAGCTCCAGTTGGCACAGAGAAAAGTCCTCAGGAACTAAGACGCCTCCAACGAAGGCAATCAACCAGCCCTAAACCGATGTGGATGCCAAAGCCGATCTTGGCTCTGAAACCCTAGACGTTTCACTCACATCCTTTTGTGCCAAAAGCTTCCTAGGCACTAAAATCCACTTCAATTCCAAAGTCACAGTCTGCTCCAAAACCTCACAGAGGTCCCCAATTAAAAGGAAGCCTCTAGCAACGTGGAGCCCATGGAAGCGAATGTCGAGACCCCAGTCTTGGAGAGATCACAGGACCTGGATGCCAGGCAGGGGTCTCTTCATTTACCCACTCACGAGCAAGATCGATACCAAGCTGCCTCTACCAGCTCCAGCACCACTGTTGGAGCCCTTCGCTCTCAGGAGGAAGAGGAAGCGTTCTTTCCAGAAAGAACCTCTTTGCACGCCGCCTTTACCGAAAACTGTACCCAAGAAACAGCCACTTGTCCTGTCCCTCTTCTACACACTTCCCTCAATCCCCGTCTCCGGTCCTCCCCAGGGCAGTTCCTACCAGCCAGTTGATCCCCATGACCAGCCACTGTGGGAGGGGCCCTCTGAAGACCTGTGGGATGATCAACCAGGATCCTCCTGATGGCCTTGACTAGACCACCGTCCTGCCCGAGCTGCACCCCGATGATGAGCTGCGTACCTTGAATTCAGCGTGCGGCTGCGTCCCATAAGGTGGCCATGCATATAATCCGAATGGAGGAAGAGTTCCTTAGGGAGACGCTCTCCGAGTCGAAACACTCAGTCCACTTTCTCTCTGTACTTAAAGGGATGTCAAAGTCTACCCCATTGAAGTAACCTGAGCTCATCAAGACCAGAGTAGTCACCATAGGAGGGACGTTCAGCACCCCCCATATCCGCCCCCCCCCCCCCAGCCGGTGAACCGGTGTCGGTTAGGGACAGGTCCACCCTGCCCGCAAGCGTACGCCCTCCCAGCCACTGGCGAAGCCCCTCGTCCAGATAGGGAGAATTAAAAGAAATACGCATTGTGGGCAAGAGGGTGGCGGTCGGAGCAGCTGCCCTTTGGCGCACAGCCAGTTCGGTCTCCCTCCTATCTAGATATGGCCAGGCACAGTGGGAGAAGATGAAGGAGCTCCTTAACCATCTCCATGAACAGTTGTAGAAGAGAGGGGAGGAGCTAGTGTTGGATGGTAAAATAGTCTCCAATGCCAACCTTTGTTGCATGATGGATGCCGCCAACACCGCCTCCTGCAGAATCAACAGTAGCGTCCCCACGCCCGGCACCTTAACCCCGGGTTCAAACCTGAGGTGAGCAGCCTCTCCTCATCTCCTGTTCGGCGAGCAGCACCTTCCCAGGCCGCAGGTTAACAAGGAGTTGCCCAAATTGTTTATGAAAATATATGAAGACAAATCCTTGGGCGCGGTCCAGGCTTCAGCATATAGCGTCGCCTTTTGGATGCACCACCCCTGAGACTGGGCTAAGACCCCTCCCCTAAGCAGCCCGACTCATACCAGAGACATCAGCAGGCTCAGCACCAGCAGCTCAGCAGGGAGGGGGTACACCAGGGGGGCATCTTACAGAGGGTACTGTAGGGGTAGTGGTACATGAGGCTCTAGCAAGAGTCTGGCTCTGCCAAGCAGTGACGTGCCACACATCACCTGTCGGGGGAGGATTATGCATTTCCCAAAAATCACTTCAGACAAACGGGTACCGTCCTTCCTTCATGCAGCACAGCCGCTGCCTGGAGCTGCAGCCCACCGCCCCCCGCATCTCGCCGCGGCCACACGCCCTCAGCAGCGAGCACCCCTGCTTCAGGCGGAGGGGCGCGCCCTTCTGCAGAAGGGAGCATGGTGCTCTCTTGTGAGATCCAGTAGATCTGCTTAGATGGAGTCCATCATGTCCTCTAAAATTCTTTCCATTTGTGCACCCCTTGCCCTTTTGCTCTTCATTTTTCACCCTGATAATTGTTACTCTATCAATTTGGTCCTCATTCTTAATTTACTTTCCCACATTGGCATTGCCAATCTTCGATTTTACGATACATGGTGACAACTATTTATTTTCACAATGTTATGTCATTCCTGAATCTCTAGATCAAAAAAACAAGAGCTGTACACTTTCATATCACATACAGATTAAACGTTTTCTGGCTGCTTTGTGGGCCGAAGGTCATGTCACAGCTTTCGATTCCATGAAGTTCTTTTTGCATGCATCCAGTTTTTATCCTGGGTGCCTCAGTATGATGATCTGAATTAAAAAAAAAAAACTGGTATCAGCAACCAATATTTTTTCAGCATCATCTATCTCGTAGAATCTTATGCTAGGTATAATTCCGCCATCTAGTGGTCAAGTTTGAAAGTGCTGCATTATTACATTTTGTTACTTTTCTTGCTGGTGTCGCCTAAATACGTCAACAATAAGCCCACCATACCCACTAATGTGAGCACAATCGTAGGCGTTCAGAGACGCCTCCCGATGAAATCACGGGATCAGTGAGGATCGATGCTAGATTGAGATTTTCATGATATCCACGGAGGAGAGTACTGTGATATAGTGAGAGAATGAAATACTCTGCAGGTGGAGTCCCTGAGTTTCCTTGACCCCATTTTGTAGTAGGGGCATGATCTTCATATTCAGGCCAGGCTGCCATTTCAAGTTTGGACTAACATCTAGCTTGTATACTGTACCTTTCTGAGGACCTTGCGTCTAATGAATGGTATGCTTGTGCGCTGTTTATACTGCAGCCTCTTAGTACTGCGCCCCGGCCACAAACCAGAGCAAGCTGCCACAACTCATATCCCAAGGAACAATAAAATACTAAGGATGGTCCCACTCCAGAGCTGGTGTTAACATTCTACCGAAGCTGGAGTGACAGAAGGAGGTGGAAGCCACTAAGGGGACCCAGTATTACTCGCCCAATACGTGGTTTTCCCAACTTGAGAGACAGAAGAGAAATGCTCTGTTGATGGAGGACATGAGTTTCTTAGAGGAGGTTGATCAAGCTCAGGGCTGAGGAAGCTCAGCATGAACACCAGGCGGACTCGGACCTTGAGTAAATTGATCTGGTGGTCGAAGGTTTGGCTCATAAAAAAAAAAAAATCAGACTTTCTAAGGAAGTCCAAGGCGCCCCAAGGTCAAAAGCTGTTGGATATGTCGCGAGACAAAGTTATCCAAGCTGCAAATTAAAATAAATATTCGATCAAGGCCCTGAATACGACGAGTCACAAGTTTAACTAGACTTCCTCATAGTCTCTACAGCCAGAGAGGGGAGTATGTCGCCAGCCTCAATACCAGACAAATAAAGTAAGACTGGAGGTGGTGATCAGAAACATGTATGCTCATCAGCACAGGAAGGACATGGAGGGCCCTATGTACCACCTGGCTGACGAGTCCCAGAAGAGGGCCAAGACCATGATTGAGAAGGGCATTGCTCATTTGTCCCATATATTGGCAATAAATTCTGCAGGCACAAGCTGGGCACTGTACTGTTCAAGGGCACCTGGTTAACCATGTTGGTTTGAAACCAGAAGTCCAGGCAAACATTGTTGACATGCCATTCATGGGCAACCACTATATGGTCCAGATGTAGGCCAAGTCCTAGAGAGCGTAACAAAACTATTGACATGATTAAGGCTATGGGGGCTCTGCAGTCCTTCAAGTATTCCTTTAAAAGGGGAGTAATCACTGACAAAAGAGGACAGGGGAGATCACTCTGCAATCCTGCGCTTCAAAGGCATCCTGCAGATAGGTATTTCAGCCAAGCTAAACGGTGGCAGTAACCTCAACAACTAAATACATTTTTTAGTGACCAGGGCAAGACAAGAAGTAACACTTCTGGGGTTCAGCCCCTCAGTCCTCCATGCTGCCACTCCTCCACCCCTATCCCCCACACCGCCATACTCTTAATCCATCTTGTGGGTAGGATAAAGCACTTACTAAATGCTTGGGAGCAGGGGGTCTATTACCGCATGCAAGTGGGTACGTAATCTTTTAAAACATGGGTGTTGCATACAATGTTTCTGAAAACATCTACAATGCCGCCAAACAGGCACTGAAAGGGCCAGATACAGATGCTTCAGGCAGACATTCAAACAGACACTATAGAAATGGTATACCTAGAGAGAAAGCTTGAGGCTTGGCCGTCATCTTGTGCCTGAATTTAACTCTTAAGTTTCGTAGTCTCAGGAAATAGTTTTACCTGTCCTTCTTTCGCTCTCTGATACTGATTCACTTTTAAGTGTTGTCAGAGCAGTTAAGATCTACCTGGCTAGATCTTCTGAGTTTAAGAAGACTGATGCGCTTTTTGTTAACTTTGCTCATGCAGATTGGGGGGAGAAATCTTCTTTTTCTAATTTGGCTTGGTGGATAAAGGCGGTAGTTTCCATTTCTTATGCCAAGGCTAACCAGACTCCCCCAGGTCCTGTTCAGGCTCGGTCAACTCGAGGTATGGTTGCCTCTTAACCAGGAAGAGGTTGATTCTCCTTCAGACATTTGCACTGCGGCAACCTGGGCACCCACGGCGACATTTGTTGAGCACTACAGATTGAATTTAACCCGGGGTTCGGAGCTGGCTTTAGGTAAGGCAGTTTTTACTGCTAATCAGAGATAAAACTTTAGCGAATTTTGGCTGGGTCATGCGGTTTCTTTTTCTAATTGGTTATTAAAGACATTTGCGGCATGATTTCTGTCAAATGTGTTTTTTCTCTCATGCTTGGGTGTTCTTGCATATAGTAAAGTAGAGGAACGCATGAAGAGGTAATATCTGAATTACTTACCAGTAATCTTCATTAATCCGAGTCCTGTTTCTCGTTCCAGTACTTTTGTAAAATCTCTCCCTCTCTTCTTGGTTTTGGGAGTGGTTGTAGAAGCTTGGTATTGTCAGGAAGTGTTGTTTTCTCATTTCCCCTCAAATGCGGTTTGAGAGCAGATTTATTAAAATACAAAGCTTCCAAATTACCACCCTCCAGGAAGCCATACAGTTTCTGCAGGATGGTGACTACTTTGTGACCATAGACTTAATGGAACCGACTTGCACATCCCAATGCACCAATCAAACAGGAGATTTCTCAGTTGAGGGTAAATTATCAGTTCAAGGTGTTGTTTTCAGGCATAAAATCCGAACCAAAACACTAGCACTTGGGAAGGTCACTCATGTGTACCTTCACCTGGACGACTGGTAAAGGTGAGCTTTCTAGAAAACATGTCAAAGAAACATTCAGAAGGTGGTGAGGCCGCTGTATCAGCTGGGGTTCACAGTGAATTAGAAAAATCTTCTCCAGACCCAGAGAAGGAAGCATTTTCCTATAAGCAGATTTGGACCTAGTGAAACCAATAGCATACCCTGCCATGAAGAGGCTTCAGGCAGTGCAGGACTAAGCTCGCCATTACTAGACGTCATCTTCGATGTTTAGGAAAGGTGTGAAACTGTTGGGTATGATGGCTTCTTGTGCTCATTTTATCCTAAACCGAGATTGCATAGGAGACCTATTCAAGAGTAGTTGAACAACCTGGGTCACAATGGGCAGATGGAAGGATGTAGTGATTGTAACAGATGAAGTCAGCAAAGAGATAAAATGGTGAAGCAATGTGAATATGTTGAAGGGGGCGGCCAGTCATGACATCTCTATCGCAGCCCTCATTACTGATGCATCACATTGTGTCTGGGGACACATATGGGACAGCTCAGGATAAGAGGACTGTGGTCCAGTCATTAGGTGACCAGGCACATCAGTGACCTAGCGCTGAAGACAATCTATAGGGCATTGAAAGTGTTTCAGATTTAAATTAAAACATAACCACAGTTTCTCTCGTAGGGGATTTCCATGTAAAGTCATAAGCACTTGAATAATCCCGCCCACGTGCTCGGATGCCAGAGCCCTTCTTAAGCTATATCTTCTTATGTGGGTATTTTTCGCCTTTCTTCAGGAAGGCTTGCAAAGACACTTAAGAGATAAAGAGACAGTAATGCAGCCTAAATACATAGGCTACACTGCCCGCATCTTCATCTTGAAGTGAAAAAATGTAGCCAGTGTACTATATTTTGTGCAATTTGTGTGGTGTTTAACACACAGAGAAATCCCTTTCACCAAACTCCCTTTGAAGGTCTCGCCTAGCGACGCAGCGCATGCGCTGCTCGCCTTGGCGAGATCTATTGTCGGTTTTGCTAGCGAAGGGGTACAGGAGATGTGCATGCATATGGCTGGCGCGTTCAGCACAACGCGCGCATGGCGCGCTTGCACTTTCATTTTCCCTCCCTCTCTCTCCCCCGTCAGCAATGGCAAATTGGAAACAGTTTAACTAATTCCTCTGAACATAACACAGCTTCCATATTTATTTTCGATTGAATGAACATTGTTTTTCTTTTATTTTAATCCGCATAAACCACCCCATGTATGTGATCACTGCCGTCAGGAACAGCGGGCGCGTAAAAACTTTCATCAGAAAGTGATGATATAAAGGGCAAACATTTGATGCTTTAGACTGCAATCAAATATATACTGCATTCTAAACACTAATATGTACATGGTAGAGACCAATGCAGATCCAGTTTCTGTGCGCTAGGCAAGGCACACATAGAGGTGTAAACATGAGCATTTTTTCTATGGAGAGCAAATACGTTGGTTCATGCAGTAATTCCTGACCAATGTCCTTTCCTCAAAAAGGCTGTCTTCAAAAAGCTGCTAAGAAACAGTGGGTGAATGCACCTTCCGCAGACAGCTATACATACTGTGAGGGTCACAGGTTCAAATCTGGCCCTTGCATAATTAACAGATATTTAACTTACTGACCGTTCTAAATTAGGCATTACTGAGGCGATTCAAATCATACTAAGCACTACAGAAAGGTCGATTTTTATTATTTTCAGGAGAATGAAGGTGTTTTATGGTCATTAGCTGTTTTAAAACGAAGAAAAAAAAATCAAAGGAGAGTTTGTCATATATTATTTTTTAAACAACAGAATCCCTTGTCCCACAACTTCTCTGAGGATCTTTCCTTTTTTGGTCAGTGAGAAATGTAAACACACTTTAAAGTTCATTGGTCCAGAGACACGAAATGTCCTCCATTACACTGCCTTGTGATCCTGGCATTGTCAGAAGTTGACAACGCATGTTAGGCAATGTCCTGTTGCGCCATTTATCCAAACGCAATTTTATAGGTCTTTAAAACATGTAATTTAGAAATGAAGGCTGGTATTTAGGCAAATACTCCAGTAATGTCCGAATTTTTCAGTTCCCAGGGAGGTAGGATTGGGTCTCCATTGGGAAGGCAGTGTTCAACTGTCATGTAGCCTGAGATGGCGGTATCTTTCTGTAAATTGATAGAGGCCGGCACAGAAACTGGTCATTTTACGCTGCAAAGTATGTTCCTAAAAAATGTGAAGATAACATAATAAGTTCAAAATGAATTGACTTTCTCCAAACATCTACTTTGAGGCGTTAAGGGCAATTTCCTGATAATGGTTCCGATCTTATGTCAGAAAGGCTAGCGCTAGGACTGTAAACTGGAATTTGCAGTCTCACAGGTGTTTTTTTTAGGTCGAGCCTGGGTAGTGCATGCGCTGCTCTGCAAGGCATGCTGTATTCAGGTACTTGAAGCTGTGCCCACTCTCCGCCTATATTTTTCATTGACTTGTGTCATTGTACACTGTAAACTGTGGCTGGTCATTGGTCAATAAGCTTAGTAGTCCCTCCTTAGTACCACCTAGTCTCATTATGTAACCTCCCATGGTGACACCCCCTGTTATGTAGGTAGGCTACTCGGTAGGCTTTAATTTCAGCCTCCGAGCGCTATTTTCTCAAATTGCTTTGTCCTGCCTGCTGTTGCTGGCAGGACAAGGTCTCTCCTAACGCTTATTATTATTTTTTATAGCATGGGTGCTGAACAAATTTGCAGTGCAATAGGTCTTGCATTAGCAAGAGTTTAAGCTATTGGCATTGTAAATGACAATGCCTTTTATCTGTTTTACAAATAACACGAATAAAAGGCATTGCATTTACAATGTCAATAGCTCACACTCTCATGAATGCGAGACCTATTGCATTGCAAATGCTTGTTCATGATAGAGATGAAAGGAGAGGACAGAATAGCCCTATAGGCTGCCATTATATGTCCTAAAAATATAAGCTGTGCCTTTAAGAATCCAGTGACCCTCAGTATCCCATCCTGCACAGCCACGGGCAGTTACTTCAGTTCTTTTTGAGGGTGATGAGAAATGAATGCATGTTCTATGTTATGGATCCCTCTGTCTATTCCACCGAGGAGGAGTGAGGGTTGCTCTGGCTTATCATGGAAATACCCCTACGAGTGAACAGGAGTTACAGGTAAGAAACTGTTCCTTCTCTCCTAGGGGATTTCCATGTATAGTCATAAGCACTTGAATAGACTAGCAAGCACATCCCTATAGAACGCGGTGGAAGAGACAGAGAAAAATGATGTGCAGATTTAAGAAAATAGGTTCCGAAGGGAAGACTGCCCAGGCAGTAGTGTTTAGTGAGTGTATGAACTGATTTCCAGGTGGGAGCCTTGAATATCTCAACAATGGGTATATTACGAAGCAAGGTCGCAGTAGCTGCCTTCCCTCTGGTTGAGTGAGCTTTAGGCTTACTGAAAAGATGCGTATTCGCTTTTTGGTCACAGAGTAAGATGCAGGAACCATCCACCTGGAGAAGGACTGCTTGGAAGACGCTAGACCTGCACAGAGAGCCATCATTTACAAATAACTGGTCAGATCTCATTAGATCATTAGTTGAATCCAGATAGAATTTTAAAACCTTTCAGACATCAAGGGAATGAAGAGGTCTCTCGGCTGGAGTAGATGGATGCTGGAAAAAGGTAGGTAAGGAAATTGTCTGGTTCACATGAAACTCTGAAACCACTTTAGGGAGGAATCTCGGATTCCTCATAACTACTTTAGATGCATGAAAAACTGTGTATGGCTCCTGACAGCAAAGTGCGGCGATTTCGCTAATTTCTAATTTAAAACACTTGTAGAGCGCGGCGTACACCTTGCGGTTTCTTGGCGCTGGAGGTTCAGTAACTGAGGAAAAAGGACCATGGAAGGGTGGAGTAAGTATTAGGCGGGGAAAGCCTGGCTGAAAAGGAAAGTTTTCAGGTCTCTACGGAAGGAGAGATACTGAGTTGCAGAACGGAGATTGTCTGGAAGTGAGTTCCAGAAAGTAGGGGCCAGAGTTGAGAAGTTAGAACCGCCCCACTTTTTGCGTGAGAAGCGGGGGGTCTGGAGAAGGGACTTGGAGGAAGACCGGAGATTTCTAGCGGGGACATAGGGTTTAATTAGTGAGGCGATGAAAGCGGGGGCAGTGCCCTGGCGGGCCTGAAAAACCATGCATCCGATCTTGAAAAGGGAGCGTTGTTTCACGGGGAGCCAGTGAAGCTTTTTTAGAAGGGGGGTGGAGTGGTGGTAGCGTGGAAGGCTGTATATCAGCCTGGCCGCCTGGTTCTGGATGGTTTGGAGTCTACGCAGGCTGTACGCTGGAATGCCATGATAGAGGGCGTTGGCGTAGTCCAATCGTGAGATTACCAGGGCGGCTATGATGATCTTAAGTGCCTGGGGAGAGAAGAAGCGGGAGACAGAGCGGATAGTTCGGAGAGTGAGGAAACAGGAGGAAACCACGGAACTGATTTGTGAGTGAAGAGTGAGCTGATTATTCATTTTAACACCCAGTGTTTTGACCACGGTGGAGGGGGATGGTGCCGGGCCAAGAGAGGGGGGCCAGAAAAGAGAGTTCCAGGGGCTGGATGAACCACCAGTGAGAACCAGCTCGGTCTTGTCAGGGTTCAGTTTAAGATGGTTGTGGTTCATCCAGTCCCTGATGAATGTCATAGTTGACTGGAAATTAGAGACCGAGAGAGGAGAGGGGGACAGATCAAAGATGAGCTGGAGGTCATCCGCGTAGTTGTAAACAGTGACCTCCAGCTGCTGGAGTGCATAGATAAGAGGAAAGATATAGAGATTAAAGAGTAAGGGAGAGAGAGAGGAGCCCTGGGGAACACCACAGGTGACAGAGAGAGGGGTGGAGGTGAAATCGCCTAGTCGGACCGCCTGAGTGCGGTCCCTCAGAAAGGAGGAGAGCCAGACCAGAGCTGATCCCCCGATGCCAGCCGCCTTGACACGGGCAAGTAAGATGGTATGGTCCACCGTGTCAAAGGCGGCGGAGAGATCAAGGAGGACCAGTGCCTGGTGGTTGTTGTCATCCATACCCTTTCTGAGGTTGTCTAGGACTGAGACTACGACCGATTCGGTCGAATGCCTGGGGCGGAATCCTGCCTGGCGAGAGGCCAGCCCCCCATTCGCCTCGATGTGAGCGCTCAGTACCGCGGTGACATGGCGTTCCATCACCTTGCCCAGGAAGGGCAGCAGGGAGATGGGGCGAAAGTTAGCCGAGATGGAAGGGTCCGCGCCGGGTTTCTTCAGCAGAGGCACTATGGTGGCGGCCTTTAGTGCAGGGGTCACAACACCCTGAGCCAAGGAGCTGTTAAGAAAGGCGATAGGGGGATCAGGGCAGCTAGAGTAGATTTGCTGTAAGATGCGTGCGGGGCAGACGTCCGCCGGAGACCCCGACTTTACTTTGGGAAGTATTGCCAGAAAAGATTCCTGAGTGAGGGGAGGGATGAGGGTGAGAGGGTTCTGGACGGTGGGGGGGGAGGGATCAACAAAAGCAGACGAGGGTAATGGGATATTAGCCTTGATAGTTGTGATTTTGTCCGAGAAGTAGTGATTGAGTTGATCACAGAGGGGCTGGGAGGGAGGGATTTGGGACGAAGTTCGGTCAGAGAATGCCAGGTCATTCACAATGCCAAAGATTACCCTGGGTTTGTTGTCGGCAGACGTTATTTTCGTGGAGAAGTAGTCGGTTTTTGCAGCCAGGATTGCTGATTTATATTTAGCCAGTGATGCCAGGAAGTGGGTTTTAGATGAAAGGCTATAATCTTTCCTCCACTGCCTCTCCGCCCGTCGGGCGCTCAGTTTGAGTTCTTTTAGGTGGTCGTTAAACCATCTATTGGAGTCCTTGAGTCGGCGAATGGAAATGCGACGTAGGGGAGCCACTAAGTCGCAACCTCCAGCCAGCCAGGTGTTAATGGCCTTGGCTTGAGAGGCAGATGATAGGCCAGAGAAGGAGGGAATGGAATTGCGGAGCAGGGAGGTCAAGGAGGGGAGATCCAGCCTGTTCCAGTTCCGCGCCCAGGTGTTTTTGGCACGCGGGGTTTTGGAAAGTGGGTTGTGGAGGATGGAGAAGGAGATGAGGGCATGATCAGACCAGGGGCATGGAGAGACAGCCACCGAGGCCAATGGAAGGTTGAGAGACCAGACCTGGTCGAGTGTGTGCCCGTGAGAGTGAGTGGGGACAGTTATATGTGACACGAAGTTGAAAGATAGTAAGGATTCTGTAAATTCCTTTGAGGCAGGGCACTCGTGTGGGTCTGAGGGCCAGTAATTAAAATCCCCCAGCACCAGAACCGAGGCATAATTGACCACCAGATTGGCCAGTAGGTCTTGAAAAGCAGGTAAAAATGAAGGTGAGGGCTGAGGAGGGCGGTACACAAGAAGGCAAGTGATGGGAGGGGAGGATAAGAGGGAGCGGACTACTAAGAAGTCAGCAGGGAGCATAGGGGGAAAAGGAAGTGATAGAAAATGCAAATCTGACCTGGCGATTAAGGCGACCCCTCCGCCAGCCCTGCCCGCCGAACGATCGGCACGTAGGGCCACGTAGGAAGGCGGAAGGGTAGCCAGGAGGGCGGGGAGGGAGGAGTCACAGTACCAGGTTTCGGTCAGGAGCAGTAAGTCCGGTTTCTCGGTGTCGAGTAGGGCGTACAACTCGTGGTAGTGCTTGACCGCTGACCTGGTATTAAGTAGGATGACAGACAGTGCTGGGGTCGTGGGACAGGGATCGGCGAGGGGGGGGCAGGGTAACAGGGGGGTGCATAGCGGGGGTAGCGGAGGTGTGGGGAGGGTAGGGGCAAGGCCTAGTGAAGAGACGAGTCTATGGACGGAATCCGGGAGTGGCCAAGGGCCTTGAAGGGCGATGAGGTCCTTGGGCGAATAGGACAGGATTTTGGCATGGTGTCGTGCCCCTGGCCCCGATCGGCCGCGGACGGGCGCAGACGGGCTTGACTTATGCGCGACTTCGGCGCGAAGTCGGCGCTCCCGCTGCGCTCGTCCGCTGCGCGTTCTAAAATGGCACATTGTTATAGGTGGCCGTAAGGGCGGGAAGGGGGCGTGGCCTGAAGGTGGGCGTGGCCAGCCGGCAGGAGGGCGTCACGTGAGCGCTTGATCCGCTACACGGAGCCCTCGAGGTGCAACCAAGCAAATAGCAGCAGGTAAAGTTTAAAATACACAAAATACACAATCTAAAAAGAGCGTCTCCCGGCTTTCCGCCTCAGGAGATGTGAACCCAGTGAGCGCTCGAGAACTGGCGCTTAAGAAGGGCGGGAAGGGGGCGTGGCCTGAAGGTGGGCGTGGCCAGCCGGCAGGAGGGCGTCACGTGAGCGCTTGATCCGCTACACGGAGCCCTCGAGGTGCAACCAAGCAAATAGCAGCAGGTAAAGTTTAAAATACACAAAATACACAATCTAAAAAGAGCGTCTCCCGGCTTTCCGCCTCAGGAGATGTGAACCCAGTGAGCGCTCGAGAACTGGCGCTTAAGAAGGGCGGGAAAGGGGCGTGGCCTGAAGGTGGGCGTGGCCAGCCGGCAGGAGGGCGTCACGTGAGCGCTTGATCCGCTACACGGAGCCCTCGAGGTGCAACCAAGCAAATAGCAGCAGGTAAAGTTTAAAATACACAAAATACACAATCTAAAAAGAGCGTCTCCCGGCTTTCCGCCTCAGGAGATGTGAACCCCTGCGGGCGGAAGTAATAGCCACAAGGAAAAAAGCCATCTTCCAACACAGATGCTGAAGAGACCAACCTAGCCTCCTTTCTCTTCCTCCCCGCCCTACAGGAACTGCATACTCCTTCGTTGCTATAATGAAAAGCTCACCATGCAAGGAGCTAAGGTTTTCAAACCTAATCGAATGGAACTGCAGTTGAAGATGTGCTTTCTGAGACTACTGAGTTCCGTCACTTGCAGTTACCAGAGAAGGCATTTAATATCATAAGGGAAGAATGTGAACCATCCAATAGAAAGGGTTAGACCTTGAAATTAAAAGGTATCTAGTGTGGTGCCAACACAACATTGTGATAGCTACTCCCGGGCGTCAGATTGGATCCACAAAACGTTTCAATAGTAGTGTGCCTATATACCGCTAGGTGGTGTCCCTGCGTGATGACATCCATTTCTTTCTTCCTTTGCCTTCCGGCATGCGTCTGGAGTTTCGCACCTAACTTTGTTGGTTTTCCGACTGTCTAAAACTATTTCACCAGTTTGTTAGGTTACTATAGTCCCACCAAAAATAAATGGTTCACAAGCCATTCTGCAACTACATAAAACAGATCCACACAAGGTGTGCCTTTGGTTTCTCGGCTCGGGGCACGACTACATTGCATGAAAAGAGCCCCCGCATGCACCCAAAAGAAATCTGAGACCGGGAGATGAATCTGTATACCGTAGAACAAAGGAAGTGGTAGCCGTTGCGTAGGTCATAGTCCAAGTCACAGGTGTGGACTCACAGCCGATCAAATCCTCCAGTAAGTCGAACTCCAAGTGCAAGCACAAGGAAACTACGTGCGTCTCGAACCCATCCCGCCGTTCCGATTGCAAAGAGAAAGTGCAAGAATGTCACAATATTAGTGGCACCCCCTCGAGGTCTTCGACCACAGAACAGATGCCTGATCTGGTCCCGACATGTCCTGAATTTCCCTGGCTGTGGTTGACCTCACAGCAGATGGATGCCTTCAAGGAGGCCATGCTGCACATTTTCTGTGCTTTCGGCATGCCTTTGGATTCTGTGCTACTGCAGAAGCCTCCAGTCTGGCTCCTGCTGACAAATGTTTCTACAGCGCTGTTCGTCTGCCCACTTGGGTCCCAGTTCTGGAGGATGACCCAATGCAGGCACCAAATTTATTGGTTCGAGACCGATCAATATCACTATGTGATCATAAAAGCGCAACTCGTCGTCATGCAACCTGACTTTGACCCAGTGCCTCTTTTACATCACGCTTTTTAGCAGAGGCTGCATTATCTTTTTGATTCAGACTCTGATCCTATGCCAGAGATGGAGACATCCCAAGATGTTGGTGATTATGATGTTGGGGATTTGGGGTGCCTTACTCACCCCCTCACTACACCGATAATGTTTTATCAATAGAATTACAAAATGCCAGTGGGTTGGATGCCCTTGCCTGATGGGGAGTTTGTCTCGCCATTTTGGCCCCCAATGGAAAAAAGTTACTCATTTGCAGTGGTGGTCCAGAGGGCAGCGTAGGCACTAGAATTGCAGCTATCCTCGGTTGAGACCAAAACAAATGTTCTAACTGAGATACTGTGGCAGGGGCCAGCAACTTCCAAACCCTGGCTTCCTTTTAATTATGTCCTAACTGATACTTTGTTGGCCATTTGATTGTGGCCTTGCTCCTGCCTGCCTGTGAATATGCTGATAACCGGACGTCACAGACTGACATCTGCTGTCCTGTATTTTCTTACCAAGCACCCCACTCAGTCCTATTGTATAGGTCTTGACCAGTAAGGTGAACCTTAACACATTTCCTACCTCTCCTCTGGATAAGGAATACAAGTAGATTGATACTTTTGGCATGCACATGTTGTGTTCAGTCGGTTTTGCACTGTGCTTCTTAAATGTTGTTAGTTTGCAGGGCTGCTACACACATGACCTTGGGGACAACGAGATCTAGGTGGAAGACCTTAGGGCCTATTTTGCCCACACAATCCATGATGGACAGAACATGCCAAAGTTATTTGCAAATGTATGGATATTCAGATTGTCTGGAGAGGGCAATTGGTACTGGTATTGTCCTTCGTTGTCACAAGGGGATGCATTACACAAGATTCTCCAGCGATGTCCAGGGCTCCCTCATAGATATGCATTTGATGGGTCCTTCCTTTTGGTCATATTTACTAAGTTTCAAGTGCTGTTGTGAGATTTGTTTTTGTGCAGTTCCTGGCCCATAAGCCAGTGCACTACTAAGGGACTTTGAAACAGAGATAGATATACCCTGTGACCAGCTTTTGAAAATCTATCTTCCCACAAGGGTTAATGGTGCTCTGGATGCAGTAGCTGGTCAAGTTAACTAGAGGCTAACATGATTTTGAGGACTTGTCTGAACTCCACAGAAATAGTGTCTGATCTCAAACATTTCCCACATTTTTCAAGTCACAAAATAGTCAACTTTTATCACACCAACTATCACTCTTCTGCTGAAGACATATACACCATCTGCAATTAGATCAGGCTTTTCTCTGTCTAATGCACTACCTGAGTATTTGTGAGAAATTGGAGCATTCACTGGTAGGATCTAAAACGATCAACTTTAAACGTTACTCTAAACAGTGACATGAATGGGTCTGAAATTCTCTGTGCCTGCCTTAACACAACTAACGTTTACTAGTCTTCTCACAGTCCTAAAAAGTGACATGTATACATCCGTACATTTTTCCACCATGTTGATGGTTAATCCATAACAATGTTGCATTTTGTACAGGTTTTTATATTTTTAATCACTTTTCTGTTCCTCTGTTTAAGATTCTGGCTCAACTGTGTTACATTTTGTTCTGCCACAGTATGGTCTGTCTCTCTGCATGTCTGTCCTCATCAAAGGCAATAGTAATATAAATACACTATTGTACTTCCAAGTAAGATAAGGCAGAGTGCTGCTTCTCTAGCTGCACGTATTGTGTGGTTGTGGCCTTACCATCTGATATCTATGATGAGAAGTGGTCTTGTTTAGTTTGCTTATCAGGTTGGGCCAGTCTTTATGATTAGAATATAAAGGAATCTGCAATTCATTGGTAGTTTTGTGTAATGCTTTCTGGCGTTTTCTTTTCCAGAGTATCATTGTCCACTGGCAACCACCACCTCCAGGCACACACAATGGTCAGATCACCGGATACAAAATTCGCTACAGAAAGGTGTCCCGCAAAAGTGACGTGACTGAAAGCATTGGTGGGGCACAGCTGTTCCAGCAGATAGACGGTGAGTTGCCAACTCCTGCTGCTCTTTTTGCGGCCAGCCTAGATTTTCGTATTTTTGGGGCGCTCCTACTGAAATCCTGACCTGGAAAGCTCAGTGTTCGATGTTACTACAGTGTTGTCCAAATAAAGCTTCTCTACTCCATCCTTCGTATATATTGCCTCTTTCTGCTGAAATTTGGTATGCTCCTCTCCTTCATTTTTGTTCCTTAAAATAGTTTTAGCTCCTGACAAGGCTCCATCTGCAAGTACCCTGAGTGATTGTTACTCTTTTTTATGAATAGCGGACTGTGCATAGTTCTGTGCCTCCAACAAATAACGATTAGGGATTATTTTGCTTGTTTCCCTCCTCTTCCCAAACTGTGGGAGTTGCTCTGATCTTGTAGAAGGACCATACTCTCCTCTATAAAGCGCTTAATTTAGTGATTCTGTTCCTGATCCTCATTGTTTGCTTAATAGGAATACAAATGCCTTACGTTTTGCATGATTGCATTCAAATTAGCAGCTCTAGGACCTTTGTTAACCATGTAATGATAACCATTATGGCTACTTTGGGAGAGCATCTAGGGACTCTCGGGGCATAGATAATGCATTTTAACTTTACTTTGCATTTGATGCCATGGCAGTGGGACAAGTCTGAGGAAGGGAATAGCATGTTTTCCTGTTTGCCTTTGATCCCTCTCACACATGACACCTCTTATTTCCCCCTAACTTAAATTAGTTTCACCCTGCCTAACCCCATGATGACTCTCCCGTTATCCTCTCTCTAACATTTTATTCTTCTTGCAAAATCTTCTTCGTCTTCACGCCAAACTTACACCTACCACACATTTGCAGTTTCTCCACTCATGGCGTTCTTGCATGTAGCTTACCTTCCCCTAGTTCTCTTCCTTACATGGCAGTCAAGTTGTTCTCCTATCTTCTTTCTACAGCTGAATCTTCCAACAGGTTGCTTGTCCCCATCTCATACTTGTTGAGTTTGTACGAGTGCTTGTCTTCCTATGTCTAATGTAACTTCCATTTTGTGATGACTGCAGGTTTGGAAAGGGGGACAGAGTACAACTTCCGTGTAGCAGCATTGACCGTGAATGGCACTGGACCAGCCACAGAGTGGGCATCTGCAGAAACCTTTGAAAGTGATCTAGATGGTAAGCAGACCACAAAGTACAGAAATGCTCTTATACCTTGCCAGATTATACAATCCTAACTCAAGTGATACCCGGAGTTTCGTGGTATAGACTGAAGATTGCATACACAAGGAGATGATGGATGGAGCGCTTAAACTTTTCAGACACTCACCCCATTCACAGATCTGGGTTAAATCGATCATCATTCTTTAGCTCACTTCGCCACCTCAGTTCAGACCCAGCTATATACAAATCAGTCTAGACTGAAGATTGCTCAATAAGGTGCTGCAAGCTCCAGGTGATGTTGGCCAAGATATTGTCTGTTGTAGCTTCCTTTTACCTTCCCTTTTGGTCAACTAAATTATTCAGGGATTTGAAATTTGAGTTTCTGTAGTGACAACATCACTGTTCATTTATTTAATTAACATCATTCTATGTGTTTTTAATGCCTGCATTTGAGTTTGTCAGATTGGTGATTTACTGAGGCCAGACACAGTTGGCCTGTCAGGAATTGTCACAATAATGGATTTGCCTCTTCGTTTTCGACAAGTCTGCTTACCTGCATGGTGGCATAAAAACGTGTGTATTTGAACAAGAATATGGGGATAGATTACAAGTAGCCTCCTTTAACAGTAAACCTCCATCTAGGCCTACCTTTTTGATCCATAGCACTTTAGTTTCACGTTAAACATTGTATGGGCTCAATAAAATCCCAGCATGTAATTACATCATTGTAAACACCATGTGGGCATTCTGCAGCTGTTCATGGAGTGAGCACCAAGGACATTATGTACTACTTTGTGTGACCTAAATTGAGTTTGGTTGAGATATTAAACTACAGCCTTTTATTAAAAAGAATGTAATGCAAAATAGGTTTAATGTAAATAATTGCACACTAACGTAGGTAAAGTGGCTTAGTGGCAAAGCTTTATTTATATCTGTTCTTACTCTGAATAAATGACTCTTGATTTTAGAAACCCGTGTGCCTGATGTTCCAAGTTCCCTTCATGTACGCCCCCTGATCACAAGCATTGTGGTTAGCTGGACACCACCAGAAAATCAGAATATCGTGGTCAGAGGCTATGCTATTGGCTATGGTGTTGGCAGCCCCCACGCACAAACTATAAAGGTGGACCACAAGCAGCGCTATTACACCATTGAAAACTTGGGTAAGAGTCAATGTTTATTAGTACACAGTTTGGCATTCTTTATGCATATTGCACAGTACAGAAATTGTTTCCTTGTTGTATATCACAGAACTGAGTTATCTGGTTACCTAAACTTGTACCCAAGAGATAAGAATCAGGAATCCACATCCTAGGCATTGACCTTCTTGCTTATCCCTGTGGGTCTTCTAGCTCTAGTGTAGTGCTTTTATGTCAGTCACCTGCTTCAAGCTCCTGATCTTTCGTTCTAGTCATTAACCCTGCTCTCGTATGAAGTATGTGTTCGAGGCATATGAGCTGCAGATTATACACTGTGCATAGCTCGCTATCTGGTGTTGGGCCCGGATGTTTGCAGTTTGTTTTTCCTCTTGGAAAGTCTTTGGAAGTCACGAGTTCGGTGACTCCTCCTTTGGTTCGTATTGCGCATGGGCTTTGGCTCCATCCTCAGATTGTTTTTTTCCGCCATCGGGCTCGGATGTAATACTTCGCGCTCCGGTTCCGAACTTCCCAGTTCAACGATCAACGCAAAAATCCTCGCTCATCGAGCTTCTTCAGATAATAAATCATCTTACTCACCTTTCTCTTCGGCACTTCTTCGATTCCGGTCGTCGACGGCGGCCTTCGGGCCTATTCCGGCTCCGGTCTCGGCTGATGGAAAGAACTCCCTTCAAGAAGTGCCCTCGATGTGGGTCCAAGTTTCCCCACACCGATCTTCATGAGGTGTGCAACCTCTGCTTCTCCCCAGAACACGAGGCCCGAGACTGTCCCGCCTGCAAGTCTTTTCGCTTTAAAAAGACCATTCGAGATCGACGGGCTAGACGCAACATGGCGCACTCCTCGACCTCCGCTCCAGTCGACATCTTCGGGGACGACGTCGAAGCTCCGGGACAGCAGAACATCGAACAGGAGGACGACGACCTCGTCAGCGCTTCTGAGGTCGACGACTCAGATGTGGAGGACATCACCCCGGCGCAGCGGGTCGTGAGTACAATACCCCCTCCCACGCCCACGCCGATACCGAAAAAGGCTTCGGTCACACCTTCGCCTCCGGGCCTAGGCAAGACCAAGGACACTGCTTCTCACACCCAACCTTCGGGCCCGGTAAAGAAGCCTATTAAGCCTTCCGGCAGCTCGGGCTCGAGCCAGCCGACCACCGGTGCCGAAAAACTCCCTTCGGTACCGAAGAAAAAATCGGCCTCCACCTCCACACCGAACCCGGCACCCAAGCCTTCGGTGTCGAAACCTGCTCTTCCGGCACCGACCAAACATCACAAGACCCTCGGCACCGACACTCCCGTGCCGAAGCCGCCTTCGGCACCGACCAAAAAATCGGAGGTTCCAAAGAAGCACGGCTTAGATAAGCCTAAAAAGCCGTCGGCCCCGAAAACTTCGGCGCCGACCGAACAACCAGTGTCGCAGGAACTTTTCACACCGGATCCTCTGCAAAAAACACTCACCAAGGATCCAAAAACTGGACACTTGACATTGTCTTCGAAAAAGAGACACTTGAACAAACCAGCTCCACCTCCAAAGAGAAAGGACATTGCTACCTCTCCTTTCAGGGTGCCTTCCCCACCTCCTCCACCCTCCCCACCTCCACCCCCTCCACCTCATCGTTCCCCCACCTTGTCTCCTGTCCCAGATGATTTGGGAGACCCTTATTATGATCCAGCGGATGTGCCACAAGACCCCACCCCTACTGGATCTCCAGACCCATGGGACGATTATAACAATCCGGACATCCCAGATGTCCCACAGGATGACCTTTATTTATCTAGGCCATCCCCACCTGAAGATTCCTTAGGCTTTCACCACTTGTTACAAAGGGCGGCACACTACCACGGGGTGGAGTTACATACTGACCCAGTGGAGTAAGATTTTCTCCTAGACACCTTTGACGATGCACATAGGTCTACTGCCATTCTACCTATGTTAAAGGGCGTAATTAAACATGCACCTGAGGTTTTTAAAGACCCAGTCAGGGCCAGTGTCCTAAACCCTCGTACATTAAAGGCCCTGCACCATTGGATTCCCTAGTGGTACCTACATCTAGGAAGCGCTCAAATTCTCAGGCGTCAGGTGAAGCACCACCACCTGACAAAGAGTCCAAGCTCCTAGTCGCCTCAGGGAAGCGCACTGCGTCACAAGCTGCCAATATATGGCGTATCGCCAATACGCAAGCGCTGTTGGCCCGATACGACAGGGCGCATTATGATGAGCTAGAGACCATCATGCACCATCTCCCTGAAAAGTACAAGACTAGGGCTAATGAATTGATTCAAGAGGGAAAAACAATAACTAATACCTCTATACGCTGTGCCCTAGATGCAGCAGATACAGCCTCCAGGGCCATAAACACTAGTGTCCTTCTCCGTCGCCATGCCTGGCTCAGAGTTTCAGGGTTTAAACCGGAGGTACCAGCCTCTATATTAAACCACCCATTCGACCAAGATCATCTATTTGGCCCCAAAGTAGATGAAGCCCTCGAAAAGATGAAGAAAGATACGGACACGGCGAAATCCATGGGAGCCCTGCAGTCACATACTCCCAGGCGCTCTTTTCGCCGCTCTTCCTTTTGGGGCACGGGCAGAGGCTACTCCTCGGATAGTGCATCCACGTCCTACAAATCCCCTCCTCAATCTACCTTCACAAAGGGTTATCAAAGAGGCGGATACAGAGGCAATAATAATAAGGGCAGAGGCAAAACAAATACCGCCCGCTCTGCCACACCTCCTGCCCAATGACTTTCCCCCGCTCCCTCCAGACCATTCCACTCCAGTCGGGGGCAGAATACAACATTTCCTTCACGTCTGGGAGACAATCACCTCAGACAGATGGGTGACACAAATTATTCAGTCAGGGTATTGCCTAGAATTAACATCTACCCCCCCCCCCCCCCCCCCCAAACATTCCACCCAGGCACCGCCCTATGTCTCAAGAACATACTGCGCTACTAACACAAGAGGTGATCTCCCTCCTGCAAAAAGGAGCCATGGAGCAGGTCCCCATAAATCAACAAAATTTAGGGGTCTACTCCCTGTACTTTCTGATTCCAAAGACGGACGAGACTCTACGACCTATCCTAGATCTCAGACCTCTAAACACTTACATACATTCAGACCATTTTCACATGGTAACCCTTCAACAGGTTCTTCCACTCCTCTCCCAGAACGATTTTCTCACCACTCTGGACTTGAAAGACGCATACTTTCACATCCCAGTACACCAGTCTCACAGAAAGTACCTCAGATTTGTGGTGGACGGACAACACTACCAGTTCAAGGTGCTCCCGTTCGGGGTAACAACAGCACCAAGGGTATTCACCAAGTGCCTAGCAGTAGTGGCTGCACACCTCAGAAGACAGCACATTCACGTCTTCCCGTATCTGGACGACTGGCTAATAAAAGCCACGTCCTACCAACAATGTGTGCAACATACCGCCGCTACGGTCCAACTACTTCACCAGCTAGGTTTCACGGTGAACCATCAAAAATCCCACCTGGTACCATCACACACAAAACAATACCTCGGTGCCACCATAGACACGTCAAAAGCCATAGCCTATCCCAATCCTGCCAGGATTGCAAAAATACAGGCTCTGCGTCAAAAATTCCTATGTCAACACTCTCTCCCAGCAAGAGTGTTTATGCAACTGATAGGGATGATGGCCTCTTGCATCTTTATAGTGCCCCATGCAAGACTCCAAATGCGTCTTCTCCAAGAGTGCCTAGCGCGCCAGTGGAACCAGGCCCAGGGACAACTGACAGATCTGGTGTTGGTAGACGGTCGCACCCATCGCTCTCTACAGTGGTGGAACACCACAAACCTTTCCAGAGGTCGACCGTTCCTGGACCCGGTCCCACAAATAATCCTAACAGATGCATCGCTCTCCGGCTGGGGAGCTCATCTGTTACATCTCACAGCACAGGGACGCCGCAACAGAAGTTACTCCACATCAACCATCTGGAGTTACTGGCAATCTTCCTCGCCCTAAAATCCTTCCAGACGCAGATTTCAGGCAAGGCAGTCCTCATTCGCACAGACAACATGACTGCCATGTACTACATTCAAAAACGGGGGGGCACACACTCTCCACAGCTCTCTCAATTAGCACAGAGCATATGGAGATGGGCAATTCCACAAAAGATCTTTCTCCTGGCCCAACACGTCCCAGGAGTCCAAAACACCGTGGCAGATCTGCTCAGCAGACAGACGCAGCAGATCCACGAGTGGGAACTTCACCCACAGGTTCTTCACCCGTTCTTTCAGAAGTGGGGGCATCCACACATAGACCTATTCGCCACCCACGAAAGCAAAAAATGCCCAAGCTTCGCCGCCAGATATCCACACCCATTGTCCAAAGGCAATGCGATATGGATGAACTGGTCAAACAAATTTGCATACGCTTTTCCACCTCTCCCACTAATTCCATTAGTGGTGCGAAAGCTACAACAGCATTCCCTAACGCTGATCCTAGTAGCTCTAACATGGGCCAGACAACCGTGGTACACCACACTGCTGGAACTCTCAGTAGTACCACACCAAAAGCTACACCTCTCACCATGCCTCCTAACCCAGAACCATGGAGAGATCAGGCACCCGGACCCAGCTCAGCTCAACCTTGCGATCTGGCTCCTGAGGTCATAGAATTCGGATACCTTAACCTTCCCCCTGATTGCATGAATATTATCAGGGAAGCTAGACTCCCTACTACTAGAGCGTGCTATGCGGCAAAGTGGAAAAGATTTGTTGTTTACTGCCACAACAACACAATCAATCCTTTAGATGTATCCATACAGCACATAATATGTTACTTACTCCATCTACAAAGGTGTAACCTAGCATATACTTCCATTCGGTTACACCTCGCTGCAATTGCTGCTTATTTACAGAACAGGCAGCACCTCTCACTTTTCAAAGTGCCTGCCATCAAAGCCTTTATGGAAGGCCTCAAAAGAGTAATTCCACCCAGAGTACCACCCTCACCTGTCTGGAACTTGAATATAGTTCTCACACGGTTAATGGGACCCCCTTTCAAACCATTACATAAATGTGAGCTGCAATTTCTCATATGGAAAACAGCTTTTCTAGTGGCCATCACTTCCCTCAGAAGGGTTCGTGAAATACAAGCACTCACTATACAGTAACCTTTTCTCCAAATGCATCAGAACAAGGTTGTACTCCGCACCAACCCAAAATTTCT
This sequence comes from Triturus cristatus, assembly GCF_964204655.1. Lineage (NCBI taxonomy): Eukaryota > Metazoa > Chordata > Amphibia > Caudata > Salamandridae > Triturus > Triturus cristatus. The sequence continues at coordinate 294,317,688 of NC_140583.1, read as the reverse complement.
ACCCAAAGTCATTTCTCCATTCCATCTAAACCAGTCGGTAGAATTACCAGTCTTTTTCTCACAACCCCAAACCGTTGCGGAAAGGGCTCTACACACACTGGATGTTAAAAGGGCTTTACTTTACTACATCCAAAGGACACAACCTTTCAGGAAAACCAAACCGCTATTTGTCTCCTTCTCTCCACCACATAAAGGCAACCCTATTTCTAAATCAGGGATAGCTAGGTGGATTGTAAAATGCATACAGATTTGCTACCACAAAGCAAAACGAACGCTATCTGTTCCCCCTAAAGCCCACTCTACAAGGAAGATAGGGGCTTCTATGGCTTTCCTAGGAAACATACCACTAGATGACATCTGCAAAGCAGCGACATGGTCAACATCGCACACCTTCACAAAACATTACTGTGTAGATGTGCAAACCAAGCAACAAGCTAGTGTGGGCCAAGCTGTACTAAAAACACTGTTCCAAACAACTGCAACGGATGCCGGTGGTCGCCGCTAGGGTTGGGTACTGCTATATAATCTATGCACAGTGTATAATCTGCAGCTCATATGCCTCGAACGGAATATGCTACTTACCAGTATGCATCTGTTCTTGGCATGTAGAGCTGCAGATCTATACACGCCCACCCGCCTCCCCTGTATCTGTTCCAGTCTTATCTTATTTAGATACAATACACATGGGTTTCTTTACTGTTACTACTACGCTCCATCTTTCCCTGCTGGCGAAAAACAATCTGAGGATGGAGCCGAAGCTCATGCGCAATACGAACCAAAGGAGGAGTCACCGAACTCGTGACTTCCAAAGACTTTCCAAGAGGAAAAACAAACTGCAAACATCCGGGCCCAACACCAGATGGCGAGCTATGCACAGTGTATAGATCTGCAGCTCTACATGCCAAGAACCGATGCATACTGGTAAGTAGCATATTCCATTTCTGGCTGCCAGATATCTGATTTCAGCCTTTTGTATTTCAGTATGCATAGTGTTATTGTTTCTGCTAACATAACTTTGTACATTGGGTAAACAGACAGAATTCAGAACTATTGTATTCCAGGTGAAATGTTCTACCTCTACTCAGCTCTCTAAAAGACGAAGACTTGTATTTTGTAAGATTTTTTTTTTAAAGGGGGCCTGTAGTTGGAAGGTTTCAAGAACTGGCACCTGTTTCAGTGTTTTGTCATAGGTCAGCTATATATGTCAAATTTACATTTGTCTAATTTGTGAAGTCCCTCCCCTGGAATCATCCTCTGTGGGTCCTTGACACCCCCAGAACGCGCACTGAGTGATGTACTGTACATAGTCTTCATACCAGCTGCAGACATTCACCACATGTAGTGCCCAGTCTTCCCACCCACAAATGTGCCTGGTGGGTACCCAGACATTGAGCTTTACCATGCTGTGTATCTAGTTCCTCTCTTTGCAGTCCCCATAGGCTGTGGACACACAGCGATATATTTGTATACTTGCTTTCCAATAATTTCATACACCGCTTTCAGTGGAAAATCCGGTCTTCTCTTTGCCCCACTTCCTCCCGACATGACCACTCTGCAAGCAACTCTCCAAGATCAGTGCATGTATTTTGTTCAGATTTGTCATACCGAGCCTATGTTATGTCATCCAGGATAATGTTTTTCTGTGTTTGCATGCATTGTGTATTCCACAGATCCCAGTTCACACTACGTCATCACGCTGAAGGCCTACAATAATGTGGGTGAAGGAATTCCTCTCTATGAGAGCGCAGTGACCAGAACCAATACAGGTATGTGAAAGTATAAAATTTCCCTTGGATACTACTACTACTACAGGGAATGTACACTTTTTGTCCATGCATAGAAGGTCTTCTGATATTCGCTTCTCAGAATGGGCCCTCTGCTTGGTTACTTTGTGGATCTATTGCAAGGTGTGCTCCACACAAAGTATCTTCTTTCTACTTAAAATGCGTCAAGGGAATACCTAGAAGGGAGACGATGGCTGCTGCCTTGTGTTGACTTTCAGCTATTAATCTTTGGCAAAAAGAGCAGAAGTAACATTGGGAATTTAAAAAAGCACTTGATGTTTCTGGAATTTAGTATTGCTGAACATTGAATGTCCCAAGAATCCATTTTGTAGAACTATGTATTCATAACACAGAACCCTAAGTGGCCCAACCCCTCACTATGATAGACTTCACTCCTCTTACAGCCTACTACACATATGTTTTATGGAAGAGTGCTGGTCTACTTCTCTCAATTTCTAAAGAATGTCTTATGTAGTGCTGGCTGCCACCTGATAAGGATTTTGACAAACCCGTAGGGATGAGAAACCAATTTATTTGGCCTTGTTCCCATAACGGAGACTGTCTTGCTTATGGAGTGTGCCTTGCTAAGTGTCGTGTGGCCTCAGCATGTGTCTCTGCCCTGTCTCGGGTAGTTCAGCCCTCTTGGTGGTGGCATGTTTTCTGCATACACCCTTTGTTTTCAAAGCTTGGTGCACAGGCACCAACATGAACTAAAATGTATTCAGTAATTGGCAAGTCTAGGGACCAGTTTATAAGAGAACTGTTGTGTTGCTGCAGAAGGGACAGCATAGTGGAAAGGGCAGGCTGAGGATGTTTTTGGAGTCTTTCTGTACTAATGCTGCTTACTAACTCCAGACTCTTTTTTTCTCTCCTCCGCTTGCCTTCACCTCATCTGGATTCTCGTATTTCTCTATTATTGCTATTCGTTCTGGTTTGATAATTTGTCCCACTTTTTGTATTGTCATATATGTTTGTCTCCCCCCTACCCTTCCTATCAATCCCACTTCCCTTGCCTTACTCCCCCAAAATATGCATGCTCTCTCTGCCCTGTTCTCCTGCCCTTTTTGTTTCCCACCATTCTCCCCTTAATTTCCCGTCTGCCCAGACACATCCGAAGTTGATTCATTTGTTATTAATGCTCCATACACTCCAGTGCCAGATCCTACCCCCATGATGCCTCCTGTGGGAGTTCAAGCTTCAATACTCACCCATGATACGATAAGGATTTCCTGGGCGGACAACTCGCTGCCAAAGAGCCAGAAGAACAATGATGCCCGCTTCTATACCGTTCGCTGGAAAACGAACATCCCGGCCAACACAAAGTACAAGGTGAGGATTAGGTTAGGCTGGGTGGATGTTCAAGGATCAGATTAAGGGCAGCAGCAGTAAAGAGGCCAGTGCAGAAGGTGGAGTAGGGCAGAGGGGCTTGTGTAGAGAGTTTGTAGACAGTTTTATGCAGATGGTCCTTTTTTGAAGGAGAGCAGACTGGCATGTGCATATGGTTACAAACAGCAACATTTTGGTATTTGGACTGCATCATATAGAGGTTTGGTGTAAGTGGAGGAACTAGGTGTGTGCAAGGTTATTTTGGTGTAAGGTGGCAGAGCCGTGTGTAAGTAAAGGCATTTGCCTAAGAGGCTGTACAATATCAGCTGATGAAAGCGGGAGAAACCGTTAGGGGTATATTTGCACAAAAAGTACTAGAGAGGGAACAGGTACAAAAGACTGCCACAAACTAGTGAAGTAGGAAATGAAGAAACTGCAGCTGTGCATATTTTTAAATGAAGAATAACATTAGGGAGCAGGAGGAGAATTGATGGAGGAGATAAGTTGGTCTGGGAAGAGGTGTACACCCGATATGCCCATATGTAAATCGTAAAGTAGCTTAGTAGAAGCATGCTCAGTTGAGGATATGCAATGACCAGCAGAATATGTGTTGAGGTGGAGAGCCAAGGAGCTTACACCGAAGTATAGAGCCAATCGGTATTAAAAAGTTATGTATAGAGGTGGAATTTAGCAGCCTGTGGAGAGGACATAATTGTATGCAAACAGCTTCATCCCTGTTTAAAGGCAGAAAGGTTGCCTGCCTGTCTAGGAATCATAAGTGTCCCTTTGTGAAAAAAGACATTGTTGATTAACAGTGTAAATTGTGTCTAATATGTACACGTGTACCTTAAGTATAGATTAACTGATGGGCTTGAGCATAACAGACTGTGTATTGTAAGGTGTCTATGGAGTCACTGATAAGTCCTGGTACATGGGAAAATGTTAAAAATTGGCAATGATCATGATTATTAGAGATCAAATATCTCTTGTAACTTCCTTGTTTTTCAGATGGCAAACACAACAATTCTGGGATATTTAGTTACTGGACTAAAACCAAATACATTGTATGAATTTTCTGTAATGGTTACCAAAGGTAGAAGGTCGAGCACATGGAGCATGACTGCCCATGGAACAACATTTGAATTAGGTATGTTGTTCGACTCTACTCATGAATTATCTCTCTTCACTCAGTCAGCATGATAATAGTAATCCATTGACTGTTTTCAAGAAATAATCATTCTGGGATAAGTGCAGGAGTGGCTGTTGTGCTATACTGGAATTGTATTTCTGTAATATTTGTAACACGCATGGAGCCAGAGTTGTTACTTCTACTGACAGTGTGCATGTTGTTTAGGATGTGTCATGTGATCATATTTAGAGATTTTGGATTGCACCTTGGAAATGATTTTTGTGTTTCCAAGAAGGTATTCTTAACATTGGACACTTTGTAATTGGAAGTCATTGATTGAAGACTCTTCTCAAATCATGGGTGTCCATTCACTAAAATGCTATGGACCGGGAAAGCGACCTCACACACCCTTTGACCTCCACTTTCACTCACACACACATACACAAAGATTCACACTTAGACACTCTCTCTCACAAACATTCTCTCGCTCCCAAGTAAGTACACAACAAACGTTTAAAGGCATTTTTACTTGCCTCAGCTGCCATGGAATGTCATATTTCAGCTTAACTGTGCTCCATTTTTATTACACTAATAGTGAATAATATATTATCTATTAGTGTAATAAACAAGACAGAAAGCAAAGAGTGTGGAGTCCCAACCTATGTCCATAAGGACGAGCTGCCATTCTATTCCTGATTTTGCCACCTCCTGAGGCTGGGGTCTTGAGCAATCCAGGGGTTGTAGCTTCAATCCCTAAATGACGTGCATGTCTCAAATTTAGATTTGACATTCCTTTTAAATGAAGATTCACCTTCTTTTCTTAATGATATATTATTAGTCTCATAGTATGAGCCATATAATAGTGCACTCTATGAATCAATGGGCTACATAATCTTAATCTCCATTTTTACAATCTGAAGCCTAACTTTCAGATCAAGACTTCTACCTGTAGATTCATCTCCTTTCGTATATTCCTCAGGCATCATACTGCATCTGGAAACTTTTCAGCAATCTCTTCGCGCCATTAGGTGGCTCTGTGCAGCTCTGCACTGATGTTGTCCCCCGCTTGAAATAACATGTAGAGCCTATATAGGTGTCACCCCTGCTTGCTGACCACCAGTTCCTTTCTTTTGGGGCCACCAGATGCAGATCAGGACCACCCTACGTGTCTCTCAGAGACATTTTTCTTCAGTGTGCAAGGGAGATCTCCCTCAAAAACAGTATGTTTTTAGCCCTGTAGACTCTGTTGCAAATGTCTATGGCAGATCCCCACCAGCTATGTCTGTTGCATCTGGAGTCGTATCATGACTCCAAGGCCTGCAGCAAATGCTCGTCAATGAACCCAAAGGCCATTAGGAACCACGAGGCAAAGATTTACATCTCCAAACATAAAAAGACTCCTCGCCGGTACCATAACTTGCTGCGGTCCGTGTCAAAAGTTTGTTCCTGGAGTCAACAATACCCCCCTCCCCTCCCTCCACGACAAGTTATCTGAAGCTCTGTTTTAATCTCTTATCTGCCAAGGATTTGCTTTGTGCACGGTTAAGAGTTATCTTTATGCCCTTTTGGCCTCCTAACTGTTTGCAGATCATCCCTTCATGTTTAAGTTACCAGTTGTGATTCAGTTTTCAAAAGAGCTACATCATATATTTTCTCCTTCTCCCTTTGTAATGCCCCAGTGAGACCTTAATCTCGTCCTCACTTACTTGATGTGCACTCTGTTTGCATCGCTTTACAGCAATCGCTTGCGGTTTCTAGCTAGTAAGACTGTGCTCCTCGTCGCCATCACCTCGGCACGACGTGTCAGTCAGTGTCGAGCTCTTTGTGTCAAAACACTACCTTCTTCCCAGACAAACTGGTTCTGAAGGCGTGAGCATAATTTCTACCAAAGGTTATGGCGTCGCTCCAAATTGGTCAAGCTATCACCCTACCAGTGTTCTTTGCTTCACGTCACCCTTCTAAGGAAGCAGCTACTTTGGCGTCCTTTTATAGGTTCATGAAGCACTATTGTCTGGACAGTCAAGTTCACCGAGAGAGGCATTTTGCCCGCTCGGTCCTGCAGGACTTTCTGGTTTGAGTCCATTCACAGACCTGCCTCCAAGTAGATACTGCTTTGGTACCTGTTCAGGAGGTGAGGATTCTGCAGATAGAAGTCTCTTTCAGAAGAACTTGTTACTTACTTTTGGTAACCTTCTTTCTGGTAGAGACTCTGCATATTCCTCACTGACTCTCTCATCCTACCCAGTCTGTGATTGAACTGTATGCATTAGTCGCAACCAGTTTGCTCTTGCGTCTGGGGCAAAGACAGCCTTGAAATCAACTTATGTCAGCGGGCAGGGGTGGCACGTATTTAGAATCCCCACAAAATGGAAGAGATGCCCTTACAACCAAAAGGGGCAGGGTTGATATATGGTAATAACAGAAAAAAGTCCCTTTTTTGTCACTCACTCTAGTTCTCCAGTCTAAAAGATAATTTTATACAATCTCATTCAGGCTCAATACATCCTTCCTCCCAGTCACTCTGTTATCTGAAAACTGAACATAGTTATATGTCAAAATGCCTAATTTATTAAAATTCCTTTCCTATACAACATATTTTCCCTGTGATTCTTGTTATGAAGCAAATACATTAATCCATATATATGACAAGTAAAGTTCATCCATCAGTAAAATTAAATATACACCATCAAATAAGTTAATAACAGATATCATAAGATTCTATAGTCTGTTACAAATTACAAGGCTTCGACTCAGCGTTTTGGTGGATAAGACTTGATAAACAACACCTTTTTCAGGACAAAGTATTTACAACAGAAGTTTATCTTAAAAAAATAGAAAATATACACAGTTACATTTCAAATAGGCATATTTACATGCACGAGTTCAGTGTTATATGGGTCAGTAGCACTTCCAGCTCTGAAATGTAACTGTGTACATTTCTTTAAACTTCTGTTGTAATTGCACACAGTGCCTCTGCAGATAAAATACAATTTGCAGTTAGTGTGACCATGAGCTTATGTTAAGAAATGACTCAAACTTTTTGGGAATTGCATATGCCAAGAAGTGGAATTGGAAAGTTTGTTGAAAAATGTGTTCACAGTCCAATGTTTAATGGAGCATTACTGGAACTATAAATGCTCCTTACTTGTGAACCTGCCTTCTCCCACCTGTTGGACAACCAGTAAACCCCTGTGAGATCCTCTTTTGCTGCAGATCCAACATCACACATGTATTTTTAAATGTGCTTCTTCAGCCTTTCAGATGCTGCGTTGTTTCTTTCGCCATGTGTAGGTTTTATCGTTTTGCCGTTTGTAATTGGCTTTAAAAAATGTGTGCTCCTTTCAGGACGAGCTTCAAGAAGAGCACAGGATGTAGTAGGCAGTTTCATTGGCTAACCAGTGTACATCCTGTGCTCTGTCTTTAGGAGTACAGGCACACAGTGAGTTATTTTCCTTCTATGCTGCCGAGGTCACAGAAATCATTTATGTCTAAGTGATGGGCACTGAAGGGGACCCTTGAGTTTGTAGCTGCAAGAAAGCTGTGACATTTGAGGTATTCAGTTGGCAGTGTCTATTGGTACCCGTGAGTTGCCAGACTGGGAAAACACTGTGTTGAACAACTTCAGTTTCTATGGTACCTGACATTGTTTTGAAGCATCATTGGTAAAACTCCTGTAACTTACCAAGCTGGAACTCAAACCCTCTCCAGTTCATCTCTTTATTGTGGGATTGGCTTCCTGTCAACACTAGATGTGCTGAGAATATAATTTTTTTCCAAAGAATACAAAACAAAAGTATTTTCTTTAGTGTGTTGAAATGTATTACCTATTCAGTGTCAGAGTTGAAAACATCACAGTTGTTGCTTATGTGTACAGCTCTGTGATACCCTGTGGTTGGACAGCACTCTAACAATGCATGAATCAATAAGTATATAAAATTACAAGGTGCTGCCGTGGAGCGGTATTCCTGTAGTGGAATTCTACCACAAGCAATTCTGAAACATTTGGGTAGAAGAGATTCTTAGCAGTAAGTCTCTTAAGAAGGTGGATTTGCCTATGTTAAAATCCATTTAAGATGATATTTAGCTTGCTTTCCTCATGTCTCTGTACCATTTAATTGTAGTGTTACTTGGGACTTGTGCAGCTGCTAGGAATAGTATGGAAAAACGCCTTTCTGTACAAGTCCATATCTGCTGCAGAGCAAGTTGATGGAGAGAGAGAGAATTAGAAAAATACATGTTTGAGTGTTTCAGAAACCGAATTGGAATAGGATTCTTTTTGCACAGAAACATAGAGCATAGAAGAAAGTTAAAGCAGAGAACAAAATTGGTAATTGTTACTGGTGACATACATGTCGGCTTTGGGCACCAGTCAGGCAGCAGTAGTTTTGTCTGTCTTTGGTACCACAGGACTTCACTCAGTCTTTGATACCTTCAATTTAGGAGGCTATAAACTGTTCCAGTTTTGCTGACAAATGTTCACTTGTAGCATGCTCCACAACGCATTGAGCACAGATCACATAAAGCCTTCATTAAGATTTGTTCTACATCCTATGACTCTGCTTCCTAAATTACATCTACAGATGAGGACTTTTAAATATTCTGTTCGGTCAAAGTACAAATCTTGCCAAAAATATCACCAAAGTTGAAATGGAAGGAGCACACGGCACTAATGGCACCCAGAGAGATAGCAATTTCGGTCCAATACAGGCTAGTACAGTTTAAACATTAATATCAAGTATACTATACAATAGAGAAACTGTGGTGCCTAGTAGACAAAAATCCCCCATATGCGAGGAAAATACAGGTGACTTGCTCTTTATCTGGTGGTGTTGAATACTCCAGAAATATTGGAAGGGATTTGGGAGGGCATTGTTCAAAATAAGACACTACACTATAATCCTAACCTCAAAATAGCTCTGTTAAATATTCTGGAAGGAACTTAGACCGCTATCAGAGGTCCTTTGTGGGCTTAGGTGTCGTTATTTCCAAAAGAAATATTGCACAAATGTGGAGAGCTTGGGGGCCCCTGGTGCAGCCAGGTGGAGAACTGGCAACAAAGCAGGCTTCTGGAGAAACAGAACTGAGATTATTCCAAGTAAGGTGATCTGTATATGGGGCAGGAGGGTCCAGGTGGGCAAAATATTCTGATGCGGAGTTCTGGTCAAATTCTGCCAATCACCATCTGACAGAATGATTTTCTTGCATGCAGCTCTGTGACGGTTAGTTGGCGAGTGTGAGAGATTTGGCGTCCCCTAGCGTGATTCCTGGGTGCTAGGAGGACACCAAGCAAGAGTGCAAGAGTTTTCTAATGGGGGTGGTCACAACTGTTTGTCAGAAGTCAGCCACTTGGGTAGAAAATCTACTAGAGCGGCAGCAAAATCAGCTTGAGTACCTGCGCCCTCTGACACGCTGCATGGTGCAGTTTGTACTGATTTTTCAGCACATAACGTACTCTTGCCGCTCGAGCAGCGCAACATGCCTGTTTCCGCCCATTTGCGAAACTCCACAGAATCTAGCAGAGTTTTTATGTAACCCTGCTGTGTACATCTGAGTAAAAGTCTGCTAATTCTCTTCACCGCTGTAGGAGAGTATGCGCTCTCACTCACCTAGTATTTTAGGCTGCGCAGTGAGATGTCCAACGATTTGGAAAGGAAGACGAGCAGAACTATGAAAAAACTACTTTTATGCTGATTCTGGCACTTCTAATCCTTGCTCTCCCTCTGTCCACAACTCGCACAGGCACATCCTCGGAGCACATTCATTGCTGCAAGCTCACAAGTCTGAATAAATCATGTAGAATTTTGGTGGGAAAGACTGAGGCATAAGGGAAACTGGGATAACATGTATTCAGGAATTCTCGTAAATAAAGGTTTGGAGATTTTTTAAAGAATAAACAAAATGACAATCGCCATGAAGGTAATCTTTCACCTCTCTCTGATTTTGCTACGTCAAAGGATATACAGATCACACAGACCTAGCGCAGATAGCAGTAATGCTCTTCATCGGAATGTCTGCTGTGTTAGTTAATCTTTTTTCGTCCAAATTGCCATAAAAGTGCACATTAAAATTGCAGATATTGATATATACAAGGAACAATTCCCCATATATAGACATCAAATAGGGTCCTAAATAATGCAGCATCCTCCTGCTTAGCAGTGGCGTAACGAAATTTGAGGGGGGCACCCCTGCAAGGTACTTGGAGGGGCCCTCTCTGGACTCTATCAGGAGCTCTCTGGCCTGAGTGCTGTGCTGAGGGGGCCCCCCTGGAGCTTGGGGGCCCCCCGCACCGCAGGAGGTGAGGGGGCCTGCGTTATGCCCCTGCTGCTTAGACAAGTAGAACCATTAACAACAAAAACCTCAGTCCTAAAAGTGGGCTAAAAAGGGTCCGTCATGTTGTCTAAAAAGTCCATGCCAGTAGGAGTTTTTCGTGATACTAGGAGTCGTACCAGTGTCACATGGTCCACAATCAATTAGTTAAACCCTAATAAAATAGACAAAAAATCAAATGACATAATAGATATCTGGAGTAAAAGCAAAATGACCACTATAAAACATACGTTATTCTAGGCTACTCTGCAGTTGTCAAGTAACACCTGGTAGTCCCTTATTTTCAAACCCTACAAATAGCAGCACTAAGGGTACAAGTTAGAATTTTATGTCCTGCTCTCAATTATTCTGTAGGATAAAATATATTTGGTCTGGAAAGCACTACAATATTGGATCTATCCCACTGGTGCCAAGAGATGTTATTGTGCGCCCATATGGAATTTATACCTTCTCTAATCAAGGTTACAGATTCCCTGCAGAAAGCCCTTTTGATCTAATATCCCAAGCCCGCTGTAAGTAGCGTACCACTGCAGAGACTATTGTTTCCTTCAGATCACTTTTTAAAATTCTTAGTGCCTCTCAGAACTTCTGCAGTGTGTACTGTAGCAAAGTGCCCTTTTTTGACATGGTCATTCCCACTTTTTGCCTGGTATCTAATGCAATTTCTACAGAAGTGCGCTGGGTTCCTGCTATCCAGCACCCCAGTGCCCGCTCTCTCTCCCTAAAGCTGTCCAATTGTTCCCCCAATTGGCAATACCTTTAGTACCCCCTGTAAGTCCCTAGTAAATGGTACCCCTGGTACCTAGGTTAAAGAGGTCTGCAGCATGTATTGTGCAACCCTAAGAGACAACTCCGCACCAACATGCAAACTTCCATTGGAGGCTGCGTGCCATGGTGCAGAGAAAAGTAAAGACACGACATGGCACACCTCCCCTACAGCAGGGTTTACTGCCCTAAGGCAGGGAGCACTATACTACATGTGTGCACGTATCTGCATGAGCAGATATGGCCCGGTGATGTCTAAGTCGATTCTTAGATATTATAAGTGAACAGGGAAGCCATTTTGCGAACATGTGCTGGACACTGGTATGTACAAGATCCCCATCTACATGGTGTCTTCACTGAAACTAGAGCTGTTTGGAATCAAACCTCTCGTATTACTAAACCTACACTGATTCCATTGATAGATCTATCAATACATGTACTCAGAGGCACCTTAGAGGGCCCCCCTGAAAACCTACCGACTACTAGTGTACTGGCTGACTGGTGTAGACCAGTCCGCCACCACAGACAGGTTTCTTACCCCTTGCAGGTGAGAGCAGGCGCTCTCTGAAGGCAGAAAAAATGCCTGCTCCGGCCGTATGGCTAAGTGATCAGCATACAAGGCAGGCGGCTTCAAAGGTTTTTGCTGCCTGAGATATGTGACCTAAGGCTTCCCCAGACAAGGGAAATGACATCACCTGCCCAGGGCCCATTTAACACCAGGACAAGTGGAAAAATTAGGCATGGAGGCATGATTCCCCCTCAGGCTAGTTTCAGCTCTATGGTGGGCTACCTAATGTGAACACGAAATTTAGAATTCCATGTTCTTAGTTTTGGCGAATTAGGTTCTCTGAGTCAGGGTTATGCCCACTTCCCACAGGAAGTGGTCATATATAGGGAGTAGTCACCCTAAAGGTAAGTAGCCCATTGGCTACTACCTGTCACTCCCCTTAACGACCCTAGGTTTAAGGTTTAGGAGGCACCCCTGATGCACAGAACTTGGATTTGACGGAACCAGAAGAAGAGGACAAAGAAAAGCTGCAAGAAAAACTAGAACTGAAGACTTGCTGTGGACTTTTGGCGCCAAACCCTGCTTGTCTGCACCAATCTCAGCAATTATCACCAGCGACTCATCCTGCAGCTGAACATCTTCCAAGAACCCTGGGAGACTGCTAGCCATTCGCAAATTGCCAAGGGCTATTGCAATCTCTTTTGGGTAGAGGTGCTTCTCCTCTGCAGACCTCAGGCACCAAAGAAGCAAAGTCCGGTACACGAGTTGCCGCTCCCTGGCCAGCCCGACGCAGCAGCACCCCAGGAAGAGGTATCTGTGCCTCTGAAATCACAGATCTGTCCCACCACCCAGTGAGAGGACACCAGGACCAAGCGGCACACACAGGCCCAATACCCGGGGTACCAGACCCCTTGCAGAAAACTGAGCCCTTGAGAGTCCCAACTGGTTCCCTCTACACCGAGACCGAGCAGCCATCGAGGGATGTCAGCACTGCAGAGATCCACCTCCAGAGTCGCTCAGCTGCCCTGATTTTGCATCCTCAACCAGCAAGACTGACAACCGCAAGACCGTTGGACGCACAGAGCCCAGCTGACCTATCCACTCTAAGCCTGAGCGCCCCAGGTCAAATACCAACTAACCGGCTGTGCCCCCTTCTTCCCAGGACCCTTGTGACCCGAGCCACCCATTGGGAGCCCCCAGACTTGTACCCAAGTCCCCCTTTGCAGCCTGTTTCTAGGTGGCCTCCCTTCTTTCCACCGGCGTAGCGCGCACAGCTACCAACCGGACCAGCATCTCTATATCTGGATGCCCATGGGTAGGTAGCAAGTAACTGCTGATGGTACTTTGGAACTTTGCTCCCTTCAACCCTAAGTACCAAAGGAGACCCACATAAACTGACCGTGAATAACTGTATGCAACACATTTTTCACATTTAAGTAAATTGTTTACTTACCTGTGAAATTCAATTTTAAAAAAAGTAAGTGCCTGATAACGAAGTTCTCTGTATAAAAATGTATATAAAGCACAAGTTATTTTTCAAAGTTGATCTTGGATTTATCCTCGAGTGAGTGTCTCATGTATTGCTTCCTTGAGTAAAACAAATGCTTGGTACTATCCTCTGATAAGCCTAAAAATAGAGCATTTAGTGTTATCATTATTGCCTCTGTAAACCAACAAGGGTTGCCTGGACTGTTTACACAGTGAAACTCTTTTTGTGGTCCACTATTTAAAGAGCCAGCTCCCTATTTGTACCTTCTTTTATGCATGGCTGTTTATATTTTCTATTCCCACTAGTTCCAACATCACCACCGAAAGATGTCACAGTGGTGAGCAAAGAAGGGAAACCGCGCACAATAATTGTAAACTGGCAACCCCCGTCTGAGGCCAATGGCAAGATCACGGGTAAGTGTGAGATGTAGGAATATTGTTCGTTAGCACTGTGAATCATGATACTTTTTGACACAACAAGGGGCAGTCACATTCTCATGGATATTTCATCTTCTCACTTCTTGAGTAAGTCACTTGATCTTCAGAGGTGTTTCATGTTCTGCTCTTTTGGCTTAGCTGGATTCATGATGTGCAACCTACAACCAGGTGGCCACTGTTGTAGAATTCATTTCTGTAGCAATGTGTAATGGAGAACTAATCTGCAATGCATCACATAGCTTTCTCATTTGTCTTTTCAAACTTGTGTTTTAGATTTGATTTGGTGAAGGGTATGTGCTTTCGACAGGTTTAGAACACAAATATATGCTATTAAGGCCGGTTACATTTAAGGAAACTAAATGTATATTCACACATAAAAACTAAGGTGATAATGATAATCGAAATGTTGGAAATGATGGCACCTTCCATGCTATAGTACCAAGTGCTTGGCTACATATGTACCCTCTGCAGGAGTGCCTTGCAAGGCAGTGGTCATAAGACTAGCCAGTGGCAGGATCTAGTATTGGTAGAGCCTGTGTTGAGCACAAACTGTAGTGATGGAGCAACTGAGCGAGTCATTCAGCCCCTAGTGGCCATCAATAAAGTCTTCTTTCTCAAAGAGTTGGGAGGACATTTGAGCCACCTGACCATGCAAAATCAGTGGTTTACTCATCAACGGAGTCTCCACACCACTGTGTTGGAAATTATGGCAGTCCAGGTATTGCTCAGTGTAAAACATGATTTGCACAAAAGAGTGCTCATTCACAATGATAGCATGACCACGTTTTGCTACCTCTGGATGCGAGGTATCACAAACTCACCACAGTGGTTCAGGTTAGCGAAGGCAATCTGGCATTGGGCAATTCACCAAGTCCTCTTCCCGGTGAAACACCTCCACAGTGTGAACAACTTCTTTGCAGACTTGCTGAGCAGGACGTATCAACAAACACATACTTTTGAAACCAGTGCTCAGGTACTTCAACACTGCTTCTACCACTGCACGACTCCTGTAGTGTACCTCTTTGCCACACACAAATACAAAATTCCAAACATTTGTCTCAGGGTACCTATACCCATAGTCCAAAGGCTATACTTCATGGACAAATTGGTCAGCATATTTGCTAATGATTATCCTCTACTTCCACCAATGCCGTATGTAGTAACAAAAATATGGCATGACCCATGATGCTCATCCTCATAGCACCCGCATGGCCCAGACAGCCCTGGTACTCCGTACTTCTGGACGTTTCCATACATTCCCACGAAAAGCTATGACTTCCCTCAGACCTCATCACACGCTGACATCCGAGTCTGCTGCAACATCCCACAGTTACGGCCCGAATAATCAGATTTGTCACCTTAAGTCTTGCAAATTCTTAAGGAGGGCCATATGCTCACCACAAAGGCCTATTGCACAGCCAGTATGAAAACAGTTTGCCCCATACTGCCGCAGTCTCCACAAGCAGCCCTGATAGGCCTCGGTTCAAGACATCATCTGATGCTTAAAACATCTAGAAAAGGCAGCCTTTGCATACTCTTCAATAAGGGTGCATTTAGCCAATGTACCAGCTGACCTGCAAAATTGAGGAGAACAGTAAGTAGTCAAAATACCAGTGGAAGTCCTTAAGAGACATTGCATCTAGAATCCCACTATTCACTTAATGGGACTGCAATATTGTCCTTACCTAGGTCAGGTGACGGCCACATTTTGCCCACTGCGGTTCCTTTCGTGAAATGCTACGTTTCTCATTCCAATCACTTCCTTTCTGAGAATAAATTAACCACCAGCCCTTATGGTGGAAGAGTCATTAAAGAACACAAGTTGTAACAGGGTTTTTTATGCCCCATCACTTTGAAAGCTTGCCAGTGGCTACTGTGTCTGAACATAATTCCCATACCAATCGTATGCTGTAGCACTCTACAGAGCATGTAGGGCTCAGTGGCGATAGGGCAACACTAAATAAGGTTATCCCCTCTCAAGGTGTTTTTTACGGTACTGTTCAAGCCACGGAGGACTCTTTGGTGCTTCTGGGGCTCAGCCGTGGACTCTGGGAATGCTGTAGTTATCTGGAGGCAGTACCCGAGGAATGTTAAAAGAGAACAACAGGACCATTGTTGCAAAAATGTGGAAAATCTGCTGACTATAACATGGCAGACATGTTGATGTATGAAATGCTTGTCAGGGTGCTAGGGGTCCACTATTTAAACAACATGACATTGGACAGATGTGATTTTCCCAAGCATCGCAAATACGTAGTGTGAGCAGTAAGGAGCTGTCCTTTTGCACAGACTCAAATTTTGCATTGATCACGTGGCCTGTATTGGCATTTCATGCACACAAGTTCATTCTTGCCTCCTGTTAACATCTCTCCTTTTGTCCACTTTGTAGGATATATTATTTACTACAGCACTGATGTGAATGCTGAGCTGCACGACTGGGTCATTGAACCAGTGTTGGGCAATAGACTCACTCACCAGATCCAGGAGTTGACCCTTGACACCACATATTTCTTCAAGATTCAAGCTCGCAATTCCAAGGGAATGGGGCCAATGTCTGAGGCTGCTCAGTTCAGGACTCCTAAAGGTAGGTGGCACCTAGTAAAATTTGGCTATATAAGAGGTTGTTTAAACGAGGTGTTGACCATTGTTAAACATCTAAGCTTGAAGAGTTAAGAGTAAATGTAGATTAAAATATTATTCGGCCAGATTATCATACCGGCAAGCACTATCTAAATATTTTTTGATAAACAAATTTTTATTGATTGATTTACCAAAGAGCACCAGCCAATAATCACGACACCATGATAACATAGAAGTATGCACTATCTAAATATTAATAGAACATTTGACTAAACATCACTACTACTACACACACCCCAAACCTAGCTAGAGAATTATTTGCTATGATCAAAGGTTTATCTTTGCCTACACCTAATTAAAACTTTTAAATGCTTCACAAGACTTGTGTGAAAAGTTAACTTTTGCACTGATAAAAACAATAAGATCAGAACAGAAAACAAAGTCGACTCCATGGCTTGCTCGCACTATATGCATCCATCTTTGAAACGGCAGTGGCTGACCTTATTTCTGCTGCTAGATCTACATGTTCACCTACCAATATCTGTCCTGCAACAGTAATGAGGCATGTGGCTCTCCAAATGGTCACTGAGCTGCTCTTTCTTTTTAATCAGTCTATTATCCAAGTTAAGGTTTGAGAGGCTTGAAAGTCCGCTATGGTGAGACCTTTTCTTTTTTTTTCTTCTTATTCCAAGAGTATCCTGGAAATTATTGCACCTTTTTCTTTGCTTCCATACCATGCTAAAATTCTCGAAGCTAGCTTTTAATCCATTTCAGTCCTACGGTGACTCAAGGAACTTATTAATAGCCAGATGTACTTACTTCTCTGTGGCTGCAAATACGTGAGTCGGAGTTTGTGCTCTTAAAAAAAAGTTTCCTATTTGTACTAACTCCTGAAATGGGATTGCAACTTGATACAGAGGCAGTACTTTGAAGGGGCCTGCTGTGGGTGTGCCTTCCAAATACAGAATTGGTACCTTATGTACCAATGGTTTGTGACTGTAATTCTGGCCCCTAACAATTAAGAAGTTACTAACCCCCAAGGTAGATGTAACTCATTCAAAGAAGGAGTGGGATCTCCTTAGGACCCGTTTCCTTTTTAGAATGGTATTCTAAAAAGAATACCAACTAGGGGATCCAAACCCTGGTTTAATGGCTGCCTAAATGAGGAAGGGTGTGACTAAGCCTTGCTGAAAGGTCATGGAGAATATCTCCCTCCATTACTAACCTCAAACAGTTGAGTACATCAAGACGTTCCTACGGTAAACATATACATAGTTCCAAAGCAGAATACTTTAGGGTGAAACTGGACAATGCTAAAAATAGACCTAAAGAATTATTCGAAATCGCTAAAGAACAAGCTGTATGCAAACCAAACCATCACTTTGTAGACTCTGGGTCTCTGCCCAGCGTTGAAGAGTTCTCTGCATATTTGAGAAAACAAGAAGGATTGAATCAGAGTCGCTACTCGCTTCCCCGATGTTGCCAACTCCTGTCCGGACCAATTTTTTACCAGTACAGCTACATGCACATGCAAATAACAACTTACCATATTTCCAAGAAAAAAGCAAACTCCATTCTGCCTCTATCCCAAGTATAGGTTTCATCAGATAATTCCTTTTCAGAGTCTAATCAAGAACATTCTTCTGATCCACTTTCATCTAATCAAGAGACTGGGCTTAAGGGCTGATGATCAGGAGGATGCTTGGCAGAACTTTAGAATGGATCCTCAGGGTTACTCATCTCTGTAATCTTGTCTCCGTAGTTTGTTGCTAAATGATCCCACTGCATATCAGTCTTTTATTGCAAGAGCAGCTGCAAATCATAAAGTTCCAATGCATGTTAAGAGAACGATTTGTTGGTAGAAACCCTTCAAAAAACTGAACAGTCTCCTCCGTTACTTCTCATGCTAAAAACAATCCTAAAATATTTTACTTAAAATTTCAAAGATCCCCTCAAGACTCGGTGGTTACTCCTTTGGAGGAGAAAACAATAAACTTGCAACTCAAGTCCCTCTCCATCCATGGGCCCAAAGGGATTTCCTGGTGGTTGCATGCAAATGAGCTCACAAACCGGGCACATGCGATCCAGACAGGGAAAGTAAGAAGATCAATGCAGCAGCGAAACAGGGTTGTCTTGGGAACTGCTGCACAATGGTGTACCACAGACTCCATGACATTATTTGCCAGACGTAAGAGGGATGACACTTTTCAGAAGAGAGCAAAAGAGATTGTTCAAGACTACAGTCATCTTAAATGTTGTGCCTTGGATGCAGAAAATACAGCTTCCAGACAGGTGAGTATTGGCATCTTACTCAGAAGCCATGCTATGCCATGCTTGGCTTGAAGCTTCAGGCTTTAGACCAGAGAATAAACAACTCATTGGAATCCATCTCTCTCAGTCCCCAGTTCTATGAGATTCTAGCGAAAATATAAATTAAGAAAGATGTCAACAGGGAAGAGGCAGCAGCCTTCAAAGAAGGTTCCTTTGCATCTAAATCCCAGTACAAGTTACTACAGAAATCCTTTCACGCAGATAATCAGACGAAACTCTGGCAATATCAAGAAGAGACTTCCATGGAAATCGATGAGGAAAGGCAGTGGGTGCCCAAGGTACAGGCACCCCTGTCCCACACATACAGCTTAGCTCTGTAGGAAATTGGCTCTTCATATAGTGGACCAAAACGAGGTACACTGTGTAGAGTGTCCAGGTAAACCCCAATTGGTTTACAGAGGCACGAATGATAACCTAAATGCTCTTTTGTGATAATGTGGGCGAACAGATAGGCTTTTCAGAGGGTAGTGCTAAGCACTTATTGCTGACACAAAGGCAATAAGTGAGAGAGACACTCAATAAAGCAATTCAACACCAATTTATAAAATAATAAAATAACCCAGATGTTTATATGAATGTAGATACCAAGATCATTCGAATCAGGTAAGTACTTTTCAAGTTAGGAATTTTTACAGGTTTGAAAAGTTCACATAGTGCAAATTCTGGAGCTGTAATGTTATCCCATGGGCAAAAAATATATACTGCGTCTGGGCACTTGTCAGTGACTTACGGGACCCTTCTCCCGGGCTTAAGGTGAGCATGGGTCAAGGTCCAAGGCAATACCAACAGGTCACCTTGGGCAGAACTGGGGCGACCGGGTGTAGAGGTGTATTTCAGTGTTGGGTGCAGCATTCACTTCAATGGGGAATGGTCTGGTTGTGAAGAGGCTCCAAGCTAGGGCTGGGGGCCCCAGTCCGGGCGAACCCACATAGCGCCTAGTCCTTGAGATGTTCGGGCACATAGGGACATTTGGTCCACTTCTCCCTGGGCCGTGGGACTTGGGAGTAGTGATACTTTTAGGTGTCTGGATCGTACAGCAGGAGACATGTTCGGTTGAGGGGGCCTGCATAAAGAGGCTGCAGGCAGCGACTGGGAGTCCAGTCTGGGCAAATTCAAGGGTGGGCTCAGCTTTTGAGGATCTTAGGATCC
Source organism: Triturus cristatus (assembly GCF_964204655.1). NCBI lineage: Eukaryota > Metazoa > Chordata > Amphibia > Caudata > Salamandridae > Triturus > Triturus cristatus. The sequence goes on along the minus strand of NC_140583.1, from coordinate 294,297,863 downwards.
CATTGGCATGGTCACCTCCTTCGGACTCAGTCTGTGGGGCACGGGTGCAGCAGTACTTTGAGGTGGCGGTTGGAGGCTGACGATGTGTCTTGGTTCTGCAGAAAAGGGGTAAAAAAGGACAGCTGAGCCACTCTCAATGGGGTTCTTACTGTCCCTGAAGTCCCTTGGCATACAGGTCGGTCTTCCATCAGTGTTGTCCAGGCTGGACACAACAAGTATTGGTAGTTGCAAGGGGTCCAGTGTTCCAGGTATTTTGTCTGTGAGGCTCCAGTCGGTCCTGGCATCCCCCAACCTTGGAGGGAGGATGGATCTGACCTGTTGTAGGAGCATTGTGACCCTTTTCCTGGGCGGCTGCAGTGTTGGTTGTCCATATAAGCAGCAGGACGGCGAACCGGACCTTGCTTCGTTGGTGCCTGCAGGTCCATTGAAGTAGCTTCTTTACTCCAAGAGTTCTCTGGCGATTTACGAAGCACTGGCAGCCCTACGGGTTCCCTGGAGTCTGCACAGCAGCAGGACCAGTGTGCATCTCAATGAGGGTCGGGTGCATCTGGCAGTGTTGGCGCCAATTCAGCAGTTGCTCGTCTGTTCATGTGTCGGCAATCTTCTTTGTCCACTCCTTCTTTGTCTGTCGAATCTGAAGTCCTGGCATCAGGGGTGCCACAGAAATACTGTATTTAGGGGGGTTCCAGAGAGTATCGGGTAGTAGCTAATGGGCTACCCACCTTTAGGGTGACTACATCCTATATATATCACCACTACCTGTGGGACGTGGGCATAACTCTGACCCAGTGGACCTAATTCCACCAAAACCCACGATAGTGGAGTTTTCCTAGTCATTTTCACTTCTGGTAGCACACCTTAGGGGTGGTACTAGCCTGAGGGTGAACACACCTCCTGACTAGCTAATTTTCCCACCTGTCCGGGTGCCAAAAGGGCCTTCGGGAAGGGGGTGGCATGTCCCTTGTCTGGAGGAAGCCAAGGTCACATATCTAAGGCGTGGAGACCTTTGAAGCCTCATGCCTGATATGCTCATTGCTAGTCATCCTGCTTGGAGCACTCCTCCTGCCAGAGCAGGCATTGTTCCTGAACTCGAAGAGCATGAGCGCTCACCTCCAGGGGGTCAGAAACGAGTCTGTGGTACCAGGCTGGACAGGACCAGAACACCAGTACACTAGAGGTCAGTAGGCTTTTAGGGGATACCTCTAATGTACCCTCTGGGTGCATGTATTAATAAATCCATCACTGGAATCAGTTTGGGTTTATTAATACGAGGTGTTTGTTACCAAACACCATAGGTTCCAGTGAAGCCATTATGTAGCTGGGAAACTGTTTGACCAGTGTACCTTAAAATGGCTACCCTGTTCACTTGTATTGTCAGTAAATGAGGCATATCTGCTCATGCAGAAATGTCCTCACATGTAATATAATACTCTCTGCCTTAGGGCTGTAAGGCCTTCTGGAGGGACAGCTTATAAATATGACATGCAATGTTAGGGGACACAGCATACAGGGTGTGTGCCATGTTTTGTTTTCTCCTTTTAGAGCACCTTGGCAGTCTGCATTTGTTAGGCATGGGTCCCTTAGAGTAGCACAACATATGCTGTACCTCTTAGAGACCCTCTTTACTACCTAGGTACCAGGGGTACCACTTATTAGGGACTTACAGAGGTGCCAAAGGCCTGGCTTATTGGGGTTCAATAGACCATTTACCTTGTTTTTGGGAAAGAACTTTGGCACTGGGGATCTGGTTAGCAGGAACCCAATGCACTTCAGTCAAAGTTACATCATCAAATACCAGGCAAAACGTGAGGGGACTACGGCAACACAAACCCGGTTTCCTACAGGCCCAAGAACTTTGTATCATTGAGTAGGTCCAAGCAGAACTCTAAAAAGTAGCCAAAGAGCTCATCCCTTCACAACAGCAAGGAAAAGGGGTGTTTTCGCTTTGCTTTCTTATTCTGAAGAAAGGCAAGATTCTGCTGCCTTCCTTCGATCTCACAGTGCTAAATTGTTAAGTCTAATCCAGTCTTTAATAGATGAGCATTCTTTAAGACATCTTGCCTCTTCTTCAACAAGGGGATTACATGGCAATCTTTGATCACAACGATACCTATGTCCATATACCCATCATCCTGCTTACTGCCAGTGCCTAATGTTTTTGTTAAGGGGAATACATTACCATATGATGGATCTGTTGCTCAACGTCACAACGGCTCAAAGGATGTCTACCAAAGGTCTGAAAGTTGTGGCCGTGCATTAACAATACAGTCTTTTCCAGCCATTGTCTGACCAGCTGATAAATGGGCGCAGCCAAGCACAGTGTCTTACTTACACTCAGCAAATACTGTTTCGCCCTCAGTTACGATTCAAAGTCTATCAGAAAAAACCCACATCTTTGTATCCAACAGGCACAAGCTTTCTTGTCAGCCATGCTCAGTGGATTGACTGGCAAAACTTACCACAGTCCAGTGTAATGGCATTCAAAATACTTTTTCCCCTTTACAGCATGTCACATCCTCTGACGGGAAGAATAGTTTTGAGGATACTAGGTATGATGCCCTCTTTTATTATGGTAGTAACAAATGCATAGTTGCTCTTTGATATGTCCACACAGTAGTCACAAGCAACTGGGTAGAACAAATGGTAATAACAGTCCATTGTTCAGCACAAACTACAATTGTGAAATATAATGATCTTAATACTGGGCAAGTTGTTTCTCAACCTTCAACCGCAGGTGACCTTCAACAGAGATGCTTCTGTCATAGTTTAGGGTGCTTACATTCTACACCTCACCGGTTTGGGTCAGTGGTCTCTGCAAGAACATCTTTTACATCACTGTGTTGGAACTTATGACCGCCTAGCTATCCCTTTGTGTTTTTGTGCTTCACATTCACAACTAAGTAGTTCTTAGCTGAATAGATGGCAATATGTCACATTCAAAAATAGGTAGTACGCAATTAACACAGCTGTCCCATATTGCACAAAGGATTTGGCAAAACATCTTCCGGAGTGGACTGCAGCAGGAGTCATCAGCATACACATAAATGAGAGATTAGTCCAAAGGTGCCTCATGAATACTTCCAGCATTGGAGCACTCCAACAATTGACCTGCTCACAACATATGAGAATGCCAGATGACAAAGTTTTACATCCTGGTATCCTCACCTGCATTGCCCAGGCAGTGCTGCATGGATCAGCTGCTCAAGGATATTTATCGGTTTCCTCCATTAACGCTCATACCATATGTGAGAGAGGCAAGCTTATGTGATTTTGTGCACCTGTAAACATTTGAGAATTTGTATATTTGCACTTTCCAGATAAATGCATGGAAATCTTGAGGGAAGTTAAGAAACCTGCAACACAAGCATGTTACACTGCCAAATGGAAGAGATTTGTAAATTGCTAAAATAGTTTGAATGAAAGTCATTGTACTAAATATCACATGTAACTTATTACACTTGTAAAAGTCAGCATACTCTGCTTTCCAACTGCATTTAGCAGCAATTACAGCATACCTCCAAAGCGAGCATAGTGAAACTATTTTCAGAAGCAAGCTTTTAAGGCATTTATGGAAGGGTTAAAGGCTCCACCTCCCTCACCTTTCCATGAAGGAACAGGTGGGAAACTAACATAGTCCTAACTAGACTTATGAGACATCCATTTAAGTCCCGCAGTTCATGTCCACTACAATTTAGTCAGTGAACTTCATACAATGCCCATGGAAGAACCTTTTATTCAGCTTCAAAAGGATTGGGTTGTCCTCCGGACCCATCCATGGTTTCTTTCCTAAACCTGTATTTTCTTTCCATGGTAATCCTTCTGTTGATTTGCCTTGGTTCTTTCCGCAGTGACAGTCACCAATATAAAGCTCTTTACAATACTCTACATGTTAGATCTATATTGTAGTTTGTAGATAATACCAAGTCCCCTAGGAAAATAAAACAGCTATTTGTTGTATTAGAACAGGAACACCTTGGCATCCCAATCTCCAAGTTGGGAATAGGTAGGTGGATTATAACATGCTATGGCACCCATACTTTACAATCTGTACCTAGGACACTTTCTGCATATAAAAGTGGGGCCACTATGGCTTTCCAACTGAAACATTCTTTTAGCAAGCATTTGCAAAGCTGCTACTTGGTCAACTCTCCACATGTTCACTAAACATTCCTGTGTGGACATTCAAGCGTGCCCGAAATAACAAGCTGGCAAATATTTATTTTTCACGTCTCCCACTTCTACCTGCAAGCTTTCAGGCTTTGCAAAGCATGTGATCTACCGCTACGCATGAAGCAAATAAAAAAGGTTTCCTACCTGTCACAATTAGTTTGCTGCTTGTAGTGCTATAGATTTGCATGTGCTTTGGATGCGTGTTTGCCTAACACTAGACATATATTTTTTAATCCTTTTTCCATGCTTGCTTGCGTCCTAAAAATCTAGTTCTAGTCCCCAGGCATTAGTTTGCTCTATAGATTCACATCTGATGCACTCATGATCCCATTGGAGTTGAAGTAGTATAGTTATCTATGCTCAGTCTAATGTGGGGGTCGGGATAAATGAACGAGGTAGATGTTTTGACAGAAAGCAGTCTTACCTCTAGAATTACCTCTAGGGTTAGCTTTATACTGTCATTGGTAATTTCTATGTGATTTGCCAGTATTCCCAGGAAGGTATGGGGAGGGAGGATATTCAAATTTACAGGTAAATACTTTTTACTATTTCTAATCTGTAAAAATGCTAGGTGTGGTGTTGTAGATAATCACTGTTTGGTGTGTTTGGTAGGACTGGTCTCTTTGTATCTTCATAATGGTAGGCTTGATGTTTGCACATCACCACCTCTGCCACTTTGTCGAAAATCAGCTTCCTGTAGTAATATCCTTACAGAATTAGATTGACCTCTTTTCTTTGTTTCTCAAATTTTTCATGCTGGCCTTATCCTGGTAGCCGAATCTTCTGATAAAATGCCCAATGATCAAGGTAATGCAATGCTTTGTCTCCACTATCACACCCTCGTCTTACAGTGATGATTTTAACAAACCAAGCCATCACTTCACTGTTACCAGAAGCGCTTTCAAAAGAGGGAGATTCTGTTTTTTACATCTTTATCTTCTTTACACTTTGTTTTGCATGAAGCTGTTTTTCAAAAATGCCACCATTTCATGTAAAAACGAATTTGTCATGCTTCTGCGAGTTCTTTGTTGTAGGTTGAATTGTTTTCCTAAATTTGAGATGCCTAGAACTTGATTTGTAAACATGCTTCGCTGAAACAAGAGTGATAAGAGCAGACAGTGTCTGGTCTGCAACATCTATCCACCTTTTAGTATGTTAGAGAAAGATATTGGTGCTAGAATATATTGCCATGCTCATCTCTATCAAGAGTAATTTCTAGGTACTGCAATGCAATCTCTGGTTAACCCTGTGTTGTTCTCTGCCACATTTTTGAGATTGAGAAATGTGTTGTATGCACAGGCCACAATTTGCCTTGAAATGCACAACATCCTTGTCCTTTACTGACACGTGAACTAGCTACCAGATTGACTTAAATTTAACTCTCAAATTATAAAAGTCAAGTTACATCAGACATTTTAGAAATTAGAGCATAGTTCGGCCATGATGTCCTGTATTTAAAAATACTAATTTACTGTCATATATAATTAGGAAACATTACGCTTGTAGCATGTTTGGCTGTAGATACACATGCTCTGCATACTCATGCCGTTTAGTATTGGGATTAGACATTACAATACATTTTTCTTTAAAGAAGCTTCAAATCATTAGATGTTCTGTGACTCCTCCCTTAGTGTACAATACACATGGGAACCAACTCCACCTATGATTGTTTTTCTCTGCCATCAGGTTTGGACGTGTTCAGCAATAGCTCTGAGATCAAAATGTAATCCTTGCAGGATTTTTGGGGAAAGCTGCTCCACTTTTTGAGACTGATGACTGATAACAATCACTGCCCAGTTGATCTCTTATCATTGGGAGCAGTACTCTACTCCCATCTCCTGGACCGAGGCCTGCGACTCCAGAGCCTCCAATGAAGATCACGACGGGATGTTCTAAGAGTTGACATCAAGAGGGACACACACAACTAAGGCACTGAGGGGTGTGGGTATTATTCCAGCGCAAAGCCTAGTGCCGTAACCCTGCTTATTTAAGCATACCCACACCAAGGCAGAGCACTGCTCCCGTGGTCAGCGAGCCATTAGCAGGGCAGAAAGAAAATCTCAGCCTCTGACTCCTCTCAAGCTCTGACTGGCACCCAAATAATGCTTTGGAGTCCATCAAGCTCAGGTTGTGAAGCCTCAATGATAATCACCCCTTATCTTCAGAAAGGCAACAAAGCTCCAACTTCAAGGCCGAAATTGAGCATATTAGATGACGAGATCAGAGAATCAGACACTCCAATCCAGGCATAAAAACTCACCTCCAGGCACAAGAGGCTCTTTATCCACCACAACTGCCCTAGGAAAAGCCTCAACCACTTTGTCCCCAGTTCCCAAGAAACGAATGCTGACATTAGTGAAGGAGCTCTCATTCGAGTCACCACATCTGGTGCCCAAGAAGCATCAGGCCTAGACATCAAGCCCTCCACTCCAGCATCTCACACCCAGACACTCACTGCCACTACTTCCTCCCCCACTGACCTGCCCTCTGGCCTGTCACAAATCTATTTACACATACAGCAGATGTTTCACAAGTCCTAGGCAGGCAGAGGATACTCAAGGGATATTTACAGGATAGCAATGGCAAGAGCAGGGGCAGAGGTGGCTCTGGTAAAGGAGCTTCTGCTTCCAAGCACTGACTCACTCATGCTGCAACTCTCTTCTCCCACTCTCTGTCCCAAATCACACAACACTGATGGGTGAGGCGGGGGAGGAGAGGGGGGGCTCCAGGTCACGGATTTTCACCCTCACTTGAAGAAAACCACCTCGGATCAGTGGATGGTAGCAGTAGTTCAGCAGGGCTCCTCTATATAACCACCTTATGCCGCTGCTCTACCAAGGGGTCTTCATGACATCATTGTACCTTGAGAAGGCATACTTCCTCATCCCCAAGCACCCTGCTCATCTCCAATACCTTCAGTTCTTGGTGAGTGAACAACAATACCAATTCACAATTCTTCCCTAAGGAGTCACTGTAGCTCCCAGTGTCTGACAGTGGTGGCATCCCATATACAAAGGTAGGCTTCTGTGTTCTCCTGTAACTCGACAACTGGCTAAGAGCAGCAGCAGGCAACAATGACTACCACACATGCATAACAATTCTTCACAGCCAAAGGTTCACCATAATTGCGACAAGTCCCACCTTCAACCCTTAAAGATCCAGCCCTTCCTGAACTCATAACCCAACCATCAGAGGGTGATGGCATTCCAAGAACTGCTGCTGCTTCTTCTGTTCTCTTGCTTTCGAACAGTAAGAACTATAATGAAGCTCTTGTGTATATTAGCATCCAGCATAACCCGCTAGGTTACACAGGTACCAACTCCAGCAGTGTCTTATGAGCAAAAGGTCACAAGTGGAGGGTCAGCTGGAATATCTAGTATTGTTAAAGGCCAATGCTCGCCGTTCTCTGCAGTAGTGGAACAGCAGAACCTAGATGCTCAGCCAGTCGTTCTTGAACCCTTTCTAACAGGTGACTGTTAACACCGGTGCATCGCTCACTGGATGGTGTACACATCACAGCAACATGACTCTGCAAGGTACTTGGGCAACTCTCAGCCCGGGTAGACCTATCTCCTAGCTAGAACTGTTGGTCATCCCTCTAGCTTTCAAAGCCTTTTCCCAGCAGGTCATAGCAAAGTGCCAGTGCTGGGATACTCCCTGGTGCAGCTGTAATCTTTACAAATACCTTTATTTATTCGTTCATTCATTCAAAGTGGTCCTCATAAAGACTGAATGGCCGCCACGTATTAAATACAGAAATAGGGGATGCCCAAACCCTAGTTGTCTGCCCCAGCACAGGAGATCTGGCACTGCACAAACCCCAACAAGATCCATCTCTTGGTGGAACGCTAACCGGGGTGGACAATGACTGTGTATCTGTTAAGGTGGAGTCGCCAACAAGTCCAAGAATGGTAACTGCACCCAAAAGTCCTCCACAGGCACTTCCAGTGGTGGAGAATCCCAGTGATTGACTTATTCGCTTCACAGAAAAAGCCTCCAGGTATCCATGTGGATTACTCTATGGATGTACTAGTCCAGTATATTTGCTTACGCTTTTCTCCTCTCCCATTTGTCCTGTATGTGTGGAGGAAAATGGGGCAGATATTCTTGACCCTCATCCTGGTGGAGCCAACGTGCGTCAGAGTCTTGGTACTCAGTGCTTCTAGAGATGTCCATCAAGCCTCACGAGAAGCTGCCGATCAGGGCAGGCCCCCTCTCACAACAACGCTAAATCAGGCATCCAGACCTCAAACAGCTCAACACAGCAATCTGTCACTTGAGGTCTTAACCTTGGCTACATAAACCTCCCTCCAGAGTGCATGATGTTTTTGCGCAAGGCGTGTAGACCCACTTACGCAGCCAAGTGGACAAGTTTGTCCACTGCTGCATTGCCATGCAACTAGACCCCTTCAAGGTCAAAGTGCAAGACATCACCTAATACCTCTGCACCTTCAGAAGGTACGTCTTGCCTGTACTTCCACATGCCTTCACCTATCCTTTGTACGGTATACATGCAGAAAAGGGTATAGTCAACCGTTTTTAGAATTCCTGTGGTTAAGGCTTTTATGGAGTGACTCAAAACACTGATACACACAAGAACACCTCCAGCCCCAGTGTGCAACCTTAATGTAGTTTTCGCAAGACTTATGGGCTTGCTTTTGAGCTCCTCCACACTTGCAGCTTAGTCTCTTTCTTGGAATGTGGCCTTTTTAACATCAATACGTTGTGTCACGCATATCAGTTTGTTACAAGCAATCACCTTTCAGGAACCAATCATTCAAGTGCACAAGGACAGGGATGTCCTTAGAATCAATACACTGTTCCTGCCCAAAGCAGACTCCCCTTTTCAAATTAGCTACTGAGCTGCTTGTATTCTTTCCACAACCAAAGTCAATAGTGGTAAGGGCATTGCACACCTTGGACGTCATGCAGACACTCATTTATTACATTGGCAGGACTAAGTCCTACCACAAAACTAACCGGCTCTTTGTAGCTTTTCACAAAACCCATAATAGTTCACCCCATTTCCAAGACCGGTATTGCAAGGTGCATTGTCGAATGCATCCAGACTTGCTATGTCAAAACTAAATGTACAATCATTGCACACTCTACATGTAAGAACTGAGACGCTGTGGATTTTCCAAGTAACATCTCCTTAGCAGACATCTGCAAGGCAGATACCTGATCTACACCATTCACCGATGAAAAACACTACTCTGTGGACATACTAGCCCATCAGCAGTCTATGGTTGGCCAGACTTTGTTGAGAACATTATTCCAAACATCTGCATCATCAGCCCGCTCTCACCTTTTGAAATAACACTGCTTTACAGCTGATGCAGAGCAGGCATATCTACAGCCAAACATACTAACAATGGAAAATATTACCCTGCAAGCATATGTTTGTGGTGTATAGTGATGTAAAGTCACATGCTCCCACTCTCCTTCACGGAACCTGGCATTTATTGGCATAAGTCTCTCACTTTCACAGTATTTAACAACTTACAAAGCGCACGGCCCATCATAGTACTCTTAATCTACACTCCACTTTCACCTTTCACAGAAACAAAAACAGTCTTACTTGGAGTCTGTGCTAATGCACATTGTAGACTAAGTGAGGAGTCGCAGCACGTTTTGTGACTCAAAGCTGCTTCAAAGAAAAGCAAGTTGTAATGTTTGAGCCCAACACTAGAGAACACTGTTGAATGTACAGCATGACACACTATGGGCAGATACTTAAAGGGTAAGTAACATTTTCCTTATCTTTGTAGATGTCTATCAAACGTTTATTAATTATTCCTAACATTATAGTAGTCCTTATTCATTAACGTGGTCCTGGAATAAGTTTTTAATTTATCATTGTTAAAAAAAATGTATCTGCCTCACTTTTTTGTAAATGATTTTCAAGATGAGATCACCACAAGCTAATCATGGTCGTTGCCCTTTTATGACTAGGTCATGTTCTAACAGCCGTTCACCCATAGATTAATGCTCAGCACCAAGAGCTCCTGTTGAAGTTGTAATCTGAGAAGAAATGGAGCAGAAAATGGAGAGAACCTTTTATATGTGTTGGGGAGGTATTATTGAGGGTTATGTATGTGATATAGGCTCCTGTGATAGATACCTAAAAAGAGTTAAGCAAAGACTACTTATCCAGTATTGGGGTATCTTTTATAGATTCACATGCTATGAATCATCCCCGCCGATGAGGTGGGAGTCTTGCGGTACAATAAAATATATATATAATAGTCATAAAGAACATTACACAATAGGCTACTATGGACAGCAAAGTCACTACATTAGCCTATCTTAGTCCATTTTGTAAAAAGAACCAAATTTGGAACACAGCCAATCAGGTTGCAGCACCCTCTTAGAACACTCCACAGAGAGGCAAACCCCCAGATTTTCTATCGCACGTCGTGTGACAGGGAGTCTCCCTGAGCTCTTCTCAGTTTTCTACATCTTTGGTTGAACTTTGTGAGTAGCTATGTCTGATTCTTCTAAGAAAATCTTGTTTTTGCCTTGTGGGAAGAAGAGACTACGTTTTGAAGATCCCCACAAGAAATGTATGTTCGAGGAATATGAACTGCAGATTACACACTGTGCATAGATCGCCATCTGGTGTTGGGCCCGGATGTTTGCAGTTGTTTTTACTCCTGGAAAGTCTTTGGAAGTCACTAGGTCTGTGACTCCTCCTTTGGATCGTATTGCGCATGGGCTTCGGCTCCATCCTCGGATTGTTTTTTCCCGCCATCGGGCTCGGATGTGATCTTCGCGCTCCGGTTCCGAACAGTTTCCAGTTCTTCAATCGACGCGCAATCCTCCCCCCATTTTCGCGGTATTGTTTGCGATCGCGATCTCCACACTCATCAATCTAGATCTTCGATTCTGGTCGTCGACGACGGCCTTCGGGCCTACCCAAGCTCTGGTCCTGGCTAATGGAAAGGACTCCATTCAAAAAGTGCCCTCGATGTGGGTCCAAATTCCCCCACACCGATCTCCACGAGGTATGCAACCTTTGCCTCTTCCCTGAACACGAGGCTCGAGACTGTCCGGCGTGCAAATCCTTCCGGTCCAAGAAAACCATTCGAGACCGAAGGGCAAGAAGAACCATGGCACACATCGACAGCGATCCCAGACGACATCTTCGGAGAAGGAGTCGACAATCCAGAAGGACAGCACACCGAGGAAGGCCTCGTCAGCGCCTCCGAGGCCGACAACTCAGATGTCGAGGACATCACTCTGGCACAGAGGGTCATGAGTACCAACATCCCCTCCCACCCCACACCCTCGACGGCATCGAAAAAGGCTTCGGTCACGCCTTCGCCTTCGGTCCTAGGCACGATCAAGGACACTGCTTCCCACACTGCGCCTTCGGGACCGGTAAAGAAGCCTATCAAGCCTGCAGGCGGCTCGGGCTCTAGCCAGCCCACCGTCGGTGCCGAGAAACACTCCTCCGCACCGACGCCGAAAAAGAAAATGGCCTCCTCCTCGGCACCGAGCTCTACATGGAAGCACTCTGCGCCGAAAACCAGCTCCGGCTCCTCGATGCCGACAACGTCTTCGGAGCCGAGCAAAAGACACAAAACCATCGACACCCACTCCTCGAAGCCGAAAAACATCTCAGAACCGAGTGACCAACCAGTCCTTCCAAAGCCGCACAGTTCGAAACAACGAACTGGTGCAGACTCCAAAAAAAAAAAACCTACGGCCCCGATGCCTTCGGCACCGACGGAGAGGGCACTCTCTGAAGAACTATTTAGGCCTGATCCATTACAAAAAACACTGGTCAAGGACCCTAAAACTGGACATTTGATGCTCAGCATCAAGAAGAGACAGCTGGACAAGCCTGCCCCAGCTCCACCTCCAAAGAGGAAAGACTTTGCTACCTCCCCTTTGAGAATACCTTCACCCCCTCCTCCACCACCTCCACCTCCCCCTCCTCCCCCACCCCATCATTCCCCCACACCTTCTCCGGATGATGATGATGAGGATGATGTATATGATGACACAGGGGACGAACCCCACGATCACCCTACAGGGGACCCCACTCCTACAGGCTCCCCAGACCCACGGGACGACTATAACATTCCAGACATCCCTAACGTCCCACAGGATAATCTCTACCCTTCGAGACCATCCCCACCGGAAGACTCAATGGGGTTCAACCAACTACTCCAAAGGGCTGCACATTACCACGGTGTGGATCTCCATACTGACCCCTTGGAGGAGGACTTCCTTCTTGATACGTACGATACAACACACAGGGCCACTTCCATTCTGCCCATGCTCAAAGGCGTTATCAAACATGCGCCGGAGGTCTTTAAAGACCCGGTCAGATCCAGGGTCATCAACCCTCGCATCGACAAAAAATATAAGGCCGCCCCTACAGATCCCATCTACATTAGAGGGCCAGCACCACTAGATTCCCTAGTAGTGTCTACTGCAAGAAAGCGGGCAAACTCCCAGGCATCAGGCGAGGCACCACCACCTGACAGAGTCCAAACTGTTGGACGAATCGGGCAAACGCACTGCATCCCAGGCTGCCAACATATGGCACATCGCCAACACACAAGCGCTTCTGGTAAGATATGACAGGACACATTATGACGAACTAGAAGCCATAATGCAACACCTCCCTGACAAATATAAAAATAGAGCCAATGAGCTAATCCAGGAGGGCAAAACCATCACCAATACCTCCATCCGCTGTGCCCTAGATGCAGCTGACACCGCCTCTAGGGCAATTAATACCAGCATTCTCCTCCGTCGCCATGCCTGGCTACGGATTTCAGGTTTCAAACCAGAGGTGCAAGCTTCCATTCTGAACCACCCCTTTGATCAGGAACATCTGTTCGGCCCAAAAGTGGATGAGGCCCTAGAAAAGTTGAAGAAAGACACAGATACGGCTAAGTCTATGGGAGCCTTACAATCGCATCCTCCCAGGCGCGCCTTTCGCCGCTCTTCTTTCGAAGCACATCCAGAGGCTACTCCTCCGACACCGCTTCCACTTCCTATAAAGCCCCTACCCAATCCACCTTTACAAGGGGTTACCAAAGAGGCGGCTACAAGGGCAACAATAACAAGGGCAGAGGCAAAACAAACACCTCCCGCTCTGCCTCCACCCCTACCCAATGACTTCCCTCCACTCCCCCCAGACCATCCCACTCCGGTCAGGGGCAGACTCCACAATTTCCTTCCCGTCTGGACTACCATCACCTCAGACAAATGGGTAATCCAGATAATTCGGTCAGGATACTGCCTCAAACTAACATCTACCTCCCCTTCCCCCCAACATTCCACCCAAACAACACCCAATGTCACGGGAACACTTAACACTACTAAAACAGGAGGGTATCCTCCCTCCTACAAAAGGGTGCGATAGAACTAGTGCCTACCAATCAACAAAATATGGGAGTTTACTCCCTATATTTTCTCATACCAAAAAGGGACGACACTCTAAGGCCCATCCTAGACCTCAGACCCCTAAATCAATATATACACTCAGACCATTTCCACATGGTCACGCTCCAGCAGGTACATTCACTGCTCTCCCAAAATGACTTCCTGATCACTTTAGACCTCAAAGACACCTACTTCCACATTCCTATTCACGACGCTCACAGGAAGTTTCTCAGATTTGTAGTGGACGGCCAACACTATCAATTCAAAGTGCTCCCCTTCGGAGTCACCACAGCACCACAGGTGTTTACCAAGTGCCTAGCGGTAGTGGCAGCGACGACAACACATTCATGTCTTCCCATACCTAGACGACTGGCTCATAAAAGCCAGCTCATACAACCAATGTGTACAACACACCCACGTCACTATCCAATTGCTTCACGACCTGGGCTTCACAATAAATCACATGAAGTCCCATCTGCAACCATCCCACGTAAAACTATACCTCGGTGCCACCATAGACACCGCAAAAGCGCTAGTCTACCCCAGCCCGGCCAGGATAGCAAGCATTCAGGCTCTCCGTGCCAAATTTCAGCCAGAACACTCTCTTCCAGCTCGAGTGTTCGTGCAACCAATCGGAATGACGGCCTCTTGCATACTCATAGTACCCCACGCACGACTCCAGATGCGTCCTATCCAAGAGTGCTTAGCGCACCAATAGAACCAGGCCCAGGGTCAATTGACAGATCTGGTGTTGGTAGACGGTCAGGCCCATCGCTCTCTGCAGTGGTGGACCACCACAAACCTTTCCAAAGGGCGACCGTTCCTGGACCCGGTTTCTCAGATAGTACTGACAGCAGACGCATCGCTCTCCGGCTGGGGAGCTCACCTACTACATCACACCATGCAGGGCAGGTGGACACCTCAGCAACAGTTAATCCACATCAAACATCTGGAGTTACTAGCCATATTCTTAGCACTAAAAGCTTTTCAAACTCATGTTCGGGCAAGGCTGTCTTAGTCTGCACCGACAACATGACAGCCATGTACTATATACAGAAACAAGGAGGCACACACACTCTGCAGCTCTCTCAGCTAGCACAGAGCATATGGAGATGGGCCATACCATGTCACAACAATAACTTCAATCCCCTAGATGTGTCCATTCAACACATCATAGGCTATTTACTACAGCTACAAAGATGGAATCTAGCCTACACGTTAATTAGACTTCATCTTGCAGCAATAGCAGCTTATCTACAAAACAGGCAACATCTATCACTATTTAGAGTCCCTGCCATAAAAGCCTTCATGGAAGACCTCAAAAGAATAATTCCCCCCAGAGTACCACCCTCACCTGTGTGGAACCTAAACATCGTTCTCACCAGACTAATGGGGCCTCCCTTTGAACCTCTACACAAATGTGAACTTCAATTCCTAACATGGAAAACCGCCTTTCTTGTAGCCATCACTTCCCTCAGAAGGGTTAGTGAGATACAGGCACTTACCATTCTAGAACCTTTTCTCCAAATGCACCATAACAAGGTTCTTCTCCGTACTAACCCAAAATTCCTCCGTAAAGTCATTTCTCCTTTTCACCTAAACCAATCTGTGGAACTACCAGTATTCTTCTCGCAACCACAGACCATTGCAGAAAGAGCTCTCCACACATTAGATGTCAAACGAGCCTTACTCTACTACATCGAGAGAACACAACCCTTTCGTAAGACCAAACAACTGTTTGTCTCTTTCTCACCACCACACAAAGGCAACCCCATCTCCCAAGTCGGGGATAGCTAGGTGGATTGTCAAATGCATTCAGGTTTGCTACCACAAAGCAAAACGAAAACTATCTGTTCCCTCTAAAGCCCACTCTACACGTAAAATAGGGGCTTCCATGGCATTTTTAGGGAACATCCCCTTAGATGATATCTGCAGAGCAGCTACATGGTCAACACCGCACACTTTCACTAAACACTATTGTGTAGATGTGCAAACTAAGTAACAGGCTAGTGTGGGCCAGGCTGTACTCAAGACATTGTTTCAAACCACTGCAACAGATACTGGTGGACGCCGCTTAGGATGGGTACTGCTATATAATTATGCACAGTGTGTAATCTGCAGCTCATATGCCTTGAACGGCAAATGCTACTTACCAGTATGCATATGTTCTTCCCATGTAGAGCTGCAGATCTACACACGCCCACCCGCCTCCCCGGCTACCTTTATCTGTTTCAGTTTATCTTATTTAGATACAACACACATGGGCATCTTCACTGTTATTACTACGCTCCATCTTTTCCTTCTGGCGAAAAACAATCTGAGGATGGATCCGAAGCCCATGCGCAATACAATCCAAAGGAGGAGTCACAGACCTCGTGACTTCCAAAGACTTTCCAAGAGGAAAAACAACTGCAAACATCCGGGCCCAACACCAGATGGCGATCTATGCACAGTGTGTAGATCTGCAGCTCTACATACCAAGAACAGATGCATACTGGTAAGTAGCATTTGCCTTACTGTCTTTACCCAACTCACAAGGTTAAAGACTGCAGGATTTGTAGAACCTTCCCTGCCAGGACTTTGAAAGACAGAGAAGGAAGATTGTTGGTTTGGCTGGAGAAGTTGAAGGCTACATCCGATGTTGTTACTTCTCCATCATGGACTCTAGATTTAAGTAAGGTTTACATTTGCAGCATTAATCTTTTATGGATTCACATGCTGTGCATTATTCCGCCATCGAGTGGTTGTGTCTCGAATGGTCTCCCAAAAACGTTTGTGCTACTACTATGCTTTTTGTTAATGGGTGTCTGCATACCTCCATTTAGTGCTCCTTGTGAAGTCGTCTTATTTCCTCTGGAAGCTCCCACCTTTGGTCGCCATTTTCAGATTCCCTTTTCCTCCATTGTGTCTGTATGCATTCAAGAGGACCTCCTCCGACCTGAAGAAGAAACTTACCGAAAATCTGGGCAGAATCCCCAAAATTCCACCAGAGCAAAGTAGTTCTTGATGTAAGATACCACAACACGTTCTGGGACCAGAGCAAGATATTTTCATTGACTAATGCTGAAGATGTGCGTGCAGGGTTCTCCCTGTACTCTGTGATGGAGAAGACACCATTCCAGTTTTGCAAGAACGGTCACCATAAATTTGCAAAATAAGGACCAGCATCTGGTCTGCGACCTCTGCCTGCTGGTGGATCATCCTAGCGAAGATTGTGACACCTGTTGAGTATTGCCCCAAAGAGACTAATGGTAAGGCAGCAGCAGAGAACAGCCCACAATATAATGCAGAGCCAACACTCAACACCATCTCTACAAGATTTGGGCCTATCTAGCGACGAGGAGGAGAACGTTGCCAAAGGCTCAGAGGGGGACGCTGAGGCTGACATCTAGTACGTGGACACCGACCAAAGCCGTAAGAAAACTTTGAAATCAGAGGTAAGGGACTGAGCGTCCTTAAAGTTGGTAGCCGAGACACAAAAATCAGAGGCTAAAAGTTTGAAGACTTCGTCGGCGTTGAAAGACTCCACGACCGCAAGAATGTCCAAAGATAGAGGCCCTTGGATCCTTCGAAAAGGACACCGTCAAAATCCAGGATATCGAAGAACAGGCGAGGAAAAGACACTTCTGCATCGAAACAGGGAAGGTCAAAGGCAGAACAACAAGGTTCAGTGAATACATTGTCTTCTAAAAATTAGTCGGAAAAATGAACACACGAAGATTAGCCAGCATCAAGATGCCGAGATCGAAAAGAAGAGAATACAACTAGAGGCGGAAATGGCCAATATCCTACCAAGGAAGAAAGACTTAGACGAAAGTGCTCAAATATTTGGAATCCCAAGCATCGACTTTGAAAAAGCAAAGGGACAAAGACCTCAAGGAACTAGTGCCCCCTGTAACTCCTCAGCCTCATGAAGATCAAGACAAGAAATCTTCGAAGAGGTGGAGGAAGAACAAGTTTACATGGTTCTGAGGCTTCAGGATGTAGAATGGCAAGATCTAGAAACTGACTCACAAAGGGGTAGACACACACCCTTCAAGACCATTAGCACCTGCTAAAATTGGTATCTATAATCGGGTAATAAAGAAGACAGTAGAGAGATATTGTGTACAACTGAAAGTGTAAAAGCAACAATCATGTTTTCTTCTTGAAACTCTTCTGCCTACACAAACAAGGAGCCAATTTTTACCAATGCTGTAAAGTGTTTTGGATCATGCAAAGGCTGTCTTCAAGGAACCAGCTACATGTAAGGCGGTTGCACCTAGTACTGAGAAGAAGTACAAACATTCTTCAAGAGACCCAACTTATATAAAGGAACTGTACCAGCAGATTTGATTATAGCATATACAGGAAGCAAAAGAGCCAATGTCCTAAGCACTACAGGACCTCCTCCAGATAGGGAGCTGAAAAGAAGGGACTTCATGGGACGAAAGGTAAAAAGAAGTGCTGCAACCCAGTGGTGAATCGCAAACTCCAACGCACTGCTAAATCACCATTTCTACCGGCAATGGGAAAAAATAGGGTAGCTGATGAAACACCTCCCACAGCAGTACCAAGGGAGAGCAGCTCACGTTGTGGAAGATGGTAAAAACATCGCCAATTGATGTTTAAAATCGGCATTGGATGTGGCAGAAACATCAGGAAGGCAGATGATGATGATGGGGATCACGGAGAGACACCACGCCTGGCTAAGAATCTCAGGTTTTAAACCGGAGGTACAAGCTAATATGCTAAATACACCCTTCAATGGAGAACAGCTATTAGGGAGTGCAGTGGACGAGACCCTGAATCAATTGAAGAAAGATAATGAGACTGCAAAGTCAATAAGAGGCTCCTTCCAGGCAGCAAAATCTCACCAAACAGAACAGTCATTTCAGGGAGGTAACCAGTCAGGACAGCAGCAGCAATCACACAGCTGGCAGCACCAACAAGGTAAAAGGTGCTTTTGCGGACGTCCATGCGGAAGAGAACAACCACAGTGGTAGGTAGGGGGGGCAGTGAGCAAGTGATTGTTCAGAGTTCACAAGGGGCACTCAGCCAACACCCATGAGTACAACAAGTGTTCAAACACAAGAGCTCCTACACTAAACACCAGTAGGAGGCAGATTACAAAATGGGTGTTAAAACTATTATAATTTGGATATTACATAGAATTAAACTAAGTGCCTGAAAGTAAAGCTCCAAGAAAAAAGGTACATTCAAAACCAGAGTCAGCCCACCTACTCAAGGAAGTAGAGGGGATGCCGACATAAGGGTCTATAAAGTTAGTGCCAAGACTGGAAAGAAACCAGGGAAACTACTCAACATATTTCTTAATTCCAAACCTAGATGGGTCAGGCAAACCAATTCAAGACCTCAGGTGTCTAAATAAATTCATAAGAACTCAAAAGTTAAAAATGACTACAGGAGGTAATACCAGAAATACAACTGGGGGATTTTAGGGCCACAATAGATTTAAAGGGCACTTGTTTACCCATCTCCGTGAATGCAAAGCACAAAAGATTCCTCAGATTAATCGTAAACAAGAAACACCACCATTTCAAGCATTGGCCTGTGGAATACAGTCACCACCAAGAGTATTCACAAAGCGCCTAGCAACTAGGGGCACATCTGTGGAGGCAGGGAACACATGTCTATCGCTATCTGGACGACTGGCTGGTGAGAAGAAATTCATACAAAAATGCAAACAGCATATGCAACAGGTGATAACATTATTTCAACTAGAGTTCTCAATTTACAGAGAAAAGTTATCACCCAAACGAGAATAGGAAAAGATATTCTTGGGTGTAAGAATAAATTCAATACAGGGGAAAGTTTTACCAAGCAAGAAGAGAACAATAGCATTTCTGAAGGAGATACAGCTTTACCCAAAGGGACAAGCTCTGACCGTGAGGACAGTGGGGAAGCTGCTGGGAATGATGGTTTCTTGCGTTCCATTAAAAACAAACACAAGGCTTCACGTTCTACCATTTCAGGAATGGTTGCAGTGTCTGTGGTCACAATCAACAGGGAGTTAGGAAGATCTATTGGTTGTCGGGCAGAAAATAGACGAAAATACAGCGTGGCGGAACAGAGCACATATACTACACGGAAGGAATTTCACACAGCCCACGCTAGAGGGATGGGGGCACACATGAGCAATCACAAAGTCAGGGGGAGTCTGGAAGGAACAGGATGCAGTACAGCACATCAACTTCAAGAACTAAAGACCGTATTCCTAGCCTTAAAAGCCTGTCAAAAGGAGCTCTGGGAGATATCAGTATTGGTTCAAACAGACAGCACAATCACCATGTTTTATATAAACAAACAAGGAGGGACCAAGTCCTACCTCTGTCAAACTTGAATTGTAGATCTGCGCCAACCAATAGGGAATGCACTGTTGATAGACTGGTTTGGGAAATTTGCGCATGCATTTCCCCTCGATAGCACTACTTCACAAGGTGCAAAATGCAGGATAAGCTGCATGACACTAATTCTCATTGCACAACAGCGGGCAAGACGGGCTCGGTTCACAGTAGTGATAGACCTGTCACAGGGTATGTTTCACAACATACCAATCAGACAAGACCTGTTGTCAATGCAAAAAGGAAAAGTGTTTTATCCAGAGCTAGAGTCTTCAAGTCTGGCAGCATGGCTCCTGAAGACTTGGAGTTCGGACCCTTAAAGCTACTACTGCATAAGATAATGGAAGTTACCAGGGAAGGCCAGTTACAAAGTACTCGGTTGCAAGATGAATTGCACAAACAATTCAGTTATGCCACAGAAATGAAGGTGTGATACTGCAAAGCAATCCTGGTGCACACTCAACAAGAAAGAAGGAAGGGAGCTACCATTGCTTTCCTAACGAATACTCCACTTCAAAACATTTGTATGGCAGCAACATGGTCATGAGTGCACACATTCACAAAACACTACTGTGTGGACATTCAGATTAATAAAAAAAAAAAGCTTAAGTAGGAAAAAAGGTCTTACAACATCGGTTTTTACCATATCATTGCTCATCTTCAACTCAGCCACCACTGTAGTAAAAACTGATACAAAGTTGATGTACAGCATGTATAACCAGAAATGATTTGCGCTGCAAAACGTCGTGTTTTGCTGATTGAAAGATTTTCTCGATTCACAAACGAACCCACCCTCCCCTGCCAAGAAGATGAGAGGGGAGATAAAGAAGGAAATCTGAAGCTAGCGACCAAAGGTGGGAGCTACTGAAGATAGCACGACGCCGCCGGAAAGAGCACCAAATGGAGGTAAGTCGACATCCACCAACAAGAAACACAAAAATAGTAGTAGGACAAATGTTTTTGGGAGCAGATTCCAAACCCAACCACTAGATGGCGTAATAATGCACATCATATGAATCCAAAAAATTCTTCAAGCTGCAAAACTACACCGATAGGTAAGAAACTAGAAGTTCTCAATGATTAATTCTTCACTCTAACGCATGATTTTGGAATACAGTTGCAAGCAGTGGCCCAAACATGGAAGCAATTCCTCCCCCAATCCCCCCAATTTCTAAAGCGTACTATTTGGAGAATATTTTGTAAACTAGTGGGAAGCCTTAGGAAAGTGCTTTGTTTTTTACCTAGAGCTAATTAAAATGAATCCGTGATAGTCCGATTTCTGCATGACAAAAGTTTTCTGGACAAACAAAAGTGAACGTAGTGATAAAAGTTTCAATTATCTAACTAAAACCCATGTTGGTAAAGAGCAAATTATTTTCTTATTAAAAAAGGAAAGATGCGTTTGAAGTATTGGAACTACTTAAAGGGCAACGTTGTACACAATACAAATAGTTCAGAAAGGAAACATAAGATGTTTTGATTAAAATATATATTATAGATTTAGAAATAGGGACTTTAGTTACGGCTAAATCTCACTTTCCTTAGGAATAGATCTTATTGGGTTTGCTAAATCAGTTTTACAATGTTTGACGGATCCCCACAAAATTAGCCGGTTACTGCATCTTCTATAGTTCAAGGTTTAATCCGATCTGCCCAGAGGTGAAAAAGTAGTGTTTGTCACAAAGGAGCAGTTTTGATTTTTGGTCTGATAGGTGTTTTTGCTCTCTGCTTCAGCCAAAACTGTAGAATGAAATTACACCAAACTTGGCAGATGGCCAGATCTCTCGGGCTAAAAACTTCTGTGGTTTGCCATTAATCTGTTCAATAGATTTTGAGCCATTTCCTTTATATAAAGTTGCCTGGGCTTCCATTGGATAAATAAGAGTGATGTCTTGACAGTTCGTGAATGGTAAATTAGAAGAAATAAATAAATGCGACTGAACAGGTTGACATTTTGCCCCTCAGCTGGTCGCAACAGAAAATATTTGTTGCTGCTGGCTTTGCAGGATGCCAGGCACAGTGAAGGAGGCATTTAAGTAGTCAGGAGCAACATCTCTGACCCTAGGTAGCTGGGGAGAGGTGGGGGGGGGGGGGGAGAACATTCCAAGGAATTGAGATAATGAAATAAAGCTCCTGGTTTCACTGCGGGATTCGCAGATGCAGTCTTCGATTGGTGAATCCTATGAACTGGCATTTTGCCTTGAATTTTCAGCTACAATTTTTTAGAACTTTCATAAATCCTGCAAAAACACAAGTAAGAAGTCCCTAGTGCAACTGCCCACGGCCTGGGTGGCAGGCACAACTGGTGTGAGTGGTATGAAAGAATGAATCCACGAGCAGGATGTCCTGGCGCTAGGCTTGAATGTAAGCCCGGTTCTGGGTGCAGGGCCCCTTGGGTGCTCCCTTCCACCTGGAGAATGTTCACTGTCTAGGGTTGTTCACAGGGGTTGGGAGCAGGGCCCAGCCATTGCCCCCTTCCCTGACCTTGCTATGCAGACCTGAGGGCCCACACAAGGTTTTTGTTTTTGTCGAGGACTCCGTGTACATAATTGCAAAATCACTACATTCACTGGAATCAAAAGTTGTTAAAGAGAGCTATGTATATATAAATAATATTAAAATTCCCTTCCAAAACTAAAGATAATTGAAAGTTATGGTTTTAACTCGAATCTAGAAAAAAATAGCTCTTTTTTAGGTCTCGCCGAGCGACGCAGCGCATGTGCTGCTCACCTTGGCAAGATCTATTGCCATCGACTTGGTTGCCGAAGGGGGACAGAAGATGTGCACTTGCCCAGAAAGCCGATGTGCACGCTCATGCGGTCTCTTCTCTGGCAATGTCAGCTTGCGGCCGTCCCAACAGATGTGCACGCTCACTTCGTCTCGCACGCTCTCCCACCGCGCTTTCACTTATGCGCACTCAAACAATGCCCCGGCTGCGCTCGTGACTGCTCTGTGGGCTGAATATTTTATAGTACCAGGAGGGAAGGGCTGCGGAAGGAGGCACCGGTGAGCATCCATCCGGGCTGCATCTGGCTCCCTGACCGGCACCGCAGCCTGCAGAGGAAGCAGCGATGCCTGGTGCCTCCTAAGGTCGAGAACCTCTTTATATTTTATTTTACAATGTGGGACGGGAGGCTGCCTGTTCGTTATCCAGGAAATGGCCTTTCTTATGCGTTGCTATGCCAACTGCCTGCAGACAAGGTCTTCCAAAGTAAGCACGATAATGTCATTATTTTGGGGCTATTGCATCCTGGCATGATAGCTAAGGGTGTGTGTTTGTGTGTGTGTGTGTGTGTGTGCGCACGCGCTCGTGGTAGAGGGAGCTGGCCAGCTACATGCATGTCTGGGGTGTGAGGGGCAGGCGTAATTAAATGAAACGCCCATCAGTGCCGCACGACTGTGAATTATTGTGCACACTCGGCTGGAGGCTGGTGCCTGCGCCTTGACTAATCTGCCTCAGCGCGGAAGGGAGCGCTGCTCGCCGTTAGCCATCTTAGCTGAGGCTCCCTGTCTCCTCCTCCTCGCCTTGCCATCCCTCGCTGCCGGTGATGCTCTCGTCCTCCCGGAGGAATGCTGGCTGCACCGGGCTCCGCCACGCCTTCCTGCCGCCGGTGATGCCCAGTCGAGGAGCCTGCTGAAAATGGAGCCTGGAGCCCCTGTTTAGATTGCTTTTCTGCCGCGCCTGTGTGAGGTTTTCTCCATGCTTCGCCAGCAGCAGCCCGCCTCACCTTCGCCTCTTTCTCTTGCCTCTGTTTATTTACCACAATGCTTTTGACTAGAAATGGGCAAAGGGTCGCCGCATGATGTTTAAATCCAGCCCTGTGCATGCCTCTTCAGTATGAAACCCCTTGTGTTTCCTGCAAACCATGGACTACTAGGCCAGCAGGAGAAGCACTGTGTGAGTATACACACTGCAAACGCTGTGCACCCCAACGTAAAAGGACCATTGCCGCCTTTTTGGCGAAAGTACTGTTAAATATGTTTAAGTTGGGGCAAAGACGTTACAGCGATAAGTTAAATGGTGACGTGCGAATCAGTCAGCACATAGAGATGGGTGTATACCAGTACACTGATGCATACACTTACACATACAATACAAGTGCGTTGATGTATGTGCATGCTAGAGGCTGTTATTTTGTGGTATCACACATCGGAACTATGTCTGTAGCAATTATAACCGGTGGAGCGTCGGTTATGAGTTATAACATTTTTCATATAATTACTGTATAATATTTAACAAGTTTGACGTGTCTTTATGACTAGATGGCATGAAGGTGTTTGTGTGTGATTTAGGACCACTTTCTGTGTGATCCTGTGTAGGTATTGAGAGAAACTATTTGCTTTGTGGGGTGGCGCTGCATTGTCTATGCTAGAAAGGGGAACTTTCACATTAAAATCCGCTCTCATATTCAGGGCTTTAAGTGGGACGAAAAAAACTGGGGATAGTGGGGGGGTCTCTAAAAGAGCTGTGGCAAACTTGCCTACGGGATGTGGGCTGCACAATTTGGGGAAGGGCCTAATTTGAACTCTATGCTGTACACAAAAAAACTCATGCGCGTTTATATGGCCTCTAAAATTGCTCCATGTGTGATAGCTGAGGCCTAAAACATAGGGTACACGGACTTGGGTTCACTAATAAAATTGTCATCATAGTGCGGTAAGAATATTTTGTCAGTGCATTTTAAAAACTCTTTTTTAATAATTGTGTCTCGAAACAGTGACATAATGTGATGCCCTAAAGTAAAACGCTACTTCGTGTTTAGGAAACACCTTTTTTTTAATTTTGAAGAAACTTTATCGAATCAAAACAAGGTTTGCAGCACAATTTACATTCAGAGCCTGACTGCATCTGGCAATGACTACACATCGTCTCTATAAGACACAAATCTATGCAGGCTTATGTGGATTTGTTTTTGCTAATATCAGATTGACATGCATTTGCAATGCAATATGTCTCGCATTTACAAGAGTTTGAGCTATTGGCATTATAAATGACAATGCCTTTTATTTGTGTTTTGAAAACCTGAAAGCAGTGCTTAAACAGCACATTGTACTTATAGTTGTTGCTTGTGAGAAGCAAGGCTGGCAGTAACTGCGCCTCTTTTACTGCCAGCTTTGCTTCTCGTAACCTAAGACTATAAGTACAAAGTGCGTGTGTATGCACCGCTTGCACGGATTCAACACACAAATAAAAGGCATTGTTATTTACAACGCCAAGAGTTCAAACTCTCGCAATTGCGAGACCTATTGCATTGCAAATGCTTGTTTTAATTGCTGTTAGAATCGCAGCTGCTCCTCACCCCAAGCTACTATTAATGGCATCACACCTGACAACACAAATCACTCCCCTAAAATGCATAGTCGTTGGCATTGTTCTGGGTGCTTTGGGTATGGGGCGTGCCCTTCAGTCACTCTCCCTGGAGATTCACCCTCCCGCAGTAGGCCTCAGTGGCCTCCTCTCACTGTTCTCTGGGCTTGGACCTCGGACAGTAGTTGTTTGTGTCCCTGCCTTCCAAGAATGTCCTGTTTAAATTGGAATTTAAAACGCACACACCCCTGCAGTCGACCTGCCACTTCCCAGCGCTGCTTGCCCCCAGCCTCACGGTAGCAGATATATTTTGTTTTTGACAAGATTTCTACAGATTTGCTTCACATGACAAAGGCATTTCAGAATGCTTTCTCCGTGGCTATGAGCGGTGCAGGTTTGCACACAAAACCGATGGTCCTGGGGTGGGTCACGGCCACGCCTAAGCTCCATGTACATCACGTGCATCACCAGTGCTAGGTCTGTATCGAGATCAGGATTAGAGGCGAGTGTTTTGGGGCCATAAACGCTTGTCAGCCTCAAGACAAAAATGCACCAATTGGTTTGTGAACATAAAGTGAAGCTTGGTCTTTAAAAGTGCGAACGCTCCTGCTGCAGTAGTACTCTTGGTATAGTTTACAAGTCACAGGTTTAAATCAGCGGTGTGCGAAGATTACACAAAATGACGTGGACTGTAACACGTGGCGGATTAGTAGGTACACGTGACGGATTAACGTTTCAAAAAAAAACAAACCAACGAGATACCACTAGAAGACTTGTTCAAGCAGAGTGTCTGCTCAAACCAGTTTCACGTGAGGAAAAGTGACCTGAAATTACGTAATACAAACCTTTGCTGTAGTCACGTAACGCAAAATGTGCAATGCGAAATGTTTCAAATTTCGTGAGCATCATGTTTAGATGTACAAAATTTAATTAGCTGGATATTCCAATATCCAATCGTAACGTTGGCATGTTCGTATATGTACAGCTTTCTGCGCTCTGACACCTAGCGGTTAAATCTAAAATGTTTTTTAAAATGTTTCTAAACAACATTTTGGCTTCATGAGATGATTATACCAGTAAACTCAAAGGTGTGGGAACGACGAAATAATTGTAGCTTTAACACCATCCTCGTAGTTATTTTTCTACTTTAGAATTAATGTTTCAATTAGTTTTGTCTTTTAATTTATTAGTTCCTCGTTCAATAATGTGTTTAATCTGTTTTGGGATTATGATCAAGTTTTATAGATCATGAGAATGGCTACGCTTTATTGTCCTGACGTACAATTAGCTTGTGCTGCACGTACCTTTATTTGTGAATGTGCAGTTCAAGTGCCACCACCAAATGAGAAACGTTTTACTTGTTCCAATATGAGTCACACTCTGTAATAATCTAATCCCTTTTGTGTGCAGATTGGCAATCCTCTTACAAATCCACTTCATTTGAAGGGGCCATCCTGTGAATGATGTCTCAGTGGTTCTCAGGGCCTCAGCTGACGTCATCAAACAAATGAACATTTTCATTTATACCCATCCTAACCTGTCGCTGTATCAGGTTGTGTGTGTCATGCATTTTAATCTTACTACCTCTTATAAACACACCAAAACTGTTTGCTTCTGTCCTCCAGTAACGAGTATAGAAATATTAAACAACGTAAAAAAAAAAGTGGCGTCTCTCTTCTCAATGACATCATCCTTTACAGTATCAGTAGACTTGCGTCACAATATCCATTCCAATGAGTAGCCGCCTTCTTTACTACCTTCGGTCTTGATATAGGCTTCACTCAGTACACAACCCTACCCAAAGCAAAGGTCACAGACTAGATGCAGTTTTCATTATAAATTTTTACATGAGGATTGACACCATCCATCTAGTTGCCTGGTCAGACAATGTCCGATGGACTTTCAGCTCCCTCTTACCTCTCTCCCCACCAAGGATGATTATAAGATCTCAATCCACAATATTAATTTTTCCTCCTTGACTCAATGAGTCCTTGCTCCTTATACTAGTCTCTTCTCTCTCAATTCTGCTTTTAATATGATGCGTGAACACTTCATACCAGCTATGAGCAATGTGCTGCCTTCCGTTTCTAGAAAGTCAAAAACTAATCTGTTGGTTCAGTAGTAAACTAAAAATGAAACCAGCCAACTGTAGAGCGGAGTCAGAAAGGCACACCCATTCATGCAGTTCTATTCATGTTGAGGCATATGTTGCTGTAGATACACAAGCTGTGCATACTACGGCCATCCAGTGTTGGGCCCAGATGTGTGCAAGTTGTTTTTCTTCAAAGAAGTCTTTTGAGTCCTGAAGTGCTGCGATGACTCCTCTTGCTGATAATACGCATGTTCATCAACTCCATTGAAGTTTGTTTTCTTTCTGCCGTCTGGTTCGGACATGTGCTCTCGTGTTCTGGTTTGACACTGCTGCAGTCCTCTTTTCACTCTCCACGGTTCTTCCCCACTGTCGGTATTGTTATTGAACACGTTTTCCATTTGTCTCTTGTCTCTGGTCGATGGCTTAAGCTTCTCCGGGGAACTCTTGGGTCGACTTTGGCCCATGTGGGCCTTTGCACTTCAGGCCCTCCTTCTGTCTCCTGTCCCTTAACCATGTCGCAATGGTAATAGAACGGATGCCTTTTTATTACTGTCCTCGCTGCCACACGAAGTACCCTAGGACTGACCTCCATCAAGTCTGTAATTTGTGTCTGTCTCCCAGATATAACGAAGTTACCTGCAAGGCCTGCTGATCCAAGAAGATCCTCCATGACCTTCAAGCTTGACGCCACGAGATGTCGTGAAGAAGTGAAGACTACACACCAGACCCCATCGGCCCCTGAAGATCATGAGGGGGTACATCACCCTCAACCTTGGGCATCAGATGAGGGGACCTTCTCCCCCTCTGATAGCTCCAGCTCTGATTTGGATCGAGGACTTCCTTCCAGCGCAGCATGCACTATAAGTACAGACTTCCCTTGCCACTGCTCTTATGTTGAGCAGATCCAGGATAAGGATCGTCCTGCTGCTCTGGGGCCTCCAGTACGGCTGTCGGAACACTACTGCCTTTGGCCCATGGTCTCCTCTGAACACCACCTTCAGATGTCTGCCCAGCATCGGTTTGGCACAGAAAAAAAGTCAACGCCAGCACACACTGCGCCGGCCCGCCCACTGGAGCTGACACCTTCAATGTCTAAGTCGTAAACAGCCTCGGAGCCAAGAATCTTGAAGTCAACATCGAAGACCAGCCTCAGCTCAGATGCTGTCGAACCAACCCACCAAAAGCTGCAAGAGGAGAACACCACCAGCTAGAAACATCTCATCCATCCCCATATGGGCTGCATCCGAGCCGGCCCTCTGGGTTCTGGTGCTCAACCCTCCAAGCTGCAGCTTTTTTTTGAAGAAGCTTTGGACTTGACCCTTTCGCCCAAGCATTGCAAGATAGCAGATATGGCTATTAGCCCCTTTGCCCTTTTCTCCTTCCCCACCCAGCCCCTCTCCACAGTTTTCCCCTTCTCTGCCTGTTATCATGCAACCCGCATCCTTGCACAACTCATGGGTCTCCTCACTCAGACACAGAGAAGGGAATACCTTTGATACATCTCTACAAGGGGATCCCTGGGCTTCCTATGATGCTGATCCACCAGGTAACATAGACCTAGAGTTCTACCCTGCACAACCCTGCCCCCGATGAGTCCACCTCGTACCATTAACTGATTGATAGGAATGCCATCTTCCATAAGGTAGAATCTCCATACTGAGCCTTTGGATGAGGACTTCCTTTTTGAAACCCTTTCCTCCACTCACCTTTCTACCCAGTACCTCCCCATGCTCCGGGGCATGCTCCATCACACCCCTGATTTGTTTCAGGATCCCGTCTACGCCAGGGTTATCAGGCCCAGGGTGGACAAGAATATAAGGCGTCCCCTACTAATCTACTGGGCTAGATCCCATCCGATTCCTTGTGGTTGCAAGTGCTTGTAAGATAGCTAACTTGCCAGCTGCTGGTGATGCCTCTCCAACAGATGAGGGTAGTAAAGGCAGCGATGCAGCTGATAAGTGAGTGGCTGCACAATCGCCCAACCACTGGCGGATTGCCATTTCTGTCAGCTTTCTCTCTAGCTATGACTATGACCAATGGGATAAGACGAAGGCGCTCCGCTATCATTTCCCACAGGAGCACCGAAAGGAGGATTACGAGATTGTTGCTGAAGTGAAGCAGGTCTCTAATACCACCATACTAAGTGCCCGAGATGCCACAGGCAGTGCTGTGAGGGAAATCAACTCCAGTGTCCTCCTGGGCAGGCATACCTAGCTCTGAATCTCAAGCTTTAAGCCGGACGTCCAGCAAAATGTACTCAATTTGCTGTTTAGTTGTCAACATCTGTTCGGCCTGCAAGTTGACCAGATGCTGTAAAAAATCAAAAAGGATACATAGACAGCAAAGGCTTTAGGCGCCCTTCAAATGCCAGCGAATCGTGGCTTCTTTTGTTGCACTCACTCTCATGGAGGCACAAAGTCCACCTCCCCAGATGCCTCCATGACCTACCAGCATTCAAGGGGCTCCCCTTCAGAGTCACCACAGCGCCCAGGGTTTTCGCCATGTGCCTCATGGTTGTTGCCTTCACTTGCGCAGGCAAGACGTCAACGTCTTACCTTATCTGGACAACTGGCTCATCAAGAGTGCCACCCATCAGAAATGCTGCAAGCACACACAGGTCACCATCACCCTACTTCGCGAACTTGCTTTTAATATCAATGCCACAAAATCCCCCCTCCAACTACTCCAGATCCAGCCCTACCTAGGGGCAACCCTCAACTCGTAGGTTGGTATGGCCTATCCAAATACTTACAGGAAACAGTCCTTTCAAACACTCATTCCTCTTTTCCAACCAGACCGACAAGTCATAGTTATGACAGTTATCCACTTCCTCAGCTTGATGGCCTCTTGTTTTGCTACAATCCTCCATGCCAGATTACAGATGCGTCAGTTGCAGGAGTGCTTTACACACCAGTGGTCTCAAGCGGAGAGTCATTGAGAAAATCTAGTGTTCATCGGCTGTAACACTTGTCGCTCTCTCTGCAGTTGTGTAACGCTAACAACCGGTTGCAGGGGCGGTCTTTTATCGACGCAGTTCCACAGGGGACCATAACAGACGCCTCCCTTACGGGATTGGGTGCGCTCTTACAGGATCTGACTGTCCAAGGTCAGTGAGAAGCCAGCCACCAGAGTCTCCACATAAATTACCTGAAACGACTAGCTGTTTACCTTGCATCAAAAACATTCGTCCTCCACCTGACTGGCAAGGTAGTCCTCCTCAAGACAGACAACATGACAGCAATATATTATCTTCAAAAGCAAGGGGCAACCGATCTCACCAACTCTCTCACCTAGCCCAGAGCATTTGGCTTTGGGCTCTGTGACACAAAATCGATCTGCTAGCAGAGTACCTTCTGGGAGTGGACAATCTCCTAAACAGGATGCATCAACAAGTCCACAAGTGAGAAAATCACCCTCAAGTCCGCCTCCAGTGGGGCTTGCCAGAGATAGACCTATTCGCCACAGCAGAAAATTCAAATGCCTAAGCTTCACTTCCAGATATCGACACCCACAGTCCAGAGGCAATGCACTTTTAATGAGTTGGTCAAGTTGATTTTCCTATGCTTTTTCTCTTTTCCCATGACTCTCCTTTGTGGTTCTAAGGCTTCGGCAAACACCTCTCACCGTCATTCTGGTGACTCCTACCTGGGCTTGCCACCCCTGGTTCGCGACTCAGCTCAAGCTCTTGGTGGTTCTGTACCAGAGGCTCCCCAACAGGCCTGACCTTCTCACGCAGAACCATGGCGAAATCAGGCACCAGAACCTCAGGTCTCTCAATCTTGCAATCTGGCTCCTGAGTTCCTAGAGATTGGGTACCATAATCTTTCATCTGAATGCATGAGAATTCTCAAGGAAGCTTGTATGGCCTACCACCTGTGCCTGTTATGTGGCCAAGTAGAAGAGATTCAGCCAAAGTGCAGGGATCGGGTTTGGCCTAAACCTCTATACGGGTACACTTCGCTGCAGTCGCTGCCTATCTTCAAAACAGACCAACACATTTTCGCTCTCCTGAATTCCAGTCATCAGGTTTTTATGGAGGGTCATTCCTTCTGGTTCCACCAGCTCCCACCTGGAACCTCAACATTGTCTTGACTTTCGATTTCCTCCATTCCTGTCCCCCTCATTTTCTATCTTGGAAGGTGGCGTTTCTGGTTGCCATCAATTCGCTCAGATGTGTCCGTGAGCTTCAGGTACTAACCTTGTAAGAACTTATTTTCCAGGTCAACAGGGAAAGGGTTGTCCTCTTCACCAACCTATAATTCCTCTCCATGGTGGTTTCTCAGTTTCACCTTATCCAAGCCATTGAATTCCCTTTTTTTCCCCCCACAACCTGATAGGGTTGCGAAACGGGCGCTCCATGTTTTGGATGTTAAGCAAACCCTCATGTACTACATTGA
The DNA here is from genome assembly GCF_964204655.1 of Triturus cristatus. Lineage (NCBI taxonomy): Eukaryota > Metazoa > Chordata > Amphibia > Caudata > Salamandridae > Triturus > Triturus cristatus. The sequence goes on along the minus strand of NC_140583.1, from coordinate 294,266,147 downwards.
CAGAACTAAGCATTTGAGAAAAACACAACAGGTTTTGTTGCTTTCTCCTAACCCCACAAACGGAAAGCCCTTTCCAAATCAGGCATTGCAAGATGGATAGTAAAGTGCCTCCAGACGTGCTGTGCTTAGCTAAGATTACCTTGCCCGTTCCTCCTAGAGCCCACTCCACTCGCAAAAAAGGAGCCTCCATGACTTTCCTGCTAAACATTCCAATAGCTGACATATGCAAAGCAGCTACACTACACACCTTTACCAAATATTACTGTGTGGATGTGCCAACCCACCAACAATCCAACATTGGCCAGGCAGTACTTCATACACTTTCTCAATATTCTGCAAAGCCCACTGCTATCTACTGCTTTTCAAAGGACTGCTTTACAGTCTGTGTACAGCATGTGTATCTACAGCCATACATGCCTCGAAGGGGAAATGTTACTCACCCAGTAGGTATCTGTTTGTGGCATGTAGTTCTGTGGCTCCACCCTCCTCCCCGTATACCTGTGGCCAATGCAGTAATCTTTCTAGCTTACTTTTCTGTTTTTGCAAGGACATCTCTCTATACATCACTTTGTTTTTAAAATGTGTCCTCACAAAGAATTGCGTCGATGGCTATGCGCATTTCATGCAAGAGGAGGAGTCTTAGTACCTCATCCCTCGAAAGACTTCTTTGAAGAGTAACAACTTGCAAACATTCAGGCCCAACGCTAGATGGCAGGATCATGCACAACATGTGAATCTGTAGCACTACATGGCACAAACAAATGTCTACTGGGTAAGTAAAATGTTTCTTCTCACCACACCAGCCTCAGGTGTTCTACTAACTGTTTGATTCAGAGTGATTATATCCCGCAGCCATTTGGAGATGACCGTGCTGATGGCGACAATTCAGACTTGGGACTTGTGGCAGGCCAATGGGCTTGATGCATCCCCGGGAACTGGGTTGATTACTTCAGCTGGGCCTCCAACCCAAGAAAGTGCTTTCTTCGCTGTGGTCATTAGACCTGCATTAGAAGTTTAGGGCCTAAAACTTCCTTTTGTGGAGGTTAAAACTAACTTACTGACAGAGGTTCTGCAACCAGAACAGGCTTCCCCTGTGCTCGTTTCCCTTTAATGTGGCCCTGACTAATACTTTGATGGGCACATGGACAAAGCCTTGTTCATGCCCACCGGTGAACCGGCAGATTGTCAAATGCCACAGGCTGAAGCTAGGCTTCCCTGATTTTCTGGCTCAGTATCCCACTCCCGAGAGTCTGGTGCTACAGGGGTCTACTGGCAAAGAGAATCCTAACTCTTTTCCACAACTCCCCGGACAGAGTCAAAAAGGATCGAAGCATTCTGGAAACATGTGTTATTCTGTGCCACCTTGGCTTTGAATTCAGTCAACACCATTTGTTTACTCGGCTGATAAACGCACGGCCTTTGGGACATGGCTTTGACATTTTGGCCTCCCTGGCACAAACCATTCAGAATGGCCAGTATGGGTCTCAGTATGTCCCTTGGTCTGGCTTGAACACCACTTGTTGCTGAGGCCAAGCAGCGCGTACCAGTGTGGTCCTAGTTTCTATTTTTGATGAGATCTTTTATTTTTCTGGGGATGTCCAGACCTCTGTTATTAATATCATATTTGACTGGTCTCGTCTATTTGGTAGTAAAGTAGATTCTGCACTGTAACGTTTTAAGGAAGGAAAGGCCATGTCGCATTCCTTGGGCCTTTGTGCTCTTGCCAGGCACTCCTCTCAGCAAACCAATACCTTTCACAGCTTTAACAGATGGTTGGACTATAAACAATGGAGGTCCCTCCCCCCCCCCCCCCCCCCCCCACCCCCCCCACCGCCTCCGCACCCAACCCAGCCCTTTAGGGGTAGGCAGTGGGGATCAGGACACTGATCTTCTCTGTACCCTCCGCTCCGCCATCATCCTTGCGGCAACAACCTCCAAACCACTTTAGTTTGCTGTTAGCAAATCACAACCACCCTGGAGGAGGTCTGATCCAACACTTTTTTCCAGGGGCAGTGACGGATTACATTGGACAGATGAGTCCTCTAAATTCTCCAACAGGGATACACCCTGCCATTACTTTTCAAAATGCTATATTTTTCACCTACATTAGAGCAGCTCTAGAAGAGCCACCTGAAAGTCTTACTGCAGGTAGTGCAAGCTCTCTTGTTCAAAGAGCCCATAAAGAAGGTGCGTGACTTGGACCAGGTAGCTGCTTTTGTCAGCTATGGGAATGTTGCATAAAAAGGCCATGGATGCTCCTATTTTCCGAGTAGAATATGCTCTAGGCGGTATAGACAAAGTTCTTTTGGCTTTGATATAACAAAAGTGCACACATGCCTATGGGGAAATGTGTGCCCAACATGGCACTTAGAAAAATGCATTTTTGTGCCTTTTTCAAAATTCACACATGGTTACCATCAACTTGAAGTTGATGGTAATTAGCGTTTCCTAAATTCACAGTTCGCATTTAGGAAAGTCTTCTTACATGTGCATTAGGGATTCACAAATTGCGATTCCCTATTTGCATTCGCAATTTAGGTAATCACAAAAAATTGCGATTGCCTAACTTGCGAATGCAAAGCCTTTCGCACATAAGCAAAGGCCATTTTGTATTCGCAAATGGCCAAATTTTGCGATTCGCACCGTTTGCGACTGTAAAATACTTTCATATATCTAGTGCTAAATCTTTTATCATAACTATTTATCTACAATTGAAAGTCTGGGTTTATTAAATGCAACTTTACTCTACGTATATTACCTTCCTAAGGCATATAGTTACCTTCCATGTACTTATGGATCTTTATATTTATTACTGAGCTTCTAATTCAGCAAATCTAATGCACTACCAGATATCATCCTATATCTCTTGCAATATATCCTCTAACTCATCTCAAACCTCATTCTACTACTCTTTCCAATGCACTACCCTATTCCTCACCCTTTCAAATATATCCTCTACCTCCATTCTCTCATTCATCCCAAACCCAATACAACTGCTATGATCCCCAAAATAACCCTTTCTAGACTCTACCCCTCCTTGCATCATCTCATATCTATTTTACTATTCACAAACTAGCCCGTCCAAAACTTCACTCTGACTCTTCCCCTCCACCTCCTCTTAACTCACTTCAAACCCCCTCCTGCTGCTATGAACTCCCCAAAAAGAAAAAAAAAACTTTCAAGACCCTTCCCTCTTCTATTACTTTTCAAGCCAAATAACAGACTAACATGTCCACCACTCAAATTAGTTTCATATTTTCCTATACTAATTCCCCATTAATCCTGTTTGGTTTCAGGAGTAGCGTGCTACCCACCAAAAAGCACTTCAACACCTCATCAGGGGTAGCAAGAACTATATAAATGCAAACACTTCCCTCTTTCATCCCTCCACTATCCTTTCCGATCCAAATAACAGACTAACATGTCCACCGCTCAAATGAATTTCATATTTCCCCAGACTAATTCACCACTAATCCTATCTATTTTGGTTCCGGAGTAGCGTGCTACTTACCTAAAAGCGCTTCAACACCTAATCAGGGGTAGCAAGCGCTATGTAAATGCAAACCTTTTCCCTCTTATATCCCTTCACTATCCTTCTTAATCCAAATAGCAGACTAACATATCTACTGCTCAAATTGATTTCAGATTTCGCTATACTAATTCACCACTAATCCTTTAAGGGTTCCGGAGTAGCGTGATACTCGCTAAAAAAGCACTTTGACGCCTTATCAGGGATAGTAAGCGCTATATTAATGTAATTACAATACAATTGTATTGCACCACAGTCACATTTTGCCTGTATGGTCATTTGTAATGGACGAGTTTACTGCATAATGCTTTTCCAGAACGCTCTTGCCCAAGGAGGCAAGTAGGGCATTACTGTTGTGTCCAATTCATTGGCAGACACTGTGCTTTATGAATCATACTTAACTTGCACGTTTTCTTGTTATTTGGGACTGTAAAGAATCAAGCAAGGATCAAAATTGGACTTGCTGTTTTTCGAGATGACATTTATCTCTTTTAGAGGTGGCCCCTAGTATTCCAATGTTGTCTTTGTGAGTTTTGACGAACTACTAAATATCAAGCTAACAGTCCCAATTTTTTTTTCTTTAGCCTCGGGATCACAGGGAAGAGGAATTCGACCTCCAGATATGGGTTTTGACAACAGAGCATCCACCAGCGGTAATGTCTCTCTGATGCTGTACCTTTTCTTCGTATCATGCCTTCGAGGTCCACGGGTGGTGAGGAATGTGTATATTAAAGTAGGGAGTATGTTAACAGAGAGTGACATAAAACCTTACTCACCTTGAGGTAGGACTTAGCTTCATGATGTGAACTTGTGTGATAATCGTCTTTTTCAGAGGACTCTATCCTCTGTATGTAGAGCCTGTAAAAGTATGGTTTGCTCCTAGCCTCTACCTGTAAATTCTTGCTTGCTTTCAGGTGCCTAACGTGAGGTGCCTGGGGCATGCAGCCTTCATTTACATCCGGTTTTTACAAACTTTTCATTGGCATGACCCCATTTTCCTTTTTTTCACCAAAGGCCAGCAATGTCACGAGCCCACTCGCTCCATGTTTAACATTATCTTGAATAGGATTTACAAGTAATTGATCTTGCCCTACTGGCCAAAGAAACACACGTTTATACCAATCTCTTATTCGTTGCGCTTGTGTATAGCAAGACATTAAAACTACTGTGTCCTGTCCCTTGTTCTTTAGTTACTGTTCATGTAATCCATAACAGGTCCAGGAGAAGTTTAAAAACATTTAACCTGCTTATTGTGGAGTTGGTCTTTGTTTTCTAGCATTTCAATCTCGCTGAAATAGCCTTCCAAGATGATTGCGTTCCAATCACCACATCTAGCTGGTCTCTGTGAAAGTTTCAATCCTTGCTAAGTGTCTCCCCGTAGAGTTGTTGACACTTAATCTGCGTTTCAGTTCCCTTCAGTCCTTGCTCACTGCCACTTGAATGATATGCCTGTACTAGAATATTATAGGGGGACTGAATGTTCTTAAAACATTTGCATGTCAAGGAATGCCTTAAATGATTATTTGACAGTGTTCACGATAATGGCACTGAACTTTTCCTATGCTTGTACATGTGCTGCACGTGCCTTGGAAGGATGTGATCTGGTCTCTACTGATGATGTATATTTGTAATGTGCAGGGCTGCTGGTTTGTGCACTGACATTTTGTTTATATTTCTCTCTCCGCAGGCAATAACAGCCCCCATGGCAGCCCCACTGGCATGGATAACAACATCATGCTGATCATCATTGTCTGTGTTGCTGCTATCACGGTCCTCATCGCAGTGGTAGTCGCTATCATGTGCACTCTCCGCTCGTCATCCTGTCAACAGAAAAAGTATGAACCTTGCAGAGTGGGATATCAGAACTATCTCGCTCCACTTGCAACACCAAATCTTAGTTACATTTCTAGCACCGCAGATGCAGTAGTGGCCTGCCTAGCACTGTTGCTAGTTGGCATCATGCCCTTTGTTTGAGACATATTTGATTTTGTTTCCTGACATAGCCATTCCCAGCCTTCATACCCATGTACCCAGCCCAGAGACTTGCCATTAGATTGTCTTTCCTGTGTCCCAGTGTGTTTGAGTGGGATTCTCGTAAAGACCCATAAATTCCAAAATTCTAGCTAAAAACTTCCAGTTAAATTGGTTTAAGCAAGAAGAGTTTTTGGGAGAGATTCCTTTGCTTGAAAGTTGTTTCAGTTGATATGTAAGGGAATCAAATGGTTGCATCTTCAGTGTTATGATGTCCTCCATCAATAACATTTAACAAATGTTGTACATACAATGCAGGTACCCTAAATCTTTGAGTAATTCTTTATTATAAGCCAGTATTTGGAGCATAGCAGTTAGTAAATATTAGCATACTTTAAGAAATTAATTCCGGATGAGCAAATTATGAACTCAGGAATAAAATAAAAGTAACATGCTTGCATAGCATCATCTTAAAGTTATGCCTGTGCCCCCAGATATATTATGCAGATGCATTAAGATATCTAATTGTTGCTTTAACTTCGAAGTTATAAAATTTCGATCCTACCTTAACCCAAAATAATTTGGTTTTAGGGACTAAAATAATTTGCACTCGCCAGGATTCACATTGGTTACCACTGTGACTTTCACATTGCTTCAGTGAACTTCAGCAGGTGTCTTCACCTATTGAACAAATTCACAATGCTATGCAGCATTTCCAAATTCACCGGTATTGTATCGGAAATGTGTGTTTATGAGCATTGGCTCATGTCTCTAAACCTTTGTGACTATAAGTTTTTCTCCATGAAGAAAAGATGAATGACTGCAATAAGCATACTGTGAAATTTCTCAAAATGGAAAGGTTGTTGGGTGCATTTAAGGAAAGTATCAGTTGTATTGCACATCTCTCAATCCTGGAATTATCTGCCACTTTTACAATACACATGTTAGATATTTCGCCCCTCGTTTATTTTTCTATAAATCAACGATTGTTAATTACCAAGAAGCTAATCCTACCAGAATCAAAAAAAAGTTTAAGCTCTTGATACATGCCTTAATGTTAAATAGCCAAATTATTGGTGAGTACTTACTAAGTCTTTCTTTTTGTAAACTGCATCCTTCAGCTTTTACAGTTTGTCATTTATTTTTAGCGAATTATGATACTCATTTTATTTTGTTTATTCTGCTATTTTGCAGAGCGTGTTTTGTATATCTTAAAAATTAAGCGTATATGAGCGATCTCAGAATAGTGCAAAATATATTGACTCTGAATAGTTTTACAGGTTTATCTTTGTAGGTATATATTCTGGTGCACTACTTTCACAAGCTATTAAAGCAACACCAGTAAATACAGATAAGGTGAATGGTTTAGATTCCAGTAGCAGACATTGAAGGATACTTTTCGGTTAGTTTTACAGTTAGATTTACTGGATCTGGTGGGTGCTGTCAGAGGCTGGGTAGGTTATAATGCTTTGAGACTTTTGCGGGTTAATTTGAATCCTGGCTTTGTTTTTTGGTTTGTCTCAAGGTGTTCTTCCCTTGAATGCCTTGCAAATAGAAATGATTTCTTGTCTGGTGAACCAGCACCCATGAAAATGTATGATTACTGCTATTGTATGTCATATTGTGGGCAAGGATTGTGCAGGAGAAGGTTACCATATTATTTTAGAGGCCAGCCTTTCGAATACCATATGAAACTATTTGGAAGTAGTTGCAGATCACTCCTTCCATCTCTCATCTCTGAACTGGATACCTTCTTGCCTGTGAAAAACTGTCGGATTACTGGGACGGTCTGCTGGATTTAGGCAGAGAACAATTAATTGAAAGGGACTAAATACCAGGAGCAGTAGTTTCTGATGTAATTTTCTGACCAAATCGCTCTGTGGCTATGCCTCCTTCCTCCCGTCACGCTCACAACCTTCACCCTCTTACATCCGTCATTTATCCGAATTCACTGTCTCCTTTCACCCTCTCAGCTTTACTGCTCATCAGCACCTCTGCGACTTTCTCCCACCCTTCTCCTGTTGTGTTTCCAAACTTACTTTCTTTTATGCTCTCAACTTAATTTACAAGTCTTTCTTTCTCTGCTTCCCATACACCCTTTACCTCTTAACTCGATAGCAGTGTTTTTTCGGCATTACTCCAATAAATTCAGATAAGGTGATATTACAGAATGGTATGCTTCCAAAAAACTGCTTTGCAATTTTTCATAATTCTAAACTTCTGACCCCTGCCATATGGGTCGTGAGTGTTAACTTTTTCTGTGATGCGTCCCCTAAATTTTGTTGTTGTTTATTTTACATGTTTATTTTAAATAGGAAAAGAGCAGCATGTAAATCTGTGAATGGGTCTCATAAGTACAAAGGGAGCTCCAAGGATGTGAAACCTCCAGACCTCTGGATCCACCACGAGAGGTTGGAATTGAAACCCACCGACAAATCACCCGACCCAAACCCAATTATGACTGACACCCCGATACCACGCAATTCCCAGGATGTTACTCCTGTTGATAATGCCATGGATGGCCCAATCCACCAACGTCGAAATTCCTACCGTGGTAAGTATTTTTTGTGGATTCACATTATTTATGGTGTGCAGGGATCGTTACTTTGAGTGCTAACCATTGTAGTCGATATCACTGGTCACAATAATCGGTGACAAGGTGGTGAGGCATTCTTACTGCCATTATTATGCTGAATACCCTCCAGATTCGCATATGATATAGCAAATACCCTGACTGTGCCCTTTCTTAATTCAGTTATAATTGCATTCAACCAGTTGATGACCTGTGCAAAGACTTTTTAAAGTAGGAAAAAAATGATTTAAAAAGAACGCATGTTGGTGGCTGGATCTAAGTTTTAGGTTGCTCTCGGGATGTGTCATGCTGCATTTGCGGATAGATCAATCAATCCGCGTTGGTAAAGCGCAACTACTCACCCATGACAGTCTCAAGGGGGAGGTGGCTCCATTGAGGGCTGGGATCATCCGAAATGCCAGGTCTTGAGGTCCTTCCTGAACTGGAGTAATGTGGGAGTTTGGTTATTCTTCTTACGACTGGAAGCCAGTGGAGACCCTGAGCTGTTGGGTGATGTGATTGTGACGGGGGATGTCGAGGATCAGTCTGGCTGCGGCATTCTGGGCAGTCTGTAGTTTGTGATGGAGTTTCTTGTTGATTGCGGCGTAAAGAATGTTGCCATAGTCTAGTTTGCTGCTGATGGAGCATGCATCACAATTTTTCTGGATACGGTTGGGATCCATCTGAAGGTCTTTCGAAGCATGCGGAGGATGTTGAAGCAGGTTGAGGAGACTGCGTTGATCTGGCGATTCCTTGTGAGCGATGAGTCTAGTAGGATGCCGAGGTTTAGTGCGTGGTCTGTCGGGGTGGGGGAATTTCCGGGGGCGGAGGGCCACTAGGAGTCGTTCCATGTGGAGAAGGTGGAGCCAAGGATGAAGACTTCTGTCTTTTCTGAGTTGTTTCAGGCAGCTGTTCATCCAGCTGGCGACGGCTTTCATCCCTTCTTGGAAGTTGTGTCTGGTGATGTTGGATTAGTTGGTGAGGGAGAGGATCAGCTGGGTGTTGTCTGCCTGTGAGACGATGTTGAGCCCGTGGTTCCTGACGATGGATGTGAAGGTGGCCATGTAAACGTTGAAGAGGGGGGGTCTGAGGGAGGAGCCCTGGGGTACTCCACAGTTGGTCTCTGTCGGTTCCGAGAGGTAGGGAGGGAGTCTGACCCACTGAGATCTGCCAGTGAGGAAGGAGCGGATCCAGTCGAGGGCCTTGCCTCGGATGCCGGCATCGTGGAGTCTGGTGGCTAGGGTGCAGTGCGAGATGGTGTTGAATGCAGCCAAGATGTCCAGGAGTATGAGGGCAGCCATTTCGCTCTGGTCGAGGAGGGAGCGGATGTCGGTGAGTAGGGAGGTCTCGGTGCTGTGATTGCTTCGGAATCCGATTGGGAGATGTCCAGGACGTTGTTAGCTTCGATGAAGTTTGCTAGCTGGGTGTTGAAGGCCTTTTCAGTGACCTTGGCTGCGAAGGGTAGCAGGGCGATGAGTCTGACGTTCTTGAGGTCCGTCTGGTCTGCGGATGGTTTCTTTAGGAGAGGGTTGACTTCGGTGTGTTTCCAGTCGTCTGGGAAGGTGGTGGTCTCAAAGGAGCAGATGATCATTCGACGTAAATCAGGTGCGATCGCAGAGGTGGCTCTGTGGAAGATGTGGTGTTGGCAGGGGTCTGAGGGTGCTCCAGAGTAAATGCTTTTAATTGTCTTCAAGGTGTTTTCTGTCGTAAGCGGGATCCATTTGTGCAGGGTCTGTTGGGTGGCGTCGCTTGAGGGGCGTGCTGGAGCGGTGAGGTGGTCTTGGTTGTCAAAGTTCATCTTGATCTTGTGGTGGAAGAAGGAGCTGAGTCTGTTGCAGAGGTCTTGGTAGGGTGGGACATCTGTTTTACTGCAGGGTTTGGCAAATTCTTTGATAATGGAGAAGAGCTCTTTGGTGTTGTGTGCATTGGTGAAGATTCGATCTACAAGAGATTTCTTCCTTGTGGATTTGATGAGTTGGTGTTGTGCAGTGGTGGCTGCTTTGTAGGTGGCGCGTGTTTCCGGGGTTTTGTTGTTCCACCATGTCTTTTCGAGTCGTCTGCAGGAGCATCTGGATTCTTGGAGTGAAGGGGTGAACCAGCTTGCTTTCTTGTGGCTTTCTGAGGCGGGGAGAGTGTCGGCGCAGTTCGTGATCCAGGAGTGGAGGTTGCGTGCTGCGGTGTTTGCGTCTGACGTAGTTGGTGGTGGGTGCTGACAAGCGTGGAGGTGAGCTGGTCTTCAATGACTTTGTTCCAGCTTCTGCGGGGGAGGCAGTGGGCGTGCGTGTGTACGGTGGCGTGCATGTGTACCATGCAGTGGTGATCTGTCCAGAGGAGTTCCGTGGTGTGGCTGTAGTAGACACTGTTTTGCAGCATGAATCTTTCTGGATTTACTATGCTGTGCATTATTCCGCGGTCTGGTGGTTGGGTCCGGAATCGTAGTCTTTCTTTTGTCTTTTTTCTTTTTTTTTTGTAGCCCAGGTGGGCGTCGACGTCCCACCATTTGGTGCACTTCTCGTGACGTCGTCCTGCGGAAGTCCCACCTCGGGGCGCCATCTTCAGATTCTTTTTTCCGCCGTTGGGTCTGGATCGTCACCAAGAAGCTCCAGAGTTTTTTGCGAAGATAAGAAGAAAAAGCACGAGTTTAATCAAAGAAGAAGTTGAGGAAGACTACAGAAAGGAAGAACAACAAGCCAGGACGACGAAGAAGGAGGAGAACCTCGAGATCTTCGACGTCCAGTGGAGAATGCGCACTCGGGGACACTGAGCGCCTGAATGGACAAGACACCTTTTAAATTCTGCCGTAACTGCCACCATAAATACGCGCAGAAGGACCAACATCCGGGCTGCAACCTTTGCCTGCCAGTTGACCACGAGAGCAAGGACTGCAACGCCTGTTCGGCCTTCACACCGAAGACGCTCCGGGTGAGAGAGTGACAGAGGAGAGCCAACTACAACATGGAGGGCATGTACGAACTGGGCCTCTCCACCGACGATGAAGACAACGTCGCGGAGGGACTTGATGACTGCACGGTCGTAGAGGCCGATAAGGATGACTTCACGGTCGTAGAGACCGATAAGAAGACGTCTGACAAGGTAGGAGAGACGTCGAGCACTAAAGACTATCGAAAAACAGAGTCAAAGTCCTCGAAAGGAACACCGGTGCCGAAGATTTCGACGACCGCGAGCGGAGCCAAGGACGAAAGGCCCGGCGGATCCTTCGAGAAGGACTCCCAGGTGCCGAAGACCGCCGAAAAGCAAAGGTCGTCGAAGCAAGGCCAAGAAAGTGGGCGTTCGACTTCGAAAGATAAGGTCGCGTCGACGCAAGCTCCATCGAAAAGACCAGCGCTCGACGCCGAACACGCCTCCGAAATGGAAAAGAAAAAGAGGAGGCAGAGATGGAGAGCATCCTTCAAAGGAAAAGGGAGTTCGACGAGAAGATATAAAAATTCACTATCCCAACGAAACCACCATCGATCTTCGTCGAAGTCGAGGAACAGAAGGAGTTCGACGCAGAAGAACTGTCGAAGACTCCCGGAGAGGAAGAAGAGGACATTTACTATGAGGGAGAAGAATATGAGGAACAACAATCGAACTACGGCTCGGCGCCGTCGACGACACAGGACCTGGAGTGGCAGGACCTCGACGCCGAAAATCCAGAAGAGCCTGTGGAGACTTACCCTTCGAGGCCTTCACCACCAGATGCCATTGGGGCTTACAATATGGTAGTCAAAAGCACGGCTGCAGCTTTTGGTGTTAAGCTGGAGGAAGAAAAGCCAAAAGCAGACTTTTTACTGGAGACACTGCTCCCCATCCAAACTAGGAGCCAGTTCCTCCCCATGCTCCAGAGTGTCATGAACCAGGGGAACGAGGCGTTCAAGGCCCCAGCAACATGCAGGTCCATCACACCTAGGACGTAGAAAAAATATAAACACTCCTCCCAGGACCCTCCATACATCAAAGGATCCGTCACAGCAGATTCAATCATTGCATCTACTGCCAGGAAGAGAGCAAATGTCCCGGCAACCTCTGGACCACCTCCAGACAAGGAAAGCAGGAGGATGGACCTGACTGGGAGGAAAATAGAGAGAAATGCGGCAATGCACTGCTGCATGGCGAACTCCAATGCCCTACTGAACAGGCACCAATACCAACATTGGGACGAAATGGGGGAACTAATCAAGCACCTTCCCGAGCAATACCAACAAAGAGCTGCCCACCTAGTGGAGGAAGGAAAGAATATAGCAAACTCTTGCCTTAAAACAGCCTTGGATGGAGCAGAAACCTCAAGCAGGCTGATGGCAATTGGAATAATAGAAAGAAGGCAAGCCTGGCTCAGGATTTCGGGCTTCAAGCAAGAAGTTCAGAACAACATCCTGAACACCCCTTTCAACGGAGAGATGCTGTTCGGAGCACCAGTGGATGAAAAACTCACCCAGCTCAAAAAGGAGAACGAAACAGCAAGGTCCATGGGGGCCCTGCAATTCAGAGGAATGAGAAGAGGTACCCCGACACGGAGACCTTACGGAAGAGGAGGAAACCAGCAGGGAACGTCACACCAAACATTCCAGCAGGGCTATCAAGGCGACAATCACGGGCAGCAGGCCCAGCAGAATCAAAACTGGCAGTACCAGCCTTGGGCCAGTCCTTTCGAAGTAGGGGGAACAGACGAGGCCAAAGACGCAGAGGGGGAGACCAACCCACCTCAAAGTGACTTCACACGGGAAAGAGTGCTCACCCACAAGCATGCAACACCAGTAGGCGGCAGACTGAGACGTTTCCTTCAGGAATGGCAAAAGATAACAGACAAATGGATACTCAACATCATACAGTTCGGATACTGCATAGAGTTGGAAAGGAAACCACCAAACAGAAAACCAAAGAGGAGGGAACACTCAGGACAGGAGCTAGTGCAACTCGTAGAAGAAGCACAAGAGCTACTCATAAAGGATGCCATGGAGCCAGTACCATTCAAAGAAAGGAACAAGGGAGTGTACTCAAACTACTTCCTGGTACCAAAGGTGGACTTAACACTAAGACCCATCCTGGATCTACGGTTCCTAAACAAGTACGTAAGGACGCAAAAATTAAAAATGACGTCCCTACAAGAGGTACTCCCGCAAATGAGAGACGGAGACTTCATGTCCACCGTGGATCTCAAAGATGCCTACCTGCACATCCCAATGAACAGGCAGCACAAAAGTCTGTTAAGGTTCGCTATCGGCAAGGTACACTATCAATTCACAACCTTGGCATTCGGGCTAAAGTCCGCACCAAGGGTTTTCACAAAATGCCTGGCGGCAGTGGCAGCGTACCTGCGGAGGGAAGGGATTCATGTATACCCTTATCTCGACGACAGACTAATAAAGGCAAGTTCACGCGAAAGATGCGAGGAACACGCACAGTGGGTCACGAACACACTAACGAAGCTGGGATTCTCAATACACTGGGGGAAATCCTCTATGGAACCAGAACAGGTGAAGATCTTCCTGGGGGCACAGATCAACACCTTACAGAGAACAGTGATGCCCAGTGACAAGAGAACACTGACCCTGCTGAAGGAGACGCGCCTCTACCAGAAGGGGCAAGCTCTGACAGTGAACAGCGAGCAAGATCATGGGGATGATGGCGTCATGCATTCACCTAGTTCCCAATGTAAGCCTACACATGAGGCCTTTGCAGGAATGGCTGTAACAGCAATGGTCACAAGCAAGCGGAAGTTGGGAGCATCTAGTGGTTGTAACGCACGCTGTGCAAGAAGAGATAGCATGGTGGAACAGGGAGAACATAACTATAGGGAAGCCCTTGACACCACCAAGCCTAACGGTGACCATCACCACAGACGCATCCCAGATAGGATGGGGAGCACATATGGACAAGCTCAAAGTGAGGGGTCTGTGGACTCCAGCAGATGCGGTCAGACACATCAACTACCTGGAATTGAAGACCGTATTCCTAGCCCTGAAAGCCTTCCAGAAAAAACTGTACAGCCAGAAGGTGTGGATACAAACAGACAATACAACAACGATGTTCTACATCAACATGCAGGGAGGAACACAATCATTTCCCCTATCCAACCTGGCGCAGGAGATTTGGAGATTGGTCATCCCACTCAACATAGACCTGCTGGCCATACACCTACCAGGGAAGGACAATGTGGAAGCAGACTGGCTCAACAGGCAGACTTCAGCGTCCCACGAGTGGGAGCTCAATGGACAGGAAACGCAAAGGCTATTCAGAAGGTGGGGTACACCGACAATAGACCTGTTTGCAACACACCAGAATGCAAAATGCCAACGCTTCTCATCCAGACAACCAGATAAACAATCCAAGGGGAATGCCCTATGGATAAGCTGGTCAAAAACATTTGCCTACGCTTTTCCACCAATACCACTGATACACAGGGTACTCAACAAGTGCAGGACCAGCAACATGACGCTGATCCTAGTGGCACCACAGTGGGCAAGACAGACCTGGTACTCACAAATAGTGGAGATGGCACAGGGACCACCACACAAGTTCACCAAAAGAAAGGACTTACACTCCATGCAGAACGGAGAGGTTCTACACCCAGAGCCAGAGAACCTCGCCCTAGCGGCATGGCTCCTGAAGACATAGTTCGCACACCTTAAGCTACCTCGAAGCACTATGCGAGTGCTCCGGGAGGCAAGGAGACAGACGACACGGAAATGCTATGGGGAAAAATGGAAGAGATACACACATTGGTGCAGGAAAAATAAACTGCAAAATAAGTTGACAAGGGAATCAACGGTGCTGAGATACTTCACGCACCTACAAAAGGCTAAACTATGTTCATCCTCACTAAGGGTACACCTCGCAGCGATTGTTGCCTACACACAAGGTGAGACGGGTGAAAGTTTCTTTACATCAAGAGTTGTAAAGAGGTTCCTGGAGGGGGCAAAAAGGATAGCACCACCAAAAAGAATGCCGCCGCCGGCGTGGAACCTCAACTTAGTCCTAACGGAACTTATGAAGGCGCCCTTTGAGCCCATTCACAAGGCCTCCCTTCAAATGCTAACAATGAAGACAGCCTTTCTGGTGGCAATAACCTCACTGCGCAGAGTAAGTTAGCTGCAAGCGCTAACGCTGCAAGAGCCTTACATCCAGATACACAAGGACAGGGTCGTAATGAGAACGGACCCACACTTCATGCCGAAGGTGGTGTCGGCATTCCATATGAACCAGACAATACAAATACCAAGCTTCTTTCAGAACCCTACCACAGGCGCAGAAAGGGCACTGCACACTCTAGACGCTAGAAGGGCGGTGATGCACTACATCGAGCGAACCAAGGAGCACAGGAAAACTAAGCAGTTTTTTGTGTCCTTCGCAACCAGCTTCCTGGGTAGACCATTAACGAAAGGCACCATCGCGCAATGGATCGCACTGACGATACAGTTCAGCCACAAACAGGCAGGGCAAGAACTATCGGAAAGGGCACGGGCCCGCTCCACAAGGAAGAAAGGAGCAACAATTGCTTTTCTGGCAAACACACCCATTCAAGACATATGCCTGGCGGCAACATGGGCTTCAGTGCACACGTTCACTAAGCACTACTGCGTGGATATACAAATGAACAAGGAAGCACAAGTAGGACAAAAGGTGCTTCAACATATATTCAACGACCAATGCTCATCTTCCACCCAGCCGCCACAAAAGTGACAAACCGCTACAAAATTGATGCACAGCATAGTGAATCCAGAAAGATTCATGCTGCAAAACGAATAGTTTACCTGTCGGTGTAGTTTTGCAGCTTGAAGATCTTTCTGGATTCACTAGCGAACCCACCCACCTCCGCCAGAAAGATGAGGATGGAGAAGAGGGGGGAAAGACAGAATGGAGAACAAAAGGAGACTTAAAAAGAAATGTGAGAGAGGATATGATTGAGAAGAAATACTGAAAATTGCCTAGGGTTAAAAAAAAAAGACCAAAAAAAAAAGAATCCGAAGATGGCGCCCCGAGGTGGGACTTCCGCAGGAAGCAGGACGACGTCATGAGAAGTGCACCAAATGGTGGGACGTCGACACCCATCTGGGCTACAAAAGAAAGACTACGATTCCGGACCCAACCACCAGACCGCGGAATAATGCACAGCATAGTGAATCCAGAAAGATCTTCAAGCTGCAAAACTACACCGACAGGTAAACTATTCGTTTCCTCCGCTGAAGACTGGGTTGAGTGTGTGTCCGGTTGTGTTTGTGGGGGGGGCGGTGACTAGTTGTTTCAGTCCTATGTTGGCAAGGTTCTCTAGGAGGAAGGCAGTGTTTGAATTGTGGTTATCCAGGTGGAAGTTTAGGTCTCTGAGTAGGATGTAGTCTGTGGATGCGAGAGCGTGGGGTGCGATTAGGTCAGTGATGGCGTTGGTAAAGCTGGCGCTGCGGCTGGGCGGCTTGTAGATGAGGGTTGTGTTCTATGATGATGATTATTTGGATGTAGAATGGTTTCTGTGTTTGTGTATGACAGTGGGTGTGGTGGGTCTGTTGACCTACAACATTGGGTCTGTTGATCTATGAGTGATGGAGATTGATAGTGAGTGTGTAGGCATATGATGTGTGGTGTGTGGCCATGTAGCTGTGGTGGCATATGATAGTTCTTGTGTTCATTTATGATGTTGTATTTTGGGATATATGATGGTTGATGTGCCTCTGCCCCTTGCATCCCCTCTGTTGCCATCCTGTCCTATTTATGCTGCAGTGCATCTCCTCTGTGCCCCTGCCCCTCTGATGTCCGTCTGACTCCCTGCCTATCCTATTTAACCCCTGCAGCCTCCCCTGTACCTCTCCACCAAGCAGCTCCTCAGAGGGTGCCTTTTATCTTCTGACTGCTGCCAGGCCCTCTGTAGTCCCCACCCAACTCGGCATGCCCCTCTGTGTCCTGCATCCCCTCCATGTGCCCTATGAAGCGTCTGTTAACTCTCACTTGTGTGGTACAGGTTGGAGTAGTGGCCATTTCTTTTCTTTCTTGTGCATGGGCAAGGTGCTTAGTGTTTGGGGATCAGATGCTCACCCCTCTTAGGCCATTAAGCAAGGCAGAGGCAACAACTCCTCTTCGATGCTTAGGAAGGCCATGAGAGTTAATTTTAAAACACGCTGACCAAGAGACATGTGAAACCCCTCCTCCCTCGGTCCTGGCCAGGCTACACTGGGAGTGGTTGAAGCATTTTTCGTAGATCTCTCCCAGCCTGCCAGCAATGCTAGGAAGAGAAATTTAAATATGGCTGTCTCCCAGGCCTGCACAACAAATTAATAAAGCATATTCTGTTCTCCCGTTTTGCTGCTTCATGTTTTTTTGTTTTTGTTTTTCTACCTGATGTTCATGACCAGTGGACAGGGTAGGTCTTGTGCGTGCTCAGTGCTCATGAGCAAAGTGTTGCAGATCTGAAGTATGGCATTCTTTGTACTTGCAACCTACCGCTAGCAAACTGAAAAATAAGCATACTTTGTTACACAAACTAGACACATCTGTTTTGGTGTATATCTCCCAAATGGCTAGTTAGATTTTCACTAAATCATGAAAATGCTCCAAATGATGGAATAAACGCCATAAATGTTTTTAACATAAGTTTTGGAGTTACATATGATGAAACTTCTTCAGTGGTAAATTCCAGTTTGCGACCGAATAACTGTTTTTGAACACTCCCACCCGTTATAACGTTTGAACTGTTTGATCAACACAAAGTTTTGGCATGCCAGTTTTGTCCAGGTGCAGGTTGGTTAAGATGGAGATACGTTATTAAGGCTGCTTGTTACGGTTTGTGTGCACATACAGTAATGTCTATATATGAGATAGTACTCACTGATTGTAAATGCCAACTTGTGGATTCTGGCTTAATAACCTGTTTTGGCCAAGAATGTACCAATTGATGTTGCATGTCAGGTGATTGGCTAATCTTGGGACAGGTAAATTGCAACTTGTTTTTAGAGTCTTACAGTTCGTTTGGATAATTTTACAAATTATATGTGTTAGAGGATTAATGCTGGTGACCAGGATGATGTTTCATTAGGTCCTTGCACATAACCATTGCCAATGTAGCCTCTTGCGGGCCCTCATATAAACATCTCCTCACTATTTCTGTAATGCCTCCAATTTGTGACCAAAGCTATAAGCTTGTTTGAAAAGTTCTGGTGATTCATTGTAGTTTCTCCTTCATTGAAAAGCTGAACCTAGAGACGGGTTTCCTTTATTGCTTTGGTTGAAATGATTTATAGTTGAGGATCGAGCTAGCATCAGAGACATTTTCCGAGTATGTACGAGTTAAAGACATGCTGCGTGGTCTTGTGTTACACTCTGCATGCATTCTGCCAAATAGTGCTCCTGAGACTTCTTCCAGAAGCAGTGCACGATTTTGCCCAAAAGATCGCCGCAATCTGTTTAGCAGTACTTAATCTATCTGGTTCTGCCTTTTCCCTTCTTAATTGATGTGGAATCTCCCTGCACATAAGCATGGAAAAGTGCCAGACCTAATTAAAACCTTCTCACCAATCCCTCAACCATCACCCAAAAACACACTGATTGGCTCATTTTTCAGGAATAAAAGTGGTGAAAAAGTCTTGCTTATGTACATGGTACTGGCATGGTAAACTCATAAAATGAGGTAGAAGTAGTTTCCGTTCCCACCACTGTGGCAGGGTACCAACAAATTGACATTGGAAAGTAGCCTTCAAACTAAGGTCCCAATTAAGAGTTGAGCAGTGCAGGGTGGCCGCAATTAGTTGCACTCCTTTGCACTGTTAAAGCATACAGTAAACATAACGGAATGTATTACAATTAGGATATAATTCTGGGTCATTTTCCTATTTGCCGCCTGCTCTGAGCCAGAATTAAGAGTTGATTGTCTGTGAGAGGAGTCCCCAGTCTTGGAAGATGGTGGGGTGAGCGTTGTTTGCTCCCCCAAGAAGATTTCAGGCGTCAGGTGTTTAGACAAGCTACAACTTTACCTGCAGCCCTTGCCCCTAGTGTTTCTGGACCCAGAATTATTGTGGAGCTTGGTAGTTTCTGGACCAACAGATCACTCAGTATCACATGGAATACATCTCCCATGGTTATACCTCTTAGCCTGACTGGTATTCAGGCCCTAAGGTTAACCTTAAGGAAACTTTTTTTTTTTTTATTTTTTTTTTTTAAAGACCTTTATTGACACTGCATCTTAGTATCACAGCAATATGCCTACATCCCAGCGGGCCGGCACTGCAGCACTCACTGTTCATGGTGTAGGGCGGCGAGGATGGAAACACAGCAAGTCGCCTACAACCCCATGGGGACGGCCGCGTCTGGTGGGCAAGCATATGGGCAATCGTCAACACGGGTCATCAACAAAAAACATAACCCCCTCCGAAAACCATAAACCCCTATACTAAAGCCATCCGCGCCAAACGCGCCAGAGCATTTTTACTCCATTACCCATCATTCTCCTTCCAGTCCAGGTCTTATGTCCCCTTCAGGACTAGCACAGTCCCCAAAACCCAGTGAGGTAGACAGCGCAGCCCTATCTCCCGGACAGTCCCAGTCTCCCCTCGCCGTCCACTACATGTCCCCCACTCTGATTCGGTTCAAGGATTGTGTCTACAGGTGTGGTGTGTGCTAACAAATATGTGTGAAGAGGAGCCCAAATATCTCTAGGACGTGAGGATGGTGGCATTAAGTCAGCAAAAATGTGGAGCAGCTCCTAGCAATAAATCAAGTCAGCCAGCCAGTCCTTGAATTTAGGGGCACGACCCCGTCCCCATTAACTGGCTATTCGTCTCTTCGCCATAAGGAGAGCAAGTGATGCGTACCTCTGCACCTTAACAGGGATACGCTCGGTATAGCCGAGAAGGACCGTGAGGGGATCTTCCTGCACGTGTACTCCCGTCATTTCATCCAGCGCGCATAGTATTTCCCTCCAATAGTCCCTGATAGGCGGGCAGCCCCAAGCCCAGTGTCCAAAGTCCGCCCCTTCTGCTCCATATCTATCACAGCGGTCTGTGTCGCACAAATGCAGCCGGTGAAGCCGGGGCCGGCGTGTAATACAACCTATGAATATATTTATAGTGTATCAGCCGCAACCTACTATTGGCAGATATATTGCCAGTCTTCCGGCAACAAAAGGCCCATTGCTCAGTCGTAATGGAACTGCCTAGTTCCGCCTCCCATTTTCCATTAGCCGGAGCCGGATCTCTCTCCCACTCCCCCTGTGTTACACGATACTTCTTTGATACCGCCCGGGCCGGAGATGATTGTTGTAGCAGCATATGTAGAGGAATCATGACGGTAGGCTCCATTGGAAAACACTGCGTCGCAGAGCGCGTGTCTTGCCTGAGCCGCACATAATAGAATAGGTCTAATGGCGTGGGGGAGGTATCACCAAAGAACTCCTCGCTGGTAAGGAATTTCCCATTTTTATACAATTGGCCCCAAGTGAGACAAGACAGTTTGCGCAGCATTCAACGACACCCCCCTTCCCCCGTAACTGGCAGGTCGTGCCTCCCCATTAAAGGCGCCAGAGGCGAGTAAAGTACCGGACAGTGCACTTTGTGCGCTAATTCCCGCCAGGCGCTAAGGGTACATTGTACTGTGGTAGCCGCCATATGCCTAGGGACAGCCAGAGTGCTTATATACGCTGTACAAGGAGTGGGCCTCATGTACCCATCTTCTATTGCTAAATGGGGCGTGTACGGAGGAGGGTGCATCCAATAGGCAGCGAAGTGAGCCTGGGCGCATAAAAAATATAATTCTATATCTGGGACTTCAAATCCACCCGAATCATAAGAGCGAGTGAGAACCTCCCAGGCCAGCCTGGGCTGCTTCCCACCCCAAACTAGCCGGATCATCTGAGTGTTAATGCATTAAAAAAAATATCGACTAGGGGCAAAAGGAATGTTGGTGAAAAGATAGAGAAGTTTAGGTAACACCACCATTTTAATCAAGGATATCATGGCTGCCATTGAAAGAGGCAGCGCTATCCATCTGGTGACCTTGTCCGATATGTCCTCAAGCGTACAACCATAATTAGCGCGCATTAACTCCTCCCGGCAGCGGTAGACGTGTGTACCGAGGTATCTGAGGGTATCCGCACACCACTCCAACGGGTAATCTGGCCTAAACACAGAAGTGGAGTCTGTGAGGGGGAACATTTGTGACTTCGCCCAGTTCACCTTAATGCCGGAGAGGTGGCCGAACCGAATCAACAGACGGAGAATGGGGTTTAGACTAATGCCAGGGTCCCGCAAATATAAAGTAAGATTGTCTGCAAATAAAGAAATGAAGATCTGCCGTTCTGGGTATACCAATGCATGATCCCGAAAGTGTTGTCGCACTTTGGCTGAAAGTGGTTTGATGGCTATGGCGAAGAGAAGAGGTGATAATGGGCACCCCTGACGAGTGCCACGTGTAATCTTGAAGGGGGACGACTGGATTCCATTCACCATAACTCTTGCTCGCACACCCGATAATAAGTTTATCCAGGCCAAAAATCGGGCGGGGAAGCCCATCCGCTGCAACGCAAACGCTAAGTAATCCCACTCCAGAGTCAAGCGCCTTAGTGGCATCAAGAAATATGGCAGCCGCGCTAACGTCAGGGTCAATGTCCTGTAGCAACGCAAACAACGTTCTCAGGTTATAAGATGTACCCCTTGTAGGCACAAATCCTGACTGGTCAGGGAGTGCCAGGGCCGGCATGAGAGGACTGATGCGGTTAGCAATTAATTTAGCCAACATTTTGGAATCCACGTTTATTAGAGACAAAGGCCTATACGAGTCACAGTATTG
Source organism: Triturus cristatus (assembly GCF_964204655.1). NCBI lineage: Eukaryota > Metazoa > Chordata > Amphibia > Caudata > Salamandridae > Triturus > Triturus cristatus. The sequence goes on along the minus strand of NC_140583.1, from coordinate 294,244,311 downwards.
AGGTGATTTGCCCGGCTTAGGAAGAGAAATTATATGCGCCTCTCGCATAGAAGGAGGAAGTATCCCAGTCTCGCGAGCCTCCTCATATACTTGCCGCAGTATCGGTATGAGTAATAGGTGAAACGTTATAGAATTCGGCCGGAAGGCCATCCGGCCCTGGCGCCTTTCCGGATTGCAATTGCATTATGGCCTCTATTATTTCCTTATCTTCGTGATGTCGCAATAGGAATTCCCTCTGACCATCCCCCAACCAAGCGATTGCGGTATCATCAAAAAAGGAGGAAAAATCAATTGGGCAGTCTCTGTGAGTTTTGTACAGACATTCATAAAACCTGCGAAACGTCGCTACTATCTCACATGTGTCTCTGTGCGTCTGCCCATCATCATCCACCACCTCAAGGACCATGTTGGAGAAATGCGGAGGACGAATAAAAAGCCGCGAGGACTTTACCTGGTCTATCCCCCTCACCGTACTTGAGAGCCTTAAAATATTTCCCGCGAAACCTACACTCACTCTCGGCCGTCTCCTGATATTCACTAAGTACACTGCGTAATTGAGCCTGTAACTCCGGCGTGGGACTAGATTGTATTGCAGCCTCTATGCGCTTAAGGTCAGCGTCCAGTCTGCGTAAGGTGGAACGTATGTCCCTTAAGATCCCTCCACTCTTAGCCATGCATAAGCCCCGTATGGTGACTTTAAAGGTTTCCCAGACTGTGGAGTAGTGCGAGACCGAATCTACATTGCGAGAAAAGAAATCCGTGATCTCCTGCTCGAGTTCCCACTGGAATACAGCGTCCAGCAGGGACAGCTTATTCAGTCTCCAAGAAAGAAATGGAGATTCCACATGCGGTGGATTGAGAGCGATGAGCACTGGAGAATGATCTGAATATGTCTGGGGAAGATGTGAGGTGTTTGTAACCAAGGGGGCAAGACCCGCAGTTATAAGCCACGCATCAATTCTGGACCAGGATGCACGGGCCGTATTGTAACAGGTGCCTTCCCTCCCCAAAGGGTGCATATGCCGCCATGCATCCACTAACCCGAAATCAGTCATGATCGTTTTGAGGGTAGATTGCGCATGTGAGTAATGATGTGGTTGCGGGTGGGAACTATCCATGTCAGGGTGAATAGTGACGTTGTAATCCCCTCCCCAAAGTAGATGTGTGGACCCTATCTCTAAAATCTTGCCCCACAGGATCAGGAAAAACTCTGGGTCATCATTATTCGGCCCATAGCAAGACACAAATGTAAAAGAGTGATTAGCCATCCTGCCCCACAAGATAGCGTAACGCCCCTGTTTGTCCGCAATAGAGCCTATTGGGGTGTAGGGGAGAGATTTCCGTATGAGGATGCATGTTCCCCGAGCGTATGATGAGTATGAGGAGAAGCAGGTGTAACTGGCCCATCGTGCAGCAAAGGAGGGGGGGGGCAGTGGGACTGAAATGCTTTTCTTGCAACATCGCACAGTGTATCCCATGCCGGTCTAAATAGGACAGTATGTGTCTTACGGGGTTCTCTCAGTCTGCTCACATTCCAAGTGAGGAAATGATAAGTGGGGGGTCTAGTGCTGTCAGTCATTGTAACCCCACAGGTATGTCATTGGTGAGGAAAGACCTGACTCAAGTCGACAGCGGTATCTGGGTGTATAGGTTAATAATATAACAGTGGCACGTGGCGGAACGTATGCTCCATTATGGCTCAATTGAAACAACTCCCTTCCCCCTCCCCCCTCAGCAGCCCAATCCTGCCGTGACTGTCAGCCCTCCCCCCCCCCCCCCTCCCTCGTTACCCATAAGGCCATGACCCCAACGTGGGATCGTGGCTCAACCATTAACATTATCAACAAATTAATTCTGCTCTGATAAGGGTTCACCCCATGGGTGCCGTCTAGAGGGCAACCAGGTGCTTACTCGGCTACTGTCTGGTGTATCAGATAAGTTCAATGCAGTCCGCTTTCCCAGCATTGTAGTCATTCTGAGCTGCCTATGGCATCCGCTGGGCCTGGATCATGAGTCAGAGTTCCTTAAAGCGCTATTTCCGAGACACCATGATTCCAGAACTACACTCAATTCCCCATGTGGGGAAGGGGGCCAGCAGCGACCTCTCCAAAGTGGCGGCAACTTTCACAATTTCCAACCTCTGTCTCCCATCATTGTCAACAACCCGGCCCCTGGAGCGTGGAATGTGGTTCAGCGATCCCTGATTGGGATAATGCACTCATAGGGCGCAGCACTCTCCATTCACTCTATATCAGAAGTGCCCCCTCCATCCACCGTTCGGCGGGGCGGGGAGGAATGTCCCGTCCCAGGCCTCGGCAAGGTCTTTAGAAATTCCTGCGCTAGCTGTGGAGAGCTGAAAAAATGGTGTTTGCTCTGATACGTAACTTTGAGTCGGGCAGGGAAGAGCATCACATAAGGAATATTGAGCTACTGCAGCCGCTTCTTCACCGGGAGGAATTTCCGTCTCTGGTCCTTCACGGCCATGGTGAAATCGGCATAGAGCGAAATGTTCATCCCCTCATAGCGGAGCTGACCCTGTTCGCGTGAAAGGCGTAAAGCTGTTTCCCGATCCCGGTAATTTAGCATCCTGGCAATTATCGAGAAGGCCTCCCTGCCAAACAGCGTGACCAGGAGGCGTTCCACATAGTCCTCCATCCTGCCTGTCGCCGTGGACTCCGGTACTCCCAGAATGCGGAGGTTATTTCTCCTAGAATGGGATTCCAAGTCCTCCTTCTTAGCCGCTATGACTTTCAGGACTCACTCCAATTCAAGCGTTTTCGTCGATGTCGCGGTGGAGGAGTCTTCCAAATCCGAGATGCGTCTTTCCGCTTCCGCCAGGCGATCCTCATGCTTGTCCACTCTGTGTAACCCCATCAAGACGAGCATTCATGGAATCCATTTTAGATTCAATGGATGCGAGGCTAGATTCCATAGCCAATAGTAGCTCCTTCAGGTCTGCAGTTGAAGGTGCCGGAGCTTCCGCTGGACCCTCCTCAGGATCCGTGTGAGATCGGGTACCCTTTTGCGCCTCAAAAGTTAGCTTCGGTTGGCGCGCATCTGGCTTCCCCATGGTTACCGGGGGGGTGGGGGATCGGTACGATCCAGCGAAGGCCCCAAGCAATTGCGTGGACACAGACTGGGCCGTTGCCCGCAAGGCCAATGCCAAGCAGGAGGGCTACCGCCGTGTCCTTCTCCCCCCACTGCCCCCTCTGGTATGGGCAGCCCCCTCGCTCTCAGCACCCTCAGTGTTGCCAATGAAGCAAAAAAAAGAACAAAAAACTGCGTGATGACCTCTTCAGCGGTGAGTTGTGACCATGCCACGGCAGTGCCCCCAACGTCTAATCCACAGCCCCCGCAAGATCACCGCTCAAAGTCCACACAGGGGTGACCAGGGCACAGTTGGGTATAATTAGTGAGAGTCAAAGGGTTCAGCAATGGCAGCCGGGCCTCTTTCTGCGTTTCTAGTCTCTGGAAAGACATGGGGGGGTGGGGGGGGGCGGCAGTCCGTTCCCCCAGACACCCCCACTCTCAGCACACAATGTTCCCCCCCAGGGCGGGCAGCATAGAGGCAGTCGCCAGCCCTATCCGCAGCTACGCGGAAGTGTCAACCGGCCCAAGGAGCCGGAGCGCGCTCACCGGGTCCAGCGCGGCAGCAATCTCGAGTCCGCAACACGTCTCCCTAGCGGCCGCTCACCCTCACATGGAGCGTTCAGCCACAGCAGCGTGTCCACAATCACGCACCGCTCTGGGCGCAAGGGAGCCTCAGTCTAGCAGCCAGCGCCTCCTCTCAATCTGCGCACGGGGGTCCGAGCTACTGCCAATGTCTGTACGGGAGTCCCCAGCCACACACCACTCCGCCTCCGCAGCGCCGGCCTCGTGAGATGCTGATCACTCACCAGGTCCGGAGCGGCCGCATTCCCAGGCCCGCGAGTCGTACCTCCGGCGGCCGCTCACTCCCACATTGGGTCGCTTAGCAGCAGCAGCGATTACAGCCTTCACTTCGACAGGAAGCCCCGGGCCGGCATCAGGCGCCCTCTCTGACCTCGCATAGGGGCCTCCCGTCCCGCCAAGCTTCCAGCACTAGAGTCCACTGCTTCGCGCTGGTCCGCTCTTCAGTGGCCGGCTGCTGCCTTTTTATGCTCTGACGTGGTGAAGCTCTTCAGCGATTTCCGCCGGACCGCCAGCAAATTTCTCAGTTCTGTCAGCATATATGGGCTGCCAATATGTTCCGACGCTCGTTTTTGTGTGCTGGGCGCGTCCACGCTCCCGAGTTTACAGGATTTTAGCCGGATCTGCCCCCGAACAGCAAGTGCGGTCATCTTGCTTGGTGCCCTCTAGCGCCCCCCTAACCTTAAGGAAACTTTCTCTTTTTATGCTTATCCTTCAGACAGAAGTCCATCAGGACCAAGTACTGCAGTTTATAAACCCACATTTTTCTACCATCTTTTTAATATACCTAGGTCATGCTCCAAAGAGTTCCTATACATCTTCCACTTTCATTAGGGAAAAGTATAATCGTCAAAGCAGCTCTCCAAGTGCGGAGCACCTTTCCCTTATGTGCAAAAACATTTGAATGTTATGCATTGTGGCTTGAGGTTTTTACCTTTGGGAGCAGGGAGTCTATATCCAAATTAATGGTAGCGTGTGTGTCTTTACTTGTTGAAGCTTGTAATTGAGTTGGGGGACACAGGAGCCTGTGACCTTATTCAGTTTAGTCCAAGGTATCTTCTGTTGTGGTATTAGCTAGGTAGTAGGGATGTATGAACGTGACTTGGGCAGCTGTTCATATTTTTGCATACTACACAATCATGTTGATAACTATATCATTATTTTACTAGGATTCATGTTAGGTTTACCAGAACTGTCCTGAAGATTTTCTTCAGCTACTGAATTTACCTCAGTGACTATCCATCCATTTGATCATTTGATATTACGTTGGGTCAGCTCTATACGAATAATTTAAAGAAGAATACTTTTTTGCAGCAGTGGGTCTCTGATTTCCTTCTAAAGGTTTGGTCCCACTGTAAAGTGTTTGCTGATTTGGCAATGCCATAGGTATTGGATTATGGTTGCCATACTTGAGTTATTAGGAGCAAAATCAACAGCAGCAAAATGTTGCAGCAGAACAACTCAATATGAAAAATTGATGTGGCAGTCTATAGTTACATAGTACCAGTGCAACGATTTCTTCCTATGATTACCCTAAAATGTCCTTTGGTGTCTGTGTTGTGTTAGGTGACCACAGAGTTGTAACCTGATTACTTTTTTTTTGTCTACTCAGGGCACGAGTCTGAAGACAGCATGTCTACACTGGCAGGAAGGCGTGGCATGAGACCCAAAATGATGATGCCTTTTGAGTCTCAACCTCCACAACGTGAGTTTGACACCTTGATGGGCAGAAGACATTACATAACAATGGTGTATGATACTGTTTAGGGTTTGAAAAAGATGAGGTTGTCAGTAAAGTGAATATTTTGAGAGCGAAATAATAGAGTGAAACAATCATTTACACCAGACAATACAGAAGGATATTTAAGTACTACAAAAATGGAAAAAAGATTATGAATGCAAACACAAGCATTTGATTTCATGAGATCGTTGAAATAAGCCCTGACATAGTTGGCAGTAGACACGTTTCGGAATATGAACTAGGTTTGTACACTGAATAGCTTATTTTTCTCTGAAAGTTGATGTGAGGTAGTGTTGATTAGTTAAGGGAGTTAATGCGGTGGTGGGATGATAGAGGGTGTTAATGGGGAAGTTAGTCTGGGTAGGTAATGGGAAACTATTGATCGTGAATGAATGAATTTGGCACATGCCCATACAATGGCTTGGGCTTTATAGGTGGTAGCTAAGATGATAGTTGACGCAGATGAAAATTTAGCTTGCTGCAATGGGGGTATTAATTTAGATGTTAGGCAGTTACTGAGATGATTGTGCTGTTAATGTGGCTGTAAAAGTTGAACTTAAAAATCAGACCCCTACCCACATTGCTGGCCATATTCTGGATGCTATCTTTAGCAATCATGATATAGTTACAAATCCAGAGGTTTTACCTCTCACTTGGTCCGACCACTCTGTCATCTTCGAGATTAGAGAACCCAAGGAAATCCCTATTCAGCTCACTAAACAGCCCCACCTTCTATCAAGATTCTAAGAATTTTAAACTTGAGCCAACTTCAATCTCAACTAATAGAGGATCTGCCCTTTTCTTCACCTGATTCTGAAACAGCCGCTCAGAATTATTTGACATGGCTAAATCATGCCTTTTCACAATTTGACCCCTGAAAAGCCAATAAATGCAGGAGAATTAAACCCTCTGAGCCCTGGTACTCAGAGGCGCTCCGCCTAGAAAAACAAAAGTGCAGACAACACGAAAGGAGATGGAGACTTAATTACGAGACTCATAAGAAGGAAATGTACTAACTCTCGCCGGCCAAATATAAACATTTATTTTCTAAAGAAAGAACAATATATTTTACAGCTCAAATAGAATTCTCTAACAATTTACTTAGGGAGCTTTTCAAATCTATCAGCAAACTCACTAAAGTCTCAGCAGCCAAAGGAAATACTAGCAGTCAAACGTTCTGTGACGACATCACCCTATTCTGTAGGAATAAGGTGGAACACATCTATAATATTTTTAATGCTTCAGGGAACTATTACCCGACGTCACAGCAAACCTTGGTAAAGGACACTTCTCAGCCTAACGTGACTAGCTTTTTGGAAGTCTCTGTATATCAGGTAGAACATTTATTCTGTCTACTAAATCAGGATCCCTGAGCAATCCATGTCCTCTGTCGGTGCTTAAACAAATTTTATGAGCCTGTAGCCAAATGTCTAACCAACATTTTCAATTACATGTTTTTACCAGGTATTTTTCTATTAGTTTGGAAGAAGGATTCTATTCTACCACTTCAAAAAAAAAAATCTAATCTCGATCCTGACATTCCGTCTAGTTACCGACTTATTTCTAGACTTCCTTTCCCCGCCAAGGTAATTGAAAAAATTATGAATGTTTAACTCACCCAATTCGTGAAGGAACATAATTTGTTGGATCCAACTCAACGTGGATTTAGATCAGATCATAGCACTGAGACAGCGCTGCTCAAAGCCACAGACAAGCTTACAGCTACCCTTGATGAAGGAGGAAATGCTGCTTTGATTCTGCTGGATCTATCTGCGGCCTTCGATATGGTGGATCATACAACACTATGCCACTGCCTCCAGGCAATGGGTATTAAGGGTACAGCTTTAGGTCTTCTCAGGTCATTCTTAAACAATAGGGAAAGCACTGTGACACTTGACTAGTTCAGTGCCAAAACTTTCTCACTACCATCTGGGGTGCCGCAGGGATCCTCGCTCAACCCCTCTTTTTAACCTATATGTGGCTGAGCTTGCCCCTTTGATACAGTCTTTCGGTCTTTCACTTCTTATACAGATGAGACACTAATTGTGGTCAATAATACTAATACTAGCATGCAGCTTCACAATTGCATGAGAGAAATCTGGATGGACAGACATTGTTTAAAGTTAAATTCAGAGAAGACCGAGGTAATCTTCTTTGGTAACAATCCTTACTTTTGGACCCCTGACTGCTGGCCGGCAGAGATGGGCTCACTTCCAACTCCAACCCCTAAGGTTCAAAGCCTGGGAGTGATTCTGAACGACAAACTTAACTTTGGCAAACAAGTTAACTCTATCATATCCTCTTCATACATTGGTTTAAGAACCATAAGAAAGATCCTCCCTTACATTCCGGTCAGTGCCAGGAAAACAGACATTTCCTCCCTTATTTTGTCCAAAATAGATTACTGCAACGGCCTATATGTCAATCTGCAGAAACAATATCTCGATAAATTGCAGGTTCTACAGAAGTCAGCCGCCAGGTTACTTATCAATCTTCCTAAACATCAGCCTGTATTCCTGGCCATTAAAGAAATACACTGGCTTACTGTCAGTAATTGCATAAGATTTAAAACCCTTGGTCTCACCTTTAAGGCCCTACATGGCATGGGACCTAAATTCTTAAGAAATGCCATTACTTGGTACATTCCCAATAGGAACCTTAGATCCCTGGGCACTTACACAGTCACTCCGTTCAGATAAAAAAATTAGGCGGCAGTAGCTTCCTTGCAGGAGCCACTAGACTCTGAAATACTCTGCCCCTCCATATCAGATCCCCTTCTTCTTTGCTGACTTTGAGAAAACTTCTGAAAACTTGGCTCTTCAACTTGTAATATGCTTCTTCTACCACCTAATCCCGCACTATGCCTAGCTATCAGCGCCAAGACACCCTAGGGTATACGTTGCGCTATAAAAATTCATTAAAAAAGAAATAAAAAAAAAATCATGGGGGTTTGAGGAGTGGTGGGGGCAAAAAGATGCTTGCAGGTTTGAGATTTTGTTTGGTTGATGTGGCAGTTGGATAGGGGTCTTCTGAGCAACTAAGTGGTTGAAAATGTGAAACTTTAGTTCAGTTATAGTTGAATGTCAATTGGGTGGAAATTAGCTTGCCGGATGCTGGGTGGGGTAATTGCTGATTCATTCTTTGATGGAGTTGTGCGCCAGCAGGTAAAACTGTTAGATTGGTGGTTGATTTTGAAGTTTGTGATGATACAAAAGGCAGCTAAGTTTTAGAATGTGGTAATTAGCTGCCAGTGATAAGAAGTAGTTTGAATTTGTCTGTAGTACACCAACTGTATCACGCTCCAGCCCAAGGGAGGTGGTTTCTCTGTAACCAATTTTCTGGGTTTGTCGATGTTTCAGTGGTGGTCCTCGAGGTAGTTGTGGCAGTCAGTATGGCCAGCATGGAAAATCTTTGAAGTGGTTGAAGGTGTTCATATTAACTTGGTGTTGCGAAAAGGAGGTGCCCTCAAAAGTCACCTAACAGAGTGATTGTGGAATTATCATATGCGATGACCTCAGGATGCTGAATGAGGTTTGCTATTTATCCAATGATGCCTTGGAGAGGTTAAAAATAACACTGGGATGCAAAGCTGGTCGAACTGCGCACACAAATGAAGACTGCACTATCGGTGTACACATCTATGAATAGGCCACATCTGGATTTCTGTATGGCATGGAGGTCAGCTCTCAAAGTAGATGAATATGTAGAAATGGGACAGAAGGGCTGCAGTGCTAGTAAATGGTTTATAGAGTTTTTAGAAGAGGCTTAGGCATTTGAGTATGTGTACCCTGGGCAGAAGGAATGAAGAGGGATGGTACAATCTGCTTTCAAATGTTGAAACATACCTGTTCGAGGCATATGAGCTGCAGATCACACACTGAGGATAAGATCGCCATCTGGTGTTGGGCTCGGATGATTGCAGGTTGTTGTTGTCTTCGGAAGAAGCCTTTGGTCACGAGGTTGGTGACTCCTCCCCTGGACAACAGTGCGCATGGGCATCCACTCCATCGGCAGATTGTTTTTTTCCGCCATTGGGTTCGGATGAACTTTTTTCCGCTCCAGCAGAAAACTTCCAGCAATCGATTTAACTCTTTAATCTTCATTCCATCGACGTCGACATCAACTCGGACCGGTTCCGGAAGCGGCTGATGGACAGGACACCCTTCAAAAAATGCCCCCAGTGTGGAGCGAAGTTCCCCCACAGTGACCACCACGAGGTTTGCAACCTCTGCCTGTCGCCGGAACACAACGAGTCCACCTGTCCAGCTTGTTCCGCTTTCCGTTCGAAGAAGACCCTCCGGGACCGAAGAGCTCGACGCCATATTATGGCCAAACCAGCTCCAGAACCGGAGGACATCTTTGCTCAAGATGTTCCCGAAGACGACACCGAAGATCTCGAGATCGTGTCCGAGGCCGACGATTCCGATGACCTCATCACTCCAGGGCAGCGTGTGAGTACCACCCCCCCTGCCCCTGCCCCATCCAAAAAAGCATTGGTCAAGACTCCGCCAGCTGGGCCCAGTCGCGACCGGAAATCCTCTTCAGAAGCCCCGCCCTCGGGCCCGGCTCCGAAGACATCTAAGCCTGTGGGTGGCTCGGGCTCGAGCAAACCTCACCTGATTGTGCCTTTAACACCCTCGGCACCCAAACACCCACTGTTGGCACCGAAACAGGCTCCAAGACCGAAATCTCCTTCGGCACAGAAACGTTCCTCGGCACCGAAGTCTCCACCGGCACCGAGACGTTCTTCAACATCGATGCCTGAAAGTCCATCGGCACCGAAACCTCAGTTGGCACCGAAACCTCAGTTGGCACCGAAACCTCAGTCGGCACCGAAAACTCAGTCGGCACCGAAAACTCAGTCGGCACCGAAAACTCAGTCGGCACCGAAAACTCAGTCGGCACCGAAAACTCAGTCGGCACCGAAAACTCAGTCGGCACCGAAAACTCAGTCGGCACCGAAAACTCAGTCGGCACCGAAAACTCAGTCGGCACCGAAAACTCAGTCGGCACCGAAAACTCAGTCGGCACCGAAAACTCAGTCGGCACCGAAAACTCAGTCGGCACCGAAAACTCAGTCGGCACCGAAAACTCAGTCGGCACCGAAAACTCAGTCGGCACCGAAAACTCAGTCGGCACCGAAAACTCAGTCGGCTCCGAAAAAATCGTCGACGCCAAAAACTGCGTCCCCGCCGAAAAAAGCTCATAAAGACCCGAAGCGGACGTCACAGACACCACCTTCGGAGCCAGATGAACTTTTTCGACCAGATCCTACTCAGAAGCGGATCTACATCAATCCTAACACGGGACATGTGACTGCCATCCCATATAAAAAGCGGAAGCTGGACACTACACCTCCCCCAGCTCCCATACGGAAAAAGGACTGTGCTACTTCACCACTTCGTCCTTCCTCTCCTGTTTTACCTCCTAACCCGTCCCCCCCTCCTCCTCCTGATTCTCCTTTACCTTTACCTTTACCATCTCCCTATCATTCACCTCCTCCACAGGATGATAATGATGACTTAGGGGGAGGGGCGGACCCTGATTTATTTAATGATCCTGTTGATCCAAACGACCCTTTTACGTTCCCAGACCCAGCACCCATGGATGACTGGTCTTATCCTATACCTGACATGCCTGACCCCACTACCTACCCCTCCAAGCCCTCCCCTCCTGATGACCACCTAGGGTTCGGCCAACTTATAAATAGGGCAGCAACATTCCACGGCGTTACAATGCACACAGACGCCCTTGAAGAGGACTTTCTCCTTGATACCTTTGAGCAGTCACAAAAGACTGTTCACATACTGCCCATGATCAAAGGGGTTATAAAGCATGCTACTGAAGTCTTTAAGGACCCTGTTCGAGCTAGGGTTCTCAACCCACGCATCGAAAAAAAGTACCGACCAGCCCCGCAAGACCCTGCATACATTAAGGCCCAGCTCCCTTTAGACTCCCTAGTCGTATCAAATGCCAGGAAGCGCGCTAACTCACAGACAACTGGAGAAACGCCTCCCCCAGACAAAGAGTCTAAGCTTTTAGAAGCCTCGGGCAAACGGGTCGCCGCGCAGGCGGCTAACCATTGGCGTATTGCGAATACCCAGGCCCTGTTAGCCAGGTATGATAGAGCGCATTATGACCAACTTGAGGACCTTATGCAACATCTGCCTGAACCTTTTAAGTCCCAGGCCTCTGACCTCATCCAAGAAGGCAAATTAATATCTAATGCCTCCATTAAATGCGCCTTAGATGCAGCAGACACTGCTTCTAGAGCGGTCAATACTAGCGTCTTACTCAGACGACATGCCTGGCTCCGTATTTCCGGTTTTAAACCGGAGGTTCAAACCGCAATTCTAGCTCAACCTTTCAACCAAGAGCAGCTATTTGGCCCTGCAGTGGATACTGCATTAGAAAAAATGAAAAAGGATAATGAAACTGCCAAGTCTATGGGAGCACTGCAGTCTCATCAAAACCGGGGTTCCTTTCGTCGCTCCTTTTATAGAGGAGGCTCCAAAAACACATCAACTGAGACCACGTCCACCTTTAAAAATTCTGGACAAACATCCCCTAACAGAGGTTATTTCCGGGGAGGTTATAGGGGAAACAATAACAAAGGTCGAGGGCGGGGCAACAACAACAACACCCGCACCTCACCAGCCACCAAACAGTGACTTGCCACCACTCCCCCCAGACCATTCCACTCCGGTCGGGGGGCGACTCCAACAATTCCTGCCTGTCTGGACTTCCATCACCACAGACAGGTGGGTAAGACAAATTATCCAGTCTGGCTACTGCCTCGAACTCATACAATCCCCCCCAAACATACCGCCCAAACAACGTCCAATGTCCTCGCATCATCTCTCTCTCCTCAAACAAGAAGTTCAATCCCTGTTACAAAAACATGCGATAGAACCAGTCCCCCTTCAACATCAGGGAAAAGGGGTATATTCTCTATACTTCCTCATTCCCAAAAAGGACAAAACACTAAGGCCCATACTGGATCTCAGACTACTAAACCAGTATATACATTCGGATCATTTTCACATGACCACTCTCCAACAAGTCCTCCCACTTTTACAACAGGGAGACTTCCTCGCCACATTGGACCTCAAGGACGCATACTTTCACATCCCTATGCATCCCGCTCACAGAAAATATCTACGATTTGTGGTAGATGGGCAACACTATCAATTTACAGTTCTCCCATTCGGAGTAACAACAGCACCCAGAGTGTTCACCAAGTGCCTAGCAGTCGTGGCAGCGCATCTCAGAAGACAACAGATCCATGTCTTCCCCTATCTGGACGATTGGCTCATAAAAGCCAATACATACCAAAAATGCGTTCTCCACACTCATCGCACGATTCAAACTCTCCACGATTTGGGATTCACTATCAACTACCCCAAATCCCACCTACAACCTTCCCACTTACATCAGTATCTAGGAGCAACCATAGATACATCCAAAGCCATTGCCTATCCCAGCACAGCCAGGATAGCCAGTATACAAAATCTCATCTCTCAATTTCAAACTCATCCATCTCTTCCAGCAAGAGTGTTCATGCAGCTCCTAGGCATGATGGCGTCATGCATCTCCATAGTCCCACACGCACGACTTCAAATGCGTCCCTTACAGGAATGCTTAGCACAACAGTGGAACCAAGCTCACGGACAACTTACCGATCTGGTGTTGGTGGACAGTCGCTCACTTCGATCACTGAAATGGTGGAACACCATCAACCTGTCCAAAGGGAGACCGTTCTTAGAGCCTCTTCCACAAGTTGTGCTAACTACAGACGCATCTCTCACGGGGTGGGGAGCCCACCTCCTTCACCATACCACTCAGGGCAGATGGACCAGCCAACAAAAACTGCTCCACATCAACCACCTGGAACTCTTAGCAGTGTTCCTAGCACTAAAATCCTTTCAAATTCACCTAAAGAACAAAACTGTCCTCATACGCACAGACAACATGACGACAATGTATTATATACAGAAACAGGGAGGGACACACTCTCTCCAACTGTCCGAACTGGCACAGCAAATCTGGAGATGGGCAATTCCCCAGAACATCTACCTGTTAGCAGAACATCTCCCAGGGATCCACAATCAAGTGGCCGACCTCCTAAGTCGCCACACACAACAGATCCACGAATGGGAACTACACCCCAAGGTTCTACTCCCCTTCTTCCAAAAGTGGGGACAACCAGACATAGACCTGTTCGCCACTCCCGAAAACACAAAATGCCCAACCTTCGCCGCCAGGTTTCCACACCCACAGTCGAAGGGCAATGCCCTATGGATGAACTGGTCAGGCAGATTTGCGTACGCCTTTCCGCCTCTCCCACTAGTTCCATTTGTGGTACGCAAACTGAAACAACAGTCACTAACACTAATACTAGTGGCTCCCACTTGGGCACGTCAACCGTGGTTCACCACACTTCTGGAACTATCTTTAGTTCCACATCAAAAGCTACGCCTCTCCCCGGATCTATTAACCCAGAACCATGGAGAAATCAGACACCCAGATCCTCAAACACTGAACCTAGCGATCTGGCTCCTGAGATCCTAGAGTTCGGTTACCTCAATCTCCCTCCAGACTGTATGAATATCATAAAAGAAGCCAGACGCCCTACTACTAGAGCGTGTTATGCCGCTAAATGGAAACGATTTGCCATCTACTGCGCTAATAATGACATACATCCATTGGATGCTTCCATCCAAAACATCATTTGCTATCTACTACACTTGCAAAGATGCAATCTAGCGTATTCCTCTATACGTTTACACCTAGCAGCCTTGGCAGCCTACTTGCAAAATAGGCAACACCTGTCCCTTTTTAAGGTACCAGCCATCAAAGCGTTTATGGAAGGTCTCAAAAGAATTCTTCCCCCAAGATTGCCACCTGCACCAGTGTGGAATCTCAATGTGGTTCTAACAAGACTCATGGGTCCCCCATTTGAACCTATGCACAAATGTGAATTGCAATTCCTAACATGGAAGGTAGCCTTCCTTATCGCAATCACTTCCCTCCGCAGAGTAAGTGAAATACAAGCCCTTACACTCGAGGAACCTTTCTTACAACTACACCGTAACAAAGTGGTTCTTAGGACAAACCCTAAATTTCTTCCAAAAGTGATTTCCCCTTTCCACCTTAACCAATCAGTAGAACTACCGGTCTTCTTCCCAAATCCAGACTCGGTAGCTGAAAGGGCCCTACATACCTTAGATGTTAAAAGAGCCTTGCTTTATTACATCGACAGGACAAAACCTTTTCGAAAGACAAAACAACTCTTTGTTGCTTTCGCGCCACCACACAAAGGCAACCCGATCTCCAAATCAGGAATAGCCCGGTGGATAGTTAAATGCATCCAAATATGCTACCTCAAGGCTAAACGTACACTTACAGTTCCCCCTAGGGCGCACTCCACGCGTAAAATAGGGGCTTCTATGGCCTTCTTAGGCAATATTCCCTTAGAAGACATTTGCAAGGCAGCCACATGGTCTACCACGCATACCTTCACTAAACACTATTGTGTTGACGTGCAGGCCAAACAACAGGCCTCCGTGGGCCAGGCTGTCCTAAAAACTTTATTTCAAGCTGCTGCAACGGATACAGGCGACCACCGCTAAGGGGAGCACTGCTGTATAATCTATCCTCCGTGTGTGATCTGCAGCTCATATGCCTCGAACGGAATATGCTACTTACCAGTATGCATCTGTTCTTGGCATGTAGAGCTGCAGAGTCACACACGCCCGCCCGCCTCCCCGGGACCTGTATCTGTTCCAGCATCCGTCTTACTTAGACATTACACATGGACATCCTTTCTTTCTTTTCTATATACTCCATCTTTTCCCATCATGGCGAAAAACAATCTGCCGATGGAGTGGATGCCCATGCGCACTGTTGTCCAGGGGAGGAGTCACCAACCTCGTGACCAAAGGCTTCTTCCGAAGACAACAACAACCTGCAATCATCCGAGCCCAACACCAGATGGCGATCTTATCCTCAGTGTGTGACTCTGCAGCTCTACATGCCAAGAACAGATGCATACTGGTAAGTAGCATATTCCTTCTTGTGCAAGATGCTAGCATTCTTCAAAAAAGGTACTCCTCAAAATATCAGTCACATGAAGAGGGAATAAGAGTTCAGGATGGCCTATGGAGTAACTTTTATATTGAATTATAGATGCGCAGCTTTTCATTTCGGAAGGCCTGGGGGAAGATGTGGGAAGTTGCTTTTTAGCTGCATGATGTTGTAGCAATAAATACAGCTTTGAATATGGTATTTGTACTAACTACATACAATGGAAACAACAATCCAATGTTGTAACCACACACTCCAGATTTTTTTTTAAATTCAATTCTCGTAAACTTATCCGATGTGTCTTGTAGATCATATGCTATCTTTCTGTAGGCTACTGATTGCCATATCCTATGTAACCACAGTGTGGTGTTAGTGGTGAGGCCTTTAGCTACAAGGCTCAGTATGGTCTGTTTTGCTGCTAGGAAAAGGTGAGAGATTCTCTTCTTTTTGAGGGAGTATTCTTTTGAGGCAGCCCCAGTAGGATTGATGCATAGTCACTAAAAATGGGTGGTGGCACTGGCGGTCAGGACATCCTTCCAGAACTGACATAAACATGGGCAAGACCACAGGAAAGGATAAATGGTCCCCATCCCTCCAGCTTTACCTGGATCTGCAGTAATTCATTATGTGAAGTTGTGCTGGGGTGCAGTGCCATCTGTAAATAATCTTATTATACTTCCCTCCCTTGTGCATGCTTTGCAAAATTGGTAATGCATGTGTGGATGGTTTCTCATTGTTAATCCGATACCACACCCAGGTCCTCTACCCAAACCCTCTTGTCAGGGGGGCGTGGTTCAGGACTGTTAGCCTGCAGGGTGTTGTAGATTTGGGAGATTAAGTGGTGGGTTATCGAGAGGCCCTTTAGGAGTTTCTCTAGTAATGTGAGGGGTCTTGTGGCTGCTGATTATTGGTTGTTGTATTCCAGTTGGCCAGTTAGCTCATGCAGCATGGTTGTTTTTGTAAAATGAAATACGGAACTGGATTTTAGGTTTAAATGTTTTTTATTAGTAAGTACACATCAAACCAGTACGAGTACACTGTATTACACCAAGAGTTACCAATCAGTAACTTGGCCCAAAGTTATTTGCAGATCAGTAGTAATTTTAGTCTAGGAAGGACACTTCTATATGTTTAGTGAACATGCAATCACCATACACAGTTAAACAGACTGAACAGCAGTGGGAGTAAAGAAACCGGGAAAGATGAAAGGGTATGTAGAAGGTGGAACGCAAGAACTGGGAGTAGGAGAAATTATCTAATACAACTCAGAATGCAAAGAAAAATAATCTTTGAACGTCCTTTCTCCAAGCCTGTCACACACTAATGTCACATTAAGGTGGGTAAAGTGGTTCCTCCTAGGATCACCAACTTGAAGTGGTTGAGGGGCTTCAATGTCTCAGTAACCCGGGGAGATATGCTGGCCGAAGCATAGTCAAAGGACTATCCACTGGTCCTCCAGGTCGAGGGTTGGGCATAACAACCTTGTTTCGTAAAAAGCATTTGTTATGGAAACAGCAGCAAGAAGTGTTGTAAAGTGTTGGTTATGGCATGCAATTGCAGCCTGCATAGAGTCAAGTACCAGACTTAAGTTCACTTAAAAAGGTTTGTGCTGCGTCCGCATTCATGAAACGTATGTTGTATTATTGTGCCAAACTCGATTTTGCCTTAACGCCCACACCAGTGTTTGCTTGTTTAAGTCTGAGTAGGGATGCACACTTTTCCCCTCTGTCTGGTGCAGTCCTTTTCGTGAAGCTGGTTTGCACAGAATGAATCTCTGAGAGCCAATCTAAAGACCACAGGGTCCCTTGATGATATTCATTCTTAATCTGGAATGCTGATGACCAGTGTCAAGTGGAACTCTGTTAGCCCTGAATGTTATGAATAAGTTGAGTCATGAGCGGGAAATTTGCTCCTTTGTCCTTGGTCATTTCATTTTAATGACCCTGCCATCAAACAAATGTGGGCTTAAATTACTATTCTTTCACCCACCCTCTCTCCTATTTTTTTATCTCCAGAGATTAAAACAGGTAATCTGATGGCTTGTGGAAGGGTGATCTCCTTTGTCTACAAGAATCTAGCTATGTCCCTCACTCATCCCCTTGTGCCAGATATTTTTTTTAATGGCATTTACACATGGATATTTCTATCTGCAGATTCCTAGCCTTTTCTAATATTCATGGTGCCAGACTGATTCTGGCAAATATACAGCAATGCTATTGCTCGCCAGAAGGTGGTGCCATGTGGCTCATCTGTGACTCTGTAACACCCCGGAAGTGGCAGAGCAAGCGAATACGCACCACCAATGTGCACTGATCTCCTTTCCTTTTTCTCCCAGCCCTGCAACGCATAACTGAAGCTCCCCTTCTTACTTTGTCTTTAGACTACATCAGACAGTGCCAGGGTTGATGTCTCCCTCCAAAGCAACAGGTTTCAAGCTGTGCTGTAACTTCATATGGCCATGTCTAAACTGGGGTGGTGTAGTGGGCAAAAGAACGATGGATTTAACCCAGATCTCTTGACTGGGGGAGAATGTCTGCATTGTCAGCATTCCGTCCATCATTTGTTTGTTGTAACGCTTTTCGCCCTAAGTGGGATGGGTATTCCCAGACGTGGGACCCGTGCTCACTACGCCACTGGAGTCAAGCTATCCTGGCTGATGACGGCTGATAGCCAGAAACCGGTCCTAGGATGCTTGATTCCGGTCCAGGGAAGACATGGCTTGGCAGTTCGGGCTGGACTGTTCCCATGAGGCACAGGGTCAAGACTGATTTGCATATGGCCATGTCTAAACTGGGGTGGTGTAGTGGGCACAAGAACGATGGATTTAACCCAGATCTCTTGACTGGGGGAGAATGTCTGCATTGTCAGCATTCCGTCCATCATTTGTTTGTTGTAACTTCAAGAAGCAGGTGTCAGTTACAGACCAGCACAGTGTGCGTCTTTGGTGACAGCTCAAAATTGTGCGATAAATATGCCATAATGCACCAAAGGGTTATCCGGGAGACTGAACTCTACATTAACAAACAAAATAAACAGGTCACTGTTGAAGCATAAGTCCTCTCTCCAAGTTACAGAGCTGTGTGCAATCCTATTCAAGGAGGTGGTCCCTCATGAGTTCCCATTCCCCCTCGAAGTCTGGTAATTCGAAGATGCACAAGAAAGTCAAGTATGATTGAACACAATCCCACCACCTGAAATCATGTGGGAAATCGCAAGGGTGTCAATCGAAAGATCATAGCTCACAAGTGACATCGATCCGGTCTTGCAGCTGGTCCTGGCACGTCCAGGATTCCCTGGCCGTCCACAAATAGCAGCAAATAGTGGCCTTGCAACAGCTCTTACTGACACTTCTGGCTCCCTCTGGCATGCTTTCTGGCCTCACAAACCCTCCAAAGACTCCAGTTGCACTTCCTTTTGTGTCAACTGACCACGGGTAAACCCGTCCGTAGACCCATTCTGGCACCTGTTCAGACTTTTGCCCATGAGTCCACACCAGTCCTTTCTGTGTTGGTGCTGAATCCACCAGCACTGGGTCTGACCCCGAGTAGTCATTGGCCTGTCCCAAGCCAATGTCTTCCTACAAAATTTCAAAAGTGCAGCCAGTCACTTTGCAACCTAACTCCAATCTTGAGCCTCTGCCTTGGCACCAGTCCTCCATGACAATGATGAGGAGCCAACAACCTGCTTCCCTCTCACAATACTGATGATGGGCTGTACCTAAGATAACAGAATGCCAGTGTTCTGGATCCATCTCTGGAATTGAGTTAGACTCGACACTTGGGACACCAATAGAAGAAAGTGTCTTTTTTGCAGTAGGAGTGCTAAGGGCAGCAAGTGTCAAATTTACTGTCACTTATTGTTGAACCTATGGCAAATTTGTGTGATGAGATCCTTCAACCAGGTCCACCCTCTCTTGAGCTAATATCATTCAGTGAGGCTATTACAGAAATTCTCTTGGCTTCACAGACTTCGCAGACGTGGCAGATGCACCTGGGGAGATCAGAGGACTTTGTAGTGGTACCTAGCGGTGTTCTAGAGCGTTGGGTGATGTGCCTGGCCCTGAAAGCCTTCATTCCATCCATCAAGTGGAGGCTTGACAACATGACCGTCATGTACGATTCCAACAAGCAGGGCAGTGTGGGATTCTGTATCCTATGCCTGTGGGCCCTACACCTCTGGAGGTGGCTGGACCAGCAGACTATCTATCTGGTTGTCAGCCATCTAGCAGGATCTCTGAATGCTAGAGCAGACACACTGAACAGATGACTGCCAGATCACAAGGGCTATCTCCATCCAAAGGTCGCAAGGCACATCTTTTATCAGTGGGCTGTGCCCCAGTTAGATACATATAAAACCATTGAGAAAGCGCAGTGTAAAAACTGCTGTACAATGGAGTTTTCTCTAAGAAAGTCACTGGGAGATGTATTTCCACTGCAATGGGACAAATGGTCGCCTGTATGCGTTCTATCACTGCCTCGATTGCCTCAAGCTCTTAGGAAAATCACAGCAAACCTAGCCTAAGTCATTCTAATAGCCTCCGCCACAGTGCACTGGGGCGAGGCTTATGTATGACTCCGCTCTGTCACTTCCACTGATATGAAATTCTCTGAATCTGTTGTGGCACCTGGGGATATATTTTATAGGTGAGGAATCTGCAGTTAGAAAGATTATCCACCAAAAGAGCATTTCGAAATGCAAGTTATTTAATCAACACGTACAGTCTAAGGCAAACTGAAAAGTGTAACTTTTCTTCTTCTCCAGAAGTTCATTTGTGCAGTCGTGATGATTTTAGCTTCCTCCATTCCCCCATGTGGTTGCTTTATTTGGAGATACCACTGTGTGGATTCAGTGTCCTGGTAAAGGAGGAGTTTAGTGCACAAGAGAATATTGTTTTCGTCTCCACCCCCAGTTTGGAGGCCTACAATGAACCAATCCTTGGAGTTTTTTCAAGTACTTAAAGGTGAGGAGAACAGCTGAGTCTTTGCTCTGCTGTGAAGGTATGCGAGTGCCCAAGACAACCGGACTTGGTAGCGCTGCAAAGTCCTTGGAGTAGAATCAATACAAAATGGTAGGCATTCTTATAATCCTCCAAGTCATCTGTAGTTCGTGCTTTGATGCAAAGACTTGCAGCATGTTCTGCACTGGTTTCTTTCTCAAGCCCCAGAAGCATACTTTAACATGGAAAGCAATCAAAACAAAGATCAGAGTTGGTGGTCGAACTTTCATGTGGCATTTCGCTAGGATTAAGAAGAGGTATGTGTGATGGGTGTTTTAAGCATAATCGCCTTGTGGCTAAATATTCTTGTATTATAGCAGGTGAATGAGCCTGTCAGTATTAGGGAGATGATAGAAAAATGCAT
The DNA here is from genome assembly GCF_964204655.1 of Triturus cristatus. Classification (NCBI taxonomy): domain Eukaryota; kingdom Metazoa; phylum Chordata; class Amphibia; order Caudata; family Salamandridae; genus Triturus; species Triturus cristatus. The sequence continues at coordinate 294,223,455 of NC_140583.1, read as the reverse complement.
AGTGCTGTAGTATCTCAAATTACTCGCCCTTTAGGAAAAGACGAGCTGTCCAATGAGCAGCACTGTGAAAGGGGTCCATTATAATTTGTTCCACCAATGTGCCTGTCATGGAAGAATGGCACATTCACGTACTATAAACTGAACCTCAGATGTATAGAATTGAAATTCTCCAGTGTACCTTTTCTACTCTCCAGTTGATCAATTCTAAACCGAAGAGGTTTGTTTAATCAAAAAATAAACCACTTCCTGTGCTTAGTTTTACTTGTCATTGAGGATGTGTTTTGTAGATAGAAGGCACCTTGTCTTCAGCCTCCAGTTTCATTCCTACAGTAAATGTTTCCAGCATATCTCTTCCATGTCACTGTGCTTGTCTTGACATTACCTCTTCTGCTCTCTTCACCAGAGAAGTTGCTGTCTGTGTATGCCTATTCCTACAATTTTGTTGCTAATTAAATCCTTAGTTTTGTTTTTAATAAAATCCACAGTTTTGTTTTTGTGCATGGTGTTGTGTGTGCATGTGCACATCTGTCCATTCATGTATGCCTCCTTGGGGGCAATGGCTGTTCGGTTCCTGTGAAATTCCTGCCAGGCTGGGTAAATGTAAATGTTTTTTCTCCTTCCAACCGTTTTTGGATGAAAGCAAAATGCATGGGTGGTGTTCTGCCAGTTCTGTCACTGGGCCCTTGTTTATGGGAGTGTATGAAGTGCACACTATTAAACGTCAACATGCCGGTGCAACTCTTGCTTTTTTGTTCATTGTCTGTTACTTATCCATCTCTTTTCATGGATTAAGCATTTCTGACTTGTCCGTCCACAGCTATGATCAGTGCTCATCCCATCCATTCCATTGATCACCCTCATCATCACTTCCACTCCAGCAGCCTGGCTTCTCCCACCCGCAACTACCTCCTCAATCCCAGCAGCCCTCGACCCCCCGGATCTTCCGGGTCTCACTCCGACAGGGCCAACTCAACAGGTGAGAGACATATGTGCCAGATGGACGTCCCTTGGAGTAGTCCGTGCCAGTTGTGACATTGCAAATAATTGGTGGGAGGTTCATCTAGATCTTGCATTCAGTTTTAGTAGTTGCATTGTACTAATATGACGCCCAATGCTAAATCCCTACAACTTGTCTCTGACAGAGTCCATCCGTAACACGCCCAGCACAGACTCTATGCCGGCATCCTCCTCACAGACCTGTTGTGCAGACCATCAGGACTCTGAACCTGTTTCTGCTTCATATATGGCTGCTGCTCAAGAGGAAGAGTGTGTCGCGAATGTCCCGACAGCCCATGTCCGACCCTCCCATCCTCTCAAGAGTTTTGCTGTACCAGCGGTTCCCGTTACCATCAGCGCTGCGCATGACTCTGCCCTACCGAATACACCACTGCTCCCTCAAACAAGTAAGTGTCAAATCTGAAGTCCATGGTTTTTCTCTCCATCTCTGTCCTTGTAATTCCTTGTAGGTGCTAACCTCCCTGCTGCCTGTCTAGTGTACACTGCATGTAAGCAGATGTTTGCATCTCCGGTGTATCTGGAATTCTCTCCTGAGATAAAATGCTTGAAATAAACATGAATCTTTTTATCCCTAAGGTGTAAACCCACAGGTTCTTCCTGTGAAGACCGCTTCCATCGGGACTCTGGGAAGAGCACGCCCCCCCATGCCAGTGATTGTTCCTAGTGCCCCAGATGTGCAGGAGACCTCCAGGATGCTTGAGGATTCTGAGAGCGTAAGTATCTGCTCGTTATGGCCAACGCTTGGATGGTATAAGGAATCCCAATAGAAGGATAGCGTTTATGCTTGAGAATCGAGCAGTTCTTGTTCATGTAACCACACGCTTAAATAGCGCAATTAATATAAAAAGCACACCATCTTTGAAATGTACAAGGAACCGATTTACATAAGCATTTTTGTCCAATGGGGAGGATACACACATAGTTTTAACTGGTTTGTAAAATAAGGCCCGGTTTGTATCAAGCTTTCTGATTGGGGTCAATACCTGCCTAGACGTAAGAGGGAAGGTGGGACTTCAGATCAGAGCGAGACCTGTGGGCTTCAGAGGGGGAGGATTACACCTGGATTCAGTAGATATATATTTGTTGCACCTGTAATGCATTAAAGGTAGGATACCCCCTATGGACAGTAGGCAGTTCAAGAGGCATTAAAGGAAAGATGACCGGTGAGACCAGAAGAGCAGCTAAAAGGCATTACAAGAATCACTGATGAAGGGTATTGGAAACCTATGAAATACTAGAGGAAACGTAATGCTGAAGGCAGCTGGGTACTTAAGACGTTAAAGAGAAATTGCTCTGTAAGGCCGCTGGATGCCTGTAAGGCTTTTAAAGCAATATGACTTGCAGGGTAAGCTATGCTCATGTAAAGTATTAAAAAGAAGGTGAACCTTTGTGCTGGCAGATACCTGTAAAGACTTCAAAGTGAAGATGAAACTGAGGTCTGTCAGAGACCTACGAGGCGTTAAAGGGACACGCACTTGTTTTGTGTGAGGCTGAAGGGACGCTGGATATTTGAGCCATGGGGAGGATGATGGAGAAAGACCATAGAATCATCATTCCATGATAGATCAACTATAGAAGATGTATGAAGGCAGTTTCAAACTCGTGAGGCATCAAGCGGAAATAGGGCTTGAGTGAATATGCAGTTGATGAGTAATTGTTGGGAAGACAGCACATGTCTATCTTCGTCCTGAATGTAAGAGGGGCGTGTGACATCACGTATCGAACCCTTCATTATCCGTATAGACCCCTGAATCGATGCCTGAGTCCTCTATCCTATCTTGAGATATACATATATTATCGAAAAGACTAAAGGACAAAATTCATCCCAATCTGTGTCGTTACCGTTAATTCTCGGTGACTTGTTCTCAAGCGCCCTCCATGACTGATTTAATTACAGCCACGGAACACGCGAATACTTAGAGATTCCTGCTATTTACTTAATCTTTACAGAGATACAACGTTAGGATCCCACATGATTATCCTCAATCTTTATTATCAGGTTCCTCTATATCTGGTATAACTTACTGTAATTGCCACCGGTTGCCGTTCATTGATAATCCCTCGTATCGACGCCCGTCCAGGACTTGAAATTTCTTTGGCTTTTCCTGAAGAAGGCGTTTTATATGCCGAAACGCGCGTAGAAAATTACATCGCTCTACTGAAAAAAACATTTCTAACTGTTTCTCAATCCATTGTTTGTTGTACTGTATATATTGTTAGGTATTGATTTTGTGTATCACTATCTGTCATTGATTGATTTATGTTGTCTTGTTTGTTACATGTGACCTGTCTGCAGTACATTTATGTACACATAGCCAGATTTTTATCTAAAATTAATACAATGATTTATATATTTTTATCTTTGTGAGAGTACACTGATTCAATTTGATTAGGTTCCTATGTTAATTTAGACCTATAAATTTAAATTCATTGCTACCTAGGAATGTTGTTTTTTTCATGAGTCATTCCCTGTTCTAGGAGCACCTAACATTTACAGGGCGCCCTTCTTTATATACACTAGAAGACAGCACATAGGACATATCCATATGTGCACGGCATTGGAAAATTCAGGTGGCATGGCACTAGAGTGAGAATACCAAAAAGCATTGAAGGCATTGTGACCTGGGAGGGTAGTAGTAGATCTGTGAAGCATTAAGCAGTTGATGACACCCGAGGGAGACCTATTCGAGATTGGAGTCATGAGTGCTGCTAGATAATTATCACACATTAAAGGTAAGACCTACCTGAAAGCAACGTGTATTTATGAGGCGGTAGAGGAAAGATGCAACCATGGGGCAGCCATGAGTTTTAGCGAGATGAGGACACCTGATTAGAACGAAAGAGCCAATAAAGGAAGGACTCTTCAAAGAGCGATCAGTAAGCAGCCCACTAATATCCAAGGAACCATTGATCTGGGGACAGGGTGTAAAGAGGTAAATCAAAGGCTGACAACTTTACTAAGACATCCAAAAGCTAGTTCTTAAAGTCTAGCATGGGTGGATATCGAGTTAATAGTGCAGATGTTACTTCATCGCATTAGGGGGCAACAGAAAAATCTGCAGAAGATCGGTTCTCCACACAGTTTGTGCTATGCTTTTTTATGTCTGCTAGACCGACTTGCCCACTTCAGTCAATTCATCCATACATTATGTTTCACTAGTTAATATTTTTGGGGTTGTCAAGAAAATAGCCTTTTTAATCTCTGCTTTACAACTTGGATATCATGAAAGATCCGAAGTTTGATTTGACTGAACAAAAGATGCCTGGTGTTCACCCAGCCTCCGCCACCTGTAATGTTAGGAGGATACTCGTTAATGCTAGGCTACTTACTGTCAGTTGTTTTCTGGGCAAGCCCAATGTTAACAAATGCCCAATGTTAACAAATTACTGGCTTAAAGTACAAGGGTTCCTGGCTGAGGTTCTAGGCAGACAATTAGTAGTAACTACTAGGATGATCATGTTTGGAGTAACATCGCACATTGAACAGAATGATCTGGCTTCTAAATTTATCTTTTATGTCATCATCCTAGCGCGACGAGAAATATGTAAAGCCTGGAAGAGTGAAAATGCCCCAAACTTTGCAGACTGCCTGAAGTACCTTATATATATAAGCGAATTTGATATGGCCTGTGATAGTACCAGCCAAGATAAGATCTGGGCGGCCCTTGTGGCATGGCGGAATAGATGAGCATATTCCAATGATTTCACCTGGGCACTGTTGGTTCTTTGCCTTCAAAACATTGGGTCAAATGGCCTGAATGGAATGGAGTGGAATAAGAAAACAGTTGCTACTAGAGGGGTATTTCCTTCCCATCTCTCCTCAGACCCCTAAACATCGAGATTGGAATAACGCGGGAAGAGGAGAGGGGGCGGGTTTCTCCATCTGGAATGCCCACCTTGGTATATGAGGAATAAAAAAAAAAAAAAAAAAAAAAAAAAAAAAAAAAAAGTAAGCAGCCCACTAATATCCAAGGAACCATTGATCTGGGGACAGGGTGTAAAGAGGTAAATCAAAGGCTGACAACTTTACTAAGACATCCAAAAGCTAGTTCTTAAAGTCTAGCATGGGTGGATATCGAGTTAATAGTGCAGATGTTACTTCATCGCATTAGGGGGCAACAGAAAAATCTGCAGAAGATCGGTTCTCCACACAGTTTGTGCTATGCTTTTTTATGTCTGCTAGACCGACTTGCCCACTTCAGTCAATTCATCCATACATTATGTTTCACTAGTTAATATTTTTGGGGTTGTCAAGAAAATAGCCTTTTTAATCTCTGCTTTACAACTTGGATATCATGAAAGATCCGAAGTTTGATTTGACTGAACAAAAGATGCCTGGTGTTCACCCAGCCTCCGCCACCTGTAATGTTAGGAGGATACTCGTTAATGCTAGGCTACTTACTGTCAGTTGTTTTCTGGGCAAGTTTATTGCGTTAGATTAACACGAAAATAAATCAGTTTAGAAAATGCATCACCTACTAATTATATTTGAAATTATAATTATTTTGTGCCTTTTGCCCCCTTTTTCTCTTTAATCTGTTTGTGCTATTCCTCCCCTAATATTTTCCCTCTTCTTACCTGTCCTTCTTTTTCATGACCCTGTGCCCCCTACTCTTTGGTATCATGACCTTCTGACAGTTCAAGATGTGCTCTACTTGTCAGTAGGCCCTCTTCCAGTGATGGCCTTTTTTTTATTATGCCACTCTTCCTCTTTCTTTTTGATGCTTATACAACCTCCTACAGTTCAGTGACTGCTTGAGTCTGTCGCTAGTCTCTCTACGTTTATATCCTCTCTTTCTTGACAATTTTCACTGTTTTGTCCCTTACAGAGTTACGAGCCAGATGAGCTCACCAAAGAGATGGCCCACCTGGAGGGGCTGATGAAGGACCTGAACGCTATCACCACAGCGTGACCACCTGGGACAGGAGACCGCGCCGGGGCACTGCCCCAACCACAGGGGCTTTAGTAGTGACTTTGGATCACCAGGAACTGACTGGGAAGCGCGCTAGGACTTTCAAGCCAAGTCAGTTCATATTCCTGTTGAGAAAAGACTTACTTTCTCCTGCCTGTCAAAGGGCTCGCCGGCTGCGATCCGTCCACCTGCTGAGTACAAGGCTCGGCACTCTTCAACATTCAAAGGAGCACCCTCCATGTCAGAATCGGGTCTCTGTGCTGTGCTCACCACGCCTTTCCAGTGTTGGACATTTTTTGCATATAATGTACAATTTTACCTGCGTGTTTCACTTATTTTATTATTTTTTTTATATAAAAAGAAAACAAAAAAACATTTTGTGTAACTTGGAACAGGAGAGAGAGATGTATGTGCTGGAGCTTTTTATTTTTCTCCCCTCAACTGCTAGTGTACTCAGCAAGTATTTCACGCCCCTTTTGCTGCTGGTTTGTTCTTGGTGGGGCAGAAGTGGAAACTGTGATCGCTAGAGGTGTTTTTTAAAGATCCCTACTGTTAAGTGATCGCAGCGCTGATCTTGCCCCAGCATCCTTTCAGGACACACACACCTTCTAGTAAAGTGTCCGTATACCTTCATGACTATCCCCTCTCCCATCGATGTCACAAAATGTAGCCCGAAGGAAGAGGGCTTTCTTACTCTGTGCAAGTTCAGTACTCCTGCGGGATGGAGGAGGTGGATTATCAGTAGAAGAGTCTGGGCATCCTGGAAATTTCATAGAACATCTCACTGTCATAGTGTTATCTGGGAATCAACAGGACATAGGAGGAGAGCGACGGTGGTTTGATCTTCTTTCGTGAAATGCATGCTGGGGCTCTTGTTTCTAAATATGTCCAGGTGACCAGTTTAGGTCGGTGGACTTCTTGAGAAGAGCACAAAGCGGTTCAGTGTTGGCTTGGACAAGTTGAACTGCAAGTCTGTTATTAATATGCTATTTACTATTGGTTGAGTGTTAGTGATACAGCATTTACCATCTTCACATAAAACACATCGGAGATCTTCAAAAGTAACAGTATATAAAAACTTTAGGATAATTCCCTCGGTTCCAATCCTCTCATCAGATGTCATGGTGCTTTTGTTAGGCTAAAGTCACAGAGTGATGATGGGGGGAAATAAATCGCCGTCCACTGGAGAATTATTTTTGTTGCGTACTTTATACCCTTTTATTTTGTCCAGTCTTTACTCTGAGGATTGACTGTTATTTGGGTCTGTTTGTCACCTGTGGTTTCTCCTTTTGCCAATTACTTCGTAAAAGGCCCCTTCAGACTTTTCTTCTGTTGGAAGTGAAGGTAGAGGATGGACCTGGTCAACAGAAGAAACATTTTAACTGGGGGGGAGGGGGAGGTGCTATTAAAATTTGAAGTATTCTGTCTTTCAGTCTGCAATATAAAGACCTGTGAATAAAGAACCGAAGTTTTTGTGAAGGTCGCGTACAAAATCAAACAAGTCGCTGCTCTGTGAGGGAAAGGGGCCTTCAGAGAACAAGCCTGATTCCCATATGTTTCGTACCTTTCTTTAGCGGCACAGTGAGCAAAAGACAATGGACTTTCATGCAGCCCAGAATATTTACTAGCAGCTGAGATTAATTCAAGCTTACCACCCCTTACTATTTTACTTTAAAAAAAATTTAAAGAGCTCATTAACATAAGTATTGAAGATTGGATGTGTTTATTGCCACTGTTAGCCCAAAGCAACCTCACTCCTCACTGCAAGCCTTGACCCAGTGCATCGGATCAACTGCCCCAGCGTTACTGATTGTTTCTGTGGTTCTGAGGACTTATCAGTTCATTCGATTAGACCAACCTGTTCTTTTATTCATCACTATGAACCTGGATGCAAAGCTTTGGATGTATCGCTGTCTGGTACATACATCCATTTATAGTGATGCTGCTCAGCATGTTACTTCCATTCAAAAGAAATCGCTAAAGCGTACCTGTCCTGCTGAGCATCTTTGTCCCCGACCAGTTATCACTTGACTGTGGCAGTAATTTAGAACTTGATTTCATTTGTGCAACTAAATCTTGACTACAGAAATAATTAGCCCAACTGTGTATACCTAAAGTAATATATCACTACAATTGTTTTTAGACACTAATGGTAATGAGATGAAAGTATACAAAAGACTAATGAGATTCATGGGCTGCTGCTACTGCACACTAATAGATACAAAGCTCGGTGTAAGCAGGATCTTGTATGTAGCTCAAGGTAGTAAGTCTGTATATTGAATTATACGGAATTGCGATTTTGGTTAACCTTTTAATTGCTGCCAGTTTTCTCAGCTCAGCAACATAAAACGTAGTGGAAGCTATATTCTATATTTTGGTACTCATTTCTTCAGAAACCAGCACTCTTCCCAACTTACACTATCCTAGTAAGGTCTCTTAGTTTTCAAATTGAGGTATTACAGTGACCTGTATGTCAAGGGCTTAACTTAAAAGGAAGACTACGATGAAGCAGTGACCAAAGGCTGAGATGGATCATTGCTTCCAATTGAACGTTTGGGAGCGAAGTTCAGTCGAATCATCAGAACTTGTCTTATATGGGTTGTGCTCCCACAGCCTACGTATCAATCTATGATTTCAGAAATGGCCACTCAGAGGAGATGATTTCATGAAAAAGGTTGCATTACGTTTGAGCTCTTCAAGTAGGAGGAGAAAATAAGCACCACCTGCAGCATTATTCTCAGTGTTCACTCTGCAGTAATTAATCTTGTAAGCATTATTTATTTGAACCATTTACAGAGAATATAGCCCTGGCAGTCATATAGCACTACAGAAGCTCAGTTAGATTTGAGAGTTTTGATTTCAAAAGCTTGAGCGCAATAAGTGATTTGAAATGTCTATTTTGTTTTTGCGTATAAAGAAATGTGTTTTTGCCAATCCTCTTTCATAGTATACATTGAAAAATACAACAGTGCACAGCATTTGCAACCATGAAAAGTGGAACCTAGTTGGAATCATGAATTTCCTAAGTGCACACCGTTACATATGCCCACCTCTAGTCATTTTGCTTTGTATGATCCTCGCCTTAGTTTTCATCTCCCTGAATCATTGCAATAACAAAATGGGGACGTAGCGGGTTGATTCACAAAGGAGTGTCCTGCCACCTCACACTATCAATAGCATTGAGTATTGCCTTCCTGGTACCCAAAGAGTGAAGTCTTCTTTTCATTCAGTATTCTATCTGCTGATTCCTTGTGAATATGCTTTTTATAAACAACCTTATGAATGTTAATGCCATAAACTGGGAGGGGGGATATTTTTCATGATAAAGCAACTGTTCAAAGTTGATTTTGAAGTAGAACGGCGCGTTTCTTCGACGTTGGTGTACAATCCGTATTGCACTTTTCACCTTTTAATGAAGCGATTTTCGTACATATCCTGTGATTTGAAATCTCTGTAGCTCATTGTGTCATTGCGAAGCTGCTTCCCTGGCAGTGATTCTTTACATGTGTTGAGGAACCTGTATGTTTTTTTCCTTTTAAGCAGAAGTGAGAGCGAGGAATGTGCAGGAGCCTCCTCTCAGAACAATGGCAGCTTCGATTGACTTTTGCTTTCCTGTAGTGTTACAATATACTGTTATATACGTGATGTTTTATTTTGATAACCTCATGTTTATTATTTAGTATTGGCGAACCAATACATTTTTTAACCAATCAAATTCTAATGGGGAGAGTCTATTTGTTACATGTTAACTTTGAAGTTGAAATGAAGAAAGCTATATTTATGCACGTTTCCATTGAATGTAATGAAGGCAACAAGCACAAAATCCCTACACAGAGTATTGGTTTTAAAGAGTGGCAGTAGAGGGAGTGATGTTTAATAACTACGTACGAATGCGAAGAAACTTTGGTAAATGATCACATAATTTGGTTATGAGGAGGCAAAATGTATCGAAAGTCTAGTCTACTCGTTGGGCATCAAACACTCATTAGATCACATTTCCTCTTTGAAATGTGCATTTTCAATTGAAATTAGGATGTTATTTATTTTTGTTTTGAAAAAATACATGTCAAAATCCACTAAAATTTAAATAATTGTTAAGTGTAGCAATGTTTGAAATTCACTGTAGGAACTGTTCTTTTTGTAGGGTTGTGAAAGAAAACGGAATTGCAGTTAATTCGGAAGCAATGCTTCGAGCAAAATTACTGGTATGTCCCAGAAGCTAGTAGATATTACCCCTCCTATATGACAAGATGACGGACAAAACGTGTAATACAAATGGTTCAAATGACCTGTAACTGGTTGCCCTAAGAATAGTTTTTAGCAGAATTCTTTGGTCAGATTGTTTAGAAAAGGAATTCTGCTTAATATTCAACTCTTAGCTATTTTTATAACCAGCCAAATGGCTAATATTAAGCTTTTAGATTGGCCTTCAGTTTTGCAAGAAAACACATTTTCATTTCTACTTTCATAAGCGGGGTAGAGTCAAGTAGGTCACATGCAATCTGCTGCAGACTTTGGAGATATTCTTGTTAATTATTCTGAAATTTATAGATGGGTTTATAAAATTTAAATCTGAAAGAGACACGTTAGTGATAGATAACTTACCTTAGAATATCTCCAGGCATCAGACTGGATCTGGAAAGCTTTCTGTAGCAGTACCCCTGCACGTCCGTGGGTGGCGTTGTGCAGCTCTGCGTCTGTCACTGGCATTGTAAGCGCCGAGATGACGTCATAGAGACTACTTAGGCGCCACCCATGCGTGCTGACGTCAGTTCTTTCCTTTTCCGCGCCAGCAAGCGCAGACTTTTTGACTACTCTTTTGAGACTTTTTGTCTCCCATTCGTTCTCCTGATGCACGTAGGGATGCCTGGCTTTAAGTCTTGTGGGGCCTGCCATCGCAACATGTCGGTGGCGGACCCCCATGATGTTTGCCTCTACTGCCTAGAGACCGACCATGACTCCCGGTCCTGCAGGGACTTTCGAGCCATGGCCCCGAAGGCCTTGAGGGAGCGACGCCGCAAGCTGCTGGAGGTCCGGTATTCGTCCCAACGCCGCTCCAGGTTCAAGGACCGTTCCCAGGACCGCATGCGGGGCCACAGTCGTCGCTCCTCTGGCTCCAAGTCTTCGCCCTCCCATTCTGGTAAGCGACGTCATAAAAAGAAGTCAAAGAAGCGTGTTCGCTCTCCGACGTCCCCCCGTTGGTCCTCAGATGCGGATGAGGGGGACAGGGGTTCTGCCCCTGCGGCTCCCTGGGAGTCGCGCGGCCTACCCGGGTCCATCGGCGACTCCCGAACAGGTGCAAGAATTTCTTGCCACCATGGACCGCCTTTTTAGGCCTCAAGCACCCGCCGGCGCGCTTTCGGGCCCCGTGGTCCCGTGTCCAGATCCTGATGGCCCGTCGGCACCGCCGCCGGATCCAGCTTCGGCGCCACAGGATCCTACGCCGTTGGCTCCAGCCCTTTCCGGCGCCGTATGTCTCTTCTCCGGCTCTGCCACCACGACCGGTTCCTTCGGCAACGGAGGTGGAGGATGACTGGGAGGGGTCCGATGACCCTCTTGCCCGTCAATGTGACTCAGAGCAGGACTGGGTGGATGATCTGGAGGACGCCGGCGAACTCGATGTCTCTTCTGACCCCGGGTTAGCCTCTCCCCCACCTACGATGGAGGAGGGCGCTTCCTACACGATGGTGCTCCGTCGGGCTGCTGAGGTCCTCAACCTCGATCTTCCTACGGTGGCCCTCAAATCTAACCTCACCGATGTGCTCCAGACGTCGTCTATTTCGTCTGAGCCATTGCTTCCCTTCAATGACGCCCTCACCGACATCCTGTTGGGCACTTGGTCACAACCGGCCACGGGGGCCCCTGTAGACAGAATTTTGCCAGGTGTCACCGCCCAGCTTCTGGTGACCCCGCGTTTCTGACCACTCATCCCACGCCTGAGAGTCTGGTCATCCAGGCCTCGACGTCGCAGAGTGCTTTTCCTACGACTCAGCGGATAATGACTCTAAGAAGCTGCAACAGTTCGGTAAGCGGTTGTTTTCTTCGGCCAGCTTGGGGCTGTGGTCGGTGAACACCGTCTGATTGTTGGGCCGCTATTCCCACGCGGTGTGGGATACCGTTGCTCAGGTGTTGCCTCAGTGTCCTGGCTGTCCTTTCCCAGGCGGTTGCTGGGGTAAGGATGTGGCTAAGTGCGCCATACGGTGTGGTTTGGACACAGCTGACTCGTTAGGCAGGGCGATTTCGACGACTGTGGCGCTGCGTCGCCACACCTGGTTGCGATCTACTGGGTTCTCGCCCGATGTCCAGAGCTCGCTCATGGATATGCCCTTTGATGGCACTCGCCTGTTTGGCAAGAAGGCTGACTGCACTGGAGCGTTTTAAGGACTCACGAGCCACGGCCAAGTCCTTGGGTCTTTCCACGAAGAGCCCAGCCACTCCTGGTTTTCGTTCCTTTCGTGGCCAAGGTAGGGGCGCCTAGGCACGTTCCTTCAGCAAGCCTGTGCAGAACCAGCCTCAGCGCGGATGCGGTTTCCGCAGGAACGGCTCTGGGAATCAGCGTGGGGGTCAGTCCACCCCCGCCCCCGCTGCTTCTATCTCCAAACCTTCCTAATCCGAGCTTTGTGAAGCACCCCATGCAAGTGGGTGGCAGGATCCGCCACCACCTCCACCACTGGCACGATATCACATCGGACAAGTGGGTGTTGTAGATCATCCGCAGGGGTTACTCCCTTCCCTTTCAGTCCTCCCCTCCAGCCATGCCACCTCGGTGCCACCGCATGTCGGGGGATCACTTGCTACTTCTCCAGCAGGAAGTCACGGCCCTCTTGGCCAAGAGGGCCATCGAGTGCGTTCCTGGGCCGGAAGTAGGGAGTGGGTGTTATTCCCACTACTTTCTTGTCCCCAAAAAGGACAAAAGGGGTCTGCGCCTCATCTTGGACCTCTGGAACGTCAATCGCTTCCTCCGGAAGGAGAAGTTCAAAATGCTGACTCTGGCTCAGGTCTTGGCTGCCCTCGACCCTGGAGACTGGATGCTAGCGTTGGACTTGCAGAACGCATATTTTCACCACCCCCATCCCCACCCCACCCCCGTCCTGCCGTCCCACTGGTGTTCCCTGCGGTTCATGGTAGGCCCGGAGCATTTTCAGTTTGCTGTGCTCCCCTTCGGCCTTACCAGCGCCCCTCGGATGTTTACGAAAGTGATGGCGGTGGTCGCAGCTCATCTGCGCAGGTCAGGGGTGTCAGTCTTCCCCTACCTTGACGACTAGTTGTTGAAGGCGGGCTCGCCCCAGGCAGTCGTCAACCACCTCCAGACTACGGCCGACCTCCTGCATTTGCTGGGGTTCTCCGTCAATGGGTCAATGGCAGATCCCTCTCCCTTCCCCAACCGGAGCACACAGTGGTGACGGATGTGTCCCTCCTGGGATGGGGAGGCCACTTGGGAGAGGCGGAGATCAGAGGCCTCTGGTCTCCGGCAAAGTCCCGGCTCCATATCAATCTGTTGGAGCTTCGGGCGATCCGACTTGCACTGAAGGCATTCCTTCCCTCTGTCTGGGGAAGTGTGGTGCAGGTGTTCATGCACAACACCACCGCCATGTGGTATTGCAACAAACAGGGCTGGTGGCGTCCTGGACCCTATGTCAGGAGGCTCTGCGCCTCTGGACATGGCTGGAACATCAAGGCATCACCTTGGTGGTTCAACACCTGGCAGGTTCTCTGAACCCCAGGGCGGACAAACTCAGCCACCGGTGCTTGATGGATCACGAATGGCGTCTGAACTCAGACGTGGTGCAAGGTCTCTTTCTGCAGTGGGGAGAGCCTTGGTTAGATCTATTCGCCACCGAAGAGAATGCGCAATGCCATCAGTTCTGCGCGTTGGAATTTCCAAGGTGGCACTCGCTCGACGACGCTTTTAGTCGCGAGCGGAGTTGCGGTCTATTGTATGCCTTTCCGCCTATACCACTTCTGCCCAGAGTGCTGAAGAAGATCCGGCGCGACCGGGCCGTTTTCTTAAAGGCATTACGCACACGTTTCCTCCCGTGCCGTTCATCATGCCTCAATGGGACATGAATCTCGTTTTGACCTATTTGATGTGCGCTCCTTTCGAGCCCCTTCATACCTGTCCTTTGCGTCTTCTTACTCTTAAGACTGCTTTCCTGGTCGCTATCACCTCTGCCAGAAGAGTGAGCTCCAGGATCTTTCTTCCAAACCTCCTTTCCTTTCTGTTCATCCAGACACGGTGGTGTTAAGGACCTGTCCTTTTTTGCCGAAGGTGGTCACGCCCTTCCACAACGGGCAGACCATCACTTTGCCTATCTTCTTTCCGCCTCCGCATCCTTCAAGGGAGGAAGAGAGGCTCCACCGCCTGGACCCAAAACGTGCGCTTGCATTCTATCTGAAGCGTACAACGCAGTTCCGGGTGGATGTCCAGCTTTTTGTTGGCTACGTGGGCGCCAAAAAAGGTCGGGCTGTGCACAAACGGACCATCTCTCGGTGGGTCATTCTGTGCATCAACGCATGTTACTCCTTGGCTAAGAAGGAGCCTCCTGTGGTGCTGCGTGCCCATTCTTCCAGGGCAACTGCAGCCACTACTGCCTAGGGACGTGGCATCCCCTTGCAGGACATTTGTCAGGCAGCTACGTGGGCCTCGCTGCACACGTTTACCAAGCATTACTGCCTTGACAGTCAGGTCCGGAGAGACGGCTTCTTTGTCCGTTCTGTTCTCTGTGACTTTCTGGTGTAATCTATTCGCAGACCCACCACCGGGGTTGGTATTGCTGGGGTATCTATTCTAAGGTAAGGAATCTATCACTAACGTGTCTCTTTCAGATGCACAAGTTACTACTTGTGTAACGATATATCTGTAAGAGACAGTTAGTGATAGAGTCCTTACTGCCCCGCCCATCCTCCCCCGTTCTGCAAATTGATTCTAGGGTTAAGGTCATCCCTTTCAGGGCCCTAGTTCCATGGCACCAGTGGTCAGTTTCTTGCATGGCTCTGCGTTCCTGGCGCGGAAAGTCGTGTAAAGAACTGACATCCGCGATCATGGGTGGCGCCTAAGTAGTCTCCGTGACGTCATCTCGGTGCTTACGACGCCAGTGACGGACGCGGAGCCTCAGGACGCCACCTACCGACGTGCAGGGGTACTGCTACAGAAAGCTTTCCGGATCCAGTCTGATGCCTGGGGATATTCTAAGGTAAGGAATATATCACTAACTAATGTCTCTTACAGATATGCAAGTAGTAACTTGTGCGTTAATATCTTACCCACCGTCAAACGAAAATATTAGTATTAGGACATGCGAGGTGTTATTGCATTTTCAGAAAAAGTGAAGACTTTCTCTCATTGCTACCTAGCCAGATAAAAGCAATGCTAGTTTCGACTTGTATCAACATAATGAGCCAAAATGTGTTTATGCGTCCATGGACTTGACGTTTGCTATTCAATTGTGCTCTCCTAATGTGCACCTTAATTTACAAGCAAACTAGGAGCTACCACATTTGATATCCAAACCTTCATTACCAATTCCATTTTTTTTTTTTTACTGTTTCAGCTCCACTCCTACCAAATAGAATAAAAGTACACATGCAACTTCAATTTTATATATTTTTTTTAATCGACATTAAAAAATGGTTTTTTGCATGTGTAGCTGTACATCACTTTGCATACTCCTGCCATCTAGTGTTTGGTACTCATGCCACAAGTTCTACTTTAATTAGTATAAGTTCCATGATAACTCGTGATCTCTTCCCGAAACACAAAGGCACAAGGACAAAAACTTCACCTCCAGATTGGTTTTTTTACCAGCTCCAAGAACTTTTTGCTGCCGAGAACATTTGTTCGACTACAGTGATCGGAACCTCTGCCAACAACTTCAGAAGACCATCTTCGGCGCAATATGACTCGAATTTCACCTGGATCATAGTTTTTTTCTCTCAGCAATAGCTTGTATGGAAGTGACGCATGGGGGTGATGAAGAACATGCCCTTGTAGGTTTGCTTCACAGGCAACAGTGCGTTTCTGTAGTCTGACCATCACTAGGTTTGTTATCTTTGTGTGCCAAGAGACCACAAAGATTCAAGCTTTCCAGTCTGTCAGTCCTTTAAAAACAAAAAGACAAATAAATAAATATATAAGGGAATGTCAGTGGGTGCATTACAAAATAGAGTGCTAGGACCCTGCTGGAACTTTGGCAGTCTTCAGACCTGCTGAAATCGAGAGAACATCAGAAGGCGAATATCTGGTTTCCTATGGACTAACCAGATAAAAGTCCATAAACCCTCTCTTAAGAGGGCTCTGATTATGAAGAGAAACAGACTTCAGGGGTCCCAGTGAAACATAAATCCAGGATACAGACTGCACCGAAGATACTGATACGTCAGATACCACCCGATGATATTTCTCTTGAGTCTGACCTTAACTAAAGTCTCAAAGGCAGGGTAAGCACCCATCTCAAGGGAGTCGGGCTTCAAGCCCAAAGACTATGCCAAAGGGGTATCGATTCTGCTCCAGCCCCTGTTCCCAAGCCTACCCGGCACAGACAACTATTCTCTGCTCAAGGCAGGTCTCATGCAAAGGACAATGAGCCTTGAAGTCCGCCGACCACACCTTTTTGGCCCCTATCCGGTCAGCTGAAGTCTGCACCTAGACCATTTTCGATACGGCCTCGATGCTGAGTGACACAATCCCAGTCATTGAGCTGCCAGAGCAGCTTGACAAAAAGAGGAAGGTTTACATCCATCCTCAATCTGGGAAGATTCTGTTTCGCACTCCACAACAATAGGCAGACCCAACTCTTCTCAATAAAAGGAAACTAACAGTTGAAGAGGCGCTGCATATCTTCCATGCAGTGGGCCACCAGCCCGGTTCCCTCACCTCCTTCAATTACCATGGCTTTCACCTTCACTGCAGCACCCAACATATACCAACTTTGATCATGACGTTGAGTTTGACCAACAGGAACCATATTGTGAATTGTCCTGGCAGATGACTGGGGATACATGAGTGGATAAAAGTGTGGCCCTACCCTGGATGATACCAAATTCAGGCCCCACTCTGCGAAGGCTTTGCCGCCATTTCACATGGTTATTAAGAGAGCAGCAGATCCCCAAAAGGTGAAGTTACACGAGGAAGATAACTCCCTTGAGGCGACTTCCTCAAAAGCAGATTGTTCTGCATAATTCCTGCCCATGCTTAAGAGCAGAGAACTTTTAAGCCAATTGGAGCCAGTCAAATTTAGGGTGGTCACAGCAAGGAGATAAATGAAATACAAATTGCAACCTGATGACTTTACATCAGGTGTTATGTACCTACCCACTTCATAGTGATGGACACTGCTAGGAAGACGGTCTGTGCCCGGAGAACCAAAGAGGCTCTGCCTCAAGAAAAAAAGAGAGCTGCAAAATTAATGCAGCAAGATAGCGAGTTGCTATGGGAGCAGCGACCTAGTGCATGGAGCAGTTGGTCACACTTCTGCATAAGGCATACTGCAAACTTTGCTACTGGGGGAAAATCATATGATGTGGCAGATACTGCCTCTAGGGAAATGAATACCATTGTCATCCTGCGAAGACATGCTTGTTTCTGGGTGTCCTCATTTCGTCCATATCATTGGTGTCCCTTTTGATGGTGAACATTTATTAGGACCACAAATAGACACTATAATGAAGGGTAAAAAAGGACAGAGACTAGCTAAAGCCATTGGGTCACTCAATTCACAAACTGGTACAACTGGTTTTCGGCACCAATTGGCGAAAGGGAGTACTAAAGCTGCTGCAACACCTCAGCCTTCTGACTTTAAGCATCATCACCCATTTCACTTGGGACATCCTCAAAAGACCGACACCATAAGAAGCTTTAGAGATGGTGGCAGAGGAAGGGGTGGATGCCGCTGAGGAGAGGGTACCTCTGCCTCCAAGCAGAGACTTTCCTAACAACCCCTCTAATAGCAAAAAACAGGTGTAGAAGAGAAGGATCAGGTTAGTCCTTCCACAGTTGGAGGAGATCACCTCTGATATGTGGGTCCTATCAATTGTCCAACAGGTACACTGCTTAAAGTTGCATACCACAACACCAAACATCCCATCTCACCATCTTGCAATCTAACAAGAACATTAAAGACTGCTGCAAGAGGTGCAAGCACTTCTCAGCAATGGTGCTATAGAACCTGTTCCTCTGCATCAAAGGGTATACTCCATACACTTCCTCATCCTAAGTAAAGATAGCAAGCTGTGGTCTATCCTCAACGGCATGCTGTTAAATTGTTACTGTCAAAGCATTTCAGTCTGTGCACCCTCATTCTGCTGCTGTGCACAGGAGATCATCTGGCAACTATCTCAAAGACACATACAATCACGTCCCCATCCATCTAGCACATAATTGCTACTTCATATTCGTAGTGAGTGGACAACACTAGCAATTCAAAGTGTTGCCCTTCAGGGGTCACAACAACTGCAAGGGTGTTCATGAAATGTCTGGTAGTGCTAATGGCACATCTGTGCTGCAGCACCAGTCATGTCTTTTTGTATCTGACGTGGTGCCTGATAGCAGCAGCCATCAGCAGTGCCTAGCATTCTTCACAGGATAGATTTCAAAGTCGTTGCCAAAACGTCAGATTTCTTCCCACAGCCGATGCAACTGTTTAAAGGACATTATGGAACACCGTGACACGCAAAGCTCAACCTGGAGAAGGTGCAGGCATTACCAGGGCTGCTCTCTGTAGAAGACTTCATGTCCTCCATCAGTGAGAACAGAATGAGATTGTTGGGGATGATGGGCTCGTGCATGGTGATAGTAAGGCATTCTCCGCTACATATACTTGCACTACAGGTATGTCTGTCCAGGCAATGTTTACAGGCGATGGGTCAGGGGGACGAAATATTATTATTAGAGCCTGGAGTTTAGCACAGTTTCAACTGGTGGAACAGGAGCTTGTTACTGGGCAGATAGTTTGTGGATGCTAAAAAGCAGGTGACTATTGCCACCTACAGCTCACTCGCAGGGTGAGTGGCGCATCTAGACAACCTTACTGTTCAGGCTACCTGGAAACAGCTGCAGAAAATTCATAGCAATCTCATAAAGTTGAAAGCAGCCAAATTCGGAGTATTTTGCACATTAATTCACAAGATAGTACTAGTAAAAACAGACAACGTGACTATTATGTACTACACCAAGCAGCCAAGAGGCACTACTGTCACCTCGGTGTCAGCATTGGCACAATCAGTGTGGCACTGGGGCATTCGTCACCAAGTACTGCTCTTTAGCAGAGTATGTGCCGGAGGTGGACAATGAATTTGTGGACCTGTTAGATGGAGTCTTCATCACAAATCTAGTTACAGAAAGTATGTTGCTTGTTCATCTGTAACTTTGCGTGCTATGCTGCCAAATGAAAACAATTTTCCATGATTACACAATGACACATGCAGAAACTCTGCTACCAGCTCTTCAGGCAGGATATTGTGTTACTTTCTGTTTTAACTGACATCTAGGTAGGCATACACATCTGTTAGGCTTTATTTAGTCAGTGTTAGCGGCTTGCATGCAAAACAGCACACCTCTTCATTTAAGATTCAGTAGTGAAAGTATTCGTGGAAGGATTTAAGAGTTATTCCCCCAGGAGACCACTGGTCCCTATGTGGGACCTGTATGTCATTCTCATAAAACCTTTGTTTTCAGCCCTTACATACTTGTCGGATGCAGCATTTTTAGCAGTAATCACTTGCATAGGGATAGTGAATTACAGGCGTTGGAGAAGTCTTTAATGTAGGCTCATTAAAGTCTGGTTGTCTTAAAGATGAATCCATGTTTCTTGCCAAATTGTCTCCCTATTCTACGTCACTCAAACCAGTGACTCACCTATGTTCTTTACACAGTCTCAAACAGTAGCATAAAGAGAATTGCACACATTAGATGTGAGAGGTCTCTAATGTATTACATTGACTGTACCAAATCTATTCAAAAGATAAAGCAGCTCTGTTGCATTTTCAAAACCACACTTTGGAAATCCAGTCTGTAAGTTGGGCATTGCAAGCTTGATAGTCAAGTACAATTAGGTAAGCTACGGCAAAGCCAAATGTGCTATTCAGACTGTGCTTGAGCATATTCTAATTTCAGAAAGGTGGCCGCAATGGCTTTTCTGGGAAATATACCACTGGTAGACATTTATTTCTGATACAGACTTCAAGCTACAGAATCCTTACCTTGGAATATTCCCCAGACGTCAGACTGGATCCTGAAAATCTTGAGCAGTACCCCTGCTTGCAGATCAACTCGGCGTCATTGGTGTTGTTCATGCCATGTGACTTGCACGGTGACTATACAGATGCCACACCAGTGCACTGACATTTAGTTCTTTTTGTGCCTTCAGCACAGATTTTAAAGAGCTACCTTAGTCATTTTTTGACTACATTTTTTGCTCCCAGTGTGCCTTACAGACATCACCTAAGAAACCTGTGGATTATAAAATTTATAGAGCCTGCTACATGCAAAGGTCTGTGACAGACCCCTACTTGGTTTGCTTATGGTGCATTGAGCCAGACCACGACTACAACGCCTGCAATGCGATGAACCCCAAAACGGTAGGGAAGCATGCATTCAAGCTCCCGGCCGTTCCGTATTGGATTTCTCCCCACCGTTCTGGGTCCAGGGCCCACTAGGTAAAACTCTTCATGGGGATAGTTCAACAAAAAGGCCACAAAGAACTTTGCCACACCAGTTCAAGTCATTGGATGAGGTGCAGGAACGATGCCAGAACTCTAGGCCCTGCTACCACACTTCCTCCGCTAAGCCTGGGTCTGTTCCGTACCTCCCAGGATGAGCCAGAGCGAACCTCTGCCAAATGGAAAGAATTCTGTGAGGCTACGCACATCATTTTTGGGTGAGATGACCCCTCTCGAGTGCCTTCGGGTCCCACCATGAGTTTGGAAGGTGCCCTGACTTGATTCCTGCAGGCTTGTTCACCCTCAGCACCATTGGGGGCCTATGAATCTGGACCGGCGCCGTTCACAAAACCACGACCTCCACCGGACTGCAGTCCAGTGGCGCTGTTCCTGACACTGCCATCCCCACTCGGGAGCAAAGACCCCATTGTAATTCCCAACTCGGATACTGAGCTGGACCAACATAGTCCGGTGTAGGCTCCAGACCAAGATCCTCCGGGTCCGAGACAGTAGATGGATATGCTTGGGGTATATTTCCATATACCCGTCCTGTCGTCCCAAAGACGTTACTTGCAGTTCAAGGTGGGCCAAAAGCACTTTGTTCGCTGTGCCCCCCTTTGACCTTACCAGTGCACCTTGGGTGTTCATGATAGTGATGGCAGTGGTCGCAGCTAGTCTGCGGAGGTCAGGGTTCCAGTCTTCCTCTACCTCGACGATTGGTTGTTGAAGGCCGGCTTGCCCCAAGCAGTCGTTTACCGCCTCCAGATTATGGCGGACCTCCTGTATTCCCTAGGGTTCATTATCAACACACAAAAGTCACACCTGACTCCCTCGCAGGCACTCCTTTTTATCGGAGCCTTTCTGAACACAGAGCAATTCTGCACCTATCCTCCAGAGCAGTGAGTCCAGGATATTCAGGCTACAATACCAATGTTTCAGCCTCTATCCTGGATTTTGGTGATACTGACTCTGAGGTTACTGAGTCTTCTGGCTTCCTGTATCCATTTGGTAAAGCATGCCTGCAAGGACCTGAAGTCCCAATGGGTGCAGCATCAGGGGAACCTCTCCTACTTGTTCCAGATATTAGAGGTAAATGCAAAAGACTTGCATTGGTGGCTCATGAACTGTGGTGCGTCACTCCTGGGTTGGGGCGGTCATCTGGGAGAGGTGGTGATCAGAGGACTTTGGTCTCTGGCAGAGTATCTGCTGCATATCAACTTGTTGAAGTTGAGTGTTTCACTTGGCATTGAAAGCATTCCTCCCTTCCATCAAGGGAAGGCTGGTTCAGGTGCTCACAGACTACACCATTGCAAGGTGGCAATCCAACAAAAAGGATGAGGTTGGGTCGTGGACCCTACACCAGGAGTTTCTGCATCTCTGGACATGGCTGGAACATCAAGTCATTTATCTGGTCATGCAACACCTGTTGGGGTCTCTGAAAGCCAGGGCAAACAGAGCCATCAATGCCTCATGGATCACGAATGGCGTCTACATCCGAAGGTGGTGCAAGGTCTATTCCACTACTTGGGGGAACCTTGTTTATATCTATTCACCTCTGCCGAGAACACGTCATGTCAGCACTTCTGCGCATTGTAGTTTCCAAGGTGACTCTCGCTCTAAGACTCATTTGGTCTGGAGTAAGACTCAAAACACCTGTACGCCTTCCCGCCTATACCACTCCTACCCCAAGTTCTGAAGATCAGAACAGACCGGGCTCTAGTCATCCTTGTGGCTCTGGATTGGGTACGGAGAGTATGTGTGAGAAAGTGGCTCTGTATATACTGTTCCCTAATAGGTACAGGGTGTACAGAGTCCACAGTCCCCCAGAGGCTGATAGAGGTCAAAGTTAGGTATGACCTTACTCTCAAAAGTGGTAGCTTGGTCGAGCAGTAAGGCAGTACCAGAGGACAGTGTAAAGCATTTATTGTACACACTCAGTCAGCAAATGGTTTCACACACTCAATAACTGAACTCTAGGCCAATGGTTTATATATATAAAATATATGCTTGTTTTATTTTTAGAACCACAAAGGGGGTACAAATATACTTTCTCAGAATGAGAGGTTGAATATAAATACTTTTGTCTTAAGCAATAAATTTGTGTAAACAGTCACAGTTGGTTGCAATAAACAATCCTATTTCCTAAACATAACAATGCATTGAGCTCAATGGTAAATTCAGGTTATTTGTAATAAATTACTTTTCAGATTACTTTTGGAATTCCAGGTCTGGCTCCTAGAACCAGCCTGGGGTCAGTATTCAGAATCAAGTGATGAAAGTCGACTTAATAACTGTAATGATTTTTAAATAATATTTAGCTATTTCAAAAGTTAGCACTTAGAAAATATTTCAAAGAAAACATTCAATGGATCTCTATGGCAAGAAATTCAAATTGCAGGTAGAGTACTTTATCGTTACTTTAGTAATCCAGGACTGGGTACCTAGACCCAGGACTGGGGTCCTTATCAAAAGCAGGTAAGTAATTTCGTTTGCAGAAATGGTACGATTTTAAAAGAATATTTTAAATTTGCAAAAATAGACACTTAGAAGAAATTTCACAGAAAAGCAGACAATGGTTTCCTATGGGAGAAAAATGAGTTAGAGGTAAGTATAGTTGTGAACACTTTTCAGGGTCAGGGCTGGGCACCAAGATCCAGCACTGGGAGCTCACCTAGGAGCAGGTGAGTAAATTCGTTTTTGTCACTTGGCTGATTTTTGGTGAATTTTTGCAGTTTTGAAAAGTTCACACTTAGAAGATTTTTGAAGAAAAAGCCAGTCAATGTTACCCTATGAGGAAAATGAAGTTAGCGGTTTAAGGGTAAGTACTCGACTGGCAGAGTTGAAATTCCGGGCATGGACTCAGGGGTCCCCCAGTGTTAGGTAGGTACAGTTGGTTCACCCTCAGCGGTTTCAGGACGGCCGGGTGCAGAGAGAGTTAGGCCCAATGTTATCCTATGAGGGATAGGGGGGCCTTGGTTGGTGGCTGCTGTCTGGCAAGCCACGCGGCTGTGGGAGCTGGGCTCCTGGTCACTTACTCAGGGCAAGTGGGGAAGTAGGTTAGTGTAGAGAGGGCACTGCCAGGGCCACTCGGGCGGCTGGGTGCAGGGTGCTTTTGAGCCTTCGGGCGCTCAATGGAAATCAATGGGAATGTTCCGGTTTGGAAAAAGGCTGCAGGCTCGGGGACGAGGATGTTTCAGGTGCCACCACCACTTCGAGAGGTAAGTTGGGTAGTTGTAGGTTAGGTGGGTACCCCGGGATTGGGCACAGGGGGTCGCAGGGCGCCGGGGTGCCTTTTGACGTCGGGAATCTTACCCTCTGGTTGATCGCAGTTGGGGTGGCACTTGGTTCTGAGGCTGCAGGCTTCCTCCGGGATGTCGAGGGGGGTCCTTGGGTGCCGGACTCGGGGTCACAGTCGCCGTGGGGTCGTCCTCAGGGTCTTTGTCCACTTCGGCACTGGCCAGGCTTGGCTGGTGCAGAGTGTGTTGGGTCCGCGGTTCCGGGCTGCTGCCAGGGGTTAAAAATAGGTTTCTTGAGTAGAGCCTCTACTCATGGGAGTCCCAGGGGCTTAGAGCCAAAAGGTAGCCAGGTCCTCCGGGGTTGGTGAGGTTGCTGGCCACGAGAGATGCCGCGCTGGTGCAAGTTCGAGAGTCGACAGGCCGGTAGGGCTGGGGCCTAAGCAGTTGGTGTCTTCTTCTCTTTTTAGCAGCTGCAGGGCAGGTCTTTGTTCTTCTTGCTCTTCTTGTAATTTTCTATCTGGAATCTCCGGAAGGAAGGTTCAGGGGGCCCCTAAATACTAGATTTAGGGGCGTTACAGGTAGGTGAAGGCCAGGGACCAATGGGTCCTTGTCCTGGGGTGGGTACACCCCCTATCCTGCCTCTCTCCTGTGGGAGGGGGCAGTAGCCTAATCCTGATAGGGTAGGGCCTCCCATCTTCAAGATGGCGAGAGCCCGGAGATGTGCTTCACCTCGCCTCCCCCACCTGAGGGGTGGGGTGGGCAGGCTGGCACATCCCCTGTCCTTGTATGGGGTTTCCGGCCAAGCTTCCCGCCAGAGTGGGGGGTTGCAGTGGCCTGGGGAAACTCCAAATGGCGGCCTGCCTTTGAAGCTTCCCTTTGCTCATCCTGGGGGAGGAGATTTCTCACCTCACCCAGGATGTGCATTGTTGCAGGCCCGGGAGAGCAGGGGCTCTCCCGCCCAGGGGTCCAGCAACGTGTCTGCTGTGTGGCAGCCTGGGCAGCCTCAGAGCAGACGTGGATTGTAAGTTAGCTGTAAGGGGGCATCTCTAAGATGCCCTCTGGGGTGCTTAGTACATTAAATCCTACACTGGCATCAGTGTGGGTTCAATGTGCTGAGAAGTTTGATACCAAACTTCCCAGGCTTCAGTGTTGCCAATATGGTGCTGTGGAGCTCGTGTTTGACAAGCTCTCAGCACCATGTACTCTTAAATGACAGCACTGCACTTACAGTGCCCAGGAATGGACCCGGGTACTGTAGGGGCACAGGGCTCCTGCTCCTGTGCCCACTCCATAGGCGTAATGCACCCAGCTAGAGGGGTGGCTGACATATGCCTTGGCAGTGTAGGTGATGGGCATGGTACACAGTGATGTGTGCCATGTCGACTCTTTGTTTTGTCCTGCACCCAGACACTCAGCCTGCAAGGGCAGTGTGTGTGTAAGGGTACAGGGCCTCTGAGGGTGGCACAATGAGTGCTGCAGCCCTTAGAGGCCTTCCCTGGCCACAAGGCCCTGGGTACCTAGGGTACCATTTACTAGGGGCTGACATGTGGCTAGGGTTTGCCAATTTGGAGTTTGTGTGGTTTAAGGAAGGAACATAGGCCCTGGGCACCTGATTGGCAGGAACCCAGGGTACACTCAATCGAAGTACATTCAGCAATTTAGCAAAAAGTGGGGGCATACCATGCAAGAAAGATGGCACTTTCTCACAGTATGGTATACCGATCTCCTGAGTATGAGTCCTCCAACCAGGCTACTTCTTCCGGAAGATCTCCTGTCACAGCAAGAGGGTAGGGTTTTGGACCTGAACCTGCACATAGACCACCTTCATGCATGGAGCTTAAACTGCATCAGTTGAGAGTCTTCGATCTTCTTCCCGAAGTCTGAGGTCATCTTGACAGCCAGGCTTCCCTCCACAAAGACTAAGTCTACTGTCGAAACAAGTTTGTGGCTTGATCCACTGAAACACGCATTGACCCTCTTTCTACACCCTTGTCAGAAGTGTTGCTGTTTGTTTTGTCTTTAGCCCGGCAAGGCCTTGATCTGGGCACAGCTAAAAGGTATCTTCTGGCCATCTCAGCTTTTTTGCGGCTGCTGGATCAACCGTCCCGGTTTGTCACCTGTGGTGATACGTTTTCTGAAATGTCTTCAATATATGTTCCCCCCCCCCCCCCCCCCCAAACGAAAGGTGATGAGACTAACCTTGTCCTATGGAGTCTTCATTGTCTAAGTGGAAGAACCTGGAAAGTCCATCTGCATTGGCATGGGCAGTCCCTTGTCTGTGTTCCACTTCAAAGTCCATTCCCTGTAGGGAGATGGACCACCTCAGTAGTTTTGGATTTTCCCCTTTCATCTGCATTAGCCATCTGAGAGGTCTGTGGTCAGTTTGAACTAGGAAGTGAGTGCCAAACAAGTATGGCCTCAGCTTCTTCAGGGACCAAACCACAGCAAAGGCCTCCCTCTCAATGGCACTCCAACGCTGCTCTCTAGGGAGTAGTCTTCTGCTTATAAAAGCAACAGGTTGGTCTTGGCCTTCATCATTGGTCTGGGATAGGACCGCTCCTATCCCTAGTTCAGAGGCATCAGTCTGCACTATGAACTGCTTGGCATAATCTGGAGCTTTTAGAATTGGTGCTGAGCACATTGCTTCTTTTAGGGTGTCAAAAGCCTTTTGACAACTAACTGTCCAGTTAACTTTCTTGGGCATTTTCTTGGAGGTGATTTCTGTGAGGGGGGTCACAATGGACCCATACCCCTTCACAAACCTCCTGTAGTACCCAGTCAAGCCAAGGAATGCCCTGACTTGGGTCTGGGTTGTTGGAGCTATCCAGTCCATAATGGCCTAGATTTTGGGTTGTAAGGGCTGTACCTGGCCTCCACCTACAAGGTGGCCCAAGTACACCACAGTGCCCTGCCCTATCTGGCATTTGGACGCCTTGATAATGAGACCTGCACTCTGCAGAGCCTCTAAAACCTTCCCAAGGTGGATCAGGTATCCTGCCAGGTGGAGCTAAAGACAGCAATATCATCAAGATAAGCTGCACTAAAGGACTCCAACCCAGCCAGGGCATAGTTCACCAACCTCTGGAAGGTGGCAGGGGCATTCTTTAACCCAAAGGGCATCACAGTAAACTGGTAATGCCCATCAGGGGTGGAGAATGCTGTCTTTTATTTTGCTCCTGGGGCCATGCCAATCTGCCAGTACCCTGCAGTTAAGTCAAAGGTACTGAGAAATTTGGCAGCCCCCAATTTGTCTATCAGTTCATCTGCTCTTGGGATAGGGTGAGCATCTGTCTTGGTGACAGAGTTGAGCCCTCTATAGTCCACACAGAACCTCATCTCTCTCTTTTCACCCTGTTGATGAGGTTTGGGGACCAGAACCACTGGGCTAGCCCAGGGGCTCTCTGAAGGCTCAATGACCCCTAACTCCAGCATCTTGCTGACCTCAGCTTTGATGCTTTCCTTGACTTGATCTGACTGTCGATAGATTTTGTTCTTGACAGGTGCACTGTCACCAGTGCCCACATCATGGGTACACCAGCTTGTCAGACCAGGGGTCAGGGAAAAGAGGCTAGCATATTGTTGCAAGACTTGCTTGCAGTCAGTCTGCTGTTGGACAGAGAGGGTGTCTGAAAAAATCACACCATCTACTGACCCATCTTTTGGGCTGTAGGATAGGAGGTCAGGGAGTGGCTCACTCTCTGCTTCCTGTTCTTCATCAGTCACCATCAGCATGGTGATGTCAGCCCTATCATTGTAGAGTTTAAGGCGGTTCACATGGATGACCCTTTTGGGTGTCCTGCTAGTGCCCAGGTCAACTAGATAGGTGACCTCACTCTTTCTCTCTAGGATAGGGTAAGGGCCACTCCATTTGTCTTGGAGAGCCCTTGGTGCCACTGGCTCCAAAACCCACACCTGTTGCCCTGGTTGAAATTCAACCAGTGCAGCTTTTTGGTCATACCAGTGCTTCTGGAGCTCCTGGCTGGCCTCAAGGTTCTTGGATGCCTTTTCCATATACTCAGCCATTCTGGACCTTAGGCCAAGCACATAGTCCACTATGTCCTGTTTGGGTTCTTGAAGAGGCCTCTCCCAGCCCTCTTTTACAAGACACAGTGGTCCCCTTACAGGATGACCAAACAGAAGTTCAAAGGGTGAGAAACCTACTCCCTTCTGTGGCACTTCCCTGTAAGCAAAAAGCAAGCATGGTAACAGGACATCCCACCTCCTTTTGAGTTTCTCAGGGAGTCCCATGATCATACCTTTCAATGTCTTGTTGAACCTCTCAACAAGGCCATTGGTTTGTGGGTGGTAGGGTGTAGTAAACTTGTACTGCACTCCACACTCTTTCCACATGTGTGTTAGGTAAGCAGACATGAAGTTGGAACCTCTGTCTGAAACCACCTCCTTAGGAAAACCCACCCTGGTGAAGACACCCAGGAGGGCCTTGGCTACTGCAGGAGCTGTAGTAGTCCTAAGTGGAATTGCTTCAGGGTACCTAGTAGCATGATCCACTACTACTAGAATGAATTTGTTCCCTGAGGCTGTGGGAGGTTCAAGTGGACCCACAATGTCCACACCTACCCTTTCAAAGGGGACCCCCACCACTGGTAGATAAATGAGGGGGGCCTTTGGGTGGCCACCTGTCTTGCCACTGGCCTGACAGGTAACACAGGAGCTGACAAACTCCTTCACCTTTTGGTGCATCTGGGGCCAGTAAAAGTGACTCACTAACCTTTCCCAAGTTTTGGATTGCCCCAGATGTCCAGCTAGGGGGATGTCATGAGCCAAAGTTAGGAGGAACTCCCTGTACTTCTGTGGCACTACCACCCTCCTGGTGGCTCCAGGAGTGGGGTCTCTTGCCTCAGCATACAGTAATCCCTCTTCCCAATAAGCTCTGTGGGTACCACTGACATCTCCCCTGGCTTCTGAAGCAGCTTGTTGTCTCAGGCTTTCAAGAGTGGGACAGTCTCGCTGACCCTGGCACAGCTCTTCCCTAGAGGGTACCCCTGGGCCCTAGAGTGAGGTTTCCAGATCATTTCCAAGCAGGCATGCAGCTGGCAACTTTGAAGAGACCACTACCTGTTTCAGGCCAGTAACCCCCCCCCCCCCCCCCCCCCCCAGCCTAATGTTACCATGGCCATGGGATGACTAGTGGTGACACTGTCAGCGTTGGTGACTGGGTAAGACTTCCCAATCAAGTATTGCTCAGGGGAAACCAGTGTGTCTTTCACCATAGTGACACTGGCACCTGTATCCCTCAGAGCTTCTACCCTAGTTCCATTTACCCAGGGGTACTGTAAGTATTTCTTTAAGTTGGGGGGCCACGCAGCCACAGTGGCAAACTCCACTTCTCCCAAGGAGACTAAACTTGCTTCAGTGTGTTCCCAGATTTGCTCAGGGTACACCTCTGATCCCATTTGTATACTTGCTGCCCCAGGAGTGGCTGTACTGGGTGCCTTAGGGGCTTTGTTTTGGGGGCAAGATACAGTTAGGTGTCCCTGCTTTTTACAGGTATTACACCAGGCCTTTAAGGGATCAAAGTTCTTCCCCCTATATGGTTGGGGCACATAGGGAGTAGTTTGGGTCCCACCCACCTGAACAGGTTTTTGGGGCCCTTTGGAAGACTCAGACTTTTTATCTTGGGGATTCTCACCACCTTTCCCCTGGGGAGGTTTTGTGACCACCTTCTTTTGGTCACCCCCAGTGGTTGTCTTGGTCACCCTAGTCTTGACCCAGTGGTCCGCCTTCTTTCCCAATTCTTGGGGAGAAATTAGACCTAGGTCTACCAAATGCTGATGAAACTTTTCATTTGTGCAGTTACTCATAATATGTTCCTTCATGAATAAATTGTACAATCCAGTAAAATCCTGCACACCATGTCCAGCTAACCAACCATCCAGTGTCTTCACTGAGTAATCTACAAAATCAATCCAGGACTGGGTCTGGGTTTTGTGAGCCCCCCTGAATCTAATTCTATACTCCTCAGTGGTGAATCCAAATCCCTCAATCAGAGTTTTCTTCATGCGGTCATAGGATCCTGCTTCTGGCCCAGAGAGTGTCAGAAGCCTGTCCCTGCAGTTACCAGAGAACAGTTCCCACAGGAGTGCCCCCCAGAGAGGTTTCTTTACTTTCCTGATATCACAAGCCCTCTCAAAGGCTGTGAACCATTTGGTGATATCATCACCTTCCTCAAATTTAGGGACAATCCCTTTGGGGATTTTAGGGTCAGAAGTTTCCTCCCTATCCTTGTTTTTATTATTGCTGCCACCATTGATGGGTGCTAAACCCATCTCTCTCCTTTCCTTTTCTAGGGCCAGGAGTCTGGACTCTAGATCTATTCTTTTGGCCAGCCTCACAAGGCTGTCCTCTTCACTGGGGGGTCCCCCAGTGTTGTCTCTGGGACCAGAGCCACCTGTGTGGTCTCTAGGTGCCCAGATGCTATGTCTTGAGTTGGAGGGTATGGGTGCCATCTCCTCCCTAGGGAATAGTATGGGGAGGTTGCTGTCCACCTCCCCTGTTTCCCTTTCCTCATCTGACTGGCCATCACCATGTTCAGATGGGTGGTCTTTAGCATACTCAGCCAGGAGCTCCTGGAGCCCTTGTTTGGTTGGATGCAGACCCATTTGTAAATTTTTGAGTTTACATAAGGACCTCAATTCCTTGAAAGACAAGTGTAAGTAAGGTGTGAGGTCGAGCTCCTCCACCAGGTCCATGTTATTATTATCACTAATAGCTGGGTTTATTTGAGACATTCTAACCTGACAGTTCTAACCCTCTACCCTGACTATAGTGACTTTTATTTTTCTAAAATTCTAATGGGACTTAAGCAAGGCCCTAGCAAGACTTTTAGTAATTTTGGAAAAACCAATCAGAATTCTAAAGGCAATTTTTAAGAGTTCTGTCGTGTGATCAGATGGTAACCAAGTAGTCCAACAAATGCAAGTTTGTATCCCACCGCTGATCCACCAATGTGAGAAAGTGGCTCTGTATATACTGTTCCCTAATAGGTACAGGGTGTACAGAGTCCACAGTCCCCCAGAGGCTGATAGAGGTCAAAGTTAGGTATGACCTTACTCTCAAAAGTGGTAGCTTGGTCGAGCAGTAAGGCAGTACCAGAGGACAGTGTAAAGCATTTATTGTACACACTCAGTCAGCAAATGGTTTCACACACTCAATAACTGAACTCTAGGCCAATGGTTTATATATATAAAATATATGCTTGTTTTATTTTTAGAACCACAAAGGGGGTACAAATATACTTTCTCAGAATGAGAGGTTGAATATAAATACTTTTGTCTTAACCCCTTCAGCGCTGGGCGAATTCCGCCGCGGTGCTGAAGGGTTCGAGCGCGGGCGGGCTCATGACGGAACGGTTCCGTCATGAGCACAGCTCAACCGTGGCTCATGACGGAACCGTTCCGTCATGAGCATGGAAGGGGTTAAGCAATACATTTGTGTAAACAGTCACAGTTGGTTGCAATAAACAATCCTATTTCCTAAACATAACAATGCATTGAGCTCAATGGTAAATTTAGGTTATTTGTAATAAATTACTTTTCAGATTACTTTTGGAATTCCAGGTCTGGCTCCTAGAACCAGCCTGGCGTCAGTATTCAGAATCAAGTGATGAAAGTCGACTTAATAACTGTAATGATTTTTAAATAATATTTAGCTATTTCAAAAGTTAGCACTTAGAAAATATTTCAAAGAAAACATTCAATGGATCTCTATGGCAAGAAATTCAAATTGCAGGTAGAGTACTTTATCGTTACTTTAGTAATCCAGGACTGGGTACCTAGACCCAGGACTGGGGTCCTTATCAAAAGCAGGTAAGTAATTTCGTTTGCAGAAATGGTACGATTTTAAAAGAATATTTTAAATTTGCAAAAATAGACACTTAGAAGAAATTTCACAGAAAAGCAGACAATGGTTTCCTATGGGAGAAAAATGAGTTAGAGGTAAGTATAGTTGTGAACACTTTTCAGGGTCAGGGCTGGGCACCAAGATCCAGCACTGGGAGCTCACCTAGGAGCAGGTGAGTAAATTCGTTTTTGTCACTTGGCTGATTTTTGGTGAATTTTTGCAGTTTTGAAAAGTTCACACTTAGAAGATTTTTGAAGAAAAAGCCAGTCAATGTTACCCTATGAGGAAAATGAAGTTAGCGGTTTAAGGGTAAGTACTCGACTGGCAGAGTTGAAATTCCGGGCATGGACTCAGGGGTCCCCCAGTGTTAGGTAGGTACAGTTGGTTCACCCTCAGCGGTTTCAGGACGGCCGGGTGCAGAGAGAGTTAGGCCCAATGTTATCCTATGAGGGATAGGGGGGCCTTGGTTGGTGGCTGCTGTCTGGCAAGCCACGCGGCTGTGGGAGCTGGGCTCCTGGTCACTTACTCAGGGCAAGTGGAGAAGTAGGTTAGTGTAGAGAGGGCACTGCCAGGGCCACTCGGGCGGCTGGGTGCAGGGTGCTTTTGAGCCTTCGGGCGCTCAATGGAAATCAATGGGAATGTTCCGGTTTGGAAAAAGGCTGCAGGCTCGGGGACGAGAATGTTTCAGGTGCCACCACCACTTCGAGAGGTAAGTTGGGTAGTTGTAGGTTAGGTGGGTACCCCGGGATTGGGCACAGGGGGCCGCAGGGCGCCGGGTGCAGGGGTGCCTTTTGACGTCGGGAATCTTACCCTCTGGTTGATCGCGGTTGGGGTGGCACTTGGTTCTGAGGCTGCAGGCTTCCTCCGGGATGTCGAGGGGGGTCCTTGGGTGCCGGACTCGGGGTCACAGTCGCCGTGGGGTCGTCCTCAGGGGCTTTGTCCACTCCGGCACTGGCCAGGCTTGGCTGGTGCAGAGTGTGTTGGGTCCGCGGTTCCGGGCTGCTGCCAGGGGTTAAAAATAGGTTTCTTGAGTAGAGCCTCTACTCATGGGAGTCCCAGGGGCTTAGAGCCAAAAGGTAGCCAGGTCCTCCGGGGTTGGTGAGGTTGCTGGCCTCGAGAGATGCCGCGCTGGTGCAAGTTCGAGAGTCGACAGGCCGGTAGGGCTGGGGCCTAAGCAGTTGGTGTCGTCTTCTCTTTTTAGCAGCTGCAGGGCAGGTCTTTGTTCTTCTTGCTCTTCTTGTAATTTTCTATCTGGAATCTCCGGAAGGAAGGTTCAGGGGGCCCCTAAATACTAGATTTAGGGGCGTTACAGGTAGGTGAAGGCCAGGGACCAATGGGTCCTTGTCCTGGGGTGGGTACACCCCCTATCCTGCCTCTCTCCTGTGGGAGGGGGCAGTAGCCTAATCCTGATAGGGTAGGGCCTCCCATCTTCAAGATGGCGAGAGCCCGGAGATGTGCTTCACCTCGCCTCCCCCACCTGAGGGTTGGGTGGGCAGGCTG
The DNA here is from genome assembly GCF_964204655.1 of Triturus cristatus. Taxonomy (NCBI): domain Eukaryota; kingdom Metazoa; phylum Chordata; class Amphibia; order Caudata; family Salamandridae; genus Triturus; species Triturus cristatus. Next base: position 294,190,274 of record NC_140583.1, on the reverse strand, counting down.
GCACATCCCCTGTCCTTGTATGGGGTTTCCGGCCAAGCTTCCCGCCAGAGTGGGGGGTTGCAGTGGCCTGGGGAAACTCCAAATGGCGGCCTGCCTTTGAAGCTTCCCTTTGCTCATCCTGGGGGAGGAGATTTCTCACCTCACCCAGGATGTGCATTGTTGCAGGCCCGGGAGAGCAGGGGCTCTCCCACCCAGGGGTCCAGCAACGTGTCTGCTGTGTGGCAGCCTGGGCAGCCTCAGAGCAGACGTGGATTGTAAGTTAGCTGTAAGGGGGCATCTCTAAGATGCCCTCTGGGGTGCTTAGTACATTAAATCCTACACTGGCATCAGTGTGGGTTCAATGTGCTGAGAAGTTTGATACCAAACTTCCCAGGCTTCAGTGTTGCCAATATGGTGCTGTGGAGCTCGTGTTTGACAAGCTCTCAGCACCATGTACTCTTAAATGACAGCACTGCACTTACAGTGCCCAGGAATGGACCCGGGTACTGTAGGGGCACAGGGCTCCTGCTCCTGTGCCCACACCATAGGCGTAATGCACCCAGCTAGAGGGGTGGCTGACATATGCCTTGGCAGTGTAGGTGATGGGCATGGTACACAGTGATGTGTGCCATGTCGACTCTTTGTTTTGTCCTGCACCCAGACACTCAGCCTGCAAGGGCAGTGTGTGTGTAAGGGTACAGGGCCTCTGAGGGTGGCACAATGAGTGCTGCAGCCCTTAGAGGCCTTCCCTGGCCACAAGGCCCTGGGTACCTAGGGTACCATTTACTAGGGGCTGACATGTGGCTAGGGTTTGCCAATTTGGAGTTTGTGTGGTTTAAGGAAGGAACATAGGCCCTGGGCACCTGATTGGCAGGAACCCAGGGTACACTCAATCAAAGTACATTCAGCAATTTTGCAAAAAGTGGGGGCATACCATGCAAGAAAGATGGCACTTTCTCACAGTATGGTATACCGATCTCCTGAGTATGAGTCCTCCAACCAGGCTACTTCTTCCGGAAGATCTCCTGTCACAGCAAGAGGGTAGGGTTTTGGACCTGAACCTGCACATAGACCACCTTCATGCATGGAGCTTAAACTGCATCAGTTGAGAGTCTTCGATCTTCTTCCCGAAGTCTGAGGTCATCTTGACAGCCAGGCTTCCCTCCACAAAGACTAAGTCTACTGTCGGAACAAGTTTGTGGCTTGATCTACTGAAACACGCGTTGACCCTCTTTCTACACCCTTGTCCGAAGTGTTGCTGTTTGTTTTGTCTTTAGCCCGGCAAGGCCTTGATCTGGGCACAGCTAAAAGGTATCTTCCGGCCATCTCAGCTTTTTTGCGGCTGCTGGATCAACCGTCCCGGTTTGTCACCTGTGGTGATACGTTTTCTGAAATGTCTTCAATATATGTTCCCCCCCCCCCCCCCCCAACCTTTTGTTATGCCCCAGAGGGCCCTTAAAATGGTTATAATTTTCTTAATGTGTTTACTCTTTGAACCCATGCATAGTTGCCCCCCTAACACTTCTGATGATTAAGACCGTCATCTTGGTGGCAATCACATTGGTTAGGAGGGTCAGTGAGCGGGAGATGCTTTGTGTTAACCCTTTGTATGCCATCTTCTTCCCAGACAAACTGGTTCTCCGCACCCATACCTCTTTTTTTGCCAAAGGTGGTAACACCTTTACACTTAGCCCAAAGCTATACACTGGCGCTCTTCCTTGCTCTGCCTCACCCCTCCTAGAAGGAGGAGAGACACCACCGCTTGAATCCGAAAAGAGAGTTGTCCTACATCGTTCGCACCAAAGAATACTAGGTGGACGATCAGCTCTATTATTAGGTTCACTGGAGCGAAGAAGGGTAAAGCAGTGCAGAACCAGACCATCTCCAGATGGATTGTACTCTGCAATAAGATCGGCTATACATTGGCCAAGCAGCAACCCCGAGTGCTTGTGGGCTCATTTCACCACAGCCAAACCTGCGGCCACTACATTAGCTCACAGAATCACCGTTCTGGACATTTCAGGCTGCTACGTGGGCATCATTGACGGGCACTTATGCCTTTTGGTCCCGCAAGAATTCTTGGTCTGAACCAGTTTGCAAACCCACCTCATTGCACTATTCTAAGATAAAGAATTTCTGAGGCTAGAAGTATCGGATGAATAAGTTATTTACATTTGGTAAGGCCTTATCTGGTAGAGACACTACCTAGACACATATTCCTTACTGAACCTTTGAGATCTGGGCTGGATATTTTTGAGCAGAACCCCTGTACCCCCAGTATGTGGCGTCGTACGGTTCAGCGTTGTCTATGCCGGAAGTGACATGTGCGGTACTTATATAGGTGCCAGCTCGTTTCTCTGATGTCAGTTCTTTCCTTTCTACGCCAGATAACGCTAATCTGGCAATAAGAGCTACCCTCAGTCCTTTTTAGGTCTCGCTGAGCCAGCGCGCATGCTCTGCTAGCGAGACATTTAATAAGGGAGTTTTCAAAGTGCTACCGCTGGCATAGAGCTACGGTGCACGAGGTGTGCGCGCAAAGCAGCCATATGGCTTTACGTCGCTCTCCCTCAGAGCCTCCTCTCCGCCCCCTTCCCTGCTATTTCACACCAGTTTTCTTATCCACATGGCAGCAGATAGGACAATTAGAGAAGGGACCAAGTGTGCACACAGAAGTCCCGCTTCTCCCCCCATACCCCCCACAGATCACGTCTCGCGGCCGCTCGCGCGGCCTATGCTTGTTTACTTTGTTAGGGGTTCACATGACCTAGGTTTGAATATTTAGGAAAGCCAAGTTTTTTTGTTGTCAGATGGTTGCACTTTATCAGTTTAGGTTGGCATCTTTGTTCAGAACGCTTGCAGTGTTCCTTTGGACATAGTAGAGCAGATCGTATGGTCTGTTTTCTGTGTCTATGGGCATCCGATAAGCTGCTCTGGATTTGCTAATGCAAAGTGTTTTGTGTATCAGTTTCAAGATGCTTTCAGGCTCCGTCTCTTATTAAAATGTGCAATGTAATCCCTTAAAACAGTAGAAACGTATTTGCACTGCTTTGTTTGCATGGCGCCCTTGATGTGGCTACACATACATTTGTTTAGCGGAAACAGTGCTATGCTTCAATCAGTCAACAAAGTGGGGAAACGTGGATGCGGCAGAACTAACGTTGCTTTCTATTTTGTCTGACTGCGTATTCTGCTTCCTGAAACTGTTCTGGAAAGCGGGGGAGGTTGTCATGCTAATTGTTATTCCAAATTAAAACTTCAATTCCCTCTAACTAGGGTGCCCCAGAATTAGATCTCTTTGCTAGTTATTTTCGGACAATGCTTTTAAGGCTGAAATTCAAATTTTCTTGCCTCCTCCCTCTTAATTTACCTGATTTGTCCTTACCTTTATGAAAAGTAAAAAAACATTTGTTAAATTCTATGTGTTCTTTTACGTAGTGAAGAAAAGCTCAGAAGAAAAAGTCACCTATATTTGGGTCACAAAACCCTCACGACACAGTTGCGTAAGGTACTGCTGTCCAACAGTTCATGATGGCAGGCTAAAATAATAGTGACACGTTGCCAGGATGGTTTTCAATCATTGCCGGCGAGTTGGGAGTTGTTGGAGCCAGGTTGTTAACTAATGAGGGCAGCCGGGGAGCGATCTCAGACCTCAACCTCAGCTTGTTGTCCCACCTGGAGACATCTACACAGACAAGTTACTTCATATCCGAATCCCTTAAACAATAGCAACGCTTTAGAGGCATTTTCCATACACTCCTTTTGTGCCCTTCCACATTTTAGACTACATTCTAATTTCTGTCTAGATTTTCAAAGTCTGATGCATACTAGGTTTGAGGATCACAGCCGATTGGCATGTTTGACTGCTAGGCATTAAGAGCCTCATTTAGAGTTGGGCCTTCCTGCTAGTTCAACAATCCAAAAAACTGTACTCACTATAACAGATAATCATAACTTTGCACATTAAATAGAGAGTAAAATGCAAAATTACTTTTTCCGCATTGTTCTCTTTATTGAATGGTATCCTGATAGCACCAGCATTTTGCTTGTAATACACATAGGGGCATATTTACAAGCCCTGTGTGCCACGGGTAGCGCACAGGGCGTAGCCATATCTACAAGGCCATGCAAAGCCACCCTGTCTGGCTTTTCATGGCCTTGTCGATATGGAGTAAGGTGAGGCAGCGCGAGTCGTCCGGCATGCCTTACTTTGCATGAAAGAGGTGTTCCATGGGCGTTGCTGTGGGTGTTCCCACTCAACACTCATGGAATTTGATGATGCCCCAGATTTACAATATTAGTTAAACCTGGGGCAGCACCAAATTCTTGTGCCTCCGTAGAGCAGGCATAACGAGGAAAAATGTTTACATTTCTCCTCGTTCTTTCTTCATTCTACATGTGCTGAATTCTGTAGCACACATACAAAGAGGAAAACGCCTCTCGTGATTGCTTTTATGCAGGAAGATACCCCTTCCTGCACAAAAAGAATTGTGCCAATAACACAGGCACCCTTGCACCATGTTGCAAGGATGCCTGTCTTGGCGAACAGCTGCAAAATGTGAGCGGGTACTGGCTGAAAGGACAGGAATACACTGTATCTTGCAAATACAGTGCATTCCTGTCCTTTCAAATTGGCATAGGACAGTGCAGCAAAATGATTTGCGACGCTGCCCTGCGTCAATTCCTTGTAGATATGTCCCACGGATTCTTGATGCATTAATACTAACTTTCGTAAAATACAAAAATTGAATTTATAGTTCCAAAAACAACTGTTCACACATTTAGCCTGGGTTTTTCCACTTCTCAACCATCACTGGTAAACTCAGTAAAATGAAAAGGATTGCCTATTGATGTAGATTGGGCAGTTTGCGTAGCTCCATTTCAATGACAACGAGCATTGGCATAGCCAATAGGTCTAGCTTTAGGGACCTTATAAGTATTTAGTTATGCAGTACAATATCCTTGGTGCAACAACATCAACTGTTGCATGGCTAAACACATATAAGTTCCCAAAAGCGAGACCTATTGGCTATTCCAATGCTTGTTTTGGAGCTGCCCGCGAGACCGAGAGTATACTCCGCATCCACTCCTGTGTCGATGCCCTAGAGCAGCGCCACCACCATCATAATTCCAGACTCTGATACGGAGCCAAATGGGCATCATCTGAAGCATAGCGGAACAATGCTCTGCAGATTGGAGCCACTGGCTTTTACATTTGACAGGCATGGAGAGGGAAACAAATTAAAGGTTCTGATGACCATTATGGATACCAGAATCCCCTAGATGAGAATGAGGACAACTGCTATGAGGAACTGGTGGAGGCCAGTGGGCTAGACACCTCACCTGATATGTGCCTTGTCTCTCCTACCGTGGCTGCAAAGGAGAGAGCCTCTTTTGCTATGGTGGTGTGTAGGCTGAGGTATTGGACCTTCAACTACCCACAGTGACAATCAAGAAGAACATCTTGATGGAGATCCTTCAGCTGGAAGTCACCCCTTCCGAACCCTTACTCCCTTTTAATGCAGCCCTTACTGCATTAAAACTCATGTCCTACTTGGGGCCTGGTCCAATCCCTGCACAGGGGCTCCTGTGCATAGGACAATTGGCCACCACCCCACTCCTCTGTGCCTCAGTTTCCTTACCCAGCACCCCACTCCAAAGAGCTTGGTGGTCCAAGCCTCCCCCGCTAGGATCAACACTGGTGCATTCTCTACCACTCTACTGGATAGAGAATTCAAGAGGCTGCATACCTTATTTATTGGCAGAGTTTAATATAGCACTGGCTAGATCCGGAGGTATCAGAGCGCTTAACATGAGGATTAGCGAGTTGCAAAATTACATCAGTTTCAGGAGCATAGTATAACATAGGAAAAAGACAGTGTTACACGGTAAACATGAGTTAATAGAGCATGGCATAGCGTATACACACGTCCGAAGGGGGAAAAGTAAGAAGGGGTTGGAAAAGAAGATCGGGACAGGCAGCCCGGCAAGGGAGAAAGCTTCAGGGGAGCCAAAAAGAATTAAAGTGAAAGTCAAACAAACCGGTTGAAGACCAGCAAACAAAACATCCCGGTGTCGCGGTGACTGTAGAAGAAGAGCGGGGTGAAGGGGAATCAAGGGAGGTCAACTAGGGGAGGGGCCAGTGAGGCGACATAGGCGTCGGTAGATGGGAGAGGAAAGAGACACAGCGGGGTTAATGATGGTAAAATTTTATCAGAATCACCAGTGCCAAAGATGCTCCCCCTTGCCCTTTCAAAGTGGATGGGAGGAATCTGACTGCCTGAACATAACATAGAGAAAAGGTGTCAGCCATTACAGGACTCCTAAAAAAAGAATGAGAAGACACAAAAGGGACCAGGGCCACGGCGGGGGGGGGGCAGGAGACCCAAAGAGACTTGTTCTGGTGGCTAGAGCTGGACACCAGAACCGAAAGATCACCTTTGAATAAGGTCCGTTAATGTGTTCTAATGGCTAGAGTTGCTGAGTAGTTATGTGTAATTCATAAAATGCTTTGTGTGTCTTATTAAGCTCAAGGGAATATTTTAATGATCATCTCTTTGCTAAAAGTGCTGAATACCTTTATAAGGTGGTACAGCCATTAGTAGTATTGCATTCATCTGGTATGGTATGTTTATAGTTTTATGAATGTTTTTACACCATGAAAAACCCATTAGGCCTGCCTTATGCAAGAGAATGTTCTCTTCAGCCAGCCTTGCACTGCGGTCAGTGAACATCGCGTGCCTTTTGGGCCAATACTCCTATAAGGTCTGGGATTCAGTTGCACAAGGGTTGCTTCTGGTCTTGGAGTATTCCCTAGCCAGACTCCCCCCCCCCAATCTTTAGTGGACAGGAGGGACGCAGGAAAGTTCACCATACAATGTGGACTGGACATGAGACTGATTGGGCATAGCGATTAAATAGTTAGTGGGTTTGCAGAACCACGCCTGGCTGAGAGCCACTGGCTTTTCAGGGGATGTCAAGCCTCTCTCATGGACATGCCCTCTGATGGCTCTTAATTTTGGAGAGACGCTGGAGCATGTTAAAGACAGCAGAGCTATGGCCAGGTACTTGGGGTTGTCTATGCCCCCCCGCCACCACCAGTCCACTTTCTGCTCCTTTTACGGCCACGGAAGGGGCCTGAAACAGTGTCCATTCTCTCCCAGCCTCCACAGCCAACAGACTTACCAGACTTTTTGTGGCTGATTACATGGGTTCCACAAACCATCAGGAAGTGCTGAGATGCCGGCATCAGAAGTAAGTCTTGGTTGCTATTCCTGCTACTTTCTGGTGCCCAAGGAAGGAGCCCTTTGTCCTATCCTATACCTGGGCCTTCTCCATCTCTTCCTGAAAAGGAGAAATTCATTATGCTCACACTCACTCAAGTCCTATCTGCCCTAGACCCGGGAGACTGGCTGGTAGCATTAGACTTACATGACATTTTCCACATCCCCATCCTGCATGCCCACAGATGTTACCTGTGCTTCATGGTGGGCCAAGAGCACTTTCAATTTTCCTTACTCCCCTTCGGCATTACATTGCCCCTCGGGTGTTCACCAAGGTGATGGCTGTGGTTGCAGCACATCTGCGGATATCAGGGGTTCCAGTTTTCTCCTAAATAAACAATTGGTTAGGGAGCTGGGTTCCTGTTGCAGTATCCCCCACTTTTTGTTTAATGTGACTTTGACTGAAGTGTACTGGGTTTCTGCTATCCAGGTTCCCCAGCAGCAGTGTGCTTTTCCCTAAAACTGTGCAATTTTTCCCCCAATTGGCTAAACCTTTAGCACCCTCTGATAGTTCCTTGTTAATGGTACCTAGGGCCCGAGGTACTAAAGAGGGTCACCAAGGGCAGCAGCACACGTTTTGCCCCCCTAAGGGGCTCCCCAAGCACATGCAGGGCTGCCATTGCAGGCTGCATGCGGCAGACAGAAGTGAAAACACATGTCACACATCCCTTTTGCCATGTCCCCTAACACTGTGTAATATTTGTAGGTCACCCCTACAGCTGGCCTCACAGCCCTAAGGCAGGGTGCTGAATATTACATGTGAGTGCATACCAGCATGAGCAGATATCCCACTGTGCTGGTCAGTCCTATTACTGCCAGAACAAGGGACCAGGGAAGTCATTTTAAAACTTGCTGGACACTGGTGAAAACGAGTTCCCCAGCTACATGATGGCTTTACTGAAGTTAGGGATGTTTGGCATCAAACATCTCGTATTGATAAACCCACACTGATTCAAGTGATGGATTTGCCAATACATGCACCCAGAGGGCAATTTAGAGGTGCCCCCCCTGCAAACGAGCCTCTAGTGTGCTCCCTGACTGCTTTCTGTCAGCCTGCTACCCAAGACACCATTCTGACCTCCTAGGGTGACACCCTATGCTCTCAGCAGGCCCAGAACAAAAGCAGGTCCAGGGAGAGGATGTATCAGTGGCGTCGCTAGGGTTGGTGTCACCCAGTGCCGTAACTCATGGTGTCACCCCCTCATGACTTACCCCATGATGGACCTCCTCCGAGTCCGCCAGTGCAAAGCGTGTTTTTAAGCACGTGTAGTGGGTGTGGGCAGTGGGCAGTGGGCTGATGAAAACCGCGGGTCTGGGAGCCATGTGAGTGACGTTTCGAACGTCGTCGACGTCCGGACGCCGATGTCGTAGAGCTAATTGGACAATAATCTTGCCCGGCGGCCGGGTAACGGGTTCCTCCTGATTTATGTAGCGATTTAAAGCACAGGCTCAGCAGCGGCGTCACAAGGGTTGACACAAAACAACACTATAACACGTTGTTTTTGTGTTTATAACTAACAGAACAGAGATATTTTTATATTTCAATAATACATTTCTGTCGCTGGGCTGAAACAATGCATAAGAATAATTTCATAGAGTGACATAGAATCATAGACAGACAGTAATATTTTGCATTTTGGTGTCACGCGGTGCGGTCCGCACCCCCCTAGTGACGCCACTGGGATGTATTACCCACTCCCACAGGATGGCCTGCTGATTAGCATTCCTAGGCTGGACAGCTACAAAGAGCTGCTGCCTTTGTAATGCAAATCTGGCTCCCGTTTACAGGAGAGGAATCCGACCCCCTTGTCCCTAGCCCCCTTTGGCACCTGAATAGGAGGGAAAATTAGCTAGTCAGGTAGGCGTACCACCACTAAGGTAGGCTAAACTGAGGAACATGATTTTTCAGAAGTAGCCATCTTTGTGATGGCATACATAGGAATTCTGGGACGTGGTTATGCCCTCTTCTCACAGGAAGCGTTCATATAGGAGGCGTAGTGATTCTAAGGACCATTAGCCTATTGACTACTACCATACACTCCCCTAACTGCTCTAAATTCAGTATTTAGGGGAGTCTCTGGCACCAGAGAATCAGATTATGATGACCTATGAAGAAGGACACTGAGGAGCTGCAAAAGCAGAGAGGAGAGAATAAGCAGATAACCTCGTACCAACCCTGCCGGCCTGCCTGCATCCCTGATCGAAATCTGCACCAAAGTCAGCTCGTCCTGCAGCTGTTGAACCCAGAAACTTGGGAGGACTGCCTGCTTTTGATAAAGACCCCAGACCTCCTGTGAATAGCAGCCCTGTTCTCCTGCACCCTGCAGGAACTCCGAAGCAAAGACTCTGGAATGGCCAAAACCCAACACCTGAAGCAGCCACTGCACTTGTCGCAAGTTGAAGTGGGCCAATGGTGTCAACAAGGTCCCCCAGCCCTCCAGAGCTCAAGTCATTATAGTTTCACCCCTCCTGGATTCCCCGATGTCGCCTGGAGCCTCTGCACGCAGACCCTCTAGACCACGACTGCTCCTGGTAAGAAAACTAGACGCCTAAAGTCACCTCTGCATCCGTTGCCATAGAGAAGAGGACCCCAGGTGTCCCTAAGTCCCTGAGCATTGCAAGAATTGAACCCCCCCACTGTTGGTTCAACCTGACTGGCGTTCTAGCCAGAGCCTGCAGCCTCTCTTCGTAGTGACAGGTCTCCATAGAAACCTATCGGTCTCCCAACACTGTTTTGCATCCTGCATCCGGCTGCTTCAATGCCGCTGATGGTCTACTGCTGGTGCTGCTTTGGACATTGCCCACCACTCTTCTAAATTCCTAGAGATTGGTACCGTGAGTCACTGTACCGTACCTGTTTGCAGAGCTTTTTCCTATTTTTCATAGGATAACATTGCAGGACTCAAGAAGTGTACTGTGTCCACTTTTTGAATTGAAAAGAATTCATATTTAAATGTGTACTTACCTTAACTATTTTTCTCTGATACTGAACAAAAGAAAAGCCTACCTAGGTGCTTCCAGCCGCAGCACCTGGAGTAGTCACTAAATTAGATGGAAAACCAATGCCCACCTCAATGGCCAACTGCACATTAACCACATTAGATACAATGTTGTACAACAAAAAAGAGAGGCAACGACACAGGTTACACTAGAATAGAACAAAAGCTTGTGGAACTTGGTCATTAGTAGATTCTTTTCTTTTTATTGTATGTTTCCAAAAACAGTGCAGCCAGCATGTTTCACCTACAAAGGCTTCATCAGGGTGCAAGCCCACAAAAAAACACACTTATAATCATGCATCCGTCCACATAAATACTGGTCTATTTTCTTTTCTTCTAGACCCTAATTTTGGAAGATCTATCACCGTAACAGCACTTTAGGTTGCTCAAACTTAAGGAGCTGTGACCTAGACCCCCAAAAGCTCGTCTACAGCAGGTGCTGGTAGAAAACGACAAGGCCTTTGCAAGTAACAGTTCCCCCCCACTGGGGAAGATGAGAACCCAGAGGTGGGTGATGTTGACACTGACTCCACTACTACTCCTAGAGAAAGCAATACCACTGGGAGTCCTACAGATGGTACCCCAGAAGAAATAGAGACTAAAGATGTAGATCTTCAAAACCTAGCAAGAGGATAGCATTAGAGGCTAAACTCCTCCTGGCTATCGAAAAGGAAAGAGCTGAGATGGGCCTAGGACCCATCCCTGGTGGCAGCAACAAGTTAAATGGGGATAAAGAAGTCGTTTTTGACCCTAAAATCCCCAAATGGATTGTCCCTAAATACTCAGAGGGTGATATCATCACCTTTGAGAGGGCTTGTAAATTGAGACAGCTCAATACGAAGTATTGGGGCTCCCTTTTATGGGATGTGTTTTCAGGAAGGTATAGGGTAGGCTCACCACACTGAATGAGACAAATGCTGAGTCCTATGACCTCATGAAGGATACCCTGATTGAGGGATTTGGAGGATTCACTACTGAGGAATACAGGTTCAGAGAGACTCTGAAAACTCTGTCAGTCCTGGGCCGATTTTGTAGATTTTTAAGTGAAAACACTAGGTGGTTGGTAAAAGGGAACTTGGGTGCTAAAAGGTAACTCATGTGCAATATTATGATGGGCTTTAGAACTTGCTTATGGAAGAGTATATGTTAAGTAATTGTGTTTCTTAAAAGTTGCATCAAAACCTGGTGGACCTGGTGCCAGTCTCTCCCCAAGAGTTGGGGAAGAAGGCTCAGCATTGTCCAAAACTCATGGAGGGGGGGTGACTAAAAAAAAGGGGTTGTTAAGCCCCTCCCAACATAAAAAGGCAAATCACTCTAAAGACAAAGAAAAGGAGTCCTCTCTAGGCCCCCAAAAACCTGTCCAGGAGCATGGGCCCCAAAAAGGCTTGGTGCCTTAACTGTAAAGAGACAGGTCACTTAGCCAAGGACCCTTCCTGTTCTAAAGAAAAAAACACTAATGTACCTCCAGGGACTGCCAGTGTAGCCTTTAAGGGGGATTGCTCAGATGAGAAAGTCCTTCTAGCGTTCAACTGGAAAGTGGGACACAATGGTGAGCTGAAGATTACAGAGTAAAGCAAACACTTCCCCCATCTGCTGGTAAATGGAATCCCAGCGACTGCCCTGAGAGATGCATCTTCCAGTCACTCTGTTGTGCCTGACAGGTTGGTACTCTTAAACCAGTATGTAATAAGCTGGTTCCATGCATAGAGGTGACACAGCAACGTAGCCGAGAGATGTCTTTTTGATATTTATTAAGTTCATAACATCCATAGTAACAGCTCCACCAGGAGCAGCCTGCTAGCTGCTCGGCCCATCTTCCAACTGTCCCACTCACACCAGGCACCCAAGCATTCCACGCATGTCAACATTCCACACAGGACACTCACACTGGCTGAGCAGCTAGTTACAAGGTAAAGGGGAACACTAGAAACCTAACATGAAGAGGCTATACAGTATATCCCCGGTGAGACTAGAGGAGTAAGGGCTGTTCCAGGGGAGGTTACTGTTAGGCCTATGGCTTTAGTACCCCTAGAAATAGCTGGGTCCCTTAGTTGGAGAAGGGTGGTAGTCAGTACAGACCTCCCCATTGATTGTGGCCTTGGAAATGACCACCCAGAAGTTGGTCTGTTCCAAAAAGAGGTACTGGTCCAGTGCCAGTCCTCACCCAAGGATTTCGGGGGGAGATGATCCTGCAGCTATTGCAAGTAAGCCCGGAAAAACAGGAAAAAGAAACAGTGTTGGACAGGTGGGCAACTTTTAGCCAAGGTTCTAGTGAGCCAAGGAGATTCTACACCAGTAGGCGAGAACTCCACACTTGGCACTGGTGCAGCGCCACCTGACCCACAAGGCATCCTGACTAGTCAGGCAAGTGTTACACCTGAGATGGTGGTTCCTCAGTTAACAGAAGAGAGGCTGGAATGAGGGAGTTTGCTACATGATGTAGTGACCCATCTCTCTAAACCAGGAGACAGGCAACCTGAACCCAAATAAGCCTGTGAATTAGCACCTTCATCCGTCAGCAAAGAGGTAAAGATGTGGTTCTGGACACTGACAGCCGTCAGTGGCCTCTGTTGGGTGTTAGCCTTTATGGCTGCACTGTTTATGGCATGGTGGTTTGACCCCATGTCAAAAAGCAAGCTAGGCCCTCTTGATCCTGTTGCTCATGGTGGGGTTACTCAAGTTGTGGGTAACCTTTTTGTGTAAGCTGGTGGTTGCCCTAGCTGAGATCAGGTTAGCAGAGATAGACACCTGACCCCAAGGCAAAGAGGATTGGTGAGTAAACTAAAGAAGCAGACAAAGTGCATTTTAAAATTGGGTCCTCACTGTTGAGGTAGGTCATCTCCCTAGAGGTAATACCCTGGACAAGAGGATGTAAGGCTGAGTAGGACCTGCAACAAGCATGAGCAGATATCCCCCTGTCAGTCCAATTACTGCCAGTACAAGTGACTGGGAAAGCCTTTTTAAAACATGTGTTGGACTTTGGAGAAAACGAGTTCCCCATCTACATTATTGCTTCACTGAAGATAGGGATGTTTGGTATCAAACATCTCATACTGGTAAACCCACACTGATTCCAGTGATGGATTTACCAATACATGCACCCAGAGGACACCTTAGATGTGCCTTCTGAAACCCTACCAGCCTCTTGTGTGCTCCCTGACTGGTTTCTGCCAGCCTACAGCCTGAGACACTGTTCTGACCTCCTAGGGTGAGAGCCTCTGCTTTCAGAAGACTCAAAACAAACACCTGTGCGATTAGAGGGTGTAACACCCCCTCCCACAGGATGACCAGCTTATAAGCCTTCCTAGGCCAAAAAGCTTCAAAGACCTGCTGCCTTTGAAGTGTCAATCTGGCTCCCCCTTACAAGAGATGAAGCAGATCTTCTTGTCCCAAGCCCCCGTTGGCACCTGGACAGGCAGGGAAATTAGCTAGTCAGGTAGACGTACCACTCCTAGGCTAGTACCACCCCTAAGGTTGGCTAAACTGAGGTGAACACGATTTTTCAGAAATAGCCATCTTTGTGATGGCATACTTAGGGGTTGTGGGACAGGGTTATGCCTACTTCCCACAGGAAGTGGTCATATAGGTGGCATAGTGACTTCTAGGGTCAGTATCCCCTTGGCTACTACTCTACAAACACCCCTAAATTCAGTATTTAGGCAATCCCTGGCACCAGAGAATGGGATCCTGACGACCTAAGAAGAGAGAGGACTCCGAAGAGCTGCAAAAGCAGAGGAGAGAAGAAGCAGCTGACCTGGTACCAACCCTGAAGGCCTGTCTGCTTAACTTGTGGAAAACTTCACCATAGTCGACTCATCCTGCTGCTGTAGACTACAAAGACTGGCAGGACTGCTTGCTTTCGATAAAGACCCCAGACCTCCTCTGAATAGGGGACCTGTTCTGCTGCACCCTGCAGGAACTCTGAAGCAAAGACTCTGAGGCCTCTGGAATGGCCAAAATCCGACACCTGAATCAACCGAATTGATGTGGGCCAACGGTGTCAACAAGGTCCCACTGCGTTCCAGAGCTCGAGTCTATCGTGGTCTTCCCCCCCCCCCCCCCCCCCACCCTTCGTGTACTCCCCGACAATGCCTACAGCCTCTGCACGCATGCCCCATTGACCGCTCCAGGTAAGAAAACCCGATGCCTAAAGTAATCAATGCATCTGTCGCCTCTGGGCCGTGGAGAAGCATCGCAAGACTTGAACCTCCCGGTTGGTTCATCCCTCTATTCACAGTGACTGATTTCCATAGGAACCGATTGAGTTTCTGATGCTGTTTTGCACCCTGCACCTGGCCGTCCCCATGCCTCTGATGGTGTCCTGCAGGTGCTGCCTTGGACCTTGCTCACCACACCTTACCTCCTGGAGATTGGTCCCATAAGTTGCAGCACTGTACCTGTTTGCAGACGTTTTCTGCCTTCCATAAGATAACACTGCAGAACTAAAAAATTGCAATGTGTCCACTTTTTGACCTGAAAAGTATTCTTATTTGAAAACGTACTTACTTGAACGATTCTTCACTGATGACTAAACATATATAAAGATACATGCTATTCTTATAAATTATTGTGGATCTCCTTGAGTCGTGTGTGTCATTTATTGATCATTGTGTGTATTTGCAAGTGTCTTGCACTCCTCTGTGTTAAGCCTAACGGTGCTCGACCCCACTAGCCCCCCTAACAGAGCACTTTGGGATTGCATTGCAAGTCCCTGTCCACTCATAACAGAAACCCCTGGACTCTTTACACTGTATATCAGATTTTTGATTTATTACATAGTCAGCTTCCTACAGCTGTTGAAGGTGTCGTCTCCCAAATCCAGACTATGTCAAACCTAATGTACTCGCTGAGGTTCACTTTCAACATGCCGAAGTCACACCTGACATCCTCTCAGATGCTCCCTTTCATTGGAACTGTTCTAGACACGGTGCAATTTTGGGCTTATCCTTTTGAGCGGCAAGTCTGGGAAAATCAGTCTATGATCCTCTCAACCTCCTCACTCTGCAATCTGAGCAATGTAAGGGACACCCTTCTCATGGCGTCAGTTTTACACACCAGCGGTCACTTCTCATCATGGCTCCGCACTTCTAACGTGCAAAGTCATGAAAGTAACTGACATTCGCATGCCAGGGTGGTGGCTATATCAGTTCTGTGCACGTCATGTCTGGTGCACCCAACGTGCAGTTGAACGATGCCACCTGCTGGCGCACATGGGTACTGCTCATAAATTCCGGATCCTGTCTGACACCCGGGGATTTTTCTAAGGTAAAGAATCTGCAGCTAGATAGTCTTTACCAGATAAAACATTACTGAAGGTAAGTAACTTGTTTATCAAGTTCCATGAGGGTTGGCTAATGTTATGCACACATCTTAGGTGATGTCGGATTTACATTTGAATTCAATGGTGACTGCCAGTCTTTTTCAAGTTTCTATGTGGCAATTACTTATGCTGGACATAGAAACTGTCTTGCGTCACTACTTAAAAAAAAAAGAACGTTCTTTAGGTTGTCTAATTAGATGTTCTTAGCATTTAGACAAAGATAAGCAACATGTAAACAAACTGTTCTCAAATGAATAGAAGGCTGCATTAAACTCGGATAGTAGAAAGACAACAGACAGATGCCAGGGCAGGTAACTGCTAAAACAGCAGCGGTAGAGCAATAGTTGACGCTTTCATGGCCTGTGTGCTGCTGATGGACACATCCAGGGCTCACCAGACGGTGATGTCTGATTTCCATTTGAATTAGATGGTGAGAGTGTGTTGCAAGTGCTGGGCATGAAAGGGCCGTATGCTATTACATGGATTAAATTCTTTAGATTGATTACTTAGATAATAATATTTGTAAAGATCAGACATGGTCATGGGGCTGTTATATCAGCTATTTTGATTTAGGTGGTAGATTGCATTAACTTAAATGACAGAAAGACAATGCTAAAAAACATGAGTTTGCTCCTGGTATTAAAACACAAGTAATGATTGACAGAATCTATTTGGCCCCTCTCAATTGATGCTCCACTTGTACCCGCAGCCAGTGTTAGGTGTTCAAATTGATAGGACTGTTTTT
Source organism: Triturus cristatus (assembly GCF_964204655.1). Lineage (NCBI taxonomy): Eukaryota > Metazoa > Chordata > Amphibia > Caudata > Salamandridae > Triturus > Triturus cristatus. The sequence continues at coordinate 294,173,951 of NC_140583.1, read as the reverse complement.
TCACTCCAAAATTCAGATTTTGGAAAATGCCTCTTTTTGTATGGTCCCCCATCTTTTCTGGACTGATGTTGCTGACTTTCTGCCTGCACATTGCTGGCTTTCTGACCCTGCACATTTGGGTACAGCTAACCAGGGCCCAGTGCATGTTCTCTCACCCCTGAAGCATGTTGCAAAAAAAGCACACTTCTGATTGTCATGTTTTACTTGCCTGTAGGTCCCTAGTGTATGGTACGAGAGTGTACCCGGGGCATGTAAATTAAATGTGACTAGTGCACTGCAGCACACAATTAACCATGCAAAGCATGTCTCCAGACCTGTTCCTACAGCCTGGGTAAACTGTTTTAAAACTACCAATTTGACTTGGCTAAATAAACCATTTGTCAGACCTAAACCGTCCTTTGTAATACTTATACATAACCCATAAAGTAGGCCCTACATGCCCATAAGGCATGACATTTAAAGCCTTGGACATGTGCACTTCTGTTTTACATTTCTGGAAAGTGAAAAATCTTCAAAATAGTTTTTCACTTTGGTAAGGCTGGCGCTCCCAAAGATAAGTATTGGGTTACATTATAACACCTTATAATGTATAACATCAGTTTGGGAATAGCTAGAAAAAATATTCAATGACTCATTTTAATAGAGCTAAGGCTGCCTTTCTGCAGTGTTCATTGTCCCCTGAATGTTCATGACGCTCCTGTGGTGAGATATGGACTTCTCGCAGACAGTGGACCAAAGGCTTGTGTGTGGTGATATGTTTTTCTCCTTGAGGAGGATGGCCTGGGAGGCTGTGCACAGCCCCGTCCGGAGTTTCAGGAAAGCCTACCCTCTCACTGACATAGGTTGGTTCCTCCTATACCTGCCTTCTTTATCCTCCTCCCTGTCTCCAAACTCACTGGGATGGGGAGGTATCCCAGAATTGGTTTGAAGTGACAAGAAGGGAGAGTTTGCCCATCGTCATAGCCACACCTCTGCGTGAGCACAGGAAGTGCTGCACAAGGGAACAAAGGTTCGACCTGGTTGGTTTTAGATAGAGTGGCGTGCTGTGGGATAGTTTACAGTATAAGGCACCGGAATTGCTACAAAAGTGGGAAGGGTCAACTCTGGGAACTCTTACCCCATTAATTAGGGAGTGGTCACGAGTCCCCCCCCACCTACAGGCTGGCACTGGGCATAAATATGGCTCCCCCAGTACCTCTTCAGAAAACCTCTGTACCTCTGGAAAACAAAAGTAGGACTTCGCCTGCTGTCGGGACTGCGAGGAAACCCCCCAAGGCCTGGACTATCTCCCACTTGTACCAAGGACTAAGAAGTGGCCTCCAAGGGTCATTTGGCTGACCTGTTAAGCTACAGGGACACAAAAGCTGCAAAGAGGTTACTTTCCTGATAGCCCAACTAAATAGTTCCAACTGGACCTGCCCTGAAACCTGCTGGAGTGAGTCCTGACCTATAAGCGGTGTCCCTAAGTCCTCAGGCCCCTTAAATAAGCGTTTGAGTGTACTCCTCCTGCCTAACCATAAAAGCTGGGACTCGGAAACCTTTAAGGATTTATGCCTGGCAAAGTGACAGAAAATTGGGGTGAACCTGCCAAGTCAATCCGACGAAGGTGCGTTGTCGCTGGGCCAAAGATGCAGGTTGCTCTAGCTTGGAGTTTTTCCACAGCAGCAAATCTGTTTCAGCTGGATTACAGTGAGGGGTTCAGGCCGTGTGGAGCCCTGTTCCCCTACAGCTTGCAGCTCCAAAAAAGTGGCTTAGTCCAAAGGTAGAAATCTTCACCTTCAGGTGAAGGCTCCAAAAGTATCTGGCTGCCAGGGACCTTCATGAGGTGCACATTGTGACTTTCTCCTGCTCTGAACTTACCTGCCAAAAGTTAGTGGCTTCACCAGGACTTAATCTGATGGCAATCCAGTGTGTGGCACCAAACTGAGCAGCAGGCTTGCCCTCCTGAAGATTATACATTGTAGTGGGTTTTTTATTTTGTTATATTTTACATTTTTCAACTCTTTGGGTATTTCTGAATGCTTTGCATGTTTTCTTTTGTTAAACCTGGCAGGTCTGTGTCATAGCTACTAGGAATTGAGCTCAGGTTTAGTTTACCGAAAACTTTGCTGGACCTAACAAGGATTGTGCCATTATTACTTGTGGTGAAGTGCCAGCCACACCGACTAATAATGCACTTTCTCACATCAGATCACCTACTCCTCCTACACCTTATACCATTAAGGTAAAATTCTACCCTTTATACCCAGAGTCATGTCAGTGTGTGTGCTTTCTGAAATTGATTACTGCAGTCTCTATCTTGGTCTACCAGAAAGTACCATAACCAAATTTCAACTAATTTAAACGTTTGTGGTTAAGTAGGCCAAGGTACTGAGAAGATTAGATCATTTCACCCAGGTGAGAGTCTCCATTGGCTTTAGTAAGGCAACATATTTTATTAGAAAGCACGAATGAAAGGTTTTCTATGAACTCGACAAATCCTGTTTCAAAGAAAGATTTAGCAAGCTCTAGGCTAGTAGGGTCCTGAGCTCAGACACTGCATTACTGTTCTGATGGGGGGTGGGAATTTCGAGAGACGACCAAAAGGGAAGATTAATTATTTGTTTAATTTTCCCTTGTAGTTGTCTCTCGAAATCCCCCCCACAGCCGGCCTCACCCCTCTTACCTACAGTGGCCATGGCTGTTTTAACCACAGATTCCTCCTCTTCTGAAAACCCTCAGTTGCCAGACTGGATCTGGACACCCGAAAGTAATGTCACAGCCAGATCTATGCACCATCCCTGCATGATGACATCAGTTCCTTTCTCTCTGCTCCTTTGAACGTGGATCCAGAGCTCTCTCCCTCAACTCCCCCACTCATCTTTTTGATAATTTCTTCCGCAAAATTTCCCTACAGTGTTCAAGGGAGTTGTCCCTTCCAGAGACCACAGGCTTTACACCTTGTAGGCACTGCCACAAGCAGATGCCTCCTACATATCCGTACCAGCTATGTCTCAGGGTCCTTGCATGACTCCAAGTCCTGTGGAGATTGCCACTGGATGAATTGCAAGGCGAACTGGAACTGTGAAGCCAAGCTCTACATCACTGAACAGTTGAAGGCGAATAAGTGGCTTTTGAAATCGAGGATGCATTTTCCTTTCTCGAGGTCATTCCCAATGGAGGGGAGGAAGGAGAAGAAGGAGGAATGATTTGCCAGGTCTCGATGTGGACATCAACCCATACCTTTATGAAGCACTCCTGTCTTGACAGCCAGGTCTGGCGAGAAGGGATTTTTGCCCATTCAGTCCTGCAGGACTTTCTGGTTTGATCCATTCTGCAGACCCACCATTTTGGGAGGTACTTTTTTGGTATTTATGCACTGGGGAAGAAACCTGCAGTTATAAGTATCCTTCAGAAGAACAGGTTACTTATTGTCGGTAACACTTAGATAGTCTATCTAACCATACAGCACTGGTGGCATCTATATGTGACTCTATGATCACTACCACGGTATTAAAAAGTGCCATGGAGCTGCACAACGCTACTGCTGGCATGTGGGACAAATCCTGAGAGAAAACTCCAGATCCAGTCTGGCTGGCGTGTGGGGGTATTCACATGGTGAAGAATGTGCAGATACAGGATCCACCAAAAAGAGCGTTACAGAAGGTAAGTAACTTGTTCTTATTGTCTCTCAAATGAAATTGGCTTACACTGCAGAAAACATTCCACAATTTGGGTCCTAAGAACTTTCATACGATCAAAGAGCATGTAGCATTCAGAAAGTCTTTGAAGTCCATGCTGTTTCATTTACGGTTGTAGTATTTATCAATGTTTAGCGTCATTATGCTCTTCAAGTGAACGCTGTGTTTAACAAATAATAGCAATAATAGATGCCAGACTAAGTGGCAACCAACTCAATAGGAAGAGTTGTGACTGGTGCGTTCATGTCCAACACATTGCTGGATGTGACCTACAAGACATTCATGTGGAGATTGTTGCACACCTTCTCAGTCAAGCATATGTTTGACTTGGTGAAACATCTTTTATGGATTCACGTGTCCCAACCCTGGTGAGTTATATCAATTAGCTGTTATAATGAGCCCAGAAGCTGGCCACATTTGCTTGGGGAGGAATCACTCTTGGTAAGAAAGGTCAACTGAAAGTACACTATATAGATATTTTACCGCACTTTTATGTAAAGGCATGATATGTTCCAGTTTCTTACAAAGGATTCACAGGTGTGTTGGTACATTCAAATAGTTAGTGAACCCTTAAACGATACCAACACTAGGGAATAACCTTTACAGGTAAGTAACTTATTCTGAAGGAAGAAATATCTCGACTATTTCTCCTTCTTAGGTTGATTTTCCGTATGTTTGTGTTGTTTAATAGATTGTGGGGGATATTCTCAAGAACGTGTGATAACTACCGCAAAAGTAGCTTAACGCAACTCTTCACATCGCAGTGTATTGCGGGAAAATAACACTTTTTTAACGTGGTATTCCCAACATGGCGACTCCATGCAATAGACCCACCACAACGTGACAAATGAACGCATTAAAATCAACGCGACGCTTCAAAAATGCAAAACACCAACGCGAAAAAAGCGGCGATGGCGCAAATCGCGATATAGAAATCGGCGAAAACCAGCCATAGGCCTGCAAACCCCAGGCGACATGCGGGAAAGTGCACTACAAAAGCCAAACAACAGCTAAGCACAATGGAGTCAGCCGGAGCAAGTGCGGAGGACAACCAGAACCCCACAAGCCCCCCGGAGTACCAGCCTGGGACCTCAGGGTCAGGGAAGGGCAAGGAGAAGAAGAGTAGGAAGAAAAGGTTCATTTCGCAGGAAAACAGGATCTTGATAACTGAGGTGATAGAGCACCATCAACTACTGTTCGTCACCTCCACTGTGTCACTGGCAACTAAAAATGGAATATGGCAGACCATCGTGGACAAGGTGAATGCAGTCGGAGTGCTGAAGAGGACAATGGAAGAGGTCAAGAGACACTGTGTTAGAATCCGGGTTCTCTGGTTGGCACAGGTAGGTACTTGTGACAAGCAGGGAACCTTTCCTCTAGTCAGGGTAAGGGGTTACACTCCTAAAATAACCCCTGCTCACCCTCTAGGTAGCTTGGCACGAGCAGACAAGGCTCATCTCAGAGCGTTATAGGTTAAGTATTTGTGAACACATACAGTAACCCAGTGACAACACTACAAATGGACACCACACAGGTTTTTATATTAAAAATAAGGATTCTTTATATAGAGTTACCACAAGACCATTAAACGACAAAAATACACTATACTGTTACTTTAGATGGTAGAAGTTTGCTTAGTTCTCTTAAGTTCTTAAATGCGACACTGTAAGTCAATGTACCTTTTTGATGCGACACGCAGGGCAACGAAAGTGTTGCAACGATGTTGATGCGATTAAGTTTTTGGTGCAAAGAAATAAAGACGTGAAGATCTTCCAGATGCGTTACGCTTCTCCGAAGTTGCGAGAAGACCCGACTCGATGCGTCAGCTGCAGCGGCGTCACCCTTTACGCGATGCGACGACAGCGGCCTTGGCAGCGGCACTCTTCTCCGACGTTTGCGAGACGCTTCCGCTCGATGCGATGTTGCAGCGGCAACACCCCTTTACGCGATGCGACAACAGCAGCTCCGACGGCGGCACGCTTCTCCGTGGATGCGAGGCGCTTTTCTTGATGCGGTGCAATGCGACAGCTACGATGGCTGCGATGGTGACACGCTTCGTCCTCGATGCGAGACTCTTCTCTCGATGCGGTGCGATGCGTCAGCTACGATGGCTGCGATGGCGACACGCTTCTTCGGCATTGCGAGACACTTCTTGGATGATGCGAAACGCTTCCGCTCGATGCGATGCTGCAGCGGCGACACACTTTATGAGATGCGACGACAGCAGCTTCGACGGCGGCACGCTTCTCCTCCTTGAGTTGCGCTTCCAGCTCCTTGCGATACGCAGTCCCTCAGAAGGCCCAACAACAGCAGCAGGCACTTCCACAGAACTCTGGGGAGCTGGGGGGTGAAGTCTGTTGTTCCTGAGACTTCAGCAGGAGGCAAGCTCTATTCCAAGCCCTTGGAGATCTTTTTAAGCACAAGTTGAAATAAAGTCTTTGTATTCTTTCTCCTCTCCTTCAGCAGAACGGCAACCACTGCAGGCCAATCCCCCAGGTCAGGGACAGTACTCCTCCTTACAGCTTTCCCAGTTCCTTCTCCTCAGGCAGAGGTTCTTCTTGTCAAGCAGGATCTAATTTCCTGGGAGCAGGGTCCCAATACTTATACCCCTAATTCCTTTGTTCGTCTGGGGTAGAGGGGCCTTTGCCCAGTCCAAACCAGTTCCTGAGCACTTTGTTGACATGACTCTGACTTTCTATTCAGGGTGCAGGGCAGAGGCATCAGCCGCTCCACAGGAGGTGGAGCCAGCATTGTGGTGGCAGAGCACAGCCCTATTCAGAGTTCAGGTGCACTCTTCCCACCCATCTGGATGTCAATCTCTCTATTCACCACCAAGCTGCCTAGCCCTGCCCCTCTGGGTTTCCCCAGCCCTGTCACTCCCACAAACCAGACAGGCAGATACACATCATAGCAGAGGCGGGCTGAAATGGTTAGGCAAGCAAATACCAACTTTCTAAAAGTGGTATTTGCAAACACAGAATATTAAAATAAACTTTACTAAAAGATGTATTTTATTATTCTGAGTTCAGGCATACTAAACTTGAATTTCTACCATGTTCCCTGGGTCTGTTAGGATCATAGGATGTAACAATTCTGACAGCCCATTCTGGCCTATGGGAACAGGTAGCCTTGCAATAGTGAAAAACGAAAATGGCTGTAATTCACTATTAGGACATGCCACACACATCAGGGCTTGTCCTACCTTATGCTTACAATGCACCCTGCCCTTGGGCCTACCATAGGGGTGACTAATATGAAGTTAAGGGAAGGTTTAGGGACTGGGAAGTGGGAAGTGGGTGCACTTGCCCAGTCAGCATGACAGTACCAGACTTCACGCAGGTTCTGCAATGGCAGACCTTAGACACATTTTACCAGGCCGCTTCTGTGGGTGGCACAACCAGTGCTGCAAGCCCACCAGCAGCATTTGTATTTACAAGCCCTGGGCACTCCTGGTGCACTTTACTGGGGTCTGACAGTAAACCAAATAAGCCAATCATGGAATCCAACCAACATATACATTTTACAGTAGGGAGAGCATATGCACTTTAGCACTGAACAGCAGTGGTAAAGTGCCCAGAGTCATAGAACAGCCAACAACAGGTCAGAAAAAATACAGGAGGAAGGTAAAAATTTCAGGGATGACCCTGCAAAAAGGGCCAAGTCCAACACACTGGAATGATGTCAAGCGTAAAACCAAGCAGAAACTTGCAAACAACCGGAAGGCAGCAATGCAGAGACTGCAGGTGGGAGCCCAGCGCACAGGAGGAGCTGGACGAGATGGAGGAAATGGTGTCCACAGTCATCAGTGGGGAGACGGTGGCAGGAGTTGGGGGACCAGACACTGCTTAACATGAACGGACACAACAGAAACGGGGTGAGTAACAAACAGGGACTGTGGGGACGGGGGGAGATGGGCACAGTGGCACACATGCACAAGTAAGCATAGCACATCTGTGGACAAACCATGCCCCAGACCCACAACTCCCACCAAGAGACCAATGCACCCAAGTATGCAACATCTCAGCACTGTATAAGCACAGAAGTCAGAGGCACATCGCATGTAAGGGATAAGGGGCAGCCAAATCAGAGCTGCAGGGGCGACCCCCAAAATGCGGCACACACACATCACTTGCAGAGCACATCAACATTGACAACGATATTGCACAATCCGCAACACGTCCACCACAGAACAGAGGACATGACTGGTGTAGCTTGTGTGCAGAAACTGGCCAATCACATGTGGCATAGAAGGGAAATGTGAGTTGACAATATACAAGAACAAACACACATCCGTGATGTTGTCGGAATGTCCACTGTCCCGCACCATATAGGCAGCTCCCAACAAACAGTCACAATGTTCACTGTCATGCAGTCTGAATGTAAATATGTACAATGCAACAAAATACATGTGAACACAATGTTAGACTGCATCACCCCTTCACATTGCAGAGGGAAATTCAAAAACTCCTGCAGAGCAGTCCCAACCTCTCTTCTCTGATGACGAAGAGGACCATGACTCCTTTGACTCCGACGCCCTCCAACAGCTTGTGGACAGCCTCCCTAGCCCACATCCAGGAGCAGGGCAGCCCAGCTGCTACGAGGAGAACCCACCCTCTGCACAGAACACACAGTAGGCAGCACCCACCACCATGGCTGCCTCCCAGGAACCCCACAACGAACACATGGCCTTCCAACACTGTGTGTCGGGGTGCCAGGAGAAGCTGGCTGAACAAGTGCGGGTGGCGTTTGACCGCATGACTGCCCAATTAGACGCCATACTTGGGTGTCTAAGTCCCATCAGGGAGCACTCACAGTCCCTATCGGACACCGACAGCCTACTCCATGCCCTCCAGCGAACCATGGCTGACATCACCAGAGTCCTGACTCTGCGAAAAGAACGACTGTCTAGTCAGAATGGCTCCAGCGAGCTCACCCGGGAGTTGGGACTCATGCAGAGGCTCATGGAGAACATGGAGCGGACGCGGGCGGAAATATCGGCTGCCACAGCTGCACACGAGCGAGAGGTAGCTGGGTCACTCAATGCCATAAAGACCCTCCTCATGGCATTGCTGCCACAAGGCCTGGCGCTGATGCATGCTGCTGCTGCTACCACTCCATCCACATGCCCGGCCCCTGATGTGTTAGTGCCACACAGTGCTGGAGACAGAACATCACCACCCACATGTGAGGGACCTAAAATAGCAGAGGACGAAGATGCGGATGAACCTGCACTCGTGGTCAGAAGGAAGCGGTAGCATTCATCTCCCCCATATGGCCTGTTTCTGCTTGGTTCTGCCGTCTGCATCATCACCTTCCACTGTCCCCAAATGCAGTCTGCGACACTCACCTTGGACCTCGACATGGACTGCCATATTCTGTTTGGTCACCAATGACACAGCTATCAGACTGCGGACTGGACTCCACCTCTTCTGATGTACTTGTCATTCCCTGAAGGACTCTGGCTGGCCCTCCACGGGCTATCAATGTAACGTGGGGTTTGCATGGCCCTCTACTGCTCCAGCTACGACACTCAATTGAATGTGCATTAAACATTCATTGTCACACCGATGTGTCATGTCTATGATCTTGCAAGTGTGGAGGTATGGATGAATGTAGGGTCAACTATTCCCCCTTACATCCATGTTGCTCATGTTGTGGGACTTGGGTCACAGGGTGACACATTGCCAATTGCGTTCCGGTGCCGCCGACACTAGAACGGAGATACACGCATTAGTCACTTCCCTGTCCAGCCCAGAACGGAAGTACGCCCAGTGCCTCGGGGTCATTGTTCACACCCTTACACTAGACTGGCATACGCCAGGCTAGCCCACTCCGCTTACGCTCACAGGGGAGGACGACAACGCTACATGTCCCAAGACTTTCCTGTAGGGATCTGCTGCTCACAGGTCTAGTTGGCAGCATGTTACAGCCACTCCCTCACAGCTGGTTCACACCCACACCACACCCATCCAGCACCGGCGTCACAGGACATGTGACCCTGCCAATAAAAAGGGCCTGGTGCACGTGCTGGACACCATTTCCACTCTGTCACTGGGTTTCTCCGTGTGGGTATCATTTCTACCTGAGGGCCTAAGGCCCGGGCACAGCCCATTGCCCGGTCCCGGGGGTGACATGATGGCGTCCGCACCACAGGACTCAATCATAAAGGGTCCATGGCTTGCGGTGCACAGACTTGGTGGCACCGGATACACTACGGCAGGCACAGGCACACCGCCACGGGATGGTGTCTTTTGGTGCACTGAGGTAGGGGCACCATAAGTGCTAAGCGGTTGTGCAGCCAGCGATGATGCGCTGTCCAGGCGGTCGGGAATGGTGGTATTAGTGTGAGCCGTGCTGGACCGCAGTGTAGGCCTGAGCCAGCGGCACCTCTATAGCTGAGCGGGTGTGCAGCCTGCGATGTGCACTGATATGTCCTCTGCCATAGCGAAATCAAGACCCAGAATCAAGTGTGTGACCTGGTGGCCCGCAGTGCGGGTCTGCATGATGCGGACCTCGGGCTTGGTGCTCCCAGCGGCACGTGGTGGGCCCTCTTGGAGACACGCTGGTGGCGGAAGGTTAGCAGGGAGCCTGGTTGCGCGGGGGCGGGCAATCACTGCTGGGCGGCGGGAGGGGCTAGGGTGCAGCAGCCTGTGTGCGCAGGGGCGGGCAAGCGCAGATGGCATGTGCTACTGTATGGACTCTGCCATTCATGTCTCTGGAACTGTTTCAGATGAGGGACCTCGGGGACTGCAGTGTGTACCGGCACGTGGTTGGAGACACACCGGTGGCTGCAGGTGAGCAGTGAGGCCTGGGTCTGAAGTGTCGGTACTCTCTATCCCTCTCTTTCTCTTTCTCTCTCCCTCTCTTTCTCTTTACCTCTCTCTCTCTTTCTCTCTCCCTCTCTTTCTCTCCCTCTCTTTCTCTCCCTCTCTTTATCTCTCCCTCTTTTTCTCTCTCTCTCCCTCTCTTTCTCTCTCTCTCCCTCTCTTTCTCTCTCCCTCGCTTTCTCTCGCTCTCTTTCTATCTCGCTCTCTTTCTCTCCCTCGCTTTCTCTCCCTCTCTTTCTCTCCCTCTCTTTCTCTCTCCCTCTATCTCTCTCTTTCTCTCCCTCTCTTTCTCTCTCCCTCTCTTTCTCTTTCTCTCTCCCTCTTTCTCTCTCTCTCCCTCTCTTTCTCTCTCCCTCGCTTTCTCTCTCTCTTTCTCTCTCCCTCACTTTCTCTCCCTCTCTTATTTCTCTCTTTCTCCCTCCCTCTCTTTCTCTCTCCCTCTCTTTTTCTCTCTCTCTTTCTCTCTCCCTCCCTCGCTTTCTCTCTCTCTCGCTTTCTCTCTCCCTTGCTTTCTCTCTCTCTCTTTCTCTCCCTCGCTTTCTCTCTGCCTCTTTCTCTTTCTCTCTCCCTCTCTTTCTCTCTCCCTCACTTTCTCTCTCCCTCTCTTTCTCTCTCCCTCGCTTTCTCTCTTTCTCTCCCTCGCTTTCTCTCTCTCTCTTTCTCTCCCTCTCCCTCCCTCTCTTTCTCTCCCTCTCTTTCTCTCCCTCTCTTTCTCTCTCCCTCCTTTTCTCTCTCCCTCTCTCTCCCCCTCTCCCCCTCTCTTTCGCTCTCTCTGTTCTGTACTTTGATGGGTGCATGACACACCTTCTTATCTGTATTTCTGTCTTGCAGGCTGTGACTTACAGAATGCCCAGAGAAGACCCGCCGTGCCTCTTCAAGATTGTTGTTTTCTATTTTATCTGTAATAAAGTTTTTATTTGGATTATATGATTTGAATGTATGATTTCCATGGCCGCACCTGTATGTTAGGTTTTGTGATTGTGCGACTTCAGGCGATTTGTTTGGTTCATGGTTTCGTGGTGTTGATGTGCATTCTCTTTGTCCAAAGGGAGGGGGGGTGGGTCCTGGGGGTGGTGGCGGTGGGGTCCTGGGGGTGGTGGCGGTGGGGTCCTGGGGGTGGTGGCGGTGGGTGTTATTGCCTTATTGGGGCTCCGGGCTGCATGTTCAGTTGCTCGGGGGCACCTGTTGTTCTTCATGTTTGGCTATGGGCTGTGCTCCCTTGGCTGCTGCAGGTTGCTGTCCGACTTTACACCAGGTCAGAGCAGGTGTTAGTTTCCTGCTGCTACCGCGCCTTATCGCCGATCTGGCTGGTGGTTGAGAATGTTGTGGAGTGGTGTTGTCGAGATTTTTTGCTCCGAAACGCCTACTCTGCATCTCATTAGCGATAGTTGCCGAGGTCATCCGTGGCGATGTTTTTTTGAGGATGCTATAGCCGGAAAACTGGTGATATGGACTGTTAGCACCGGCTTGTGAATGGGGCGGTAAATTCATCACGACTTTGGCTGCGATAAAGTGCCGATAACTCGGCGATAGCTCCTTGAGAATATGCCCCAGTATTCCTTCATTTGTGTGCTCCAATCACTTAGGGTGTTTGCTGTGTTTAAAAGTGTTACAATGTTGGTATTGGATATTTATTTTCAACTCGTTTATAGAACGAAATATGATCAAGAGAAGTGTTTTATGTGATTTTGTTGTCATTGGTGGGTGTATAATTAATTAAAAGATCAAGAGAAATGGATTGGGGGTAGTGGGGTCAGCGAGACACAGGAGAAAATAGCCACCTAGTTTAGCAGCTCCACTCCAGTGGAAGAAATATGATATATGTGAGCGGTGTGACACCCTCTCAAGAATACCTGTATTGGGATTAAGATATTGGAATGTACAGAGAACACAATGAGCTGACTCTAAAGGAACTGTGGAGCACCGCTGCTCTCCAAATCTGAGAAGCAACTCTACCATCCACACACTGGGTGATCGGGGGAAGAGAGAGCGTGGCACTGTGAAACCAACATGAATGAGTTGATTGCTCTACACAAGTGACACACTGGACAGTTAGTTGTGCTGGACCATATGTTATCCTAAAGAAGCGCTTGTCTAAGGGTGATTAAACCATGAATAGACCAATATAACAAACAAGAAAGTGAAAGCTCGATGGTCTTTGGGTTCCTATGGGCTATATAATCCTACCAAAAAGGAAAAACATCTGGTCAGTAGGTTATACTTTTGACTTATATTTTGATCAAAGTCTAGACTCTTGTAATATTGAGCACTTTCTGATCATATATCACCCTAACACAGTCCTTTTTCATGGGAGAGTAACTAATGCATAGTCCAATCTACCGAATTATACCCATGGAAATGATGAGAGGGCATTTATTTACATTCTTCCCAGATGCTGGTACGGACTTTGGTTGGTGTTTTTAGCATCAGGTGGCCCAACATTCAATTGTGGTGCTTAACTACATCATCAGCAAGTGCTTCAAGCTCTGGCTTTGACATTTTATATTTACGTTGCCTGCTGCCGTCCATCGTCTTCAGTTTTGTACTTTGTTTGCTCCACTGATGATTCCTCTGGAGACATGGATATGGATTGCAAACCGTCTTTTGTTATTCGTGGGTACACAAAATGGCTGCCTCCTTCCACTGTTGACTCTGCAGTCAGTGGTGAGTGTTTCTGCATCCTCCAGATGCAGTACACATCTGTGCCTGGTCGATTTTGATTGTTATGGACAGTTATTTATCATAGGGAATTTGTCCTTAGCTCCATGACTCGTGAAATTGCTACTTCCTGGATTTTAGAGAAAGTGCATAACTAAATTCATGAGATGTTTTGCACACGCGGCAAATATCGCATATGTTAAATATCTATTCCTGTGATGCAATATTTTCCACATGCAGCAATGTACACACACAGTAAATAACAATAGCAGAGGGTACGGTAAATACTCCTAACCAAACTGATGTTTACACAACGGGATCGTCATTCCATGGATGCAGTAATTCCCCTGTGTAGCCCCGTCGAGGTTACGGGTCCCCCTCAACGGTTCATTACGGTTTTCGGTCTGACAAAGAATCGAAGACATTTTGGGATAAACTCGACAAATCCGAAATGGAAACATCTCTTATAAAATCTAGCTCAACTCTCAATGCAGGCACCAAAGGGAGATGCATATCTATAAACGGTATCTACACTATGTTGAACCTATAGATCTTGTTTATTATTCATGAGTCTACCCTTTACCTCTTTGTCCAAACTTGGTCTCTCTTGTTCATATGTGATGCACAATGCCCACCTGCATAGATCCTTGTTGCTAGCAGGGTTGCATATACTCATTGTATTCCTACAAAAACGTATATATGGTTATGTATTTCATTTGAGCATTATTGAAAGTAAAGACTTTCGTACTGGACTATTTCTCTACTTCATAGTTACTTGGAAGCATGTTCTCCTTATCTTCTTTAATAGCTCTGCTCACAATGCTATCATGTGCTCGATTTAGTATAATGCCGGGCATGGGAAATATTTTGTATCTCTTACTTTCCTTCTACTCGGAGAGTAGCCTGACCTCTTCCCCACCTTTACGGCCAATGTTGCAGAGGGTGGGTTGGTGGTTATGGTTCTTGGGACTTGAAATATTGCCTAATTTCTTTTACACTGTTGTCGCTTCCCTGCAATGCATGATTCTCTGGAAACCTCCTTGCTTTGAGAAGATAACTCTACTCTACGCACTCTGCCCTTTCCTTTTGCTCTACTTCCCATCTATCTCCTTTATATATAGTCACTGTTCCGATTGTAAAACTATTGTTTCTCCGCGCTAAATCCCATATCTTTCCCAGCGAAATTACTAGTCACTTAAATTGTATATTTCCATTTATCATACAGCTCCTCCGTTAGATGTATTTACAAATCGTGTCCATTGACCTAAACCATGGCTCAGAATAAAAATAATTTGGATATAATCTCACTCAATACAAATGGGTTAATCCACCCAGTTAAGAGATTAAAAAACACTGAGGGGCAGATTTACGAGAAAGTGACTCAGCGCATTCAGCAAACAATTTGGCTGCGCCGCCCTGAGTCACTTTCAGAGCACAGGAAGGCGAGATATTTACAATGGTATGTCATATTTCTGTGCTCTCCCCTGCGCTGGTGCACAAACATCTGCCATGCACCGGTGCAGGTTCCCTTGCATCATGGGGAGATTGTTTTCGTGCAGGAAGGGACATCTTCCTGTACGAAAACAATCACTACAGGCATTTTCCTCTTTCAATACGTGCTGTAGGATGCAGCACGCATTGAAAGAGGAATAAACAAGGAGAAATGAAAACATTTCTCCTCGTTGCGCCTCCTTACGCCTCCCCTGGGGAGGCGTAGCATTCACACGCATTTCAAGATTTACGATTCCTAGTAAATCTGGAAATGTGTCTGGTTGCATGGGTGTTGAGTGGGAACACACACAGCAACACCCATGGAACGCCCCTTTCACACAAAGTGCTGCGTATAAAGAGGCCATATTTACAAGGACAGGAAAAGCCATTCAGGGTGGTTTTTCCTGTCCTTGTAAATATGGAGCAGGAAAAAATGCCACCACTACGTCACAAAAAGTGAGGTACTGGTGGCGCAGGAGGCTTGTAAATCTGTCCCAGACTATCTCTGTAAATTGAAAGGGAACATCATCTTAATCCAAGAAAGCAAGATTGGGGGAAAAGAAGTGCCTGCTTCATAAATAGGTAGATCGGTGAAGTGGTTTGCTCTCCAGCAGTGGGGGGAAAAATGGAGTACTAACTCTACTTGCCAAGAAAGTAAACATCTCTATAGCCTCCATAGGCTAGATAAATGAGGCAGATGGGCAATTTCAGAAATGAATACAAAAGGGGGAAACATTCTATGCAGTTAATAATTATCCACCAAATAGGGATCAATAATAATTTAGAAAGGAGTTAACTACAAATATGCGCTCCATCCCAGATGATGCATTGTTACTATTAGGGGGTGACTTCAGCCTTCTGATTGGCTGTACTATGGATAGGCCCGGTTCGTGTAAATACCGTCCTCCTAGATCACACAAACTCATGTAGAATATTTGCTTAAAGTGCAATTTAAAAGATGCCTAGGACCTACAACACCCTGACATTACTGATTGTACATTTTTTCTCTACCACATATTTCCTATTCTAGGATGTACTACCTAATGATCTCCGGTAGTCATATACAAGACATTGATACAACCAGTATAGAACCTAGATGTATTTCTGATCACTCCTGTATCACTTTATCCCTTATCTGGGGTGTTCTGTTAACAAACTTAAACTTAGGAGTCTAAATAATACTGAATACTGAAATAAAATACGGATTCAAATCCGCCATTTCCTTGACAACAATCTTATTATGTTACAATGCATGTCCCTAGATGGGGTGTACTTAAAACCACCATTAGAGGATCCATTATCAGCATCAGATCGTATATGAACAAAATGACAGACGAATCACAAGACCAGGTGTCTCCCAACAGTCGATCGCGGGCTACCAGTAGCTCCCAGACAGCTTCAGAGTAGCTCACAGCCTTGAGTTCATTTTTAAATAAGCACAAGGTCATATTTTTCTTTTAAATTTAAGGAAAGGTTGTGTTTATTTTACATTATTATCATCAGCCTGTCGATAGCAGGGCCTGATAATGAGAAGTGCGTAATCAGGTTTATAACCCAGGCTGAGGCACAGAGATGTACAGACAAAGCACTGAAGTATTTAAGTCTTAAATACAATTTCTTGTCAACTCAATATTGGAGCTGTGAGCAAAATGATGTTTCTAAATATTTTTAAATGACAGAAAGTTAAAATGAAAAGTTTAGATAACTCTTCATTTTAATTTTTTTCCCATTTTAAAGTGTTGCATTTACTAACAGCAGGCCTCTTTCTCCCAGTGGCCCTAAGACACTCTGCCATAAGTATAACTGAAAAATACAGCAACATTTAAATTGAAGAAAAATGTTCCATATTATGAACATTTTTGAAGAAAGTTTTTGGGCACTTTAAATTTCCCCCATTTAAAATAAAATCATTGTATGTTTGTGTTATATATACAGTCCTTTCATAGTGCCCCTAGTCAAAGTATTTTGTTCAAACCATAGAATCTGTCTCTATGGACATAAGGCTTAAGTCAGTGAAGCTGGGCATGGGACTGTCAGTGCGCGAGTTGATTAGCCTTCAGTAGCTCACAGTGATTTTCACTGATCTGAAGTAGCTCTCACTATAGAAAAGGTTGGAGAAAGAAGTCAAGACACTTGAATGTCAACACAGACAATCTAACAATAACAATTGCTGGCTAGCTAAACTAAATAGTAAAAAATTTAAAGACAATAGAATACTAAGTACGAGAGCAAGTGTCTGGATCCAAAAATAAACAAGTATTTGACTCTGAAGCCAATAAGGCAGGGAAGATTTAGCATCATATTTAAAATGTGAACAAAATAAAGGTTTTAACAGTAGTTTAACCCCTTCGCTGCGGCGCGAATTCCGCCGCAGCGCTGGGGGGGTTTGGGGTGAGCGCGGCGCCGCCATGCTCATGACGGAACCACGCCGTCATGAGTCACGGGCGAGCTGTGCTCATGACGGCGTGGTTCCGTCATGACTCCACCCACTTGCGCTGATCGCCCGCACAGGCGGGGAAACAGTGCCGCGTGGGCGGAGTGGCCGCCAACGGCCGCAGCATGACGGAACCACTCCGTCATGAGCACACGGCGCCCGTGGCTCATGACGGAGTGGTTTCGTCATGAGCATGCAAGGGGTTAAAAGATACAGATGGCAACGTACAACTAAACCCCGAAAGGATAGCTCCAGCTTTTAGGGATTTCTATGTAGTTCTCTATGACAATAATAAACATAATGACCCTGACAAATGCAGAGATTTCCTTGATAGTCTAGACCTCCCTATCATTTCTAGTGAAGAAAGCATGCCTTTCGCCGCCCATAATACGACCAAAGAAGTTGGTGTAGTAATAAAAAAGTTAACATCTAACAAATCCCCTGGTCCAGATTGAAATACAGCTTCATATACAAGCTCTACTGGCCTGAATTAGAGTCCCCACTCATGATCTTATATCATCGCGACTCCTCTACCGGTGTAATCAGTGGCACCCCCACAGAGGCAGTGATAGCAGTCACAACGAAAGTGGGGAAAGATTTATCGTGCCTAAAAAATGCCAAGCCTTAATTAACATGGATTGCCAAATCTCTGCTAAAGTCCTTGCCACTCATTTGGAGAAATTAATTCCCAAACTTATTAATCCTACCCAAGTAGGTTTGGTTTAAAACAGACTTTCATGTGACAATACCAAGTTATTCTGCCACATTATAGAGGGAGCTCACTTGACGGATTCCTCAACAGTTGCAGTAGCCCTCGACACTGAAAAGGCTTTTTGATCCTGTAGCTTGACCGGTCTTGAGAGCTGCTCTTCATACATTGAACTTAGGAAAATACTTCATTAGGATGTTCATGGCTTTAAATATTTACCCAAGAGCTAAGGTTAGACTGAATGGTATGCTGTCAGACTATTCTGACTTAAAGCAAGGCATCAGTCAAGGTTGCTCATTTTAATCTGTACCTTTTCTACTGGTTATGGAACCCTTAGTACAGACTATAAGAGGAAATAAAGACATTGTAGGTATAATGTTTGGCAATAGAGCAGTAAATACAGCCGCAAGCGCAAATGACACAAAAAGCCGAATCATCCACCCGAGCCACGTCAACCATCTTATAAGTGTCAGGTTACACTATAAACTGTTATTTTCTAACTTTATATTGCACCAGTGAGTAACCTAGGCAAATGTCAGATTGTCAGGTGATTAAACCTCATTCCAACATTTGTCACATTCTGAAGTCAAGTAAGGACAGTATTAAGCCTAGGTCAAGACCCAGGCACTTCCAGGTCTGGCCATGGAGTTAGCATTTTCATGAGTAAGGCTTAAAGAGAATTCAGTCTTTCAGGGTGCACCTGTTCTTCCTCAAGTAACCCTCTAGCACCAGCATGAAATTCATGAATGTGCAAGTGACCGTGTCTTACAAGGAAACACAAGGGCAGTAAAGCAATGTGATGTGCCATCGTGCCTTGTCAACAACAGTCCTGCCTTCATCTCCCTATCACTCCCTTAAGTCAGGCAAAATACTTTTCAGAGGCATAAGGGGAAAGAGTGAAAATATACCATTTGAGTGCAACAATCAATTACATGGAGCCGTCTGCAAACTTATGTCCAACTCTGTATTTGTCTTTTAAGGGAATAAAGTAGTGAATAAAACTACTAATATGAAGAGTATGTGTCTTCTCAAATCTGGACGCTAAGCTTGGGAAACCCTTTGGGGGAATCATGTAAAAGATAGTTTTGCATCTCATCCACTTACTCTTGCTGTTAACGCCGAAAAGTGCCATAATCCTTAGTAGATGCAGAATCATAATTATGGCTCTGGATACTTAATTTATTTGGCATTTGTAAAGAGTCCCTTGGCTCTTTTCAGCAGACTCTGACCACTTTGAAGATAGTTACTCGGTGGGTGCTTGAGATCACATCTTTGGCTTGCGTACTTGGGTGCCTCACTTGATGTGAAGTTGGATGTTTTCTTTTAGTCTCATAGTACCTCCTTGATGAAGTAACTTGTGTGGAAAGGCTTATTTGTGGGGAGATTGAATCAATGCTCATGGGTGTAATATTTTGTCAAGACACATGGGTGTTGTGCCCAGTCTTCAAAGTCTGAGTGGTGAGTGGTGAGTCATGTGACATTCATGTCTTTTGTGACTTCTGCAACCTTTTGGCTACTCTTATGTTCATTGTAATGGGGAAAATAGATTATAAAGGGTGCAATGGTTTCATTTTTCCACCATGTTTTCTGATGATATTGACATGTTGCTGCTCGATCCTTCCTCTCTGGGGGTTTCAAGATGCACAAATCCCTCTCAGCAGGTCAAAGATGATGAGCA
Organism: Triturus cristatus; assembly: GCF_964204655.1. Classification (NCBI taxonomy): domain Eukaryota; kingdom Metazoa; phylum Chordata; class Amphibia; order Caudata; family Salamandridae; genus Triturus; species Triturus cristatus. Next base: position 294,154,474 of record NC_140583.1, on the reverse strand, counting down.
GCAGGGAAGATGTCTGCATCAGAATTGGCATATGCCTCAAAATCGTCACAATTGTCATCATGTCTAGTACTGAGGCACCATGACTGTTGTAAAGTGACTCCTTTTTGTTTGGTCGCTCCTAGTTTTTCTTTTTTTGTGGGGGGCTCACGTGCTGATAATCTTGAACTTTTGCACTGGGACACTGCTAGCCAGTGCTCAGTGTATGTGCCCTGATCCCTAAAGCATGTTCAAATTGGTGTAAAACCTGATTGGCACATTTAACTCTCCTTAAAGGTTATAGCGTAATGGTGCAGAAATACGCCCTTGGCATGGAAAGTTAAATGTTACTCGTGGCCTGCAGCACCTATTGTACTATCTACTACAGTGTCAGTGTACTATGACTCCAGGCCTACCCTATGTAGTCTGACAGCGGCAGCTAGAACCCTGCTGCCTTGACCTGTCAAAATCACATTTTTGACAGGTAGGAAAACCTGATTTTAAATAATAAATAAGTTACCCCCAAAAGAGCCCTGCTGATCACAAGGTAGGTTGCATAATATTTAAAAAGTGGAACATGTGCGATATTAAAAATTGAATGTTTCCCCACTGACTAGGCCCTAAACAAAATTGCCAGAAGTCGGACTGTAGCTGGCACATAGGAAAAGTCAAAATATACATTATACACTTTAATTATAACCTTTGACCTGTACCAGCTACAGACATTATTCAAAGACTGATTTTTATATTTAATAAAAATCCAATCTAATGGTAGAGTCAAATTATTAAATTTGTGGTAAATTTCGTTTTTCGAATGTTAAATGTACCCTCCCTGAAACTCATTTAGACTAATTTGCATTAGCTTTCCATAAGCTGCCCAGTTGTGCTTGATCTGAATTTAAGTGTGACAGAGTGTGAAAACTGCACCGAGACCAAAGACCATGTCCTTGAAGGTGTTTATTCCTCTGACAAGAACCGAAGGAAGAAGGAACCGAATTAATTTCAGAGGGTCCTCCCCTGCCCCAAGCAAATGTTAGGTGACACTTGGGAAGGCCCAGCTTTTGTCCCAGCAATCAAATGGGCACCATTCCCCATGGGAGGAAAGCTACCCCAGAACCAGTTTTGAGTGAACAGAGGAGAGGCCTGCTCCTTACCCTGGTCACACCTCTAGGTGGGAACACAGGCAATGCATCAGGAGAGAAGGGGTTCCCCATCTTGAGTTTGAGAGTCAGAAACTATCAGCCGCAGGGCGGCCCTTGCAGGTAAGAGTGTTTGGGCAGTGGGGTCGGGTTGGGGGGAAGTGGGGGGATTCCGACACAGACAAGGGAAAAATAATTATTTAATTAATTTTCCCTCGTGGTTGTCTGTCAAATCCCCTCCAACCCGGCCCCACCGATCTTACCTGCATGGGCCGCAGCTGGGAACAATGTGGACTGTTTGCAGTAGGGCGAACAGGAAGTGCTAATAAAGTGGGTAGGGTTCCCCCGGAAAACTTGACCCCATTGCTTAGGGAGTGCGGAGGAGTCTTTGCCACCCACAGGCTGGTAAATCCTGCAAAGCTGGTCCCTCACTCAGCCTTCCTGCCAACACTTTCTGGACCTTCGAAAGGTGAGAGGAGGACTGGACCTGTTATGACGAGAGAGGAGCGCTGAAGGAATGTGCCTGCTCCCTCTTGTACCTAGGCCAAATTGGTGTACTCAAAGGGTTAGTTGGCTGACACATGTGTGGGTATAGGAACACAAGAAAAGGTATGGGGTCTTTTCCGGGAGTACCTAGCCAACCATTGGCAACTGAACCTTGGACTGCACTTTGCTGGTGGCCTCTATCTGGCACCCTGAGAGTCTCTATGTGCCTCCCCTGAGGTGTGGGGTATTTAGACGTCTATTACTGTAGCTTCTTGGGCACCAGAAAAGTTTGGAAATGTTTGCGCCAGAGCCAAGGGGACCTATCCCGAAATGTACATGACCAGAAGTCCCAGTGTTGGATTGAATTTCAGATTCATCCACCTGAAAGGCTCCAGCATCTCTGAAAAAAGAATAAAGTCCCTTTTGATTTTGTGACTTCAAAACTTTATCAAGCAGAAACTTCAGCAGCCCAAGAGCCTTATTGGGACTACCCAGCAGCAGGTATCCAACCACCAGTTCTATGGCTGTGGCTACAATTTCATATTTTTCCCCACGGGGAGACAACAGTTTATTTTTTTTAAACATCAAAAGGTCCCTTTTTGGATTAGAACTTTGAAACATTTTCAAACTTTCTGCCTTCCAGGCTTTTACTGGGACCACCAGTCTACTTGGTGTATTCGACCAGAACTCCTTCGCAGTCAGCCTCAAATCAAGCCTAGGTCCTGGCCTACCGTGTCGATAGACTATCATTAGTGCTGTGTGCTTCTTGGCATTTTTTTCATTTAAATCTTTAAAAACCCATATCTCTGGTTATTGGATTTTTGTCTTTTGGGCCTTTTTCTGCTCATAAAATTGTTCTCTTTATTTTACAATTAGAATTTTATTGTATTTTGTATGCCTTTTTCTACTGTGTATGCACTGCTTAAATACTTTACACATTAGCTTTGACTGTTTTGTGCCACGGTACCAGAGGTTGTGCACAGGTTTATTTTATTTCCTTTGTGTATAATAGCAGGTGGTACCCTTATCTTTTGAGGTGAGCACTTGTCCGCCACAATAATAGTACAATTATCTAAAATAACTTAGTGATGTGATGGGTCTGTATGATCTGCATTAGCAAATCAATTATTTGGGATTGGCAACAAAGTAATGACTGCACACTTCTTAAATGGGAAAATGTAGCCCACCTTAGGATCCTGATATTCAGCCAAAGCCTGAACTAGCAACAGCTTGTTATATTCCCTCTATCATTCTGTTGGTAGTTTGTAAGTGACTACAGTTATGCTGCCTTGATTGTGTGAGAGAGAGTGCTTATATTAGTGGTTTGTCCTATACATATACAGCTTAACCTGCATCAAATTTTATCTCACTACATGCAATGATTTTTAACAAGTATTTTGATACAATGTGGTGAATTAAGTACATATTAACAACTATTTTCGGGATTTTGGAGTTCAGGGACGGACTGGACCTTAAATTAGCCTGGGCACAACATCACAATGCCTCTTGCACTTATAAATGTATTTATGGCAGGGTATGTTTGTAATGCAAACCTAATTAAAGAACAATGTAGCACTGAACAAGGGCCTGAGCCAAGGTATACAATTCAGGATCATTTACTAGAGGCAGAATATTTCTAGGTGATGTTTCCTATTTTTTCAAATGTATTCTATGAATAGGGGAGCCTTTAGACACTTTATTAATTGAAGAAGGGCGGGAGCAATCCCAATGTTTACGGGAATGTTGTTCCAGACTCAGGGAGCGGAAGCCAGTCTTTTATGTTTCTTAGCAATGTCCTGGCTGTAGTTTGGTAGAGGCCTGTCAAGTAGCTGGTTTAGGCCCAGAGTGAAACACTGCCATTTTACATGCACAACTTTCTTAAGTTGCTTTCTTTTCTATATGTTGACTTTTGACACACATTTCCTTGCATGACAGTGCAGGATATGGCTCTTAAAAACCACATTTGCTTACATTTCAACTTCATAGGCACATTATCACGATGCCTTGAACATTTAGTACAAGGGATAAAGTTCACTTGCAAATGTTGTTGTTTGTTGATCATTCGGTAGGCGACATAATTATTATGAGAGGATGAACAACAACAGTCGATGTGAGGTCTCGAAACATTAACATACACCTGTTTTCTTATATAAACATGAGCATTTCGATGTTCAAATCAGAGAAGCACTCTGCCATCACTTCAAGGTCGCTGGTTGTCAGAAATCCCAGTAATGCAAGGAGAGGGACAAGGCAGATGGGCTTCTTTAATGAGGTCCAGTGTACAAGCCCCAGTAATCAAGAACAAAAAAGGGTACAAAGTTCCTCTGGTACATAGAAGAGTTGGTTCAGAAAGAAAATGCCATCAGAAACGGCCTAGTGATAACTTGGGGAATTCCCTTAGTTTGAACTAGAGCTCTCACACACCCAGCAAGCTGGGTGTCATGCTTCATCATATGAGCTCTGCCCCTCGTCAAGGCGGCGCTGCAATCCTTGACGGGCACCCGAACCGGGGCTCTTTATCGGGGATCTTCTGTTCCTGCCGGTTGGTGCATGGGGGTAAGGGGGCCTGAAATGTGTAGATGTGTGAGATAGTGAGGTTAAAAAGGGTCAGTTAGTCCTTGTCAATAATTTATTCGGAAGGTAAACTACCCGGTTAAAAAAGGTGTAGAGTGGCTGGTGTATTAGAAAAAGTGTCTAATCATGAAGCTCTACTCTATAGATCGACATGTTTCGTGCCTCGTGTGTCAGGAGGATCTTGGCACTTCTTCAGGATCATGAGCGACTATCTACACTACGTGGAGATGTGTGTGCTACCTACCACGTCTTCAGGTGCATTGCCTGCGGACACGGGTGAGAAAAAATAATAATAATATTCCAGATGACACTCTGAACAGTTCTCTTCTAATTAACCACAAGGGTAATCACAAAGTTGAAAACCACCGATTTAAGGTTTGTAAATATAAGCATATAACAATTTATTAATCATATTACCAGTTGGTGTATATTAACACCCAATGTATAGTGCACAAAAGGATTATGCAATAGAAATATTGAGGTTTAAAAACAATTAAAAATACTCATGGACAAGGGATTGTAGCTGCGGACTCACCTAGTAGGCTGCTAGAATATGCTAGCAACAGTCCTGGCGGTGACTAGAGGACACCGATTGGGTCCTATGGGAATGGGCAGCGTCAAGAAAGCGAGATGGGGACAAGACACAGGAGAGACAGGCAATCAGTCAACCTCAATAATAATAAGTTAATCAAACAAAGATGACAGGGTAGTCAGTGGCACTGACAGGGTGCCGAGTGGTCACTCAACCGCGTATGGCGCGATCCCTTGGTACCAGAAGAGAACCGCACGGTGGAAAGTATATTAGGCGGTCTGATCGGAGCCGAGGATTCGGCCGGATTACAAGCGGAGGAGAGGCTCACCATGCGAGCCCAGAGCAGCTCACGAGAGCAATGGAAATAGTCAAGAGTACGGAGTACAAGGGTTACTCACCCGCGTCGAATCACGCTATGCTGTGGACCTACCCAAACCGCCAGGAACCGGGGTGGTAGGTGTGAGTGGGAAACCCGGAAAGATATACTTGCGGTTTCTGCTGCCTGACGTCAGCGGGGGTGTGATGTGGGCGTGACGCGTTACCGTGGTAATCACGCAAGACGTTAGGTCACATGGTATCGTCAACTACTATGGCGGACATGTTGGATAGGGAGGAATATTCTTCTTTGTGTGCCGAATGTTAGGCAACCAAGATAGATAGAGTGATTGTACAATTATCGTAAAGTATGCCTTTACAGTGGGTGAATAGTGTCAGGGATTAAAAAGTGACAACACTTGTTAAAGGTTAGTTGTAGGGTCGGTACTCAGATTAAAAAACAACGTAGGCTATAAGGAACATGGCGGACATGTTGGACAGGGAAGAATATTATTCTATGTGTGTCGACTATTAGGCAACCAAGGTGGATAGAGTCATGTGTGGACACGTTGTTGTACAATTAACGTAAATTGTGCCTTAACGGTGGGTGAGTAGTGTCAAGGATTAACAAGTAAAACCACTTGGTTAAGGTTAGTTGTAGGATCGGTACTCAGATAGAAAAACAACGCAGGCTAGGAGGAGTACCCCAATGTCGCAATGTCGCCAATGGTTGGGCAAATATTAGCATTAAATCAAAGAGGGAAAGAGAAAGGGCAGTGCCAAGATTGTAATGCCAACCTGTGAGCCAACTATATGATGGAATTAATGACTAAGATGATTAAGAGATGGAGCTCCATGGGATATCATCATTCAAACCCTCGGTGTGGCTTGCTAATCTGTGTACCCATCTCTGTTCAATCCTAAATAAAGATTGTTTGGAAATATGTTGGTGTGCTTCCAGTACAATCCAATGTAATGAATCTGGGGAATGTTGAGTCTCTGTGAAGTGTCTGTATATCCTCGTGGTGGCGCGTTGGCAACGGATGTTGCTTCTATGTTCGGTAATGCGAACTTTGACTGGACGCATGGTCATCCCTATATATTGTGAGCCAGAGGCCGTGTTGCCATCATTTAATAGGAGGGACGGTGTTCTCTCAAGTATATCTGAGATGGCATCGTCGCCGAAGCTAAGCCCCTGGGTATCCATGAGAATAAAGATAAGTGGTCAGTAGGTCGGACCAGAAGATAGGATAGACGGTCCAGTCTGGATTAATTAAAATCCGCTGGTAACCTATAGATCAATGTCCCGCGGGTGAGAACCCGTGCTAGTACAGTAATGCAAGGAGAGGGACAAGGCAGATGGGCTTCTTTAATGAGGTCCAGTGTACAAGCCCCAGTAATCAAGAACAAAAAAGGGTACAAAGTTCTTGCGTATCAGACGCAACTGTACATCCACCACTGACTACAAGAAAGAGTCTACCATTCTAGCTACTAATCTTATGACTAGAGGTTACCCTACCAGAGTGATTAAAGACTCTATGAAGAGAGCCAGAAATAACCCTAGGGAAGCACTATTAGAAGTCCACTCCAAACCACCAGTAGACTCGATCACCTGTGTCACCTCCTACACAGCTACCTCAGCTCCAACTAAGAGGGTCATTTTGAAACATTGGAACATCTTGAACACAGGAGACCTAAGGATATCCAAACCCAGATTTGCCTACACCAGAACCCGTAATCTACGAGACATTTTGATCAATACAAGACCCAGGAGCCCCACTGATAAGACACAAACCACTCTATGGGGTTTACCACCTGTTAAGGGACATTATCCCTGCGGCACTTGCACAGCTTGCAAGTACACATCACCAACTAAAGAAGTGACATTACGACCTAACTTTAAGTGGTGCATCCAGACACACACCAACTGCAACACTAGACAGTGTATCTATCTGATCACCTGTCCGTGTGGTCTACAATATATAGGGATGACCATGCGTCCAGTCAAAGTTCGCATTACCGAACATAGAAGCAACATCCGTTGCCAACGCGCCACCACGAGGATATACAGACACTTCACAGAGACTCAACATTCCCCAGATTCATTACATTGGATTGTACTGGAAGCACACCAACATATTTCCAAACAATCTTTATTTAGGATTGAACAGAGATGGGTACACAGATTAGCAAGCCACACCGAGGGTTTGAATGATGATATCCCATGGAGCTCCATCTCTTAATCATCTTAGTCATTAATTCCATCATATAGTTGGCTCACAGGTTGGCATTACAATCTTGGCACTGCCCTTTCTCTTTCCCTCTTTGATTTAATGCTAATATTTGCCCAACCATTGGCGACATTGCGACATTGGGGTACTCCTCCTAGCCTGCGTTGTTTTTCTATCTGAGTACCGATCCTACAACTAACCTTAACCAAGTGGTTTTACTTGTTAATCCTTGACACTACTCACCCACCGTTAAGGCACAATTTACGTTAATTGTACAACAACGTGTCCACACATGACTCTATCCACCTTGGTTGCCTAATAGTCGACACACATAGAATAATATTCTTCCCTGTCCAACATGTCCGCCATGTTCCTTATAGCCTACGTTGTTTTTTAATCTGAGTACCGACCCTACAACTAACCTTTAACAAGTGTTGTCACTTTTTAATCCCTGACACTATTCACCCACTGTAAAGGCATACTTTACGATAATTGTACAATCACTCTATCTATCTTGGTTGCCTAACATTCGGCACACAAAGAAGAATATTCCTCCCTATCCAACATGTCCGCCATAGTAGTTGACGATACCATGTGACCTAACGTCTTGCGTGATTACCACGGTAACGCGTCACGCCCACATCACACCCCCGCTGACGTCAGGCAGCAGAAACCGCAAGTATATCTTTCCGGGTTTCCCACTCACACCTACCACCCCGGTTCCTGGCGGTTTGGGTAGGTCCACAGCATAGCGTGATTCGACGCGGGTGAGTAACCCTTGTACTCCGTACTCTTGACTATTTCCATTGCTCTCGTGAGCTGCTCTGGGCTCGCATGGTGAGCCTCTCCTCCGCTTGTAATCCGGCCGAATCCTCGGCTCCGATCAGACCGCCTAATATACTTTCCACCGTGCGGTTCTCTTCTGGTACCAAGGGATCGCGCCATACGCGGTTGAGTGACCACTCGGCACCCTGTCAGTGCCACTGACTACCCTGTCATCTTTGTTTGATTAACTTATTATTATTGAGGTTGACTGATTGCCTGTCTCTCCTGTGTCTTGTCCCCATCTCGCTTTCTTGACGCTGCCCATTCCCATAGGACCCAATCGGTGTCCTCTAGTCACCGCCAGGACTGTTGCTAGCATATTCTAGCAGCCTACTAGGTGAGTCCGCAGCTACAATCCCTTGTCCATGAGTATTTTTAATTGTTTTTAAACCTCAATATTTCTATTGCATAATCCTTTTGTGCACTATACATTGGGTGTTAATATACACCAACTGGTAATATGATTAATAAATTGTTATATGCTTATATTTACAAACCTTAAATCGGTGGTTTTCAACTTTGTGATTACCCTTGTGGTTAATTAGAAGAGAACTGTTCAGAGTGTCATCTGGAATATTATTATTATTTTTTCTCACCCGTGTCCGCAGGCAATGCACCTGAAGACGTGGTAGGTAGCACACACATCTCCACGTAGTGTAGATAGTCGCTCATGATCCTGAAGAAGTGCCAAGATCCTCCTGACACACGAGGCACGAAACATGTCGATCTATAGAGTAGAGCTTCATGATTAGACACTTTTTCTAATACACCAGCCACTCTACACCTTTTTTAACCGGGTAGTTTACCTTCCGAATAAATTATTGACAAGGACTAACTGACCCTTTTTAACCTCACTATCTCACACATCTACACATTTCAGGCCCCCTTACCCCCATGCACCAACCGGCAGGAACAGAAGATCCCCGATAAAGAGCCCCGGTTCGGGTGCCCGTCAAGGATTGCAGCGCCGCCTTGACGAGGGGCAGAGCTCATATGATGAAGCATGACACCCAGCTTGCTGGGTGTGTGAGAGCTCTAGTTCAAACTAAGGGAATTCCCCAAGTTATCACTAGGCCGTTTCTGATGGCATTTTCTTTCTGAACCAACTCTTCTATGTACCAGAGGAACTTTGTACCCTTTTTTGTTCTTGTCAGAAATCCCACCCAGCTGTTCCTGTTACCCTCTGCGAGGAGGCATGTCCAACTTGTAACCAAGACAGGCCCCTGAAGACAATTACCTTCAGGTAATGGGGAGTCAGATCATCCAGTAGGGTATTTTGGCCGATCACCCGCTCTAGGCAACTAGGTTGGGGAGAGCGTAGTAGGTGTAAACTATACAAAGTACTATTATGCCAGCATATATACACTGATGTAGCCCAATGGTAGAATTGTTTATCCTTTTCACTGTTCTCGTGATGCTAATAACTCTAATTTGTTTCTGTCTATCAATCGTTGCAGCACATATTTTATACAAGAATGGCAATGCTTCAATAAATATTAAAACACCTACTTGTGTATTTCTTTGGGTATGCACGAGTGACTGAGTGAAAGGGTTCTAAATCTGTTACCATAATTATTTGGGGGGTCAGGGATTTAATGTTCTGAGTTTGCTCAATTTATTTTTCACCTTCCTGGGTTCAGGGGTACTTATGGTTAAACTGTGAGCTAGCAGGACTATAGACCAACATATTCTGAGGGGGTGCATAGAATCAGCCTGGCACCATCGCAACGTTTATGTTGTCCAACAAACTCACATTTCTTCCTGAGAAAGAATAAGCCGTATGATATGGCACAGCTGGCAGCTTTGGTAGTTTCTGTTCTTATTTAATGGATCGCCTGAGTAGTTCTCTTTTGTATACCCAAAGACCCGTACTCACCTCTTAACCGGAGATGTGCATGGTGATATGGAATATCCTCCTCAGCTGAGTAGGTAAGCTCTATGTATTGGCTGCATGTTGTTCAAGCGTGAACTTTTCAAAGGATTATCCCTTTGTGATACCCTCTCTAATTTCACATATTCTCATGGCTGACGATGCAGCAGTAAATATAGCTGAGAACTGCAGACATATCTTTACTCAGAAGCTGCTACAACATGGACTCACACTTAGGGGTGGGGATGTTACCTTCATGGTTGAGGCTCACCAAGCAAGTAGGACAGAATATTCTATTCATGGGTTACATTCCCAGCAGCAGACAACACAACTAGGCTGTTTCACAATTGCACTGCAGCTGAAGTTCAAAATAACTCCATACCATAATCCGAAATAGCAATGCCAATAACATACAAATAAAACCTAGAAATAGTTTTTTAGGAACTCTACCACACACAATGAATTATGTTAGGCTGGGTCTCCTTAGCAATGAGGGAGCAACATAACCAGTCTTAGCCGGTTACACACCACATCCTAATATAGGAAAAATGGCAGCACCACAGATATGCAGATTGTGCAACAGTTTAGGAACCTTGTATAGGTGTTTTATACAGTTTGTTATGCAAACATTAACATTAAATACTGCGAGGGCTGCTCAAGCTGCACAACTACAATTGGCTATACTGGGCATAAGCCCACAAACAATCAATGCAGTCATGGGTAAAATTCCCATCAGACAGGAGGAAATTTTATTCTGAATTGACACAAAAAAAGTCAGCTTGGGGATGAGTGTCTGAAAAGGTTCAGCGCTCCGTCCATCGTCTCCTTGTGTTTGCTTTGTTCGCCCTACGTTGGCAGGGTTTGCCCAGGCATGGGTCCCTTGCTCACTTTGCCACTGGGTTCAAGCTAGCCTGGCCGATTAAGGGTGTTACCCCGAAACCTGTTTGAGGATGCTTGTTTCCATTCAAGGGAATACCTGTCTTGGCAGTTTGGGCTGGACTGTTTCCATGAGGATCAGGCTCAAGACTGATTTGCATATGGCTTTGTCTGAACTGAGGTGGCGAAGTGAGCTAAAGAACGATGATGGACTCAACCCATATCTGTGACTGGTGGTGAGTGTCTGAAAAGGTTCAGTGCTCTGTCCATCATCTCCTTGTGTTTGCCGTGGGGAGGAAGAGAGCCATGGCTCAGGGAAAATGAATAATTGTCGTGACCCTGGTGATGACCTTAGAGACAGTCACACCTCTCTAACAAGCTAGAGTATTACATCCACGATGGATACAGTGGGCCAACTTCCTTACAGCAACAGTTGTAAACTACAGTTTTGACTCTACACTACAAACAAAGGCTTTTCTGCAATACAAACATAAATATCCTCTTCCTAATGAAGTCATGCCTCTAGATCAACATGATTATGTTATCTAGACTGATGGTTCTACCCAGCCTGCCGTAGGGACTAAGCTTCAATACTCGTCAGTGTGTGCTGCCATAAAAGGTTGCATGAAGGATAGAGAATTCCACCCTGAAAAAACCTAAAGGAAGCCACTTGGTGACTGCACTGTGCAGTTGACTGAACTGAGAGCTTTAATCAGGCACTTGAGAATACAGATCCTGGATTCCCCACACTAATTTTGTGTGATTCGTATTATTGTGTCCAGTTTTATGATGTACTTACACTATTGGAGCCAGAATGGATTTAGAGACTCTAAATGATGTACAATCAAAGCACAAGATACTTTGGGGACAAGTGGCAAAGCTGAAAGAGTGCATTCCATGGACTTATGTGATACATACATTGAGTCACCAATTTGTAGGAGTACACATTGGAGGGAATTCTATGGCTGATGAAGCAACAGTGCAAACTGCTGCTGTTCTTGCAATAACATGTTCAAATATGAAAATAGATAGCAACATCATGGTGGCTTTCAGTGCTGCTCGCAATGACAAAAGGCTTTCCACTCATGTACTCCTGCAAGTTAAGGAGCATATTCTGAATAACGTGTGATAACCAAAGCAAAAGTAACTTAACGCAACCTACAACATCGCAGTCTATTGCGGGAAATTTACGCCGTGTTAACCAGGTATTCACAACACGGCGGTACCATGCGATAGTCACCAGATAACGCGTCAACTGACTGCGTTAAAATCAACCCCACGCCGCCAAAATGCAAACGCAAAAAAAGGTGCGATGAGGCCAATCACGATACAAAAAGCAGCGAAAACCAGCGGCAGGCCTGCAAATCCCACACGTCTGGCGGGAAAATGCACCATAAAAGCAACAAAAACAACACACCAGAAAGAAGCCAAAATGCGTAGCAACATGGATGCACCCTGACCGAGCGCAGAGGCCAACGCGAACCCCACAAGCCCCACAGACCACCAGCAAGGAACAACGGGGTCGGGGAAGACCAAGGAGAAGAGGGAGAGGAACACAGAACACAACCAGCAGCTGACCCACAATCAGACTACTTTGAATGCAGCCGGAGTGTCTAGGAGGCCAATGGAGAAGGCCAAGAGGCGCTGGCATGACGTGAAAACCTAAACCAGGCATAAAGATGCCGCCAACAGGAAGGCAAAAACCAAAGGAAATGATGGACGGAGTGTTGAACATTGCAATCACTCACCCCCAGTCAACTGATCTGGGTTTAATCCATCACCGTTCTTTAGCCCACTCTGCCACCCCAGTTCAGACATGGCCATATGCAAATCAGTCTGACCCTGTGCCTCATGGGAACAGTCCAGCCCGAACTGCCAAGCCATGTCTTCCCTGGACCGGAAACAAGCTTCCTAGGACCGGTTTCTGGCATTTCAGCCGTCTTCAGCCAGGCTTGCTTGAATCCAGTGGCAAAGTGAGCAAGGGACTCACGTCTGAGCATACCCTGCCAACTTATGGCGAACAAAGCAAAAACCAAAGGAAATGATGGACGGAGTGTTGAACATTGCAAGCACTCACCCCCAGTCAACTGATCTGGGTTTAATCCATCACCGTTCTTTAGCCCACTCTGCCACCCCAGTTCAGACATGGCCATATGCAAATCAATCTGACCCTGTGCCTCATGGGAACAGTCCAGCCCGAACTGCCAAGCCATGTCTTCCCTGGACCGGAAACAAGCTTCCTAGGACCGGTTTCTGGCATTTCAGCCGTCTTCAGCCAGGCTTGCTTGAATCCAGTGGCAAAGTGAGCAAGGGACTCACGTCTGAGCATACCCTGCCAACTTATGGCGAACAAAGCAAAAACCAAAGGAAATGATGGACGGAGTGTTGAACATTGCAAGCACTCACCCCCAGTCAACTGATCTGGGTTTAATCCATCACCGTTCTTTAGCCCACTCTGCCACCCCAGTTCAGACATGGCCATATGCAAATCAGTCTGACCCTGTGCCTCATGGGAACAGTCCAGCCCGAACTGCCAAGCCATGTCTTCCCTGGACTGGAAACAAGCTTCCTAGGACCGGTTTCTGGCATTTCAGCCGTCGTCAGCCAGGCTTGCTTGAATCCAGTGGCAAAGTGAGCAAGGGACTCACGTCTGAGCATACCCTGCCAACTTATGGTGAACAAAGCAAAAACCAAAGGAAAGGATGGACGGAGTGTTGAACATTGCAAGCACTCACCCCCAGTCAACTGATCTGGGTTTAATCCATCACCGTTCTTTAGCCCACTCTGCCACCCCAGTTCACACATGGCCATATGCAAATCAGTCTGAACCTGTGCCTCATGGGAACAGTCCAGCCCGAACTGCCAAGCCATGTCTTCCCTGGACCGGAAACATGCTTCCTAGGACCGGTTTCTGGCATTTCAGCCGTCTTCAGCCAGGCTTGCTTGAATCCAGTGGCAAAGTGAGCAACAGGAAGGCAGCAACGGCGACAGAAGGTGGGAGTCCTGCATTACAGAAGGAGCTGGAGGAAACGGAGGCCACAGTCAACAGTGCAGAGATGGTGCAAGGAGTCAGGAGTGCGGACACAGCTTGGGAGGACCTGACACAACATCAACAGGGTGAGTAAAGACCAGGCACTGGGGGGACGGGGCGAGATAGGCACAATGGCACACATGCACAAATAAGCAGAGCACACTGCACACCCATAATGACCCTGGATCATGTCCCTCATCCCCGTGGCACACTGCAGCACACACACATAGCAATAACAGCACATCCACATTGACGACAATGTGTTACAATATGCAACCCTGACACTGCAGAACAGAGGACACAACTGGCTCCGCACACGTGCGGAAACAGGCCCACTACATCTGACAGAGCTGAAAACTGTGAAATGGAAATGTACGTATAAAACCTCACACCCGTCATGTAGTCCAAATGTACACTGTCGCGCATCTGAATCCTGCACCTCCAAAACAGTCACAATGTAAATTGTCGTACAGTCTGCATGTAAACAAGAACAATGCACCAACACACGTCAACACAATGTCTACATGCATCTCCCCTCCACATTGCAGAGGGACACACATAACCTCCAGCAGAGCACAGAATACCACACATCAGTGATGCCAGAGAGGACCACCACACCTTACAAATTGCGTGGGTGACGACAAAGCTACATGTCCAAGCTCTGACCCGCTGCCTGCAGTGACATGTCTGCATCCGCTGTACACAGCACAATGTAATGTCGTAGGGCCCAGGGCCCTCATGCATACAACAAGACCACAGGGACACATGCAGATATCATGTTGAACTGGCTAAAGGCACGTGCGCCCGGCCCCTTTATTGGCAGGGCCACATGAACATTTGTACAGTGACGCCTGTGCTGGATGTGTGTGGGGTGTGTATAAGGCAGCCCGCACGAAGTGCTTGGTGCTGGCAACAACTTGAACAGTGGACACCAGTGCAATGGAAACAGAAAACACCTGCATAACAGAGTCAACTGCTGAGCAACAAGGAGGGAGCCGGAGCAAATACAGAGGTCACCCAACATACAAACAGAAGTGTCCGTGAGTTTCAGTGCGCTGCGGTTGGCTCCCCAGAGCTGAGCGTGCTCATGTGAAGAAAATGTCTAGGATTGTGTCCCTTTTGGACATTCCTAATGCAGCTGCAGTGGGGGTGGGGGGGTTTCACACCTGCATCATCTTCCTCATCGCCGTCCTAGGTCTCACACACTGCCTGAGGTGACATTGCTGCGTGAGCTGTTCACATTACATAACAAATAATTGACGATGATTCATGTTGCACAGAGCTCGTGGCACCTGGAGTGCTGAGCAGGGGATCAGGAAGAAGATGGCATCCACGACAGGTGCGGGCAACTCGGTCAGTCTGCCAGTACGACCGTTTCGACGCTGACAGTTGGCGGTTGGAGTTGGTCCTGGCGGTGGTGGCATATGCCTCCTGCGGTTATGTGACATCCAGGCCGGTCAGGACTCGATTTGATGTGTGAGCCCTGGTGGGCAGCATTTGAGGCCGGAGGCAGCGGACAGCGCATGGCCACAGACACATGGCATTGATGACCCCAAGACCATCTCCTCAGTTGCCATCCAACATCTCAGAAGAAGGGGTCCCGGACCTGACCAGCACAGAGTTAGTGGCCCAGGATGCACTGCGGCCGGCACTGGCAGCCCGCCACGGGACTGTGACTTGCGGTGCAGTCAGATGGGCCACGCAAGCTGAGCGGGTCCTCATCAATTTTCGAGGTGTATGTGGCAGAGGGTTGCGGGGGACAGTGGAACGTGTCCTCCAGGGCATGATGCAGAGGGTGGAAGCTGCCCGGTAGCAGCAAATGGAGGAGTGGAATGCCACGGTATTGTTTTAGCCACCAAGTCAGTATCACCAACATGATGGCGACGACAACCCCGAGTCCATGGACTCAGTCGCCACCAAAGTTCAACCAGAAAGTGTCCATGGGTCTCGGGGAACAGACTTAGTGGCACCGGCGCTGAAAGGGGAGGCAGTATGCGTTGATGCCTGTACTATGACATCAAGTCAGCCATACATAAATCAAGACTGAATTCGAATAGTGTGTGACCTACTCGACACAGTGGAGGCCTGAGGCAGCGGTCAGCGCAGTTCAGCGAGCTCTTCCGGGAACTCTAACACACGACGTTGACATGACATTTGGGGGTGACTTGTGGTTGACGGAGGCAAATGCACCAGAGCCGAGCGGGTGTTCAGTCAGCGATGATGACGTGTTCTGCCTGGTACAGACTGGATTGGATTGACGTGAGGCCTGCTGGACCGCAGTGTAGTCCAACGGCGTAGTCATCAAGGGCCCACAGACACAGTGTGGTTGGGATGCCAGGCACAGACTTGGTGTCACCACATCGAAGGGAGTATAGTGAGTTAAATCTGCCATACTTGATGTTCTCGGCCATAGTGTGATCAAGACTTAGTTCCAACTGTGTGACCTACTCGACCTCAGTGTAGGCCGGAGGCAGCTGTCAGCAGTGGCCCACAGCCACGTGTCGTTGGCTCGCGATGCACAGAATTAGTGACACCAGGGCATTTGTGGGTAGTGTTCGATCACCTCCATAACGATGATCCTTTTACCCTCTGGACTGAAACGCGGCATCCTCTTACACCTCTCCTTGTGTGCAATGATATGTACTCTGCCATTGACAAATCGAGACTCAGTCCCACATGTGCGAATGAATCGAACGCAGCGTGGCCCGAGGGCAGGAGCCCACGTGGGCCCACGGACACCTGTGGATGGACTGCTATGCACAGACTTGGTGGCATCACATCGATGGGAGTATAGTGAGATAAAATCTGCCATAATTGATGTTCTCTGCCATAGTGTACTCAAGATTCAGTTCCAAATGTGTGACCTACTTTTCCGCTGTGCATGCAGCTGGAGTACCTCAACGAGAATGGAGTACAGCGGGCCGGTGTCACAGAGGCCGTGATGGTCTGAGGAGGCTGTCAGGTTCGTGGCACTCTGGCTTGGAGCGTGCACCGGCACCTGGGGGCCCTCATCGACACATGCTGGTGTTGGCAGGTATGCATTGAGGCCTGGGTGCACTGGGCCTGGCAGGACTGGTATGGAGCCCTGTGGCCCGGGGTGCAGTAGGCGCACAGGATCACAGGCAACACCGCTCATGGCGACGGCGTCGGCCTCATGGCGGGGTGAGAGACACCACCCTGGCAGAGTCGTTGGGCATTCTGGAAGAGGACCATGCCCAGAGCGACATGCTTTTTATTCACACCCCTACGCGTGCCCACTCCGCTCACGCTTAAAGGGTGGGATGTCACAAGCTACATTTCCAGGATCTTCCCCACTGGCTGGGGTGACATGGTTGCGTCCACTGTCCACTGCACTCCATACACCAGCGGTGCATGTCGACATGGATATGTGTGTGGTCTGCATACTGCAGTCTGGCCATCGCTTTGACACCACACTTGGCATTGTGTACATTGTCATTCATCGGTCAGTTGCTTCCTTCACACATGCCTGTTCCCCAGCTGCTCCCACAATCTGCTATTGTGTGGCTGAGGTGCCATGCCGTTGATGGCTTATGTGCATGGCTGGCCCAGGTTGCCAGAGTGAGTTGTGCTGTTGTGTCTGGTGGGTAGGCATGTTGTATGTGAGTTTCTGACGTGTGCATTCCCAGTGTTGTGAGTTGCATGATTGTGGATTTGAGGTGTGTGGTGTGTTCATTTGGTTCTTGCCAACGAGCAGCGCATTTACGTAGGTGCCAGCCAGGAAGTGCCGTGTGATGATGGGCTGTCGGAAGATGTAGGACTCATGCACTCGGAATGGGTGGTTGGCGTCGAGGTTGCTGGAGATTCCCAGGTGGTCCACTATTACCTGCACAGTGATGGTATACGTGTGCTTTCGGTTGCGGATATTGTGTGCAGTGTCACCAGGGGGCACAAGTAGGACATGTGTGCATTCAATTGCCCCCTGACAAGTGAGGGAATCCAGTTATGGCTTTGAAGCCTTGCTTGGTCTCCAGCTGCTCGTGTGCAGTGTGGGGGAAGGATGAGTAGTGTGGTACCAAGCCGATGATGGCATCCAAGACAGTTTGGGGGGCTTGGATGTGGCTGGCTGTGAGACTCCTCGGACTCTGGTGGTTGTTGGTTGGCAGGTCCCAGAGGCCAACAGGTGCGGCACAGCCAGCAGCTTTGCCTGCGGAGAGATGTTGGTTGTCCGCTGTGTTGGTACCGTTGGCCTGTGGGCAATGGTGGTCAGGATGTGTAGGATGGTTGTCCTCTGAGCCTGTGGTGGGCAATGACGTTCCCAGGTGTTGGGTCTGTGAGGTTGGTGCATTTTCAGCAAGTCAGTGTCTTTGTCTGCCCTGCCTCAGTGTTGGTCCTGGCAGGGGGATGGGGGGGCTCCTGGGGGTGGGGGTGGTGGTGGTGGTGGTGGGTGTTGTTGCCCTATTGGGGCTCCGCGGTACAAAAGGGGGTGGTGATGGACCACCCCCTTTTGTACCGCTCTATTGGGGCTCCGGGCTGCATGTTCAGTTGCCCGGGTGCATCTGTTGTTCTTCATGTTTGGCTCTGAGCTGTGCTCCCTTATCTGTTGCTGGTCGTTGTCCGACTTTGCACCAGGTCAGAGCAGGTGTTAATTTCCTTCTGCTAACGCGCCTTATCGCATGTTTCGTGATCTTATCGCCGATGTGGCTGGTTGTTGAGAATGTTGTGGAGTGGTGTTGTTGCTGCTTTTTGCACGGGAACGCCTACTCTGCATCTCATTAGCGATAGTTGCCGGGGTCATCTGTGGCGATGTTTTTTGCGGCTGCAATCGCAGTAAACTGGTGCTATGGGCTGTTAGCACCAGCTTGTGAATGGGGTGATATATGTATCGCGACTTAGGCTGCGCTAAAGTGATGTTAACTTGGCGATAGCTCCTTGAGACTATGGCCCTAATTGCGTAAAACAAACCGTTTGCTCATATTCCCGGAATGGGAGATAGAGTAATACCAAATTCAGACTGCAGGTTAGGTTTAAAACTGGCATCACATGAGGGTCTTGCATCTGCTCACACAGGAGTGACAGCTACAATTTCACTATTGCAGCAACACTGTTGGTTGCCAGGTCTCTATAAACAGACCAAAAACGTTGTTCCTAAATGTGACAACTGCCAGCAGATTAAGGGTTCCACTGTAGCACGACCAGCACAGACATCTCTACTCATTTCAAACAAGCCATTCGCTTGTGCCTATTTGGATCTCTGTGGCACCTTCACATTAGAAGGGACTTACGAGTACATCTTGGGGGCAGTGGATTCCTAGACTCAATTCCTAGGGGTCCGGCCACAGCGGTCGGTTGACGCCTGAACTGTTATAAAAGATCTGCAAGTCTTTATCGGGACATACACAGTTGCCACATTCCATTCCGACAACAGTCTGGCGTTTGCCTACAGGACATATAAAGATACCATGGGAAGTTTGGATGTGACCCTGCGGTATTCCTCACCATACCATCCCGAGGGAAAGTCAGTGGTTGAGACGAAAAACTAGAACCTAAAGCAGTCTTTAACAGCAAAGGTACTAGGCTGAGGTTGCAGTTGGGTCCCTCACCTATGTGGGGTCCAGAGGATATTGCATAATGTGCCTAGAAAATCGCTGGGTGGTCGGACTCCCTATAGGATCCTGTTTTGGGTTAAGATATGGGTCTCAGACCTTGACAGTCCCAGCATAGTGGTGGTGGAAACACCATTTGATATAAATGAACGTTTGGCTGTTTTACAGGAACTGAACAGTGTCCGGGACGCCCAAAGCAACGTCCAAATAAAACGCACCGTCACTGGTAAAATGAAGGCAGCACCAGTGGCTGCTGGTTGGATTCCCAGAATCGGGTACCTCGTCAGGGAAAAAACCTTGGACCAGAAAGAATTTGGGCCATCCTGCCTGTCCTGGCTGTTGAAGGTACCAGAACGGTACTTCTCCTGCCCCTCACTGGTTGCAAGAACAAGAGATTTGTCGTGATTGATCTAATCAAATTGCATTATGTGGCCGATTTTCCACAGTGGGTCTTGGGTAGTAACCTGCCTTTTATCACTACTGTACAGAAAATCCTCATGGAAGCTGAGCTCAGTGATGATGCTTACACTCTTAGGCTGGGGACAGTAAACAACAATGAAGCATTCCTTATACCTATTATTACAACATCTACTATTCAATCGACTTGTACAGTAACACAGATTTCGATTCGGAATCCTGACATTGTAGGAAGTGGAATCTGTATAGTGTGCACAGAGTCCAGCAGGTCACCAGAGGTATGGCAGAAGCTAAATTAGCTAAATACTAACAGCTCTCTTTGTAGTAGTGTGAGCGAGCAGTTAGGCTTATCCTAGGGTGTGTTAAGCATTTATTGTAGTCACTCAATCAAGGACTTATTATTAATTCGGTAAGTATAAAGAAATGCATACTTATTTTTTATTTCTAGAACCAAGCAGGACTTAGTACAGGTAGGTAAAATGTACTTGCAATTGTAAGACTTTACACAGAAATGCAATTGGGAATGTATTTGCAATTATTACAGATTGGTATTGGTTCATAAAGCAGTTCAAATTATACAGTAATTACTTTTGGGATACTTTTTGATTACTTTCAGATTACATTGACTTCTTGGGATGGTATGCCTAGATACCACACCAGGGTAGTAAAGCCATAAAAAGTATATGGTCTGGGAGATGGTCATTACGAACACCTCTATTCCTAGCTTGGCTTTCCCGCCAATTCTCCTGCCAAAAGTGGGGGGCAGAACCGGTGGGAGCCAGTTGCTGGGGGCTGCAAAAGGCAGGGACAGCTTCTAAAAGCAGCAGGCCTTTGAAGCTTCCCCTTCGTGGACAGAGCCCACCTCTGCCCAGGATGGGCTTTGTTTCTGGACCTTGAGAGTGGAGGCTCTCTACCAAGGTGGTCCATAAACCAGTCTGGTGGTAGCAAATAGCGTGCAGCCATTCATGACCCGCACCAGGACTGATCGTTTTTCTCTAAGATGCCCTCTGAGTACATTTTACATTAAATCTCACACTGGCATCAGTGTGGGTTTAATGTGCTGAGAAGTTTGCTACCAAACTTCCCAGTTTTTAGCAAAGCCTTTATGGAGCTGTGGAGTTCGTAATGACCAGCTCCAAGACCACATACTCTTTATGGCTTTACTAGACTTACGATGTCTACAAATGGGCTTAGACACTGTAGGGGTACAGGGCTCCTGCCATTGTACCCTCATCTGAGAGCCAGTGCACCCTGCTGGAGGGGTGACTTACCTATGCCTCATATATGTGTACCATGCCGACTCTTCACTTTTCTCTGCACCAGAACATGCAGCCTGCAATGGCAGTGTGTGCGTGTTACGGTACAGGGCCACTAAGGGTGGCATAATAGGTGGTGCTGCCCTTAGAGGCTGATGCTGGTCACAGTGCCCCTGGTACCCATGGCACCTTTTTCCAGGGGCTTACCTGTGGACAGACATGTGCCAATTGTTGGTACAAAGGTACCGTTTTGTGAACAGCACAGGCCCCGGGAGCCTGATTGGCAGGGACCCAGGGCACATCAATGCAGATATCAGGTATAAAGTGGCGGTAACCCTCCATAAACGGGTACTTTCTTACAGACACGAAATCTGTTTACATCAATGTACCACAGATCAAAGCATCTCCAGTTCTACACAACTTACAGAAGTGCCAAAAATAGATTGGACCGCCTCTGGTTACTTAATCGTCTTCAATTACTTCTCTTCTAATTCATCGGATGCGCCTGTACCCCCACCTCTACCTTTCCACCTGAGATTCCATGCTTTCTATCTTTGGCTGAAAAAAATGTACTTTGTTCCTCTATGGCTATACCTTTGGATTACAATTTTGTTACTTTTCCTGGTCTCTTGGATTGGTTTTGTGACAGTTTTTTTTTGCTTCTGAACGGACACTACCTGCCAGAATGCTGTGCTGTACAACTGCTGAATTTGGGTCTAACACCACATTCTTCATCAAACTAAATGCAAAGAGACCTTTCCCGGGTGAACATTTCAGATGTTCCGGTTCCTAATGGAATTGTTTGGGATAGGGTATTGCATGATGTATTTGGCCCTACCGAACTCTTGCAAATTCTGTATTTCTCTAAATGACATTATCATCCAAAGTCCTGTCTCTGATGATTGGGATATAGACACAGTGCATTAAAGCTAGAAGTTTTTGAGCATTCTACGTTTTTTTATTTTGAGGAAATGTACAAAGGCACGACAAATTATGATGATATGTTCTGTTTTCAGCATTATGGTCACCGCTTCTTGAATGAAGTAAGTATTCCAAATGCAGTATTTAATTATACCCAAGAACAATTGAGGGAAAGAGAGGTTAGGTGTGCTGTGGACTCAGACTCCTTTCGAAATTGAGAAAAACAAAGAAAGTCAAACCTTCATTCATGAAAATAAATGTCCTTCCAGTGACTCCTCAACAAGTTGATCTTCTTGCTACTGTTCACCACACACAATTATTTTGCAAGCAGTGAACCTTAAAATGGTCTTTAAGAGTTCTGTTATTTTTTGCGTACTGTGCGACGAGCTTACAGGAGCACTTTAAAAGTGATGAAACTCTATTTATGTAATAACGTTTCTATTTTTGGATACTTATTTAGACCACTATGTTTAGACCACATTGTTTCTACCTTCACACCATTACACAGATATTTGTAGGTGGTAGGATTATGAGGTTGTCCGTTGCAGCAGACAATTAGAATTTCCAACATATATAACTGGCCAACAACATTTTTCAACTGTGGGGCAGTCTTGTTTGCCTCCTTCTTCCTCAGAACCCTAAAGTAAGTGTTTGTCTACTGATTCTGCCCTTACTACCCACTGCAGCAAAGTCAATCTTCTTAAGTCATGTTTCCTGAAGCACATAAACACATTTCATCCGGGGTTCAAACTTTATAACGACAGCAAACACTTGCCTCCTGTCATTTGTTCTCATTCTTCATCACTTTTTCTGCCACCTTTTATACAGTCCACCACTCCACACTGCTTACAACTAGTTTATACACGTGTATCACTGGTTCAGCACATGCCTATCTCACTTGTAGGTTAGATGGTGGTCTTCTAATGCTCTATTCGTACCTCTACCTTTAATAGCCAACCAGAGATCAGTCCTCTCCTCTTTTCACTACAAATGTCTTGGCTTTGTCACTTGAAGGAAGAAACATCGAAAGGAAGCCCTGCCTTCCCCTATCTTCTAAGTTATGCAGGTTCTTCAGTCAGTAGAGTTGAGCCTATTCTGACAATTTTTTGTGCTCAGATGTTCAATATTTGTTTTGATAATCAACTTTATTGAATTTACAAAGAGAGTGATAAAAACTTGAATACAAACAGCACAGCATGGTAAGTAGCACCACATCATGAGGCTTTCGGTGAATAATACAATTGCAGCAAAATACATTATTATTCCCCCTCCTCCAGGGGGCATATAGAACTAGGCACAGGGAAGCAAGGGATTCAATCAATCTAACATTCCCAACAATTTGCCCCAAATTTCTGGTGTTTGGCCGGGCAACCTCTGGCTTCATATAATGGTAGTACCTGTGTAGCGCACCAGTCCACTCCTCGAAGCCACGTAGTTATAGTGAGCGGGGTGGGGTTTTTCCCTGTTGTCACAATGTTGTGTTTGCCTACCAGAGCGGTACCCAGGAACACCTTATCTGCCCTGGATCTATCTAGCCCGTCAGTGATACCCAATAATATATTCAGGGGGTTGTGTGGGACCTCCCATCCCAGCACCTCTGTGAGCTCTGCTTCTAATGCGGCCCAGTAAGGGGTTATGATGGAGCCTGACCATACCATGTGAAAGAAATCTGCAGGTTCGGTACTGCATCTTGTGTATGTTGGATATGGAATTAGGCCTGCTCTGTGTAGGCAGCTGGGGCAAGATAGGAGGCGTGCAGGTAATAGAGCTGACCAGGCGAGGTTTAGCTGAGACAGTGATAGTTTTAGCTGCCATCAATGTGTCTCTCCAATCTTTATCTTCCAATGGACCCAGCCATTTCTCCCATCTATTTCTCAATTGGTCGAGGGAAGTAGGACCATTATTTGTTAAGGAACGGTATATGCGCGAGACCCCACCCTTCCCGAGGTTACCCATCATGACCTGGGCTTCAAGGGGACTGTGCTCTGGCAGTGAAGTGCCAGGTCTTTTATGTGTGTCTAAGGCGTGGTGGACTTGTGAATATCTGTAGAACTGGGATAGGTGAAGTAAATATCGAGTCTGCAGGTCGGCAAAGGAACCAATATGATCACTGACCCACACGTCTCCAAGCTGCGAGATGCCAATGAGGTCCCAACCCCTGAAACCGTCCATGACCCCACCTCCTGTAACCATGTGCTCTGCCAAAGGGGTGCTTGCTGGGTCAGTTTGTACTGCAATTGAGTGCGTTGTAAGGAGACGCGCGAGGCCAGAAGGACTGTACGGGTCACTGTAGGGGAGCTCCCTGAAAATGGGAGATCCGTATAGCAAAGCTTGAATTTGGGAGAGGCCCACGTCTTTGAGTTTGGTCTTATAGACCGGATCAGACCACCCCCCATTAAACCAATCGTGTATTACCAGGAGGCGGGTTGCAAGATAGTACAGGTAGAGGTTCGGTAAGTCCATGCCTCCATCAAAGGATGGAATCTGGCAGTGTCGGAGTGCCATACGCAGCCGCCGGCCATTCCAGAGAAATTTTACGATTAGGCTGTCTATCCTTTTGAACCAGGCTCGGGGGATATGGAGCAGAATGTTCTGAATGATGTAAAGGAACCGGGGAAGGATCATCATTTTGAATAACGCTATCCTCCCTAATGGGGTAAGTGGTAGTTTTTGGCACTTCTGTAGGTCCTGCTTGGTTTTAGTGACTAAGGGGGTCACTTTAAGAGCCCAGGCTAAGTAGGGCAACAGGGTAACCCATATACCTAAATACTTGAAAGATTGTCGTCTGATAGGGATAGAGGATTGCCAGTCGAAGCAATCCCTGGAGAGGTGATGGGGGACCAGAGTCGACTCGGCTGAGTTCAGATGCAGTCCAGAGACCCGTTCAAAGGATTGCAATATGCGTAAACCTCGGGGGCTGGATTGGACCGGGTCTTCAAGAAACATCAAGATATCGTCCGTATATAACACAACTTTGTCTTCATGTGATCCCCACAATGCCAGCCCTGAATCTGGTTATCAGAACGGATGAGGTTGGCCAGGGGTTCCATGGCTAAGGTGAAGAGAAGGGGTGAGAGGGGGCACCCCTGCCTCGTCCCTCTTCCGATTGTGAAAATGTTGGAGAGCACACCGTTGACTTGTACCCATGCAGTTGGCTTAGAGTATAGGGATTGGACCATGTGGCGAAACTTGGTGCCCAGGCCCATGACCAGTAGGACATCTCCCAGGTTACCCCAGTCAACCGAATCGAATGCTTTCTCAGAGTTGACGAGGAGGAGTGCCAAGTAGGGGGTTAGTGACTGATGGTTGGCTAGGACCATGTGGAGATGCCGTAGGCAGTGCAGAGTACTCCGCGCCGGCATGAATCCACATTGGTCAAGGTGGACCAATTTGTCCAGGTACGGTTCAAGATGCTGAGCTACGACCATGGCATATATTTTGATCTCTGTGTTAATCAAAGAGATGGGGCAGTAGTCTGCACACACTGGTGAAGGTGTTTGCGTTTTGGGAATAACAGTTATGCTAGCCATATCTGTCTCTGGAGGGAAGAGCCTTTTCCTATGGTTTCGCCGTATAGGGTTGCCAGGTGAGGTGTGAGCATGTTTCGGTAGGCAGAATAGTATTCCTGTGGGTAGCCGTCTGGGCCTGGAGTTTTACCGGCCGCGACTAGTGAGAGGGGCCCCTGTATTTCTTCACATGTGATCGGACCTTCCATTCCATCAGACTCAACTGTAGTGAGCTCAGGGAGGTGGAAGTCCTCTAAGGCAATCAGCTCCATCAATTAAGGTTCTGACTTCCGAGTAGAGTATAGGTCCGAGTAGTAGTCTGCGAAGGTTTGGGCTATCGCTTAAGGAGAGCGATGGGCATGTCCCACTGAGTCGTGGATCTTTGGAATT
Organism: Triturus cristatus; assembly: GCF_964204655.1. NCBI lineage: Eukaryota > Metazoa > Chordata > Amphibia > Caudata > Salamandridae > Triturus > Triturus cristatus. The sequence goes on along the minus strand of NC_140583.1, from coordinate 294,128,565 downwards.
ATCTGATTTGCAAGGGGATAGGACATTAGTCTATGCAATATTTTCCCATTCTTATCCCCTCACCTGTATACTCGGGCAATCGAGGACCTCCATAGGAGTTTTGAGGAGTCCAACGAAATCTGCCAGATTTCCTCCCACACTAACGCCAGGTGACGCGACTGTGTGTCATCCGACGTGCCGGTGGTGACTCTCTCTAGCTGGATCGTTTGGGATTCAAGGAATGTGAGCCTACGGTCTCTTGCTGTTCGTTGGGTTTTGAGGTGGCTCTTGGCAACCCCGCGGCTCGTGGCCTTACCCACCTCCCACAGGGTGCCCGGTGATGAGACGGAAGCCTGATTTGTAAGGAAATATTGTTCGATTTCAGCTTTGATTGTTTCCTTAAACTTGCAGTCTTGGAGGAACCAAGCGCTCATCCTCCACATTGGGCGGAGAGCAGCGAGTGGGCCACCCAGAGTCAAAAGTAGTAGTGAGTGGTCTGAAATGCCCCGAGGGAGGGTACTTATTTCTCTGACTTTACTACATTCGGGGAAGGCATAAACATCATGTCAATGTGGGAGTGGCTGTGGTGTGCTGCTAAGGTGAGGGTCTAGTGGGTTTCCCGTGGATTCCATATTCGCCATACATCGCAAATATCCATGGCTTCGGCCCAGTCCGTAAGCTGTTTGGTGTGGGAGGTGCTTGTGAGAGTGGGAGTCCCTGTGGCGTTGAGCGTGGGTTGCATGAAAGTGTTAATATCCCCCCCTAAAACCGTTGTTCCGGGAGGTAGGGAGGAGAATACATCACCTACACAGCTTAGGGGTCTGTGCGTGGGTGGTGCCTGGAATGTAAATGTAGAGGACATTAAGGGTTTCCTCGCCTAGGGATCCGGAGAGGGCGACAAAGCGCCCGTTGGGGTCCCTGGTAATTTGAGTAGGTTCAAAAGGTAGATTGCCCTTTAAGAGAATGGCGACCCCACGAGAACCCCGTGTGAAGCCTAAGTGCCAGGATCTATCAAAGCCGTATCTTGCAAGGAAGGGACAGAGATTACCCAGGAGATGGGTTTCCTGGAACAAGAGCATGTCGGGGGCATGTCTTTGGGCGTGTCGCAGACTGCGGTTCGTTTGATCCTATCTAGTAGGCCATTAGCGTTCCACGACATGATACGGAGAGAGTTTCCTCTGTAAGTCATTGTGCCGTGATCAACAAGAGAGACCTGCAGTGCTGCGGGGGCCTGCTGTGTGGTGGATGTCTTAGAAGCTGAGATGCATTTGCCTTGTGTTTCACCTGTTGGTGTGCCTTTGCAAGGATGTGTTGCGTTAGTGTGGAGCTGAACTGCTGTGAACTTTGAATGGCTAAACAGATAATAACTCAGGACAACGGCCCCAAACCCCCCCCCACTCCCTACCCTATACTTCAGGAACGGAAGCATCTGTCGCCCCATAACTGTTGAGTTGAACTAAACTATAACGTTTAGAGTCAATGGAACGTAGTGGACCCCTCTTGCTGGAGGATCAAGGTTTACATCGGCAGGAGTATCTGACTGATCTGGATTTCGCCATTGTTCAGATGAGTGCATTCTATTGTGAGGAATTTTGGTCATAGCCCCCAGTGGAACTTCAGTTGGATATAGTCATACTACGGGAGAGATCAGAGTCAGCAGAGTCTACGGTCATAATCTTGGATGAAATGCTCCCTGTAGGTGAACGATCACAGGAGTTGGCATCATGTGGAGCATGGGGTCTTGGCGACAGGGCCCGGCACTGGGACTCTGGGGACACAGCAATTGGAGAGTTTGATCCTGCCCTGCCCATCTTCTGGCCTCTGCGAGACTGCATGCGTCTTTCCCACTGGGCAGAGTTGTGGGTATCACCAGCCTAAGTCCCTAGGGCCGTGGACATGGATTTGAGTCAAAGGGGGCGTTCCTCTGTCAACCAGGTCGAGGCAGCTTCGGGACTATCGAAGAAGTTTGTTTTGTCCTGGAAGACCACGCGTAGTCTTGCTGGAAAGAGGAGCCTGTACCACAGATTGAGGGTGCAGAGTTTCTGTTTCTGTGTAGGAGCGCCTCTGTGTTTGAACTTCCCTGGTGTAATCCGGAAATATTATGATGGTATGATTTTGGTAGGTTACGGATTTCCGGACATGGGCTTGCTGCAGGATCAGATCCCTGTCCCTAACGTTGAGGATCCATGCTATGATGGGTCGATGCGGGGCACCCGGGGGAGGTTTTTGAGCCAGGGAGCGGTGCGCTTGTTTAACGGCAAACCAAGTGGAGAGAGTGGCATTGGACATCCAGGCGTTAATCCAAGTTTCGACGAAGGATTCCATCGGTCTGTGTTCAAACCCTTCAGGGAATCCCACTAGACACAAGTTATTGCACCTGGATCGGTTTTCTGGATCTTCAGCCCTCCTGTGAAGTTCTTTGGCTTGGGTCTGCAGGCGAGTCATCTGATCTTTTAGACTGGTCACATCATCTTCGACTGAGGAGATACGAGATTCCGTTTTGGTGATTCTGGCCGTTGCGTTGCAAAGGTCTTCCCTGATCAGGGCCATGTCGACTCGGACTTCACCAATCTTATTTTCGACCGAGGCTTGCGAGGTGGAGATGGCTTGTAGGATCGTGCTGAGGTCTCTGCTAGTTGGAGCATGACCTTCCGCATCTTCGGACCGGGTCTCCTGGTTAGTAACTGTGTATTGGTTCATTGTGGTCTGAGTCGCAGGTGTCTTTGGTCCCCGGTCTCTCCCCATGGCTGAGAGAATCAAGGAGGGCTGATGATAGATATTGGTGTTGCTATTAGATAGACGCTCTCAGTGGGGGAGGTATTGGCTGGCCCACGCGGGTGATGTAGAACCTCTGTGGGTGACTGGTGATCGTTTATCGTGAAGGGATTGTAGTGGTCATCAGGTGAAGTCGCCGGGAGTGGAGAGGCGTCCCACTGACGCGCTGCCATAGTTCGGTCAGGGAGAGAGGTGACCGCGTCTAGTAGTTGTCGGACATCCGGGTGCTGGTCCCAGTGTGGCAGGACAGCGGCTCACCTGGGGGCAATCGCTTTTTCTCCCTGTGAAGCAGTGGGCAAATAGAACGTATCAGGTAGGGCAGGGGGCTCCCCAGGAGCCCACCGCTGCGCGACATCGCAGCCGATTACCCAAGTGCCAGACACCGTACATCACACCCCTGGGACATCTCAGTGGCAGACGGGCATGCCCCAGCCCCACCCGGAAGGCCACTCTCGCGTCGCACCACTTTGCATGAAATGGGACCTTGGGAGGTCAGTTCTGGGGGTCTGCTTGGGCCCTGTGTGCTTTTGTGTCCAAGGGCCAGCCAGGGGCTGTGCGTACTCGTGGGATCCAATGGGTCAGGGCAGTGTGGTCCAGGGGCAAACCCCGCACGGCTTCAGTGTCTGCCTTTTGTGTGCAGGTACCTCCTAGGTTTCTTGTAAGGCCTCCCTGGGGTTCGGTCAGCAGGACAACCATCAACGAGATCAGGGGCCTCAGATTCAGGCCGCGAACCGGGCCTGCGTCACTTCCACAGCAATGAACGGTGGGGATGTCCCAAAGCAGAGCCTAGCCAAGCGTCAAGGCGGTCAGGGCCGCAGCTCCACGGAGTCAAGTCCGCCCGGGTGAGCAGATGTGCGAGTGGAGGGGAGGAAGGTCGGGTGGCCTCTCTCGAAGCCCTCGCTGTCTGATCAATGCAGCCGATCCATCCCATGAGGGCCCCGTGACCGTGACTATACCAGGCCGGGAAATCCGCCCAGGACAGGCATCCACATCTGCCGCGTTGCTGCCCCCCACACTCACTGGGATAGTTGAGGGGAACTGCTAACCCACTGTCCGGTTCGCTTGAAGCTTGCCCAATGATCCGAAGGGCACTTGCAGCAGTCACCACCGCACCCGGGCCCGGCGGTACCAGCCGAGGCCCGGGCCGCCTCCCGCCTGCAGGATCACAGCACTCAGGGGGGGCGGCGCAGCCGATGAGTCCCCGTCGCCCGATGTGGCGGCCGATCCCCCAGTCTTCGATCAACACTACCGTTGGCTGCAGCTTTCACAGCACAGGCTCTCACAGCGACCTCAGGGATTCGGCCGAGGGAAAGAGGCCTCACCCTGGGCTACGCAGCAGGGCGCCTCACTCCATATCACCGGGAAGCAGGAGCAACCCACGGCCTCACAGCTCCCCTTCCCCCTGCCGCCAGGTGAGCCACAGGGTCCGCAAGTCACAGTGCGGGGTTCCCAGCTCGCAGGCGGGATGGCACGGCATCAGGCACAGATCAGGGCTCCGGGGTCCAGAGAGCGGGCGCCGCCATTTTGGGGTTGGGGCGATTCGGCGACTCGGGCGACAGCCAGGCACTGCACCCGATGTTGCGGTGTTCCTCGTCATGGACGTGCAATATATGTTGTGGCGAAATGTTGGCGACAGGTTAGAGGGATGGATGGCTGCCGATGGTGGCAGATCTTGGTGCTGATGACGGAGGGGTCCAGAGCACTCTTAGAGTGTGACCGCCATCTTCACGCTCCAAGCCACGCCCCCAGATGTTCAATATTTAATAGATTGTTAATACACTACTGATGTGGAGTATCTCAAAGCTGAGTCTTGTAATCAATATTTGTCAGTGCCTACATGACTGCTTTCCACCATTCTAGGCACCCTCTGGATCAGTTACCACATTTATGCAAATTATACCCAGCTTCATCTTATTCTAAACAACATTTGAAATCTACCACTGCTGCAGCTATGCCTCGATGCCTATCCCTGGTACATTATTAGGTGCAGACAAAATGGCTCTAATTGAATTTAGATTTTGTTTTAAATTTGTGCATTGGGCCCTGTCAATCCAACTGCCTTGCAGATGCCATGGTCTGAGTCACTGCATCTTCCTCCTCCCTGTGGCAATAGTCCACAGCCTGTGTGTGTTATTTGACCCTCTAATGGCCATTATTGCCAGATTTCTAAATTACAGAGATTGTAACCTGGTCCTACATTAGGCGTGCCTTAAGCGCGACATTCCCTTTGACTCTTCAAAAATTCTAATTTATCCAGTTAAGAAAAAGGACCTGCGCTACATGCTCCTCTTTCCAGTCAAATTAAAGGTGCTCTTTCAAGTAGTCGCGGCCGGCATGACTCGCGGGTGGGTGGGGGGCGCAGGGAGGGAGTCGCACGGGGGAGGTTAATTTTAAATACATTTTTAAAAAATATATCTTACCTTCTCAGCCCGCTCCGGTCTGGTCCCACGTCATCCTGCGTCCTCTCCACACAAGAAGCAGCCAAGCAGGCAGCCTCCCTCCCCTCCCCTAAGCTAATCACAACGCTGCCATGCCAGCATTTTGATTGGCTGGGACACTAGTATAGGCTGCGAAAGGACACCCAAGAAACAAATCCATATATAGCAGAGCATTGTGACCTCATCAAGCATATGACATGCTATATAAATGCTACGCTACTATAATACAATACACAGCCTATCATAATACAATAAAACCATGTGGAGAGCTCCTACCATCAATTTGGAGATGACTCTCAAATCATCTTACCTTTTCACTTCTTCACGCCACACATTTATGACAAATTCACAGTTTTCCTTACAGCCTTCATCATCTGTCCTCTTAGGTTGAACTCCAGAGATTATCTACTTCCTCTTCAACCGCTCCCACATAAATACTTCTCTGGCTACCCCTATGCCTCCATCTTCTTATCCTCTACTAGGAACATCGGACTCCAATCTAGTAGCGCCATGAGGTTGCTTTCTTTCATTGCCTCTACAGCTCCATCCATTCATGTTCACCTCCTCAGCATTCACAGGTTCAAACCACAATTCTTCCTCTTGGACAAAACACTAGTAAGCACTCCAGTCCTCAGGAAACTCTGCCTCCTAGTTCGCCTTCTACAGTGCTTCTTCATTTCCCTCAACAGGGTTCCCAACTACACCACTCAGCCCACTTCATCCTACCCCAGACTGTTGCAGGGATTCTGCTTTTGTACAGAACTATGCGCAGGAGACCAGGACCTCAGAGAATTGTGGTGTACCAGAACACTCCCCTTATTCGACTAGCTTAGTATCCCATTCGTTAGCCTAGATCTAGCTAGGCGGTCCCAATGTATAGACAAACCAGAACAAGCGACTTAGATATTTCTCATGAGTGGTGGGAATCCGAAATACCTGTTCGTACTTATTTGTTAGTCCACAACATAATAATACAGACACGGTAAAGTTTAAAGAGTTTATTTTATAAACCTCGCGTCCTAAGATGCAGTACTTTGGCTAACACTAGCAGACTAACAGTACAGATCAGAACCATAAGCATTATTACAATACCATATAGAATGAAAGGAGCAATCATACTATTAATGACAGTGGTGTACGGCCACACTCCTTTCACAATAATCTAATACATTATTATTATTAGACTATTAGAAGGTCTCTTAGGCTAACAGGGGGGACCCCATACCGTATAGATCAGCTTAGTAGAATCACATCAAAGGATCAGCTCACACAGCATGCATCAGCTCTTCTGTTCGAATGAATGTAAAACCAAACTGTTCTGCAATATTAAAGACGCTTGTCCTTCAGATATTGGCAGCTGTATGCATGATATGTCTAACAAGTGATACGATCAATCTAAACACAACACTCTGTACCTTCTAGTGACCCAGACGCGTTCTTTGCATGATGTACAGACCAAGGGCACATTTCACGGTTAAGAATGTGAAACAACAGTTTGTTATCCTGTAAGGCAAAGTCGAGTCAGCATTTCTAAAATGAATAACACATAACAACAGTGTTGTGTGCAGCGCAGCAGAAACGACAAGCTTGCTTGTTAACCATGATCTCGGTTATGCTAACTTAGTGTTGTAAATAGGGCGTGGCTTAATCCATCTCACACACCCCCATGATCGGAGCACTAACCAATAGGGATACACTTATCAAGAACGCAGAGTTCAAGTGATTTCGAACGGAACCAAGGGCATATAAGGTAAGTGTAAAGTCCGAGAAAAAAAATGTTCGTTTAGAAAATGAAAAATGATGTGGTAAAAAAATAAGCAAAACTTTCGTAGAAAATTAACAATTCTGGATGTAAGCTGCATTGACAATGTCAATCAGTCAATCCATGAAGGTATATGCACCGTAAGTTGCGACTGCTTCCAGGAGGAAATCATTGGAGCGTTCCGCAAAAGTATCTGCCATCCAGTTGAGCAAGGGAAAGGAACATACATGTTCATCAATTATCAGAGCATCCAGCACCATGATAGGACAACTGTCAGTCTCCTCAATATAACTCCGTTCAAGGAAATCAGTAGCTGCCTCTCCGATATCCCAGTTTCCAAGGACTCCGTGTGCAGCACCCAAAGCCATAAACCCGACACCAGAACAGTCGAATTCATGAGCCACTAAGGGACACATTAGTTCATCAAAATCCGGGTCAGATGACGCCAAGTTTGACAGGCACAAGTCCAGTGCCCATTGGAAGGGACAATCTAGGCAATGAAAAACAGGTTGCACACACGTAAAAAAGGGAAACCGGAAAGACAATCCATACTTGACGCTTAATACCGCCAGTGGTAAGGTGCCGTAGAAATCAAGCATCCGGCTACGAAGATGGAGCATGTGCAGCATTCTGTCTTGCAACTCCCGGTGTGCAGCCATAACGAAGTGCGCAAATCAACAAGAGGATCCCAGCCACCAAAGCGAGGAGCAAGGGGAACCCTCCGAAGACACTTGAAAAAATAGAATGTAAAAATGCGGGGATCACACCAAAAACAGTCTGGAAAGATGTCACGAGGCCGGAGCCCACAATTTTAAAAAAATGAGCAAGGCCAGTCGTAGACGAAGCATTAAAGATAGTTTGAATCAAGGTTCCAAAATGGAGGGGGAGGTCGGTATTTAAAAGAGCTTGTACCTCAGTGCGTGTGTTTGCAACATTAAGAAGAAATGTTTCACGGGATGAAGTCAACGCAACCTCTTTTTTAGACAAAAGAGCCCTTATTCTGCTCATCCTATTGAACTCTGCGTTCAAGGTTGGAATCGCTGGCCAGATGGATATGTCGAGTCGGCCTTGCGGGGGCGGGAAAAGGACGTTATTACAGCAAACTACTTTTTGTGAAACAGTCACTATGTAAGGAAGACCCACTAGCATCCCACAGCAAGCTTCACTATTTAAAAGCAAATAACTACCGTTGGCAAGCAGCTTAAAAGAAGACGTTATAACTGGCATTGGAATCCCCTCTAGGACACAAGCTAAATTAGGAGCGTGTATATTGCAAGCGCCATGTAATTGTATATGTCTGCAAACAACAGAGCGATCAGGAGCGGAATTGCACTCTTCACCCTTCAAGCAAACTTCCTCGCCATCCCTCACGCATCTGTAAGGGAACGGAAGCGACCAAACTTCATGCAGAAACGCATCACCAAGTTGTTCATATCTGCCGATAGCATAGTGTTTCATGCACGAACTAAACTTGAACAAACTGAACGGTAAAGTTACTAATCCGTGAATTAACCACACGGCTGAATTCAACTCAGCCACAGAAAAAGGCAAAGGTTCCAACTTCTCAACGTGCAGCAATGCATAAGCTGCATCCTTCATGGACATGAACTGCCGTTTTTCAGTCAAACTAAACGGAAGGAACAATGATGAAACATTCATGCAATCCCAAGGGACCTTCCCCGCCCTCAACGTTTGCAACGTCCATGCAAACCGCACAATCGAACGCAACCGATTCCGACCACGACACAACACAGACGGGGAACAACCTTTACAACGCAACTTTTACAACGCACTACCATTACAACGCATTTTTTACAACGCATAATCCATTACAACGCATGACATTACAACGCATGACACTACAACGCATTTTTAAAAACTACCTTTACAACGCATTCCATTACAACGCATACTACCATTACAACGCATACCATTACAACGCATAATATTACACTATACTATCCAACACTTACCCTACTGATGCACCCCCTGGAGTTAGAATAGTAATTTTTACCCCTATACTATCCAACACTTACCCTACTGATGCACCCCCTGGAGTTAGAATAGTAATTTTTACCCCTATACTATCCAACACTTACCCTACTGATGCACCCCCTGGAGTTAGAATAGTAATTTTTACCCCTACACTATCCAACACTTACCCTACTGTTGCACCCCCTGGAGTTAGAATAGTAATTTTTACCCCTACACTATCCAACACTTAGCCTACTGTTGCACCCCCTGGAGTTAGAATAGTAATTTTTACCCCTATACTATCCAACACTTACGCTACTGTTGCACCCCCTGGAGTTAGAATAGTAATTTTTACCCCTATACTATCTAATACTTACCTTAAATGTAATTTAATATTATGCGTTGTAATGGTATGCGTTGTAAAGGTAGTATGCGTTGTAATGGTAATGCGTTGTAAAGGTATTTTTTAAAAATGCGTTGTAGTGTCATGCGTTGTAATGTCATGCGTTGTAATGGATTATGCGTTGTAAAAAATGCGTTGTAAGTGCATGCGTTGTAAAAGTGTGCGTTGTAACATCATACATCCAACACAGACACATCATCCTGCACAATGTCCACGACAGAAGAAACAATACCATCCAATGTATAAACTCTAGAAGACAACGTATCAATACTATTATCTATCACAGCCAATACTCCTTCCATATTGGCACGGTCAACAGCACGCAATCTAGAAGCAGCTTCAATTTGCGACAACTTCCAGATTTCATTGTAAATAGCGTAAGCCCATCGTTTAGACCTGCCATTTGCAGGACCCCCAACAAAATCATTCAAATCTACTTTGTCATTTAAGCGTGATAAATGAAGCTTAACTGAAGTCAACGTGGAATGTTGCAGCCATGACTGACACAACTTACCTACAGAGTAGGTAGTCACTGTGTGTGAAGATGTAAAACGAGGGTCAACCCTAAGTTGTGTATATCCTGGAGCCAAATCCAGAAACCGACGTTGACAGGAATCTGAGCCCGCCTGCCATATCAACCAACCCTCTGGATTCAATGTCGAAATATTGAAGGTGCCATTGGAAACAAGCGACTGCAACATAGTAAGGGACAGATCTGAGTGATTTTCCCAACCAGGATAAGCACCCAGATCAGGGATCGAGGGGGTAATTAATTTTTTAGATATAGCCAATCCAAAACAGGTGGTCTGAAAAATAGATGAATTCAAAAACAAGATATGGTTTGGGATAAGACAGGCACGACGCAAAGCCTCTGTTCCCTGCACCTGCCATGGCCCAGTTCCCCAAACCGATTTAAGATCGACAGTAGCTTTCCATACGTCATAACCTCCAATAGCCAATTCCTCCATAAAGGATTTGGAATATAATAATTTTGTGTGTGTCAGTCTGACCTTAGAAGTGGGTTCTACCGCTACCTTAAAATAAAAAGACTCAGGGTTTGACACACTAAAATCCGAAAAGTATGTGAATTTTTTCAATAAAGTGGCAGAGCTGCCGGGCATAGGGACAGGACAATGTTCCCATTGAGTGAAATTAACAAAATTTCGAAAAGTATTCGCTCTGTGTAGGAAAAAAGAATTGCTCATCATAGTTTGCAGTATTTAAACACAGATCTTCAGCATCAAATGCAGCACAACATTCCAAATCAGAAAACAGTGCTTCCACTGCTTGTACATCCCAATCATCTGAGCGGATGCCCCGTTTAACCACATCACCCATAGAAACACGAAAAACAGTCGGCACACCAATAACTTCGGTGGGACCATGAATCCGAAAGTCCACTGCATCCCAAGCAATCCCATCACGTACAGGCCAGGCGGTGACGCCCACAAACGTCTGGTCTCCCCTCATGATGTGCGACGAGGAATGGGGGGCCAAAGTTCCATCAATTAATTGAATTGTAGAACGCTCATTCAGGTAGTGTCCATTGATAAGTCCAAAAAACACTACCACAAAGCCAATTGTCATGAATAAAAAAATACAAACCAGCACCAACCAGATGCAAGTCCAAGGTGCAACCAAAAAATGTCTCTTGAACCAGGCAAAAAATATAGAGATTTTGGAAGGGACAGTGGAAGTCAATGATTCAGTTTCATAGGAAGAATGTGACTGGGTAAGTGCTGTTGTATTTAATAGGGGCAAAGCGACTTCTGCAGGACAAGCACACTCAGGATCAGCGGGCAAACCACCAGCAGTAGGTGGCGGATCTGTAACTGTAATCATCTCAACGGAAACCCCAGGCACGATGATAGAGGGTGGCAACACAACAGAACCTCTCAGCATCGAAGGGCAGGAAACCGAAGGCGTCATACCATGGAGAATCGGCCACCCTGTGTAGCCCGACATTTTCAATTGAAATGTACCCGTTCTCCTTGCGACCAGGAAGTGGTGGCAAAACAACTGTACGTGTACCCAATACTCCAAGCACCGGGACTGGTGCACGATAAGAGGGGCCAAACTCCTTCTCGTTCTCCATCTTCTCACGGACCAGATCACCAACCCGAGGCAGCCAGCCGACCACCGGAATCAGGAGCGCTTCTTCAGATGTAGAGGGCACGTGCTCCCCCGCTAGAGTGCCTCCTGCCTCCTGTAGACTCTGCAGTACAGCACAGCGGTCATCGAGGTCAAAAGGCGCAGCAGCTGCCACCACATCTAGACCATCAAGGTCCGGAACAAACATTCTCACTCCAAAGAGCATCATGTACGGGGTCCGCCCACCCAGAGACCTTCTAGGGAGAATATTAAGTGCACGTTGGACGTCATACAAGTGGGCAAGCCAGTTCCGGCCTGTACCTAACACCTTGGCTGTCAACGATTGCTTTAGGTCACGGTTCATCCGTTCCACAACACTATTGCCCTCAGGCCGGTATGGAGACGAAAATTTGACTTGGACCCCCAAACTTCTCATTGCCTCTTTGTAAGCCTTAGAGGCGAACGCCGGGCCCTGATCAGAGTGAAGGGTACCACACGCAAAACTCCCTATAAAGACACGCAATGCTTTGATGACAGTCCTAGCATCAGCACTCCTTTGTGGCCACACCCACAGAAAACGTGTGCACGAATCCACTGCAACCTAGATGTACTTGTACGCAGTATCAGAGGTAAAAGGACCGCAGTGATCTAAATAAACACACGCTAGTGGTTGATTAGATATATGCAGCTGCGTTGGAGGTGGACGCGCAACAGAAGAAGGTTTGATCTGCTGGCAAATGTCACAATTAAGTACATACGCCCGCGCTTGTTTATACAAACCGTACCACCAGTAACGCTGCTGCAAAAGAGACACAGTTGCTGACACTCCAGCATGCGCAGACGCAACACCTTCGTGTGCAGCTGTTATCAGATTTGGTCTGCAGTCCGCGTTGGGAATCAATCTATCACCAACGTTGTTAATCCTCACTAATGGGACGTTGTCAGGACTTAAGTGATAATGGTATCTAGAAGGGAAACCTCTAGGGAAGTTTGTCCCTGTCTCAGAAGCAGCTATAGCTGCTAAGATGTCTGCATCTATCTTAGATTTTGATCTTGTAACTGCTGCTACTAAATATGTCGCCACTGCTGTTTTAGCTGCCTCGTCAGCCAAACTGTTACCGACAGCATGGACACCAACTCGTTGGTGACCAAGAGTGTGAATTATATCCACAAGTGGCAGACTCCCTTTGATTTCCGACACTCGAGCCCAAAGCGTTTTATGCTTCACTGCGCTACCTTTGGAATCACGAAAACCATTCATAATCCAAAAAAGTATATTGTCGTTGTGAGATTGAACACAATAGTAAGAGTCACTCACTATAAGAGTAGTGACTCTGTGATCAGCAAACTCAAGTGCAAGCACCAGAGCACGAAGCTCCGCCAGTTGCGCGGTACAATCACCCAATGACTGCGTATGCACTGCATCAGATTTGAACTCTCCATTCACGAAAGTACCGACTACAATTGCGCAAGCCGCTGAATAAGCGTGCCTTGATCCAGTTGCGGGTTGCGCCGACCCGTCAGTGTATATGACACAATGGTATTCCTCGATGGGGCGCAATGACTGCAGAGCAGGATGAACAAATTCATACTCCAAACTCTCCTGAGTCTGCAACGCCGCGTCAAAGATGTATTCGACGTCAGGCGAAGCTAAGGAGGTCGCCCATTGTATCCACCTTGGATGCAAAGCCTTAGAATTTGGTACACTAGCTTTAGTGACTGCTTCAAGAACAGGAAACGGTGTTACCACCAGCATGCGTTTTCCTTGTGATAGCGCTCGTTCTTTCAGGATCGCCATCTGAACTGCTGTCAAGACTTTTTCAACAGTGGAAAGTCGCAGCTCAGCCGAAGTGTACAGATGAGATTTGTATGCAATGGGGACTGTGTCACCCTCATTGAACGTTAAGTACGTGAAACCTTCCGCGCCTGGAACAATTCTAATGACCAGGTTGGTGTGGTTGTCACAAGTTTTTAGATATTTAGCTGTAAAAAGATCAGTTTGCAAAGTATATAATGCCAACGAGTGCTCTGGCAGCCAGCAAGATCTGGTATAAGTTGGTTGTATCAAGGCATAAAGTGTCTTGATACGCTGGGCATAATCATGAATGTAGGATCGACCGAAATTCAGAAAACCCAGCAAGGATTGTAGTTTTTTCAGTGTCGTAGGGATACGAAGGTTTGTGCATTTCTCAAGGAACTGCGGTGCCAAGCCTCGACCTTCATTATTGAGTTCGTACCCCAAGAACAACACTGTAAATTCAGCAATGTGCGACTTCTTAAAGTTAAACTTGTAACCGAAGTCTGCAAACATAGTCACTATGTTATCCACACGAGCAAGGTGTGGAAGCAACTCGTCGTCTGTCAGATAGATGTCGTCGACATACGAGTATGCTTCCGGGTCTACCATCTCCAAGAGAGAGACCACGCGGGCGGCAAAAACTCCAGGGCTGTTTTTATAGCCCATCGGGAGCCTCTTGAACAATTTTTGTTTGCCACCCGAGGTGAATGCTGTCCACTCATAACTAAGAGGGGCCAGATTATGGCAATAAAAACCATTGGATAAGTCGAGCGTAGTTTTGAAACGTTTTCTCACAAGACTATCTACGAGAGCCGAACCATGAGTATTTTGTACCGCACACGTCCGGCAATGAGAGTTTAAATGCCGGTAATCCAAAACTAGGCGGTACGACCCGTCAGGCTTCGTTACATTGAATAAATGATTATTCATGGGTGACACACATGTCTCAATCACTCCTTGATATTCCAATTGTTCATGGATTGACTCGACGTGAGGTCTAGCCTCGCGACGCATGGGATATTGGGGTTGAGGCTGGGGATCGGATCGCAATTGAATCTCGTGATTGGGAGAACATTTATCCCAGCCAACCTGATTACGATATAACGCAGGCGCAAGCACCTGCGCCCACTCCCCGGCCAACCTAGTAGACTCCTCAGTGGGCACTGCGTGCCCAAAGGAAGGAAGTACAACTTCCTCTCCCCTAGGGACGTCCAAAATGAAAGCCGGAGGCCAATCTTTCTCCGCCAAAAGAATATCATATGTGGTGGTAAGATTATCCCAAAAAACCACTTTAATTTTGCGTTGTATGTCACCCTCAATATTAAGGACTATTTCAAATAATCTTTCCGGGGGGGTTACGCGAGTATCAGCAGTTTCAACTGTCACATAAATGTCAGTTGCTGTCGCCTCCAGAAATGGACGCAATGCTTCCCGCACTACTGTAACTTCCGCCGCGCTATCTAGCAGCGTTAGTGCCCATGTCAGGTTCCGAAGCTGTGTCCTGACCATCTGAGGCATATCTCGCTGAGATAGCAGCAACTTTCTTTTTCTGAAACGGTGGACCTGGTCTGGCAGCGTCTTCCTGCTTGCCTTTACCGTCAGTCTGGCGGGGCTGGTCTCGACCTTGAGTGCCCCGTCCTCTTCCACGTTCTCCACCACCAGAGTGCGAAGTCGATGTTTCCTGTGAAGAACGAGGAGAGCGTTGTTCAGACACCTGAAACCTATCAGGTGACTTAATACGAGTACGATCGCGCAAATCATAAGTGCGTTCACTATACGACTGAACTGGTGAGGCAGGACGAGAAACCTGTTTCTGTTGCTGCTTCTCTTGTTTTTTGGCTCGCCAACTTTGTTTAGGAAAGTTGTGCTTTTCGTCTTTTGTAGACGAACTCACCTTAGTTTGTTGCACTACATCGGAAATTTTGATGGTGGGTTTCACACCTAAGGCACTACGTCCAACCATCCTATAGGCTTTCACAATAATTTTTGCGAACTCCCTAGGCTTATCGGCATCAGCCACAATTTCCAGCATATTACCAACTTGGAACTGCATGGCATCTCCTTTGAGGTTGCCCATTACCATGGAACAAATCACATCGAAACTGTCGACAAGCCTTGATCCCAACTCAATAGCTGCCTCCGCACCATGACTTTCTTGAACTTTCTTGATGACGGAGGGTAGTACAGCCATAGACGGAGTGCCGTAGCACTTCGAATATGTCGCAGCAAAGACCTTGCCCCAATTGTCACAATCAACAAGTTCAGGGACCAGGTCTTTCGGCAAAGTAATGGTGAGTATCCTGTGTTTATCCACAGGTGTAGTGTTTGGAAACACGGCTTCTAATTGATAAAAATTTTCCGCAAGCCAGTAAGGAAATTCATCCTTGCTGAGGGGGCGCTTGCTGACAACCGCGTTAACCATAACAGGGCTAATCACCACCGCGTGATGGTGATCCGCCCCGTGTCCAGCAACCGCAGGTGCTCCCACCTGAACTGTGCGTGACACATACTGCACTAAAGCCCTATGGACCGTAATCAGGGCTGTGTGTAGTGTTCTTAAATCACCCACTCCCACCGTCAGGTAGCGTGGGTGTGGAGTAGATCCGGCCAGTACCGGCCATGTAGCCCCTGCAATTGACAACGGGCCCATTCTCGCCGATACGACCTCATGGGGGAGGGCGCCATTAAACCAAATTGTATGCTGCCAGGCAGAAATAGGAATTTCCAGAATCCGATATGGGGCATAAGCCGCAGGAACAGCCGAGGCTGTATATTCGTGGAACAAATTATCGTCCGTATCCACCTCCGCAAAGGTCACCCATGAGTAAAACAACTCATACGGGTAGGTGGTATCAGCACTGACCACAAAGACTACGGACATCCCGTCATCAGGTACCCCATACGCCCTCAAATGAGCGCGCAGAGGAACCCTACTATGAGCGGGAATATTAACCGCCATAAGGACTCCTTAAAGGGTAACAACGATATTCACAGTAGCACTTGGGCTCAAAAATTATAACCTTTTTAATTTTCAAGCTTGATAGAACCTTTAGTCTAAACCTAGGTAGGTTAAACCGTCACTCAAGTTTTCCGGAAACGAGAGTGAGGGTTGTTGTGGACTAAAACTAGTACTACTAAAGCGTCTCAGATGTTAAGACCAAACGTTAGGTGCTCCATGTTGCAGGGATTCTGCTTTTGCACAGAACTATGCGCAGGAGACCAGGACCTCAGAGAATTGTGGTGTACCAGAAAATTCCCCTCAGAATCCAGAACCCCTTATCCGACTAGCTTAGTATCCCATTCGTTAGCCTAGATCTAGCTAGGCGGTCCCAATGTATAGACAAACCAGAACAAGCGACTTGGTGGGAATCCAAAATACCTGTTCGTACTTATTTGTTAGTCCACAACATAATAATACAGACACGGTAAAGTTTAAAGAGTTTATTTTATAAACCTCGCGTCCTAAGATGCAGTACTTTGGCTAACACTAGCAGACTAACAGTACAGATCAGAACCATAAGCATTATTACAATACCATATAGAATGAAAGGAGCAATCATACTATTAATGACAGTGGTGTACGGCCACACTCCTTTCACAATAATCTAATACATTATTATTATTAGACTATTAGAAGGTCTCTTAGGCTAACAGGGGGGACCCCATACCGTATAGATCAGCTTAGTAGAATCACATCAAAGGATCAGCTCACACAGCATGCATCAGCTCTTCTGTTCGAATGAATGTAAAACCAAACTGTTCTGCAATATTAAAGACGCTTGTCCTTCAGATATTGGCAGCTGTATGCATGATATGTCTAACAAGTGGTACGATCAATCTAAACACAACACTCTGTACCTTCTAGTGACCCAGACGCGTTCTTTGCATGATGTACAGACCAAGGGCACATTTCACGGTTAAGAATGTGAAACAACAGTTTGTTATCCTGTAAGGCAAAGTCGAGTCAGCATTTCTAAAATGAATAACAACAGTGTCGTGTGCAGCGCAGCAGAAACGACAAGCTTGCTTGTTAACCATGATCTCGGTTATGCTAACTTAGTGTTGTAAATAGGGCGTGGCTTAATCCATCTCACAAGACCACTCTCACCTCCTGCTATCCCTTCCACTAGCTCAGCATCAACAACTTCTCTGCACCATCTTTGCTTAGTTTGACCAACATTTCTATCAGGGAACAATCACTGAACCAATAAGTGACATGTAGGTCAGAATCATAGGTGACCACTTAAAAATATAGAAAGTGGGTGAAGGTATTTAAAGGTATGCACAGAATATCTAGCCATATGAAATGATTCAAACAAAATCAGTGACAAATGTGCCAAATAACTAGACATCAAGAACGAGGTGTAAAAAAAGTGTATCTTTTAATTTTAGGACAAGGCTGATTGTGCTTGTTAATCTTACTATTTTAGTTTAATCAGCCACATGGTAAAAACAGAAAACGACATCTCCCACGATCCCGATGTCACAAATTGCAGGTCGAGGGGTAGCAATCAGCAGGTAAATGTTCAAAAAAAGTTTAAAAAATGAGTCTCCGACATAATGCAAGTTAGTATAGTGATTAATGACTCCCGCAAAGATTGATTCACAGGCAAAGTTGCAACTCTTTTGCGTGGAGGTAGGAAATAAGGGATGCAAAAGATCTAGTATTATGTTAGAAAAGGCACAAACAATTCTAATGATGATGTTTTGGTGATGCCACTGGTTCAGAGAATGATATGATAAATGATTCTAATTCTTCATGGTGGGTAGATATACCTACAAGACAGAGGTTGTCTATTCCACCTATTTTAATATATATATATATATATTTTAAAATACACTTTATTAAGTTTTCCCATGAGAAGGAGCAATGAGTTACAAATTGCATGAATCACATTAAGTATATATAGGGCAGAGGAGACAATGCAGGCATCTTGTGCAAACCTGTAAATAATGTAGAACATTCGTCAATACATTCCTAAAATGCCTCAGGACGGCCTGAAGTCCTCCAACCATGTACATTGCTATGTATTGCATACCCATCCTTCAAGATACTTTACCCACGGGGAGCGGTGCCCGCCCAATAATCCCCCAACTCCCAATCCCACCCTGAACCCACCCACCATACCAAGCCATGCCACAAAAATTCTGAGGGCCGTAGAGCATTCCCCGGGACAAATCTGTTTCCCACCGCAACCTGAGAGGAGCCAAGGAGATCTGTGTGTGTTCCCGGAGGCCTCGGTACAGGCAACGAACCAGGAAACGCCCATGGCCCATTATGTGAAGGGAGCGCAGGAGGTGGAATGTTGAGGGTTCTACAGGTGTCACCTGCCACTGCGCCCGGATATACCGGGAGATCGCCGCATGGAGCAGAAACTGGGTATCGGGTACCCCATTTACACAAAGTCCACGTGTGGCATCAAACTGCCTTCCTGAAAAAAGGCTCCTATTGTCTCCACCCCCTGTTGTGTCCAATTCCGTAATCGCCTGGCACTCAGAATTCCCTGCCTCGTGGGGAGGCCACACAGCGGCATATTGGAAGAATATGGATTTTGGATTTTAGCATACTTACATGCCCTTGTCCAATAGTGAAGCGCTACCTTCAGTAGGGCCGGGGGATCCGATGGCCTAGGGGCACTGGGGCACAACAGTGACTGCAAGGTACCACGCGCTAGTTGGGTCGAGGTGTAGCCGATTTCAAACAGGTTTTTCCCGGCCAGCCAGTAGGCCAACCACTGCAGCTGACCAGCAATGCAATATGCCCTAAAGTCGGGTGCTCCCACACCACCAGCGCCGCTCGGGAGCCGCAGTTTAGCTAATGCCACCCTGCGCCTCCCTGGACCCCAGACCAGCGAGGTCAGCAGTACATCCAACTCTCGAAAGATCCAAGTGGGGTATACCACCGGGATGTTGACGAAATGGTAAAGCAGGCGAGGCAGCATCACCATCTTAGATATCGCTACTCATCCCCCGATGGTAAGAGGCAATGTATTCCAAAATGTAATTTGGGAACGTATGGAAGAGATTGTGCGTACCAGATTACCTGCTATGACATCCGGCACTGACCGAAAGATATTAATCCCCAAGTACTTAAAAGTGACTGGTGCCACCCTGAAGGACAAGGGCCCAAAACGGAGCTCCGGAGCCATGAGCGTGCCACTGAAGGAATAGGCTACGGACTTAGAAGCATTGAGGTGCAATCCGGAAACCTCCCCGAAGAGAAGAAAAAAATCCGCCACTTCCCTCATGTCGGCCTGAAGGTCACAAAAATACAGCAGCATGTCGTCTGTGTAAAGCGAGACTGAATGCAGGACACCCTCCATCAGAATGCCATGGGGGATCATGGCCCGCCTAAGGTTCTGGGCCAAAGGCTCAAGCGCCAAAACAAACAATATAGGCGATAATGGGCAGCCCTGGTGCGTACCCCAAAAAATAGGGTAGGCTAAGGAGATTTCGAACCTGTCTTCACCCTAGCCGTGGGGGCGGTGTAGAGCAGCCGAATCCAGGCACATAGTTCTGGGGGAACGCCCATTTTAGCCAACACTGGGACCAACTTAGCGTGTCGAATGCCTGCGATATGTCCAAGGATAGACACTCTGCCCCTGCTGGACGGAGCCCGGAGGCATGCAGGATGGCGTGAAAGCGCCGAAGATTCAGCGACGTACTCCGCCGTGGGACAAAGCCGCATTGGTCTGTATGGATCAGCCGCGAAAGAAGCGAGAGAAGGTGGTTAGCAAGGAGTTTACTAAGAATCTTATATTCTGTATTCAGGATTGATAGAGGCCGGTAGGATGACATATCTAAGGGATCTTTATCTGGCTTTAAGAGGGATGTGACGATCGCCTCCCTAGTGGTAGGGGGCAGTCTCCCCTCTGCGAGTGATGTCATATAGAGTTGAAGTAGTTTGGGGATTAATAGAGGAGAGAAAGTGGAGTAAAATTCGATGGGTAGCCCGTCAGAGCCAGGGGTCTTCCCACGGGCTAAAGACTTAATAGCTACTCTGATCTCAGCCGGAGTAATCGGCGCTTTTAAGTCGTGGATTTCTGCTGCGGATAACACTGGTAAGTTCGCCTGCGCCAAAAACTCAGTCACAGCGTCTGCACCTGGCGCTGGATGCGCCCCATAGAGTGTCCCGTAATGGGTCCAAAACGCCAAGTTTATCCCCAATTGGGTCTGGACTTGTCCGTGTTGTGCGGTGTTAATAACCAGGATGGGACTAGGGCAGACTGGGGGGGGCAATTAGCCGCGCTAATAACGTGCCCGCTCTGTCAGCCTCCGAGTGCGTACGCTGAGTGTAAGCCCTGTAATCTACTAAGCGAAGACGCTCTAGAGCCTCCGCATACTTAACTCTGGCCGTCTGTAAGGATTCCTCTGCCTGTTCGTCCAGTTGGGCCGCTACTTCCTGTTCCTGCAGCGTTGCCTCCAGTTCCGCCAGGTCCCGGATCACCTCCCTACGGGCCCCCACCAAGGAGCTCAGTGACACCCCTCGTATAGAGACCTTAAAGGCTTCCCATTCTATGGAACGTGTCGAGGCAGTGCCCTCGTTAACAGTAAAGTATGTGGTGATCGCCTTTTGTAAGGTATCAAGGAAGACCTGGTCTTCTAATTGAAGGGGTTGCATCCTCCAAGTCGGTATCGGTGCCGGGGACCGGCCCCACTGAAGGCACAATTCGATAGGGTTGTGACTGGACAGGGTTTGCCCAAGTAAGTGCAGTGGGAGACCGCAAAGGACAAAGTCGGCGAGCCCAAGAAGTAATCCAGGCGTGTATGCAAGTGATGAGGATAAGAATAAAAGGAGTACTCCCTAGCAGTCGGGTGTTGTGCTCTCCAAAGATCTAGAAAATTCCAACCCCGTGCCCATTGACCCAGGGCCGCGGCACGGGTTCTCGCAGCAGTACCAGCCAGTGGAGGGTGAGATCGATCTAGCTCAACATCAAAAACAGCATTCAAATCTCCACCAAGCAAACATGGACAATCACTCCAGTCAGACAAGGCTACGGAAACCCGGTAGAGGAATTGGACATGATCTACATTAGGGGCGTACAAAGAGCCCAGCACTACGGGCGAGCCATCCAATAGGCCCCACAACAACACATACCTACCCAGATCATCAATCCGGCTCTCTAACAAGGAAAAGGGGACTCCTGCCCGGAGCCATATTGCAGCCCCTCTAGAAAAGGCGGAGTATGAAGTGGCATAGAATTGACCCCTCCAACGTTTTTGCAATTTCAGGGACTAGGCAGTGATCAGGTGAGTTTCTTGAAAACATACTATCTGAGCCTTACGGCGGTGCAACTGGGCAACTACCCGGCGGCGTTTCTGAATGGAGCCCATTCCCCTTACATTCCAGGAGATGAGGACATACGACCTTGGGACTGTCATCGTATCTGGAGAAAATCCCCCCCCAACCCCTCACCCCCCCCTGCCTCACCCCCCTCCCCCTGACCCATCCCCACCCCCCTCCCCCCAGACTGTGCGGCAAACCTATAAACAAAAACCTTTGTTACCCAATACTGGGTCCAACGACCCAACCGCGTCCGACCAAACTGTAAACGAACCATAACTACAGAACCTGAACCAGTGCTATCACCCTAGTGGGGGAGAAGGTAAACTTCACGCTGAGTTATCAGAAGCGTGTACAAATCGTGGAAGTGCCCAAGACAGGGCAGGCCGGGGTACTACCCATACATGCCCGGATTATACAACATAGTCTAATGGCCCACTGAGGTGAGCAAAATGCATATGAGTTGCCTCAAACAAACAGGGAGGGGGTGTTCACTCCCAAGCGCACCTCCGGAGAGCAAACCCCGCAATACAGAGAAGAAGTTTGAATGTCAGTCCAGGAGGCTCTCCAGGGGGTCCTCGCTCAGGTGAGTGGAATCCGACGGGAATAGTGCCACGCTTCCAACCGTGTCCGAGTCTAAGGAATGTCCTACGGATGGACTAGTGCTGATCGGTGGCCGGGTGGAGCGAAAGGATGAGGCCGAGCACAGTGCCTCACGTTGGCCCTCTCAGATTTGTTGCTGCCGCGGAACGCTGGAGGTCGTGCTCTGCGTCAGCATAGTCTTTTTCCGCCTACGTGGGATTCGCTGCGATTGCGGCTGTCAAGAATCCAGCCGCCTAGCCGGGAGGACCTCTGGGAAGTGTCTGTCCAGCCAGTCCCATGCACTGTCTGGCGTGTCGAAAAAAATAGCCCGGTTTTGATGTACCACCCTCAATTTGGCCGGGAAAAGCAGCGCAAAGGGGAGGCCCGCAGCTCGGACCCGTGCCTTCACCTCCATGAAGGAGAAGCGCTTTCGCTGGACTGCCTGCGTATAGTCCGGGAAGATGAGGACGGTGGCGTTGTCCACAAGTAGTGGACCACTGTCACGGGCAGCTTGAAGTAGGTGATCACGATCCCTATAATTGAGAATTTGTGCTAAAATAGGGCGGGGTTGGCTCCCGGCGGAGGTCGTCTCGCAGGGACGCGGTGCGCCCTTTCCACAGTAAAGTGGGGGGATAGACCAGTAGGGGCCACCACCATTCGCAGCCAGTTTTCAATGTGAGTCGTGGGTGTTCGGGCCCTCCACACCCTCCGGGTATCCCACTATCCGGAGATTGTTGAGGCGTGCGCGCCCTTCCGCATCGTCAGCCCGCGCCTGTAGGGCATCGATCTGCTGGCGCATGAGGGTAAGCTGTTCGGTATGAGTTGCCACCTGGGATACCAAAGGCTCCACCGTCTGGCCCGTGTGCCGCACCTTGTCTGCCAGCTTCCTGTGATCATCCTTCAGGAGGTTTAGGTCTACCGAGATCACTCCCAGCTGGCCTTCCAATGCCGATCGAGTGTTTCTGATCTCTTTAAGGATCACATCCAGTTTATCTGGGGACGGAGTCGGTGACCCCACTCCTGCTGATGGGCCCGGGCGTCCATCCGTACGGTCCGGGGGTTGTGACATAGTGTCCTCACCAGACGGCTGCACAGGTACCCTGGGCCTGCCCTTACCCATTTCGGCACCAAGGTGAAAGGGAGGCAACAATCCGGGAAGGCCGGGCGTATTCGTGAGGATTCCCGCCCCAGGAACTATGCCCCGCAATAGGCAGAGGGAAGAGCAACACTCCGGGCCCCGATGCGCACCTCCGTATCCGCCCCCGGATTAGGCACAAGTCCCCGTAAGTCGAGCAGGCTACCAAGAAGACACGGTATCTGGCACGTAAGGAAATGTAAGGAAGGGGCCTCTCAGCATAAAGCTAGTCCATCCAGGGTCCCCAAAGTCTTACTGGTATTAGGGCTCCACTATGGCACCACCGACACTGCTCTCCTGCTGGCAGGGTTCCAGGCAGCAACCACAGATAACCGCCCCAGCCACCAACTCACCAGTACCGGTCCGCCGGTCCGCAACCGGCACGTGGCGCGAAGAAAGCCGTTGGCTCGAGGCCTGCTGCCGCCAGTGCCGTCCCCACGCGTTCCTTTCCACAGCAGCCCCGCTCAAGTACTCAGACCATCATAGTTCTCCAAGCGGGTGTCTACCCACGGGTTCCAGGGCCGCTACGGCAGTCCCCAACGCAGCCAGTCGTCACCCGGCAGGTGTCTCGCCCCGGAGATCTCCATTACCACCAGGGGGCACCCAGCAGTCGCACCCCCCTGCGGGCAAGCAGCGGAGCCCGGGGGGGGGAGCCCCGGCGGGTCACCCAGACACAGCAGGCCTCCGCTGGTAGCCCCCAGCCACCACGAGTCTACCCAGGGCCTCCGGCCCTCCGCCACCAACCTGTGGCGCGATGGGGTCCCAGGATCAGTACGCCACCAGGGTCATCTCAGCACGCTATCAGGGTACTCAGCGCGCTCGTGGGCACCTCGGTCCAGACGGGCAGGACAGGCTGAATGTCACGTCGCCGCAGGCTGAGTCCCCAGGGCGGGCGCGGGCACACCGGACACCCCAGCCGGTACCCAGGGAAGCACCCCAGAGGTGCAGCAGCGGATCAATAGGTGGGCGCAGCAGAGGCACTCTGCAGGGGGGCCCGGGTCGCCCAGGTCCAATCGCCAGCCGCCCTCCACCAGGCCGCAGTCCGGGAGGTCAAGTGCGATCTCCTGCCGCATGCCGCCTCACGTCAGGGGGCCGCCACCACACTCCAGTTCCGCGGCCGCAGCTCGCCTCCACTGCGCCAGGCCCGGATTGGCGCGAAGTCAGTTACAGCACCACAGCCGGCAGCGGCGACCCGCGCAGCATCCACGGGAACACCGGAGCAGCCCACCGGCCTCCAGAAGCAGCGCCCGGGAGTCAGACACTGCCCCAGCCCATGGAAAGTTAGCGAATTGCAGGATAATGGAGCCCCCGGCCCGGAGCTCGTCTAACAGACGTCCGCCATCTCCGGCTGCTAGCCACGCCCCCCATCTATTTTAATATTTAATAACCCTTTTGATGTACTTGTGGTTATATTTGTTGCTTATGTTTGACTCATCTCTTATCCTAGAGTATAAAAAAAAGTGATGGATGGAATGCCTGAATTAATCTCAGTCACTGGTAATTACTTAGGGACGCATCGTTATTTTGCACACCATGCCACCTCACTTTAGACCCAGCCATATGCAAATCAGTGTTTACCTTACTACAGTGGGAATAGTCCAGCCCGAATTGTCAGGTCAGGTCCTTCCTGAACAGGAACACAAGCAAACCAGACAGGTTTTGCCCTACTTAGGGCTCATCCACCAGATATAGCTTGGTTCCTGTGGAACGCCCACAGCAACACCCATTGTCCGCACCATTGCCGCAGAAACCTGCGACCGAAAGGGGCATATTTACAAGGTGGAGTTAAGCCACTTCAAGTGGCTTAGTGCCACCTTGTAAATATGGGGAATAGCACAATGCCACCGGAGCGTCAGAAAAAGTGACGCTTCGGTGGTATTAGGGGCTTGTAAATATGCCCGGAAGGTATCCTTCCAGGACAAACGTCTACATATGGTTGACTGGCTTATTACAATTCTAGGGTTGACAAAGCAAGCCAAAATGATGGAGGATCCAACTGATACCAGAACTAGGCAGTTTGGACTTGACTGTCCCTATTGTAGCATGACCAAGGCTAGTCTATCTATGGCTAGGTCTAGTCTGAGGTGGCATGGTGGGTAAAAAAACAATGGGCTGAATGCTGCCTGAGCAATTGCCAGTCGTTTGACTATTTGCAAGCATTCCTCCCATCACCTTTTGTGTGTACGGGAGATCCAATTGACCCTGATGTCATGTTTGATAGGGCTTAAAGGGCTTTTTATTTTCTTGGGAATGCCAACTTGGCTATTTGGCTATCTCCTTAAAGAGATGTAACCGGTCACTAATCAAGATAGATTCAAAAAGCAGGTGACCTTGCTAGATGATAGCCTTGGCCAGCAGTGCAAGGCCTTCTCTATTACTGACTACGTTAATAAAGAAATGAGGAAATGTGTCCATGCATTTTCCTCTCTTAATAAAGCACAATTCTCATGCTTAAGGATATTTAGTAGAATGTTTTTTGCCAAGGCAAGTAGACATAGGAACCAATCAATTTTTGGTCAAGAAGAGAAAACAAGGAATATCATTCTGTTATAAATTTAAAGGAATTCAGTCAATTAATTCTGTAATTTCATTTCAAAATTGAAACCACTGTACATTTCAGGGATATCTTCCTACTGTGAGGCTGAACGGTGAGACTAACCTTGAAAGATATCTTTCTCTTGCAATTTAAAACAATCACAGAAGGCTCCTTCAATTTCTTTGGCAGTCTTGGGTTTGCCAGTTAATCTCCTTTCTCTTTGGTTGTCCTCTGCTTTATGGTGCTTCACCAAACTTCTCAAACCTTTGGTAGTGACTCTTGGAGCGCAGGGTTCTTCGCAAGTTGATTTATCTAGACAATAGACTTTTTATTATCTAAGATTGCATATCACTAGAGAAGCAACTCCAGATTGTAGTTAAGCTCATTAAGGATCTGGGGATTGTAGTAAATTCTTACTTAACAAATGTAGTTAACGAGTACCACGGTAGATTTCCAATTGTAAATGTTACAACTTCTGGACCCCAAGATAAACCTTATCAAGGGGGATTGAGGCATTTAAACTCCATCTCAATCATATATCTGTGGTAGCTGGCCAGATCTGGAGGTGCTATTGACTTCTTCCCATTGATACCGTGTCTCCAAGTCATTTTCACTATTATGCCCTTCAACTGCTAAAAATTAAACATTTGAGTATGGTTCTCATATGAAGTCCCATTAGAAAACAGTACCTGGGAAGAAACCACATGATGGTCAGACCATCAGATTGCATAGAAAAGTCAAATCACTTTCACTACATCCCCAGATATTGTCTTAAGAGTCAGATGTCTGCTGATGGGGATGGCAGGTTTGAGGTGGCCAGTACTTAACTGGTAAAACACGGTCAAGGAAAGAATCATCAACAGATTGTTTAGAGGTTCATGCAGGCATCTTTGCATTCAACAATTTCACAAGTCACAGAGCAAGCTGTGTGCCTCTGTTGCAAATGGACAATTATTCAATGGTCTAATGTATAAATCACTTGGAGGTAACAGGTCCAAACCATTAGCAGAATTGTTGAAAGCTTTCTGGAATTTTGCCTCAAAAACAAAATATCCGAAAGTGTGAAATATGTTCCAGGTATTCACAGTACAGTGGCAGACTGGTATTCCTGACAGCTAAAAACAAGGCAGTGATTGGCAACTTCTTCCACAAGTATTCAATGCAATTGAACTGACTTTGGGGTTCTTTCTCCACAGATTGCTTTGCTTCTCAGTTGAACCAGTCTTACAGTTGGAGACCGTGTCTGCTAGCTCTAACCTCAGATGCCAATTTGCAGGTTATCTCTATGCCGTTCCTCCCTTTACAGTGATCTTCAGGTGCCTAACTCAAATTTAGGCAGAACTCAGCCTAATGTCCTTCCAGTCTAGAACGGTTCTTAGACATTCCAGTGCTCCTTTCATATTATCCTCAATTGTTACTGAATTCTTGTGTGACCAGCCACGACCTGGATGTGGCCGCAAGCTTTATATGATATAATGGAAGCTTTCATGGCAACCATGGCTTTCCTAGGATTTTCTGTTTTGGCTTCTAGCCTCATAAAATCATCTTGGGCCCAGAAAATGTCTAAGGCTTACAAGACAGTTTGGAGATAGTGGTGTAGTTGGCACATGAAAATGAGTATTGATCCTGATTCGGCTAATGTCAATGCTGTTCTTAATTTTTTATCTTTTTTTAGCATCCCAGGAAAAGACGTTTAGGACTATTAATGGTTACAGATCTGCATTTTAAATGGGAGGTGCAGAGAAGGCAATAAACCAATTGGGACATATCCGTTGATTTGCAGATTATTAAAGGGACTAGAAACTCTAGTCCTCCTGAGCCCCACTATTCCTCATTATGGAATGTTAATTTAGCTCTCCAGGTTTTCCAGATATGGTTGGATAATAAGTCTCTGTCACTTAAAATGGTGATAGGAAAACTGAATCCTTTACTCAGTTTGATATCCTTCAAAATAATGTCTAATGTTAGGGTTCTGGACATCTTTACCGAGATATTATTATCAATCAGAAGACATACAAAAAATGCCTCTATGTTGGTTGAGTTTTCAAATTTTCCTTCACAAACCAAAAATTATGTATTGTGCGATAACTTAGGGAATATGAATGCTGATCTAAGAATATGTCCTACATAGGGGCTGATTACGATGCCGGTCAGACACGCATCCGACCTGCATCGTAGCAGAAGAGGGTCTGACCAACAAGGAGTCAGAGGTCCCGCTTCCCAGATTATGATCTGACCACCGTGTTGGCAGTTGGATCCTGTATTTTTTCCATTGCGGCTCGTGATGCTGCTCGAAGCACAAGCCGCAATGGGAAAAAAGCAGTCTGAACATCCCTGCACATTGTGAAAGGCGGTGCTTGCCACACCATGCCGGGATGTAAAGGTGGGCACCCCAGGTGCCCCCAGGCTCCATAGTGGAGGGCCAAATGGGAAGGGGCCGTAGTAGGGGCCACCAAAGTCACTTTCTGTCTGCCTTTTTATGGCAGGCGGAGAGCGAAATTGTTATCCCGACGGCGGAGCCGAGGCTGGCTCCACTGTCATTTGTGGATTACATTTCTGACCACCACCCGACAAGCTTGTGAGCCCATTAGAAGCGGAGCGGTATTCCCCTCTGACCGCCAGTATCGTAATACAGTGGTAGGACGAAAACCTCTGCTTCGGGCGGAAAGCCTCAGACGAGCTGTCGGATGGCTTTCCGCCTGGTATCATAATGAAAAAACAACAGTTGATGGACAAAATGCAGAACAATGTCATACGTTCACCCCAGTACAGAGATCAGGGCCAAAATCCATCGTTTTTTTGCTCACCATGCCATTCCAGTTTGGACCCAGACGTGGGTCCTGGGCTCACTGTGCCACTGGAATCAAGCTATCCTGGCTGAAGAGGGGTGAAACCCCAAAACCGGTCCTAGGATGCTTGTTTCCGGACCAGGGAGGACCTGGCTTGGCAGTTCAGGCTGGACTGTTCTGATGAGGCACAGGGTCAAGGCTGATTTGCATATGGCCAGGTCTACACTGGGGTGGCATGGTGAGCAAAAGAATGATGGATTTAACCCAGATCTCTTGAATGGGGGTGAATGTTTTGATTTGTTCTGCATTCCGTCCATCTTTTGTGTGTCTTTTGCTTTCTAGATCTAAGTGCGCCAGGTATGCCCAGACGTGGGTCCTGGGCTCACTGTGCCACTGGACTCAAGCTATCCTGGATGAAGAGGGGTGAAACCCTGAAACTGGTCCTAGGATGCTTGTTTCCGGTCCAGGGAGGACCTGGCTTGGCAGTTCGGGCTGGACTGTTCCCATGAGGCACAGGGTCAAGATCGATTTGCATATAGCCAGGTCTACACTGGGGTAGCATGGTGAGCAAAAGAATGACGGATTTAACCCAGATCTCTTGACTGGGGGTAAATGTTTTGATTTGTTCTGCATTCCGTCCATCAATTATGTGTCTTTTGCTTGGTATCATAATGAGGCTCTTAGTTGGTTGCATCTTTTTGGAATCCTTATGTCCAAGTTTCTTCCCCTACTTTAGCCAGGTGAGTTAAGTCGGTTATGGCTTTGGCTGGAGTTCATACAAATAGTTTTGGTGCTAGTAAAGGTGTAATGCCTTTCAAAGCATATAGGGTTAGTGCAAGTTTGGGGGACATTGTAAGATCTGCTCGTTGGTACAGAGTCTCTAATTTGATGACATTTAATTGGAAACCGGTGGCTCACACCTCTTTGGCGGCAGTAAATCTGCTTTAAAATACATAATGGAGCCTCTGGTCTTGTCATAAAATGCAGATATTCCTTGCTATATTAGTAAAGGAAAGTCTTTTTATTAAAGACACAGACTCAAATATTATCCTTCTATCATTTATATGTAATTGTGAAATTATATTACTGCCTCCTGGTTTCTCTGATGACAGAATAAAGTTTTCACTTTTCCTTTCTTTAGTCTCTGCTGTCACACTGGCAGGTCCATCCTATGAAGTACATCAATGACACTGGGAAATGGTTACAGATACAATTGTTTTCAAACAAATCCATTGCGCTGTTCTGAAATTGCAGAGATGAAGCTCCATTGTTCGTAATGGGATTTCTATTGTTGGCGTGTTGTTTCATTTTCTTCTTGAACTTTAATTTGATTTTGCATCAAGAAAGGAGGCCAAGTACGGTTGGGGTTCCCTCATATGGCCTAGGCTTGAAGCTGATCGGTGTCCTCCATAAAACCTGTATGTTGTGATAAAGGGATCATGGGAGATGTAGTTTTTCATTGTTACTAAGTGGCTGTTGTTACGAAAGTAGAAAGATTGGAAAACATAATATTGTCTTCAATGTCTTTAATGAAATCAAGAAAAATCCACTCTGCACACAGGCACACATACACCCAACACCTGTATAAAACACATGTGCACTGTATCATCACTGCATTATCCCATTCACAGATACACCCAGGACATGTATATAACACATACACACACTGCTCAGCAGTATACATTAAATATGATGTAGACCAAGAGTGAGGTAAGCACACAGCAGAGGAACTTTAAATGAGAGAGCCTGCAGGCTGACTCCAGCGGCACAGGTATAAAGGCCTGTTCACTCCTACTAATCACTACACTGTATGCTGCCACCACTGCGTGTGTGCTGCCTAACTCCTGGAAAAGTCAGTAAGTAGCCTTTCAGCACTAGGAGTGTAGCAATTTGGGCAACTCTCCCGGACCAAAGAACCTGCCGTCCGTGAGTCAGGCCTATGTCATGACACACACATGATCTTTGTTTGCCCATGAGAACAAAAAAATCAGCACCAGGGATACAGAAGTCAGAGCAGTTGGGGCACTCAGGTCAGGTCCATCACCACACAAGGGACTTGTTGATCCCAACACTAAATAATTGTATACATTTCCAATCTGTTTGTTGCCAAGGGCAACACCAAAGATTTTGGGCTAATGTTACAAAACTACTGTGAGAGCTGTTTTTCTTTTCTCACTTTAAATACACTAGACTAGAAATTAAATACACTGGGCTTATGCTAACATAAACTGTGTTTACAACTGTTCTCCATCTTGAATCACTGTCTTAATATACCACGTGAAGACTATTATTGTTGTTTCATGTTCTAAATAAAGAAGTACAT
The DNA here is from genome assembly GCF_964204655.1 of Triturus cristatus. Taxonomy (NCBI): domain Eukaryota; kingdom Metazoa; phylum Chordata; class Amphibia; order Caudata; family Salamandridae; genus Triturus; species Triturus cristatus. The sequence goes on along the minus strand of NC_140583.1, from coordinate 294,097,696 downwards.
GTGTACTCTAATATATAGAGAGCGTTTCCAGATACTTCTTCCAGCACTGTGCCTAACCAAGGACATTCAAACTCTGCCAAGCTTTCAATATATAATGTATCATTTCAAAATGTATATGTTTACTGTATATGGTTAATATGAAAAACTTTACAATATGGGCTAAAAACAGAGTAAATTAAATTAAAAGAAAGTTATGAATGAATACACAAACATCTAATAGATTTCTAATGCCTCTGAGTGCAAACTAAATTGTTGTTACAGAAGAGAGAGATTGGGGAGTGAAAAAGGTTTTGCAAATAGTCCTCCAAGTAGACTGTCCATATTATAGTTGAACTAAGTATGATAAAACTAACTGTAATGTGTTTGAGTGTAACAGGTCTTTTTAAGAGATGCTGTGCTTGAGTGTTGGTGTGTTGTTATTAAAATTTATTTTTTAAGGACTAAACTTCCTGAGTGACTGTAGGGGTACCTGAACCTGCTGTATGCAGGATAGATACATTTTGTCAGATGAATATTCAGGACTGTGTTTTCTGGATGTAATTCCATTATGATGCTCTGCGAATGGAGGACCATTGTCTGTTTTTAGTGTTTCTGGTGAACCCCATGCTGCAAATATGTCATCTAGTATCGGTAATGTTGCTGTTGCCGATGTCGATGGGACGTGTCGCACTATTAGAAATCGTGAATATTCATTGATGACCACAAGCAGGTAGTTGCCTGGTTCTAGTGGCCCAAAGAAATCAGCTGCTAGTGTCGTCCACACTGCTCTTGGAAGTTCTGACATTTTTAGTGGTTCGTGCCTAACCGGTGGTCCTGTCACTTGACAGAGGTGGCATGTCGTTATGGTGTCTTCTACCATGCGATCTAGGCCAGGGAATGATACTTTCTCTCTTAGCATTTTCTTCGTTGCTACTACACCTCGGTGTGACTCATGAGACAGATTTATCAGTTGCCCTCTGAGTGAGTTTGGTATCACTGTTCGTGTCCCTCTCATCAGTATTCCTGTGTATGTCTCCGACAGTTCTTCGTGTACCTTCTTTAGAGCTAGCACTTCTTCCTTGCATACTCCTGCTCCCCAGGTGCGATTATTGTTAATGTGCCTCCATTTCTGCCTTCTCGTTACCTCCATGGCCATTTGCAGTCTGGCATCTTCCTTGGTCTCTCTTGCTAGCTCCGCGAGTGTTATCGGTGCTGGGGTGTTTTGTTTTAGTACAAAGTTGAGGTACTCCTCTGCCATCGATGTCGTTTCGTGGGCCTGTGGTAATGGGTGTCTTGACATGTAGTTTGCCGGGTTGTGTTCTTTCCACGGCTTGTGCACAATGGTGAAGTCATAGACCATTAACCTTATGCCCCAGCGTTCAATCCTGGGTGGCATTTTGGCTGACGGGCTGCCATAGATCGTCACTAGTGGCTGGTGATCAGTTATAATGGTGAACGACTTCCCGTAGATAAACATGTGGTAGTGTTCACACGCCCATACCACTGCTAGGCTCTCCTTTTCTGGTTGCGAGTATGCCTTTTCAATGTCTGTTAAGCTTTTGCTTGCATACGCGACAATTTTTCGCTGTGAATCTCTCCCTGGCAGATGCTGCGCTAGTATCGCTCCTAGTCCTACTGGGCTGGCATCGACAGTCAGTTCAGTGCAGAGCAGGGGGTCAAAGTAGGCCAGATGTTCCACAGTCACCACTGCTTCTCTTATTTCCTTGAATGCCTTGTTGCATTCCTGAGACCAGATGAACTCTGTCCTTGTTTGGTCAGTTCTCGTAGTGGTGTGCTCACTGTGGCGAAGTCTTGTATGAGTAGCTGGCGAGTCCCAGAAATTATCTTACTTCTGCAACATCCGTCGGGGATTTGCGTTCTTCAGTGTTTCAATTTTGCTGGGGTGTGGCCTCATTCCTTGTTTGGAGAAAATGTTTCCGAAGAACACTAGTTCCCTTCTCCCCAGCTCGCATTTTCTCCATTCAGTGTTAGGCCCGCACGCTCCAGTTGTGTGCACACTTGACGCAAAGCTGTGTCATGTTCTTTGTCTGGTTTCCCAAATACCAGAATGTCATCACTATAGTTTAGACTGTTATGTACCAGCCTTATCACTTGCCATATTGTTTCCTGGAATATCTCCGCAGCTGATGAGATTCCGAAACTCAGTAGCTTGTATCTAAACAGACCCAGGTGTGTGGAGAATGTTGTGATGTACCTGGACTGGTGGTTCAATTCTAATTGATGGTACCCCTTGCATAAGTCCAGCTTCGAGAATCGGCAGGCCCCAGTTAGGCAGCTGATCATGTCATTTAGGTGTGGCCCCGGGTGACGTTCTCTTGCAATTGCGGTGTTTGGAATCCTCATGTCCACGCAGATGCGGATTTTTGAGGTGTTCTTCTTTGGAACTGCCACAATTGGAGACACCCAAGGCGTTGGCCCTTCGGCAGGATCAATTATATCTTGTGCCAGTAAGCTAGTCATTTCCTCTTCAAGTTGTGGTTGTAGGTGAATTGGTACTCGTCTATGATATTGGGCCGCCGGCTTGATTGCTTCATTGATGTGTAATGTTATCTGTTTTCCTTTCAGTTTACCAAGACCTTTCAATATAGCTGGGTATTCTTGTAGGATGTTCTCCGTTTCCGACATATGGTATGTCATTGCTAGTAGCCTCATCACCTGTGCCGTCACATTGCTTAGCAGGCATGGCGCTAGGATGTCACCCTTGAGCACATGTATTTCTTCTTGCTGGACCTGCCTTTGTACGTTAAAGTTTCTGTAAACTTTCCCATATTTTCTACCGGGCTTTTGGAGCCCCATGTGAACACATCCACGGTCGACGGTGATAGCTGTGGTTTCACTCTCATTTTCTTGTATTCTGACATGCACATGATGATGCATGTTGCTCCACTTTCAAGCACGAATTTAGCTTGGTGGTCCCCTACTCCAATGTCCACAGTGGCTGTTTTCTTTATTTGTTGCTTCTCCACTAGATGAACGTGCTCTGTCCCATTGGCTTCTCTGGGTGTATCTGACATTAGATATAGTCTCGCCTCCCTCACAGGTGCTGCCGTTTCTTCTGCTTCGTCGGAGGAGCTGCGATTAGCCGTTTCCATGTGTCGGGCGTACCTTTTGCTGGTTATCCTTGGTCTCATTGTTCTGCCTCTCTCATTTCTAAATTGTCTGGTCATGCACGTGCTTGAAAAGTGATTGTCCCTGTTGCACTTCCTGCACTTCTGGCCCATTGCTGGGCAGGCACCGACGTGCGGGAATTCGAGGCCACGTCGGTAACATGTTTGTTCGCCCTTCTTTGGTAGGACCGGCGCCTGGAATTCTTTCTTTTTGAAGTTCCCAGTGACGGGATGTGCTTGCGCCACTCTCTTCTCCTTTCCCATCTCCATCTGCTTGGCGTGCTCTGTGGCCCGTGCTTCTGTGCGAGCCATTGTCAATATCTTTTCCAGCGTTGTTGGTTCCTTCAGAATACATGCTTGGAATTCCACTGATTGACAACCTTCGATGATGCGCAGTCTTATTGTTTGCTCATTGTCAAATTTGTCAAACTCACAGTATGTGACCAGTTTTCTAAGTCTTGTTGCAAAATCGTCTAGGCTCTCTTCTCCTTGCTGGCATGCCGCGTTAAATGTGTATCTTTCAAAATCACGTTTCTTTGGGGGTCAAATTTCTGTGTGAGACAGTGGATCACTCCCTTGTAATCCGCTGTTTGATCAGCAGGGAATGTTAATAACAGATCTTCTATTTCATCCCCTGCGAGATTCAGAAGCAGGTGCAGTTGCTTGCTATCCGGGACGTCTGTGGCACTCATGTAACGCTCAAATTTTCTGATCCATCTTTCCCACCGGATGCCTGCTTGCGGCTCCGATAGGCTGAATGGTAATGGCCTGCAGAAGACTGCTTGCGTGCTCTGCTTCTCATCAACACTCATTTTCTTTCTTTGGCACTCTTTTACCCCTTTTTAATCCTGTCTTTGTCCATTTTTTTTTAGTGTATCCTTCTTTATTTTCACTGTTTTCTTCTTCTTTTCCTTTAATTCTGTTTTTGTCCCTTTGTTTTCACTGTATCCTGCTTTATTTTCACTGTTTTCCTATCTATTTTAATGGCTGCCTAACTTCAAAATGTCTGTCGCGCTGTTCTTTGCTCTCATTGGCTTAGTGTGCCTGACTTCAAAATGGCCGCCATAGTCTCGCGAGGTTTCTTTGTGTCTCTCGCTTTGCCTGACCTCTTAAGATGGCCGCCGCTTGTTTCTTGCTCCTGATTGGCCCGATCCGCCTGTCCTCAAAACGGCCGCCGCGCTCACGACAGTTAGTTTGAAATACGCGTGGTCTTTATCCTTTAATTCTCTTCAGACACTCTCCGGTGCTGACACTTTCCTGCTCCTCGCCTCGCCGGCAGACGCTTAATTTGCATGCAGCCTCAGTGCTCTTACCGCTTCTTCGTGGCCGGGGTGGGCTCTCACGTCACTGCATCTTTGGCTGCTCGACTCGGACCAGTGTGGGCTCCCAGCTTCTTCTCCACCGTCACGCTGATCGCCGCGATGTTTCTCCTGTTGGCCAGCTGACCAGGGTGGGCTCCTGGTTCATCACGCTGTTTCCAGGGAACGACGATCCGATCCACTTCTGCTTTTTATCCCTCCTTCGTTCGCCAGTTGTCGTTTCCCGAGCCCCCACAGATACTCAGGAGACAGGTAACGGATCAAAGCTTCTTTATTTCGTTGGTGTGCTGAGCTGCCCACAGACACATCTGCCCACGTTCTCTCGTCCCCTCGCACTCCCCCTCCCACACCCTTGACCGGATGTGGTGTCCGGTTCCCTTGGGGTCCCCACGGTCCACTGCAGGGTCCTAGTGCCCTGCCCCAGGTCACTACATCCAGGTCCGGACATGTATCAGTTAGTATGCTTGAATAAACTGTGAGAACAATTAAATCCAATGCAATACTACTAATCTTTAAATGTATTCTGTAGTAAAATGTTTCCTTTTTCTTGTTCCTCATTGGTGCACGTCTTAAGAACCACAGACTTGTGTGTTAATGCATGAAAACCATTGTCTAAAGCCCTATAAAAGGCCTTGCTTTTCTGTATCCTGAGTCACCCTTGCTCCTCACCCTTAGAAGGTGAATCTATGCCGGGTTTCATATAGAACTTTACTGCATTCTTTGTACAAATGATCTGTAAGCTGCATTGCTAAACTTACTGATGGCATATTTGGTGTATTTTGCCTGATAATTCCTTATTTACATTTTCAAACTACAACTGGTATCTGCCATTCTCATTGAGGATGTTACAGTCCTGATTACTAAATGTGACCTCAAGTGTATCGGGACTACACCGCTCCCGGTCCTCGCCGTTGGCGTGCTTTTGACATGGCCAGAAAGGTTTGCCTGCTGACACTACTTAGCATCTGCAATGCCTGTGCAGCTGTCGTTGCAAATGCATAGTAGAAAGTGAAGGCGTGCAGCAAGCACTTGCAAATTGCAGCCTTCCACCGTGAGAGCACAAGCTCCTTGCCTTGGAAGGAAGCACACAGTGGCGCCCCTGGATTGCTCTTTGCTCCCCTCAGCCTCCCTTTTTGATGTGCCACCTGCCCGATTAAGCGGTTCGGGATCACAATGCAGACACATTGCACAAGTGAACGCTGCCACAGGGGTCTGGCGTGCATTGCAGATCTCAGTGCTCCCATTCTCTGCTATGAACAAGGAAGTGGTTGCAAATGCACTGAAAAAATAATGGTCGAACGTCTTCTGAACACATGACAAAATGACCACTTAAAAAAAAACTATTGTCGAGCATTTTAATTGGAAAATAAAGCATAATAAACTTGGATTTTCCCACAACCTAAAAAGGGTTTTTTCAAATAAAGCCAAGGCTGGCCATTTAATCAAGAAGTGAATAAAAAGAAGCGTACAAATTGCAACCAAACCAGGAATTTACTTATTGATTAATGTAACTATGTGCCAGCCGCCCACAATTATGATTGTACTAACGCCACCTTGTGGTTCGTGGGCATATCCTGGCTGGAATTAAAAGAAGATAAAATCAGCAGATAAACACTGTTCATTCCATGACACTGAACTGATATTTGATAGTGTATGTATGTGCAGCCTCATATCCCAGGGGGTGATGTCGAGAAACTACTACACCAATTGGCAGGCGGGCAACTAGAGCCAAATTTCGGGGGGGGGGGGGGGGGGGGGGGGGGCTGAAAAAGATTTCGGGGGGGGGGGGCTAAGTCTTCGAGCCATGGGCAGAGTGGCTGTAAGAAGGGGTGAAACCACAACAAAAGCCTCATTAACGAGTAAATGGTCTTTTAAAGACCTGTGAAGTACTCGGGTGCGGCTGCAATTAGACGGACGCCAGCCCGCGACGCTGTCTCAGCCGGGCTGACACACACGACGGGGGGGGGGGGGGGGGGGGGGGGGGCTGAAGCCCGGTGAGCCCAATGGGTGTTGCGCGCCTGCCAATTGGAGTGAAGCATACTCACAAAGCAAGCTAAGTGTCGTTTTTTTCTCATAATGAAACCTAAAAACTGACTGTACTTTTGTGAGAATGAACTAGATGGGGAAGAGTATATCCAAGAATAGAAATGCATATGTATGATAGTCCAACTTTAGTGATGTTGCTAATCGAGATCATGCATTGTGAAGACGTGTTAATATAGAATAGCCTGTAGATGGCGCACTTGTACAATCTTTAGACAAATACGTTCCAATTCATGGCACGGTTGTATCGTTAAATTGATCAGTTGAACGAAGGAGGAGGCACTGGGCGTGTATGGAATAAATCATACTGAACCAGTACTTTAAATGAACTCGTACTCTTCCATTGGAAGCGCCTGTATTGAAAGCATTGATATGCGCCTGACAACTTGGCCCAGACATACTCGGAGGGTAAATTTCAGATAATCTACGCTTTTGATCTCCATGCTACAACCTGTGGTTTTACTTTAGCCCTCAGTAAGGAAGTAGCTAGAAACATAAAGCATCCCCCGATTTGAACCATATCCAGAATGGCACAGTCCACGAGTGAGGCAAGCGACTCTGGTGTAGTGTCCTGCTGGACACGTTCTCGTGTTCAGCCTTGTGCTGTACCCACACTTAACACCCGCCCATCACAGCCGTCACCGGTCAGCTGACCCTGATAATAAATGGGGCCGGGAGCACGTGCCCGAGGCCAGTTATCAGTACCCTACTACTCTGTGTGCGTGCATTATTCCACAAGTATGTGGGCCTAGCGCCCACTATTTTACAATGGCGACGAGTGGGTCTGACCCCACGTGTGCGCCGCGGCAGTTTGTCGTGTTTCCTGGGGGAGATATAACCTTTGCAGCCCCTGCCTACAGAAAGCCAGTAGGAGGATCCGACCCGGGCCAGAGCGGGTTGAGAATAAGAGAAGGCAGTGCTAGCAGGAACAGCAGCAAGAGGGGACAGAGCCGACAAGAAAGGACCCTCAAAGTAAGGAAGGAACGGTGCATGTTCATGCAGTGACTTGCCGATACGCCCTCAAGCTGCCCCGCCTGCCGCCGTCTGTCCCAGTGTGAGGGAGAAGAGGAAAGCCTTCCCGACATGGTGCAACATGCCTGAGTCCGCACCAGCATCTATGGACTGTCATAGCCCGTATCGTAAGTGGCGGCACCGTGCAGCTGGTAGGCAGTAGCTCGAATGGGGGCCGACATTGTGGATAGGAATCACCATGTAGGACAAGAGCATCCCTTGATGCCCCTCTGCATGCAAGGACCAAGATATGTTCTGGCAGTGCCCTGCAGTGAAGGCATGGCCCGCAGCATGAGAAAAGCTGCAGTTGCCTGTCATAGTAGGAGCAAGGCTTACCAGAGAGGTGACAGTCAAAGGAATATATGATGTTATAATGCATGCTGCTTTTACATCACAGTTTTTACAACGCAACTACCATTACATCGCATGATTTTACAACGTATACCATTACAATGCATTTTTTTAAACTACTATACAACACATGCCATTACAACACATTCCATTACAACGCATACCATTACAACGCATAATACTTTTAGGGCAACAGTAGGGTAAGTGTTGGATAGTGTAGGGGTGAAAAATACTATTCCCCCTCCAGTGAGTGCAACAGTAGGGAAAGTGTTGGATAGCGTAAGGGTAAAAATTACTATTCCCACTCCAGTGAGTGCAGCAGTAGGGAAAGTGTTGGATAGCGTAGGGGTAAAATGTACTATTCCCAACTACCCCAAAACCCATACCCACCCTATAACGTAAAATTCTCCATTACTAACCTTATAATGCGTTGTGATGAAATGCGTTGTAATGACATGCATTGTAATGGCATGTGTTGTAATGACATGCGTTTTAATGGCATGCGTTGTAATGGCATGCAATGTAAAGGCACTTGTGATGTAAAAGTTGCGTTGTAAAGGCATTGCGATGTTATGCCTGCGTTGTAATGGACGTTTCCCCGGTCAAGTCAGCATTGCCACAAACATTTCTATGCTCACTACCAATCACCTTTACTTGTAGAGGGATCTGCGGGTGTGAAGAAGTGTTGGGTGTGAGAAAGTGTCATCTTTCTTGCATGGTGTGCCCCCACTTTTTGCTGATTTGCTGAATGTACTTTGACTGAGTGTGCCCTGGGCTCCTGCCAATTAGGTGCTCAGGGCCTATGTTCCTTCCCTAAAAACTGTGCTGAAACCAAAACCCAAATTGGCAAATCCTGGCCACATGTCAGCCCCTGGTAAATGGTACACTAGGTACCCAGGGCCTTGTGACCAGGGAAGGCCCCTAAGGGCTGCAGCACTTATTGTGCCACCCTTAGAGGCCATGTACCCTGACACAAACACACTGCCCTTGCAGGCTGAGTGTCTGGGTATAGAACAAAACAGAGTCGACATGGCACACATCCCTGTGTGCCATGCCCACAACACACACTGCCCGGCATACATCAGCCACCCCTCTAGCTGGGTGCCCAATGCCAGTGGTGTGGGTACAGGAGCATGAGCCCTGTGCCCCTACAGTACCCAGGTCCATTCCTGGGCACTGTAAGTGCAGTGCTGCCATTTAAGAGTATATGGTGTTGGGAGATCGTCAACACGAACTCCACAGCACCATGATGGCTCCACTGAAGACAGAGAAGTTTGGTATCAAACTTCTCAGCACATTAAACCCGCACTGATGTCAGTGCAGGATTTAATGTACAATGCACGACAGAGGGCATCTTAGACATGCCCCCTGAACCTAACCTACAATCCACGTCTTGTCTGAGGGGCTGCCTAGGCTGCCACACAGCAGACATGTTGCTGGACCCCTGGCTAGAGAGCCATCCGCTCTCCTGGGCCTGCAACAATGCACATCCTGGGCGAGGTGCTAGGTCTCCTCCCCCAGGATGGGCAGGGGAAGCTTCAAAGGCATGTCGCCTTTGTGAGCTTCTCCAGGCCACTTGCTGTACTCAGCAACTGGCCCCTACCAGTTCTAAACCCGTATTCTGGCGGGAAGACTGGCCGTAAACCCCAAGGAAGGACAGGGGGTGTGCCAGCCTCTGCCAACCCCAGTACCCAGGTGGGGGAGGCGAGGTGAAACACATCTCCGGGCTCTCGCCATCTTGAAGATGGGGAGCCCTGCCTAATCAGGACTAGGCCACTGCCCCCCTCCCACAGGAGAGTGGCAGGATAGGGAGTGTACCCACCCCAGGGCAGGCACCCAGTGGTCCCTGCCCTTTACCTAACTGTAACACCCCTAAATTTAGTATTTAGGGGCACCCCGAACCTTCCTTAGATCCAGATTCCGAAACAGCAAAGAAGTTCAAGAAACAAGAAGATCTGCCGTGCAGCTGCTAACAAGAGGAAGACACCAACTGCTTTGGCCCCAGCCCTACCGGCCTGTCGACCCTCGAACCTGCTCCTGCTAAATCCAGGCATCTCCCGTGGCCAGCAACCTCACAAACCCCAGAGGACCTGGCTACCTTGTGACTCTAAGCATTTGGGACTCCCACGAGCAGAGGTACTGCTCAAAGCAAGTAACTGACCCCTGGCAGCAGCCAGGAACCGCGAACCCTGCACACTTTGCACCTGCCAAGCCTGGCCTGTGGTGGAGTGGACAAAGACCCAGAGGACGTCCCCCCGGCGACTGTGACCCCAAATCCAGCACCCAAGGACCCACCTTAGCCTCAGAACCAGGGACCCCTCCAACCGCGACCAGCCGAGGGTAAGATTTCCCGACACCAAAAGGCACCCCTGCACCTGGCGCCCTGCGGCCCCCTGTGCCCAACTCTTGGGGGCCTACCTATCCTCCAACTACCCTACTTACCCCTCGAAGTGGTGGTCACACCTGAAGAATCTTCGTCCCCGAGCTTGCAGCCTTTGTTCGTTTTTGAGCTTCTCCATTGCAATCCATTGAGCGCCCGAAGGCTCAAAAGCACCCTGCACCCAGCCGCCCGAGTGCCCCTGGCAGTGCGATCTCTACTCTACTCTACTTCCCCATTTGCCCTGAGCAACTGACCAGGAGCCCAGCTTCCATAGCCGCGTGGCCTGCTAGCCAGAAGCCACCAACCAAGGGCCCCTTGCCTCCCATAAGATAACATTGGGCATAACTCACTCTGCACTCGGCTGTCCTTGTGCCGTTGAGGGTGTAACAACTGTACTGACCTGACCCTGGGAGACCCCTGAGTCTATGCCCAGAACCTTAACTCTGCCAGTCAAGTACTTACCAAAAGCCGATAACTCTCTTTTCTTCCATAGGGTAACATTGACTGGTTTCACTTGGAAATTCATCTAAGTGTGGAGTTATTAAACTTTAAAATATTCACCTAAAATCAACCAAGTAACGGAAACGAAATTACTCACCTGCTATCAGGAGAGATCCCAGTGCTGGATCTACAAATATTCTTTAAAAATCGCACCAACTGTGAAAACGTAATTACTTACCTGTTTTAGATAGATGTCCCACAGCTGAACCTAGGAGTCTAGCAGTGGATTCCAAAAATAACGAGAACATACTTTACCTGCAACTTGAATTTCCTTCCATAGGATAACATTGCCTGGTTGTTGCTGAAAAAGTGTTGATTTTGCAAACTTACAAATATTCGTTAAAAATCGCCTGTATAACCAAAACACATTCTTTGAACTGTTTACAGGCGGTGCCCCAGTGCTGGATCCAGGATCCAACACTGAGTTAGAAAAAGTAACAATAACCCCACTTACCTGCTAAGTGAAATTCTTCCCATAGGATAACATTGGTGATTCTATGAGAATTTTTTTTTAAGTGGCACCTTTTAGAATACCAAACTATTGCTTAAACATCACTACTGTAACCAAAACGCTTTTACGCAACTGCTTATAGAAACTGTCCCAGGACTGAATCTAGGATCCAGTCTTGTGGTAAGAAAAGTAATCCAAAAAGTAATTTATTGCATTTTCCTAGAAATTCCCATTGAGCTCAATGTATAATTGTGTTTGAAATTGTGTTGCCTATTTCAACAACTGTATCTATTACATCCAAAGTCTATTGAAAAGTATTTATCTAAAGCCTCTCAATCTGAGAAAGTATATTTTGATACCTATTGTTGGTTTTAAAATAAAACAACTACCTATTTTTATACATAAACCATTGGCCTAGAGTTCAGTTCTTGAGTGTGTGAGACCATTTGCTGACTGAGTGGGTACAACAAATGGTTTACACTGTCCTCTGATACTGCCTTACTGCTCAACCAAGGTACCACTTTAGAGAGTAAGATTATATCTAACTTTAGCCTCTGTCAAACCTCTGGGGACTGTGGACTATTTGGGAACAGTATATACAGAGCTACTTTCCTACATTGGAGCCCAGCAAGAGGTACATACTGATTATCCGACGCACCACACTCCTGACTGAGTAGCAGTCCCAGTATGCACACGCGCTGCTACAATGCCACCCCCTGCATTCTGCAAACCCACACCTGAAGCAAAGCCTGCATGGGCAACACTCCTGCCGTGACCTATAAAGTGACTACAGTACCACCTAGCAGCCGCTCGCCACGCTGCACCAGCCTGCAAAGGAATTGAGGTGGCTCCAACGTGACTCAGAAGGCGCAAAAGACAAACTGCCTGGGGATAAAAACGAGCCAGCAATGCCCAGAGAGAACAAAGGGCACACAGCAGCAAAGCATCAGCAGTGCCACCTGGCAGTATGATCGTTACCCCGCCCAGAGCCAAGTACATGACTGCGGAGGAAACAGCTCGATGGGGCCAACACTGTTTACAAAAGTCACATTGCCCGGCATAGATGAAGAGCCCAGAGTGCCACCATGTACTTCATCTCTATACCTACAGCAGCTGGAGCAGCATCCTTCCTAGCACCCTATGCTGTAGCTGTAAGGTAATGAGGCTATAACTGAAGGAGGGAGCAAGGCACGTCTGGAGGCCGTCTCTGGTCTCCGACACTGCACTGCCAGCAAGGATGAACCTGAGTGGCACAGCACGTTCCCCGGTGACCACCCGCTGACACTGCCAGCAACAGCCCAGTCAGCAAGGAAGAGAAATGCCTGGCTGCTCATCCTGCACTGCCTGCAGCAGCAGAACTGTAGAAGTATCTGAGTTTGCTGCCACTTTGCCCTGTATTATTGTGCTATCGGGGAAGAGGGAGAGAAGTGCAAGCCCCCCTATTGCCAACTGGCCACTAATGCTTGACCAACACAATACAGGCTGCCAAGAAGAGTGACACAGAACCCATGTGCGCGGCAGAGTGTTTTAGTGGGAAGAAACTGTGTACTCCAGTACAGAGAGGCTGTACAGTCCAGTGACGGAAGCCCATGAAGCTCAAAGCTACCCAGCCAAGGAAGCGGCCAAGAGTCCAGTGATGCCAAGCAGCAAAACAGCCAAGCCCCATAAAGGCGCAGGTAGAATGTGCACTGCATGTGCAACCCCCAGTAGCTGTTTGGCACCACCACAAGCAAGGAAATTGTGCCACGCCCTCAGTGGTGAATGGACATCACTCCAAGCTAGAAAATGGGATCGCCAAGTGCCAGAAGCAGACGCCTGTGAAAAAGACTAAGCGCACGAGGTCAGAAGTGTGCAGAAGGCTGCATCAGGGAGCCTGACAGCACAGGCAGGAGGCTGGGAGAGAGAGTCCTCTCTGAAGAGAAGAAGCAATGCTGAAACAGGAAGAGACTGCTCCAGTCAGCCGCCCGTGACACAGAATGGCCTGCGTCCGTCCAATGTTGAGCACCTCAGACAAAGTGACCTACCCTGCCACGCATGCCTGAACAGAGGCAGGAGCAAACACCACAACAGCGCAGGCTTGTGGAGCAAGCACTACGCCCTCGAGCACAGAAGATGGAAAGAAGGTAACTCTTTATCCAGGTAGAATAGCACCACGAAGATGCCTTGGGAAGAGATGGGACCTGCAAGAGGTCCACAAGGAAGAGAAGCATGTCCCACCGACAGGACAGACATGTGAGAGGTCTGCAACAAAGAAAAGACACAGTCCTAAGAACCAGACTTGACCAGCGAGATGTCCATGTGGCATGAACATGAGACATGTGGCATGATGCCACATCAGATTGAGGAACCTGGTCGGAAGTAGGGAAGAGTGTGACAGGACGCCACATGGCGAAGGAGAAGAAAAGAGTGGCATGATGCCAAATGGTGAACCACCACCACAGATGCGCAAGAGAAAAGGGAGAAGAGTGCTAGGACTGAGGGCTTGTGCCAGAACCATAGAGGGTATCAATCAACATAAGCCAGCCACCGGGGTAGGAGTAAAAAATAAGTGGCCCTCCCCCATAAGGAAGTTGAGAAGATCTCTGATGTTAGCTACCTGGTTGACCCTGGTGCCACTCAGCAGCCCCAGAGGGCGTTCCGCGTGAACCGGCTTAAGCCATGCCTCAGCAGAGACTCAAAGTCTGCATCTTGGCAATGGAAGAAGAGGCCATGGAAGTGAGTGAGTAGCTTCCAGAGCTTTTGAAGAGTGATTGAAAAAAATGCCTCAGGAGATAGGGTGAAACTCGCCCCTGAGCTGACTCTAGAGCAGTAGAAGGAGTGTACAGCTGAATTGGGGTGATTGGCCCACATCTTTTCTCTGGTTATTTGACAGACTGTTGACCCCCAAAATACAAAAATATGAACGAAAAAATATTGAGGTCCAATATTACAACATTACATATATGTAATATGAAATACCAGGATATTGACTACAAAAATTATAGAGGTAAGTATTTATATATAGTTGTAATTAACATTATGGTAACTTAAAGAAACGTAATACATTTGTAATAAATATATAACATTAAAACAAAAATAAATAAATTATAAAAATACAAATAACAAAAAGATGTAACTTTAACAAATAATATATACAAGTGTAGTATTAAATTCTAAATTTGGATGAATGTATTAATAGTAATTATTCTTATATGAACAATATTTTGTTATTAATTGAACATAAATAATATGAAATATATAATATATATTAATTAAAACAAATTAGAAACATATTACATGTTTATTAAACCATTAAAGAAATATTTTTAAAATATAGGGCCTGATTACGAGTTTGGTGCAGGTGTGCCAGGCTCTCCACCGGCCCAGCTGCCCCAAACATGCGCAAGGACCACTGACCGTATCACGAGTTGAACTCGTGTTACACAAGTTCAACTCGTGATACGGTCGTGGTCCATCGCCTTTTCTATGGCGGTGTCTGGAAAATAGGCACCGCAATGGGAACTGGCAAAAAGATTCCAGCACGGCATGGAAGGAAATGTCCATTCTGTGCTGGAACTTTGGGGGAATACAGACAGGGGGCATGTGTGGTGCCCCTCTGAATGTATCCCAATGGCAGGGAGTATGGTGGCCTTTGTTCCTGCCCTGCCAGCCATTTCATCGCCGGGGTCTGCCATGAAAAGGCTGGCGGTCCAGGAACTCGTCATATGCTGCGTGGGTCTGTGCGAGTCTCCGCTCAGCATATTGGGGCGGTCCACCACCCCTACGACTTTAACAGTCGTAATTCGGCAGATGGTGGACTGCCTGCGCAAGTCTGGTGGTCCAAAGAAAGTCAGACTCGTAATCAAGCCCATAGTGCTAAAGCTAAACATTTATCAAATACTAAAACACACAACAAAATATATAAAATATAATTTTAAATTAAAACACAATAAAATTGAAATTATTTTAAAAAGATATACTTTTAAATAAAATTGTGCTGAAATCCGGAATTAAAAACAAAACAATAGCTAACTCCAATGTAAAAACATTAACCTTGCTGCGCTGCCCTAAAAAAAGTGAAAGGGCAGGAATCCACCATATTTATTTAATACAGTGCATTCCTGTCCTTTCTCCCTGCGCTGGTGCCGTATCGGCAGCCTAGAGCGAGTGTAGGCCCCCTTGCATCATGGTACAAGGATGCCTCTGTTGCATGCAGGATTGTTTTTGTGCAGAAAGGGGCACCTTCCTACACAGAATTAATCCTTAGAGGCGTATTCTTTGTGTGTTTCACAATCCAGCACACATAGAAAGAGGGAACAACTAGAATAAACAACCTTCTCCTCTGTATGCCTCACATTGGGATGCATAAGGAATTGGCGCATCTCCATGTTTCACGATGTTTTCTGGGGCAACGTCAAAATCAATGGGTGTTGGGTGGAAACACCCACCTCAACGCCCATGGAACGAATCCCGGGCGCAGAGTAAGGCAACCAAACGTTTTGCGCTGTGTTGTCTTACTCAAGATTTATGAGGCCACTCAAAGCCATTCAGGGTGGCTTTGAGTGGCTTCATAAATCTGATTAAGAGCCCTGTATCATGCATGTATCACCTTACATGGTGCAAAAGTGTTTCAAGGCTCTCATAAATATGCCCCATAGAGTCTCCAAGCCCAATCTAATAACAGTTAGTGAAAATACATACATGTCGGGCTGATCAAATATACTATTCTAACTCCAGTCCATCAAACATTAAGAAAATTGCAAACATTAGAGGGGCGGTCCATCGGGCCTGAGGGGCCACACCGCCCCACCTTTTGCCCCTCATGAACAGTGTCTGTCAGGCTGAACATAGGTCAGCCTGACAGACACGGTTTATTTTTAGGTCCGAAAGCCAGGAGCCAGACATGCGCTAAGTGCGCAAGCTCTTGGCTGCCTGAGCTGAACTTTGCTGGGCTCAGGAAGTCACAGTTCCTGTGGGTGTGACCTCCTCAGCTCTGCAAAGGTCCCTGAAGCCATCCCCTCAATGACGATGGGTAGCGTCACTGATTGCCTCGCACCTGAGCACTTCAGTTTTAAGCCCTGAAGGGCCCAGGGTCGAGTGTCAATCAGTGACTCTTCATCACAGAGTGAGGTGGGGTCAGCAGTCTTACTGACCCCATCCCACTCTGTGATGACATTGGTACTGCTGCCTTAAGGTCCTATGGTCAGCCAATAAGGAAAGCAGAAGTCCCAACCCTCCTGGGACCTCCGAGGCAGAGCTGCAGGTATGTGTGTGTTTTATTTAAATTAATGTTTGGTGCGTGCGTGTATGTATGAATGTTTGGTAATGAGTTGTGAATGGATGGTTTTGTGTGTGCACGTGTGTGAGTGCATGGCCATGAGTGTGCATGTGTGCGTGTTGTGTGCCGTCCGCCCCCTTCCTCCTAAACTTACCAGCCGCCACTGGCAGTGAGAGTTACTATTCTAACTCTGGTCTAACAAATGTAAGAGAAAGTGTATGCAGTGAAGGTGGAGGGTATGAGGGGGGGATGGTGTGAATATTTGCTGTTTCAAATCAATATTAACTCACCTTGGGGAAAGTGTAAACATTGAGGGGGTGAGATTTACTATTCTATCTTAAATCTTACAAACATTGGGGATAGATCATTTATTAGGACGGGTGAAGATTTACTATTCTAAAGCAAGTCTAACAAACATTGCAAGAGTATTAATATTGAGGGTGAGGGGTTACATTTACAATTCTAACTCCAATTTAGCAAAGGTTGAGGGATTTGTGTGCATTGGGGATGGAGGATGAGGAATAATTAGAATTCTAAATCCAGAGGAAAGTGCATATATTTGTGATGGTCACATTCATGACACTTATAAATGAATTATCCATTAAACAGACTTTAAAAACTTCTGACACATTTATAAAAATACCATAACTGTACAAAAATGTAATTTAATTGAAATGGTAGTTAAAAAATAAACAAATAATTTTTTGTACCCTAAACTCCATAATACAAAAACCTACAAAACTCTCTACAATTTAGATTAATCTATAATAAGTATTTAAATGTAGTTTGTTTTAAAGAAAAAATAAATCAATATTAATTAATATGTATTTTAAAAAACACTTCCTCCCGATACCCTTATAAATCCTATAACCCTAAATTAACTTTTAATACATAATATTAAGCAAATGAAAAAAGAACTAACAATTAAAATATATAACATAATTAAAACAATCAATATTAATTTAAATCAAAGTAAAAACAAACACTACTCACCCAGCCCCAATAAACCCATCAACCTGAAATTAATATTCCATATATAATTAAAAAATATGTTAAATATTTAAACAAATGAGGAAAAATTAAAAGATTTAACACCCCCACAAAAATTTACATTTGCTATATAAATTAAAACAAAAATACACAATCACTCAATAAACACTTCAACCTGAAAAAATTAATGATAATAATTAATATATATATATGTTTATATGATATATATTATCTCTTAAACTAAAAAAGTATTTAATACAATAAAACACCATAATATAAACAAGTAAAGGATATTTTAAACTTACCTTCAACATTTAGGTCCACAATATGTTTGAAGTCACTATATTTTACCACAATATTATGGTCAGCTTTTCTTCTGATATTTTGTTGGCAAACCCTTTTTCCTCATCCCATGATTAACTCCAGTATGTGTGTATGACGTAGAAACTGTGGGCAGTGGCCAGTGAAAACCGAACTTTACAGAATGTAAGGCCAGGTTCAGCACAGCATAAAAGCTAAGATGACCAAGATGATGGATGTGGGAGTCACTGAGTGTTCCCACAGTCCAGGGGCCAGTACTGTGGTACTGCTCCCTAAGCTTAAGATTACTGAACCTCTGATTTCGGCTATAATATTGAGTTCTCAATACCATTATAACAAGCATTTGCAATGCAATAGGTCTCGCATTTACGCAAGTTTGAGCTACTGGCATTGTAAATGACAATGCCTTTTATTTATGTTTCGGGTTTCAAAACATAAAACATAAAAAAGGCATTGTAATTTACAATACTAAGACCTATTGCAATAAAGGACCTTCTCGACCACTTGTTAGATTGTAAATATCTGAGAGAGAGACCGGCCTGCGACATCTTCAAAGTAGTGATAAATATTGCAGTGAAGAAGATGTGTGAGTGTTGTAAATTACACAGACACAAAGTGTAAAGTGAGAGTTACATATGATCTGAGCTATAAACACTAACAAAGTGCTCCAACACCTTTTGCTCTGTGATTACACTGTTGCGGCTAGAGCGGGTGGGGGGCTATTTCCAGCCCTCTCCGTGATTTGAGTGTGCAGTGTGGCATTGCGTAATGTCATTGCTATCATTGGCCTAATAAAAAACACTCCAGCTGTAGTAGGGCAGGCTGTGCCTTAGGGCAGGCATGGAGGGAGGGAGGGATGGTCTCGGCTGCACCTACGGCCTTGTACAGTGCCCCTGCTATTACTAGTGAGTCAGAGGTGCTGAGGTGGTGGTATTCGCAGTGGTGATATTGGTGGTGGTGGTATTGGTGGTGGTGGTATCGGTACTGGTGGTGCTTGTCTTGGTAGTGGTGGTGGTGGTGATGGTATTGGTGGTGGTGGTACTGGTATTGGTGGTGGTATTGATATTGGTGGTGGTATTAGTGGTGGTATTGGTGGTGGGGTATTGGTGGTGGTATTGGTGGTGGTATTGGTGGTGGTATTGGTGGGGTATTGGTGGTGGTACTGGTGGTGGTATTGGTGGTTGTGGTATTGGTGGTGGTGGTATAAGTGGTGGTATTGGTGGTTGTGGTATTGGTGGTGGTATTGGTGGTGGTGGTATTGGTGGTGTTGGTGGTGGTGGTGTTGTTTTTAATAAAACAGGCTTTTGAAAACAACCCGTCAGGTGGCTTAGTGCAGATGACATGTAACACAGATGTGCTGTTGTCAGCTTCAGCCCATTAGCACACGATTATGTGTTACCTGGAATTCACATGATTTCATTTGCTAATCATTTCTAAATTCTTTTTACTTTGGCGGGGGGGGGGGGGGGGTTGAAACAGACACAAGATAATGCAGGGTTAAAGTGATTGAAAGCAAGCGCCCCTGTTACGGGCGGCCCTGTTGCTTAAAAAAACACAAGTGGTTTCAGCTGAAGCAGCGCATGTCCGGCCTGCAGTAAGGGAAACTCAAATAATTAAATAGTGCTTACAACCGAAGTAAAGGGACCAGTAGCCATGGGAGGTTAAAAATGAAGACCAGGCTGTACTAAGGAGGGACTAATAAGCCTATTAACGAATCCGAAGGCAGCATTTACGAAAGACAATGATACAAGCCAATGAAAAACAGGGGAGGAGAGTGGGTGCGGCTTCTCTCCCATACTCTACTACAGCAGTCTCGCAGAGCGATCAGCGCATGCGCGCTCACTAGGCTCAACCTAAAAATGGATGGCCCTCTTAGCCCCTATGCTGATGAGCAGCTGGACAGCCTGAGCACAGCCATGTACCTGAGAACATTTGATTGGACCCCAGGCTACTAACAAATTGCTCTTGCACCTGGTGCCAGGGAGAAGATAACATTCTCCACTCCATAGGGAGGTATGCCCTCTGGAGTAAAGGATACTCCTGCCACTTTCAAGGACCTGGTCAACTATGTGTTGTTTGGCCTGGAACTTTCTGTATGGTCTCACGTGACAACATTACTGTCTTTAGCAGTTCGTGTATGGATCACTTGAAGCACCCAACCTCCCTCCAGACATGTGCTTGCCCACTTCCAACTCCATCCTTTCATTCTTTTACCCTTTCCTTCCACAATACCTTCGCCTCCAACATTTCATCACTCCACCAATATTTCCCTGTCCCTTCATGTATTCTCCTCTCCCGACACTCTGAGATGGCTAAATGCTGTTGTGTGTGCTTGCACTTTTCCTGAGCTGGGAAACCTCCTGCCCTCTCCACCATCCATCCTTCTTCATGGAAGTGACTGTAATTTCTCCACTGTCAGGAATGCTGGATTCACACACCTTTAATTACACCATTGTATCAGCATTAGCAGCAGCTGCTCAGAAACTAAAACACACTCCAGAAAGCATGCATAGATTGTAGCTAGACAGTCATGCACACCCACACATCTATTCCCGCTCACATGCACACACACATCTGCATCTTCACACATGCACACTGTCGTACACATACACACTATTCCGCTGATCTTATTAGTTTCATTTTTTATACCCTGATATATTGCCTCTTGGCAAGGGATGTCTTATTTATTACTCTTCTTCATTTCCCCTTTTTCCTCCTCTCTGGCCCTCATTCCCGATCTTCTCCTGCACGTGAAGCCCATGAACTTTAGAGATAGTTTCAGACTTCTTGCACCCTTTTTTACTCAATTTCTGCTCTGCTCTTGCTAACACAATGCTATTTTACACCAAACTACAGTGTTTTTCTTATTGTGGTTTACCATCAGGTCCCTGGTAACAAGGACTAGTTTGCTTCAAAGTTGCCCAATATGTTTTTACTCTCCTGCTAGCATGCATCAGAATTATATTCCTGATTAACTTCAACCTGGAAGAAAATCGGCCTCTTCACCTTGCCCATGGCTTGGTGCAGTCTTAAAATGCACCGGGCCTTATTTTTGCTCTTGAGGCTGCAGGGGAGCAGAATGATTTCATGCAGCTGACCTGGTCTTACCAAGTCACTTTTCACTTTGACCTTCTTTTACCGTCTCCTTCTTGATTGTGGCATC
This sequence comes from Triturus cristatus, assembly GCF_964204655.1. Lineage (NCBI taxonomy): Eukaryota > Metazoa > Chordata > Amphibia > Caudata > Salamandridae > Triturus > Triturus cristatus. The sequence continues at coordinate 294,076,802 of NC_140583.1, read as the reverse complement.
CAAGAGTTCCTTGCTCTACACTGATCCAAGACTGACCCAGAAGTTTTAACAAACCGTCCTAATGATAAATCTTTTCTTCTAAACTCAGTTTGTTCTTATTTTACAACATGGATGTCAAATGCTACTTCGAAGAAGTGTTGCCAAAAAGTTGTCTCTTCTTGTAGCAAATCTGCTCTATATTGTAATTCTCATCTTGTGATCTATAAAACGTCCATGGATGAAGTCGAATATAGATAAAGCCATTCCATAGTCCAGTCAGGGAGCTCTGTAAAATAAATCTTTGCTCATATGTGTGACCTTTCTGTTTGACAAGAACCAACTAATATTCTGATAGGCTCTCTAGCAGTACAAAATAGAGAAAAAGAAAATCTCTGAATAATTGTCTTGACTCGTTGCACTCTCAACAAGTGTACCTCAGCCACTCGAGTTATAATTAAACCTCTATGGTTTTGGACAAGCAGTGTAGTTAATAAATCAATTAACTGGATCATTTGCTTTTCTAACTTACCAAGGGTCATATTATCAACGGCCAGCGATAATTATCGCTGGCCGTACATAGCGATAGAAATATTATCGCCGGCTATCGCTGAATATTATCGCCATGATAACGCTATATTTACAACGCATAGCGCTATGGCGATAATATTTCAGCGATAGCGGTGTTTTCAATGGAACATCGCTGGTTTTCCAGCGATGTTCCATTGAAAACAGCGATAACATTGCTGATAGGACCCTGTGGTCCTATCAGCATAATCCATCTCCCATTAAAAGAATGCCTTAGTCAGGAATTTAACAGACGTTAAATTCCTGAGTTAAGGCTGAGGAAGCGCGATTTTTTTAATCACTGTAACTCCTTGTTAATATCGCGAAGCTGCCTTCACGATATTAACATGTGTTGTTTTTCCAGCCACGCCTTCTTTGCATCTCATTAGCGATGCGGGGCGAGGCTGTGAAAAAACGGGCTCTACATCAAGGAAACACGGGCTAGCGTGTCCTTGATGATATTGCGATATAATTATCGCCGCATTTCGCCCAAAAACGGACGCTAAAGCGGTGATAATTATATCGCCAGCCCTTGCTAATATGCCCCCAATTTACCTAGAATTATGCACATTACTCACCTTGCCCACTTTGTTCCTGTCACTCTACATCTGTTTTGTTGCCCTATTAGGAACCTTAATCCAGGTTCTCCTCTGGACCCATGACTGGTTGAAATATTTAAACTCTTAGTCATATTGATGCCTCTGCCTCAACATATATTATGAAACCCTCCCAATTGAGGTACCAATATGAGAGCATTTGTGTCCTCCTCTGCCTAAAAAGTAATATTTTCATCTCTCATACCATAACCATATAGCACCTTGTCTCCTCCCAAAGCTGTTTCTAAACTCTTAGAGTCTAGCCCTCTCTCAGTTATGAGAAATTCGTACAGACTTCCATTTGTCTAGGTGGCTTCCAGGTTGGCAGTCCTCCTCTCTATGTCACTGATACAGTGTGGCTGTCCTAATGATATTAGGATGATACCCAACGCCGGCATTCCAGGTGAACCAATATAGTACTTATTTGTGGGCTTGCCAGTACCTCACAGGGCATGTGCTCATATCACTCCTGAGTGGCCAATGTATCAGTTCCAGGTGGCATAGCAGTGACTCCATATGTTCTGCTTGGAGGCCCTAATTTGCTTATAGGAGGCTCCAAGGTCTGCCCCGGTACAGGACACACATCATCCAAAACCCTTCTAATCATACACTCTGAATGTTTGCCTAGTAACCTAATGCAAACGGAAGCCCTTTGCAGCCTTACGAATGCTGCAGGACAATGCAATGCAATTCTGTCCTGTTTCGACTACAGGGATTTTATGGTATGACCGGAGGCTAGCAATATGCATTCTCTTTTGTTTACTACATCCAAGCAACAAACACTTCAAAGATCCAATTTAGAACACTGTATGACTCAGAACAAGAAAACCAGAACATTCAGTCTATATAACCCCTTAATAATACATCTTCTCCCTCTTTTGTTTGCTGCTTCTGAGCAGATAGGTACATTCACTTATAAATGACTCAGGTTGAGAGTGGTATAGATTGTGAGTTTGTAAAAAAGGGTAATTCAATTTATGGATTTTAAGAGAATGTGTGAATTTAATTAGTGATTAATGTTAAGTTACTTCATTTAGGAAATGGTTTAATAAAAAAGGTTGTTTCATATAATTATCAAGGTTAATATGGATAATAGACAAGTTATGTGAGTAAAATGTTTATTACTTGAGTTTTAAGATAAACTACGCTTTAAATCCCTGAGATATTTACTAAATGAACAACAATACCGTTGTGTGGCAGGATTATTTGAAAGGTGCGTCGCCCTCTGACTCTGCTATGCGCGATGAAGTGAGGGTAAGTCTGCCCATGCTGGCTTCAATAGGAACTAGAGAGCCGACAGCAATCTTTAGTAAAGGCATGCTCCACTTTCAGGTTATTTTTAAAAGGAATTAAGCCTTGTTTTTAAAGGGTTAGAACGTTAGAGGAAAGACCTAAAGATGGCTTAACAATTGGGAAAAATCATTACAGATTCATGAAGTATGCACTGGGGATCATATATTAACACAGTGAGGACAGTTGGAGGCTGAATATTAAGGAGGAAGTAAAGGTTGAGAAGTAAATATAAAGATAATTTGAGTGAGGTATTAATTGAAAGAACTAAGGGGCATATTATCAAGAAACGGCATTAAAATTATCGCCGCTTTAGCGGCAGGAAACTGCCGCTAAAGCAGCGATAATAGGATTGATAATATGCAGCAGAGAATTCCAATAGAAGCCCGTGTTGACACCAGAACATGGGCTTCTATTGGAATTCTCAAGGGCATATTATCAAGCCCATTATCGCCGCTTTAGCGGCAGTTTTCTGCCGCTAAAGCGGCGATAATTTTAACGCCGTGCTTGATAATATGCCCCTAAGTGTAGGAAAATAGGATCTGCTTCTGAGGTTACCCCCACTTTTTGCCTTGTGCTAAGCTGTATTTGACTAGTCTCACTGGGATCCTGCTAATCTTCACCCCAGTCTATCTGCTTTCTCCCATATTATTGTGTTCAGTACTTAGGTACATCCCAGATTGGATACTGGGGTACACTTATAAGTCCCTAGTATATGGTACTAAGTTCCCCAGGGCATAGGTACCCCAGAGGTCTCCCATGGGCTGAAGCATGTATATGCCACCCATGAGAGACCATTCAAAATGGAACTACAGGCCTGCCATTGCAGCCTGTGTAAGCTGATGCTAGCACCACTTACTAAAAATATAGGTTTCCTATATCTAGGGCCCCAGCACTTAAAACCTATAAGTCACCCCTATAGCAGACATTTGCAATCCTGAAGTCAGGGTGCTTAGTTCTAAGTGAGAGGGTGCTCCTGCATGAGCTGGACACCCCTGCAGCCTACAGAGTCCATGCTCCCAGGTTGTCAGTGAAGCAGCCATATACTATACAGAGGGGCACCGTGTAATTACGCAATCACCATCTCGAAAAGGGCTGCAACAAATGCTATGATGTTTGGTATCAAACATGTTGGAGTCATACCCCCACACCGTAAACGGTGTGGAAGGTATGATTCCAAGAACTGGAAGAGCCCTCAGTGAAGCTCTCACTGTTCCGGGTACCAGCCTTCTTAACCCGGACAGCACAAAACGGTTGCTGCCAACCAGAGACACGATTCTGCCCACCTGCTGCTGAGCCAAGCTTGAGCAGGGCTAGGTCAGAACAATATTGCCACCACCTTCCAGAAGGAATTTAGTGTATTGGGGCAGGGTGGATGCGCTTGCCAACACCACTCAGTCTGCATCAGGGGGACATTTGGTGTCCCCTTGTGTAGTACAGTTCAATTGTCAGAACCAGCTTTTGCATCAGTACCTGGTGGACTCAGATCTGACTTCTCCACAAGAATTGGGAAAGAAGGCAGATAAATGGGTAAGAAACAGAGGTAAGTAGAAAAATCAGGGCAATGGTGGTGACCAGAAGACACATGATTCTTCTAAAACTCAAGATAAGGGTGGAGACAAGGGCAAAGATAAAAGAAAGTTTCAAAAAGGCCCCCAAACACCTGCATCTTGGAGAGAGTCACAAACAGCCAAGAAAGTCAAGATGGCCAAGTTCAACCACTCCAGGCCATAATGGAATGGGTTCCACCAACTACCCAGACTGAGGTCAGAGGTTTCTTGGGCCTGGCTGGGTACTACAGAAGATTTGTAATAGGATATGGGTCCATAGTGACTCCCTTGAATGATCTTACATTATAGAAAATTCCCAAGAATGTTCAGTGGACAGTTAGCTGTCAGAAGGCATTTGATGACCTTAAGCAGGCCAAGGGCACTGCTCCCATTCTGCAAAGTTCTGACTACTATAAAACATTAATTGGCCAAACAGATGCATCTGAGTTGGGGGTAGGATCAATCAGTAGCTTTTATCAGCAGAAGGATGACCCCCCAGAGAGAAACATTGGTCAGCTATTGAGAGGGAGCCCTTTGCTGTGGTCTGGGCCCTGAAGAAGCTGAGGCCATACTTGTTTGGCACTCATTCATTGTTCAGACAGACCATAAGCCCCTCTTATGGCGTAAACAGATGAAGGGTGAAAACCCCAAACTTTTGAGGAGGTCTATTTCCCTGCAATGGATGGACTATACAGTAGAACATAGACCTGGGAGAAACCATGCCAATGCAGATGGACTCTCCGGATATTTCCACTTAGAAAATGAAGACTCAACTGGGCAAGGTTAGTCTCATCTCCTTACGTTTGGGGGTTGTGTAGGAAAGTAGGATCTGCTTCTATGGTTACCCCCACTTTTGCCTAGTGCTAAGCTATATTTGACTATTCTGACTGGGATCCTGATAATCAGGACCCCAGTCTATCAGCTTTCTCCCTAAATTGTTGTGTTTAGGACTCAGGCACATCCCAGATTGGATACTGGGGCACCCTTATCAGTCCCTAGTATATGGTATTAAGGTACCCAGGGCATAGATACCCCAAAGGGCCCCCATGGGCTCAAGCATGCATTATGCCACCCATGATAGACCATTCAAAATGGAACTACATGCCTGTGTTTGCTGGTGCTACCACCACCAACTAAAGAAATAGGTTTCCTATATCTAGGGTCACTGCACTTAAAACCTATAAGTCACCCCTATAGCAGGCCTTTGCAATCCTGAAGGCAGGGGGCTTGGTTATAAGTGAGAGGGTGCTCCTGCATGAGCAGGACACCCCTACAGCCTACAGAGTCCCTTCTACTGGGTTGTCAGTGAAGCAGCCATATACTAAATAGAGGGGCACCGCGTAATTACGCAATGACCATCTTGAAAACGGCTTCAACAAATCCTATCATGTTTGATATCAAACATGTTGGAATCATATGCCCACACTGTAAATGGAATGGGAGGAATGATTCCAAGCACTGGAAGAGCCCTCTGTTAGGCTCTCAGTGTTCCCGGTACCAGCCTTCTTGACCTGGACAGCACAAAATTGTTGCTGCCGACCAGAGACACGATTCTGCCCTCCTGCTGTAGAGCCAAGCTCAAGCAGGAAAAGGCACACTATAGGCATCTTGTCACAGGGAGGTGTGACCACCTCACAGACAGGATTTAGTGTATTGGGGCAGGGTGGGTGCACTTGCCGGCATCACTCAGTCTGCATGAGGGGCACATTTTGTGTCCCCATGCATAGTCCAGTTGAAACCAGTCCTGGGAGCAGTTGGCTCCTGCTCTGGCGGGAAACTGGACAAAGAACATGGGAATAACCTCCTCTCTGTCCAGACCCTCCCCTGGGAGGGTCCCCTGAATCATCCAAACCTTTCCCTAGGGAACTTAAGGACTTACCTTGGTGTAGGACCCTAGATTCGTCGTGGGATAGGATTCAGATCAGACACCACTTCTTCTACCGTCTGGGCACTCTTGACTTCGCAGGACTTCGTTTGGGCTTGACTTTGTCTTCCTTCCAGTCTGCTGCATTGTCTATACCTGTGCACCATACAGGAACCTTCCAAGGCCTGTGGGCATCACAAGGATCTGCAGGAATATCCCTTGGAGTAAAGGAGTCACTCCCCTGCATTCGCAGGCACCACAACTAAGTCAACCAGTCTGCTGATCCTGAGCGCCTCCAGGCTCCGTAAGGTTCTGCAACACAGGTGGTGGTCTTCGACAGCTCCCAAGACCTGCCCTGCCCTCTCACAAAGTTTGAGGCCAGTATCCCTCGTGGGGGATGCAATAATCAAACCCCTGTGCACCGCATCAACTTGCAGTTGCAAAGGCTTGTTGGCTTCCTTCCAAGACAATCTTCGGGTTCCAAGTAGCCCTGACATCAGGCATCTCCAGAGACCAGAATCTTCAGCCACACCGCATTGTTGTGCACCATGGTCTGCATCTTTTGGTGAGCTGCTTGAGGTCCTCTCGCGACTCCAGAGCCTCCGGCCAATCAGCATGGCTGAAGAACAGAGGACAAATGGGGAGGAAAGCCTACGGGAGATTGTGAGGCAGGAAATAAAGGACTCTATGCAAGAAATTATGAAATGTATACTTCAAGGCAGTAAGAAAAGAAAAATAATAGGAAATGAAGAGGAAGAGTTTTGGTCTCTTTCTGATGAGGAGGATTACATTAATAAAGGTCCACGGGGTAAAAGTCTTAAGAAAAAGAGACACATGTCATTAGAAGAGGAGTCCTAAGCCACTTACAGAGAAAAAGTGTCCTTGACAGCATGGTGAGATGGCAGGACTTCTCTGCAAATGATGGAGTACTGGAGCATACCAATATAGCGGAAACGACTGGAGATTAGGATGATTTGGACACAGAGAATTTATGAGAGAATGAGTTTGTGGATTTTGATGATGTTAAGGCTGACACAGGGAAGCCAGTCAATGACCCATTAGGGCAAAAAAAATGTGATTCAAAGGATGTGAGACATCCAAAAAGTTTGGATTGGGGCCAATGAAACATGTGGCAGATTATATTAAACAGAGGATTAGAAGACCTTTAGAGCAAGAAGAAAGAAAAGTGATGAGGGCAGAATGCTCAAGACCTGGTATAGGAGAAAAAGAGACCATGACTCCTAATTTGGATGCTGAATTAATTATATATTCATTCAAACTTGGAAGGTATCCAAGGAAAGGTTTAGCGAGTGCTTTAAAGCAATGCAAGGATAAGTTGCTGGATGTGATGAGTCCGTTGGCACGTATTTTTAGTTTGTGAGACGAGGCCTATGCCAATGGGAGTGACATGAATATTGAGCTCCTGAGAGGTTGAAGTCAGAGGCCAATTTTCTCTCTAGGGAATACAAACGCCAGTCTGATTGTAAAAAGAAGAGAAGTAGTTTAATGCTCATAAGTCCAAAATGGAGTGATTTAGCGTGAAAAGAATCCTCTCAGGAGGCTAAAGGTTGATTGTTTGGAGAAGGGTTGGTAAAATCCCTAGGTAAATTTGTCTCCGCTTTTCCTGCTTTGGATAAAGCTAAAACATTTATGAAGAAGATTCACAGTGGAAATCATTTATATGGGAGGGCTGGAAGGAGACTGCAAACTTTCCGCCAAGGGAATTTTAGGGCCCAGTATAATCAAGGAAGAGGAGTTTATAGGGGTTACCAATTCGGTGGAGGATTTTATCTGCAAAGAAGTAGAGGCGGAATAACAATTATGTCTAGAGGGAGAGGTCAACAAACTACTGCACCACAAGGTGAGTATGAGGAATATTACTGGTTCTTTCCAAGAAAAGGTCGGCGGAAGGTTGAGACATTTCACAAAGGAATGGGAGTTAATTTCTCAAGATCCAAGGGTGATTGCAGCGATAAAAAGATATGTAACAGAGTTCGAAAAGGAGCCCTTTCAAGCAGGAGAACAAAGAATTAAATCTTAAAAGTATTTAATCAAGAACGGAAACAGATTGTAGAGAAAGAAATAAGGGCCTGGTTACGAGTTCGGCAGTCCTGGGACCGCTGAACCTGTGGTAGTGGTTCGACGATCGCAGCACTGTTGGACTGCCTGCAGTATTAAAACTATGGCGGTCGGACGGCCACAAGATGCTGACACTGCCGGTATCAAAGATCACGCTGGGCCGGCAGTCTTTATCTGGCGGGAATATGCACCGCCAAGCATATTCCAAGTTGCCTCACCACCACCACTTTCATGGCGGTGCAACCGCCATGAAAATGGTTGCGGTGAGGCAACAAAGGGGGCCCAACTGCCATGTAGGGGGACACATGTAGTGCCCCCCAGTGTGTCGTGCAGGAAGGTGCAGTCTGCGCTCTGAGAGCGGCGGTCTGCCTGATAGGCTGTTTTATGAGCCTAACAGACCACAGCTCTCAGACTGCCACATGACTGCCCGTCAGACCAAGATAAAACTCCTGATCTGGTGGACGGTCACACCACGGATATGGTGGTCCCCCAGCGGACGGCGCATTGCACTGTCCGCGGCGGGATGGTCAAACTCATAATCTGGCCCTTGGTCTAGTATTTGAGAAAGAGGCTGTTATAAAGATAATTGAAGAAGAAAAGAGTTTTGGGAGTACCTTTTTTTGGTGGAGAAAAAAGACAAAGGTTGGAGACCAGTAATACATCTCAGGGTTCTGAATCGTTTTGTATCTTACAAACATTCCAAAATAGAGGGTGTGCATATGTTGAGAGTTGTTTTGCAGATACTGGATTGGATCTGAAAGATGGTTATTTTTCAGTACTTATCAACAGCAGAGGTCAGTGTTATCTTCAGCTCAGGCGGGAAGGTCAGTTGTACCATTTCCAGTGTCTGCTGTTTGGACTTTCGTCAGCACCATGGTGTAGGATTCTTACAGGAATGGGGTGTAAGAATGATTATATATTTGGATTACATTCTTATCATGAGTCAGAATGTGGAGATTTTATAAGCGCGTTTGTCCTTAGTGAAGGACCTTTTGAAAATATTGGGTTTCATTGTCAATCAGAAGAAATCAAATCTTCACTCTTCACAAACAGTGGAGTTTTTAGAATTTGTTATAGACACAGTGCAAGTCCAATTGCAGTTGCTAGAAAGGAAGATAAGTATGATAAGACATAAAGTAAGACAACTGAGGAAAATGAAGGAGGTGACCCTAAGAGATCTTGAAATTGTCCCTGGTCTTCTTTCTTCTTCAATGTAAGCTGTATTTCCAGGTCAGAAAGCGGGTTTACCATAGTATCTGTGAGATGCTGACAAGGTACAGATGGTGGAGGAAGTTGACATGTTGGTTAGAAACGTGGATGCATGGAATGGTGGAACATTTATTGGAACAAGTCCAAATTTTGTATTGGAATCGGATGCGAGCAGTTCCGGATGGGAAGCAATGTGTATGACTCAGGAAACTGGAGCGAGATGTTGGGGGAAGGAGAGGAAAGAACATATAAACTCCTTTGAAATGACTGCAGGACAGTTTGCTCTTCACAGTTTCAAGGACAAGTTAAAAGGAAGGTCAGTTTTATTAAAAATAGACAATGTAACAGTAGTAACCTACATAAACAAGTTAAGAGGAAGCAGTTCAAAGAAACTATCAGAGATTGCGAAAGAGATATGGGATTTTTGTCTGAAGAAGATACATGTGTTCGCTCAGTACTAACCAAGGAAGGATAATATAGTGGCAGATTGGAACTCGAGGAGTCTGAAAGATTGTAATGAGTGGATGATGAGGACAGAATTTTTCAAAAGATAAAGTCATGTCTAGGAACTATAGAGGTGGATTTGTTTGCTTCCTGATTAACATATGAAAAGAAGAAATATTTAAGCTGGTGTCCACATCCAGAAGCAATTGTGGAGGATGCGTTTACTCAAAGTTGGGTAGATCTGAAAGGTTATGCTTTTCTACCTTTTGCTATGATACAGAGGGTGTTGGTCCAGTTGAGGACACAGAAGTGTCGGATAATATAGGTGACACCCTTTTGGGTAAAGCAAGTTTGGTTTCTATCAGTGTTGGAGCTGGTGGTAGACGTGCCTCTTTTGATTCAGTCATGCAAAAGATGATAATAGAAGGCAAGGAAAATGCTCTAGTGGAGTCGGATTTGCTCAACCTTCTAGTGTGGAAGATATCAGGCGATCAAGAAAATTTGAAGGGCTTTCTGGAGAGGCTTCAGAACTGCTCAATGAGTCATTGACACCAGGAACAAAGAAGAGATATAAGGGGGCATGTCATTTTTGGGTACATTGGTGCATGGAAAGGGATTTGGTTCCTGTGGAGGCTGAAGAGGTAGAGTAGCACGTGTTTTGCAGGGGTGGTTTTCAATTGGATTTCCAAAGGACTGTTAATTTTTACAGGTCAGCTATTGCAGTAGGGCATTCTTTGGTGCATGATTCATCTATTGGGAAAAGTCTTTTGATCCGCATAATTTAAAAGGAATTTGCCACCTATGACTCACTATGAAAGTGGGATGTTAATGTAGTTTTAAGAATGTTTGAGTCTTGGCCATTGAATAGATATTTAGGTTTAAGATAACTAACATGGAAGTTAGCAACTTGGTCTTGTTTAGTTTCTTTTAGGAGAGTATCTGATGTTCAGGCATTAGATATTTCCAGTAAGTTTTACCAGCTGGAAGGAATATTTTTTTAGGTGTGGAGAAGGACAAAGACTATGTCAGAATCAATAATCTGTCCAAAATTTTAGAGTTCTCCATCCTTTTGTGTGGTAAACTTTGAAGGAGTATGAGTCATGAGTGCAGGAATGCAGAAAGGATGGTGTAAGTCAATTGTTAATATCATATGTAAAACCTTATACCTCTAGCTACAATTGAAAGGTAAAGGAAGTTATGAAGGAATCTGGTGTGAATGTTGAAAGATTTAAATCAAGTTCAGTGAGCGGCACTATGGCTTTCATAGTTTTTACAGTAGAAGGATGTTTGAAAGAGGTGATGAAAGCCGCAGATTGGGCAAATGCTCAGATTTTTTCATAAATTCTATTTTAAACCTGTGTAGCATGTTTCAAGTTATGAATATAGAGACTCTGAAATGCATAATGCTAGCCTCCTGTCTTGCCAAAAAAGCTGATTCCTCATAGCTTTGGTGGATGGAGAATCCTTATTTTATTAAAGACAAGGAGGCTAGCATTATCCCTCCCTCCCTTTCCAAGAATATGAGAAACAATTGGAAGGGAGTAACTGGAATTTGTAAACTTAAGAGAAGTAGTTAGAAGATTCCATTGAAATGCTGTCAAAATATGGTAGAATTAGAGTATTTAGAGTATTTTTGAAAGTGTTGATGCAATATTTGGATGAGACATGTTTGCATTTTTTATCGTTTTTTTCATAATCTGTTTTTATTGGCATTTAGTTATTACACTGTAATTATACGTGAAAGAGCAGGAGCTTCCACCCCAATTACACAGTGGTTTACTTCTTAGGATTTTAGCCTTACTACTATAAGCGCAGTACCGGTATCCGGCCAGTTAGTTGCCAACTAAGTTAGTCAAGGACCCAAGGTTCATTATACATTCATTTAGTAGAACTTTGGGTTATAGTGAACTTCTGATTACATGGGATAATACATCCTACCGGATTCAGTCCGTAAGGGAACATATTTGTACATCAATATCCTTAGCTGCTCCATAGAATTCTGGTTAGTAATGATAGTAGATACAAAAATGCTGTTGATAGCAATCTTAGTATTTAAACATGTAAGCAATTATAACAGAACGAAAATAGAAAAAAAACACAGGATCACCCGGTGGGCATAGTGGAGTTAGCTATGAGGTAGATTGTGGCAAGAGGTCTAACAAGTGTGTGTAGTGCCTTGCTGGGGGAGGAGTTTGTGGGAGGTGTTATTACATTTTGTCGGCTCAAGGAGGCCGCCTCCTATCTAGCAGAGACTACTCATCTAGGGAACTCTACAGTGCGGTAAATTTTGTGTTAGTTATCACATTGTCTGTGGTGGCATCATGATGGTTGTCCCAGGCTCAGAGCACCACCGCCCAAAGGGCCAGCGGACGGCACCTTATTCCCCAGGCATCCTCCGTAAGTAGGGCGCTCACCTCTGCTCTGGACCATGTATTGACATCCCTTTCCCAAGCGTTGGCTACGGGGCCCACCCTGGTCATCCATTTCAGAGCTGTGCGCCATTTCGCTAGGATCAATGCAAGATTCATGAATTTAGTGCCCACTCTATGTGCTTTGGGTCTGAGGAATAATCCCAGTAGGCAAACCTCTGCCGCACAAGGGAGAGAGCACTCCAGTACCCCATTGAGCATGGCAATTCCAGCCACCCAAAAATCCTGTAACTTTGGGCAGTCCCACGTCATATGCGTAAACCTGGCGTCCAGTTCCTCGCATCTCAGACATGCCTGTGGTGCACCTCCATACATAACTGTAATCGAAGGTGGCCCAGGTATGTCATATGTAGGTAGTTGAATTGGATATATATGAAGCTGGCATTTCTGGAAACACGCCTAGGGCTCTCCATGGACTTATTCCACTCTGCGTCTGCCTGGTCCCTGCCCAGTAGCAGCGCCCACCTTTGCCGGGTCCCGGTCAGCGGTTTCATGATCATTTCAAGTTGTGCTCTGTAGAGCCACTTTACAAGGTGTTGTGTCGAGTGTAGAGTCACCAGTGCTTGTAGTACGCCAGGGCTATCTACTCCCGGGCCATAGATCCCTATATGTCCTGAACATGGCATTGTATGTCAAAAACTGGCCCGGAGGCAGGCCACACTGATCTATGAGGTCATTCAGTGGAAGAAGTTCCCCAAGTTGGAAGCCATCACTCACTGTTTGGAGACTGGCCATTGTCCTGTCAGCCAGCTGTTTGCTCGTAAATGTGTCAGTCCAACCAGTGGCAAGACTGGAGCATAAAGAGGTGCTAAAAGCATGCACCATACACGCCTCTTCCAGCATTGTAGTGCACCTTCAGTAATATTCCTGGAGTGGGCATAACAATCTTTGAGTTAAGGAGCTTCACCAGAAAGAGTACCTGGTTGTCAGCCAATCCAATAGGGCCCAACAGTTCAACGTCTCTACCATCTAGCAAATGGTCCAACCACTGAAGCTGGGCGGCCATGCCTCTTTTATTAGTTGATTTGTTTTGTGGCACACTCTTAAGGAACAGTTTTGGATTAAAGGGAAGATGAGGAGGACTGAATAAACAGAGAGCAGTGCCAAAAGAGGGAGAAGATGGAATTTCAATGGATTATATAGACTGAATGTTCTGGTTTACATGTTATGAGTCACACAATGTTCTAAATTGCATCTTTGAAGTGTTTTCTGCTTGGAAGTAGTAAATAAAAGTTAATGCAGAATGATAGCCTCCTGGGGCCCGATTCACAGAAGTAATCTGAGACAAAATCCTAAACTGACTACTTTTGGTATTCACAGAAGGCATTTAGTAGTAGTAAAGTTAGGATTTTGTCATAAGTCTATCTTAAGTCTGTCTTAAGTCTGTCCTAAGTTTGTCTTAAGTTTGTCTTAAGTCTGTCTTAAGTTTGTCTTAAATCTGTCTTAAGTCTGTCTTAAGTCAAACTTAAGACAAAATCCTAACTTTACTACTAATAAATGCCTTCTGTGAATACCAAAAGTAGTAAGTTTAGGATTTTGTCTCAGATTCGTTCTGTGAATCAGCCCCTGGTCGTTAATAAAATCACGCGTCTCCATCCATTAAAGCTATGAGAAATGGCATTCACTTCTAATGGGCTTGCAATGTTCTTTCTGGCTAACCTTCAGATAGACCACTTCACTTTAGCTTGCCATCTGGAGGTTGAGGGGATGAGTGGCTGGGGGGTTCAAGGTGTGTCTCTGCCTCTTCCCTCTTACCTCACCTTTACTCGCTTCCAGTGGCAAAAAAAGAATTCTAAGATTCTCTGTGTTCACATCCTCAGTTCATGATGCATAAACTTAAACAAAATGGTTACTTACCAGTAGGAGTAGTTTTGCAGCTTGAAGAGTTTTCTGGATTCACATGCTGTGCATCATTCCGCTATCTAGTGGTTTGATCCGGAATTGTCCTTTGTTTTTTTTCTTCTTGTTTTGGTCGCTGTTGACCACCATTTGGTGTCAGGTACGTCCCCTGTATGACGTCAGACGACATCCTGGAGTTCGACCTGCGTGGTGGCCATCTTCTGATTCTTTTTTCTGTCTTCATGCTGTTTAATCCTTGTGATGGTCCTTATATATAGTCCTTAACGTTGTACCTTGCTTCCCCACCTGTTTGTGTTCCTTCTAGGGAATGGCTAGGTGGGTCGCATGTAAATCCAGAAAACTCTGTAAACTGCAAAACTACTCCCACTGGTAAGTAACCATTTTGTTTTGCAGCGGGAATCCTTTTCTGGATTCACATGCTGTGCATCAGATTATGTAGCGGTTTCTCCCGTGTTTGGGAGGCTGTGGTGAGAGGAAGACTTAGCAAACAGGTGTTGAAGCACCCTTTGTCCGATTTGAGTTTCCTTATTTATATGCCCACACAATAATGATTTGTGAATGTGTGTGGTGATGCCCATGTTGCTGCTACGCAGATGGCATTGATGGGTACATTTGCCATGAAAGCCAGCGTCGCTCCTTTCTTCCTATTGAGCTGTTGGCTGTATTGGTAGTTCTTTTTTGGCATTGGCATAGCTTAGTTGTATAGCTTGTACTATCCATCTTGCAATGGTTGCTTTAGTGACAGCTGATCTTGAAATTGGTGTGTGAGTAAGCCACAAACAACTGTTTTGTTTTCCTTACTTGTTCAGTTTTTTGCAGATAGTATAGTAGAGCCCTTCTTACATCCAGGTTATGGAGGCTTCTTTCTGCCTTAGTTTTTGGTTCCTTGAAGAAAACTGGTAAGATGATGTTTTGGTTCAGGTGATAATTAGTTACCTAAACAATGTAGGTTATTTCAGTTCCTAAAAACGCAAGGGGAAAGTATACAGCAGCCAAGTGAGCTGTAGGCGATGTAAGGTGTCTCCAGGTAGATTTGAGTGTGCAGAGAGGAGAGAGAGTACTCCTATATGTAACTCTTGGTGCCCTCACACACCCTTGCGAGTGTATAGCATCATCATTGGGCAAGTGCTCCTCATGGGGGTGGTGCTGCAGTCCCTCATGGGCCCTTTTAAGGGGCTCTCTCGCGGAGATCTTCTAGGAGTTGCCGCATTTGTGCATGAGGGTGTGTGGGTCGGAAAGTGATAGTGAGTGCAAGGTAAAATGACCCAGGGTACCTAGACAGTTTATTGGGAGGTCCTCTGGATCAGGATAAAAATATCACGGGGATGGAGACGCAAGATAATGCTACAATGAGAGGGGAAACCAAGCAAATAAGATCCCGCTGCTCTCAACCCGTGTGGTGAGTATCTGAGGTGTTAAGTGTAAGACGGGGTCGACATGTTTCGCGCTATGTATTGGTCCCTAGTGGATCCTAGAGCACTTCATCAGGACCAGTGAGAGAGAGTAGATATGGGAGTGAGGGAAAAGACGCCCTATATTCCCATGTGTCCTTCTTATAGGTTCTAATAAACAAATACTGTTGTTGGGACACGTGGTTATGCGTGTACCCTGTTCTCAGCCTAGAGGAGACATAAAAGGGGGGGGGAAAGAAGAAAGAAACGAAAATCTTAATACATCTGTAGAGTAGTACTGACTTATAGATGTGCTTGATGTACGTGCACGAGTACACCTGTGCAAGGCGCACATGTGGTGTATCAGTGGGTGCATGCACACACGTGATTAATATAGATGCAAGTTCCGCATATTCTTTAAAATTCTTTGTGCTGGACACAATGAGGTATTGAGATTGACGGATGAGATCAGTGGAACTCTTAGTGACGACATGGTGATAGAGGTAGGACTGGTACGGGTTACGTTACCGGTCAGAAACAAAGTGAACTGTACTTAATCAGCAACCATGGTAATCTTAACGTAGGCAGGTATAGGTGCGTATAATGATAATGATATAGTGATAATTAGTTACCACCTTTGGTAAAAACTGTGGGTTAGTCTTTAAGATTACCTTATCCTTGTGGATTTGTAAATATGGCTCTTGTACAGTTAATGCTTGTAGTTCACTTACTCTCCGTAGTGATGTTATTGCAATGAGAAATGCTGTCTTAAGAGTGATATGTTTGATATCCACTGTATGCATGGGTTCAAACGGTTTTCCCATTAACTGGGACAGCACTGTTTTTAAACTCCAAGTTGGTACAGGAGCAGTTCTAGGGGGAGCCACTCTTTTTGCTCCTTTAAAATCTTTTGATGAGTGGTCTAGTAAAGAATCTTTTGCATGCTTTTCCTCTTGTGTATGCCACTATAGCCGTGAGGTGTACTTTTAGGCTGGAAAACTTGATGTTTCTGTCTAAAAGGTAGGTAAGACACGTGACTACTGCTGTTCCCTGTGTATTTATTGTAGTAGTTTTGTTATTAGCGGTGCACCATGTGGTATATCGCTTCCATTTAGATGTATAGCATTTCCTTGTTGACTGCTTTCTTGCCTCCTTCAGAATCTCCATGCTTCTGGACGGCAGTTTGAGATGCCCAAATTCTATGTATTCAGGTGCAAGGATGCTAATTGTAGCGTTGCTTGTTCTGGGTGAGAGATTTGGCCCTGTTGCATTGTTAGCAGGTCCCGGTCTGCTTTGATCCTGATCATCTCTCCTTTGGAGAGTTCTAGGAGAGTTAAGTACCATGTCTGTCTTGGCCGACGGGGGGCAATCAGAATCATGTTTGTTCCTGGTTCGCTTGCTTTTTGTAGTACTCTTTGCATCAGGGGAATTGGTGAAAAGGCGTAGGCAAATGTCTGAGACTAATTGAGTGAAAGTGCATTTCCCTTTGACAGGTGGTGTGGAAACCTGGATGCAAGGTTCCGGCATTTATTGTTCTGCATTGTTGCAAAGAGTTCCAACACTGGTGTTCCCTAGATGTTGAACAGGTATTGTACTGTTGTTTGCTTTAGCTCCAATTTGTGTGAGCAACTGTTCTGTCTGCTTAGCCGGTCTGCTGTGATGTTGTCTACCCCTAGGAGATGTACTGTTTTCAGATTGATTTGCTGTGGTATTGCCCATAGCCAATTTTCTTGCGCCAGTTTGCTTAGGGGGAATGATTTTGTTCCACCCTGTTTGTTTAGGTTAAACATTGTCGTTATGTTGTCTGTTTGTATCATGATGGTTTTCCCCTGAATCGGTTTCTGGAATGCTTTGAGTGACAGAAGAACAGTTTTCATTTCTAAGAAGTTGATGTGTTTTATGGAGTCTTCCTTGCTCCATTGCCCATGAATCTGTAGTTGGTTCAGATGTGCTCCCCAACCGTTGAGGGAAGCATCTGCGGGTATTGTCACAGATGGAGTTGTGTTTTTGAAAGGTCTCCCCTGTGCTATGTTGTTGGATGCCCACCATTGTGTCTCTGTCTGTATCCTTTGTGTAACAACCACTAGATCTACCCAACTCCCTGTGGCTTGTGACCAGCTGCTGGTGTTTCATTCTTGGAATGGCTGCATGTGTAGGCGAGCGTGAGGGATGAGTAAGATGCATGATGCCATCATGCCCATAAGTTTCATTACCTTCCTCACTGTCAGAGACTGTCCCTTCTGGTAGAGGGCTGTTTCCTTGTACATAGCTTGTATCCTGTTTTGTGTGGGATATGCCATTGCGTTCCTTGTATTTAGTCTTACCCTCAGAAAGATCTTTTCCCTTTGTGGGATTGTTGATGATTTTTGTGGTTTATGGAGAAACCTAGGCCTTGAAGTGTTTGGATTGTTTTCTGAACCTGCTTGTGGCTTATTTGTCTTGTGCGTCCCCTTATTAACCAATCTTTTCTCTTCTTAGGTAGGCGGCCACTGGGGCCAGACACTTTGTGAACACCCGTGGAGCTGATTTTATTCCGAACGGGAGTACTTTGAATTGTTAGTGTGTTCCATTGTGTAGGAATCTTAGGTACTTTCTGTGTGTCCTGTTCATTGGAATATGTAAATAGGCAACTTTGAGGTCTATTGTTGCTAGGAAATCTCCTTCTTGGATTTGTGGGATTATTTCTTGAAGGGTACACATTTTGAAGTGTTGTGTCCGTATGAACTTGTTTATAAATCTTAAGTCCAAGATTGGTCTCAGGGTTAAGTCTTGTTTTGGTACAAGGAAGTATGGTGATTAGTTTCATTTGTGCCGTTCTTGTTTTGGTACTGTTTCTATTGTTGTTTTAGACACAGTTCCTTGATTTCTGCGTTTAGCAGTGTTTGTTCTGTTTTTGATAATTTTCTTATTTGCAGGTGGATTTGCAGGTGGAGTCTTCGTTAGTTCTATGCAATATCTGTGTTGTACCAAATTTAATATCCATTTGTCCGTTGTAATCCTTTCCCACTGGTTGAGGAAGTAGGATATTCTTCCCCCCACTGGTGTTTTGTGTGGATTCTTTTTTGTGTGGAAGTCAGTTAGAGGTATTACCCCTCCCTCTGGGGTTTGGCCTCTTCCTTTGCCGTTTCCTCAACTCGAAAGGGCTGCTTCTGTTGTTGCCAGCCCTGGTAACCAGATTGTTGACCCATTTGTTGGCTTGTGTTTTGCCCCTGGGATTGTTGTGGCATCTGTTGGTTTTGGCCGAAGCTGCGTCTTTCTGTTAGAGAAGCCTCCTCTCTTGAAAGATCCTCTTTGTTGTAGGGCCCCATAGCCCTGGCTGTTTCATTATCCTTCTTGATCTGCTAAAGGGATTCATCTACTTCCTTGCCAAATAACTCCTGTCGGTTAAGAGGTCTGTTGATAATAGATTTCTGGACTCTTCGGAGTATAGTTCCTGTGCACATTTGCCTGTTTGCGGTGTCCGCTGCAACTAGTGCAGATTTTAGGCAGGTTTTGGCTACATTTTTTCCTTCTTGGACCACCGCTCTTGCTCTTTTCTTGTCCTCCTCTGGGAGTTTGTTCATAAACTCCTCCATTTCGTCCCACTGTTGGTGGCTGTATCTGTTCAGCAGGGCATTTGAGTTGGAAATGCGCCATTGCGTTGCTGCTTCTTTCTCCATTCTTCTGCCCACTAAGTCCATCCTTTTACTCTCCTTTTCTGGTGCAGGTTCTGTATTGGAGACTGTGTTAGCTCTCCTTCTGGCTGTAGTTACGATGATGGAATCTGGTGTAACGTTGCCCGGTATATATTTTGGGTCCTTTGAGGAGGGTTTATATTTTTTCTCCACTCTAGGAGTTACCCCTCTGTTAAATGCTGGCTCCTTGAAGGCTTCCTTGCCTTGGTCCAGAATACTTGGCAACATGGGAAGATATTGTGTTCCTTTAGTTGCAGGTGCCAGGGTTTCTAGCAGAAAACACGTATCCCCCTTTTATTCCTCTAGGGGCACCCCAAACTGGTTTGCAGCCCTTTTAACAATTTCATTGTAGGAGGCAATGTTATCTGGGGGAGATGCCTTCGAGGGATAGTTGCAGATCTCTTCCTCCGGACTTTCGGTGTTGAAGTCGTTCCATTCGTCCTCGAAGTTTTCTTCGTTTTCCTCCTCCTCCAGTACATTATTGTATTCCTCGGGGTCTTCACCTCGAGGTTCCGGCGTTGGTGAGGATTGGAGGATACCATCTTCCTCCTCTTCGGCATCTTCTGCCTCTTCGGCGTCAACGGCTTCTGGTTCGACTCCTGGAGCCTTAGGGATTCGATACTCCTTTACTGATTCGTCTAACTCCTTTTTCCTTTGCAAAAGCGTAGCCATTTCTTCCTCGAGTCTTGTTTTTTTCTTTGCGACTGTGAGGGCCCTTTCGACGTAGGATACCGGGGTCTTCCTTTTATTTTCAAAGTCGACGTTATTCTTCGGCGTCGATCCCTTTTTAGCGGGTTCGGTGTCGTCGACCCTTGGCTTAGGAGCCTTGTGTGACTTCCCCTCTTCGGCAACCCTTGGGTGGGTGCCGTGGGTTTCTTTTGGTTGCGGCTGGCAGAGGTTGCACACGGTGTGTGGATCCCGCTGTGCGTATTTGTGATGGCACATAGGGCAGAATTTAAAGGGGGTTTTCTCCATGGCCCCTTCCTCGCCATTTGTGGCCCAGGGTGGTTCTCTGGTGTAGTAAAAATCCGGGCCACTGTGCTTCTGACTACAACTCTGCGTCAATGATCGGTCTCTTCTTGTTGATCCTATCGACGACGATCTTCTTTTCTTGAAGTTTTTTCGGGGAAAAACAATCTTTTCTTCTGAGCTTCCCGTCTTGCTTCCAGACCCAACGGCAGAAAAAAGAATCTGAAGATGGCCACCACGCACGTCGACATCCAGGATGCCGTCTGACGTCATACAGGGGATGTACCTGACACCAAATGGTGGTTGACAGCAACCAAAACAATAGGAAAAAAAAAATATACAATTCTGGACCCAACCACTAGATGGCGGAATGATGCACAGCATGTGAATCCAGAAAATTATTCACGCTGCAAAACTATATGCTCTATCCAATGCTCTCATTAGCCTCATTGTACTGTGTTGTGACCACATGCTGCAGAAGTCAATGGAAAGGGGGGGGTCGCACATTTTCAATGTTAGCATCTCAGTCTGGAACAGCTTCATCAGGAGAAGTGTCTGAGTGGCAACTGCATATTTCATAAGAGCTTGAAAATATGTGTGCGTAACTTTCAACCTAAAGCCACTTAATGTTTGCTCAGGCCAACACAGCGTTTAATTCGTTTACATTTTAGAAGTAGCTGTTCATCCTCATCATCAAAGACGTATTTAGAAATGTGTAATATGGGTGAGAGTACATTAAAGTGTGGTAGACAAATATGTTATTTGTTTAGGTTCAGGTACGCGAAGCTGTGTGACAATATGTCGTTTTTTTTGTTGGAATTATTGAAGTCAAATCTGATGTAGTTAATGTCACTTACAAAAAAACCCTGTTAAATCAATTGTGAGATAGAAAAAACATTTGTTTGGAAAATTTGCGAAAGGAAGTGATACGGTGATGACTCTGTTATCATGAAGAAGCTCCAGAAGGTGGTGAGAAATGTTGGTGAGTGATTACATTTACCTAACAAGAGACAAGACTTCTCCACTTCAGCAAAAAGCACCTTGGCCACCAGGCACTGGCTTCCAGTGGAGGAAAGAATGACATTTAAGGGACTGTGTATGGTACACAGGGGAACAAACCACAAGGGACCTCCTTTACTTAGGGCCCTTTTGTCACACTACACCCACAGTAGGACTTTGATGTCCTCAAATGCAAGACTCCTGATGGTCTCATGAATTCAAACGACCAGACTGGGGGGAGATCATTCTCTCACTTGACCCCTAAACTATGGAATTCATGCCGACTGAGTTTAGAAACGAACCCAAAGAGACCACATTTAGAAAAATGGTTAAAACTTAGCTAGCCCCAACCATGTATCACCACAGATGATCATGGATGCACGCTATAACTCTCGCAGCGCTGGGAAGCCTGCAGGTAACTATGCGCTCTTAAAATATACAATACAATACAATAACAATACAATAACAGGACAATACCTTTACAGTCAACCACCCTCCCCACCCCTGCCCTGTGCATACCATGGAAAAGTATCAAAGTAGCTGTTCTAGGAATGATACATCCTATTGGAAACGCAACTGAAAGTACAACACAAGAGGAAGCAATGTTACTTTTGTAGAAACACTAAAGACGTCCATGTGGAAAATAGACATTTGGCAATTTTGTGGTATTGCTGTTTCTTTATTGTAACAAACATAGCAAAAATGCTTGAAATATGACAGTTTCACTGTCTTGCATAAAACATGGAAAAAATAACATGTTTTCTATTAAGTGTGACATTTGATTCAGCTTAGTGATGAGTTTTTAGTAAAGCTCGTGTTTCAGGAAATGAACGGGATGTTAATCACCCCGGCTGCTAAGAATCTCTTAGAGATCACACGCGAGGGAAGGTGCTTGTTAGGAAACACTTCTTTACCAAGGGATACACTCATCCATTTCAGTGGGTCTTCTCCTGCTTGATTAGGACACCCCTACATTCTCACAGCTTTGTGGAGCAAAGACAACATCTTCCAGAAATTTCATTGATTCCACACCGCTCCTTGGCGAAATGAAGGGTGGAGGGCTAAGAGAAGCAGGATCTATACAGATGGAAGTACATATTCAGTTCAAGTAACACTGGTCAGTTACCTCAGCTGGGCAATGCTCAAAACTGAATTATTACAGTAATAGACTTTAGGTCTTGAATTGACCATTTGGATTTGTTCCAGTCTACAGACCTTGCTGGACAGCACTGTACATCTGAGCTGCGCCAATCAGAGTAAATATAGCCGTCTACTTGTAACGCAGATACTTGATTCTGCTTTAGTCACTGGATATCACTATCATGTGAACATCTCTCCAGTGTGTGACCCCAAATGTACAGTGCTTAGCTTGGTGTTGTCCCAATGAATGCCCTCCTACACAGACTATCACAGACGCATCTTGACTTCACTTTTCTTGCTCTCTGGTTTGTTTTGTCCTAGTCTGTGACTTTGGCTACATTGCACTGTGCTTGATGTTATATGTTTACCATCCGTCCTGATGCTCAGAGAGATGTTCCTTTGTTCTGTGGGAGTTGAGATGAAAAACAAAACAAAGTCCCAGGCAAAATGAAAAGCTAGGAGGACATTTCTAAGAGGGACTCTGAGATGATTAGAAGGGCATGTGTTTAGAAATGATCACATTTGTGTTGAACCACAGGAATGGGGTCACATGGGGTCCTGTGTCAATGTACTGTTAGGTACTGAATAACTAGTTCCCCTCGGTCACATCATCCCTCATATATTGCTGTCTCAATCTTCATCTTGCCCAGTGGCTTCCTACTGGTCTGGAACTCTGGAACAATCAAACACTTGAGGTGCCTCTTAGAAACTGTCTGGCAACGTCCCTGTTAATTTGGTAAGGTTGGAACTAATGGTGCTACCCTTCTCTGCATTAACAGACTGAGTGGGTGAAACACAGCAACCACAGAAAGTGGGGAGTCTTTAAAAGAGAGAAACATACTATTCAAAAAGAGGACAAGGAAAAAGGCAATGCGAAAAGACAGGAGATGCAATAGCGGATGGAAATAAGCAAAAAAGAAAGAACAAAGTGAGAAGACAGAGCTATTGCACCCAATATTCACTTTGGCCTCTGTTTTTCTAGATCGTTACTATTATTATTGCAATCTTTCCTAAATAGTGGATAGTAGTGAGGTTTGAAAAGTCATAAAAAACAATACAACAATGTTAACTCAATATGGCTGCTGTTGCGAGAGCTGGGGAATTGTCCAATGAGAAATGTTAACCATATCGGTATGTAGCGGCACATCCTATAGTAAGATACATGAAGTTCTTCCGAGGACGTCACTCAAATGCAGCCACAGGGATGAGATAGTTAACATTATTCAAAAAGGTCATCTCCATGCTTTTAGTGTGAAACCGCAGCAAAAGCTTTATGAACAAATGGCAGAGATGCTTCTGCAGGAAGTTCCACATACAGCGTAAGGTTTAATTTCAACTACACAACGTCCTGTGTCAGAAGCCCCCATGAACCCAGTGAGTGTGAGAGACACTGGCGTTCAACGGGAAAACACACAAGTATTATAGTTCCCTGTCTTAGAAACCACAGCAAAAGCTGCCCCCGAATAACGATGGACAGTGATGTGTGTAAAATCCCACAGGAAGTAGAGACTTTAATTTCAGTAGCATAATTTCCTTTCCCATGATCCCATAAAATGGTGCTGCTAGAGTGCATAAATTCAAACAACATAACATAACCTGTGCATCAGAGCAAATATAGAAGAGGTTGTCCCTGGACTTCTACCCCTGTAGGCTGGTAATGAACATTGGTATCTCCAAAGTTGCACCTGCTCGAGCTCAGGCCAGGCACCTCACCTGGAAGTGCTTCTTCTTGGCAATTTAGATGGTTAGGAGTTACTCCTTCTTTCCTTCGTTGGCTGAACAGCTGATCTTACATGGCCAGACTCATCCTGGGGAGAGTTAATGTACAGGTTCTACCTCACATATTAAGTTTTCTATCTCGTGTTCAAATATGAAAATCTTCTATAAAATCCTGTGACCAAAAAACTATAGATCTACTAATATTTGCTTACCTTTTTCTCTTTTTAATTTGATTGTTAATTCTTATTAGTTCTAATATCACAGTTAAACCTGAATAATGATGGGTTAAGGGCAGAAGGGAGGAGTTTATGGGGTCTGCCAAGGAGACAGACCACAGGAGATACAGTGCCTGTAATGGAAGTGAATTTAGGTCTTCACAAATTTGAAGTCAACTTGGATCTGAAAGGTTCTCGTTCTTCTGTGAAAGCTAAGGAGTCTTTGTGTGGGCCGCCCGGCACAGAAGGCGGAGCTACCGTCACTCCAAAGAGAGATGCAGAGGATGTTTGCTGTGGCAAAGTCATTCTCTCTGGCAGAGCACTACAAGGTCTACCTGGAATTCCCGGCCCACCAGAAAATGCAGAGAAGCCTGTGAGGGATTCTCTGGAGGACTGTAGAGAGTTCTGACTCATAACTTGACTCCTATCCTGTGGCTGTAGAGATGGCTGGGAAGCAGAAATTAGTTTGATATCTTGGGTCAAGCGACCAGCTGGTAAAGGCGGTGAGCTCTTAGGCTGAAGAAACTGTAGTGGGGGACTAGCTGTCTGTGGAGTGAGCAGTGACCCATGGGAGCTTGTGGATCCAGGAGGGCTGGAATGAAAAGTTCGTGCTGAAATTGGACTCTGCAGAGGTGGGCTAATACCTGATGATGTGTAACCAGGTGCTGGGGAGCCAGGCTGCTGTAAAGGCGGAGTCAAGGCAAACGATGACCTGTCTTGGTGCATTTGGGCTATGGTTGCGGAGAATGGTCCTACTGTGCTTGGCTGTATTTGACACAAACTTGAAGGAGATCCTCCTGCTGCCTGCGCCAGCTGGTTTAAGCTGGAGGTTGGAGAAACAGAAAGAGGAGACGTCTGAAACGGGAGCTGCTGCCCCAAATGTCCTGTGGCCAAGGACTGCTGCTGAAATGGTCCAACCTTTGTCGGTTTTAGTAATGGCTGAAGCTGGTTGAGATGGCTTCCAGGTGAACTGGAGGAGAGTTGGTTGAAGGAAGCTGATGGAGAGTTGTTCGTGACTGGCTCAAAGTGGCCGAGCATGCTGTTTGCAATTGACTGTGGTGGTCCTCTGCCCAAAGGAGACCCGGAGGCAACTTGTGGTGACTGGCTTAATCCCAAGGAGGGCATACCACTTAACCTTTGTTGGCTTGAGCTGGCGCAAGGGGAACCAGTTGAAGTTTTTTGCCACTGGGTTAAGCCGACAGAGGCGGAGTAGCCTGCCAACTGATGAATGTGGAAGGAAGATGAAGCGGGTGTCTCAGGTCCTGGGGTATGCAGCTGGGATGATGTGCTTGCAGATGATCCCACAGAAGAAGGGCCAGCACTAGATATCAAAGACTGAAGCCTTTTAAGCTGCCTTGGTGTCTGACCAGGCTGTTGCCCAAAAGAGCCATAAACTGACATGGGAGGACGAAAAATGGCAGCTGGAAGCCGAGGATGGTGAGTAAGAGCGATAGCAACTGATGTGGTGGCAGCAGCAGCCTGCAGTGGTGCTTGGATCAGAGGAGTCCAGATTACAGGCGTGGGGGTAGATACCTCAGCAGCTGCAGCCTGTATGGTGTGAGCGCAGTGGGCCATCTCACGGTCATGCTGCACTATCTGCTGGATAATCTCACTCTCCTGGTAATTCAGGACTCCAGAGCTGAGGTCATGCTGAACTTTGTGGAGGAGGATGGAATTTTTCTTGCCTGGAAAGCAAAACAAAAGATTAACCAAGGCACCAATGTGACGTCTACTTTGGTGAGATTCACTATCTTAGCTTCACTTTTCAGGGTACACTTATTTTGTCATCTATGCTTCAGCTCTCCCGATTTGGGATTGAGACTCCTCAGAATTGCAGACCTGTGGATCCTCTCTGGAGATGTTTACTCCTACTGTTCGAGCACTGCGTCCGATATCCTAACCCAATGCACTACTTCCGGTTCTAGTACTTAAGACGTATACTGCCCTTCTAAACCTCATCAATATTAACCTGCACTATCACTTAAAAGTCTTTCTCTGAGACATACACACACTTCTTCTGATGCTCCAACTGACCCTATACCTTGCTAGCCTAATACCTGGACATTAAAAAACTCTATTTAATGTACCTTATTTCAAAATCGCTGCTGCTGTATTCTGGTACTGAAATACACGAGGCACTGATACAGCAGCTCCAAGCTTCCAACTACTGTTCGGTACCAATACCTGCAAATCTTTAGCTGACCTGCAATAGTACCAAGCCTCGCAGTATCATACAACTCTATCGATGTCCCTCTATTCCTAACTGCACTTTCCTGTGTGTTCCAGCTCTATGCACCTCTGCCTAGACACCTTGATCATGATTGGGAATATAAGCTAGAAGTTCAGTACTCTGACCATAAAGCAATTGCATTAGTTGACCTTCATTTCTTTCTTGAGTCACAAGCTCTTTCCTGAAAGAGTTGTGTGCATTAACTAAGGAACACATTTTAAGAAGGGCAATGGTGATTAGTTAGTGGTAGAGTTTTCTGAAAAAGCCCACTGGTGCAGCATAAATTTACACATATCTAGAGCAAAAAGATCCGCACATGTTAATCATCTTACCAGTTGAACTGCAATGTGCCATTGGAATTGTAAGAAATAATTACAGAATTCCATTGTTCATCTGTTAGATCTTCAAACTCGTACTAAAATAGGAACGTATTACTTCTTTTTCTTGATTTTACATTTGCCTTTTTAATTGTGATATCTATGATTTTATGGCTACGATTGTTGGGGCTATATTTATTTTGGGCTACAATGTGGACCCCAGATTTGCTCTGGGTGCATATTTAACAAAAATTCACGCTGTGCAGCAAGTCACCTTGCTGTGCTGCACAACAGGAAAAGGGCAGGAATGTGCCGTATTTAACAAAATTCGGGCACATCGCAGTTTTTTTCCCAGCGCTAGCACACAATGTGTTGCCTAGAGCCAACATAGTGCACCCTTGCACCATGGTGCCTGCGTTGCAAGCAGGATTGTTTTTGTGCAGGAAGGGAAGCCTTCCTGCACAAAAACAATCCCCTGAGGCATTTTCCTCTTTCTATGTGTAATGCATAATGCAGCACACATAGAAAGAGGACTTAACGAGGATAAATAAAGATATTTCTCCTCATTACGCCTCCCATGGGGAAGCGTAGCATTCTGATGCATTCCCAGATTTACCAGTTTTGGTAAATCTGGGAATGCTTCAGTATCCATGGGTGGATGCATGGGAACATCCACGCTCCACCCATGGAACGCCAGGGCAGAGAAACACAATGCAGTGATTTGCCCTGCGTTGTGATACTGTGGATTTATCAAGCCACTTGGGGCCACACAAGGTGGCTTTGAGTGGCTTGATAAATCCAACTTAAGGGTTGTGTCGCTTTTGACAAATCAGCCCCCTGACCTGGTTGAGTACCAGGTGCAATCAAAATTCCCATAAATGGAAATGACCTTTTTCTTAGGTCTAGGATGGATCAGTGCAAATAAAATGTTTAGAAATTGAACTGGGTTTCTGGGTCCTATCTGACAGTGGCAGTCTAGCAACACTGGGGGGCACATTTACAAGAAAGTGACACATCTGTAGAGATATGTCACTTTCCCTGCGCCACCCTGAGAAACCCTTACGCCACCATGGATGTGTCATATTTACGATACAACGCACAATGGCGCAAGAATTGACAGATGTGTCAGAAATTCTGACGCATCTGTTGGGGTAAAAGTCACGCATTGCTGAAGTTGTGTCGCAAGCACGACGCAATCCAACAATGCATTTTGAGGCCTATTCCCACTACACTGCGTCACTCCTTAGCAGGCGTAAGGTTTTGACGCAGTGGCGTCCTAGAAGTGACGCAGTGAAATCTTGTAGATTTCACAGCGTCACTTCTATGAAGCTTTCCTGCGTGGGAACGCCCACCCTGCATACATTATACGCAGGTATAATGTGATGCAGGGTTTTACAACGTGACGCATCTCCATAGATGCGTCACGTTGTAAATTGGACGCATTTTTTACTCTGCCGCTGCGTCAACAAGGTGACCCAACATCGGTGCTAAAGTGTTGCAAGGGGTTTGCAAATCTGCCCCTGGGTATTCCAGTCCCTTGATGGCTGTCTGTTTGCTTGGGTCAGGCTGCACAAGGATAGTCCATTCTCTAGAAGTTAACTTGTTAGTGAAAGCCAGACTGCATTGGTTTTTGGTCCATTGCAGTGTCAGTTTACCAAGTTTTTTCCAGTCTCTAGGGCTCGATCTGTTAGGTTCAACTATATGAGTCGTCTTCCAAATCACTGTGGTATGTATTATCTTCTATTGGGGTTCTTATTGCAAAGGCTATTACAACCTCTAAGGTTATACCTGTTGGTAGAGGTCTGGTTGCATTGGTCATTCAATCTCTGGGGGTTTGATCTGTCAGCGGGAGTCACTGACTTGAAAGTTCACGCCCGTAGAGTTTCAATCATTGGTAGGGTAATACTGTTCGTTGGAGAACATCTGCATGGGCCATTCGATTCTCTGTATTAGAACCTGTTGGTGTGGATCCCATTTAAAAGGATTTGATTAGATAGGTGTCTCATTGCCTGATCATCTCGGCGGTTGGATGTATTGTCGAGAGGAACTGGCTGGGTGAGCTATTTTACTCTTTGCTGGGTTTTCTGTAAGTGGCATTTGACTGCAAATTATTTATTTGTTGGTGTGGGTCCAGTGCAATGGGTATGACAATGTCTAGGATTCTATCTATATGGCATGGAACAATAAGAGTCCACATATATGATTTATTTTTTTTAGATTTCAATTTTAACGTGATTGCAAAGTTATTCAGTTTCACTAAGTTCTAGCTTTTTGTGGAAGCAGGCATATATCCAAGATTTCTTTTGCTTTGAATTACCATGTATCTGTACATATTAGGGGGTGCTACCATTTCATTGAGGTGTGATTCCATTCCCTGGCATTCTATCTGCTGGTGGGGGCCAATAGTGCTATTCTCCATGACTGCTTTTATGGGCAGAATAACATAGTTCACATACTACATGCGATTACATCTCTATGTGTGACTTTAATTACATTAATCTCATAGGAATGCTTTAAAACAACAGCTGTGTGCATTGTAGAGCAGTTGCTTGGCAAGTGAACTTTGTACAACTATTGTTTTGTGCATGTGAATGAAAGGCAGTTTAAGGTCTGAGTTGGGACAGTGCAGCTGTCACACAGGCCAGCTGCTACCAATATATAGAAAGCGAGCTTTTGATCCACCCCTTTCAACCAGTAGCTTTCTTTGACCAGTCTCTTAAGCCATTGGTTTGAGGCTTCTCACTTATGTCTATTCTAGAATGTAAACTCAACCCATTGGGGTACTATCACTCACCTAATGCTATTGACTGGTTGAGTTTATCCTTCTGCCTGCACTCACGTGCTTGCATTGAACTGCATGTGGGACTACTTTACAACTATACTCTTCTAAGCCCACTCCTGCTGGCTCCCTCCCATGTGTCTCATTCTGATGTGTTAACACTGCATGCTTTAGCACAGTAAGCCAAGAACTATTGGGTTTGGCAATATTTGTTGACATTTAAGGCAAGTCCAACTCATGATTGACTCTCCCTAAATCTTGCCACTGTTAAGAGGGACTGATCTATCCTTTAGACCACTCTGCCTCTGGTTGTGGATGGTGTTTGATGACTGACTGACATGATTTCACCACAATTTAGACTGACTCTTTAACCATTGGTTAGTTCAGCTCCACTAACCCTGTCTTATTTTGGGAACTTGAGCCTGGTGCTTACAGCTGTTATTGCTCAATGACTTCCTCACCTATCCTGTCCAGTCGGTCCAGTGCCACACTCTCGAAGGCCCGGCGCATCATAGGGTACTCCTCCAGCACTTCATTGAAGTGGTCCACTGAGAGAGAATACAGCCGGCAGTAGGTGTCTGCACGAACACTCGCAGTGCGGCGTCCACGGGTCAGCAGGCAGATCTCTATGGCAACATTAAAGAGGAATGAACAAGGTCAGACACTATCAGCACACCGAGCTCAAACAATACATTTCAAATACAAACCACTGTCTCAATGCCGGAGTTAATACCTTCCTGTGTTCACTTGTATATGTTATGTTATGTTATGTTAATGGTTTTTATACCGCGCACAGCTGCCCCAGCAAAGGGGCGTCCTGGCGATAATCTTCAACACTCCCACCCTGTTCCCCTCTAAGGAAGTGCAAGTGCCGACTGTGTTTAAAACATTCCCTGTTAAAAAATACCGTGCCTCACTACCAACTACACCTTCCACCTGCCAACGCTTGCAACCCATCACATTATGAACTGCATTTTGCTTTTAGCAGCATCTCTCCTCAGTACCACTTTGCTCTACCCATGTAATTACTACCTGTTTCATGAACACTGCCATTTTAAGAATGTTTCTCAAAAGTGAGAACTTGCTCCTGGTCTTTCTAACTTCACTGAAGAACAGTTTGGGTGAAGAACACTGCTTACACTAAGAGAAGAAGTAGACAGGAATCCTATCAATGAACAGCTGTGAATTCTTTCTATCTCTTCTCAGAAGGCTGAGTCTTCAGTACTCAATTATGTTATTCCGCTCATTCCACCTGTTCTTCACCGAAAACTAAAGGTGACATAAAAGGCAGTTGTGACCACATCTGACGGTGGAACAGACGACAGTGGCTGGTAAAGAAGCCCTTATTAAGTCCAGGCCTCTTTGCACTCCACACAAGTGCACGTTTATTGAATCCAAAGCTGCCTAAACGCTGAGAGTGGGTACCCTTTGTGCGCCAGAACTATAAGATCCTTTGACATAAGATTACTAGGGCCCACTGGATGTGGTCTGGTAGGTCGCAAAGGCTGACATTCTACTCAGTGCCGACTTTGAGAGGTGCCAAACGTTTCCTGTACATGCCCCACAAAATCAACATTATGACTGCTTGAAAAAAGAATCGACTATTGCTGCGCTTTATATGTCAACAATGATTACTAAATAAACTTCAGATCCTACAAAACGCCCTTGCTCGTCAATTCTGGACATGTTCTGAATATATGCGTTATACTAGCCGCATACAGATCACATTTAGGACATTTCGTCCGATCACTGACTGAACCAGGCAGAGCCCATTTAGCAATTATTTCTGGCGTGTAGTACAACAAGCATATAGTTCGAAATTGCTGTAGCTGCAGATTAATAGAATGAACTGAGTAATTGATAATACTTAATGCTTTTTCTATGGCAAGTGATGTAACCCCTGTCCCCAGAGTCTTACTCCAGCGCTCCGTCAATCTTTCACAATCGCAATATCTATAATTATTGAAGAATTTATACATTTAGCTTATCAAAGATTTTGTCTTCTCCCTATGCAAGGCATCCCAATTCTCAGAATTAGATGTTTTTGTCAGGGTTAAATGTCTCACAAAGTAATCCCTAATTTGGAGATAATTGAAAACATATGATCAGGTAGCTTAAACTGCAACTGCAAGTTCTTAAAGGATACAAGACCATTATGATCAAAATTAACCCCAACCCCTAACGGCAACTTGGAACACCTCTGGAAAAAGCAGATTGCCTCATAGAGGAAGTTAATCATAATAAAATTATATATTACAGCTAGAAGATATGGCACACCATATATACATATACTATCTCGTGTAGTCTTAAACTTGACTCTTTTGAATTAATTTGGGTCGTTGATTCTATATTGGTACATAATACTATCCTCCCCCAGCATGAATTGATGAAAAAAAAACGTATGTGCAGAGTTTAGGAGGCTGTGAAAACGCCCGGCAATAGCAGACCAAAAATGAATTTTAAAATCAGGAAAATCAAGCCCTCCCTGCTTATATGAAAGCTTTAACAAGTCTATTGCTCGCCGGGCTTTTCTATAGCTGCTCAGAACACCCTCTAATCTCTTAATAAAAGAATTGGGAACCCACAAAGGAATGGATTGGAATAGATGCAAACATTTGGGTAATATCTTCATTTTAATAATATTAGAACGCCCAATGATACCTATAGGCAATTTAGGCCAATTATTTAATGATCTAGCTGTATCTTTAAGTAAAAATTCATAGTTTAAAGAAAATATCCTATCTATCTGTGCAGAGAGCTTAACCCAGAAATAAGTAGCTACCGAGCCAACCCCATAAATTGATTTTCCCAGGTCAAAATAAAGAAGTACTTGTGTTTTTTTTACATTTAATTTATACCCTGAGATAGAACCAAACTTGGCTGCTTCATCCTCAATTACCTTGATCGATCTAGATGGTTCCATTGTAAAAACCGCAATGTCGTCTGCATAGGCGATAACCTTAAGCAAGGTTACATCTGACACTAGTGGCATAATTTGTGAGTTAAACTGCAAAGCATAAATAAATGGTTCAATATATAAAGCAAATACCAAAGGTGAGAGAAGACAGCCCTGCCTAGTACCGCAGAGGATCGGAAAAGTTAATGACTGTAAGCCTGAATAAACTTGTTTAGCTTGGGGTTTGTTATATAGAGCTTGAATCCATTGTTTATAGTGTCCCTTAACACCAAACACTGTAAGTATAGCCCACAGGAAATCCCACCCCACCCTATTGAAAGCCTTTTCGACTTCTAAGAGTACCGAGAGGGGTTGGCATCTTCCCTGCCATATCGAAAGCCCCGACCGCCATGTTAACTTGGATGAAACCATGTTGATGAGGAGATACTAGGCCCGGCATAGCTGGGGCAAGATGATTCGCGAGTATTTTTGCGAAAACCTTCGCATCAACATTGATAAGGGAGATTGGCCGATATGAGCCGCACTCGTCAGGGGGTTTGTCTTTTTTCCAGGAAGAGGACTATCTGAGTCATGATCCATGACTCGGGTATATTTACACTCGTGCTAATACACTGTATAACCAAACTAAACGGCAGAGTCAAAACATCTTTAAAAAGCTTGTAGAATTCAATGGATATAGACTCTTTCCCAGCCGCCTTACCCGATGGCAGGGTGGATATTGCCAAGTCTAATCTTTTTCTAATCAAGCTGATGTCTCCTCGTTCAAAGTTGGTAAATGTCTACCCTGAAGATACCGTTGTATATCTTCGTCTTTCAGTGCAATAGTTGGGGTATATAGCTCTTGGTAATAAATGGAAAATTGTTCTAAAATCTCCTGTGGCTGTGAGTAGGCTATTCAATTTGCCCCATTTACAGCTCTAATATAAGTTTCAGCCCAATCCTCTGCGACCTTATGAGCCAGGATCCTGCCTATTTGCTCACCATATTCATATTGTGTAAAACGATATTTATTGAATCTTGCTGCAATTCTCTCCCTAAATATCTTCTTTGTAGCTAGTCTAAGCTCTATTAAGGAGAGAAGCAATTGTCGGTGATTGTTAGTACCCGACAGGACTGCCTCTGCATGTTGTTCTTCCACTCTATGAATAGCTTGAATAGCCTCCTTACTTGCGATTTTATGTGCTTCATTCTGTTGCCATACATATTGGTGGGTTATGCCTCTAGTAACTGCTTTCCAAGTATCCCAAACCATAAACGGAGAGGCTGACCCAATATTCTCTTTAAAAAATAATTCAAGCTGTTTCCTAATGTTAGCCAGATACACCCTATCTGAAAGTAGATATCTAGGAAAAAAAGGTCTGAGTGTCTTAATTCCAGCTATGGTCCTGAATGATAATAGTATAGGATTATGATCCGACATAACACGCAGGCATACTACCATATCTGATGACAGCATTATTTGGTCCGACACCCATGCCATATCGATTCTAGAATAGAATCGTGTGGGGCAGAATAATACGTATACCCGGGGATAGCTGGATACAAATATCTCCATGCATCCCTAATTAGCTGTAGACGCCCTAATTCTACAATTGCTGCCCATGTCTTCCGCATTCTATGGGTGGCCCCACGTCTGGTTGTATCTATACTATAATCCATAACACAGTTAAAATCTTGCTCCTCCTCCCAATTCAACATTTCCATATTCAACAAATCAATAACCGAAGAGTCATCAATGTTAGGACCATACAATGAGCAAAAAACATATTTCTTCCCCCTTATTTCCAGCTGTGGCATTGCCCATCTACCTCACTGATCAGCAAGTGTCTTATGTGTCATACATAAAAAGCGTTTATGCTTTAGTATTGCAACCCCCCTCGTTGAGGAACCTTGTGACGTACATACTACAGTTTCATACCCCAAGTATTTAAAAAGACTCCGATCCATAAATGAGAGATGCGTCTCTGTTAGCAAGACTAACTGGGGATTGTACATTTTTAGCTCTTCACAGACTAGTTGCTGCTTAATTTTGCTATTAAGACCTGCAACATTCCAAACTAAGCACTTAATCCAATAAATTGCACAGATTATTCACTTCCAGCTTGTTACTACCAGCTCTATATACATCCTTATTCCTTTACTCATTCCCTTTTCATTATCTCTATTTACAAACTTGCTTCTGAGTTTCCTATATACCCTCATGTTGACCTTTTCTTGCCCTCAAGCTTTATCCTACACCTTTGTTTGCCATCGTCCGATAGCTTCTTTTGCATCTTTTTCAGTCAAAAAGAAATACATTTGCCCCCACCCCCCGCAGAACTTTCAGGCGTGCAGGCTCCTGTGAAAATACTTGTGCCTAAGTAGCTTTTAGCGGGCCAATCAATTGACGTAACTGCCACGTCTGTCCATTGACACTTTACAGAGATCTGAGCGCACGAAAATAGTGAAAGAGTCAACCTTAACCAGGGAGCTAGGACGAGCCTTCAGAAATACCGCCTGCCGAAGCAGGAAGTTTCCCAAAAAAAAAGAAAATGGTGTTGAGTAGCAAGACCTCTGCTTATGCTGTACAAGAGGAAGTCTATGAGCCCTTTGCAGCTGGCAGTCCCAGTCCTGATACCCCAGATCCGGGAAAGCCTTCTGCAAAAGCTGGACTATAAATGCTCTGGGATTTGACCCCTCCTTCCCCTCTGGAATTACGAACAATCTTAGGTTATGCCGCCGCTGGCGGTTCTCCAGGTCCTCTATCTTGAGCTGCATCGCTGTGATATGGGAATCGTGAATCTGAAGCGAATAAGCCGTTTGTGAGGTAGTCTCCTCGGTGTTTACTACTCTATGCTGTAATTCCATAACATCATTCACCAGTGTCCCGACCTTTAGTGATACCTCCTTCAATGACTGCTGAATGCTGTAGTTGTCGGCTCTAGCCTGAGCATAATGCTCCTGCGCTTCTAGTCTCTGATCCTTTAATGCCTGAAGAATCAAGGAGAGTGTCGGCTCAGCGTAATCCTGAGTCTTCCCCATTTGTTGTTCCATCACTCCCTGTTGCTGCGCTTGAGGAGCACCAGATACCGGTGGCAAAACAGCCGAGTTAAGGGTGGGTGATTGGCCAGAGAATGTCGCAGGTCATGGCTCAAAGTTATCTGCCACTACTTCTGTAGCCCCCATATTACCAGTACCATCATCTGTTGGGCTAGTACCTGATAGCCGAGATATTTCTGTCTTAACCGCGCCCTTTGCTTGAACCCAGCGACGTAGGGGGCAATCAGCTGAAGTATTTTTAATCCGTAAAGGAGCAGTATGTTGCTGGTCCAGCCCATTATGATTTTTCTTTCCACTTTTAATAATTTTGGATTTTGCGTTTTTTGTTTTTTAGCTTCAGAGATTCAACAGAAGCCTGTTGGAACTCCTGCAGCTCAAGTAAAGCATCTCCATCTAGTGGCTCACTATCATCAGACAGTATCCAAGGTGTAAATTGCAAATTGTTATCCATATCCATATCAGAGTTCGATCTGGAAGGGTCTGAAGCAGGGATTATAGCCGAAGTTGTGACTAAGAGGCAACCATTACCCCTTGATTCTGCTACACACTTAGCACATCATCAGATACTGAACTTTCTCTGCTATATCTACTGGATGTACTGCAAGGATCATTGAGTTCAATTTGTACAACACCCTCCGTAGGATTGCTCGCTGACAGAGGGCCTGTTAGCTCTGGTGCTAACATATGCACTGGCATTGGTTCGCCTATATGTGTTGCAGTATTTACGGCATTATCAGTCCCCTTCAGCTGTTCAGAAATAGACTTTTGCGTGAGCCCGAGAGTGTTTATATTACCAAAAGCATTCCCAGAGCTATTTTGTTGCACTGGGATCGCCTCCAAGATAATATCTGCAATTTTGTTGCCAGTGATTGGCTCAGAGGTGGCACCCGCAGTGAATGCACTGTTTGATTTAAAAAAAATTAAAATAAACACATGGTTACGAGGCAACATGGAGGAAGAACACGCTGTGGGGGAGAAGGCACGTGAGACACAATGCAAAAGCACACAGACCACAGTGGGTGGGCGACAGTTTCAGCAGAAGCAAACATACAGTGGAAGGTCGGTTGGAGGAGATGGAGCAGTTAGCTGATAACTGAGGGAGAGCGGGATGGGCTGGGACAGCAAACATAGAACGGAGGACAGACTAACCGGCGGGCGGGCAGTCGGAGGAGATGGACAAGCAAGCTGACAACGAAGGTGGCCAGAGGGGCTGGGACAGCAAGTTGATAGCGGGGAATGGGTAGGAGGGGATGGGGCAGAATGCTGACAACAAAGGGAAGATGAGCTGGGGTGGCAGGAGAAACAAGCTGACAACGGAGGGTGAGGGGGAGGGAATGGGGAAGCACACAGCAGCTCTCTTCCACTATGGCGGAGGAGCGTCGCCTCCCCAGCCAGGAGCTTGAAAACTTCAAAAAACTAAACGATACTAAAACAGGTTTATTATCATTTTCTTTTTCTTTCCTGGGCCGAGTCTTGGGCACAGGTTCCCAGTCTCTCTTGCAGTGCAAATCCAGGGCGCTCAGGTCAGTCCTGATGCTGCTCTCATTCCTGACAAAAGTGTCAGGATTGGCCACAGTGGAGCCTGTCCCTGTAGTGGACTGAAGCCAGAGAGAAGCAGAAGAGCGGCTATGCAACGAGTGGCAGGCAAGTTCTTTTTTAAATTGTTTTTTGTTCATATTTTTGTTGCCGTATGTCGCCCCCCCTTCCTCGCCACTCTCCTCTGACACCAG
Source organism: Triturus cristatus (assembly GCF_964204655.1). Taxonomy (NCBI): domain Eukaryota; kingdom Metazoa; phylum Chordata; class Amphibia; order Caudata; family Salamandridae; genus Triturus; species Triturus cristatus. The sequence continues at coordinate 294,039,819 of NC_140583.1, read as the reverse complement.
CCGCTACTGGAAGCACACAGACAAGAGTGGGCAAGAGGGAATGGGAAAAAACACAGATCGTAGAAGTGAGGCGGGTGCTGGCGTAGCAAGTTGACAACAAGTGGGGTGGAATGGGATTGGGAAAACACACGGACAATGAGGGCAGGAGGGAAGGGCTTGGGCAGCAAGCTGCCAAAAGGGTGGATGGGATGGGCTGGAGCAGAAAGTTAACAATGGAGGTCATACGGATAGCTGTGGGTGGGTGGGAGGGATAGGGAAGCACATGGACAAAGTGAGTGGGTAGAGGGGATAGGGAAGCACACAGGCATTGGGAAGTGGGCTGGAGGGAATGGGGAAGTACAAGGACAACGGAGAGTGGGCAGGAGGGACTAGAGAAGCACAGGGACAATTGCGGGTGGGTAGGGCTAGGGAAGTACATGGGCAACTTATAGGAAAGCATACCAACAATGGAGGCTGGGCATAAGGGGATAGGGAAGCACACAGAGGATGGGCGGAAGCTGATACGGAAGCACACAGAGGATGGGTGGATGAGGATAGGGAAGAGCACGGATAATAGCAGGTGGGTAGGTGGGTTGGGGAAAGACCCAGCCTTGCCTCATCACTGGACTGTAAACTGATTTTTACAATCTGTAGAGCGCTCTGCCACCCTGAGAGCCAATCATAGCATCATAAAGAAAACAGTAGTAAATAAATCAGTTGGAAATTACACCCTCGTTAACCCCTTCGCCGCGGCAGGAATTCCGCCGCGGCGCTGGGGGGGTTTGGGGGCAGTTGCGGTGGCGCTGTGCTCGTGACGGAACCACTCTGTCACGAGTCACGGGTGAGCTGTGCTCATGACGGAGTGGTTCCGTCACGTCTCCGCCCACTGCGCTAATCGCCCGCACAGGCGGGGAATTAGCGCCGCATGGGCGGAGCGGCCGCCAACGGCCGCAGCAAGACGGAACCACTCCGTCATGAGCACAGCGCACCCGTGGCTCATGACGGAGTGGTTCCGTCATGAGCGGGGAAGGGGTTAAAAATGATCTGGTAAATACAAAGTCCAGAGCGTGGATGAAGAGTAGGTGGAAAGGAGAGGGGGAATGAAAAGCCTCAGCAACCCACACAAGGCCAATGCCTCATAGCAGGCAGGAAAATCTGGGAGATAGGGCAAGGATGCTGAAAAGAACCAACATTTGAATCCCACCGGGGAGGACAGACAATCAGTGAAGGCAGGTAGCAGAGAAATCACAGAGGGATGAAGAAGTGAATGGTTGACGATAGGATGAGGTGCCTCAGATGAGCGGCGGGAGATCCAGTAACATCTGCATGCACACTGGAGTGCCCTAGTTGAGCACGAAAAGTGAATGAAGGATCAAATAAGGAAAGGGACGCGACGAAATGCATCCTGGGAAATTGATTGATGACACTGAGCTTGAAAGGGTGGTGCGGGAGATGGAGTACGAGAAAACATAGGGGCAAATTTACAACAGAATGGCGAAGCGTGGCATTAAGCAAAAATTAGCAAACACCTCGCTTTGCCATTCTGAAAACACAGGGATGCGCCATATTCACAAGAATGCGGTGCACCCCTGTCTTTCCCCGAGAACTGGCCCTAAATCTAGCTGCCTACCCCCAGCGCAGACACCCTTGCAACATAGTGTCAGGATGTTTGCATTGGGTGGAATGATTGTGTATGAGCTGGAAGGTGTCCCTTCCTGCATATAAACAATCCAGAATGCCGATTTGAAACTCCTATGTGTGCTACATTGTGCAGTACACATAGAAGTTTCAATTTGTCATTATTTTTAATGATGGATGCCATACTGTGCAGGAAGATGCTGTCAGTGCTCTGGCAGAGGCTGTCTGCATGTGATGCCCTCTGATGAGCCTCACAAACCACCGCCGTCAGACTGCCAGCAGGGCCACCCGCCAGACCGAGGATTTGACTCCTAATCTGGCAGGCGCTCACACCACAGCTTTGGCAGTCTGACAGCGGATGGCACGTTGCACTGTCCACTGTAGAACCCCAAAAGTAATAAAAAGGCTCTAACTGATTTGCCCAGAATCACAGGATGTTGAGTCGAGACTCGAACCTGGTCCCCCAGCTCCAAAGTCAGCAGCCCTGGCACTTACGCCCCCACGCAAACAAAGACTCCCCTCTGCCTGCCCCTGCTGCAAGATACCCTTTACTTGATTTTATTGGCTGTGCTTTCAGAAATAAATTACCTCTGCGTATAAAGTTTCTGAGACAGACCTGTGCTTTAACACCAGGTGCATATTTTAACATCGTTGCACTAAAGGCTTGGCCCATTTCCTTTGTATTCCATTACCAAGATATATTGTATGGGACACACTTTGGCAAATGCAAACAATCACACATCAAACCGTTTTGATTGTTCTGCAGAGTGAAAGAACAGGACAAATAGTAGCCATGGTTTTTCATCCATGTTGCTAAAAATAAACATTTTTAACGTAATAAGCAGCTATAAAAAAAATCAGGGACTATATGATGGGCACTTGTAGACACAAGAGCGCACAGCAGCGAACATAAAAGCTGCAAAATCTAAAAATGAAACAAGATAACAGAAACAAACAAGAATAAAAAAAGAACTATGGAGGGATCAGCAGGTAATGGGAGAGGGGGTAAATAGTACCTGAATCACGTCAGCAGCAGCGGATGGGCACTGATTAAGCTAAATTAATCTGTGCTTCATCTGTGCTCCAAAGCACGCATCAGAAATGACGTTTAGGCTCAAGTAGCCAATTGGGGATGCTGCATAGAAGAGTGACGCTGAGGCACACAAATGGAAAGTAATTGGTGGGCTCCAAACCCTTTCTGTAAACAAAAGAGTCTTGCACGTGAGACACATACGCAGGCGCATGCACTCTCAGGCTCCACCCTAAAAACGCACAGGGGCATATTATCAAGGGCTGGCGATAACATTATCGCCGCTTTAGCGTCCGTTTTCACGCGAAAAGCGGCGATAATTTTATCGCATTATCAACAAGGACACGCTAGCGCGTGTTTCCTTGCCTTAGCGCACTTTATCAGCACGCCTCGCATTGCATCGTTAATGATATGCAAAGGAGGCATGCCTGACAAAACTCCATGGGAAAATATCGGTAACCCAGCTCCCTGATATCATCAACAAGGGGTAGCGATATTTGAAATCGCGTTAACTATGCCTTAACGCAGGAATTTAACGTCTGTTAAATTCCTGACTAAGGCATACCTAACATGGGAGGTGGATTGTGGGGCTAAGACCACAGAGCCCTATCATCAACCATATCGCCGTTTTCCACGGAATATCTCTGGAAAACCAGCGTTGTTCCATGGAAAACTGCGATATCCCCGCTATCGCTGGAATTTTTATCGCCTCGGTGATACGCGTTATTAATAAAGCGCTTACCGGGCGATAAATTCCAGAGATGGACGGCGATAAATAAAAAAGCGCTAACCGCACTTTGCGAAATTTATCGCCGTCTATGGATTATATGCCCCGTCCTTCTTAAATCTCACTGCATTGCTCATAAAGTGTGTCTTTTGCTTTCTCGCCCTAAGTGCGCCAGATATGCTGAGAAGTGAATCCTGGGCTCACTGTGACACTGGAATCAAGCTATCCTGGCTGAAGAGGGGTGAAACCCCGAAACCGGTCCTAGGATGCTTGTTTCCGGTCCAGGGAGGACCTGGCTCGGCAGTTCGGGCTGGACTGTTCCCATGAGGCACAGGGTCAAGACTGATTTGCATATAGCCAGGACTAAACTGGGGTGGCATGGTGAGCAAAAGAATGATGGATTTAACACAGATCTCTTGACTGGGGGTAAATGTTTTGATTTGTTCTGCATTCCGTCCATTAATTGTGTGTCTTTTGCTTTCTCGCCCTAAGTGCGCTGGGTATGCTCAGACGTGAGTCCTGGGCTCACTGTGCCACTGGAATCAAGCTATCCTGGCTGAAGAGGGGTGAAACCCCGAAACCAGTCCTAGGATACTTGTTTCCGGTCTAGGGAGGACCTGGCTTGGCAGTTCGGGCTGGACTGTTCCCATGAGGCACAGGGTCAAGACTTATTTGCATATAGCCCGGACTAAACTGGGGTGGCATGGTGAGCAAAAGAATGATGGATTTAACCCAGATCTCTTGACTGGGGGTGAAAGTTTTGATTTGTTCTGCATTCCGTCCATCAATTGTGTGTCATTTGCTCATAAAGCACAGCATGACTCGGGCCCAGAATACCTGAAATCAACATGTCCTTAGGAGAATGTTACAATCTACCTTCTCCAAGACATAGTGATTCCCTAATTTAAAAAGACACTTTGGGACGCGAGATGTTTTATCTCGTCCACTGGAAAGGTGTGGAATAGGCTGCCTCTGCATTTAAAATCTAAGTCTAAATTTACTAACTTCAGTAAATGGCTCAAAACTTGGTTAACAAATGAACAGTTCCTGTGATCAGATAGTTCGCTAATGCCAGGACGCCCTTGAGCATATACGCACTCTATATATTTTTCATTTATTCATTCAAATGTTTACAAGGAAAATGTTCCGTGGTTTGCAACTATTTCCGAAGTGGAAAAACATCGAACGTGTTTTGATTTCCCTTCCCAGTTGGGAAGATAAGACTGTGCTTGAGGGCATATTGGGAGGGTTGTGAGGGGAGGGAGGTGCCTGTCCTGGTTTTCTTTTTGCAATCTGCTATACCTTTTCTGATATTGTGGCACCAAGCCCTTTGAGGTACATGCACACCTGTGCCAGCACAACAGTAAAAGTAAATGCGGTGAAGGAAATCAGATGTTATTTTTAGGCCTCCATTTTTGCATTAGGAACAGTCTGCAAACAGTTTTCTTGTGAATATTGCTAAAGCAAAATTTCTGCAACTGCTTGCAGCAAAACACAAATAAATGGAAAGGTCACATTGCATATGATGTGCCAACACAGTGCTGTGAAGCAACTAAGCCAAATTAAACACCTTGCCCTAATGCCATCGAGGGGTCCCGGTGCCATTAGGGCAAACAACAAGACTAGGTGTCAAGCGATTTGTAAATAGCACTCTAATCATCACCTACATAGTAGTCTATGACAATAATACATGTTATCCAATGGATATAGTTTGTATCACATGTAAACAATTTGTTTTTTTAGAACTTCCTCGTTTGACATTATAATTCACTGGAAAGACATTCTACCCATAAATTATTTCCAGTCTTTGAGATTGAAGTTCTTTTTATTGTGGCTAGATTTTTTCATTTATTTTTTTAATATTACTTGTATAAATAGGGACATTCCGCTACCTTTTCCAAATTACCTTTACCATTACCTCAACATAAAGACATCTACGAAATATTTACTATTTCCTTTTAATAGGGTTAAACTGCAAATTTTTCATTAATTTGGAATAATATAATGATATACTAACCACTATTTGACGTTATTGTTATGCGTAACATTCTACAATTGTTTTTGAAAGATAAATTAATCTGAAATTGAGTAAATAACATTTTTAAAACATGCCTACCATATACTGAGATAAGGCCAAGTGTTGAAGTTTAGTTTAGTTTAGAATTATTGACAGGGTTAGGGTAAATTATGAAAAATCCGATTAATGAAATCTGATTTAATTTAATTCAGATAATCATTTTAAGTATTTACCTTTGAAAAGTGTAACATTAAATTAGAGTAAGGAAAAGGAGGTAATAGTTTTAATTTAAAAAAGACATTTTATGTAATCTATCGTAATTTAGTATTTATTTAACGTTTTTCAACATTTAGGCTAAGGTTAGAATTAGTGTTAGTGTAAGGATTATTTAATTGTATGTAACTTAATTCACAATTATTGATAAAGAATAGCATCAGGGTAAAGGTCAGGGGCAAGAAAATTAAATTACGTTGAAGTAAATTATAATGAATTAAATATAATGAAATACAAATAATTTGATGTTTATGATACTTAAAGGGATGAGTTAAATAATTTAACTAAAACTATTATATTGTTATTGGTAAGCGGTGGGTTATGGGTAGTGTTCGGCATTAATGATGAGGTAGAGGTGAAGACATAAGTGTCAAGGTAATGATCATTTTAATGTTAAAAGTAGGCTAATGAGTTAATTGTTTTTCAGTATTGATAGCAGAAGTACTGGCAGGTATAGTAATGGTATGTATTCTGTACTTATGGGTAAACCTGTATTATTATCTAAGGCTATTGAATAATTCTGGTGAGTTGATTATAGACAAAGGGCCTGATCTAGAGTTGGCTGGATGGGATACTCCATGGCAAACATGAACACAGGATATAATGCGCTTGTAAAACAGTGGATGAGATTTCCTGTCATGTTTGTGATGGAATATTCCATCCCACAAATGCAAATAAGCCCACTAGAGGACAAAGGCACAGTAGTTTGTAAATGTCTAGGTGTCATTAGAGGACAACAATGCATGGTACCTGCTAAGTTTTTTCTATTACATCATACATGACCCTAGCACATGTACGGGTATCAGAGGCAGACTAGACATACATGGCCTACAGGAAGTCATAGGTAAGGGCCTCACACCTGAGCCTAACCCATATATGGGGCATTAGAGTGGATTTCCAACGTCAAAAGGAAGTCACACTTTGACCTAGCCCATATACCAAAGTATAGGGGTAACAATGCTACATCACGACCTGGGTGCATAGTGCATGATTCACTTATTATGACAAAGACGTCAAGTTTGTAAGTGCACTAATCATGTAGGATTTGGTTTTTGTAGCTTGATGTTTGATCTTACTGCCCACTGCACTGAAACTCCCAAAGGTGGCTCACCTCCAAAGTAAGAGCCATCGGCCAATTTGGTCTCCTTGTTTCCTTTGGTGAGGACGCTGACAACGCCGTGCTGGATGAAGTACATCTTTCGTCCAATCGTCCCTTCGCGGATGATGTAGTCCCCTGGCTGGAAGACTTCAAACCTCAGCTTAGTTAGCATGGAGGTAACGAAGTTGGGGTCCGCATTAGCGAAAAGAGGCATGGATGCCACCAGCTTCCTGCAGTTAAAGTTGACTATTTCCTGTGGTGAAGAGAAAGGAACGCAAAACAGTTAAGGAAGCAATAGAAAGATTAGAAAATGGATGTAAAAGGTTTTGGGGAGAGTTCAATCGAAAAAAGAAAAAGGATTATATAGACGAGCAAGTTATAAAAAACGAAAAAATATGTAAAGAGGTTTAACAGGGAGGAAAGCATAATTTCAGATGTAATAAAAACATGAACAAAGTTATTATTGAAAAGAGGATTATGTAGTAATAACACAATACCAATATAAACATTTTTAATCAAGTGAGTCCTGATGTTGAAACTAGAACAAACCATTGTGTACATATGTTTTTGTTCTTTGTTTCCTCTCTGCAACTCCCTTATGTTCTTCATATATTATAGTTGAACATTTTATATAAATTATATGGTTTATGTATTTATTTCAAATTATTGATTTCTGTTGCGGTCTGAATAAATAAATAAAAATTGAATTGAATTGAATTGCTCTGTGCATTTCAGGTGGTTAGAGTCTTTCCCTCTTTCTTACACAAAACATCCATTTCAATTGTCAAATATTAAGAGTGGATAACGCAAATTCTGCATATAATACAGGAATGCAAGGGAGTGGGAAGATGCTATCTTTATGTCTTAGAGAAACGACTGGTCTCCTCAGGTATCTATGGACATGTAAGAACTCGGATGCCTGAGGAAGGTGAGATCTCTCTAACGGTATCTGAGAGAAAGTGAGGGTATGCTTTGGTTCTCATGACACATGGGGACACTCTCTACCTGAGAACAAACTGGGAGATAATCTGTGTTGTGTACATGGACAAGGGTGACTTCTCATTGGCTGTTAATAGACACGTAAGGACTCCTCTCAGATGCATGACGGGAGGGATCCAATATGTGTTTCAGGACACTGGATACATTACTCCTTGGCCTTCTTGGATGCCTAAGAAACAAGTTAGAGTTGTTTCTCCTTGGACGTCTGAGGAAACTGAGACTTTTTCTTGGGTGTTTGAGAGCACTCCTATGGATTCTAATGTCTTCTGTCTAAGGATCGTTGAGGGGTCTACTTAAGTGTCTGAGGTAAAACGTGTTGTCTCTGAAAACTTTCTGATGACAAATGAGCAAAAGTATCCGAACCTCATAAAATGTGAAAGTGTTCCTCATTTTGTGAGGAAGTTTCTATAGTCAAGTGAGATCTCTTCTTGGGTTTCCGATGACATTTAAGAGCTCACTTTAGTGGACACATCACAACGTAAACCTTATTCAATTGTCTGCTCACAATTAAGGAGTTGGCCTAACGGTTAGGGCGGTCGACCTCGAATCTGGGGAACCGGGTTCGCGTCTCGGCAATGACGCTGAACATCCTGTGATTCTGGGCAAATCACTTAATATCCCTGTGCCTAACAATTTTTTTTTAAAAATAAATGTGTCCTCATGTAACGCAACTGGTGCTATGAAAAGCGCTCTGATACCCAAAACTGGGTCAAGTTTGCGCTATATAAAACTCAGTTAAAAAAAAAAAATGCTGTCTCTCCAGTGGTGTCTAATGAAAAATGGAAGTTATACGCCGGTGTATGTAGATATCTCAATGGCTGGATTTAATCAGATATCTAACTTTTCTGTCCAGTCTAGTTAGAGGCTTTTTTTTTAGCGCTTCTTGAATTATTATACATGTTATTCATGTCCCCTTATATTTGCAGTACTGATATTATTGCCGTTTGACACTAAATCATGATTTTAAATGAAGATGGATTTTTATGCTTCCCCTGTTGTTCTTTTGCCTTTGTTTTCACCTCTGAGTTAATCCAGAGCCTTGATCAGTTAAATCCATTTATCTCAACTCAATGCCTGGTACACATAAACTAGAATATTGTGTTAGTGCACCTGCTTCTTTGTGGGTTTGTGTTTACAGTGTTTCTAGTTTTTGTATAAACTTTCTGCTATTCTGATTTAAATTATCACATCTAATATTGCTTCAGCAGTTTTGCAGAACTATTCCCGCTTAGCTTCTGAAAGAACTCTCTCATCCTCAATCCGTGGTTGTCCATCCTCAGTATTTTGTGTCTCACTTTACTGCCTCTCTGGGGTTATTGTCTCCAAATTTCGTATATCTGAATACATGCTGCTGTGGCAGCAATGTCTGTGCATGGTGAACAGGCATGTACCTCTTCCCTGGGTGCCCTACTCCATGTGAGACTGATATCCAGACTTTTTTTTACCCTAGTGCCATACTATTCTAGAGTGTACTCAGAAACCTAGGTAGTAATTCACCCAAACTCTAATGGGTCCCTTGGTCTCCCAATGCAGTTTCTGCTGAGCTGCAAAACAAGTTGCGCACCGAACTATCTCTGTTCTGCCAAGAAAATCTGTTGCTGATCCCAAAGGCAGCTGCATCAGTCTGGAAACCCCAGCTGCCTAAAACGAGTGCCAGCCTATATCAGCCTGAAGGCTGCGACCGCGAAAGATGAGTGCTCATCTGCATCGACCGAGACTGTAACTGCTGAATAACAGCATACATTGGCTTGTAGGCTGCGACTCTAGATGAGCCAGCCAAATGCTTTTTTCAATTCTAGTGGTCCAGTGAGGCTGTGGTCTCACATCACTGAATCGGAAGCCTGACAGTGCGAGGTCACTGACTGCCCTGGCACACAGTGCTGATTCAACATGCTGTTGGAGCGAGTAAAGCGGGACTGTGTTCTGACTAACCGAGAAGCTGTTCCTTATATGAGTCATGAGTACATTTCTGGTAGAACGTGAACCTTTGCCAATACAAACTTGATGGACCCAAAGACTATTGCATTGATCTATGAGATATGATTTGGGGGGGGAATTAGTACTTATTTGAGCATTTACCTACTCTACATCTATGTCCAAGTTATCCCAGGCAGGAGGAATTTCCCTGAGACCAAAAGAGAAGGGAAGCAGGCACCATAGAGGGTTTCAACTTCCACTAGACCAGGGGTCTCCAACCTTTATTCTGTAATGAGAGCTCCTTCTGAACAGTGAAAATTGTCGTGAGCTACTGACGGCTAAGCAACTCACACAGTTACCAGACACTCCCTTGCTTAGCTTCAATGACTTTAAACCTATTGTCCATGGAGCCTGATACTATGGTTTAAACAAAATATTGTGACTTTGGGTAGTATAAGGACTGTCATGTGCATCAGTTAGAGCATGGTATATGGGGATGTATAAACATGTATGTGAATGAATGGGATACATGTGTATGGGCGACTGAGAGCCTGTGTCATATGTACCTGTGGCATTGGACATAACTTATACCATATGTGGCACCGTTACATGTACAACACAAACATTTTTTAAATGGGAGAAATTAAAAAGTGCAGACAAATGTTCTTCAGAAATGTTCCCAATATGGAACATCTTTCTCCACTTGATGAAACATTTTCTGCACTTTACATTGCTACTATTTTTAAAATAATTGCTGTATTATTCTGTTATAAATATGGCAGCGTGTCTACCAGCCCCTGGGAGCAAGATGCTAGCTGTGTGTAAATGTGACACTTTGAAAGTGGAGAAAAGTTTACTGAAAAGTTAACTTTATGTTTTTATGCATTACATTAAACTCATTTTAATGTTCTCCCATGTCAAAGTGTCTTTAGAAACAACAGGCATATTATGCCAGGTGGCCTGTAGACATAGTGCCATATTTATAACAGGAAAACACAGTCATTTGTTTAAACATGAGGAATTTAAAGTGAAGAAACATGCTTCATAAAACATTAGAACTTAATTGGCTAATTTAAAGTAGAGAAAAACATTAAGACAATGTTTCATAGAAACATTTTTCTTCACTTTAAATTTTTCCCATTTAAAAGAAAATTACTGTATTTTTCAGTTAAAATATGGCACTGTGTCTACCAGCCACTTGGAGCAAGATGGCTGCTGATTGTAAATGTGATACTTTGAAAAGGGAGAAAATTAAAATGAAGACTTAACTGAATTATTAAGCTCACACTTTGATTAAAATATCCTCTCATTTAAAAGCTTTCAGAAATATCATTTTGTTCTCATGCTCCAATATTGAGTTGAGAACGACTTTTATTTAGAGTTTCTGTGCTTCAGGTCTGAACATCTGTGACCCACATGGGTCATAAATCTGAGTGGAGCACTGCTCATTATCAGGCTCTACTATCTGCAGCCTGATAATAATGCAAAATAAAAATAGTCTGTCCTTAAGTTTCAAAGGAAAAGGCAACACGTATTTATTGCAGTTCTTTGTTAAGAATGAACTCAAGGCCGGGAGCTACTCTGAAGGTTTCTAGCGCGCCATCGACTGACTGGAGACACCTGCACTAAGCCTTGTTATGAGGTTGCAAATATGTACCTGAACAAGCTTTAGAGTGTGTAGTATTTAGTTTTCTGTATGATGAAAGTACTAATTAAAAGATAAGTCCTGGGCCGGACAGTACATTATTGCGTCTGCTGTTTGTTGGCTTATGAGCTCTTGTTCCCCGCCCCCCACAAGCTTCCTTCCAGGAAGCCTTTGACTGCTCATCCTTCCTACCTCAAGATTCAAGTGCGGAAAGGGTGTACTTACCCCTCTTTGCAGACCACTAGTAGGACAGAACCGACCCCCAGGGCTACGGGGCTTACACAACCATCACTGTTGAGGTCATGTAGAACCTGTGTGCTCTGTGGTCTCCAGAACAGGGTCTGACACATGAAATAGCCATTGTAAATTAGGGCATGTTGTAATAAAGTTCTGTGCTTGCATTTCAATTTCAGTGAACCTCCTACATCAAGTGCAGTTTATTTTACATCCCTACGACTGTTAACTTTGCTTTGATTTCTCTGACTGCTGCCGAGGGGCCTCAACAAGTTCTACAATGTACTGACACCATTTGAAAAATGCTATTGGTTTTTGAAGGATTGATACTGTTGCAACTGAACCAAGAAATGTAAACACTAGGCCTCTGATGAAGGGTTCACCCACTGATGCACTGTGGCACTGGGGTGCCTTCGAGATTATGTGTGTGTTTTAATCCCTTGAATAAATTAAATGAAGCACAAAAATGCCATTCTATCGGAGACATGGAAGGTTGCCTTTTAGAAGCAACCGAAGAAGTAAGAAATGTGAAAAATAGTCCGCTGATGAAGGGTTACCCCTAAATGCATTGGGGCAGAGGGGTGGAGTTGTGAGTATATGTAGAGAATGGATTTATTCAGCACAAGAAGGAGAGTGTGTCACTCATTCTTTAAACACTGTTTAGACCAATCACAGGGTTAAAGTTGGTAGTGGGCACTTTTCAGTTATACATTGTGGGCCTCATTTACAAGCCCATTGCGCCTCCGGTGCGTCACTTTTATTGATGCACCAGCAGCACAATGGGCTTGCCCTTATTTACAAGGCCACGTAAAGTCACCCTGTGTGACTTTTCATGGCCTCGTATATATGGGCCCAATCATGATTACTCTGTGTGAAAGGGGCGTTCCATGGGTGTTACTTTGGGTGTTCCCAAGCAACATCCTTGGAACCTGACACATTTCCAGATTTACAATGTTTTGTAAAGCTGGAAATGCGTCAGAATCCCACGCCTCCCCAGAGGAGGCGTAGGAGTGGCACAACTAGGAGAAATACTTTCATTTCTCCACGTTTTCTCCTCTTTATGCGTGCTGCATTCCGCAGTACACATAGAAAAAAGACAATGCCATCAACTATTGTTTTTGTGCTAAAAAGGTGTCTCTTCCTACAAAAAAACAAACATCCCTGAAACACAGGCACCCTTGCAGCATGATGAAAGGGTGTCTGCGTCGACCAAGAGCTGCTGTTTGTGCGCCCTCGCAGGGGAGGCGGACAGCAATGCGCTGTATCTTGCAGATGCACTGCATTCCTGCCCTTTTATTTTGAAGCCCGGCAGCGCAGCAGGAAGGCTTGCTGCACTGTAGCAGCGCAGCAGGAAGGCTTGCTGCACTGTGGCAGCGCAGCAGGAAGGCTTGCTGCACTGGGGCAGCGCAGCAGGAAGGCTTGCTGCACTGTAGCAGCGCAGCAGGAAGGCTTGCTGCACTGTGGCAGCGCAGCAGGAAGGCTTGCTGCACTGGGGCAGCGCAGCAGGAAGGCTTGCTGCACTGTGGCAGCGCAGCAGGAAGGCTTGCTGCACTGGCGTGTGTCAAAATACAGTAAATGAGGCCCTAGATGCGCCATTCGTTTAATATACCGATATTTGGTGAAGTTCTTCTACGAGTTATTTGTCAGAAAGTTATATATAGAAATACTGTCTAACATAAACATTGCTTCCAAAATATCATCACACTGGGTGTAGATTTTCTATTATTACTTCTAAATGAGCAATACTTCTGCAAACGATTTTTAGGAAGAGATATTTATGTAAGACGATTCTCTGAATACCACATTCTGGTTCTGCACCGCCCCATCACCTGAAAGTTCTTAGTTTAGAAGTGATAGAGGAAGCAATGCATCACTCATAACCCCTCCCCCTCCCCCTCCCCCTCCCACATGGACTCCATCCCTTCTCTTTGAACAACACCAGAGGTTATGGCGTTCTCGAGGCTCCACAACTGAGGTTCATCTCATCATCACTCCTTTATTCATTCATTTGGACTCGTGTGGTCTGTTTACTAGTTACGGTGGCATCCCTGGACTTTTCGTCAACAGGTAAAACAATAACATGCAGATTAACGCAGAGCGAAATGGAGATTGTGAAACTGATAACTGGAGGCAGTGAGGCTCCCACTCTAGCCATGAGCCTGGGCGCTCAACACTCCAGACCTTCACAGGGACGTATTTCCAAATCCGAGGCTGCCTGGCACCAAACACCACAGCCTCGGGGAAATAAACGGCAGCAGCAGGGAGTAAATACAGTGCACAGAGGTTGCGCAGCAAAAGGCAGGCGCACAAGTAGCCTGTGCATACTCCAGTATAAGCGACGGTTAGAACATTAATCGAGACCTATTGGTTCTTCCAATATTTGTGTCTTAATTTGAGGAGATACTCGATATCTTTTTGGTTATTGCTGCTTCAGGACATGTTAGGGTAATGTTCTGCCCTGTTCATCTCAACTAGGGTACTGCTGGGCAATGTTAACAGCTGAAGGGAACTTGCTTCTTGCCCTGCAAATAAAGTTTTGGCGGGCTCATTACTACAAAATGCAAATTTGCAAAGTATTTCTGTGGACTTCCTGTGATTGTCCTCAATACTTTGATTGTAACCCAAATTCTGTAAAGGTTTCCTGAAATTGGGTATTCGCATAAAAAATGAAGACTTTCACAACCTTTTTCAGTTGTTTTGAGAAAACCAAGATAACTGACATCCATTCAGTTTCAAACACGCAAGGAAAGTGGTTTTAAAATTAACTTGAGAAAACAGCATGTGTCTTTTCAGCAATAAGTAGCCCCCATAAGGAAATATTGGCAGGTTGCTGGGCAAAAACTGCACTAGGGCATAGACAAAGTAAAAAAGCAGGAAACTGTGAATTTCAGATAGGAAAATAATCATGATGTGAGTGAGCCTCGCTTGCATAATTAAAACTTTGCACACCCCTAGATTTTGTCTGCGTTGGGCCTTAGATGGCCCGTTTTTGTTCCCATTCATCACTTGGTCAAACCACAGAGCTCCTATTTTGTTTTACTCAAAATATCAAGGTCTTGGCTTCAGTCCCATCAATCTGGACAGATCACTGCTTAAGATCTTTTTCCATAAGACTAATCGAGATGCCATAGCCAACAAAAACTAGTATCGTGTGGTTCTTCCTGTGCTTGTAGCGTCTTTCCAGACATAATGTGTTCTCATTATTCCATTTTAGGACTGATCAAATTGTGCATGATAACAACTTTTGGACTGAATTAGCACGGGATTTCACTTTTCCTTTGAGGTATAAGATATTTAAAACAAATTGAGGGGCCTATTTATGAGCCCTTTGTGCCGCTGTTGCGTCAGTTTTTGCGATGCTGTGCCATAATTACAAAGTGACGCATCCAAGCAGATGTGTCTCTTTTCAAAGCCCTGATCTACATTATAGCTGCATCGGGTATAATGTATGCAGGGTAGGCGTTCCACCGCAGCAACGGCTCGTAGAAGTGTTGCAGTGAAATCTCTGAGATTTCACTGCAACACTTCTAGGAAGCCACTGCTTGAGGCAGGCGTAAGACTGACCCAGGTCCTTTCAAAGGACACATTGTTGGAGTTGCATCTGTTTTCAGACACACCCCAGCAATGCGCCACTTTTGCACCTACAGATATGACAGGAATCACTAAACTAAACACAGATTTTGGACACCACTTTTTATGTCTGATAATGACATACAGACACTGTGTAGAATTCATGACAGAACCTCCATAGCATCCTCTGGACCATCCATGTCTTTCAGCAATTCATCCTTGGATGCAAACACACTTTCTCAATGTGATAGAACAAAAGGAGCCCTGACCTGCTGAAGAAGCCGCCATCTTCACATCCCTGAATACTGGTCAGATGACATAGGTTCTTGCCCCCATACTTGTTAGATGGGTACAGAAACTTGGAATTGAGTTGGATGACCGAATAAAACCAGTTTGCGTACCCTGCTTCCATCAGCACGGGCCCCTGCCTAGGGTGTTATTGTTGCTGCCGGTAGCCACCACTTATTGTTGTATTCTCTGTGGTATTTGGATTATTTTAATGGTCTGTGCCTGGGCCTCTTTCAATATTTGATCAAATGTTTATCGTAGTTTCAAAATGCTGGTTCCGGCTTGACACTGGCAACGAATGCAACAGTAGGTTGTGTTGTCACAAACATATTGCTAAATATTTGGCACAGTTGCACTGGTTTCTGGTAACAAATATATCTAATTTCAGGTTTTGCACATAGTTCATGAGTGCCTTTGCTCCACTGGCCCAACCTTTCAACTTTCTTGAAGATTTAATTGGTACATCCTTAAGTGCTTGTTATATTCGGCTGATGAAGGCGTTCTTACAAATCTGCAGTGATGGCCATGCCTTTTCAACACAGGAAACTCTCACCCTTCATCTATGACTGTAATGTAACTATCAGCAGCGGCCGTGTAGGTAAGAGCGGTGGGGCTGGGTTGGGGGGGATTCAACAGACGACCACGAGGGGAAATTAAATAAATAATTCATTTTCTCTCGTCGTCGTCTGTCAAAATCCTTCCCCCACCCCCAGCGCTCACCTGCACGGGCTACTGCTGAGAACTATCTGCTGTTTCAGAAACAACTGAATATGTACCTGTTCTCTAAGTAATGAGCTAAACATTATTTTGCCCCATCCCATATTGGTCTCAACCTACAGGTTGGCATTCCCCAAACAGAGCAGCGAGGAGTCTGGATGCCGACAAAGCACCGGAGCAGGTCCAAAATTGCTCACTCAACACACCAGAGCTAGGAGTGGCTTCTGAACACCAGAACTTCCACCCACCCACTTGGTACAAATCACGCTGAGAATCACGGAGGAGTGGCTCCTGACACCACTACACCCTCAGGCACGAAAGAAATGGGGAGCACTGGGAGCATGAGTTGCTGAAAATGCACTCAACAAGGAAATCTGACAAGACAGTCCCCGCAGACGAAACTCATCAATCCAGATTCAAGGCGTTCGTTGGGGCACCTTTGCCATCTTTTTTCTGTTAGTTATAGCATCAGAAAGCTTTTGGCAATAAAGCATTCTACATAGCTATAAAATAAAATAGCACATCAGAACTTCAGTTTCTTTTAAACTTTCCAGGTCCATGGCGGCACAGCTTCTACCGTGGCGTCATTTGAACTTGGTTCTTTGGTTGCTGTTATGTATATAACAACATAGCCTGAAATGGATTACCACCGCAGAAACCAACAGTTACCAGTCAAAGGCCACACCTGATGGTGGCTTATGCTGGAGGAGACAAAAGTTAATACGCAAACGTTTGTTTACTGAACCGGCGTCAGCTTGCACGGATTTACAAAGATCAGTAGTCATAAGACAATAAGTTACTTACCTGTAAATGCAGTTCTCCAGTATTGGTATCTTTCATAGATTCACATGCTTGAATGATAACCTGTTGGCGAAGTGCGAGTCTCATGGTACCATCGTAAAGCAGTTTGTATAAGTGCCATAGGATATAATGTCAATGCAAAGTCAGATTAATAGCCTATCTATGTCTTTTTTTTAAAAGGACCAAACTTGAACTACAATCAATCAGGGGATAGTATCCTCTAGAACACGCTCAAAAGAGGCCGAATCTCTCAGATTTTCGAACATATGTTGGAATTAATAATCCCGATCTATGAAGGGAGCCTCTAAGAGGAGGAGGAGGGTGAGTTGCATGTGAATCTATGAAAGATACCAATACTGTAGAATGGCAGTTACAGGTAAGAAATGTATTTTCTTCGCCAGTATTAGATCTTTCATAGATTCACATTCTTGAATCAGAATAGCAAGCAGTTTTTGTAGGTAA
Source organism: Triturus cristatus (assembly GCF_964204655.1). Classification (NCBI taxonomy): domain Eukaryota; kingdom Metazoa; phylum Chordata; class Amphibia; order Caudata; family Salamandridae; genus Triturus; species Triturus cristatus. The sequence continues at coordinate 294,022,423 of NC_140583.1, read as the reverse complement.
ATGTATAGTAATAGAAGTACCCTTGACGATGGTGGGTAACAGTCTAACACATATCCTTAGATATTTATTATATATATATATATATATATATATATATATATATATATATATATATATATATATATATATATATATATATATATATATATATATTATCACTCTCTCTCTCTCTCTCTATATATATATATATATATATATATATATATATATATATCTATAGTCCACATATGAAAAGACAATTATGACATATACAACGCTATCATATACCTTTGTAAAGACATTAACATCACCTACACTTACAGAAGCTCACCTATTGAAATAGATGATGTAAACCCACCTGCCCTACTGCTGCATCACTTTTCTGCACTGATTCTAGGCAGTAGTGCTGCGTGAACACATCACAGCATGACATATTTTCTCCAGCGGAATGCCTGCAAACAAAGCGGCCAAGGTAGACACTGCCCTTGTTGAGTGCGCCTTCATTCTTGTTGAGAGTGGCTTGCCAGCCTTGGTGTGGCCAAACTGTATGGTGGCAGAAATTCATCTTGCGAGGATTGCTTTTGTAACTGCCGTACCTTAACGAGAAAGTCCGTAAGAGGTCACCAGCTGATCATTTTTTTCGGAGTTGTTTGGTACAATGGAGATAGAATTTAGACAATGTTTAATGTCCAAGATGTGGAGAGACCTTTCATCGGCAGATGCTGGATTCTGGAAAAAACATACAAAGTGTAGTAGGTTCGTTAGGATGAAATTGGGATGGAACCTTGGGGATGAACCTTGGGTTTGTTCTAAGAAGCTCATAATCATCAGTGAAATCCAGGAATGGTTCCTGTGCTGTAAAGACCGGTATTTCGCTGACTCTTCTAGCTGAAGTGACGGCCAACAGCAAAGTGAACTTCCACATGAGAAATTTCAGATCTGCCTTGTGAATAGGCTTGAATGGAGGCTTCATAAGCAGCGAGAGAACCACATTGAGATGCCATTGTGAGGGAGAAGCTCATAATTGGGGGAAGCTCTAAACAACCCCTACATTAATTGTTTGAGAGAATGTGCGGGGCATCTGTACCTTGAAATTGAGGCTAGGTGAACCATCACAGATGTATGTACCAATCCTGTTTTGGCTAGCAATAGTAAGTAGAGTAGAATCTGTTCAGGTGAAGCTTCCAAAGGATGCAGGCTTGATTGCTGACACCATGAACAGAATTGCTTCCATTTTAATTTATACATCTTGTATGCAGCTTCCGCTATTGCCTTGGATAAATTCTCCCTACAATCTTGAGGGATGTCTAATTTTCAGAACTCGTTGAATTCAGGAGCCATGCATGCAATTGGAGAGAGGCTGGTTCCGGGTTTAGGATCTGGCTGTTGTTCCACGTCAAGAGTGTTTCAATCTTTGGTAGGCGGATGGGATTGGACTCCGGCAGCAGCAGAAGCTCCGTAAACTAATGCTGTCTAGGCCATTTATGAGCTGTTAGAATGAGGCGACAGTGCTCCATTTTCATCTTGCTGAGAATCCTCGGTATGAGATGGAAAGGGGGAAAAGCGTATGTATTAATTCTGGACCCTCTCATTGAAAGGGCATTCCCCCATGCCCCTGGGAGTGGGTGTTGCCTGGGGCAGAACTGGCATTTGGAGTTCTTGTCTGTCACAAAGAGATCCAATGCTGGTTTGCCCCACCATGAGAATATTTTGTCCAGCTCCACCTGATCCAGTACCCACTCATGGCAACTGTCTCTGGTTCTGCTGAGAGCGTCCGCTAAGGTGTTGTTTATTCCTGACACGTGCTCAGCCTTCATAGATATTTTGTGGGCTTTTAGCCAGTTCCTGAGATAGAGTTAGCGACCTTGTACCCCCTTGCTTGTTGATGTAATACATGCTTATTATATTGTCTGTACGGACAGGGATGGATGCTCCTGCTATTTGTATCAGAAAAGCTTGTAAAGTGAGAGATAATGCTTTGAGCTCCAGGTGATTGATGTGCATTGATTTCTGAAGTAATGACCATTTCCCTTGGATTTTTTTTTAAATAACAGATTTTATTGATTTTATTGCATGCACATTATAAACTGGAACTGATCATGAATGCGAGGCCTTGTGACGGATGAGGTATTTTAGACCACCATGTTAATGTTTCTAGCATCCTTGGGGTAATGATCAAGTCTTCGAAGGAGCCTTCCAATTGGATCCATTGCATTCAGAGCTCCTCTTGCAGTGGCCTCATCTTCAGTCATGCCAGGGGGACCAGGTTTATTGTGGAAGTGGTCCTGCCCAGTAGAGACTTGTTCAGCTTCACTGAAACTGACTTTCTTTTGGAACTCTTTAGAGAAACCTTCGCAGCCCGTCTTGCGATTGATAAGCTTTGTTGTTGATTATATTGAGGTTGACTTCCAAAAACATTATTATTGGACGTGGACTAGTCGAGGATTTTGGATAATTCACTGTAAGGCCCAGTCTGTGAGAGGCAAGCCTTTGTAGCTTTGGCAGATTGCTGCAGTGTTGAGGCCTTTGCAGCCAGTCGCCTAAGTAGGGGAATACCTGATGACCTTGTTTTCTGAGTGTGGCTGCTACTTGGGTGAAATATTTGGTGAATATCCAAGGAGCTGACTTGAGGCCGAGTGAGAGGACTCTAAACTGGTAATGGGTACCGGCTATGGTGAAGTAGAGATATTTGCGATGCTTGAGAAGTATGGGAATGTGGAAATAAGCATCTTGCAAATCTAAAGAGGCCATGTAATCTCTGTTGTTTAACAGTTTCAGAATGTCGGAGAGAGTATTCATATAGAAATAGTTGGCATAGGAATTTGTTGGATTCCCTGAGGTCTAGGATGGGTCTGCATTCCTCTGTTTTCTTTCGTACAAGGAAAAAACTATAGTAGTATCCCATGCCCTTTTGAGAACAAAGGACCTTTTCTATTATACCATTGGCAGCATTGTTAGGGCTTCTTTCCTCAATAAGTGAAGACGAGAGGGGTGTGCCCCCTTTGAAGGATTGACTGATGGTCTCTGCAGAAACTCCAGGGTATGTCCATTGATTACCAAATCTAATACCCATTTGTGTGACGTTATCTCTTCTCTTTGAGGTAGGTAGTTGGAAATATTCACACCCACATGAAGGGAAAGAGTGGATGAAGCTCGTACCTGGTGTAATATTCACACCCACATGAAGGGAAAGAGTGGATGAAGCTGGTACCTGGTGTAGGCCACTGTTTACGACCTGCATCTCGACCCTGGAGGAGTTACTTCTGGTGTGGGCCTCCTTTGATATAGGCTGCCGAGGGTGGTTGATGGTCAGTGGCGGCCGGCACAGGTAAGAGCAGTGAGGCAGGGCAGGGTGGGGGATCTGGGAAGTCGACATACGACCCGATAACTTAAATTTAATTTGAAGGTAAGCTGCTTTATATTCTTTTATGTAATTTAACTCACCCCGTCGTATGTCAACTTCCCCGACCCCCACCCCACCCCGCCTCACCACTCTTACCTGTGCCGGCCGTGACTGTTGACGGTACGCCTGATGTTGGTATGAGGGTCTATATTGTGAGTGAAAGGGTTGGTATTGCTGAGATCATTGATAACCCGCTTTACAGGTAGAGATACCTCTTCCTATAGCCCCCCGAAAGGGCAGCTTCTTAAACTGAAGGGTGCCTAGAGACTTAGCGGTGTCAGTGTCCATCTTTATTGCCAGTAATGCATCATCTATATGTTTTCTGAACAAAGTTCCTCCTTCGTAGGCCATGTCCAAGATCTTTGATTAGATTTCCAGCCTAAAGGACGTAGTTTTAAGCCATGCCTAGCGTCTCAAGACCACTGCTCCGGGTAATTGGCTGAGTGCAATCTGTAATCTCCGAGGAGGTGCACTCACTCTCCTGGAGGATCTTTCTTGCTTCCACCTTTTTGTATTCTAGCACCAAGTCGACTAGACTGCTGACATCGGGCCACATTTGTCGGTCATAGCAAGCCAGGATCGCTAGCGAGTTGGCCGCTCAAATGGTGATGGCAGACATGAGGAAGAATCTCTTCCGTATGTTGTCCTGCCTTCTTTGTCTGGTAGCACGGAGATCGGAGCAGAAGGATTTTTGGAGCGTCTTTGCACTACTTGTGAGATCAAGGAGTCAGGATTGGGGTGACGTGTGAGGAAAGCAGGGGAATGCTCTGTAGCTTTGTACTTCTTGTCTAAGCGAGGTGGTACTGCCGCTACTGTAACCAGGTACTTCATTAACTTAATCCTCTCTTTCCAAATATTGTCAATGATGGGGATGGCCCTCACAGACTTCTTTGCTTGCTCCTTGAAATCATAAAGAAAACAGTCGGACTGCTTAACAGAGGTTGGGAGCTGAAATTGTGTTGCAGCCCAGTCTGTCAGGTTATTTTAAAAAAAAAACTATGTCATCTGAGGGAGAGTCTGTAGGGTGTGGTGGTGGAAGCGATGGAGTAGGGACAAGGTAGTCATCCCACTCATCTCATGGATGTTGGGCCTCAGGGATTTCGCCTTGCTCCCTTTCATCCTCTCTTGGTGGCACCGCTATGTTTGAGGCAGGTGTCATTCTTGGCATTATAGACAGAGGAATATGCCTTGGCGTAGCAGAAGAAGCAGGCTGAGATGGTGTTACTGGCTGCCCCTGTGTAGGGTCAGGAAATCTTCTTCTATAATCCTGCAGCACGGCCTGCAAATCCTGGACTAGTGATTTAGGCAGTTGCACTTCCTCATAGTTGGGCTGAGGATTGAGGATGGTATTGGTGATGTTCATAATGCCGCTAGGGAGGGGCATAATATTGATGATAATAATGCTCTTCCTCATGGTATTTTACCTGGAGCTCTGATGGGCTGTCCAACAAGAGACTTGGTGGCAAAGGTGAGACCTTGCTGGGGGATGTCAAATTAGGTCTTAAAGCTGTTTTTGTTATTTTGGTGATTTTTATCATCATTGACAATGGGAGTTGTAAACTTAGGCACGATGGTGGGAACGCCGTCGTTGATGCCGCCGACGACGGTGCTGTCGTTGAGGGTGTTTGTCGGCAGTGTCACTATGGCAGTATTTTCCTCTATGGTGTCATCGAGGGTAACACCGCCGTTGCCGGGGTCTTAACGTGTGATATCACCCTTGTCAATGAGATGGGTGCATCGATGGCTGTCATCGAAGTTCTTGATGACAATGGACTCGTAGACGAGACGGTGATGACCGTTGCCGTTGATAGCGGTGTCGATGGTGATGTCGTTGTCGACGGGGTTTTGAGAAGATATTTTGACCTCGACTTCGATGGTTCAGAGGAAGAAGAACGCTTATGCCCCCATGTCTCCATAGATGGAGTAGAAGCATGACAGGAGGCTGCCTCTGTGGAGATGAGATTTAGCTTCTCCTTTCTCAGAGGGTCTTTATGATACATTTTTAAAGCCTTTCTGCTCTCCTCAGAAGCCCCTTGGTCAGGTTATCTTGACATGTTGTGGGTTTTCGCAGATGTATCACTGTCCTCCTCAGAAGTGATGGATTTCTGAAATTTGGAATTTTTTAGCCACAGAAGTAGCCTTCCCTCCCTGTTCTTTAACGTAGAGGCAGGGTAAAGACAGTCTCTGTGTGGGTCATCCACATGTAGCCTTTTCTTTCCACAGTTCTTGCAGGAAGTCTCAGACATAGTAGTTGTATATAAATCTTCAAATGTAAAGGAAAAAACTGAGCAGAGCTCAGGGAGACTCCCTTCCACGATGTGCGGTAGAAAATCAAAGGGATTCAGCCCTCTGTTGGAATGTGTTCTAGATGGTGCTGTCGACTGGTTATAGTTTACGTTTGATCTTTTTAAAAAAAGAACAGAGATAAGCTATTAAACTGACTTTGCATTGTTATTATAGCCTGTGATACTGATACGTACTGCTTTAATATGGTGCCATGGGACTAGCACTTCGATGAATGGGAATGATTCAAGCATGTCAATCTATGAAAGACAAAATACTGTAGAAAATTGCATGTCTTAAATTTCTGTGTTCTTGGAAATCTCAGTACTCTCATGTCTAAAGCTTTGAAAATAAATTATTTGCAAAATCAAAAAACTGAAGTAAATATTATGGTGAGGTGCCAGACAGATTCCTGCTAATTAGCATTTTCTTTTAATTCTGAGGTCTGAATTTTAATTTTTTTTTGCTGAGTATATAGCGCGAACTTGACCCGAATCCAATCAGGTATCAGAGCGCTTTACATAGCTCCAGTTACGTTACATTAGGACACACATTTATTCTTTGTTAGGCACAGGGAGATTAAGTGATTTGCCCAGAATCACAGGATGTTCAGCGTCATTACCGAGACCCGACCCCATTTCCCCAGGTCCGAGTTCGAGCGCCCTAGCTGTTAGGCCAACTCCTCTCCCTGAAGACTGGGGAGCTAAATTAATTTATAGATATGCTAATCTAGGCAGAGGGAGTGACCAGTGAGATGTACGTCCCATCACTTCCCTAGGATCCTATCCACAAGTATGTTAGGATAGCAGTATGGATACCTTAACATTTGGACTTCCCGGTCACTTTCTCATGCCACTATTCTTAGGTGTATATGGACTAGTGTGCAGCCCCAGGATGTTACTCTTTGGCAGCTACAGGATATGGGTATCGGGTGGGGTGGATACTCATTTATGTGACAATGACAGATGTGTATACACTCCTTCCTACTCGCAGTAGTACACTCAGCCTCCTTGCACTTGTGTAATGACAGGTATATAAGCATTACCTCCACGTCCCTCTTCCTCGTCCTCATCATTTCACCTCTCACACAGCATGAGCCCAGAGCCAAAAAAAATGAAATGATGAAAAGGAAATCCGTCCATCAACTGGGTTTTATAAGGGCTTGACACTCCCAGAATACTCCGGTTTTTTTCAGTGTCTTCTTCAGGATAGATTCTGGAGCGGAAAGATCTCTGCTGGGCTTTGACCTTTTTCATTTTAGATAATGCTTTTTTTTAAAATTATCCCAGCCACATGAGACTGTGTCAAAAACTCGTTGAGATTCATGCTAATTCGTACGTTAGGTAAGAGGAGGTCTCCATTCATGGAATATGGCAGGATTCTCCGTGCACGGTCTAGTTGTTTTTCCCCCCTGAAGCATTGTAGCATGTAATGCGCAAGAGCTAACGGTTGCTTCTTGACTTAGAGCATCTGTTCATGGATTGAGACTCGGGTAAGTGTTGCTTTGACAATCTGATTGTGGATTGTTATTCTGTGACTACAGATAAACACATGAGGAACTCCTTATATTGTCCTTCATCATCTTCCGTTTTCCCATCTTCTCGTAAGTGCAAGGAAAGGGAGAAGGTTGATTCTCCTATGGAGCAAAAATCAGGACGATTACTACACTGAGTCTGGCTTCGGTGCCTCTTAAAAAAAAGATTGGCAGACATATCTTATTAATTTACTTCTGAGGCAGAAACAGCAGAGGTGTCTAGTGATGCTGGGAAGAGTACTCCTGTTAAACACGATAAATACATTGGAAAGGAGTCCCTGCATAGGTATTATCTATAGTCCGGAAAACATGGCATTTCCTGATCTAGACTAGAGCTTTGTGGTACCTCCGCTCATGGCAATTTCAGCAAAAACCCAACATGGCCTTCCAATACATCGGTATATTACAGATGTTATTTTGAAAGACTGTAAAGACGCTGAAAAGATAAACCTTCCTAGGTTTATGACACACTTTTAATCCCTCATAGAGAGTGATTTGTAGTTCCATGACCCTGTGCCAACTGATTCTTTAATTACAAGAATGATGGGTAGATTTTCAGTGGTAGATGATGCATGATTGTGGATTCGCCCCAAAGAAAGATATATTCTGGTATCCTTCTGGATTTAAGAGCGGCTGTTTGGTGTGTGTGCAGGTGAGTCTTTGTTGACAGCCTCTTTAGAAATGTTTTTGGATTGTAGGCTAAAGACAACTATGTGGGGCAGATGTGACGAGTTCCTGCAGGAACTGATACAGCTCTCATACATAATCATTTCACCGAATGTGGAGTTTCTTCGACCTCCTCTTGGGGGCTCAAAGCAACTTGCCTCAAAATTATATAAAAGATCCTGGCTGAAGAGTCCCCAAAGCATGCTACAACGCAACTTAAATGGGACACTGAACTGTGCACTCTATCAATGGATGCACAATGGACCTTCAACTGTTTCCAAACTAAAGACATCTCCCTTAATGGCAGGCACAAAGCAAATAATTACGAATACCTTCGCAGGATATATCACACAACTAAAAGCCTATTCAAACGAAGCATGGCACCAGTGGCTGATTTTTTTCACTCAGCTTGGACGTGTCCACAAATAGCAGTGATCTTGGATCAAGTGTTTCAAGGTTTGTCTTAGTTGCTGAGTATGGAGATTCTTCACAATCCCTTGATTGCTCTGCAGGGTTACCCTTACGAAATCCCAAAACCAATACGCTGACATACATCATTAGCCCTGGACTGGCAAAGTGAAGAGTGGCACAATGCCCAATCATAACTGCATGGTATAAAGATGTAATATATTTGAATGATAATAGAGTACTGTGTGCTAGAATCAAGCTGGCTACCTCCAGTCCCAAGGAGATAAGGGTCCCAGTCATTTCTGACACTCTTCACACAGCTCTATCCCACATGGGTCAAGAGATGTTGAATATAATGCTAACAATGTGGGACTGACCTCTGCCTGTAGCGTTCTGAAGAGTAATCTAGACTCTGCAGATTCCTAATCTGTACCGTGGAATGTGAACATGTTGGTAATGATGCTATAACCAGAAATAGAATTGTATCATTTCTGAGTCTATGGTTCATTGATGTGGGAAACAAATGACTGCCACCATCAGTTATTACTGTTGCTCTTATAAACGATAAATAAGTCTCTAAAAAATGTTTCTACAAAGATTTTAAAGATTTTTTCAGAAAAGCAGAAGAGGGCTCTGAATGTTCAGCCTTCCTCGCAGGAATGGAAAGACGAGTGGGACTATTCTGTGAGATATCTATTGCTGGAATAAGAGCACTCGTCGTGCTGCTTTCATTGCAGCATGTTGCAATCTGCGTGCCGTGCCAACTCTGCCCAGAAAACTGCAGTTTTAAAAGTGCCCTTTCTGCGTACCTACATTTTTGGAACAGAACTACATGATAAAATCCATTGCATTTTCACAGACCAGGTGTACTCCTTAACTTTCAGGATAGGATCAAAATCATCATATTCTTTGGCTCAGCACCATTCATTCAAGCAGCCCTCGCATCCACAACGCGTTCTCTATTTTTCAGACTTAACAGTAAAAACAGATCAAGTCAATCCTTTGAGAACATCAGGACTCCCCCTCAAAGCAGAATCGACCCCATCTATGATGACCTTGGCTGCCTTTGGCCGTTGGGAGGCAGAATTTAAAAAATGAGAGGCATGTATTTCAGACTCATAGGTTGTGAGTGTAGTCGTAAGTGTGTTCAATATTGAGTTTTCCACCATTCCACAACATTCAGGAGCTGTGATAAGACCACATTCAGACTCTACAGGACAAGAATGCAATTATTACAGGTCCTTGATCTCAGAGGGAACAAGAGGTGTGCTCCATAGTGCTTTTGGTGTTCAAAACAGAAGAGGGATTTCATCTAGTGATAGACCTCAAACACTTGAACACATTTGTGGAACGCATATCATTCAAGCTGTTGACACTCCAACGCATAATCCTTCTATTCCCTCCAGGAGACTGGAGGACAACATTAGACAAGTTGGATGCGTACCTTTATGCTCTGAAGACTCCTCGGTGCTGCACTGCAGGGCAATCATTTCACATCCCAGGGTTCAGATGACCTACAGGACCATACCATGAAGGTCATTTCGCTTGGGGATATCATGTCAGCCATGAGTATTGGGGAATTAGAATTATTTTGTACAGAGAACCCTTTATATCTGTTCTCACAGACTAAATTGCTCTAAGATTGGATAATTCCTTTCTACTGAAAGTTATGTTTTCCTTTGTGTTTAAGAGGTAATTTTGCGTTCTTTCTTTCCCTCTCTTACTTAAGAAAAAGAATAGCTATGTAATGCGCACATACCTCATTTACTTTATCTCCACCGAACAAAGCCATTTAGAAGTCCGATCATCTATTTGTAACAGGTCAGAGACAAAAAGCCTCTGGAATGTCTATAAATCATTGGACTTGGATCAACTATTTCTTCGTGAAGGTTCCCCTTCCAGATGGAATTTAGGGTAGATCTACTAGGGGTATAGCAGCCTCCTGGGCAGAGATTCAGGAGTCCCTCTTTCAGACATTTGTAGAGCTGTCACTTATGCATCCCAACATACTTTTGTTTTAAAATATTATTTGCATGGGTCTAATTTCGAGTGTGATAAATGTTGATTTGTGGTAGTATAATCTATCTTTTCATGATTTCATTTCTTATGCCTGTAAACTCAAACAAAAGACACCTCTGGAAAATCACTGGGTGCCGCAGTATAGCTTTTTGTTTTGATATTTTTCTATTTATGTTTCATCGATCGACAGTTATGACTTTCATATACCTCATGTTGTTAAGACCGTGACAAGTAACAGGGATGTGGAAGTAATGTCTGGATTACTTACCAGTACTCGTCATTATTCCTAGTCTTACTCTTCCTCGTCCAAGTCATACCTTAATATGTCCTGCCATTTATGAAGCTGGATATGTTCAGGAGGATTCTGGCACTGCTGATCCCTTCTGACACGGCGTTGACGGGAGGGGCTTGCTTTTCAGCATTTCTTTTGTTTGGCTGCGGGATCATTCTGTGTGAGAGGTGAGCCCATCTCATATTGGTATGACCAAGACGATGAAGAGCACGACTAAGAGTACATAACCGGTAAGTAATCTAGACATTCCTTACACCTTGGAGTGGCTCATTCAACCTCCCCGAGTGGTCATGAATAGAGGTGTGTATGCATTATTTACCTCTCGGACTGGCTTTGACAGTTTCGCCGTGCTTGTGTAAGGACTAATGTGCATGCATTCCTTACCTCTTAGAGTGGCTGACTCAAGCTCACAGTGCAAGGACAGTGTAAGGACAGGTGTGCATGGATTCCTTACCTCAGAGTAGCTAGCTTAACCTCCACGAGCTGGTGTATGGATAAGTGAGCATGGATTCCTTACCTCTCGAAGTGGCTCACTCAGCTCCCCCAGAATGCTCTCTTCATCAAACATTTTGCCCTGGTATCGGTGCTCATAATAGTCGTGGATACGCTGGCGCATGTCTGCAGGGAGCTTATGGAATGACATATACTGCTCCACTTGTTTGTACTGTTTGAAGAAGGGAGAGAGAGATATATTTACTGATGGTTAGAGTGGCCTGCAAACTGAAGATTAAAGTGACAAGCCTATTCGATGGACATGGTGTATGTGAGCCACTTTTAAGTGGGATGAAGAAGGTGGGGGTCTATAATGTGATGTGGTCAAAGACAAATAACTAGAAATCCTTTCAAAGTAGCCCTATATATGTAATTAAGGGCACAGCCTAAAACAAATCACCTAACATCCCGCGCTTCACACAAGGTGCTATTTTAGCAGTACGTGGAAGCCTCTCCATGTGTTTTCTGTTACTACATCCAAACATATCACACAAAACAAACCTGTATCTAAAATAAGCCAGACCTAATGGCTTTGCCAAGGCTTGTTAGCAGTGTCAGCTAAATGAGTAACAAAAATAATTTTGTGAATAATTAGAAATAAAAATGTGGAAAATGCAAAATTCAGACTGCTCCAGCATTAACTCCATCGCTCACAGTTGCGCCCTGTCATGAACACCCACCCACAGTCTAAACTCACTCAGACACCTCGATACGAGAACTCATAACCCTTCTTTGAAGCCATGCACTGTTTTCCAACGGCACAATGAATTGCCATCAATGCTCTATGCACTGGGCACCAGGTGATCCCACGGAACAGGCCCCGTCTTCCTACAGCGGAGACTGTAAATTCAAAACAGAAACCTAAGACCCCAAGTACCACCACTCCTGATCATTACCCCTTCTAAAACCATGCTTTAGAGGAGGCACCTTCTCTGTTCAGATGTTCAAGTCCCGAAGAAGCTGCCAAGGAGAACAGGGATCAGCAACAGCCATCTGAAATCCAGGAAGACAAGGAAGTCCTTCCCAAAATCAATTGTCAACAACCTCATGGACTACAAGTCAGTTGGTGTGTATGTACAGCACGTAAAGCTATCCCTCACACACCTTTCATACACTGCTCCATGCAAAGGACACGGCCACATGCCACTGCATCATGTCTGGGGAACAACTCTCATATATAATATCAAAAGATTCCACTTATAGATGAAAATGAAACCTTCTTTCAACCTTATGCAACAAATGCAGCTTTGACTTAAACTGCAATGTGCTTCAAGGAGACACCAAGGGGCATAAATGCAGCACAGAAATGCTACAGTGCAATACATTGCAACAGACAGACCTAGATGCACCGCCTGGACGGAAGCTAAAGAGGAGAGGGTCTTGTTAGGCCTGCACCCCCCTCCCAGCCTGCTGCTGCCTCTGGAGGCTCAGCAGGGAGGATTCTTGTTAGCATTTCTTACCACTCAAGTGCAAATATGAATTCGAGAAATGATAATGAAGTTCGAAATCCCCTGCTGAGCTCTAATGAATTGCTAATGACAAGGGAATCTCAGTACTCTGAATGAGAGGGGGGGGGGGGGAGAGAATTCCTAGCCAGAGACAGACAGAAAGACAGACAGGAACGATAACCTGCATAGATGCGACACACACTAGAGGGCGGCTACACGAACCCTGGCTAAAACGTGTACACAGACATACACACGAAGACATTTCAAACACAATTAAAACCCACATAACCCAAGAGATAGGGCACATACTCGCACACACTGAACACGGGCACATATATTGACTTCACACACAGGCCATGCAGATAAATAAAAACACGCACACCCTGAATGTACACACATTCCCCTCCCTCCACATGTAAGCAGTAGAAGACAATGAGCTGCTTTGCAAGACCAGCACAAAACATGGGCCACACGAAGGCCAAAATAGCGAAATACAACTGTTGCACAGAGTACACGCTCTTAAAACATACTGGAGTTCACATCACAGACACACACATTAACAATCTTCTCACACACGCACATCATTCTCAGGCATTTAATATTCGAAATAGATGTTCATACGCAGTAAAACAGACACACATACACACTATTTTTAAGGACGATTATTCGAGTCAGCACAGAAGCACATGCATGGTGTTTATGTTCAAATTCGCTGGATCCTCACAAATATATTATCTGTCTGGGTTCAGTCAGATCTCAGCATCATTATGGGAGCGGGCAGGGGTGTGTGGCTTGAGCAGTTACAAGATGGCCGCATCCGGCTGAGGCTCCGTGTTTCGAGCGGGACTGTTCCTCATCTCAGTCTTTTCAAACCATTTTATAGTTTTCCTGGAGGAGCAGATGCACAGGTAGCTATCTTTTTTCTCCAATTCATAGCTGTTTTTGCCTGTTTTCCTCCGCGCCTCGCCATTTTGCCTGCGGCGGGACGCTGCTTTTATTTTTGGCTCATTTAATTCGTATTGCAGGCAACGCTGATTACTTCTTCTCAGAGCTTCTGGTTTTTTGGCATTTTTTCTGAAGATTCAATTGCTTTCTCCCTTCTGCAATTTTTTGAGGAGACATTTCCCTTTCAGCGCTGTTTACTCTCCTGAACTACCTGACATGCCTGCAACTTCTTTTTAAATGCTGGAATAACATGGGGCTCTACAGGGTGGCCTCCTCTATATGAATTTATTTCTCTAAGCACTGGACTTTCTCCTGTTGTTGTGGCAGCAAATGTGTCTGGTTGTTCTGCATTGAGTTTGCTCCTTTTTAGCTCCAGCAGCAACTTATATTCTGTCACCTGTGGCTAGCTACAAAATTCTTTGAAGTGTTCATCTGCTTGAATTTTGCTCTGTTTCAACCCTGTCAGCAGCTTGCCAATAATGTCCCCAGGTCATGTTTTTGCTGTTTTGGATTCTTTTGAGCTGACCTCATAACCTCTTAAACTAATTTGTTTTTTGGCGACCTCTACACCACTCTGCACGTTGTCACAGTGAACTTACAAGTTACGGCTTTGCCTTGTTTTTCACCATCTTGATCCATCTTTTCATATGGAGCCTACCTACTCTCTGGGTCAGAAGAGTACCCCTGCCGGTATGTCTTCCCTCCTCAAGGACTATCACTGCTGCCTCCTCTAAATGCCAAAAAAAGGAACCAACCTCTCCTACCAAATCTCCTCTCCCTATAACAATCGAAGACCTCATGTAAGAGATAAGGCTCATTAAACCATTTGTTCTTGACACCAATGTTACTATTCAGAGGATGTAGGAGAAATGGTCTACCTTAGACTCAAGAGTGTCTGCTGTGGAACAGAAAATCAGCGATACCCAAGACGTGATCCCTCAGGTTGCTGCTATGTCTAAAGAGATTTCTCTCCGTAAAATGCAAACGGAGGACTTAGAGAATCGCAATAGGCGCAACAATCTTCGTATTTACGGTATTCCTGAGGGAGAGAAGGGGTCCAACATGCTTGCCTTTTTAAAAACACACATCCCTAAAATTGTTGGTCTCAAGAACCGCACCACTCTCAACCTGCAACGTGCTAATCGCATCGGCCCTAAATCCAGAGGTTCTTCTTCTACCTAGTCAGCCAACTAGATAATCGTTCTGCTCCTGGAGTACACAGAGCTGTTAATGGTTCTCTTGGCAGCAAAGCTAAGAAAGCAGATGCTATTGGTCTGGCCGCAGAGTCTTCTTTTCCCAGGATGTGACCCGTGCCACTGCTGCTCGTTGCAAGGAATTCCTTTCTCTTCGTCCGACCCTCTGCTCCATGAACGCCAGATATGGCCTGGTACATCCGTGTTTCTTCAAGGTCCTACTCCTTTGATCGTCCTGAAGATCTAAGACAATTCATTTCCTGTCATAAAGGAGATGAGATGGATTTTGGCGGGGCATGAGCGATGTCTCCTCATGTCTTATTTCATGTGTTTTGAGTTTTCATCTCTCATTCCAATGTTCTGAAGACTTTTGTCTTTTGTTGTTGGTTATGGCTTTTTGTGCTATTGACAATTGTTGCTATCTGTCTGCCTTCCACAGAGGCTATTTCTTATCCTCTCTTTGGTTTTTCTCCACAGATGTCTTTCTTCATGTACAGACCCACTTCCCTGATGTCTCCTCTCTTCCCGACTTCCCTTCCCACTGCTAATGTTCATAATCACTCCCAATGTTTGGTAAGTGTTAACTCGCTCACTATATACCTTTGTTACTGTTGTCTGCTTGTTATTTATCTTTATTTGCTCTCTTTGTTGCCTCCTGTTTTGTGATAAATGTTTCTGTGTTTCCCTCCCCTAGTCTACTATTATGAGGTTATTCGTTATGCTACTGATTATCTCTGCTTTGGTGTTTTTCCACAGCTTTTTCCCCTCTCATTCAGCTTCATTCCCCTGATGCTTCTTCCCTTTCTGCCCTCCTACCCTGTTTTTTTAACTGTTTACAGTTGCCTTCACTGTTTGGTAGGTGTTAATTCTTCCATCTGATACCCTAGTTGAAGTTGTTTGCTTGTTTTATTCATCTCCTTCCATGGTTTTTCTATTCTATGTTGTCACTCTCTTCTCCTATATTATTTCTCTCTAGGCTTCCTGTTCTCTGTATATTCTTATTTATTCAATGGTTCCTGTCGTTTCCCAATGTCTTCGCTGGCTCTGCCATCTGTCCTTCTTGTGCGGCTCCCTGCCTCCACACGATACTCTTTTTCCTCCGGATTTACTTTCCGTCATTCTTGATTGAAGCCTTCCGGCTTCATGTCAACCTCTATTTTCTTTACCATCTTCTTTCTTTACCTTCTTCCTTTTCCTTTCTCTATCTTCTCTCGTTTTCCTTTTTCTGTCTTTTCTTCACTGACCTCTGATCCCTTTTTTATTTTTATTCTCACTTCTATCATCTTCTACTGCTTTTTACTTTTTTGTAATCTTTCTTTTTCCTCTCTTTCATATCCTTTCCTCTAATTTGTCTTTATATCAGCCTCTTGACTCTATTGGATTTTCATCCCTTTCTCTCAAATTTATAATACTCATGACGATGTTTGATGCTTTTCCCCCTTCCGATGACTGACAATGTTAGAATTATTTATTGGAATGTTAAAGGCTTACGAAACCCTGTTGAAAAGCAAAGAGTTCTTATGCATCTCGCCAAATTACAATGTAAGATTGCTATGTTACCAGAAACACATCTTAATGATCAAGATGTTAACTCTCTTAAAAAACAATGGGTTGGCCATATTTGTAATTCCCCAGCTAAAGACCAGAAAAATGGAGTGGTTATACTTTTTCATAAGTCCCTTTCCCTTACTATTGAGTGCGAAGACAAGGATACAGATGGATGATGGCTTCTTCTTCACACCCATATAAATGGATCCCGTTTTTCCTTCCTCAACATTTATGGCCCCACTGGCATTGATCCCCAATTTTGGTTGTCTATGTCACACACCTTTCACTCCTGTTCTGACTCTAACCTCATAGTGGGCGGGGATTACAATCAGGTCCTAGACCCTTTTATAGGTAGGAAATCGTCCTCTAGGTACATCCCCAATAAAATGCAAACAACCTTAGCCAATACAATGCATTCTAGGGGCCTGGTTGATGCCTGGAGAATATCTAATCCTGACTGTCTGGAATTCACTTTTACTCTCCCACCCATAACTCCACCTCTAGAATTGACTATATTTTTTTAAGCCCATACCGTCTCCCTCGTTAATAACACGCTGAGATTGGTTCCATTCTCATCTCCAATCTTGCTCCCGTTTTCATTACTGTAGATCTCCCCTCTCCACCTTCTAAATCCCACTGCTGTCGCTTCAATAACTATGTCCTCAAAGACCCCACCTTTACTGAACGCTTTAAAAAGTTTGCTTCACAATTCTTTCTTTTTAATACTAGCCCTGATATGCCCTTTTCGAGCATTTAGGATGCCTTTAAGGTGACAGCCAGATGCTTTATTATTGAATATGTGGCCACCAAAAAGAAACAATGTCTTAAAGAGTCTGCTTCTATTCTATCTTCCATCAAACAATTGGAGCATGCATATTTTTCTTCCAATAACGAAGCTACACTTAATAATCTGGTCCAGACAAAATTGACTTTTAATTGAAAATCCACTGAGGCTGTTTCCGGGACGTTACTCAAAATTAACTCCAAATTTTACGGTGGGCGCAATCAAGCCGGTAAATTGTTGGCAAACTATTTAAAGATCAAGTCTCACCGTTCTAGAATAGTTAAAAACACTGACGAAAATGATGTCCATCACTTTAAAGATGACGAGATACTGTCTTGCTTCATGGAATTTTACAAAGTATTATACAGTCTTCAATCTTCTCCATCTGATGCTGCTTTGGATTCTTTATTCAATTCATTACCCCCCCGTTCTTCCCCTCCTCCTGATTGTTCTCTGTTAGAAGCAGATATCTCCCTGCCTGAAATCAAATTGGCCTTGTTTAAGCTACCCAAGGATAAGGCTTCTTGGCCGGATGGCCTTACCGCCGAATTTTATTCTTGTTTTTCTCCAGTACTTTTACCTCATGTTTTGTCTCTTTTTCAATAATTTGTTTCTCACAAAAAAGGCTTGTGGCTCCTTTCTTGAGGCCATGATTTGTTTGATTCCAAAGAAAGATAAAGATCCCTCCTTTTGTGCTAATTATCGCCCCACTTCTTTGATTAATTTAGATTGTTAGATTTTCGCTAAAGTATTGGCCCTACGCATTAATCATGTGCTTCCAGAACTGATTGGTTCTGAACAGCCAGGTTTTGTTAAGGGTCGGACTTAAGCTGACAATTCTAGAACTTTTCTTAATGTTATTTGTCTAGCTTCCAAGAGTTCCTCCCTGTTGCGGCCATAACCCTTGACGCGTAGAAAGCTTTTGACCGTATACACTAGCTTTTTATGATGCGTGCCCTTAGGTGGCATGGCTTTGGCCCATCCATCCTGTCCCTAATTAATCTGTTATATTCCTCTCCTACTACTTCGGTTTTTGTTAATGGATCTCAATCATCCTATTTTCCTTTACAACGAGGCACCCATCAGGGTTGTCCCCCTTCCCCCTTGCTTTTCATCCTCTCTCTTGAACCTTTTCTTCATTCTCTGCGTTCTTCCTCAACTGTTCGCGGTTTTCTTCACAAGGCAATCAAAATCTAATTTACTGCCTATGACGATGATATTATGCTTTATATATCTGATCCCTCTACCTCCTTGCCAGCCTTCACCGATCTACTCTCCTCTTACACCGCCCTGTTCGACTACAAGTTAATTTTTTTAAATCTGAGGTGCTCCCATTAAACACATATTGTTTGAAAAGTATGTTTGATGGGACCGATTTCAAATGGAATACTAATAACATCACTTGCTTGGGTATTAAGTATACTTCTTCTATTGCCGGAACTGTTCAGCTTAATTTGGAAGACTTTTAATTGAAAATTAATACCATGGCAGGACAATGGTCTACCCTCTTTTTGTCATGGTGAGGTAGACTGGACACTCTCAAAATTATGATGCTCCCTATTATCAACTTTTATTTGTCCATGCTCTCGGTCAAACTTCCTCTAAAATTCTTTAAAACCCTCAATGGTGCTCTGAGAAAATTTCTTTGGAATGGTCTTTATCTCTCTTGTCTGCCCCTAAGGATCGGGGAGGTGTTCACTTTCCTAATTTCCGACAATACCACTCCTCCTTTTTAATCCGTCAAGTGTTACCTTATCTGTCCACTTCGACAGATCTTCCTTCTCCTGTTTGGCATAGATTGGAGGAATCTCTGATCCACACTTTTCCTTTTTCCTCGTTAGCTAATTTTTTCCATCCTCCTCGCTCTTTTAATGCTCCGACCATTTCCTATTTTATTTCCACCTTTCATCCGGTCAAGCGCAAATCTTATACTCTCCTTCAATTGTTTTTAGATTCTCCTTTATGGTACAATAAGTCTATTAAACAGTCCAATCGTACCATCTTCTGGAAAACGTGGGCCACTAAGGGGATCTTCCAGGTTAAACATCTCTTACACGGATCACATTTTCTCTCTTCCCAGGAAATTCTTTCCAAGTTCGGCCTCCCTGGCTCCTCAGTCCTTAGATATGACTCCTTACGATTGCATTTAACTACTCAACTTTCTTTACTCACCGGTTCTCCTCCCTCTGTTTCAGATCCCATTTTTGAGCCTCTGTTCACCTCCTCTTACATTCGTGCCTCCCATATTTACAAATATCTTTATTTTTCTTCTTCTAACCGCCCCAAGAGTTAAGTTGAACTTGTGTGGGAATCCGATTTGCTACGTATCCTCTCTATTCACACATGGAATTCCATATGGGCGTGCATACCTCCTGTACTGCTAACACCACCCAGACCCATTATTACTTCTATCAAAGATTATTTTTAACCCCACTATCTCTTTCCAAGTATAGTTTGGACCTCACCCCAAATTGCTGGTCTTGTGATAATACCCCTGGCTCTTTTTTACACTCCTTTTTTCTCTGTCCCAGTATCACTTTGTTCTGGATTAAGGTGTGCAAATCAATCTCCTCTATCTGCTCCATTACTTTTCCCTTTGATATTTAGTCCATTTTTCTAGGCAGTAATTCTGCTTGGTGGATTGGTTCTCGCAGGGTGGGCTTCTTTGTGGATTTGTTAATTGCTATTGCCTTTCAGATAATTACACCCAATTGGAAGGATGCCACCAAGTTCTCTTTTTCTGCATTGTGGAACCTTCTCTGCTATCATCACAGAATGGATAGAGCTTCTGCCATTACATCTAAGCAACTTATCCGGAAAGAAGCCTTCTGGTCTCCACTCACCAACTATCTATCTGCATTACGCAACAAAGACAGTTCCTTCGTCTTTCAACCCCCATGAGCACTCTGTGATTTCTTATATATGAGTTTTACTTTCAATGTTTGATGTTTACTCTGTTTGCATATAATTTATTGAGTGTATTTTACCAGTTTTTACTTATGTTTTCCATATTAGGATGTTATCTTTTTCTCTCTTTCTTTCTTTTCTCTTCTTCTCTTTTTCTTTCTTTTTCCTCCTTTTTCTTTCCTCCGCTCCTCCTTTTTTTTTTTCCTTTCCTTTCTGTTTTTCTCCTCATTCAAAATTGTAAAAATTGCTATTTCTTTTACAGTACAATTTTTCACTAACGCTTTCATTTTCCAGTTTTATTCCCTTGGCATTGTTGTTCCCCTCACTTTTTCATCCTTCCTTATTATATATTTTGTCTGCTAGATTTTGCTATTTTTCTATAATTTTTGCTTTATTGTTGTACCTATGTTCTTACTAGTTTCAATAAAGCTCTTTAAACTAAAAAAAAAAGAATTATGGGAGCGGGCACCCACAGGATTGCCTCAACATTACTACTTGGGCAGGGCAACTATAGTTTGTTCGTTTTAGATAAGGAAACCGATTTCTAGGTTAAATCCGCCTTTTCCAGGATCTGCTTCCACATACTGTGCACTGATAAAACACAAACACACAGACTGCGGTATCACGCTGTGATTCATAACAATTCCCAGTAGGATTAACAACCTACAAATCAATCAGAACGTATCTCTTTGGCTAGAATCTTTTGATTGGCAGAAGGAAACCCATTCAGGCTACTATGGGCAATAATGACTTGACAAACATTTTTTAGCCCCTGAAATCACAAACTTTTCCCCCGTTTTCGGGAGAGACATGCACCTTTTATTTGCGTTCACTGCTAAACAGTTTCTTACTTCGACTGCCTACGATCATCTCTGCATGAAACGAACCACGTTAACAAACACACACATTTAATTTACCCATAATCCCCCGTACACCTGACACTGACAGCACAGTCTGTCCAATCAGCGGCACGGCCAGCACGGACCGTGTCACGCGTATCCTCACCTTCTCTTGGTACTGCCTCCGGGAGGAGTCCAGGGACTGGATGAGGGCGGTGGCGTGGCCGATGAACATGGCGTAGCACGTGGCGCCGACGATCATGCTGAGCATGGTGAGCCAGACGTCTGACATGCCGACGGGAGCCTGCTGCCCGTAGCCAATGCATAGCATGTGGCTCATGGCCTTGAAGAGGGCGTACGAGTACTGCTTGCCCCACGAGTCGTTCTGCAAGGGACAGACAACAGCAGCGTTACCGCCCCACCGCCTTCCGCACCCACATGAAGAGTCTATCTCGCACAGCTCGAAGGAGGCATGGGCACCAGGTAATCAAGATGAGAAAAGGCATCGAAAGTGGCATCATTTGCATATGGTTCACCCCGTGTCCACTAGGTGTTGTCAGTTCAATTCCATGATATTAGTGTTGTGGCTGGGCGCTAGGGGGCGGTAGGGTAATGCTATAACAAGAGAGCAGTCGTGATTAAGAAAGCGGTGTGATTAAAAGGGAAAACATTCTCTCAGAATTCAGCGCAGGTCAGATCTGAGGCATGGGCTAAAGATACCTCGCCCCTACTTTTATCCTCTTTGGGGCAGATTTACAAGCCCCTAGCGCCACTTTTGCGTCACTTTTCCCATGTTAAAAATGACGCAAAAGTGGTGCAAGGGGCTTGTAAATCTGTCCCTGAGTTCTTTAGGAAGACTTAGGGGGGAGAAAAAACGTCATCGAGAGAGCCTTCTCCAACCTATGTATTATTGAGGCCAACTATGAGACCGTCCATTTGAGTCAGATAAGAGGTCATGGGTGTCTAATGCAGGTTTGAAGACTGAGCGGGTATTATTGAGCCCCATTTTTAGAAATGGGACGGAGGAACCACGGATGTCAGTTCAATTACAGTGCTCTCAGGTGAGATGTCTTTCTTCTGAATGTGGGGGAGGGGCCTGGGTTTGGTGGCATGGCGGAAGTGACGGTATTGACAATAATATTTAGTGGGTATTAACCCCTTCCATGCTGCGCAAATTCCGCCGCTGTGCTGACGGAATCTTGCGCGGGCGTGGTCATGACGGAACGGTTCCGTCATGAGCACAGCTCAACCGTGGCTCATGACGGAACCGTTCCGTCATGAGCACAGCTCAACCGTGGCTCATGACGGAACCGTTCCGTCATGAGCACCGAAGGGGTTAAATGTGAATCAGCCTGTGGTATGGGAAGGGTGTCAATGGTTTTGATGTCAATTGATTTGGAGTTTTTGAGCTACTGGAAGATCTCCTTGAAAGGGAAGAAATTATGGCTGTTGGCCTGAACCATGGTGGTTCCATTGCTTTAGATGCTAATGATGTAGTTGTATTACTGATGGTGACTCTTTCTTGACCAACTCAAAGGACTGTGATTTTTGGCTTCTGATATTTCTGTGTGGAAATGACATGGTTGCAACAGTATCTAAGGGTTGTAAAGTGGAGATGTTATTTTACTTGTGAGGTGACACATTTAGTTTGCATTGGTGATTTATACCAGGTGCTGAGCAGGCGCTGGTTTATTATAATTTCTTTTGTTGCTGAAAGAACCATAGATGTGTTAGAAAAGGGTAAATTGTGCACAAATAGAGATTAAGAATAACTTGTAGATCTGCCTATACCTGGTAATAGGAAAGTGGCAGATGAACGGTTAATGGATGGAATGCTTAAGTCAATCTGAGCCACTGGTAACAATATAAGAGAGCAAGCAATGAGGGGTGGACAACTCAAATACATTATGGTCATTGGAGTGTCTCTCAGAAAAAGAGTACATAGTGATGGGTGAGGTCCTTGAATTAGCCTCAGCCAGAGTAAACAGTGCAGGCAGGCCCACTTCCAATATGGGCACCATTAATCTAGTGTTATTAACAGCGAACACTCAATGTATTTGTCACTTGCAAAAACTCAATAGTTTAGACTTTTCTTATAGTGAAACGTTTTTGAAATAGCGAAGCCTATGTTGGGGTCCATAGACAATTTGTATTTAGTGTCTAGGTTCTCTGGGACAATGGCTGTAAACCAGTGAATGTTGTGCGATCCTTGCTAAGGAAATCTTGCTTGAGCTTGAAGTTCCATCTGACATAGAATGGTTTAGCTAAATTAATGTTTAGTAAGCAAGTGATCGTTTTCTAAGAATTATTGTGGGTAAAATGAGGTTCAACCTTAAATGACAGTAATTTGAGAGGCATAATTAAAAATATGTTGGTAATGAGTATCACTCCTTAAGACAGTCTCATACTTTACTCTGGCTGCTGCCCTGAGTGTTACCAAGCAGTACAGACAGCCACATTTAAACTTTTTTTTTTTTCCCAGGATGGCCCGGAAATGAGCATTCAAGACTCTCTGGCATTAAAGACTTGGGGCATGATTTAGATCTCGGCGGACGGGTTATTCTGTCACAGTGATGATGGATATCTCGTACGCCGAATACAAATCCCATGATATCCTATGGGATTTATATTTCAGCAGACTGAATATTCGTCACAGTTATGACGGAGTAACCTGTCTATCGAGGTCTAAATCAGACCCTTAG
This sequence comes from Triturus cristatus, assembly GCF_964204655.1. Taxonomy (NCBI): domain Eukaryota; kingdom Metazoa; phylum Chordata; class Amphibia; order Caudata; family Salamandridae; genus Triturus; species Triturus cristatus. The sequence goes on along the minus strand of NC_140583.1, from coordinate 293,998,981 downwards.
CCAATAGCTGCTGCTCTGAGTGTTGCAGAGCAGTACAGAGAGCCATGTTTAAAAGTGTTCGGAATTTTTGGGGTTTCTAGATCTCCTGACATCAAGGACTTAGTCAGTGTGTCAACCTGAGACAGGGACAGGATGTAGCAAGGGGAGGGAGGTAAGACTATAATGCTATTTAACTGATACTTGAGGGTCAGGGAGTCATGGGGATAGGAGATAACAGAAGAGAGAGAAGAAGCAAATAGCTAGTGAACAAGAAGGAAGGTAAGTAAAACAAGATGAACCAGGAGCAAACAGAAAAGTGCATTGAGAGGAGGAGTGATAGTATAAAAGGGAAAGAGAGAGTGAGACAGAAAGAAAGGGAGGAGCAGGAAGAAGAGGATGAGAAGGATAAAGTTATTGGATGAAAAAATTAGGAGTAGAAGGTAGAAGAAAAGAGGAACATGAATTGGCTTTGACTTAGAAAGAAAAACACACTCAACCGAATAACGGTCACCTCAGTCGAGAGGCAGAGGAGTGGCTGACCGTGGAGTCTAGATCACTTATCAGCCTCCAGAGTGCTCTTGAAGTACAAATCTTGGCAGTGAGACTATCAGGTACATAGGAGCAGCGTGAGTTGTTGCAACTAGTGCACATTGTGAATTGCTGAAATGGGTGTACATTAGGGAGCGACACCGTGAGGAGTCTGCATTGTTGTAGCCATCATTACAACAAAAGGTATTGCACCACAGGGGCACAGAGGCCTGACAGGACCACTTCATCACGACTATGGCTGTCTCGTACTACTCAAAAGGGCGCTGAGGGCCTCTTTCATTGTTTACAGTAGGGCTTTGCCACCATTGCCATATGAAAGAGAGCACGCACTGCTGAGCAATGTGGGAAATTCGCCTTGTTGAGATGTCATTGATGGGCAGAGTGAGCACCTTGAGGTTGTAAGAGGTCAGAAGGGCACCGGTGAGCCCTTTCAGGAGGAAGCACTCATGTGCAGTGTGTGGGCTAGCGCTAGTAGAAGCTTGAGACACTATAATTCTGGTCGATATGTGGAACTGTACAGGTGGGCACCATACGGTGCAGGCATTCATAGGTAGGGTGAGGAGCTGGCACTGACAGGCAGGGTGAGGAGCAGGCAGCATACACAGTCTGATAAGCCTGCGCTGGCTGTTTACATGAGGAGCCTGCGCTTGTTGGCAGTTAGAGGAGCTGCCACTGGTTTGCAGTGAAACACGTGGAAACTGGCGGGTGACGTAGATAGCTGCTCTGAGGGGGCGTGTGAGTATATAGGTCTGGTGGAAAGTTTGGGGAGAAAGTGCTGGTGGGCAGAGTGAGAAGCTAGTACTGTCAGGGACTGGTCAGCGGAGAGAGGAGTGTGTCTTGGGAGGTAGTACCCTGGAGGGCAGTGAGCAAAGATGGGCCGATGGGTACACAAATAGCTGGTACTACTGGGCAACAGCAGCAGCTGGCTCTCAGCAGTGTGAAGAGTGGGGCACTATAACGTGTTGGCATTAGTGAGCAGTGAGGAAAGCTGGCAGGCATAAGCAGTGTGAGAAATGTCAGTGGTATGCAGTGAGGACAGATACTTGGTGGGGGTTTGAAGAGTGCAAAATGGTGGTGAGCAATTACGCCCAACTTTAACAAACACTGAATTTCACTCCATGTGCCACACTGATGTTACGTTCAACAAAATATGAATAGTGAGAACTTGAAATGGTTACAGTTTGACCAGTATAATACTTTCGTTATGGCAACATAGTAGAAGTGCGCACAATATTTTTATTATTACGCCTTGAAATCTGTCGGCTGCAGGTGTCCAGGCATGACCTAGAGATTCACGACTGTTTTCATATTTTATGTATATTTTTAAATATTATCTTTAGCACATTAATATTTTTTTGCTTTCAATTACCATGTTTCAACAAAATTAAACACCTTTAACAAATATATATGCTATTGCCATCGTTCGGTGTTTTAGCTTTAAAACTGTTTATGTGTATACTATATTTTATTTTAATTTGATTTACTATAGAAATTATATTTGTTACTTATGCCTAGGTTAGCTATCAATATCAGGAAGCTAACAATCTCAATGAAATCTTTATTAAACCCTCTAAGGGACACATACTTGTGATTGGTCATGACAGACAAGACTTGGTACTGATAGGTGACATGGAGCGAGAAAAGGGCCTGATCCTTAAAAGATGCCTTGAGAGGCGGGGCTTGGGATGTGGTAGGGTGGCCATAGGTTTCTGATCACTTAGGAAAACAGGACTGAACAAAGAGCTGGGCTACACAAGGGAGTGGTGATGGAGCAAGGACTTGTAGAAAAGAGACTTGCTCGAAGGCAATGCTCTCATATAACTCGTAAGGTCATACTAATTAATGTATTGTGTAATTAATATGCACTACATTTCAAATATCAAGAATAAGAGAAGCTTGCATATGTGTCTTATTAACCAGTAACTTGAGTGAAATCTAAAATGGCCATTAACGCGGGAAATTGCATTGCCCATGTGTCAACTACGTCTACGTAGTTATGACAAACTTTTGCTTGGAGGGAAATTTCTGCACTTGCGCAGACACCTCCAAAATGGCCGCTTTGAAACTCACATGCTAAGCATCTGCTTTGCTGAAACTAAATGACACTGTTTTACTAATTGCTAATGTGGGGAGAGCATATTATAGTAAATGGAATTAGAGTAGAATTAGGTGGTATACAGTGAAATCATTTTATTTTGGAATTAATGTATTTCTTTCTGACTTTCTTATTAGTTCGTATTCGGGCCTTTGTCGAAGTCCAAAGTCTATACCCCATGTGATCGTCGCACATGCGCAGTCTAAGTGAGCCAGAAGCCACACTGACATCCTTGAAAGCCATCCAAGAAAAGAAACAGAAACACACCCTGGGACCCAACATGAAGTCCTGTGAAAGAAAGAAAAATAATACTAAATGTATACTTTGTGATGATAAAAATTGTGAATACGGGTAGGAATAAAGATTTGAATAGAAAATTAAGGGGCGGGATCATTAAACAATGAACTAAAAGAAATGATTGAAAACCTGACATGGTGTGATGATCATCCTCTTTGTCTGCCTAACCAGAATTAGGAGTTTGTGAAATTGAAACATTAAGGGGTGGTATATGACTTTAGAAGGGTATAATTGAGGTAGTTTAGTTAATTAGTTAGAGCAGAGAGACTGGAATGCTGCAGAGCTCGGGATGCTGTCGGAGTATCGAGCGAATGCTGAAGAAGAATCTTTTTGCAGACTTAGAATTTAAGCCAAATAATTAGAAGAAGATCGCGGAAGAATCGAGGAGGAAGATAGTTTCATAGAGGGGTGCGACGCAGGCGTCGGATCTAGAAGAGGTCACCTTATCCTGTCCTGAATCCTGAAGCCTTTGTCTCCTGTCCTTTTTTCCCGGGGGACCTTTCCCAACTCCTTGGCTAAGGGGTGGGTTTTCACATCATTCTAGGTAACTATAATGTTCTGTAGAGTTTTATGTGTACTTCTCTCTCTATCCTCTCCTTCTATACCGTCATTGAAAGTCTTATTTAATCTGTATTATTCTTCATTCCATGGGTGACGGAGTCCGGTCTGTACTTTGATTTTGGCTCACATGAATTTGATTTAGATTAACATTTAAAATTCTCTCGAGTCTGTGGTTATTTTGTAGCAAAGAAAGTAGATTTATTCATGTAATTTCACCATCAACTATTTCAACTAATGGTCCATTGACCAGAGGAAATAACTTTTTTATCTGTGAAAGATTTAGTTAAAAATGTTAGATTACTAAATCTCAGACGGACAATTATAAAATTGACCCCAGTGGATTAAACTGGCCTGTGTGAATGTGTGTGTTTATGGGCCCAAGGTGAGTGTGAGGTATTAGAGTATCTGAGGCTGGTTAAACGCTGGATCAGTTTTTCTGGTAGCAGAGGATGGTTATTATTGACTAGTTTGGTGATAAACATTGATTTTTTATTGATTTATGTTTTAACAAACCTGTTAAAAGTCTTGTTTTATGTTGTCTGGAAAATTCCCGGGAAATGAATAGCGGGTGGTGAATGGAAGCCACACTGCAGTGAGGTTACTCGTCTGTTAGAAAGTACTGATAAACTATGCAGGGCTACCAGTGCTAAATTAGGGACTATTTTGCTGTATGAAAGCAAGAGTGACTAATAGCAAAGGGTTCGCTGGTGAAACTTTAGTGTTAAATCACCTAGAAAGGGTAACATCGAAGGAGTAGCAGGTTCTTCTAAGCTTGGATGAAGAGTAAGCGGAAGGTTTTACTCGCAGTATATGAAGAGTAAGCAGAAGGTTTTACTAGTAGCAAAATAATTATAATCTATCCTTTTGGTTCTAGTGGAACAGACAGAGTAGCGAATGTTTTTATGTTGTTATTAATGAGAACTTAATGCGAATTTTCAAAAGAAAATAAGATTTCGTATTACCTTGTGAAAAGAGGGCCATTCGGCAGAGTTGTACAGACGTCACTGGGAGCCGCGCTGGGATTGGTTAAAGAGGCGGGTGTGTGTCGAGAAAGGAAATTGTAAAGGAGGGGTCAGTTGGAAGGAGTACTACTGATGTCATAGAATGCCGCGCTGGGATTGGTGGAAATTGTAGGTGTAAGACAAGAGCAGATTGTAAAGGAGGGGTCAGTGGTGAGGAGTTATACTGACGTCACAAAAAGGCTGCGCTGACATTGGACAAAATTACGAGCGTGTGCTGGATTTCGATTGGAAGTTTGAATAAAAGCTGATTTTGGATTGGTAGGTGGAAAATTATATGGTTGATTTCTATTGGTCATTTGGTACAAGTCAAACTGACAGGAAACTTGAGGTTTTGCAGACTATTGTTTTATGTATTCACAGTACAGAATGTATGGAGAAAAGAGAAAAATGTCACTTGTGAAGAGAATTAAGAATTTCTTTAAGATAGACAAGCCAGTATAGACCAGAGAGGGGATTTCTATTTCTCCTTCTAAAACGCCTGCTTAATTTATGATGATGGAAAGAGGATATCATACGTGTGTATGGATGGAAAATTGGATAGAGTACATGAAAGGCGAGGGTGTTTTGGCTTTTCCAGAACATGGCACATTTAATAGAAGAAGTTTGCAGAATTTGAGAACGCGAATGAATGATTTAGATCCGAGACCTAGAATGACACAGTATAAGGCACTAGAAGAGTGGGAAACTGAATCATATAAGAGAGAGAAGAAAAGAAGTGGGAGATATCTGAGTCATTTTCCAAGGTATTTGCGTGAGTCACGTGAGGGTCAGATGAAGCAATAGAGAAAAGCAATGGTATCAGAAGCATTATATCCAGTATTAAAAGTTGATGGACAGGCAGGAGGAAAATGTAAGGAGAAGACTAAACACTTGACAATGACAGGTTTTGGAGAATCAGAAGACGAGTTTATGGAGGACATTTTAACTAGAAACCCACCACCATATCAGGAAAAACCGAGAAGTACTACTCCTAGTGCACCAGTTTTTGGAACACCTTTGGTTCCACAAATTCTACATGATACCACAGTTAATAGGGTACTTCAGGATAGCGAAAGGGATGCTTTAAATAAGAATAGAGAAGAATTAATACAGAAAATAACGCAATTGAATGTATACCTCGAAAAGAAATTGTAACAACTGATGACCAAATAAGTGAATGTGATTCAGTAATATCTTTAATGGACTTGCCAATAAGGGAACAAACCAATGAAACCCCGAGAAAAGTTATACCTAGTTGTTCAAAAGAAGCAAGATCAGTGACATCCTGCAGAGTCAGAAGTGCTACAGCAGTGACTCCAGAGGAACTGTGGAGATGGGCACAGGGAATAGAAAAACAAAGTTCAACCCCAAAAATATTGGACATTTTTAAATTGAAAGTGGAATTAGAAGAAAGGATAGCTGGAAATGTGGGCATAGATAGGCTAAACACTTACAGTGAAGAAGAGTTGCTGTTCATATGTAGAAGCAAAAGAAATGCTAAGATATTTCATGAAAAATTGACAGAGCTTGCCTCCGAAATGGGGATTGAAATAGGGAGATGGAAATTACTACAGAAGCCATACAGAGCAGAATTTACTGATTAGGATTTGGAAAACATGAATGTGTCTGGAAGAAAATTGCAGATTAAGGAGTTAATAACCATTTTACAGAAATGGGGAGACTTAGACAGGTGGAAGACTAGGTGGACAAAGAAGAAAGAGGAAGCACAGGCAAATCGGACCGCATCTGAATATTTACTAAAAGAAACAGGGAAAACCGAGAGATTGTGCCAGATGAGAGAAGTTCCCGGGGGGGGGTGAGGGGGGGGATGTGCATATTCCATGGAGTCGACAAGATATTTTGTCATTTACTAATGATTTTCCTAAATTCAGAGAAAAATCAGTTGAATGGTACACGCAGGTTGAAAGGTTTGCGAAGGTTTCTAAGGTTTTGTTGAAGGATTTGGATGCTCTGTTTGACATAGTGGTGCCTGTTGATTTATGGAAATAATGTAAAATCACAGTTGATTGGCCCAGTGACGAGTACCCAAGAGACCAAAAACAGGAGCCCCTTCAGATGAGGTAATGAAGAAGTATCACTAGGTGATTACTTTCTTGAAAGGGAAAATCCCACCAAAAGAAACAGATTGGGTAAAAATAGATAGAACAACCCAAGAACCAAATGAGTCTGTACATGTTTATTATGAACGCCTATTGCAGGTGTTCAAGCAGTATAGCGGATTTGAAAACATTGGAGATAAGGACATGGGTCATTTTGTGTATTGTTTTGTGTATGGTTTAATACCAGAAATTTGTCAGATGATTCAGCAGCACATGTTGTGCTGGCAAGGAAAACCCATAGACTAAATACTAAAGTATGCCAAGTATTGCGGAGATGATATTGAGAACAGACGTAAAAAGTTAGAGGAGAAAGTGATGTGGGCTCAAGTGAAATTGGCAGAACATCAAGAGCTTAAATTAAATAGTCAGACTTATGATCAATTGAAAGGACAGAATGATAATGTAGCAAATGGGGGAAAACCAAGAGGACGAATGAGTAGAGAACAAGCAAAGAAGAAATGTCCTTGTCATGGGTGTGGAAAATTGGGACATTGGAAAAACGAGTATAAGTATATTCAGAATAATAATGGCCCATATCAAAATGTAAATCCACAGACGCAGAATGAGGTGATAATGAGTCAACCGCAGCAGGTTGTTAATCAGCAGAGTCAGGTGTCATCTTCCCCTATGCAAAATGTTGTGAACAGAGCAAAGTACAGTACGGATGCCGGATTTCCAGGAGGAAGTGGTAAGAAAAATTCTGTAACTTCCTAATTTCTTTTGCAAACTAGTTGCATCAACGAAGATGAATAATGACGGTGCCTGAGGGGGGAGGACGAGGAGTGCGTACTTGGCGCATCCTTGCCGGTAGATCAGTCAGGTCCATTTATTGATGGGAAAGTAGAAGGAAAAGATATCACTTTTATGTTGGACACTGGTGCTACCCGTTCTACTGTAAGAACAGCAAACATCCAAACCTACCCCTCTCGGGAGAAAACATCCAAGTTGTAGGCGTGTCAAATAAGCATATTAGAACCCCAATTACAGAACCCATGGAGGTGCGTATTGGCAATTTCAGAGAAATGCACAAATTTGTGGTGTACGACTCTAGCCCAGTAAACTTGCTAGGAAGAGATTTATTGTGTAAGATGAACTGCACAATTTATTGCACGCCAGACGGTGTTGCGATTCAGACCCCTAATGAAGATAGTGTTTACAAAATAATGCTGGCAAAACAAGACACAGAGGTAGACAAGATGTATTCATTAAAGACAGAAGATGATTTACCAGAAGAATTAAAAACGACTGTGAATCCAGAAGTGTGGGATTTCACTGGAAAAGAAGTGGTGTTGATGGTAAATGTAGATCCAGTGGAGGTGACTGTGAAGGATGGTGCAGTTTACCCAAATTCCAGCCAATACAAAATGAGCCCTGAAGTTAAAGCAGGTGTTGCATCAGAAATTGATCGAATGATTAAACAGGACATTTGGAACAAATAATGAGCAGCCCTTGTAATTCACCTATAATTGGTATTAAGAAACCTAGAGGAAAATAGTGCAAGATTTAGGAAAGATCAATAAGATTGTGGTACCTTGCTGTCCTGTGGTCCCATATCCAGCAGTGATTCTGTATTAGATACCCTGGAATGCAGGATGGTTTACCATATTTGATTTATGTCACGCCTTTGTCTCCATACCTTTACACCCAGACAGCCAGTATCTTTTCTCTTTTAAATTTGAAGACCGTATTTTAGTATGGAATCGTGTTCCTCAAGGGTATACAGAAAGTCCATCAATTTTTTATCAGATTTTGAAAAAGCATCTGGAAACGCTATTTATGCCTAACAATTCAGTCCTAGTCCAGTACATAGACGACCTACTTATAGCATCAAGGTCGCGAGATGATTGTGTCACTGATTCGATTGTATTGTTAAATGATTTGGCTGATGGTCGGCATAAGGTATCTCCAGAGAAATTACAATTTTGTCGAACTGGAGTTAAATATTTAAGACACCAAATAGAAAGAGGAGTGAGAAAAGTAACCCCTGAGAGAATAAAAATAATAAACCAGATGCAGTTGCCACAAACTCAGAGAGAGATCAGGATGTTTCTTGGTGTAGTGGGGTACTTAAGGCAGTGGATTGTAGGTTTCTCTTTGTTAGCGAAGCCATTAATTCAGATGACAAAGAAAAGAGCAAAAGACCCAGTAGTTTGGGATGATGAAAGTGTGGAGCCTTTGTAAAATTACGAACTTTTTTTATGTGAAGCCCCTGCTTTAGGTATGCCAGACTATACAAAAGAATTTGCATTATTCTGTTGTGAAAGAGAAAGCTGTGCACTTTCAGCTTTAACCCAAAGACATGGTTTGAGCCGACGTCCAGTAGCATGCTTCTCTGCTACCTTGGACCCTGTAGCATCAGCATTACCTGGTTGCTTAAAAGCAGTAGCTGCTACTTGCATGAGTCTGGAACAAAGCGAGTCAATTGAGATGGGACATCCTATGATAGTGTATGTTCCCCATTCAGTGGGAATTCTTTTGACTAGAACTCGAACACAGTACCTCACACCTATTTGAATGACTAAGTATGAAAGAATCATTTTGGGAGCCGAAAATGTAACAGTGATTAGGTGTACCATGTTAAACCCTGCCACTTTATTGCCAGATGTACATGGAGAAGAAGTAAGAGATGAAGTTGAGCATGATTGTCTGGTTGTAACTGAGTTATGCACCAAGCCCCGTCCAGACATACATGAAAAACCCCAGAAAGAATCTGAACATGAGCTATTTGTAGATGGCTCGTGTATGAGACATGAGGAAGGAGGATTAAGTGCAGCCTATGCTGTATGCACAATATCTGGAGTAGTTGAAGCATCCTATTTACCAGGAGTCAAGTCTGCACAAGTAGCCGAATTGATAGCTTTAATTAAAGAGTGCAAAATTAGGAAGAATTGGAAAGTAACCATTTTTACTTATAGCCAGTATGGTTATGGGGTTGTGCATGACTTCGGCCAGCTGTGGCTGCAGAGGGATTTCATGACTTCTTCGGGATCCCCTGTTAAAAATGGAAAATGTGTAAAGGAACTATTGGAAGCAATACAATTGCCAAAAGAAATAGCAGTGGTCAAATGTGCTGCTCATTAGTCAAGAAATGACTATGTGGTGGCAGGTAATAGATGTGCTGACCAGGTTGGTCAATACTGTGCCAGAAATAAAATGGCAATAAACAAGAAAATTGAAACATGTGGAATCAGCTGCCAACTTATGCTATTTTCAGCTTTGGAGACATGGGATGAGGTGAGACAATTGCAGGATGAGGTAGAAGTGAGTGAAAAGGAAGGTTGGATAAAAATAGGGTGTCAAAGGAGAGAAGAAGATGACGTGTGGATTTATCCAGATGGCAGACCAGTCATGCCAGATTGTTTGCTCTCACAACTGGCTAGAATATATCATGGAAACACACAAATAGGCAGGAACACCATGATCAGACTTTTCAGACAGGATTGGTACAATCCAAGATTTAGGGCAGTCGCAGAGAGCCTTTGCCAGCGATGTCTAACTTGCCAACAGATAAATCAAGGCAGAAAAAAAGTGGTCAGCTGGGGAAAAATTGGAAAAGCAAAAGGACCATTTGTAAGGTTGCAGATAGACTTCATACAATTACCACCGTGTAGGGGACTAAAGTACATCCTTGTTATAGTATGTTTGTTTTCACGGTGGGTGAAGGCATACCCTACTAGAAGAAATGACAGTATAACAGTTGCCAGATTGCTATTGAGGGAGTTGATTCCGCGGTTTGGTTTTCCAGTAACTTTGGAATCAGATAGAGGATCTCACTTTAATAATGAAATAATTCGGTTAATCTGTGAAGCATTTAAAATTGAACAAAAACTGCACTATGCATACCGCCCAGAGGCCTCTGGAGTGGTGGAAAAAATGAATGGCACAATCAAGTCAAGACTGGCAAAAGTGTGTGCATCCACATCACTCTGTTGGCCAGATGCATTACCTCTTGTTCTGATGGGACTCAGAAGCATTCTTGACAGAAATACATGGCTGAGCCCCTATGAAATTCTCATGAGAAGAGCAATGAGACAAGCATTTATACCAGGACACAAACTGTTGAATATAACTGATGATCTGGTATTGGACTACTGTAAAGGATTGGCTGAACTTGTGCGTTCTGTCTCTCACCAGGTTGTAGAAGACGCAGTTGCCAGGCAGCCGGATCAAGCACATCATTTGAATCCTGGAGACTGGGTGGTAGTGAAGAATCACACCCGAGAGTCGTGCCTAGCACCCAGGTAGGATGATCCAAGACAGGTCATACTGGTCACAACAACAGCAGTGAAATGTGCAGGTTTGCCTAACTGGGTACATGCTAGTCATACCAAAAGGGTTCCAGCACCTGAGGAACAGGAATCACAACTGACACAAGCAGTTGAAGCCGCTGAAGGTTGTGCAGCTGAAGAATCTAGAACAACAGATTCTGAAGAAGCTGACAGAGAACAACCGAGCACAAGTCAGGACGATTGGATACCAGTGGTTGTCATACCCGAGGTGATTGTTAAAACCAGAAGCAGAACTAGATTAGAAAGACAGGAAACTAGAAAGGATCAGTCAGGTGTAGAAGAACAAGCTCAGGAAAAGGTGAATGAAACTGTTGGAGACCCTGAGCATGACCAGACAGGGAAAGAAATCAGTACTCAGACAGACAACAAATTTATTGAACTCGAGCAGGGACAGACAGGTGTAGAAGAAAACGTTCAGGCTGCAGAAAAGCAAAGTGCAGTAAGACCTGAATAGGACCAGTTAGGAAATGAAGAACAAGTTCAGGAAGAAGAAGAACAAATCGAAATAAGACCTGAACAGGACCAGATAGAGGAAGAAGAACATGTTCAGGCAGATGAAGCCACAATAATAAGCCCTGAACAAGGACAGATAGAGAGGGACTCTGAAGACGAATATAATCAAATTGTGCTACAACATAACGAAAATAAAAGGGTTCTTGAAAGAGATGAGGAAGGTGAAAGTGCAGTGCAAGCCAAAAAGGTCAGAAAGGGTGATAAATGGCCAGGTGGTGTCAAAAGGTCAAATATCTCTTAAAGGCAATAAGTGGGGAACCTGAACAAGTGAATGAAGTCCCTAGTCAGTCTGGACAGTCCATTGAGAAAGTCCGACGAAGAAGCCAAAGACTGAGAATCTTGAACAATAAGTTCAAAGGCCCTGAGTGGACCTATGTGATACTTGAAGAACTTGAAAATCTAGACTTAAATGAAGAGAGTGACGAATAAATAATTGCAGATCAGATTGACGAAGGAGAAGTGAGACCTCCTTGAAGTAACAAAGATAAATAATAATTAGTAAAGCAAAATAAACAAAAGAAGAGAAATCTTCTTAGACAAAAATGGCTGAGGATAGAGTTGCTGGAAGACCAAAATGTAATTGTATAAAGAAGTGCTGTAGAATCTGTCTATGCAGCATATTATTAGTAATCATAGTTTGGCTATTATTAACAATAGCAGTTTCTCACTTAATGATAACAGAAAAGAAAAATAATACTGTCACAAATGGAAAGTTAGCTAACATAAAAGTAGATAGAGTAGAATAGAAGCACCAGATGATTTAGATTTACATCACACTGTGATAGATAATGACACTGCTTTAAATGTATTTACAAAGTTATTGTTTCAGTATGTAGACACCATGGAGATTAGTGATTGTTATGTATGTATGAAATTGCCAGCTACAGTAGCAGAGGGTGTTACATATCACCATTTACCATTAACATATGGCATTTCATGTAGTATATTAACCAGCTTATTTTATAGGACAGGAAAGTTACAATATTATTATTCAAAATTAGATGTGATATTTTCAGAGATTCCTATTGGAAAGAGTTTGAATCCAGTACTTAGTAATCAAGCTGCACAGTTTATGGGGGAATTTTTCTTGACACAGAAGACAATAGATATAGCAGAAGCACACAAAAACAATTTAACATGTTCATTACATGAAGAAGAAAATATATTTTTGAATTTAGTAGAGGAAAGGAGACAGGACTTCCAAAGAAAAGCTTCCAAAAAATAAACCTTAGATTCCTCAATGGACTGAGAAAGAGGGATTTTATACAGCTGGCAAGACTCATGCAGCAATGTCCCTAGATTTTGAAAAGAAAGGGAAGACTTGCCTCCATAGATTAAAAACTGACTATAACAATGTATTTATTGAATCCATTGAATGTGAAGATAATTTCTTAATTCTTGGAGGTTGGAGACTAAAAGGGGTACAAATCCAGTCTTTCCTGGAGTCTATTATGTGTGTGGGAATAAAGCTTACTTTAAGCTACCTGCACGCTGGTACGGGAGTTGCTATTTTGGAAAAGTATTCCCTAAAGTTTATCATGTAAAGATAATCACTTGAAGCAATGAAAACACAAAAGAACTAACACGAAGAAAGAGAGCTCGTTTTTCAGAAATAGTAGGTGATATATTTAGTGCATTGATACCTTTAGTGGGAGTCATTCTGAATTCACGTAAAATTTGTCAATTGTCCACAGTAGTTGATAGTCTATCGACTGATACTGCTGGGGGTTTCTTAATGATCAATACAGAAATGTTTGCAATTAGATCAATGGTTTTACAAAATCGACTTGCGCTTGATATATTACTAGCAAAAGAGGGCGGAGTCTGCAAAATGCTGAAGGCGCAACATTGTTGCACTTATATACCGGACAAAAGTGTAGAAATTGGAGGATACATCAAAAATATTTTGAAACTGGAAGAAGAATTGAAACCACTGGAAGTTGATAGTGTGTGGAAGAAACTAACAAATAGTATTACTTCAATAGGGACTTGGGGCCATATGTATGAACACATTTTCTCATAGACACAGAATGGGTAAAACCCTTTGATACATCTGGCCCTTGGTTTGCTAATGTAGGGAAGAGTTTTATGGGTCAAATAATACTACCAATAATTGCTATAACAGTATTAGTCTTAGTAATGATGATATGGTGCAAATGTTGTAAAAATAGAAAAAGATATGAGATAAGTGGAAAGGTAAAGAAAAGAAAGTATGAAGAAATACAGTTAGTAGAAATGAAAGGCAAACTATACCAGAAAATGAAAAACTATAAAAAGGAAAATGAAGAAGGAAATGAAGGGAAAGGAAAAGGAATTGAGATGTGCTAAAGTTGGCATCTGGTTGGTGATGGGTAATTTTGTGATGGCCAAAGATGCCATCATAGAGGGGATTGATGGAGCAAGGACTCGTAGAAAAGAGACTTGCTCGAAGGCAATCCTCTCATATAACTCGTAACGTCATACTAATTAATGTATTGTGTAATTAATATGCACCACATTTCAAATATCAAAAATAAGAGAAGCTTGCATATGTGTCTTATTAACCAGTATCTCGAGTGAAATATAAAATGGCCGTAAACACTGGAAATTGCTTTGCGCATGCGTCAACTACGTCTACGTAGTTATGACGAATTTTGCTTGGAGGGAAATTTCTGCACTTGCGCAGACACCTCCAAAATGGCCGCTTTGAAACTCACATGCTAAGCATCTGCTTTGCTGAAACTAAATGACACTATTTCACTAATTGCTAATGCGGGGGAGAGCATATTAAAGTAAATGGGATTAGAGTAGAATTAGGTGGTATACAGTGAAATCATTTTATTTTGGAATTAATGTCTTTCTTTCTGACTTTCTTATTAGTTCGTATTCGGGCCTTTGTCGAAGTCCAAAGGCTATACCCCATGTGATCATCGCACATGCGCAGTCTAAGTGAGCCAGAAGCCACACTGACATCCTTGAATGCCATCCAAGAAAGGAAACAGAAACACACCCTGGGAACCAACGTGAAGTCCTGTGAAAGAAAGAAAAATAATACCAAATGTGTACTTTGTGATGATAAAAATTGTGAATACGGGTAGCAATAAAGATTTGAATAGAAAATTAAGGGGCGGAATCATTAAACAATGAACTAAAAGAAACCTGACATGGTGTGATAATCATCCCCTTTGTCTGTCTAACCAGAATTAGGAGTTTGTGAAATTGAAACATTAAGGGGTGGTACATGACTTTAGAAGGGTATAATTGAGGTAGTTTAGTTAATTAGTTAGAGCAGAGAGACCGGAATGCTGCAGAGCTCGGGATGCTGTCGGAGTATCGAGTAAATGCTGAAGAAGAATCTTATTGCAGACTTAGAATTTAAGCCAAATAATTAGAAGACGATCGCGGAAGAATCGAGGAGGAAGATAGTGTCAGGGAGGGATGCGATGCAGGTGTCGAATCTAGAAGAGGTCATCTTATCTTGACCGGAATCCTGAAGCCTTTGTCTCCTGTCCTTTTCCCGGGGGACCTTTCCCAACTCCTTGGCTAAGGGGTCGGTTTTCACATCATTCTAGGTAACTATGATGTTCTGTAGAGTTTTATTTGTACTGCTCTCTCTATCCTCTCCTTTCTATACCGTCATTGAAAGTCTTATTTAATCTGTATTATTCCTCCTTCCATGGCTAATGGAGTCAGTTCTGTACTTTGATTTTGGCTCACATGAATTTCATTTAGATAAACATTTAAAATTCTCCCGAGTCTGTGGTTATTTTGTAGCAAAGATAGTAGATTTATTCATTTCATTTCACCATCAACTAGTTCAATTAATGGTCCATTGACCAGAGAAAATAACTTTTTGATCTGTGAAAGATTTAGTTAGAAATGTTAGATGACTAAATCTCAGACGAACAATTATAAAATTGACCCCAGTGGATTAAACTGGCCTGTGTGAATGCGTGTGTTTATGGGCCCAAGGTCAGTATGAGGTATTAGAGTATCTGAGGATGGTTTAACGCTGGATCAGTGGGAGCGTGGCTATTTATGGACCTTTACGCTATGGTTAGGAACTTGCACTGTATGTTGCAAGTCACCAGGATTGAGGATGGTTGACTAGTCGGTTGGATTTACTGAATTTAAAGACAGTGCAAATTATAACATCTAGAACCTTTCTGCGGGATGGAAGGCTCAGGCTAACTGAAGGCTGATGCAGTAGATCAGTTTTTTGATGACAAGGTTATTGACCAGTGTGAACTTTACGGCTGTTATGCGTGTTGCAGCATGTGGCGGTGTCAGTCATAGCGACAAGGGTGGATGATTGCATTTCTTTGTTCCAATGAACAACAGAGTTGCAGCTGGAGGAAAGTAAGGATGGTGTTGGGTGTAGTGGACATGGGGACTGAATACTTTTGGTTGGAGTGATGCTTGGTTGGTGTTCTTCAATATGCCCATATACCCATTTGGACATGGCAGGAAAAATAAGCAATGGTCGTCTCACTCTCAAAAGAGCGGGATGATCGTCACTGTGACTAAGCGATCCTGTGGTGGACGGATGTCTGGGCCTTGGTTTAGCTTCGGGACATCAAGCGGAGGCTCTGCATGTGGCAACCCAAATGTTTTCCCCACTCTAAATAGAGCACAGGAGCTGCAGGATTGCTGGACGGGGGGTCTGCCAGTTGCAGGATACCACCTGCTTCACCAAACGCTAATTGAGGTCCTATGACGAAAAGTGTACTAAAAATTGCCAGGAGAGCCTTGTTGGTAACCCCTGTTGACAAATAAATCCCTTGGAAGAAGTAATAGTGGGATTCAGATTATGGAAAGGAGTGAGGGGCTAAATAATTGAGTTGGACGTGTGAATGAGGAAGTAAATGGTTAAAACATTTGCTTGGGAAATAGGCCAGAGGTGGTAGAGATGGGGTGGGCTAGTTTGAGTATTGTGTAAGTTTTACTTTAGAGTTTGTATGAAGGTAGATCTAGAAGGTTGGGTAAAAGGAAGGCCTACTGTTTCAAAAATGAGGGAAGCTGGGACTGTGATGTGTTAGAAGTGAAATGCCTTGCTCTTGCGGGCCTTTTTTGAGTAGTGGGCAGTGAGGTCATTTACCGTGAAGCAACACTGTATATTGAGTGTGTGTGCCTTTTTTCCAATATAAAGGCTGCCGACCAGCCTCCATTCACTGCGACCCGAGCTAGGGGCTTTGAGTAAAGAAGGCGTACCCAAGACAAAAAACGATAACCGAACCCGTATCTTTTGAGTGTAGCAAACAAAAAGGGCGATTCGATCATGTCAAACGCCATTTTGGTGTCTAGTGACATAATTACGGAGTCCTCCTTTATAGTGGAGGCCTGCCCCAGAACTCAGTATAGGCGACGGAGATTTAGCGCAGTGTTTCTAGCTGGCATAAAGCCGGATTGGTCCGGATGTATCAGCTTGTGTAGGTAAGGCGAGAGGCGCCGGGCCAGGAGTTTAGCTAATATTTTGACCTCAGGGTCCAGGAGGGAAATGGGTCTGTATGAACTGTATTGCTCAGGGGGTTTACCCTTCTTATAAATGACTGCGATAGTCGCAAGACGCTGTGTCTCAGGCAATACACCTTTCATCACGCTCTCTTCATACATGCGCATGAGGAATGGGGCAATTGTGGGAGCGTTAGTTTTGTAAAGTTCGATTGGAAGGCCACTAGGGCCCATGGCCTTAGATTCCAGATAGTTTTAAACATGCTTTTGTATGTGGAAAATGTGCCATGCATGGATGTTTTTATAGTCTGTGTAGCTACCATGAATCTTAAAGAGTCTTGTACCATTCTGCTTTTGCCCCGTGCCTCAGGGCATGAGGTGCACTGAATCACTTGATTAGTAAATTGATGACGTCCTCCACGTGGCTAATCTAGCACCCTTTCACAAGTGTTTTGTTCTTGTCACAAGTTGTTAGAAGGTGCTTCTGACCATCTTAGCCACCCGGATTTTTTGCTTTTTGAACACCTAATTGTTGAGCTTTTACTGTGGGAGAGCCTCATAAGTTGGAACTCACCCACAGTGAACTCATGATAAAATAGACTGCATGTGGATTTTATCTGTGTCCCCCTGGTGAGAGTAGGCTGCTGTGCTGCAGCCGGAGTAATGGGCACTGGACTGGTTACATTCAGACACGTGTGTACATGCGTATGCACCCGTGTAGGGGCTGAGTGGGGGAGATTCCTGGCGTGCGCAGCCCAGGAGAAGGTACAGATAAAATGGTGTGGCAGGAATTATGCAGAGTTGGGTGGTGACATGGAATAGGTTTTATACTATGGGAAGACACATGTAAGGGAAAGTGTGCTTTACTGTTTTCACTGAATGAACACTCCATTATTTTCCTATGAAGAAGGGGACCACATGCTCAGTCAGGGTTATGTGTCACCATGGCAGTTGTGCCCATTTTAAATACTTGTTGTGATAAAGGGGGTGGGTCGCCACTGGGATGGTGCCAGAGGGCAAGGCCCTCGCTCCAGGTTATGGTCAACCTACTACATTGGGGGCAAGATGATGTGCATACATGGGAGTGGTGGTACTAGGCCCCACCCCCCCATGCGAGAGGGGTCGGAATGTTACGCAATGTCACAAAGTAATTCCAACAGCTTATGTATATTTGTAAATTGTTGCGTAGTATTGAGTAGTGTGTGTGTTTAATAAATGTACTCTTCCTCTTATAAAGCAAAGTACAAACTGGACAATCAGTTACTCAGTGTTATTGCGTACTGGTAAATGGCAATTACTAGCCCACACCACCTCTCTTGAGTAAGCCTTAGGTTGCTCTGCAACACTACCCTCTGAGCGTCAAGCGCTACAATGGGGTGTTTGGTTCCCAGTGAAGGACAAATGTAGTCATGTTATTTGTGAAGGCCTCACAGATACTGCCTCGTTTTCCAACACAGGTGCTCCAATTCCACACTAGTGGAAGTCTGGGGAGAGGATGTGGCCTTACAGCTAGAGCGGTTGGCCTCGAAGCTGGGGATCCGGGGTTGTGTCTCGGCAGGGACGCTCAACATCCTGTGATTCTGGGCAAATCACTTAATCTTCCCGGGCCCAACAAAAACTAATGTGTATGTTTGTACGGCAACTAGTGCTCATGTAAAGCGCTCTGATACCTTCGGGTCAAGTTTGCGCTATATAAAACTCTGAGAAAAAAAAAAGTTGCTCCTGCAATGACTCTCTCTTTTGACATGGATCCCTGGCACATGGAAGAACAGGATGATTCCCATCCATTGAGCTGTGGAAACCCTGTGGACCACTTACCACCATGTGGTTAAGGGAGACCCAGCAGTCACCCGGGAAGTCTTGCAGCATTGGGACCAGGAACTGCAGACAACCGTCCCAGTGGCAGAGCAGCAGCATCATGCCGATGAGGTTCACGATCCGCACCACAGCACTCGCCAGATCATACGTCATGTGGAAGATCTGCAAAGAGCGACAGGAAGACAGGAGGATTGAAAAGATGACAATATCGCTCAAAATTGTCACATTCTCCAAAGTAGATGAAAACAGCTCTATAAATGGAGAAAATGGTGAGATCATATTAACGGTGAAAGGACCCTTACAGGTATTAGTAGATTTTCAAATAGTGGAGTGTGCTTGGAAGGCTGAAAATGTGTAAGCAGTGTCAGTCCTATGTCATACGTGGCTGATACACCACAGCGTTATCTGCATTTTTACAAGCATTAGCTTGTCATAACATTTCACAATTTCCTGTTGGGTCGAAACAATCCACTGACGGGTAATCATCGTTCACATACTTCGACATTATTGTGTGGCTCAGATGACCATGTTTACTTTTCTGGAGGTGATTTCTTTGATTACAGATACCACAGCAGCCTCTGGCCCATTCATTATGAGGGGAGTTGGTGGCCCTGGCCTTTCATATCCAAAACATGACCCACTGATCACTGCTGATGCAATGTTTTAAATACAATCTACCATTTTAGCAAACGCACCCAGCAAGGAAGACAAAGAAGAGATGATAAGATTAGGGATCAGGACATAGAGGTGAGAGGAGGCAGCATGTTTGGGATTTTGAGTTACATAATATAGATGTCACATTATGTTCGAATTTCCTTCCCATTATTGATCAGTGGAGCTGCCCAGGCAGGATTATGCAGCATTAAAGGGACCAATAATGGTGACTGACGCAGATTAGTCAGCAGCACTTAGGGCCTCAAGTAAAGATAATCTTTATTCGGTTTCAAATTGTAAACCCATGAAAGCACACGATAAAATATATTAAATCAATCCGCACGTGAACATACCAGATGGGATAATAACCTAAGCTAAAAATAAAATCAGGGATGCAGAGGCTGCAATACCACACAGACAGTACCAGGTGAAAGACTCGCTCTAGTTAACACAGGTAATCACATCTAATAAAAACACTGATGGTCAAACAGGAGAGCCAAACAATGCAAAGTGCGACGTGCCATCAATGATATGCGGGAAACAGGTTAGTCGCAGCTAGACCTGAGCCTGACAGCAGACTACAAAACAAATAAGCACATAAAAACAATGCTACCTGTGAGCGTTTGTAAAAACATAATGGCAGGTCGCACTTGCCTAAAATTGGCCTTTTTCAAGATCGGGCCTTATTTATGGCATTTTGGCGCAGGGAAGCGCTGAAAGGCATCTTGCTGCGTGGTCCCACGCCAAAGTGAAAGGGCTGGAATGCAATGTATTTAAGCACTACGGTGTATCAAAAACAAGTACACAAAAAACATGTAGTAAGTAAGCCACGTATTTCATCAGCAGAGTAGTTAGGGTGTGGTATGTACCGATGGAGGATTTTGGAGCATGCTGTCACAAATATATTAATAGGGTGGTATGGTAGTGCACTGTCAATTGTAGGTAGCACACATTCCATTGAAATGGCCACTACGTTTTCACAGACACGTAGTTTTACTGATAAACCTATATAGCGCACAAACAATAATGGGCCTCATATACGGGCCTCTTGTGTCACTTTTGCGCCACTGGAGCATCACTTTTGTGATGCTCCAATGGCTCAATGTGCTGCAGCATATTTACAAAGCCACTTTGTGTGGCTTCCCATGGGCTTGTAAATATGTGCCCCGTTCATGTGGAACACAGCATGAAAGGGCCGTTCCATGGGGGTTGCCGGTGGTGTTCCCATGCAACACCCATGGAATCTGAAGCATTCCAGATTTATGAGGAATCATAAACCTGGGAATATGTCAGATTCTAAAGCCACAGGGGGTGGCGGAGTACAAATATCCTCATTTGTCCTTGTTTTTCCTCTTTCTATGTGTGCTGCTACATTCTGCAGCACGCACAGAAAGAGGAAAACAGCTCTTGTGATTGGTTTTGTGCAGGAAGGTGCACCTTCCTGCACAATGACAATCACCCCTACAACCTGACATCCTTGCACAATAGCGCAAGGCTGCCTGCCTGCATTGGCTCATGGCAGCCCCATGTGCGCCAGCGCAGGGGAAAGGGACAGGAATGCGCCATATCTCATAGATAAGGCGCATTCCATCCCTGTTTTTTTGACCCAAGGCAGCGCAACAAAATTCCTTACGGCACGGCCCTGCGCCAAAACCAAGTAAATGAGGCCCAATTTTTGGAAATCAGGTCCAGTGACTTATTATCATTTACACATCACTAAGTAAAGTGTCTTGATTTGTTTTGTTCCTATTAAAAGTCTTTGCTTCCATCACACTTCAGAACTACAAAAACAGTGCTTTATTTTGAGCTTTCTTAATTGCTGGTATATCATGCGATATTTGTACAATACATTTACCTATATTTAAAGTTTAATGTGATTTGACATCCAGCAGTCTTTTCTTTCGCACTTCTTCTATTCCAGCAACATTGCCACATGGTTCACTATGGAGCCAGAAAAGGAAAAGTAAACCAAATAGGCAGCAATTTGTTAGACCACATAGCCTGACATTTGACATCTGGCTGTGAGCGCACATCAAATGTAACAAGATGAAGACTGGCCGAGGTCCGCACTTGTGGCGTGGCCGCACTCGTGGCGGTGGCCTCGCGATGGGTAACTGCAGTACAGATGTCCAACCACGACTGCGGGACCTCTGTCATGAGTGCAGAGGCCCTTTGTGAATCGGGCCCAACATTTCAAGCCATCTTTATTGCTCATTCACCTTCTGAACTCCAGCATGGTTAGTTCTGGGGGTTGCTGCAGCACCCGCACCCCTTCTTCCAGCACCTATGCCTGATGATCACTTGGCACATGTACACCAAACTAGTATGGTGTCTCCTCATGTTTTCATTCGAGCGACATATGCCTGCAATCAAGAACATAACATTGGCGATGTGGTACAGGCACCCTTTTAACTCATCCATTGCTCACTAATTTTCATTGTTGGTGTCTTCCTCCTGTGGCACACTATCACCTCTAGGACTCTGTTCCTGCCTATCCCAGCTCCTCTCTGCCTCACTGCTGGGCCTGCTTCTCCTGGTCTCTCTGCACTGGATATGATAACGCTCTCCTGCTCATCAGCACACATAGGTGTGGCGAAAGGGAGGAGAGGCGTTCTCATGGCACTGCACAGAGCAGAGACATGGTGTGGCGCTGTCAAAACAATAATGGCAAGTGGAACACACAAAAGTGCTTGCAATGTGTATATAGTTTAGAGATGTAATTTTCAGGCACAATAGTTGGAGATGACGCGAAAACACCGACACTCCTTCATTTGGTGGGGAAAATATCAAGTGCCCCATCAAAGAATGGCCAATCCTAAACATATATCACCGCCATTGCTGCTCTAAACACCCATTTTGTGCCAATGGCCAACTCTAATGATGATCACTTTCTGCTATGTCAGACCAGGTAAGGTGCAGAAAAGTCCATTGACAATTTTCACGTGGGCCTAATAGACTGCAAGCACGTGTATACTGCATAGTGAGGAAGAAGAGCTTTGAGGTTAAATCAGCAATAGATGTGCAAAGCTCAGCAGTGAGGCCTCATTCTCAGATAATCAGAAATGCTGCTCCCTAACATGACCACACTGGGACAATCTTAGAGCTTGTCACATTGAATCTTTGCTGAAAGGGGGCCCACCACTCCTTCTACCAAGAGGTCTACTTGTGTCCACTGTGGTGGCTTCTACCCCCACTGCTAACAACGTCCTGCACATGGGAAGAAGGGCTCAGCCTGAAGGAAATAGGAATCCCTACACAAATAGCTGTAGGTCAAGTGCCCAGATGCCCACATGACGACAGACTACTGCTCTGACTCACAAAGTTCAAGATGACACTTCCATACTCTCTCTGCCAGAGTGAAAATGCTGTGGAGGTGCAGGGGGTGCTTTTTATCGAGGCTGTTGCACCCCGTCCAGTTTGCTCAGAGTGTTAGGACCTGCAACTAACCAACATTCTTGATTCCTTGTGAGCACTTTCCAAATGCACAAGGTGCTTGAAAGACAAAATAGTGTGACTACGCATTGATCACACAGCGCAGCCTGTAGCTTTTTGTCATCTGCATATCGCATATCACCTGCAGCCTAAACTAAAGTTGAGGCACAACTGGCACAATTAGAAGAATCAGGGATCATCAGAAAAGTCAAAGACACACTGCATAAGTCACAATGATGACAGCAGCCCGAAAATCCAAGAAATCGGACGAGGTCTGCAGCTGCAAGAACAAAGAAGGTCTGGGATTCAATCTCCAGCCCATGTCCATACAAATTCTAACAGTGATCTATGGACGGTGTCACTGACCGATGCATTGTTTGGCAGTACTCCTCCTGCGCAAGGATCCCTGAGATTTCTACAGACATTTCAAAGCTTTGGCATACAAGTTCCCCTGTTGTGGGCGTTTCCTTTATGTCCTGATGATGACCCCCTCCTCCCAAGTAATTTCTAGGGGTTGAAACGTAACCATTTCGGTATGTAGATCAACGTTGGTTGTTATTCGCACCCACTCTGCCATATATTGAAGACAGTTTTGAAAACAGTATTGTGAATATTTCTACGCAGTAATGGCTGCCTTGTTATTTCACGGTATCTAGCACACTATCACCCACTTTGTCACTTCTCACTGCACCGATCCAATGTTGCTAAAATATAGTTTTTAACTCATCTCCACTGTATAGGGCAGTAAAATCTGTCGATATTCTACAAATGTGCATGTTGTTAGAGAGGGAAACCCCGGTATAGGGTTTCCTCTGAGAGTCTCAAACACGGACGTCAGCACTGGGTATTGCGAACTTCTTGACCCTGAATACCACCTTCTAGACTGGGGTTTCCCAAACTGTAGGTCGTGACAGACTTTGCAGCCCGAGAAAGAAAAGTAAAGTGAATGGTGACAATCTTGCCCGTATACAGCAAGTGTGAAAGGAAAGGCTGTAGGATGTCCTTTTTTGTAACACACAAAATGTAAATAACTGTAAATGAACTATGCACATTTAGCAGTTAGGAAAGCAAAAATGAAGCACATTGTTTTGGCAATTCTGAAGTGTGATGGAAACAAAGATTTTAATAGGATAATAGAAAATCAAGACACTTTAGTTGGTGATGCACAAATGATATATATTCAATAAAACCTGATTTTCATACATTATCATTTGTGTACAATACAGTGAAATGTAGTTTTAGCGGTATGTATGTCTGCGAATTTAGTGGCCATTTCAATAGAAAATGTGCTGTTTGTAAATGACAGTGCTCTACAGCACAATGCTGTAGTTACATGAAAAAATCGCCTGCCTCATGTCCATTAAAGCTATGTGGGTTGCAAAAAATTGCCATGTTAACAAGCATTAGTAAATGCATTAGGTTTCCCCTATGTGATTAATAAGAAGCTGTTTGTGCAGGCGAAACCTAAAAACAAAGATATCTGACTTGATATCTGAGTTGACTACTGGTACTCCGTTCAGTACCTGAGAAACCTGAAGAGAAAATGTATGCAGGATACATTTTTATATTCAATAAAAAAATAACCAGTAGATGGCAGTGTTGTCCAGTTCTTCCAATATGGGGAGAGAGTGACTTGAGATCTTCACATGGCTTGTACAGGTACACTAATATAACTGCCCAAAACAAAGTCATAAAATCGAGTTCAAGAACATCAGCCCACATAAAATGTAGAGTGAGAGCAAATAAATACTCCTCTGTGGCGTCACGATGAAAAGATCAGGAATGTAACACAGCTGTTTCAATGCGTGCTGCCAATGAAACTAAAAAAAAAAGTTCCACACAACAGTGCATGGACACACTAATTCGGCTATGGAAGCCTCCTTTTAATATATATCAACTACAAGAGATTTCACAAGCACAGTGCAAGCGCTGTGCAGGCAATACCTAAAAATTAGGTTTTGGTTAAAAAAACACATCTGGGAAGCACTGTTCTAGACACATGTTGGTGCCGCTGCGTGAGGCTTTCTTGCCGGCGCTTTTCCTTTCCTGTCCTGCCTGCAGTGGGGAACCTGTGCTGCCCGTGGACTGAGGGCGTACTTCTGGGGGTCGAAAACGGGAAGAAAAGCCAACCTGTTCCCCGCCACCCTCCGTGTACCTGGAAGAACACGGACTACCACTCCCAGCAGCCCAGCGCTAATCGGTGAGCCAGGAGCACCTGTGGCCAGTTAGCCTCGCAGTACATCACAACTTGCCGCACCCGCTGGCGCGGGTGCCGCTGCGTGAGGCTTTCTTGCCGGCGCTTTTCCTTTCCTGTCCTGCTTGCAGTGGGGAACCTGTGCTGCCCGTGGACTGAGGGCGTACTTCTGGGGGTCGAAAACGGGAAGAAAAGCCAACCTGTTCCCCGCCACCCTCCGTGTACCTGGAAGAACACGGACTACCACTCCCAGCAGCCCAGCGCTAATCGGTGAGCCAGGAGCACCTGTGGCCAGTTAGCCCCTCCTCCTCCTAATAATAAACTCCCAACACTGTGCGCGACGCGGGACGCGCGCGGGCAGCGCCGGGAGAAGCCCGGGACAAGGGAGGGCCCTCTGAGGCCCTCAGAGGCACGAGGAGGACGGGACGGGGCCACCTCCTTTTATTCACCTATTCGTTACAACTTGAAGGTACTGTTTATTGGTCCACTGGCCATTCCTCATTTGGGAACTGTGGGTACTGCTATCATTTCCGGGACTATCTGCCTTATAACTATAATGTTTGCTATGTGTCATTGATACTTGTATCTGTAGTCCTGCGTAACAACCCAAACCGCAGAACAGGGGTTATTATTTGTCAGCATGGCCCCAAGAGGCACCCGCAGCAAAACTGCTGCCGCTGTGACTGGCCCCATTGACCTTTTTATTTCTAAGGCCAATGATGCCATCAACCAGGGCATAAACCTACTAGAACGCAGGGTATCACAAGATTTGGCGCATGCCAAACGTTCTTCGCTTGGCCTCATTGCTACCGCCACTACACCTGCACAAATTATGCCTAATAACATCAGACCCCTACTTGATGTTTGTGCTGACATACACACCATTCCTAGCGAGGTTAACCTCTCAGCCTCAATTCCCCTGTTAGACACAGATACCGACACTAGCACAGACCTGGAAAAAACGCCTGACTTACTTATTAACCCCTCTCCCAAAGTACAATCTGCTGATAACACCAGGCATGCTAGAGGTAGGCGTGAGGGGGCAGTTCAAAAACTGAAGTTACACGTACCCAAGCCCCGGGTAACTACGATCAGGAAATATGGCCGGGCACAAAGGAAACCTGGGAAAAATACCAACTTTGTCCCTGACAATAATCATAACGCGACTAAGGTTACGGTAATACCCCAGAGGGATGATAGTGAAACTGTTCAGCAGGGCAGAACAACGAACACTAACGGAAATATAGACAAGGCATATGACCCCCTGTTGGAAAGACTGGGGGATTTATTAAGCATTTATCTATCCCCAATCGAAAATAGGCTTGCTCGATTAGAAAAACAGCTAGATGAATTGAGCAACCCTCTTAAGATTTTCCTAAAGGGAGGTCCTGCAACCAGTACAAAAAAAAAAAAAATAGTAACCCCACCAATATAGTAGGCCCCAAAACAACTATCTTACAAGTACCCCCAGTCGCCCCAAATAATGCAGATAAAGTTGTACCTGTTGCGCTGGCCAATGGCCCAATTACTAAACAAAAAACAGCAACACCACACACTAATAGCAAATCCACAGATAAAAGAAAGGATCCTGGCATCAATACCACCGCGAATACCACACTCTCAACTGCGAGCACCACAGGTCACCCTTCAATTTCTACAAGCAATCCTATCTTGACCCAACCCATCCCAAAACCGCCCAGACAAGTTCCGGCCCGCATCAATCTTCCTCCGGAATGCGGTGCATATGTATTAGTGTTAGTAAACGTTACTAAACTAAGAGAGGATCAGGATGAAAATCCCATATCACTCAAAAATAAAACCCTGCACTGGCTAATTACTAACTGCAATTACCCGATTGATGGTGCAAGGGAGATTATTAACACACAGCGGGTGGGTTGGATTGGACCCCTTAGGAAAAAATTTGAGGGCGACTGTGTCATTATTAGTTTTAGAAAACCACATTGGGCAGAGAAAACACTAGCCAACGCCCCTTTACCATCGCCATGGGAATTTAACACCACGCTCCTTCCCTTAGGATATTTTTATCGACACCTGATACCTCCAGAACAAGCCACGGTTAACCCTCCCAACAATTTCCCCATTAACTCATACCAAGAGATGAATTTTGGTGCAAGGGTCAAATCACCCTTTTTTGCCCAAAACCAGAACCTAAATGCCGCCTTTTCCAACAACTCAATTGGCATCCACAACCTCTAATGCCAATTCTTACCCCCAACCATCCACAACATTTTCAAGCCCCAACCATGCGTCAGAGCAATCACAGGGATAGGTCTTACCCAATCCCTAACCCATTCCAGTTTGCACAGACGACACAAGTCAGGCCAATGTACAATATCCCAACTTTCAATCGGTTCGACTATCTATCATCATTAGACGAACAGGATTGACTGAGCATACCCCTTAATAATGAATCATGCAAGAATGCAAAAGCCTGTAACCAAGAGGATGCCACAATCATAAATTCACTTGCATCACTCCATGCTAAAACAGTAGTTCCAGAAATCATATTGTCGGATAGCACTCCGGCCATTTCAAACGAATCAACTATCTATG
The DNA here is from genome assembly GCF_964204655.1 of Triturus cristatus. NCBI lineage: Eukaryota > Metazoa > Chordata > Amphibia > Caudata > Salamandridae > Triturus > Triturus cristatus. The sequence goes on along the minus strand of NC_140583.1, from coordinate 293,971,475 downwards.
ATAATGGGAATACTAGGTGCACATTTATTAACCAGGGGTTCAAACACGGCCTATCAATCCTAAGCTGGAATGTCGCAGGTTTAGAATCCAAGCTCTCTGACCCTGCCTGGACCGAACTAATTAAGGACATAGACATACTCATGTTCCAAGAGACTTGGGCTGTTGATAACCTGTATATCGAAGGCTACCACTGTTTCAGCCTGACATCTCTAAAACCTAGTTTTGGCCGAGCGGTGGGTGGACTCTTTACGGGGATTAGAATTTTGGCAGGCGGTACAACTAATGTTTTGAAGTCAGATAACCTTGCTAATTCCAACATTCAAATTTTGGAATATAAATTGAAATCAAAGACCACAATTTATTTAATCAATTTTTACAATAATGATTTTAATGGTGTACCGAACAAAAATTTTGTTGCTTTATCTAAGGTTTTAAATATAATTGATTGTTCCATGTCAGTAGATATTAAGACTAGTATTCTGATCGGGGGAGATTTTAATGTGAAACTTATAGATAACTATGGATCCACTAACTTTGATCACTGTAATGACCGCAGGGGTTTGGAACTGATTAGCATACTCTCTGATTTTAATCTTGTTGATGTAATGAGTGTAGGGTATGATATGAATTTTCCCTATGCCCCTACGTTTAAGGGCAGGGATAACGGTTCAATTATCGATTACATTTTTGCATCACCTGTGTTAACGGACTGTTTAATCAAATCTTCTGTGGTGCAAACGTCCTTCAGCGATCATAATCCTTTGTTTGCTATTTTTAACCTCGCACCCAGTCCGATTTTTATGAATTTAAATGGAGCTAGGGATATCACACCCTCAATTGATGGCCTTCGCCTTAAATGGAGAGGAATTGATTGTGGGGCCATTATAGATACGATTCAGGAGGCATATCCGGATCTATTGAAATGTCTCTCCTCCCCTAGTACAAATAATGAAGAACTGATTACTGATTTTGAAGCTTTATGCACCAATATAAAAACTCTCCTGTCAGTCCCACTCTCTACTGACCATAAAGAGCCACGGTGGTTTGATACATCTTGCTCCGTGGCCAATAGAGAGTTAAGAAAGGCCCTCTCTGCCAATCCCAGGTGTAAGGACGCTGTTCGAGCCGCCAGGAAAAACTATAAAGATAAAACATCGAAAAGGAAGGCAAATTTGCTCTCCGATCACTGGGATAAGCTGGTTATCAGCGCCAATCTGGGTGGCAGCGGCCCATTTTGGACGGCAGTTAGGAGAACGAGGGAAATGGGCAAAGAGCTTACTAAAATTAGTTGCAACATAACCAGTACAGCCTGGGAGACCCATTTTTCTAATATTTATGCTGCCCCCTCTGATGAGCAACCTCTCCCTAACCTGAACCAAACAGCAGGCTTAGAGATTTCGGACTTAGAAGTCAGGAAAGCTATCAAAGAGAGCCTAGGCAACAAGGCGCCCGGGCCAGACGGCCTCCCTATAGATATCCTTAAATTTAACGTTGATCTTTGGACACCAATACTTTTAAATATTTTTAATAGTCTTCCACATGTAGCCATGCCTGCCACCTGGGCTACTAGTATTATTGTCCCCATTTACAAAAAGGGAGACAGATCTGATCCAGTAAACTATCGTCCCATCTCCCTCCTGGACAATACTTTAAAAATACTAGGACGAATAATTTATAATAGGGTACTGGTATGGGCGTCTGATTCTGACTTTTTAGACCCCTGCCAGATGGGGTTTAGGAGTGGGGTAGGAACAGTCGAGCAATGCCTAAACTTAAAATTGATAATAGATAAATACTGCATTGCTCGCTCATCCCCCGTTTACCTAGCTTTTATGGATCTTTCATCCGCATTCGATCTTGTGAATAGATCCAAGCTATGGTTATCTCTCCTGTCAAATGGTCTCGATGCCACTCTTGTTAGATTTTTAGCCTATCTCCATACTGACTTGAAAGCTCGGGTACGTATTGGTATGGGCGGAGAGGTATCGGGAGCCATTAAGATAGGGAGGGGGGTGAGACAGGGGTGCGTTTTAGCACCCCTGCTGTTTATCATTTATATTAATGGCCTGTCCAACTGTTTAAAGAAAGCTACCCCCGATGTCCCAATCATTTTAGGAAATCCCTTGCCCGTACTTTTATATGCAGACGACGCTGTCCTTTTGGCACGTACACCAAACGCCTTACGTCTGCTTGTACATAGCTTTGTAAATTTTATGGAGGGACTGGATTTGAAAGTTAATTTTAAAAAGTCTTTTATTATGCCTTGTGGGCCGGGCAAAAGGAAACTCGGCACTATTCAAATTGGAACAGATAAACTCGAATCTGTCCATAAGTTCCCTTATCTGGGGTTGGTTTTCGCTGCGAACGGCTCCTGGAGTGGGCATGTGGCCCACGCCACGAGCAAGTTCTCGAAAGCCAACAACTCCGTCCTGAGTCTCCCACGCCCTAAGAAAATCGGCGCCACTAAAGCTATTGTTCAAATTTTTAAATTACAGTGTTCCCCTGTTGCTACGTATGGAGCCGAAGTTTGGGGATCGGCCAGCAGCATTGGTATTCAAAGAGAGGAAAACCGTTTTTGCAGGAAACTGCTGGGAGCACCAATTTCCTCTTCCAATTTCATCTGTCATAACGAACTTAACCTCCCATTCATAAACGACTTTATTAAAGCAAGACCAGCACTCTTCTGGATCAGAATCTGGAGGAATGAGGCTGCCGCCCTTACGCAAAACATCATTAGGGACTGCCTCAATAGTGATAATGGCATACAGATCCCCTGGTTTAAAGAAGTTTTTAAAATATTTAATGAAATTGGAAGAGGTATTTTGTTTACTGAGCCAACGGCTATTGAACCAAAGGATAAACATGAGGTTCAAAAGGCACTCTATGCACTTTATCGTAATGAACGGCTTGGAATTGAACTACAGAAATCAGGGGTCAAAAAATACATTGGTAATGGTCTCTGTATGCAAATCATGCCACCCTACCTATCACTGCCTATGTCAAATTGGGAACGATCTTTACTGTTTCGTCTAAGGGCAGGAACTGTTAAATTTCTGCTCTCTTTTCCTCTGGGGTATCAACACCATACTGTCCTTACCCCCTGCCCCTGTGACGGTACAAGCACTCAAGATGATTTGCACTTTCTGTTTTTCTGTAAATATTATGTGAGATATACCAAATGGCTTTTAACCCCATATTTTAGAAAGCTCAGACCTCTTACACTTCAGGAATCCTACATGCTGCTGCTCACCCTGGACAATGATGAACTGACATTTCGCACTAGCACTTTTCTAAGACTAGCCATACGTGCACGCAAGACTATGGAAAGTCCTTGTAATCAGATTTAGTCAAAAAATACTACTGCTAAAACCTTATAAGTTAATGGAATTTACTGTCTAACCTCTGTATGAATTGCTTTGTTACTATGAAATGTAAATTATTTAACTGTTTTGTATTATGTGTATGTATATGTTCTTTGATGTGTCGGTACTTTTATGAATTTTAACAAATTCGAATAAAGGTCTTTTGAAACTTGAAACTTGACAGTTTTGAAAACAGTATTGTGAATATTTCTACGCAGTAATGGCTGCCTTGTTATTTCACGGTATCTACCACACTATCACCCACTTTGTCACTTCTCACTGCACCGATCCAATGTTGCTAAAATATAGTTTTTAACTCATCTCCACTGTATAGGGCAGTAAAATCTGTCGATATTCTACAAATGTGCATGTTGTTAGAGAGGGAAACCCCGGTATAGGGTTTCCTCTGAGAGTCTCAAACACGGACGTCAGCACTGGGTATTGCGAACTTCTTGACCCTGAATACCACCTTCTAGACTGGGGTTTCCCAAACTGTAGGTCGTGACAGACTTTGCAGCCCGAGAAAGAAAAGTAAAGTGAATGGTGACAATCTTGCCCGTATACAGCAAGTGTGAAAGGAAAGGCTGTAGGATGTCCTTTTTTGTAACACACAAAATGTAAATAACTGTAAATGAACTATGCACATTTAGCAGTTAGGAAAGCAAAAATGAAGCACATTGTTTTGGCAATTCTGAAGTGTGATGGAAACAAAGATTTTAATAGGATAATAGAAAATCAAGACACTTTAGTTGGTGATGCACAAATGATATATATTCAATAAAACCTGATTTTCATACATTATCATTTGTGTACAATACAGTGAAATGTAGTTTTAGCGGTATGTATGTCTGCGAATTTAGTGGCCATTTCAATAGAAAATGTGCTGTTTGTAAATGACAGTGCTCTACAGCACAATGCTGTAGTTACATGAAAAAATCGCCTGCCTCATGTCCATTAAAGCTATGTGGGTTGCAAAAAATTGCCATGTTAACAAGCATTAGTAAATGCATTAGGTTTCCCCTATGTGATTAATAAGAAGCTGTTTGTGCAGGCGAAACCTAAAAACAAAGATATCTGACTTGATATCTGAGTTGACTACTGGTACTCCGTTCAGTACCTGAGAAACCTGAAGAGAAAATGTATGCAGGATACATTTTTATATTCAATAAAAAAATAACCAGTAGATGGCAGTGTTGTCCAGTTCTTCCAATATGGGGAGAGAGTGACTTGAGATCTTCACATGGCTTGTACAGGTACACTAATATAACTGCCCAAAACAAAGTCATAAAATCGAGTTCAAGATCAGCCCACATAAAATGTAGAGTGAGAGCAAATAAATACTCCTCTGTGGCGTCACGATGAAAAGATCAGGAATGTAACACAGCTGTTTCAATGCGTGCTGCCAATGAAACTAAAAAAAAAAGTTCCACACAACAGTGCATGGACACACTAATTCGGCTATGGAAGCCTCCTTTTAATATATATCAACTACAAGAGATTTCACAAGCACAGTGCAAGCGCTGTGCAGGCAATACCTAAAAATTAGGTTTTGGTTAAAAAAACACATCTGGGAAGCACTGTTCTAGACACATGTTGGACTTCAAAGATATAAGAGATTGAACCTTGGTTTGGCATTTCCAGTGATGCTGAGGTGTTCTAGTTCCTTTTCAGTAAGGTCCTCTGAATGATAAGTCATCACAGTGAACAAAAAGACGTCTACATTCCATAAACTAAACATATAATTTTTTAGTTACTACCACAGACCTGTCTAAAGTACAAGACATCAAATCTGCTTTCCAACCATACTCAGTATCCTAAGCATGCAATTTTCTGGACATGATCAAATAATGTTCATTTAAAAACTTTACCTCACACACTGAATCACTTAAAGGGCTTCTTAAACCGATCTCAGCCTGGGAATGGATATGTGAGTAACAACAAGCTTTTCAGGCAACTAAAGATGCCCTTTCAGCTGATACTACATACAGTACTTTGACACCACTAAAGAAACCAACCTCGTGTGACTATGGGCTGCTCTTATCGAAAAGCAAACCCATAGGAAATGGGCCCTATTAGCCTAAGTGGGTGCTAACATCTACACTACAAAGAGATTCACAAGTCAATAAATAAGTCATTGCTGTTGACTGGGGGTGCAGGCATTTCCAACTCTACCTATACAGCCACACCTTCTGATTGTCGACTGACCACAAACCACTGGTGCCTCTCTTTCAATGGCCATCATGTAAACCCCATCACACATCAAGAATTAGATACAGCAACTTCAGGAGTATTCCTTCATCATCACTGTGGACTTGGCCCTTTTTATCCCAGAACTTTTTACCTTCCTCCTGTATTTTTTCTGATCTGTTGGTGGTGGTTTTCTGACTCTGGGCACTTTGCCACTGCTGATCAGTGCTAACGTGCATTTACTCTCTCTTGTAAACATGGTAAGATTGGTCTACACCTGTTTGACTTATTTAATTTACCTGTAGGTCCTTTGTACAGTGGTATCCCATATACCCAGGGCCTGTAAATTAAATGCTACTAGTGGGCTTGCAGAGCTCTTTGTGCCACCCACCAAAGTAGCCTTTCAAATGTGTCTCAGGCCTCTGCCAATGAAGGGCCTGTGCGTGCAGTTTACTGCCGCATTGACATGACAATGCAAGTGGTTGCCACGTCTACAACTTCCCTTTTACTACATATGTCACCCCTAAGGTAGGCCCTAGCTAGCCCTGTAGGCAGGGTGCTGTGTAGGTAAAAGGTAGGACATGTGCCTTAACTGTGTGGCATGTCCTGGTAGTGACAAACAGCCTATTTGGTTTCTCACAGTCGTGAGGCTGCCCTCTCACAGGGTTGCATTGGGGATTCCCTGATATGTGCTTAAGTGGTAATTTCTGATTGGAGAGGGGTAGCGTGACCATGTTTGGTATGTGTTAGAACTGGGGGTCTCTCGTTGGCAGAGGTAGGTACCTTTGACCAAATAGGGATCCTTGCTTCTAGTCAGGGTAAGGGGGTACTCTCCTAAAATAACCCCTGCTCACCCCCTTGGTAGCTTGGCACGAGTAGACAGGCTTATCTCAGAGGCAGTGTGTAAAGAATTTGTGAACACATACCGTAATACAGTGAAAACACTACAAATGGACACTACACCAGTTTAGAAAAATAAGTAATCTTTACTAGACTTAACACAATACCAAACGACAAAAATTCACAATACTGTACTCAAAAATAGTCTCTAAAAGGGTAGAAAATAGCTAAGTTCAATGTGGATGGTAAATGCGACACTTTACTCTCAAAGTACCTTGCATGCGTCACGCAATACAAACCAAAGGGTCGCAGGGAAGGTGATGCGTCGGTTCCTTGCTTCGGGGGAGGTGATGCTTTGGTTCCCTACTGCAGCGCAGGGGAGGTGATGCGTCGGTTCCTTACCGGAGAGGAGGTGATGCGTCGGTTTCTTACTGTGATCAGGGCGATGCGACAAGATGGCACCTTGATGCGTTGCGATGATGCGGTGTGATGAGAGAAAATGGCATCTTGATGCGATGCGACAACGTTGGATGTGATGCGTGCACGCCCGACTGCCGTGCGACGAACTCGGTAACTTCTGAGCCGCGACAGGCCCTGCGACACGCTTTTCCGGTGATGCGGTGGTGACCACTGTGGTGGCGACACGCTTCTCCGGTGATGTGACACACTTCTCCGGTGATGCGACGCGCTTCGTCGATGATGCGACGGCAAACAGCTGCAGCGGTGGCACGCTTCTACGGCGATGCGATGGCAACTGTTGCAGCGGCAACACGCTTCTCCTCGTTGCGTCGCGCTTCCAGCTCCCAGTGACTCGCAGTCTTCTTAGAGGGCCCAAACAACAGTAGGCACCTCTCTGCAGGCAGGATTCCACAGCAAGGGAATTCAGGAGAGCTGGTGGTGAAGTCTTGTATCCCTGAGACTTCAGGTAGGAAGCAAGCACAGTTCAAGTCTTGATTCTTCATCAAGATTGCAAAAGTACACACAAATTTCCTTTTCTCCTTTCCTTGGAAAATAAAGTAACCACTGCAGGCCAACCCCAACAGCACAGGGGCAGTCTCCTCCTTCAGCTTCCTTGGTTCTTCTCCTTGGCAAAGGGGTCGTCTTGATTCCCAGAAGTGATCTAAAGTCTTGGGGTCTGGGTCCCCATAGTTATACTACTAAATCCTTTGTCCTCTGAATGCAGAGGGGCCTGTACCTAGTCCAAACCAGTTCTGTACAGTCCTGGAGCACTTTGTTTACAGGACTCCTTCTTTCCTTTGACAGTGTGGGCCAGGGACATCAGACGCACCACAGGAGGTGGAGTCAGCATTGTGGAAGGCAGGCACAGCCATATTCAGACCCAGGTGCAGCTCCTCCCACCACTCTACATGCAGATAGGTCTATTCAGCCCTTTGCTGACTCACCCTGTCTCCTGGAATCCCCCAGCCGCTGTCACTCACAAAACTAGACACACAATACACAAGCTAGCAGAGGCAGGCTGGGTGGATAGGTAAGAAAATACCTACTTTCTAAAAGTGGTATTTTCAAACACAGAATGTTAAAACCAACTTCACTAAAATATGTATTTTATCATTCTGAGTTCAGGCATACTAAACTCGAATTCCTACCTAGTTCCCTGAGTCAGTTAGGATTATAAAATGTTATAATCAAACTGCCCATTCTGGCCTATGGGAACAGGTAGCCTTGCAATAGTGAAAAACGAAATTGGCTGTAATTCACTATCAGGACATATCACACACATCAGGGCATGTCCTACCTTTTACATACAATGCACCCTGCCCTTGGGCCTACCTTAAGGGTGACTAATATGTAGAAAAGGGAAGGTTTAGGGACTGGCAAGTGGATGCACTTGCCAAGTCGACATGGCAGTCACAGACTGCACACAGGCTCTGCAATGGCAAGCCTGAGACACACTTTACAAGCTGCTTCTGTGGGTGGCACAACCAGTGCTGCAATCCCACCAGCAGCATTTGATTTACATGCCCTGGGCACACACGGTGCACTGTACTAGGGTCTGATAAGTAAAAATAAACCAATCATGGAGTCACTAATACAATACAAAACTTTACAATAGAGAGCACTTGCACTGTGGCACTGAATAGCAGTGGCCCAGTGCCTAAAGCATCTAGACCAGCAAAACATATAGCAAAAGCACAGGAGGTGACAGCAAAGAATGGAAGGGAGACCCACTCCAATGGTTAACAACATGAATAACAGAAAAGGGTTTAAAAATTGCGGTATGCGATGGCGCCCACTAATGTGTGCGTAGGAGTACAGATAATCAGATATCCAACGGTGCAACAGGCAAGGGGAAAAAACCCAGAACCCCCTCAATAGACCATGGTCTGTGACAAATTAACATAGATTGCCTATGCACACGCTTACATGTAATACTGTATTAATTACAATCAGTAATGGAGAGAACACAAATAAGTAAAAAGCAGTCGATGATTCAAGTAGATCGTGTCTTTCTCGTTTTTAATAAGGATCCGTTGCCCAGCCAACACGTGTTTCGTCTGGGTATAAACCCATGACTTATTCAGGGCTCAGGGGCTGACGGGGAAAGACACGGTCTGCTCAGAAAATCACTACGGACGGTTGAGAGATTGAGAGCGCACTCGCTCTGATGGCTTACACGCCCTGAGGTCTATTATCGAAGGTGTATTTACCATATTTTACCTACAAGAGTGGCACTATTTAATTTCCCGTACAGCCGGGACGGAATTACAACCGGTGGAGAAATATATTGTTCTTTCCCCGTCAGCCCCTGAGCCCTGAAGAAGTCGTGGGTATATACCCAGACGAAACACGTGTTGGCTGGGTAACGGATCCTTATTAGAAACGAGAAAGACACGATCTACTTGAATCCTCTACTGCTTTTTACTTATTTATGTTCTCTCCATTACTGATTGTAATTAATACAGTATTACTTGTAAGCGTGTGCATAGGCAATCTATGTTCATTTCCCACTCCAATGGTGCCAGCTCTAACAGTATGTTTAGAATAGTAGTGATAAATCCTACTCATTGGTGAAAGCAGATTATTTGTACCCTGCCTGGATGTGTATTGACCATCTGGTTTTGACTGACGGGAGAGAGGGAATGTGCATTTCCTGTAGACAGTCACAAGGAGGGTTGAGGTGTGTCCTGCCTTTCCTGGGTGATTCAGCGCTAGGCTGAATAGACCTTGGCTGAATAGGCCTAGTCTTCATTTGGAGTGGTGGGAGGAGTTGCACCTTAATAGGGCTGTGCCTGCCTTCTGCAATGCTGTCTCTGCCCCATTGTGGTGTGTCTGGGTCCAGGGCTTACAAGGTGAATATGGGGTGTTGTGCACTTCTACAATGTGTCTGAAGTTCCCCTAGAACAAAGACTTTGGCACTATAAGTACAAGGGCTGTGACCCTATGAAAATGAGAAGAAACTAGGTGGACTTGTACCCAGCGGCTGCTGGCTCTACAGACTACACCTTCCCAGAGGATTGCCAGGAGGAACCGCCATTGGACTTTATTGCTGGGAGTACTGTCCTGCTGCCTGTTGGGCTGAGAGAAGGACTGCAACTCCTACTACAGAAACCTTTGTGCTGGCCTGCTTGTGCCCTGCGTTTGGTGCTGCCAGTGTTCTGCCAGGAGGCTCGGCACAGGAGGAGTGCTGGTGGCTTCCCCTGGTCCCTGCAACTAGAGTGCATGGTGAGCGCTTTTGGCTGACCTGCAAGAAGCGCTTGTTGAGCGCGGTATTGCTTTCTTTCGTGTTTGAAGGGAAATCCTTTGTGAGCGCTGTGCCTTTCAGTGATTTATTTTTTAAGGGCTTAAGGAGCACTTTCACTTGCCCTGAAGCGCGTGCCTCGCTGCACTGTCCTACGGCGGTAGGGGAATGCTGGAAAAGCAACCTGCCTACACTGCTGTAGTCTTCCAAGTTGTGGGCTGAGCCCCACCCCTGCTGCCCTTACCGTGAAGAGGTGGACGTCGGAGGCAGCGCGGCACCAGCAGGTCACCATAGTGACAAGGAAGCCGCAAAGGAGACTGGCCCGCCCTCTGGTTGCCAAGGCAACCAATGACATAGTTGAGGCCAGGCGTCTGCAAAGAGAGGGCCGCATGTCACCGGGAGCTGGATCTTGTGAACACAAGCGCCCTGAGGCTTCCCTGGAACACATTGGGCCTGGTGAGGACGCCTGCAATCTCCCCGCTGTCTCTGGCGGCAGTGAAAGGAGTAGCTGAGGCAGCCCAGCTCCATTTGCATGGGGCAGCACCTGTCCTGTGTGGAAGCAGGCAGATGCCCTGAACATGCCAAGCAGTTCTGGATACATGTGGGGGATCCTGAGGGGTTGCCCCGCCATGGGAGGTAGTCTGCCCCTCCCCCCTGCTATGACACCTACCTCCAGTGGAGTGTGCCACAAGGGGTCACCGTACTTCCGACGACAGGAGCAAGTGGCCGCTCCCAGTGCATTTGGGGCATAGCTTGGTGACAAGCATATCCTCTACAGCCCACGGAGGAGTAGGGTCATGGAGGACAGTGTCTATTATCGTTTTAATGATTGAAGGTGCGTGGGTGCTCCTGGGCCCTACGTTTTGGGTTTCATACAACCTGTAATAGAAGCTCAAATGGTGCACATGGACTGTAGTAGTGATTCATGTTCATGTTCCCTTACATGCTGCATTTCGTATTCCCTGGTATAGGTTGTTTTATGTCTTACCATCTCAGGGTTTGCCTTATAGGTGTACAGTGATGGTGTTAGGCCTAAGGTTGGCATGATATGTTTACAATATACGCAACCTACCTGTATTTACTTGATTTCACAACCTTATGATGTTGTTATGACAATTGTCCATTGTCCAATTTATTTATGATCTATATGATGTCATGACAAGCGCCTAGTGGCGCAGTGGTTTATGTGATGTGATCTAATGTGTTTCTATGAATATTAAAAAGGTTATTTTTTATATAACCTTATGTGGAGTCTCTTTTTGTGGTGTACCCAGTGTGTCACAGATGTGGGTCTGTGTTTTTGTGTAAACGCTTTACACATTACCTCTGGAATAAGCCTGACTGCTCTGCCAAGCTACCAAGGGTGTGAGCAGGGGTTATCTTCAGTGTGTAAGTCCCTTACCCAGACTAGAGTGGCGGGTTCTGCCTGTCTTAGGTGCATACCCTAGCCAACCAGAAACCCCATTTCTAATAATCACCTACCAGCTTGGGTGTCCAAACCCATCAGAATACCTGTCTCGACTCCTTTGGGCTGCAACTGATGTAGAGGCCGAGACTGCAGAAGAACAGAGGAATACACCTTCCTGGGATTAGAGGGATCACTGCTGTCACCATGGTTGCATTCAAGCAGCTACCACAACTGATGACAACCATCAGTTGGCAAATCAAGCAACCCACCCAGGATCCTATAAAACTGACACACATGATCAGCCATACTGAACAGTGGATGCTTCCCAGGTTCTGACATTGCACCATGTCAGGAATTAGTTAGCAATAACCCCTGAGGAACCGCTCTTGAGAAACAACCTATTATATCTTCCTTTCAAGCTCAGTATTTCCCTTTGCACTCTGTTATTAACTATAATGTTTGTTGTCACCATGTGAAATATCAAATACTATGGAACTCAATCTGGAACCTCACCTGTTGGGTGGGTCCTGGATGAAAGAGGACAGTTGGATATTGGTTGGTAGAGGGAGTGGAGTAACTATTTCTTGATGGGCTGCAATAAAGACATTTATATTCTCCAGTGTGTTTGTCTCTTTGTAATACAACCACCTTGTTATCCTATCATCTCTCAATAATTGAGTCTTCCAACTGGACCATGCTGGTCACCAGGATGTAGTGAAGAGCAAAGCCAGGCTGAGGAGTAAAGTCTGGGTCCCCCAACTAGAACACATAGTGGCGACCATGATAAAAGAATGTCAAACAGCTGAACCACCAGATCCACTGGATCCTGTCATCGCTGAAAATATTCCACCTCACCCTTGGATCCAAGCCAGTGCCATTTTGTTGTCTTCCTGTTGAACGGCAGTTCCTATTTGTCATTGCTGAATAGCCTTAGTTTCTCTAACAGGGGGAAGCACTGACTGTGGAATAAGTCATTCCTGAACAGAGAAATTCTTGCTGCCCCTGGGATGCTGAAAGAGCTATGAAGAAGCAGTGGACCTCATTTCAAAAGGCAAGAGCCGGCAAAGTATCAAAGATGTGACACATCAGGGTTGCTCCTCTGTGGCCCCAAGTCAGTAGCAAAGCTGAAAGATTCATGTGTACCATAAATAAAGGCCTTTGCTTAGCTTGTGAGGCAGAGCATACTGCAGAGCTGGCACTGCTAATTCCTGATGGAATATTGAAGCACCCCCACCCTCCTGCCCAGCTCTACTTCACAAGATAGTCACCAACAGCATACCACACCCCCCCCCCCACTGGCTTCTCACTTCACCTGAAGACTAAACCACTTTACGATGATGTCAAAACAACAAAGACTGCACCTGGATTAGTCATCAAGCTGGTACATCTGATAGGGATGCAGGAGATAAAGGACCAGATTTACTAACATTTTGCGTCATGGTTGCAACACGTCTTTGGCACACCCATGAAACAAAATGCTGGTCGATATTTACAAGGGCCGATTTCCACTGCCATGTGAGGCTTTGTAAAATAAATGTAACACAATGCAGTAGCTTGAGCTGCATTCTGTCTCATTCCATTCTGGGGGGTGTTCCTTAGGTGGCACATGACCATTCCCGTGTATATATCCATGAATTTCACGCAATCTCAGATATACAAAGATTTGTAAACCTGTGATTGTGTGAAATCACTACGCCTCCCAGAGGATCAGGTAACCAGGAAAAAAATATTTTTTCTCCTTGTTACTACCTCTTTCTATGCGTGCTGCAAACTGCAGCTCAAAAAGAACGAGGAAAATGCCTCGAGGGATTGTGTTTGTGCAGGAAGGTACGCCTTACTGCACAAAAAACAATTCTCCTTGCGAAGCAAGCACCCTTGCACCGTGGTGTAAGGGTGCCTGCATAGCTGCCAAGCTGACTGAAGCAGATATGGCGCATTTCTGCTCTTTCCCTTTGAAGCAACGCAGCACAGCAAGTTGCCTTACTACACTGCATTGCATGAAAGGTTAGTAAATCTGGCCCAAAGTGCTTGTGAAAAAGACCAAGCATTCACGGGGCAAGTTAAGACTCCCCTGTGAACCTCATTCAAATATGGTGTCATATATAAAAGGGACTCACGTAACACCAAGACGAGATGAAGATGTTTACACCTTGTTTTACAAAAGGTTTCATCAACCTGTGGGATCTCACCTGAGAGACTAGATAAAAACACTCAAGTAGAATATAGCACCCTTGATCAGGAGGAATTACCCTCATTGTCAGGCTCTCCTGGGGTTCTAAGGTAAATGTGCAGAATCCTGCTACTCGTCTACCATTAAGCTCTCCTTAGGGCCTGCGTGACCCATCCTACTCCTGTTCGTTCTAGCTAAGTTAGATATGACCTGAGGACAGGGTTGGACTGGGATTAAAAATTGGCCCGGGCCCGCTAAACAAAAGTGGCCCACATTTGCACATTGCCTTTCCACAAAACACTGCTTCAGTGACATTTTATTTTACAAAAAGGGGGGGATGGAGGTTTAAAAGAAATGCACGGATTAGTTTACACTGGTGAAACACCTGAAAACAAGTGAGGCCACTTTTGCTCAGCCCCCCTTCCCCCGCTCAATATGCATATATTAATGGGCCAGCGAGAGAAAGGGAGTGACACCTCTGCCGTTGATAAAAGGGAAGTAATGGATGCCCATGTACCTCCAGAAAGGCCGCTCAGACACCCACTGGGCCGCTGGCTGCATTGAAAAACGCAGAAACCAACCAAATCGGCCACCCAGGCTGCTAAAAAAAAGCAGCCCACAGCTGGAACTGGACACCGGTCCCTCGAGGCATTTCCCGAGTGCCCGCGTTACCAATCCGACGCTGCCTGAGGACCAATCCTGTGCCTTCTCTAATGTACCATGACTTTATACAATGAACATAGAAAGCCCAGATTGCTACTCATGCACCACTAGTCATGTGAAAACATCTGCGGTGTTCTGCTGTTGGTGTCTTCTATTCTTTTAATGGCGCGATTGTGCTGTTTAAATAAAGGGCTTCAGCGTGTGTACTGGGCACTTGGAGCATCAGACTACCATCTACTCATGTTCTTATTTATATGCTGTATAAGACACACCACTTCTTAAACCACTAGTTACTAAGGCATAGCTGTACAATATTTATTGAATCAGTCTCTCAGAGCCCCATTTCTTAAACCACTCTCTCGTACAGAATCTCCATATTCCAATTAAGTCACTCTCTTTCACAGGACGTGTACATAATTTCACAAGTCACTGCCTAACATGGCACTTCGGGGTATCTCATATGCATTAATACCGCTGTGTGCTTGGAACATGAATTGGATAGAATTTCCACTCTTATGCAATATGATAACTATTCAGATGTAACTCAAAATAACGTAGAGACTCTGTATGAATATCTCGGTGGTTGTATACTTGAATTTTTCCCAAAAAGACTTTAGTTCTTTGCCCAAGCTTCAAATGTTTTTTTGACTTTCCAAAAATATTTTAACTTTCTGTATCCACGTAAAATCCTATGGTATTTAAGCACCATTTTCAATGATTGTAAGCAAATTATCAGGGGTTATTTGGTGCCCAATATTTTATTTTGAATAGACGACTTTTTATTCAAAACTTTTAAAATTATTTTAATGGTTTTACAGCTACATAGCAGATTAATAGATGAATCATCCATAGCTTCAATTTGCTACAATAGTCATGTATATAACCATTTGTGGGTCATCCATAAAATGCATTACCAGTTACAAAGTGGCCTACCCTGTTTAGATCAAACAACTGATTTATCATATTTCTAGTCCGTAACCTATGAAAATCAGTCTGGATTACAACTCCCTCTCTCTCCATTATAGGTGTTGGAGGAGGAAATGCGTGTCAGTGCTACAATCTTGTGATGGTAAATGAGTAACCATGTGGAAGTATCTAAGGCATAGGTACTCACAAACATTTTCCCAGGGACCACATAGTAAAGTCTGTGGTGCCATAGGGCCACACTGATGCCAGCACAGTGCAGTGGGGTTTTTGTAATGTTGTATCTGAGTCGCAATCCCTCTGCCGCACCTTAGGTTGTCCATCTCTGCTTGCCTTCACTCCCTTGCGAGAGTCAAGTGTAAAAAGGTAGTAACTTAATTATTGATTAATAATTAAATATAACTGAAAAAAGTTAAACAATAAAACCTGGTATTAATCATGACTTGACCAAATTGTAGGATCCTAGGCAATTGTCCAATTTCAGTTTTCCTCCTTTTTCTTCATTTTGATATATTGGAGCACCTTGAAATACATGTGGGCAATATATATCCTGAATAAAAGTTTCTCTTGTGTTTGATTTATTGACATATAATGTTGTCCATCTAAAATAACAACCCAGACCACCCAGACCACCCAGAGGGTGCTTTGTAATAACTGACTTGCCTCAGTTCAGTATTGGCTTTGTTGGGAGGAGACATTACTGTTTCTATGTTTATTTTGAAAACTGTAATTTAAAAAAAATGACATCTCAAGCACTGATATAATCTGATGTACTTAGGTGATATCAATGTTAATGAAATACACTTTTACAATTTTGCAAATACTTTATTTTTACATGTTTCTTGAAAGTTATCTTTAAAATCAAAGAAAAGAAGCAAATAAAGTGCCCTGCACCATTTAACTTTAAGAACACATTAATTTTTGTTAGTATAAATAAACGCTTGCCCGTTTAATTAATATCTTTATGCATGTTAGTGCTCTTAGCAGCCCATTGGGGTCGTTCAGCTGGGCTGCTTGTAAAGCTCAGGAGGGCCGCATGCAGCCTCATACTTTGAGTATCACTGATCTAAGGGGATAGGGTTCTGGGATGGGGGAAACAAGGTGGACAGTCATCATCTTCCCCATACTTCCCAAAGTGTCGCTATCGGTTCATTGCACAGTCTCCTTTTTTCCTCAATACACAAGCTAGCAGAGGCAGGTTTGATGGTTAGGTAAGAAAATACCTACTTTCTAAAAGTGGTATTTTCGAACACAGAATGTTAAAACCAACTTCACTAAAAAATGTATTTTATCAGTCTGAGTTCAGGCATACTAAACTCGAATTCCTACCTAGTTCCCTGTGTCAGTTAGGATTATAAGATGTTATAATCAAACAGAACATTCTGGCCTATGGGAAAAGGTAGCCTTGCAATAGTGAAAAACTAAATTGGCTGTAATTCACTATCAGGACATGTCACACACATCAGGGCATGTCCTACCTTTTACATACAATGCACCCTGCCCTTGGGCCTACCTTAGGGCGGACTAATATGTAGAAAAGGGAAAGTTTAGGGACTGGCAAGTGGGTGCACTTGCCAAGTCGACATAGCAGTCACAGACTGCACACAGGCTCTGCAATAGCAGGCCTGAGGCACACTTTACAAGCTGCTTCTGTGGGTGGCACAACCAGTGCTGCAATCCCACCAGCAGCATTTGATTTACATGCCCTGGGCACACATGGTGCACAGTACTAGGGTCTGACAAGTAAATCAAATAAACCAATCATGGAGTCACTAATCCAATACAAAACTTTACAATAGGGAGCACTTGCACTGTGGCACTGAATAGCAGTGGCACAGTGCCTAAAGCATCTAGATCAGCAAAACATATAGCAAAAACACAGGAGACGACAGCAAAAAATGGAAGGGAGACCCACTCCAATAGTGCCAGGTCTAAAAGTATGTTTAGAATAGTAGTGATAAATCCTACTCATTGGTGAAATCAGATTAATTATTACTATTTTAGAAATGCCACTTTTAGAAGTGGGCATTTCTGTATGCTTATGAGTCTTTGTACCCTGCCTGGATGTGTATTGACCATCTGGTTTTGACTGATGGGAGAGAGAGTATGTGCATTTACTGTAGACAGTCACAAGGGGAGTTGAGGTGTGTCTTGCCTTTCCTGGGTGATTCAGCGCTAGGCTGAATAGACCTTGGCTGAATAGGCCTAGTCTGCATTTGGAGTGGTGGGAGGAGTTGCACCTGAATAGGGCTTTGCCAGCCTTCCGCAATGCTGTCTCTGCCCCCTTGTGGTGTGTTTGGGGCCAGGGCTTACAAGGTGAATATGGGGTGTTGTGCACTTCTCCAATGTGTCTGAAGTTCCCCCAGAACAAAGACTTTGGCACTATAAGTACAGGGGCTGTGACCCTATGAAAATGAGAAGAAACTAGGTGGACTTGTACCCAGCGGCTGCTAGCTCTACCGACTGCACCTTCCCAGAGGATTGCCAGGAGGAACCGCCATTGGACTTTATTGCTGGGAGTACTGTCCTGCCGCCTGTTGGGCTGAGAGAAGGACTGCAACTCCTACTACAGAAACCTTTGTGCTGGCCTGCTTGTGCCCTGCGTTTGGTGCTGCCAGTGTTCTGCCAGGAGGCTCGGCACAGGAGGAGTGCTCGTGGCTTCCCCTGGGCCCTGCAACTAGAGTGCATGGTGAGTGCTTTTGGCTGACCTGCAAGAAGCGCTTGTTGAGCGCAGTATTGCTTTCTTTCGTGATTGAGGGAAAATACTTTGTGAGCGCTGTGCCTTCAAGTGATTTATTTTTTAAGGGCTTAAGGAGCACTTACACTTGCCCTGTAGCGCGTGCCTCGCTGCACTGTCCTACAGCGGTAGGGGAATGCTGGAAAAGCAACCAGCCTGCACTGCTGCAGTCTTCCAAGTTGTGGGCTGAGTCCCACCCCTGCTGCCCTTACCGTGAAGAGGTGGACGTCGGAGGCAGCGCGGCACCAGCAGATCACCATAGTGACAAGGAAGCCGCAAAGGAGACTGGCCCGCCTTCTGGTTGCCAGGCCAACCCATGACATAGTTGGAGCCAGGCATCTGCAAAGGGAGGGCCGCATGTCACCGGGAGCCAGATCTTGTGAACACGAGCGCCCTGAGGCCTCCCTGGAACACGTTGGGCCTGCGGGGTGAGGACGTCTGCAATCTCCCCGCTGTCTCGGGCGGCAGTGAAAGGAGTAGCTGAGGCAGCCCAGCTCCATTTGTATGGGGCAGCACCTGTCCTGTGTGGAAGCGGGCAGCTGCCCTGAACAGGTCAAGCAGTTCTGGATACATGTGGGGGATCCTGAGGGGTTGCCCGCCATGGGAGGTAGTCTGCCCCTCCCCCCTGCTATGACACCTACCTGCAGTGGAGTGTGCCACAAGGGGTCACCGTACTTCCGACGATAGGAGCAAGTGGCCGTTCCCAGTGCGTTTGGGGCATAGCTTGGTGACAAGCATATCCTCCACAGCCCATGGAGGAGTAGGGTCATGGAGGACAGTGTCTATTATCGTTTTAACGATTGTAGGTGCGTGGGTGCTCCTGGCCCCTACGTTTTGGGTTTCATACAACCTGTAATAGAAGCTCAAATGGTGCGCATGGACTGTAGTAGTGATTTATGTTCATGTTCCCTTACATGCTGCATTTCGTATTCCCTGGTATAGGTTGTTTTATGCCTTACCATGTCAGGGTTTGTCTTATAGGTGTACAGTGATGGTGTTAGGCCTTAGGTTGGCATGATATGTTTACAATATACGCAACCTACTTGATTTCACAAACTTATGATGTTGTTATGACAATTGTCCATAGTCCAATATATTTATGATCTATGTGATGTCATGACAAGCGCCTAGTGGCGCAGTGGTTTATGTGATGTGGTCTAATGTGTTTCTATGAATAATACATTTTTTATTTTTTATATAACCTTGTGTGGAGTCTCTTTTTGTGGGGTGCCCAGTGTGTCACTGATGTGGGTCTGTGTTTTTGTGTAAACGCTTTACACATTACCTCTGGAATAAGCCTGACTGCTCTGCCGAGCTACCAAGGGTGTGAGCAGGGGTTATCTTCAGTGTGTAACTCCCTTACCCAGACTAGAGTGGTGGGTTCTGCCTGGCTTAGGTGCATAACCTAACCAACCAGAAACCCCATTTCTAATAATCACCTACCACCTTGGGTGTCAAAACCCATCAGAATACCTGTCTCCACTCCTTTGGGCTGCAACTGATGTAGAGGCCGAGACGGCAGAAGAACAGAGGAATACACCTTCCTGGGATTAGAGGGATCACTGCCGTCACCCTGGTCGCATTCAAGCAGCTACCACAACTGATGGCAATCATCAGTTGGCAAATCAAGCAACCCACCCAGGAACCTATAAAACTGACACACATGATCAGCCATACTGTACGGTGGATGCTTCCCAGGTTCTGACATTATTGCACCATGTCAGGAATTAGTTAGCAATAACCCCTGAGGAACCGCTCTTGACAAACAACCTATTATATCTTCCTTTCAAGCTCAGTATTTCCATTTGCACTCTGTTATTAACTATAATGTTTGTTGTCACCATGTGAAATATCAAATACTATGGAACTCAATCTGGAACCTCACCTGTTGGGTGGGTCCTGGATGAAAGAGGACAGTTGGATATTGGTTGGTAGAGGGAGTGGAGTAACTATTTCTTGCAATAAAGATATTTATATTCTCCAGTGTGTTTGTCTCTTTGTAATACAACCACCTTGTTATCCCATCATCTTTCAATAATTGAGTCCTCCAACTGGACCATGCTGGTCTCCAGGGTGTAGTGAAGAGCAAAGCCAGGCTGAGGAGTAAAGTCTGGGTCCCCCAACTAGAGCACATAGTGGCGACCATGATAAAAGAATGTCAAACAGCTGAACCACCAGATCCACAGGATCCTGTCATCGCTGAAACTATTCCACCTCACCCTTGGATCCAAGCCAGTGCCATTTTGTTGTCTTCCTGTTGAACGGCAGTTCCTATTTGTCATTGCTGAATAGCCTTAGTTTCTCTAACAGGAGGAAGCACTGACTGCGGAATAAGTCATTCGTGAACAGAGAAATTCTTGTTGCCCCTGGGATGCTGAAAGAGCTACGAAGAAGCAGTGGACCTCAGTTCAAAAGGCAAGAGCCGGCAGAGTATCAAAGATGTGACACATCAGGGTTGCTCCTCTGTAGCCCCAAGTCAGTAGCAAAGCTAGAAGATTCATGCGTACCATAAATAAAGGCATTTACTTAGCTTGTGAGGCAGAGCATACTGCAGAACTGGCACTGCTAATTCCTGATGGAACATTGAAGCACCCCCACCCTCTGGCCCAGCTCTACTTCGAAAGATAGTCACCAACAGCATACCACACCACCCCCACTAGCTTCTCACTTCACCTGAAGACTAAACCGATGATGTCAAAACAACAAAGACTGCACCTGGATTAGTCATCAAGCTGGTATATCTTATATGGATGCAGGAGATAAAGTTCCAGATTTACTAACATTTTGGGTCATGGTTGCACTACGTGTTTGGCACATCCATGAAACAAAATGCTGGTCGATATTTACAAGGGCCGATTTCCACTGCCATGTGAGGCTTTGTTAAATAAATGTAACACAATGCAGTAGCTTGAGCTGCATTGTGTCTCATTTCCTTCTGGGGGGTGTTCCTTGGGTGGCACATGAACATTCCCGTGTATACATCCATGAATTTCACACAATCTCAGATATAGAAAGATTTGTAAACCTGAGATTGTGTGAAATCACTACGCCTCCCAGAGGATCAGGTAACCAGGAAAAAAAAATGTTTCTCCTTGTCACTACCTCTTTCTATGCGTGCTGCAATCTGCAGCACAAAAAGAAAGAGGAAAATGCCTAGAGGGATTGTGTTTGTGCAGGGAGGTACGCCTTCCTCCACAACAACAATTCTCCTTGCGACGCATGCACCCTTGCCTGCATAGGTGCTAAGCTGACTGAAGCAGATATGCCGCATTTCTGCTCTTTCCCTTTGAGGCAACGCGGCACAGCAAGTTGCCTTGCTACACTGCATTGCATGAAAGGTTAGTAGATCTGGCCGAAAGTGCTTGTGAAAAAGACCAAGCATTCACGGGGCAAGTTAAGACTCCCCTGTGAACCTCATTCATATATGGTGTCATATATAAAAGGGACTCACGTAAAACCAAGAAGAGATGAAGGAACTCTCCAACCCCAGCTCCAACACCAACGACGTCCCACCTTCGCAAGACCTGTGCGACTCGCTGGCCACATTCTTCCACCGCAAAATCGCAGACATCCACGACAGCTTCAACGCCATGACCGCCCTGACAACCACCAAGACCTCCGCCCCCACGACCACCATCCGCACCAACCGTCTGCTCTCCTGAACCAACATCACCGACGACTACACCATCAAGATCATGAACACCATCCACTCCGGATCCCCGTCCGACCCATGCCCACACTACATCTTCAACAAAGCCAGCACAGCCATCGCACCCCATCTCCGTATAGTCATCAACATCTCCTTCGAGACAGCAACCTTCCCAGAGAGCTGGAAGCACGCCGAGATTAACGCCCTACTCAAGAAACCCAAGGCGGACCCCAAGGACCTCAAGAACTTCCGGTCCATCTCCCTGCTCCCGTTCTGGGTGAAGGTCATCGAGAAGACCGTCAACAAACAACTGACCCGCAACCTTGAGGAGAACAGCATCCTGGACCCTTCCAGTCCGGGTTCCGCAGCAACCACAGCATTGAAACTGCCCTCATCGCCGCCATCAGGACCCTGCTAGATAACAGAGAAACAGCGTCCCTCATCTTTCTGGACCTGTCAGCCGCCTTCAACACGGTCTGCCACCGCACACTACGAACACGCCTCCACGACGCGGGTATCCAAGAGAAGGCCCTGGACTGGACCACCTCCTTCCTCTCCGTCAGAACACAGAGCATCCGCCTTCCCCCCTTCCGCGCCGAAGCCCCCGAGATCATCTGCGGCGTACCCCAGGGCTCATCCCTCAGCCCAACGCTGTTTAACATCTACATGGCACCTCTCGCCCACGTCACCCGACTGCATGACCTCATCATCATCTCCTATGTCGATGACACCCAGCTGATCCTCTCCCTCACCAAGGACCCCCACACCGCCAAATCAACCTCCACAAAGGAATGAAGGCCGTTGCCGAATGGATGAGGAACAGCCGGCTGAAGCTGAACTCGGACAAGACGGAGGTCCTCATACTCGGATCCACCCCCTCTGCCTGGGACGACTCCTGGTGGCCGACCGCACTGGGAACAGCTCCAACACTCACTGACCAAGCATGCAACCTAGGGGTCATCCTTGACTCCACTCTCTCCATGACTAAGCAGGTCAACGCCGTCTCTTCCTCCTGCTTCAACACCCTTCGCATGCTCCGCAGGATCTACAAGTGGATCCCCACCGAAACGAGAAGAACGGTCACCCAGGCCCTTGTCAGCAGCAGATTGGACTACGGAAACGCCCTCTACGCAGGAGCCCGGGCCAAACTCCTGAGACGGCTGCAACGCATCCAGAACGCCTCTGCACGCCTGATCCTCGACATCCCTCGCCACAGCCACATCACTCCCCTCCTTTGAGACCTGCACTGGCTCCCGGTCAACAAGAGGATAACTTTCAAGCTCCTCACCCAGGCACACAAGGCACTCCACAACACCGGACCAACATACCTCAACAGATGACTCAGCTTCTACACTCCCACCCACCAGCTCCGCTCCGCCGACCTCGCCCTCGCTACAGTCCCCCACATCCGAAGAGCGACCTCTGGTGGCAGATCGTTCTCCCACATCGCTGCCAAGACCTGGAACACCCTCCCCAGCCACCTACGACAGACCCAAGACCTACTGACCTTCAGAAGACTCCTCAAGACCTGGCTTTTCGAGCAGTAGCAGCATTCCCCACCCCCTAGCGCCTTGAGACTCTCACGGGTAAGTAGCGCGCTTTACAAATGAGATGATTGATTGATTGATTGATTTACACCTTGTTTTTTACAAGGTTTCATCAACCTGTGGGATCTCACCTGAGAGACTACATGAAAACACTCAAGTAGAATATAGCACCCTTGATCAGGAGGAATCATTGTCAGGCTCTCCTGGGGTTCTAACTTCTATGTTAGCTCTCCATAACTGTTGAAACACATGTGCGATCCAGCCATATTCCAATAATTGCCCATCCTGTAAACACGGGTATCCCTGGAAAACTCCTTACTCATATAGGTCTCCCAATGTATGGATCTCAACATGTATCAATTCATGGAATTTGAGTATATTACCATCAAGACCAATAGAGGGAGGTCTTTGGAAGGTTTAGCACCAGGGAATAGAAGTTTGCAACTCTCTTTCTCGGAGCTGATCCTCACCTATACCTGCTTCCCCCAGATGATGGCCCAATAGCCAGTAAGCTGGTCACTGGAGCTGCACAGCAAGGTAGTAACTTCGGAGATCGAGAGCTCCCATTCCTACCTTATCAGAAGGTAAATTTAGTTTAGCTAGGCTCACTTTATGCCGCACAGTTCACTACAATAAATCCACCAGCAGAGTATCCAACAATCGGAAATAAGTATAGTTCTCCCCAGGATACCCTGCAGTAGATCTATTTCCTAGCACCCAGTGTAATTGGACATTGTACCTAGGCCTGTCGAATGGGGAAGACAAAAGATTTATTGTGGTTAATTCACATGTCAGAGGCATTATGAAAGGCTTGAAGGGTGCGAGATAAACGAGGAAAGTCAGCAGTGACATCTCAATCGTAAAGCAGCATATTATTTGCATAAAGGGAGTCAACATGCACCCCCCCATTCAGTGGAATACCCCAAGACTGACCTTATACACAGAACTTTATTGCCAGGGGTTCTATTACGAGAGCAAATAATATCAGAGAAAGTAAACACTCCTGTTTAGTCCCCTTGGACTTTTCAAAGGGATCAGAATTGTTACTGCCAGTCTTGACTCTGGCCTTAGGTGTGGAATAAAGGAGCCTAATCCAATCGGTCAGGTAATTAGGGATGCCATACCCTGGCAGAAACCTCATCAAGTATGCCCAGCCTGCAGTACAAAAGCCCTGTTCGAGATCTAATGCTAGATATGTGGAATTAGGCCAGATTTCAGGGGCCATCTCAAGTAGGTGGTAGAACCAACATATGTTAAGGAAGGTACTGCGTTGAGGAATAAAACCATTTTGGTCAGCATAAACAAGTTCAGGCAGGAGAGGGAGTAACAGGTCTGCTATGACTTTTCTCAGTATTTTATATGCCCTGTTTAAAATGGAGATAGGCCTCTATGATGATAACAACAGTGAATCCCGTACAGATTTGGGGATAGTGGTTACCACATCCTAATTCGTAGTGGCAGGGGAGGCATCCATGGTCTTTTTGCGGCCTGATATAACTGTTGCCTGAATTAAAAATCCTTTAAAAAACAGAAGACAAGTGGCGTTCAGCAAAACAGGAACAGTTTGTTTAATTAAACATTATGGCCAGGAGAATGGTTACAGGCACGAGGTCTGGGGACTGTCTCAATTTATAATCGTTACATGTCCTTCTTTTATATTAAAACACGGCAAGTAATAAAAGTTTCCGGTGTACCATATATGGTGAGGAATGTTGGTTGCTGCCTTCAGGGTCACAAATTAATGGTCTAATGGTTACTACAGGTGGGTCTTGAGCTTGCGTGGACACATTGTGGCCAGTGGATAATATGTTCAGATGTCCGGCATGGGGAGTGTGTGATCACTATGTCTACTAGTTCCTGATTGGCTATGTGTTCCTAAATCTTGTTGCATCTGACAGTTTATGGTGTTTTTAGCAGCGCCGTACCTCCTCGGCCATGTGTGCTTTATTGGGGCAATTTGTTCTGATCATTGTAATGTTGCTGTGCCTCTCTGTGGGACTGATCAAGAGTTTCCTGCTTGAATGTTTGCCTCCCAGCTACGCACCCTCCTACCTGTGACCGATCAATCAGTTATCAGGGCCTGCTTGACTACATATTTGCCAGTTGAGGTTGATGTGGAGTTCAGAACAAGTGATTCTTTTAATAAGTACAATATTTCATTTTTATCGATGAACACATCGATTTCCATATTGACATAACTTAAAAAGCTGCAGCACCAAGAGAGATTCAAACATAGGATAAAACTCTACGGGTAGGTCATCTGTGCTTGGAGTTTTGCCCCTCGCAAGAGACCTGCTCTCTTACTGTACTTCTTGCTTAGAAATAGGAGCTGTCCGCTTTTCAGGGGCACCTCTTGGCACCTGAGGGAAGACTACATCATGTAGGAAACTATTTATAGGTGCATTTGTGGAAAAGAAATGGCTAGTATAAGGTGTGGCATAGAAGTCCCTGAATGACTGATTGATGACCGCCTGGGTGGGTATGTACATCGTGCCCCTCCTGGGTTCTAATACATAGTATGGGTGTTTGCAGGTTCGGTGGTTTGATAAGCCACGCTAAGAGTATTCCTGTACTGTAACCCTCAGAATGTGCCTTTTTAGTATATGCTGCTCAATCCAAGCACCTAAGGTGCTCCGATAAACCGGCATATTCCTCTCTGGACACACTGAGTACCCGCAAATGCAGAGTCCGCAACAACCGCCTGTTTTGATTTCTAAGAGGAAATCTTGTACGTTTTTTAAGCTCCTAGTTAGGCATGCTATGCTGGGTGCACATGGGATTTAAGCATCCCATGTGCCCCCAGCATAGTATGAATTCATGTTACCCGCACCACCACTTTAAAAGCCTCCCACTCTTTAAGGGGTAAAGGTGCAGTGTTTCCATCCACAATTGCTTCCATTAATTCCTCCATAATGAAGGGTCTTCCAACCGTAAGGGTTGGGGTTTCCAGGTGGGGATCGGAGTGGGTATTTTTCCCCAAGTATAGTCGACCTCCAGTGAGTTGGGATCTAATAATGTTTTATCTAAGTAGGTTGGATGATATATTGATATCAGTAGGTAATAGGAGCAAACAATATGCTCCAAGAGAACATGCAATCTATGCGGGGAGGAATACAATGAATATTCTCTCTTTCCTGCATTCCTACAGCTCCAGGAGTCTGTCAAAAATTATTCATGCAGCCAAGCACACAGCGCCTTAACATTTCACACTGCTGGATAATTTAGTGGTGGTCATCGAGCGTCCCTCAAGCAGTACATTATGGCCTTGGAGGGGTCAGGCCGTACCTCCTCCATTTGAAGGGTCACGCCCAGTGTTAACAAATTCCCTGCACCCCCCAGCATATGCCAAATAGGTAGTGTAATACAACTGTCCCTTCCATTTGGCCCCCTCTTCCCCAGAGAGGTGCGTCTCCTGTAGGAAAACACTGTGGGCACCCCGGCAGACCAACCAATAATAAAGAAAGCCCTGAAATGGAACTATAAACATAGTATCCACACAGGTCCGGCCATAGCTTGGGAGTGATCTTAGCATCTGTGATGGATGTATCACATCATGCTCTGACGTAAGTCTAATGATGAAAAATAAGTCCTGGAACGTAAAAATGAGTTATGGCGCAAACCACCGGCATTGTATGAACACCTTCAATGTATGTTGAAGGTGGGCAACTATCACTCAACACTGTGGCTCACAGTGAGGTGCAATGTAGGTAGAAGGCAGCACCATTTCACTCAAAAAGCAGTTTAAAAGTAGGTACAATGTAGATACAGCATAGGCAGGGTGCCTAGACTGTTCCCGTTTTCCCTGAATAGTTCCAGTTTCTTAATATTTGTCTTGGTGTCCCAACACTTTTATCAAGGTGAAATCAGGGTCGGGCATTCCCTGGAGTACCTGGAGGCTGGTTTTGAGGGCACGGGCCGCTCCTGGTGCCTCTATAACCTTTCCGAGTTCCCCAAGGGTAATTATAGCAGGCAAGGGAAACTTCAAGAGAGAGAGAAAGAGAGGGGGGAAGGGAGAGAGAAACCGATCAGAGAGGGATAAGAGAGGAGAGAGGGAGAGTGGATGGATAGACCAATCTAAAGAGAGAGACTTTGCGAGCAGATGTGGGAGTGGGACTGGTATGAGCATTTTGCCAGGGCTGCTTATAGGTCCGCACCCCGGCTCAGTTCAGCATAGGCTATGCAAGTAAATGGTGCTGTATCTGACCTTCTCTGCCAAATAGTGAAGTAAGAAGGCTGTCACTTATTTACCAGCACAGCTGCCTTCACAGAAACTGGCATCAACTGAGCTGGACATTTGGCACGGTATATTGTAGCTTACCAAACTATTCTGCCCTGTGCCATTTTAAGGAACTTTGCGAAGATGGTTTTGTGTTGCTACATGTTAAGCAGGTGTCACATTTCTGAAAAAAGGGCTAGTAGTATGTATGCAATAGAACATATCAAATACAACCATAGGCTTAGCAAAGCCCAATGGCCGAGGGTTATAAACCTAACACTGTCATCAATCAATAAAGTGCTGCCCTGCCTTTGCCAAAATATACAAAGGAAAATTGGATTATGTAAGAAATTGGGTTACTGGTTGAGGGTGTTTAAACCCTACTCAAGCAGCAGCCACAATCCTTGTCAGGGTGGAGCAAAAGGAAACCCAAAATTAACCTGTACTTAAACCTCTGGTACCTTTGCACTCAAGCAGTCAGGCTTAACTTAGAGAAAATGTATATAGTATTAAAGCAGCACTTCAAATAGTAATACTGTACCACTTTACTAGGGACATATAAGTAAATTAAATGTGCCAATTGGTTGTAAGTCAGTTTCACCATGTTTAAAGATGCGAGCACAACAAGCACGTTGATACTGGTTAGCAGTGGTAAAGTGCACAGAGTTCTAAAAACCAACAAAAGCAGGGTCAGAAAATAGGAGAAAGAAGAAAAAATGTTTAAGGGTGACCCTGCAGAAAGGACCAAGTTCAACAGATCACAAAAATCTATATATCTGATTCTGAGATGGCTACATTGTGCCTGATTACAATGACGGTGGGACTGCCACCGACAGCCCGTCGGTGGCGGTCCAACCGTCATCGTAATAATGTTTTACGTCCGCCACATTAGGATGGTGGGTGGATGGTCAGGGGGCGGAAAGACTTTTAAACACTAATCCGATGGGCTCAAGGAGCCAGTTGAACTGTTGGTCTGTAATGCCTACAATGGTGGCAGAAAGTGACTTTAGGGGCCCCTAGCGGGCCTCCTTTGCCCCCTGGCCCTCCGACATGGGCCCTGGGGAGAACCTATGGTGCCCCCCCCCAACTTATACCTGCATCATGTGGTGCCTGTCACGTAGTGCAGGGATATGTGTGATGTCCACATTTTGTACTGGGTTGTGTGCTGCAGACCGCAGCACTCGCCGCAATACAAACTATACGCATTGCGACCGCCCTGGTGGTGGTCGCATCCTGATTCGGATGGCGGGACAGCCGACTTGTAGTCGAGTGGTCTCATTTACAAAGAGATGGCGGTCGGACCTAAGTCTGACCACCATCCTAATCAGGCCCATTGTTTTTAGTTTTAAAAGTGACATATATATAGCAATTTAACTGAAGCAGCATTTCATCAGTCTGATGTTGGTGTTATTAGTGTGTGTTGGAAGGCGTTCCCCGGGGAGGCTACGGAATGCGTTCCTGACCATCCGGAGGCCCACCTTTCCCAGAGTTAGGCCGAGCAAGAGCGGGGAGGCCCTTCCTGGAAGGGTCTCGTACCTAGGATCGCACACGCTGCGCTTACTCTCTTCGGATAGAGGGACACCACACAGTAATTCGTTGTAAGACAATAGACTTTTATCGTTAGTTGTCAGGGATCTTTATGATCCGGAAGGCAGGTGCAGAATTGATGCCACAAGCGGCAGCGATCTCGTGATGAGGGGAAAGGGGTAGCGGGACAGTCTTTGAATCAGTGTCTCTGCGGAGTATCCGGCGCACAGCTCTCAATCCTCGAGCTGGGGGGATGTTGCTTCTCTCGGCAATCTCTGCCGTTTCTCTTGGAGGAGCGGGCCGCGAGTCACTCAGCAGGCACCGGAGGTTCGTAGTTCGGGGAGCCGCGACGGCGTCAGCAGGGCTCCGATGGTTCAGAGTTCGGGGAGCCGCGACAGCGTCAGCAGGGCTCAGATGGTTCAGAGTTCGGGGAGCCGCGACAGCGTCAGCAGGGCTCAGATGGTTCAGAGTTCGGGGAGCCGCGACAGCGTCAGCAGGGCTCAGATGGTTCAGAGTTCGGGGAGCCGCGACAGCGTCAGCAGGGCTCAGATGGCTCAGAGTTCTTCGGTTCGGGGAGCGATCGAGCCGCGACCAAGTCAGCAGGCTCTCGTCAGTCCAGGTCTTCTCTGCTCTCGTCCCTTCAGCACCCCTTGTTATACTCCCCCTCCTCTTTGAAGTCCGGAGTCCTCGCGGAGAGGGGTCTGGTGCCTGGGGGGCGGTGTGTCGGGGTTTCCTGTCGCTCGGCCCTTTGATCTGTTCAGGTGGGTCCAGGAGGGACTCCAGACACCCAGCGGGCGAGGCGCCTGCTCCCCGGGAGCCTGGTGGTCGATCGAAACCTCCCTCGGGGAAGAGACCAGAGGTGTGACAGGATCGGCGCCTCTCGGTCTGGTTTGGGGGGGGTTTCGCTCTCCCTCGGCCGGGCATGCGTGTTGGGGATCTGGCCGGCCCTCGGGATGTTGGCCCACGGGGGCCGGAAGGCTGTATCAATGAGGTTCGGCGTGGTTGCAGGGTAGCTTGCTGGTCGGGAGGGCCCACGCCACAAGGCCGGTCTCACACGTACCCCCCCCCAGCTGAAAGGCGGGGAGAACTACCCATCTACTTGGGGGTTCTCCTCGCTGAAGCGGAAGAATCGGGACAGGCCGTCCGCGTTGGCGTGGTCCGTCCTGGGGCGATGTTCCACCGTGAAATCCATCCCCTGGAGGGAGATGGACCAGCGTAGCAGCTTGGGGTTTTCCCCTCGCATCTGCATCAACCACCGCAAGGGTCGGTGATCCGTTTGTACTCGGAAGTGTGTTCCGAACAGGTAGGGCCGTAGCTTTTTGAGGGCCCCGACTACTGCGAAGGTCTCTCTTTCAATTGTGCTCCACCGCTGTTCTCGGGGCAGCAACCTTCGGCTGATGAAGGCTATGGGCCGATCTATGCCTTTGTCGTCGAACTGGGAAAGGACTGCCCCGAGGCCGTGTTCCGAGGCGTCCGTCTGGACCACAAACTCCTGGGCGTAGTCGGGTGCTTTGAGCACCAGAGCCGCACACATGGCGGCTTTTAGGGTGTTGAACGCCTTCTGGCAGGAGAGAGTCCAGTGTACTTTCTTGGGGTGTTTTTTGGAGGTTAGTTCTGTGAGGGGGCCTGCGATGCTGCCATAGTTCTTAATAAACCTCCGGTAGTAACCGGTGAGGCCCAGGAAGGCCCGGACTTCCGTTTGGGTCGTGGGGGGTTCCCAGGACAAGATGGCGTCGATCTTCGGCTGGAGGGGGCGACCTGCCCGCTCCCCACATGGTGCCCCAGATAGGTTACGGAGCCGTGCCCAATTTGACATTTGCTGGCTTTGATGGTGAGGCCGGCCCGGCGCAGAGCCAGCAGGACTTGTCAGAGGTGCTGGAGGTGCTCGGTCCATTGGGAGCTGAATACCGCTATATCGTCGAGGTATGCTGCGCTGAACCCCTCTAGTCCGGACAGGACCCTGTTCACCAGCCGCTGGAAGGTGGCCGGGGCATTCTTCATTCCAAACGGCATCACCCTAAAGCGGTAGTGCCCATCCGGGGTGGAGAAGGCGGAGCGCTCCTTGGCTCCCTCGGTGAGGACAATCTGCCAGTATCCACAGGTTAGGTCGAAGGTGCTGAGGTAGCGAGCGGCCCGAGGCGGTCAATAAGCTCGTCGGCACGGGGGATAGGGTGAGCGTCCGCTCGGGTGACCGCATTGAGTCCTCGGTAGTCCACGCAAAACCTCAGCTCGGGGGCGACACCCGGGGTAGCCGCTTTCGGAACCAGGACTACCGGGCTGGCCCAGGGGCTGTCGGAGGGTTCAATCACCCCGAGGTCCAGCATCTTCGCTACCTCAGTCTGGATGCAGGTTCGGACCCGATCAGGGACCCGGTAGGCCCGGTGTCTCACTGGCGGGCTGTCGCCGGTGTTCACGTCGTGGACACACCAGTTGGTGACCCCAGGGGTTAGGGAGAAGAGGTCCGCGAACTGCCTTAGCAGCTGGCGGCAGTCGTCGGACTGTTGGGCTGTGAGGGTGGTTGATAGTCTCACCCCCTCCACGGAACCATCGGTCTCTTTCGCCCCCAGGGGGTCTGGAAGGGGCTCGGTGTCTTCTTCGGCCCCATCGTCGGTGGCCAGGAGTAAACTCAATTCCGTCCTTACAAAGTGGGGTTTGAGGCGGTTCACGTGGAGAACCCGGAGGGGGTTCCGCGGGGACTGCACATCGACGAGATAGGTGACTTGGATCTTCCGCTCGACCACCTTGAAGGGTCCAGTCCATTTATCTTGGAGGGCGCAGAGTTTCACCGGGGCCATGACCCAGACTTGTTGGCCCGGCTGAAACTCGACCAGCGTAGCATTCTGGTCATACCAGCGCTTCATCTCTTCCTGGCTAGCCTCGAGGTTCGCCTCTGCGAGTTCTCGGAATTTCCGGGTCTGGTTGCGGAGCGCCAAGATGTATCGGAACACATCCGGAGGGGTCCCCCGGGGAGCCGTTTCCCAACCCTCCTTGACCAGGCTCAGGGGTCCCCGGACGGGGTGTCCATATAGCAGTTCGAATGGGCTGCACCCCAGGGATTTTTGTGGAACCTCCCGGTAGGCGAACAGGAGGCATGGAAGGAGGACGTCCCACCTCCGGCGTAGGGGTTCCTCGAGGCCCATGATCATTCCTTTCAGTGTTTTAAAGCGCTCGACTAGGCTGTTCCCTTGGGGGTGGTACGGGGTGGTGAACTTGTACGATACTCCGCTCTACTGCCAGAGGGACCTCATGTATCTGGAGATAAAGTTCGTACCCCGGTCACTCACGACTTCGCGGGGGAACCCCACGCGGGAGAAGATCCCCATCAAGGTCCGGCCTACCACGGGGGCCGTCACGGTGCGGAGAGGGATGGCTTCGGGGTAACGGGTGGCATGATCCACCAGGACGAGGATGAACCGGTGGCCCTGGGCGGTCTTGTGGTCCAGTGGTTTCACGATGTCGATTCCTACCCGCTCAAAAGGGGTACTGACGACTGGGAAGGGTTGTAGCGGAGCCTTGCGCTTCCCCCAACTCTTTCCGCTGGCCTGGCACGTGGGGCAGGACTTGCAGTGGGCCTCCACATTTGCTCGCATCTTGGGCCAATAGAAGTGGGTGACGAGTCGCTGGTAGGTCTTATCTTGGCCTAAGTGTCCGGCCAGGGGTACATCATGGGCCAGGCCCAGGAGGAGACTTCGGAAGCGCAGGGGTACCACTAGTACTCGGGCCGATCCCAACTCGGCCGACTTCTGTTCACTGTACAGGAGGCCGTTTTCCCAGTATACCCAGTGGGTGCCGGTCTGGTCGCCTGCTGCTTGGGCCTCGGCCTGTTGTCGGGGTCCAATGAGGGACGGGCAGGTGGATTGTTCTTGGCAGAATTCTTCACGGGAGGGCCCTCCTTCGCAGTGCCACTGGGCCATTTCTGGCAGGTCCCCGAGTTCGGTCAGGGGTTCGGGGTCAGAAGGCACGGACCCCTCGTCGGGAACGGTCGTTTCGTCCGGAAGGGGGTCGTTGGCCCCTGGTGGCGTATTCTGGACCTCGGGGATGGTGGCGGTGCTTAGCGGCATGGCCTCTCCCCCCTCGGAGGAAGGCACTCTGAGAGTCATCGAGCGCGTGGTGGTGCATACCCATTCGGGTAGGCCCATCATCTCGAGATGGGCTCTTCGTTCCACTTGTCCCCACGGGGAATTCTCAAGGTCGTTGCCCAGGAGGCAGTCCACGGGCTGGGAGGTTCGGACCGCCACCTTTAACTTGCCGGTGACTCCCCCCCATTCGAAGGGGACTAGGGCCATCCGGCAGAGGCTCTCGGAATTGTCTGATGATATGACGGGACAAAAGGCGCCTGGCAGGATATGATTTTCGGAGACCAGGTGACAATGAACCGCCGTGACACTCGCCCCCGTGTCCCGGAGGCCCTCGACGCGGTGACCGTTGACCGTTACCTGCTGTCGGTACTTCTTCGTGTTGGCGGGCAGGGACGTTCCGGGGACCATCTCCCGGTCCCCTAGGGAGACCAAGGCCATGGCGGCTGGTTCCCATTCTTCGGAGTCTTCCATCTCTTCCCCCAGGGCTACGGAGGCCATTTGTCGAGCCGGCGGGGTTGTTGTGGCGGTTCGCTGGTACATGGGACATTGAGGGTGGCTGGCATAGTGTCCGGTCTGTTGGCAGCGGAAACAGGTGATCCTCACTCGGGCCCCGGCCTCCCCGGTGGCCCGGTGCTGGCCGGAGGTGGAGCTGGAAAGGGCGGAGGTTGTCCTCTGGGGGGGCTGAGCGGGGGTCCCCCCGGGAGTTCCCTTGGCCGGCCTTGATTCCCTCCGCCCCTCTGGCGGGGGGGTCCCTGACTGTGGCGACCGTAGTCTCCCACGGGGCCCCGGGAGGCCCGGGTGTTTACCCACCGGTCAGCCTCGACGGCCAGTTTTCGAGGGTCTGTGAGTTTGCTATCCAGGAGGTGCTGGCGCAGCTCTACAAAGCAATTAGCGGACAAGTGTTCCCATGCGATTAGGTCGAACAGTTCCTCAAAGGTGGAGACCTTGCTGCCCTTGATCCACCCGTCCAATGCCCGGCTGTAAAAGTTCACGTACTCCACCCAGGTGGTACCGGGTATCTTCTTGCAGTCTCTAAACCGTTGCCGGTACATTTCAGGGGTGAGCCCATATCTGGCTACTAGGGCCTCTTTCATGTGACTGTAGGAGTTCATCACCGTGGAGGACAGGTCCAGCAGGGTATCTCTCCCCTCGCTCAGGAACCGGCCCCACAGCCCAGCCCCCCAGTCTTTCTGTGGGACTCGGTGGGAGGTCATGGCGACTTCGTATGCTTTGAACCATTGCTGGATGTCGTCGTTCTTATAGTATTCTTTCACCACATCTTTGGAGATGTGGACCTTTGGTTCCACAGTGGAGGAGAGGGGTTGGGTTTCCGAGGGTCTGGCCTCCGCATTCTTAGCCTTGAGCTCGATCTCTTTCAGGCTACGTTCGTGCTCCAGTTGGAGTTTTCTTTCTTCGTGTTCTCTTTGTCGTTTCTTTTCCTCGAGTTCTCCTTGTAGGCGTAACTGTTCCACCGCCAGCTTTTTTTCGGCCAGTTTTAGCTCTCCTTCGATTTTTAATTTTGTTAGTTCTAGTTCGTGGTTGCGACCTCTTTCTCGGTCCGCTAGTTCCTCTGGGGATAGGCCCCCCTCGGGGGCGCCGTTCCTCCCCGGGGTGCTTCGTGGTTCGTTAGGAGGCTCCCCTTCTGTTTGTGTCCGGGGAGTTCCCGCCTCGACCCAGGTTTTTAATGCTCCCTGGAAGTCCTCTTTCGTGCTTAGTCCGGTGGTAGCGATTCCAAGGTCTTTGCAAAATTGTTTCAGTTCTCGGTGCGTATAAGATTCTAACTGGTCCTCTTGGAATGTCGTGCTCGGGTTGGTGCCTGCGGCACCTAGGGAAGTTTCTCCTTCCATTTCTTCTTGGTAGTGCGTCAGCCGTCTACTGCACGATCTCTAGCTGTTGGCTCGAATCCCGTCGCCCGCCACCAAATGTTGGAAGGCTTCCCCGGGGAGGCTACAGAATGCGTTCCTGACCACCCGGAGGCCCACCTTTCCCAGAGTTAGGCCGAGCATGAGCGGGGAGGCCCTTCCTGGAAGGGTCTCGTACCTAGGATCGCACACGCTGCGCTTACTCTCTTCGGATAGAGGGACACCACACAGTAATTCGTTGTAAGAAAATAGACTTTTATCGTTAGTTGTCAGGGATCTTTATGATCCGGAAGGCAGGTGCAGAATTGATGCCACAAGCGGCAGCGATCTCGTGATGAGGGGAAAGGGGTAGCGGGACAGTCTTTGAATCAGTGTCTCTGCGGAGTATCCGGCGCACAGCTCTCAATCCTCGAGCTGGGGGGATGTTGCTTCTCTCGGCAATCTCTGCCGTTTCTCTTGGAGGAGCGGGCCGCGAGGCACTCAGCAGGCACCGGAGGTTCGTAGTTCGGGGAGCCGCGACGGCGTCAGCAGGGTTCCGATGGTTCAGAGTTCGGGGAGCCGCGACAGCGTCAGCAGGACTCAGATGGTTCAGAGTTCGGGGAGCCGCGACAGCGTCAGCAGGGCTCAGATGGTTCAGAGTTCGGGGAGCCGCGACAGCGTCAGCAGGGCTCAGATGGTTCAGAGTTCGGGGAGCCGCGACAGAGTCAGCAGGGCTCAGATGGTTCAGAGTTCTTCGGTTCGGGGAGCGATCGAGCCGCGACCAAGTCAGCAGGCTCTCGTCAGTCCAGGTCTTCTCTGCTCTCGTCCCTTCAGCACCCCTTGTTATACTCTCCCTCCTCTTTGAAGTCCGGAGTCCTCGCGGAGAGGGGTCTGGTGCCTGGGGGGCGGTGTGTCGGGGTTTCCTGTCGCTCGGCCCTTTGATCTGTTCAGGTGGGTCCGGGAGGGACTCCAGACACCCAGCGGGCGAGGCGCCTGTTCCCCGGGACCCTGGTGGTCGATCGAAACCTCCCTCGGGGAAGAGACCAGAGGTGTGACAGGATCGGCGCCTCTCGGTCTGGTTTGGGGGGGTTTTGCTCTCCCTCGGCCGGGCATGCGTGTTGGGGATCTGGCCGGCCCTCGGGATGTTGGCCCACGGGGGCCGGAAGGCTGTATCAACGAGGTTCGGCGTGGTTGCAGGGTAGCTTGCTGGTCGGGAGGGCCCACGCCACGAGGCCGGTCTCACAGTGTGGGTGTATGCTAGTACTGGCATATTGTAGTCCTACTTCTATGTCTGTAGCTGGTCCTGGTTTTTAGGTCTCACCTCACCCAGCGTATGTGCTGTCTGTTGCAAGACATTTTGTTACCTTACCCTAGGCTTAGAACCTGTCCCTTAATTACCATTTGTTGACACTCTCATTTACTTGCTTCTAATTCGTTAGCGCGTGTGGGCTTCACTGTCTGTTCTTGGCTTTGTCCCTCTGCTGGAGCATGGACGCATTATTTGTGTCCTTCCACTGTTGTTTTCAGGTGCTACTTTTTTCTATTTACTTCCTGCTGTCACCTTTGAGTACGCCTGCCATGCTCGCTGCCCATATGCTTCTACTCTGCCCATGTGTGCTTACCCACCCACACATTGCTTTTTCGTCCATGTGCTTCCCCCTGTCCTCGGGGCCTCTCCCAACCTTGCGTTATTTTTTCACCTTTGTGCTTCACTCCCTTTACTTCCCCTTCTGTGTTGTTTCCCTCATGTAGCTTCCCCTACCCTGCACCCGTTTATTCTCTTACTCCCTCTAGTTGCTTCTCCCTCCTCTGTGCTGCTTCTCGCGCCTGTAGTACATTTTTAAAAAACTATTCCAACTCAGAACAATAAAAATAAAATTAAATCGCGTCATTTTCTATGCTTTTTTTCTGTTTCGAAAGACAGGGATGCTGTACCGCATGGCTACTACTATTGGCAAAGCCAATATGTCGCAAAGTCGAGATCTATTGGTTTTGACAATGATTGTTTAGTCTTGCATGGCAGTGCAGTTGCCTTCGAAACCTATTATTCCCGAGTCTTGAATAAGCACACAGAGTGGGCTTTGGCTGCTTTGTTTTTCACTGCAGCAGGTTTTCAAAAATATTTTAGCCAGGACTGTAAAGAACATGCTAGACCTATTGGCTTTGCCACCGCTTGTTTGTTCTGAAAATCTGGGCAGCCTACGCGTGGGTGTAAGGAAAGCAGCATTCTCTCAAAAGACAGTTATGGATGTGTGGAAAAGACCTTGGCCTCAGGGCAGAGGCGGCCAAAAAGGGCAGCAATAACACATTTTTCGCACTTCAAGTCCTCTGCGACTGTTCCTCCTCCTCTGTGGCTGGCTCCAAACCGCTCCCAGAGAGCCTGGACTGAGAACTGAGAAGGGGCTGAAGCATTCTGATTGCAGCTCTAGATAAGAAGTGCAATTACGCGCTCGCCCGCTGCATGAAAGAGACCTTGTACATTGCAAATGGCTGAAAGAAATATTAAAACACCATCAGAATAACCCTTTTTCTTTTCCTATGTTCTTACTGTTAATGGCTGTTTCTTCTGGAGTAAAAGAACAGTCTACACCGCCTGAGAGAAATGGGAAATGGGTACTGCTCCATCATAAATGCCAGTGATGGAAATCTAACAGAAGTGCCTTTGAACTGTAAACTGGCCTCAGGCTGTTCTAAATGCATATCTTCAAGAAAGATTACGTCTGTCTGAGAAGCCTTCCAGTTTGCAAGTGTTTTTTCCTTTGCGTAGTGTTAGCTTTATGCCCTCACCCATTCGCGTGCTATCAAACCAATTTAACTTCTAAAT
The DNA here is from genome assembly GCF_964204655.1 of Triturus cristatus. NCBI lineage: Eukaryota > Metazoa > Chordata > Amphibia > Caudata > Salamandridae > Triturus > Triturus cristatus. The sequence goes on along the minus strand of NC_140583.1, from coordinate 293,933,801 downwards.
AATTCACCATGGATTGCTTTTCTAATGCGATGCTCTCAAAAAGTAACTAAAAGACAAACATATCACAAAACTAAGTGCAAAACGAAGCTAAACACACAGGAAAGTGCATGATCAGAAGGAATATACGGCTCCCCTCACTTTTTGCCCTAGTACTGATGCTTTTCGACTGAAAGCGCACTGGCTCTCTTCTAACCAGGCCCAAGTGCCAGTGCTCTTTACCTTAAAACAGAGTAAATGTCTAATTGTTCCACAATTGGCAAAGCCTGTAGCACCTCAGTGTGTCCCTAGTAAGTGATACCCCTGGTACTAAGGGCTGCAGCATATATTATGCCACACTAAGGTACCAACGGCTGCATGAAATGGTGCAGACCATTTTGAAAACACGGCATGGCACACTTCCTGAGTGCCATGCCCATGCACACTGCATATTCTATATGTATTCAGCCCTACAGCAGGTCTTAAAGCCCTAAAGCAGGGTGCAGTATATTTTTTTTGTGAAGGCATAACTGCATGAGCAGATATGCCCCTGTGATGTCTGGTTCCGTTGCCACAACATTGCAAGTGTTCAGGAAGGCATCCTAAACATATGTACTGGGCACGGGTCATTAAGAGATACCCAGCTACACAATGGCTTCACTGAAAATAATAGTTTTGGTATCAAACACCTTGTCTTAATAAATCTGTACCGTTGCCAGTAGTAGATTTTTTGTGATATGCACCCATAGAGCACTTTTGATGTGCCCCCTGAAAACCTACTAGTTCTCTAGTGTTCTGGCTGACTGGTATCACCCAGCATGCCACCAGAGACGAGTTTCTGACCCACTGTAGGTGAGAGCCTGTGCTCTCAGAGGTCAGGAACAAGCCTGCTCCTGCAGAAGGTGATCACACTTCCTCCAGCAGGATGACTAGTGATTTAGCATATCGGGCCCAGAGGCTTCAAAGCCGCTACTGCCTTTGCTATGTGACCCCGGCTTCCCCCAGACCTGAGAGATGCCACATACTACTCTGAGGCACATTTGGCACCAAGACAGGTGGGAAAATTAACTAGTCAGAAGGAGCGTTCACTCAGGCTAGTCACACCCCTTAGGTGGGCTACCTGAAGTGAACAACGAAAGGGTTACACCATCTTCTTTTCAATGGAACTCGGAATTCCGGGTCAGATTTATACCCATTCTCCACAGGAAATGGTCATATAGGGGGTGTAGACACCCCTAGGGTAGGTAGCCCATTGACTACTACCAGTGGCGGCTGGTGACATTTGAAAGTAGTGAGGCCTAAATGTAGGGCATGACTTTTATCTAGCAAGCGATGTGAACAAGTTCAATGGACAAACCTGGGGTCCAGGGTGATTCCCTCTCCCGAGAAAGAACTGATAAAAAGATTGACAAATGGTGCACTTTAAAGCAAATGAATCTAGTGATAAAGTAAGGCTTTTCAAGCAGTTGGAACGTATCGTCTTGAAATATTATAACCATTAAAAACTGCCCCATATCTTCCTGCATAAATATGTTCATTAGTCACTGTATTGTGTAAATTGTACAGCATGAAAACTTTAGCCCTTTAAAATGTATGCTTGCCCAGTGTCTTGCACTGCCTGCATCATTAACTTTGGAAAAATATTATCTAACCAGACTTCGAGAAGCACCCACAGATGCTGGCTGTAACCAGTCATATAGAAATATATGGAGACAGGTCTTTAAGTGAGATGAAAAAAGTGGGGGCTCTCTATAAAGGAACATGTCAAATACATTTCTGTGATTCCCATACTGTGTCACCTGACCAGTATTTTGGTTTCTCCTTGAGATGTAATTTTGTCCAGATAAATTACACAACAACTGACATACACCTACAGTCTGTTAGTATGATTAGCTTTGTCACTGGGTGTTAGCAGCTTAAGGTAAATGAGTAACAACAATGATTTATTATAAATAATTAACACTGGAAATATTTAAATTCCGAAATAGTGAGTCTGTGAATTAAATAGCATTGAGGCCTGTGGAAGGAGTTTTGTCCTTCAGTTATGTGTGCTTTATATTAGATATGCATATCTTGTCCATCTGCACATCTTAAACCCCCTCTCTTTCCTCTTCAGCATCTTCATTTTTACTTTTCCCCGAATGCACTTACTCGCATCTCTGTCACTTTTTCACTCTTCCCCAAATGCACTTCTTCGCATCTCTGTCGCTTCACTGCCCCCAAGATGCACTGCACTACCTACAATTTAGGCACTTTAATTTCTCTTACTTTTGCCTTGCAAATATTTTGACATCCGTGTACCCCTTTCACACACATATTCGCAGAATTTCAGTTGCAAATGGAATACATAAACATTGTTCTGTGTGCTCTGCAGAGAGGCCAAGCCACTAACAGGCACTTTGTTTGGCTTAGGCCTTAGTGCCTGCGCGCTCAATCAAAGCCCCACATAAATACCTGACATGGCTCAAGCCTCAAAGTATGCACCTAAAAAATATACAGATAGACAACAACATTATAAAATAGCTAACTCTTGGGGAAGGATGTAAAATAAGAGAGGAAATAAATCGCTGAATTGCATTACCTTGACGTTTTTAACATTTATTGTTTGCAAGTCAATCCATATTTTTGGCATTAGGGTTCTCTTTGGGGCAGAAGACAGGGCCAGTTATAATGTCATACATCAGAGAACTGGGCACTGTAAGCACATGTTTCACAGTAAGCACATATCTCTTGCTGTGGACTTGACTCGGATATTTGGATCCATTTGCGGGGGAAGAAATGTTGCAGCACCACTTCTAAAGGAGCAAGCGATCTGCAGCGAGAACATGGGGTGTCACAGTGGGGGAGGTTAGCATGATGAGGGGTCTCTGCACAATATACGGGCCTACATAACACATTAGCTTGCAAACACTTACCATTACCGAGAACAAGGTACCAGATCAGACGTGCTTGTATCCCCTCCCATGTATGAGGAAAGGGTGCGATCTACGTCTTTGAATGACGAAGTCTGAAACCATGCAGGATTGAAGTCTCCGACGCCCGAAACGGTGACGCTTATTGCGTCACTGGTCTGCAGAGTGCATACAATGCTAGACCTCAATGACAATGAAGGGCTTTAAAACAGAAAGCCCTGCGTTGTGCATCACAGTTAAGAAAGTTGATTTCCTACCTAGCTTTCGTCTCCTGCTTCAGAGCAAGGCGGAGCAGGCAGCCTGAAACAGACAGCCCAGACTTAAATACATACATTTATTTAGAGATATGATGTAAATGTGTAGGAATTTCAGAGTGGCGCAGCCCCTGAGCCCTAATGGAGAAACCGCCCCTGACTACTTCCTTACATTAAATGCAGTACACTAAATTCAGTATTTTGTTGATCCCTGACACCAGGACCTCATATTTGACTTCTGGGAACCGAGGATGGACAAAGTAGGACCGACAGAGCGAGAGCAGAGGACCTGCACCAAAGATTGCCGCCAAACCCTGCCAGGCTGCTTGCCCCTCAACAATCTCAGAGACTTACTAGTCCAAATGCTGCACATACTCCCCAAATCCTTGTAGGGCTGTTCAGCATCTCCACAACCAGCAAATATCCCCATTGGGGTGGAGAAGCCACTCCCCTGCACCTGCAGGTACCGACTGTACTGCTCCAGTTCCCTGTTTTGCTGACCCCTGAATCCACCGAGGGAGCAACTCAACAGGAAGAAGTCACAGAGAGTCCAGAAGGTCAGCCCCTTGCTTCACCAAGTCTTGAGACGTGTAGCCTTCTCTGAGCCCCCCTGCATCAATACCTGGTGTACCAGAGCCCTTGCAACTACCAACTCTTGTTGCATGTCCAATCTGGGCACCACTGACGCCAACACCAATGATGTTCCTGTGCTCCGGAGACCCTCAAGAGCCGAGCCCCCTTTTGGGTTCTGCCAGGCTTGTCCCCAAGTTCCCGCTTGCAGCCTTTCTTCTCACAGGTACTCCTCTATATACTTAACGGGGTCACGTTTGCGATGCTCATCGCGACCAGCACCTCTGCACCAGAACACACCAGGGCAGGTAAATCCTAACCTCTGCACCCGGACACATCAAGCAGGTAAATCCTAAATGCTGGTGGTTCTTTGGACCTTGGCCCCTTAAGCCCAGGAGAGTAACCCTCAGAATTGTTTGCAAGTGTACATATGCAGTAAATGTTTCTCCCATAGGATAACATTACCGCGTTCGAAGTTCATGCCTCAAATCTGACAGCTGTGATTTTCTACTGTTTTTCCTATAAAAATCGATAACATCTAAAGTACTTTGCTGATTCCAATGATCCCGATGTTTAAAATTATATAGAAATTTATGTTATTTTACTAAATTGGTCTTGAAGTCCATCTTTAGTGGGTGTCTCATTTATTGACTATGCGTGTACAACAAATGCTCAGCACTACACTTTGATAAGCCTAAACTGCTCATCTACACTACCACAAATAGAGCACGTGGGATTATTAATTTAAGCCCTGTAAACCAATAAGGGTTGCCTGGACTTTCTGCATAGTGTGCCTCATTTTGGTAGACTTTATAGAAAGCCTGCTTCCTACAACATCTACAACTGAGGCTGAGGTGATGCAACTGGTCACCCCCGTAATATTTCATTTAAAACCCCAAAAATGCCAATTAATCTAGGCCACACCACTGCAACAACCAACATCTAAACAAGTGATAGTCTACATCAGCACCCACAAACAAGTATTGGCAAAGTCAATAGGTCTTGCCTTTGTGACCTACTGGATATGCCAGTCAGTTTTAGCCATAATGCACAGCATCTCCAATAGAATAGTTAAAGTGTGAAAATAAAAGAAATAGATGCATGCACCAACAACATGATGCACTGACTTTTCTCCCTTTTTAGTTAGCAATCAGAGTTGGATGAGTAACTAAATATAAAAAATAAAATGCACAAAGTGTTTTTTTAAAGCAAGTGGGTAGGTTCATCCAAAGCAACACAGGGGATGGGGCAGTCAGCCAAAGCAGCACGGGGAGAGCAGGAGGTGTTTGGGAATGCAAACGTAACACAGGGGGAAAAGGGGTGAAGGAAGCACAGGGGAGGTGGCTGAAGTAACATGGGAAATGGCAGGAGGAACAGGTAAGCAACACAGAGTGTGCCAGTTGAGCAAAGCAACATGAAGGGAGCAGGGAGGCATCGGGGAAGAAGCCCAATGGCGAACACAACATGGAGAGTGGTGGGAAGAAGCATTCAGGCGACAGAGAGCAACACAGGGAAATAAGTACACAAGGGTGACAGTTCAAAAAGTCATACACTCTCATGGAGTGCTTCACACACAAAAAAAGTAGCAGTGCTTGAAAAGCACACAGTGAAAGCAGCAAAGCCGGCCAAGCAAGGCAATGGTAAACAGGCTATGCTCCAAGGGAGGGACAAACACAATATTGAATAGGTGGGACATAAATAAGAAGCAAGGAAATCCAAGTGCCAAGGAAAGCAAACCAATAGCAAGCAAGGGCTGGTTCCGAGCCCCTCTATGTTGTTGGTAAGTCACAATACGCCTTGCAACAGACATTGCATGTGCTGCCTAGAGGCTGATCTAAAAAGGTCCTCTGTTAGAAAGATAAAGGCTACCGCACCCTCACAATAACTCACCAGTTGGTAGAAAGATAGAATATACCTCTTCACCCACAAAAGCCAGGCTGCAAATAGGAAGTTAGAGGCTACCTTGTCACACACCACATATGCCAAATATGGTCTGCTGATAGGAATTTTGATTTAAAATAAACATCCATGATACCCAGACTGCCGACAGGAAGATGGAGTTTACACCACTACCCAAAACCAGATCCCCCACAAGATTATAGAGACGGGCTTACTACACACAAAACCCGGAGCACCAATAGGAAGATGGAGGCAAACTCACCCCCACAATAACCAGCACGCTCACAGGAAGATAGACGGATTGTAACTTTCACGAGGATTAATAAATAGTTCAAGATACTTTTATAATTAACATGCAGTATAACTAGCCTCAATCTATAGTACAAATCCGCGCAGTGGTGTAACGAGCCCCCGCATCCCACGTACTGCGGCGGGCCCCCTCCGGCACTGGGCACAGGCGGCAGGCCTCTGGCCTGAGAGTTCCTGAATGGGGTCGGAGCTTAGGGGCCCTCTATGTATTTTGCAGGGGGGGCCCCCTCAAGCTTCATTATGCCATTGAATCCGCGAGGCTATCATAGATTTTATATTTGTGAAAATAATGTCAATACACACAATATAAAATTCTATATTTCCCTTGTGAAAAGGGTTGGATACAGAAAGAAGAGGTATTTGGAGCCTGCGTATTTTGGTCATCAATCTATATGCATATTTGGAGCAATCAAATGACTGAGGACCCAAAATAAACAGATATATGCCAATAACCGGTGCTGTGTACCTAATGGCTTAAAAATCTATACACAGATCACAGATGCTGTCTACATTTATTGTGTTTACGATCTCAGAGGACACCATCACAATTATTGAAATTCAGTAGAATCTTCAGTATTTAACACTAAATGCACTATTTAGGCCATGCAAACATTCTTAACTTACACTAGTCAAACAATGTGTTGACTCTGCAGTATTCCTCTGGCAGCTCCCTTCCACAGATACCCCCTTTAAATCTCGATGATTAAGTCTCAATAAATGGGCGGGGCGCAGCTTCAGGGTTTGTGTTTGGAGTGTTACACGCACCTAAAACAATTATTCTTTATAAGTGTTAGACCTGGAATTTCTTGGCGTGATAACCCCTGACTTTTTGCCTCGACCGCCTCCATTTCTAGGTCTTGCGCTTAGCGTTGCAGTGCGCAGCACTGCTCGTGCAGCACCGGACCTCTTGGAGGCGGTTCGGAAACAGACCTAGGAATCGCACACGCTTGTGCGTGTGCTTTTCCTTTTGAGCCATGCTATTGGCCTTTGCGTGGCCAATTGGTGTCGGTTACCCGCACCACCAACATGTGGTTTCAATTATCGTGCCCAGACACGGGCGCGATAATTTAAACCACATGGCTCGCTGTGGCGCGCGCGCATCACTCGTTTTCTACTGGCATTTTACCACGATCAGCTAAATGTATTATTTCCCTTCTTTTAAACTTAAAATTGAGACAGCTAATACGCAAAGAAATATTTCCAAAAGTTTTTCACAACTTTTTACACCATTCGTAAATGACTAAGGCAAACGGGGGCTGAATTGCCAGGCTACGAAATTAATATGAAATGAATTAAATGGTCTTTTCAAGTACCGACTCCTAACACTGTTAGAATTTGAAAACCTTACATTTTGGGATTCATATTTTTTCTGCAAAGGGTGCAACCTCCTCTCTCTATAGTCTTGAAAGGTAGCAACCAAAATTATGAGCACTATTTCTCCACAGCTTTGCATACATAAATAATCGGTTTACCTATTACGTACTGCAAAAACTGTCTCTCAATGTGTTTCAAACTAGCGGCTCACATAACACCACTCCAGTTTTCAGTTGCGAGGGTCAAACTCACCAAGTCGCCTTTCCAGACATCAAAAACCTGTTGGCTTAATAAATCTTAGGCTGAAGTATTTCTAAAAAATACAAAGTACTTTTTTTATGTAACGCAGCAGCCGTAACCTTGTTTATTTTCCCGGACTTCCTCTGGGCTGGATCGAAGAGCATGGCATTGGGAGGCTGCTAGCCCCCGACCCCACAGTTCTTTTTCACTCCCCCTTTTATGCCTGTGAATACAGCAGGTGAGGGGAACATGGTGCCTTCTGCAGCCTGGGGTCAAAGGGCACGTATTGCTTGCAGAGGTGACCAGATCGGGATACTGTGAACGTCAGTGGACGTAGCAGAGGCACAGGGGTGGACGGCGGCCGGCGAAGCCGAAATTCTACCCCCGGGTGTTAATTATTTCTGCAGATGGACTGGCAGCAGCAGGGCGGGTTAGAGCCCCCATGGTAACATGCTGCTGCTGAAATTATGATCTTTTTGTGTCTGTTCGGATCCCCAAGTGGCAGCAGGTGAGTGGCACTTTCTTAAAAGTGAAATTAATGTTAATAATTTTAATAATTCGTTGAATTAGGTCGTTTACGGGGTTCTGTCGCCACGACTATGGGCCAAGTATAGTTCCCTTTTTTTTAAGTGTTTTTCACCTCCACTGTTACGTAGCTTAATCCATTGCTGCCTTGCTTTGGTGCGCCCAGCTGCCGCAGCTCCACGCACTAGACATCCTTTGCAACTGGTGAACTGAAACTTTAATGCTTAAAACTGCAAGTCCCACAATGCAACTGGCGTGAGCTATTCACATGATGTGGTGCGTCTCTGTATCTCTGGCAATGTAATTCCGGCTTCAAAAAGCAACAGAGAAGTATCCAGGAGCTTGTAATGGAAACACATTTCAACGTAGCCTAAGTAAATCTCTCTTCACTACATCTATCTACATCTAACTATCTACAATCCCAAATCAGTTCAGGAACAATATTTGCAATGTGTCTTGGTAAACGTACGATCTTTGGGAAAACATAAATACCAGATAGAAGACTTGATTCAAAGTACGAATACGGATTTAATTTTTCTCACCAAGACATGGTCAGACAACGCCTCGAGCCCAGACTGGAACATAGTCCTGCCAAAGGGCTACGCAGTTACTTCTCAGGACAGGGAGGAGGGTAGAGGAGGGGGCATAGCGATCATTCATAGGGAGCACTTAAAACTGCGGGTAGATACCATTAGGGATCTTCCGGCAGAAGCCTTACATTTCACCATTAACATAAGTAACACTCTGAATCTCCAGGGACTTTTAATTTATCGTCCTCCTGGACCTAAGGCCTTATTTTCACAGACTTTAATGACCCATCTAGAATCCTATATAGATTCCCATCCTTTTATCATTCTCGGTGACTTTAACTATCACCTGGAACTCACTGATAACTTAGACACCGGCAGACTATTAGATAACCTGGCAACTTTTGGTTTTACCCAGTTAGTTTTAGAACCCACCCATCAGGCCGGTCATATTTTAGATGGCGTCTTTTCTAATAATACTGAGACGCTCATGTCAAGAGTCATACCCCTTCCGTGGACGGACCACCAGGCGATCTACTTCAATATTAGGGTTTCACTGTTAATTCAGCAATCACAAGCAAAACCAACCAAGGTAAAGACCAGACGCTGGAACAAAGTTCAAGCTGAAGATCTGATAGCAGCCCTTGGCCAAGTCCCCCTGTCGCTGACTAAAAATAATAATGAGGCAGCCTCTGAGTTCAATAAATGGCTCCGGACAGCGGCTGACCATGTGGCCCCAGAAAAATAGTCAACAGTCAGGAGACTTAAGCCTTCGTCTCCTTGGTATAACCCACAATTGAAGGGTTTAAAAGTAAAGTGTCGAGCTGCTGAGCGTCAGTGGAGGCAAGATTACGGTAATGACAAGAAAAAAAACTATAATCTTGCTCTCCAACAGTATAAAGAGGCAATTATTGCCGCAAAAAAATCATTTTATACCACTTAAATTGAGGAAGCTGGTAATTCCTCTAGGGAGCTTTTTAGAACGGTTAATCTGCTTTCTAAATCACAGCAGGCAAGCATCTTCCATCCGAATCAAACTATGTGTAATAAATTAGCTACATTTTTCCAGAATAAAGTCCAATTTATTTATGATAACCTTCTTAAAGTTCGAATGGGCCCAGACAAGTTAGATCTACCACAAATGGAGGCAGATCTACTAGATGTGGAGTTAGCTAGTTTTCCAGCAATCACTAAAGATGAGGTTTGTAAACTCCTCCTCTCTATAAAATCTGGATCACCTAAAGACCCTTGCCCTGCCACGGTGATGCATCTGGCCGATAGCAGAATCGGCGACGAACTGACTCCGCTAATAAATCAAGTCTTGGAGTCAGGTAGCTATCCAGTCTGCTGGAAGAATGCTACGATTAGACCTATTCTTAAAAAGCCCACCTTAGATCCTATGGAGCCTAAGAACTATCGACCGATTGCCGGTCTGCCTATAGCGGCCAAAATCTTAGAGAAATCAATGAATAAGATACTGACAGAATATCTGGACACTAATGATTTACTGGACCCGACTCAGCACGGTTTTCGATCCAACCATTCGACCGAATCGGCCTTAATTGTAGCAGCTGAGTAGATTCGGAGAACAGTTGATAGTGGTGATAAAGCAGTTCTTGTATTACTTGATTTGTCGACAGCCTTCGACACCGTGAATCACACGGTGTTAGTGCAGCGGCTGCGGGAGGTAGGGATTGGGGGTCCGGTTTTGTCCCTCCTATCCTCATTTTTGGAGGGGAGAGAGCAGAGCCTGTACTGGGAGGGCATGCAGTCAGACAGCTTTTATCTGCCCTGTGGGGTTCCCCAGGGATCAGCATTGTCACCAACGATGTTCAATATCTATGTGCTGCCCCTGGCCAGACTCATTAGGAAGCATGGTTTTGCTTTAGTGCCATATGCAGATGACTCCCAGCTCATGATCTCGATAGCCAAACAGCCTGAAGATACAGCTATCAGGTTTTATACCTGTCTTGAGGAGATCATAACCTGGATTAACCATAGCTTCCTAAAAATCAACACGGATAAGACGGAGTTCATTGAGTTTGGCCAGGAGCAACCCCAGTGGAATGTCTCTTGGTGGCCAATGAGAGCAGGAGAATGCCCTAGTCCGGCCTCTAAGGTTAGAAACCTGGGAGTTATATTTGGTTGTCAATTAAATGTCTCCGCTCAGGTAAACAATCTTACCTCTTCCTGTTTCTTTTTAATCAAAACTCTGAAAAAGATTTTTCCCTTCATTGGGAAGGAATTACAAAAGACAGTGGTAGTGGCTCTTCTGCTATCTAAGTTAGATTACTGTAATGACCTGCTACTGGGGATCAATAAACTCCAGATGAGTAGGTTACAGTCACTGCAGAATGCCGCCGTAAGATTACTCCTAAATATACCAAGAGGCCAAACAACTTCCGCTGGAATCAGAGCCCTTCACTGGCTTCCCATTCAACAGCGGGTGGACTTTATGGCTTTGTGCCTGGTCCACAAAGCATTCTATGGTGGGGGAGCCAAGGCTATTCAAAAAATGTTCAGACCCTACACTCCGGTTCGTTCATTAAGATCCAGCACGTTGGGTCTTCTCCATATCGATAGGATTAGGAGAGTGAGATGGGGTGGAAGAGCCTTCTCTTACTGCGCAGCGAAGCTGTGGAATAAACTGCCAACAGCCATGCGATTTCAATTAAATAGACAAGCATTTAGGAAAGAATTAAAGACCTGGCTGTTTGCCGTAACATAGGCCGGTGATAGAGGCTGTAACATTTTTACTCACACCAGCGCCAAGACGCCACGGCATTCAAGCGCTTTAAAAACATATATCCTATCCTATCCTATCTATATATATTTGCATTTTATTTTTATCCACAGAGCCTCACAATTTTGAGTACAGAGAAGCTGTAATTTATGGCGCCGCCGCACCACTAGGGCTGCCCTGCCAGGATCCGAGATTCGCGTCCTTAAAGTTGTTGATATATTTCCAAATTTTCAGCATCATTGCTGTGAAATGGTTTTCCAGCATAATTCCCATTCCCCCTCGCCTTAAAACAAATTCTGAACCATGTTGGATTCCATGCATGTTTGTTTGTGTTGGGCGTGCCTCTGCACTATATACTTGCACAATGTGGTGAGTTATTTATCTATGCACACTGCAAAAGTCTCCGAGCACGCGCTCGGGTGTAGAGGACACGTGTGGGCGTGGTGGCGGGTCAGGTGGCAGAGTAAAAGAGGGTGTATGCAGTCTTGCTGTGAGGTACCTGGTGAGACAGGGACCCTTGGAGTTGATGGGGTGACTAGAGAGGAAGGGCACCCCATGGAGCAAGTTCTTGCAGGCATTTCTGTAGGCCAGTGGTGTTCACACTTTTTAATGCCGTGCCCCCTTATCCCCCCAGCATTAAAAAAAACACAAATCATTGGGGGGCACCCAGAATTTTTCACACTTAATCTATTACATTTACAATTTTTAAATGTTTAGTCTTATTTAAACAGTACAGTTATGTTTAACCTTTAAATTAACAAGCATTTGCAATGCAATAGGTCTCGCATTTATACGAGTTTGAGCTATTGGCATTGTAAATGACAATGCCTTTTATTTAAGTTTTAAAAAACAAAACTTAAATAAAAGGCATTGTCATTTACAATAGCTCAAACTTGTATAAATACGAGACCTATTGCATTACAAATGCTTGTTGATGCAGTGATGGATTTCGTTTGACTGACTTAGATGCTTTGGGCACTTTGCCACTGCTGATCAGTATCAAAGTGCAAGTGCTCCCTGTATAAAGTGTAATGGTAATTGTTTGTCCGTGACTGGTATGTTTGTAGTAAGGAGCACTATGTGTGCCAGGGCTAGTAATGCAAATGCTACTAGTGGGCCTGAAGCACTAATTGTACCTCCCACACAAGTAGCCTTAAAGAGAGAACTCAGGCCTGCCACTGCAGTGCCTGCACGCAGTTTGTTAAATTGCCATGTTGTCCTAACAAGTGCACCCACTTGCCAGGCCTTACCCTTCCCTTTCTATGCACATCAGACACCCCTACGGTAGGTCCAAGGTACCCCCTGGGCAGGGTGCAGTGTATGCGAAAGGTAGGACATGTACTGAGGTGTGTACCATGTCCTGACACTGAAATACTCTCCATTTCGTTTTTCACTGTTGAAAGGCCATCTTGCCAATAGGACAGAATGGGGAGGCTGTGTGATATGTTTCCAGCCTATCTTCCCAAAGGCTTAGGATGGAGAGGTGAAGTTTAGTGTGCCTGAACTCACAATTCAATAACACATCTTTTTGTGAAGGTGGATTTTCCATTGTGTGTTTAGAAACCACTCTTTTAGAAGTGGCTGAGTTTTTGTGCACTAACATTTCTGTGTGTGTCTCTGCCTGGTTGTGGATTGACTGTCTGGATCTGAAAGTTATAGGCTCTGGGGAATGTCTTGACCCAGAGGAGGAGGTGAGACAGCAACAGGCTGACCTGCATCTGGAGTGTAGGGGGAGGGGTAGCACCTGGAGGTGAAGAGGCCTTGGCTGCCGCCATAAAACAATGGCTCCATCCCCTGCTGAGTGATTAAGGATCCAGACCCCCACTATCAAAGAAATAAGGTGTCACTGGCAGGGAGACACCCAGAACTGGTTAAGACGGGGGTCAGTGCCCCCCCCCCCCCGAACACAAAGGCTTCAAAGACATTTAGGGGTTTAACAATGAAAGCTGAAACTCCTGGACTTTGGAATTGGATTGATCAAGACTGAAAAGGATTGAAACCACTTTGTAGTCAAGAGGAACCTCTGCCAAGGAAGAAACTGCTGAATGGACTGAAGAAAAGGACTGACCCTTGCTGTGTGTTCTGGGGCTGGCCTGCTGTTTGCTGCTTTAACCAAAGAGAGGCTAAAGGGACTTTGCTGTGTGCTGTGTCCCCCTGCTTGAAAGGACTTTGCTGTGTCCTGAAGTAACTAAACCCCAAGGGCCCGAGGAGAGCTCGCTCCCTGTTGTGGGAACTCAGGAACACAAAAGTTTCCAGAAGTGTCTCAGCTACCCTGTGTGCGTGTGCTTTTTGCAGCCTGGGACCTTCGTGAGGATTGCCCTGTGACCGTGCACACCAGAAGTCAAGTGTGTCTCAGCAACGCTGTGTGTGTGTGTGTGTGTGTGCTTTTTGCTGTCTGAGACCCTCGTAAGAATTGCCCTGTGATCGCGGGCACCAGAAGTTCAAGTGTGTCTCAGTGACGCTGTGTGTGTGTGCTTCGTGCAGCCTGAGACCTTTGTGAGGATTGCCCTGTGGTCGTGTGCACCCGGAACTCAAGTGAGTCTCAGCGACGCTGTGTGCGGGTGCTTCGTGCAGCCTGAGACCTTCGTAAGGATTGCCCTATGATTGTGTGCACCCGGAACTCAAGTGAGTCTCAGCGACGCTGTATGCGTGTGCTTCTTGCAGCCTGAGACCTTCGTGAGGATTGCCCTGTGACCATGCACAGCCGCAGCTTAAGGGAGTCTCAGCGATGCTGTATGCGTGTGTCTTGTTGCAGCCTGAGATCTTCGTTATCGCCATCGGCCCGGAAGCAACCAAGTCGCATCGGAGGCCCAAGCCATGAGAGGCGGAGAGGAGAGCGAGGTTGCAACCCCAGGTAACATGTGTCGCCGCCTGGGGCAGGGTGCGGGCTTGGAGAGAGATGCTCTTGGCCTCTCCCCTTCTTGCAGTGCGAGCCTCTGTTCCAGCTTGTATCGCGGCCCGTACATGCCAAGGAGTGGCAGTACCGGGGCCGGAGTGTGGAGTTGCACTGTGGTTTACACCATACCCTTGTTGGGGGCATATGTTGGCGGAGGCTAACAGCGAGTCAGCCCGAGTGACAGAGTGATCGGTGCCAAAGTGCCTTGCGCATTGCATTGTTTCTGCATTACGAACTGCCTGATTGTTGCATTACGCATTGCATTAGTTTGCATAACGAATTACCTGATTGTTGCATTACGGATTGCATTATTATGGCATTACGAATTGCTTGATTGTTGCATAACGAACTGCATTATTTTTACATTGCAAAGTGCCTTATTCTTGCATTACAAACTGCATAGCATTGCATTAGGACTGCATTGGATCATCAAGGAATTGCTCATTATTACCGCCAGAACCTACAAGGGCTGGCTGGCCTAATTACCGGCCAGGAGGAATATTGCAAATACGCATATGTTGGATTTATATCGTGTGGCCTCATTGTATATTTTTTTATATAAACTTATACTTGTTTTTTCTATGAAACTCGTGTGGAGTCCTTTTGTGGTGTCATCATTGGGTCACTGAGAGCGTGAATGCAAATACTTTACACATTTGCCTTGAAGATAAGACAGGCTGCTCGTGCCAAGCTACCGAGGGGGTGAGCAGGGGCTATCTGAGAAGGTATCCTTCCTTTCCCTGACGTGGAAGCAAGGGTCCCTACTTGGCCTAAGGTACCTAGATCCGCCAACTAGGGAATCCCGGTTCTAACAGTAAGTAGTTAGGTACAATGGCTTTCAGTAGAGTATGATGCAATGTCTGTCAGATTTCACCTGGGGTTTGTACATGCCCACACTGAAAAAAAAACCACACTCTCTCTCGTCTCTGTTTTAAAGGCCTTTATGAATATGGATTATTTTGAAATATGTGGTGTTTTAAGTTCCCCTAATAATCCGCTCCCCCCTATCATTCCACTTCCCCTTTAGCCCCCTCATGTCCTGCTTCTCATGCAGTGTGGTTTAACAAGATACACCAGTGTGACTGTTGGGAAATCTGAAGCTCACCTTCCCCCCACCCCCAGTCTTATTAACCAAGCTATGCCCCTGTAAATGAAACATGCTGCAATGTTTCCCTAGGTTCCTTCTCAAAACAGTTACTTTGAAGGTGAACCAAAATAGGATGTTATCACCCACTCATAGGCCAAATCACGTTGAACAATGTAGTCCGGAAGAACCTGGAGAAACCTGGAAGCCGAGGCTTAGCGATCCAGCATAGCTCTGTTATTGCTCAGCAATGACAGTGACTAGTGACACAAGAGCTGCAGGCCCAAAATCTAACCAGAGCCCTGTTGACTTCCCATTAATGTACCTTTTGCAGGCCACTGCATGCAGGCTCCATCTGGGTGAGATGAGGGTGCTTACTAGTGAGTCACCACACACAAATCACTACCCTGTGGTGTCTGACACCACTGATCACTAGTCTGAAGTGTCAGACTTCACAGATCACTATTCAGCGATGTCTGGCATCACTGAGTACTGTCCTGTGGTGTTTAAGACCCTAAACCTCTATAAGGAGGTCAATGGAAAAACCTGTGTGTCTCACATCACAGTACAAACTTGAGGAGTATGTTGTCCCTGATGTGAAATCACAGACTACCGCTAGCAGGGCGCGAGTTGAGGGTAGATGCAGACAGATGCTGCCTACCCACTATTTTCAGAAGGTAGTCACCATCTACCCTACTGCAAAGCTGGCCACTTTCCGCAGAGTGCCTCGTTCCTTACCCACTTCTCCCAGAATTCATAGAAATATGCTAAACTCGTTCCCGTTGTAATTTTCTGACACCAGGACACTTTCAGCAGCACCTGCACATTTTCGGCTTTTATTCCGAGCATCAACGTGCAGGTGAGGAAGGGGCTTATCAGATTCCAGCTTCGCCCATAACAAAAGTCGGAGTTAAGGGCCATTAGCCTCTTTTTGTTGTAGTATCCTGGCTGGTAACTATCCAGAGCCTCACACCTAGATGCAATAGAGGTGAAACAAGGGCTCACATCTGTTCATTTCACAGGTACTTAAGAGAGAAATGCTTTTAACTTTGTTCAGTCCCTGTTTACAAGATATATGTATAACCTATAAAAATGTCAGATGTGTTGGTCGCCCCAGTATTTACACAAATAACAATTTAAATACCACTATTTTTAAAAATTTATTTTATAGATCTTTAGCACTACTCATCTCAATGCAGAGAGTCAGAGCGCTTACATCACATGTACAGATTATACACTGACAATAAATCATATGTGTGTGCATCAATGTACAGGATGTGTTACGTAAGACAGTGAGGGTTGCTAGGTGTAGGATCCACATGCCCTTCATATCTCCTTGTGCTATATTAGAAGGATTACAACTTATGAACTGCAAGTAACAAAAGGATCTCGGTCTTAAAAGCAGTTACAATTTACATGAAATAAAAATCAGTCACCTGCCTGTGACACAATGTGCTTTTGCAGGAGACATATTAACTCTATCCTGCTTTGATTAAAAACTAGGACTAGGCAAAACACAGATCTCTGAAGCAAATGCGTTAGCCTCCAGAGGTATTTTACCATTATTATTACTCCCTGAGATTTAACTGGCACACAAAGATCTTTGCAGCGCGTGTCTTAACCCCATAAGATTTCTTAAAATACAGACATTCCAACCAATTAAGCAGAACAGATTTACTGCTATGGGTACCCAGCCACTGTACATCTGGACGAGTGTGAGTGCATCGTGACCAAAGTGCTTGAGTTGCATGCCTTCCCTGTACGTGTGCAGAGAGACCCGTGTGCACTGGGTGTGCCGAGTGAGGCCTGTACTGGTGTGGGTTCAGGGTAAGGTGGTGTATGTGTTAGTACAGGATAAGAGCAGTGCTTGTGAGTTCATGGTGCACTGCGTGTTATTTCAGTCTAGCGGGATGGTGCACCCTTGTGAGTTCTGGGTAGGTAGTGTGTCTCTGTTAGTGAAGGGTAAACAACCTATTGGGTGGGTGGTGTGTCTTTACGAGAGGAGGATGAATGGTGTACCTGAGAGATTGCAGCCCATAAAAGCCAAATCTATTGCCTTTGACAGTGCTTGTTTTAGTAATAATGTCAAAGCCAAAGAATGGCTTAGAAACGTTTCACATGTTGATACCACACACGCACACACACACACACACACACACACACACACAATGTTTATTGCTCCACATACATTAAGTTTATATTTGAGAGGCGTTCTTACTCTAAGGCTCTCATCAGAAATTAGTACGAAATCAAGAGTAATAGCGCAAGAAAGCAGTTACATTACTGTAGTTGGGATATATATCTCTCAATAGCTATACAATGGACCGCATAATATGGGGTATTATTAAATGTAGGCTGTATGGCCCATAAATGACTAAATAGGAGGGATGCCTTGACAATAGATTTACAGATTAAGGCACAAAGAAGTTACAGAAACCTTTTGCACGAGCATGACAAGCTTCATGTTTTATTAAATAATATAATGTAGTTTTGTCACATTTCAGTAAATTTTTATCAGCAAATGTACTCCTCTAATTAGAACACGCTAATATGCAGCAATTCAAAAAAACTCACGTGTGGGCCTTAAAAACACTCTAAATGAAGGTTTAAGTATTAGGCATTGATATGCTGTTGAAGCCCTCATAATGCAAAATACCACAAAAACACGGTTACTTTTGACAGAAATGCTTTCTTTTATTCCTTTTGCAGTTTTATATAGTGCAAACACGACACGGCAGCACTTTACATGACCACCAGATTAAATTACACGAGGACACATCATTTTTTTTTAGGGTCAGGGAAATAAATTAATTTGCCCAGGATCATGGTCCCCAGTTACAAAGGGCTGCTTTGTTCACTCTGCCACATGGCCTCCCTTTCACCAAATAACAAACAACACAGGTCAACATTTTGACACTAGAAAGAGGGAAATTTTGAATAAAAAATCTGGAGTTTTCATGTCCCCCCCATTGACTTGAAGAAAAGGCAATTTAGACAGGAGACTGCTAAAATAAAGAATTGTTTTCTGAGAAAATCGGGAGTCTCCTGCCTAAATTGTGGCTGTTGGCATGCGTGAAACAATCGCTAGATGTTTAGTATTCCCCGTAGGGTGACCAACCATCCATAAATTTCACGGATCGTCCGTAATTTGGATCTCACGTCCGTTGTCCGTGATGATCCCTTTTACAAACACCGTTTGTCCGTAATTTTGGGCATTGCAAAGCACTCCTCCTCGGAGCAGAAGAGCAGCCTCACCCTGCCCTTGGTCATTCTGTATGATGTGCCAGTCTGGGCTGCAAAGCATGTGGTGGGCCCCCCCAGCCTCCGTCTAGGGCAGCGCATTCTGTCAGATGGAGGAAATATGCAAAAACGTCAGTGCTGCTACATGAGAATCCAGTTCAAGAAAAGAAGCGGGTGAAAGAAGTTAAAAAGAAGGGGATAGAGTTCTTTCACAGTCTCATCATTTTAGAACTGATGCTTTTTCAGTACTATATTCAACGATGCCATGGTTGCTACTTTTTTATTTTATGCAACTAACGGCCATTGACAAAGCCAATAGTTCTTGCTTGTTGTAGGTGTAATGTTTCTTGTTGTGTTATATATCTGGATACAATGACAGAAGAGGCAAAATACCAGTTGGGCGGTACACTTTACTAAGCACATAGTTTTGGCTTAGGTGTTTTAAGCCACGGACTTAATTACTTAATTACATCAAACACCCCCTTTGGAGAGACCCCCCAGTTTTTTCATCCCACTTAAAGCCCGGAAACAACACCATGTCACAGTCACCTGAAGGCCTGGCACTGTGCATCATGCATGACTCATGATTTAAACTTTTTCAGATTGCCTATGTGCAGGGGCATAGTAAACCCTCCCCACCCCACCCTTTGCTTTAGGAACTACAGCAAGGGTGAAATTCTTGATTGACCTCTCCTGTCTATAACTCTGCAGACAAAGGCTCAGCTCATAATTAATATGAAAAGGTGGGCAAGTGAGTAAGTGAACGGATTGCTGGATGGATTACTGAAAGCGTGAATGGATGAATGAAAGGTGAATGGATGGATGAGAGAAAGGATGGAGGGATGAGTGAGTGAGTGGATGGATGGATGAGAGAAAAGGTAAATAGATGGATGTATGTGTGGAAGAGTAGATGGGTGGGTAAAAGGGTGGATGGATGAGTAAAAGGGTGGATGAATTGATAGGTGAAAGGGTGAATGGATGGATGGATGAGTGAAAGGGTGGATGTAAGGATGAGTGAGTGAAAGGGAGGGTAGATGAACAAAAGGATGGATAGATGAGTGAAGGAGTGAAAGGGTGGATTGGTGAGAGAAAGGATGGATGAGTGATAGGGTCAATGGATGGATTCATGAGTGGATGAGTAGATGGCAGGGCGGGTGGATGGATGGAAGAAAGAGTGACTAAGTGAAAGGGTTGGTGGAGAGAGAAAGGGAGGATGGATGGATGACGGAAAGGGTCAATGGGTGGAAGGATGAGTGACTGGGTGGATGGATGAGTACGTGAAAGGATGGCTGGATGGGTAAATGGCTGGATGGATGAGTGAATGGATGGGTGGAAGAGTGGATGGATGAGTGTACGGATGGATAGGGTAAAAGGGTGGATGGATGGATAATGGATGGATGAGTGAAAGGGTAGATGGAGGAATAGATGAGTGAAATGATGGATGGAAGGATACATGAGGTATAGGTTTGCAAATGGTTGAATATGTTTGAACTTGGATGGGCTTACTTATATACTATTGCGCGACTTCCTCTGATGTGTCTGTAAAACTTAACATTTGTCCTGAAGTTTTGTCCTGAATTTTGACCTCCTGTCCTGAATTTTTGTCCTGAATTTTGACCCTTAGTCCTGAATTTTTACACTCACTGTCCTGAATTTGCACCCATGCCAGTTGGTCACCCTACATCACGGAGCTACCATAACGTGCATGACACCACAAAGCACTACCTCCGTGAAGTGTGACATCACAAAACATAACTCTAATTATCAAAGACTCTGCCCGGACGCCTCTCGCTATCCGTACTGCACTGAACTGCTTCCGCGCCATTAAGCCTCCCTGCTGAAATAAGAAGGCATTTCTGACGCAGCTGTTGTCAGGCTTCCCGCGGCCCAGCGGTGCAGCGCTCGGCGCTCAGAATCTCCCCGGCTCCCCGCCACTCTCCCAGAAATGTTACAGGTCACGTACAGGTCACATTTTCAGGAGATCCGTTATGCATATGTATGAGTCTCATTTACATACAAGAGCAATTTACATAAAGATGAAATTATTTGCATAGTAATGATACAGAGGAGTTGGGCACCGATGAAGTATGTTCTGTATAGTTGCAATCCGGTTCAAAGCACCGTCAGCTATGCGGTAAGTACCAGTACACAATGGAGCAAACACCTAGGTGGGGGCGACCTTAGAGGGCCATCTTACATTATCAGGAACACTGACCAAGTGCTAAAAAGCACGCCGATGCAGTAGAAATAGGTTATTCATTTCCCAGTAACAAAAGTGACCAATCGAACGATCTGTCTCTCCATCCATCTTTGATCCATCCGCCCCATCCAACAGAGTGAGCGACTGCACCGCGACCTCTACATTTCACGCTATAATCCTTTTTCTGGTCAAGGAACTTTACCACGATTGCAAAATCAAGTAGCATGTTGCAAAGGAAGTATATTTCTATAGCCTGAACCCAGCTAGTTATTCTGAGTAATGGTCCAGAGGCCAAGGGTATGAATCAAAGTCATTTAGAGAGAGGGAGGTGACGTACCTACCTTTTGTGTGGGGGATTGAGTTTCTTTACAAAATGAGTCTTCAGCCTTTTTTGATCTCGCCTACCAAGCTGCAGGCAAAAAGACCCATTACTCAACAAGGTTTAGGACATCCCACGAAACATAAAACCAGCCAAGAAATGACAACAACATGGATATACAAAAAAAATCAAGAACAGAGACCCAGAGACAGCGGAATACTGGACAGTGGCTGTCCTGGCTGAGATGGACAGGGTGGGTCTTTCAGGTAGTCTGGGAGGAAAGACCAATCAGAGCAGCACAAGGACAGCATCCAGGATAACTTGCCTCACACCGACTTGGTTGTATGCTTCCCCTACGCTCAGTTCCCTCACTGTATTTGGCATCCCTGCACTTTTGTTAAGTTTCCCTAACATTCTTTCATTTTTTTAAATTCTTACCTCAATCCTCTGAGAAGAAGGCACCTATGTCATTGGTAATCCTTTGACACCTCAACTAAATCGGAAGTCGTAACCAGCGGCGTCTCCTGGTGCTCTTGAGCTCAGGAAAGCTCTCCGGGTTCTTCCTGGGTTCCTCACAGCACTAGTATTGGAGCATCAGGTAAAACATATGGAGTTTGAGCTTGTTTATTATTATTATATATGTGCATCTATTTCCGTATTTAAGTTATGTGCGCATATCATTTTAGCCAGACTTGCTATATTTCTGGCTTGTGCATCACCAACGCTCTCCTACACTCCCTGAGCAAGAGAGATGCGTGTGCAAACCCGGAAGTTCAAGGGAGAAACCTCCAACCTCTAGTGAGCCTTTCTTCTACTCAGTATCCTCATTTGACCCTCACAAGAACCTGCAGGTTTGAGTTGATTGAATTCTTATTTGGTGGAGAGTGTGGATTAGCATCTAAAGCCCCTATACGACTCTTGTGGGTCATAACAGTAAAGGAAGACGAAAAAGTGATATGTTCTTATATGAGTAGAATAAACTCCTTTTAAGGGGAAAAAACTCCTATGGTATCCACACACACAGGAAGACCTAGATGTTTATAAGGAAGATTATTATAACATTGCTAACTCTAATCCTAAACATAGATGCAACCGACATACCATTCTGCCCACCATCAGACACACATTAAGCCTGCAGAACGTTTGTTGAACGGTAGTCGCTGAATGTCATGTTGTACTTATAATCTACGTTTTTATTTAGGACTATAAGTGCAGTTATGGGGTGGTGGATAGTTCAGTACATCAGCACAATACAAAAAATCCCTCTGCTCTTTCCAAATACCGGAAAGCAAGAGGCTGAGATTGTGGTATCTGCAACCATTATTTCATCCCCCTCTTGGGTTGTGTCTCGAGTTGGATCTCCTGTGGTACCCCTCTGGGATCTCCTGCTCCAGTTACTCATGCTCAGGGGAGTAGTGTCTCCCATGTGCCACTGATGAACATTCCTAGAGCACTACATTACACCTACAACCGCAATGACCTGTAAAGTCATCCCCTGCTATCCGGAACAGTACCAATCACGTGACTCCTCAAAAAGGAGGTAGGTTTAATAAAAAAATGGACAACGGCTGCACCTGCAGATAGGTGAATCAATGACGAATAGGTCCGATGAGAGATGCCTGTCAGAAGAGTAAGTAGGGGTGTTCTCCTCCCAAGCCCATGGCAGGTTCCCAAGGGAAGATGGCGCTTAGGTAGTAGATGCAAATACATTTGCACACATTTTTGACATACTGCGTCCGCTACCTTCCCACAAACACACACAGCCCATATATTAGCCATTCTCCGTGATGAGAAGTCAATGTCTTCCCTTTTCTGGCGGTTTGCAGCAGAACCATGCACCCGTGCAAATGAAAAAAGAATGACGATAGCTCAGCTTGGACAGAACAGCGCCCATCGCAGGCCCTGCCACTTGGCGGTCGGCCTCCTGAATCTCAGCTCAATCATACACCAAGGAAGCCACACTCCATCTTGTGGGGCCAGGCCAGGAGATACTGCTAATGAGATCTTTAGGGATTCAGAGGGAAATACATGAATCAGGTATGAAAGGTCCACAAAGTAAATACCATAAATGAGCTCCCTGCGGTCCACGCACTAGAAAATGCAAAGGAAAACCTGCAGGCCTGGGATTGAGATACTTTACATTCAGCATCGTTGAACTATGTGAGCGCTCTCCTCTTCAACAATGTCCAATTAATGAGAAACTTAAAGATGTGGAAGGTAGGTTTCCTTTCAAGTGGGGACATAGGCGTAAAGCACTAGTAAGGCGCAATGTGATGCTGATACGTCTTTCAGTGGACCCTGCACTGTTCTGTGACATATGTGTTCATTACACCTCTGGCGGAGCTCACGTGGTACCTGCTGAGCCTCAATACAGATATGAATCTTTAATGGATTACTATCATCTTTGGAACAATGCAACCTGGGACTTTACCCACTTCAATTACCTCTCTACTAGGTGTATTGCTGTTCCAAATCTGTGAGGTCAAATAGCTTTCGAAGTGTGTTTTCTGTATGTAGTCTCTCCAATAAATAAATAAATAAAAAGCAGGTGCACATTCGCTGTTTATGGGCAGAATGTTTGCACCGGTCTACGAAGCAGAGCTTAAGACAACCTCATACTGATGCTGTAATGACATCATCAGAAACAAACAATGGCATTTCCTTCACAAGTATAGGCCTCTCTTGCTAGAGGAAGGAAAGGGGAGGGATTCTGAAAAGCAGGTCCCAGGTGAACGTTGATCAAAACCGTAACTAAACTAAGGCCGTATAGAGCATTTATCAATTATTTCATGAGTCAGCTCGGTGTAATCATTATAAATCTACCCATGCAAAGATATTGGGGACACCGCTCGGTCCATGAAAGGTCCATCCTGTGAATGTGAGGCTGACCTCACACCCTGTAATTACAGAAGGCAGCTTCTAGAGGAAGTACCTGCGGTATACTGAGATGATCGCTACAGTGATACTACCTGCCCAGTACACGAAGGGTAGGATATGAGATGAAAGAATATGGAATTGATCCAAGAAGGGGCCTATGGTGGGGTTCCACCAGAGAACAGGCCTGGTAGGAGGTGAAACCCTGAGCCTACAAACGGAAAACGTGAAGAAAGAAAACACACTAATGCAGAAAAATAGATCCGTGGATTTCAATTTAGTGGATTAGGGACTGCGATGACTGTTGCATAGTGGAGCCCTATGTCTGAGCCCTAGTAGGTGGAAAATGAAATCTACCTATTTCTTGGCAAAGTTTTTGAACGGTGTTTCCCATGAATCAGAAGCACCACCCATATATATTCAACCTCTCTATGAATTATGCTCAATCTTGAAACATATCTATGTATGAATGCATAAATGAATAAATGAATACGTATAGAGTGCACTGACACCCAGAAAGAAGCGTCTAAGAGCTTGAAAGTTAAAACCATTCAGGTTATCTTCTAGAGAACAACCAAATCTTCATTTTTTGTTCTGAAGCTTGTATGATCTGCGATGGTGCACATTTCAAGAGGAAGGGCATTCAATTGCTTAGCTGCTAATATAGAAAAGGATCTTCTAAATCTGGGTAACAAGAGAAAATTGGCAGAGGTGTAATGGAGAGGAATTATTTTCCACAAAAGTCTAAGAGGATAAAAAAACACAAGTGGAGGTCGATCTAGCAATGTGACTGGTAAAATCCAAAAAATATCTAAAATAATTCCTTCATTATGTGCTTAAATCGCTGGGGGGAAAGCAGGGAACCCAACTCTGCATACCAGTCACCATGAAAAGGCCCATCTCAGTCTTATTGGTGTTTAATTTCAGGGATTTGGATGACATTCACTTTAGACATGCAACTTCGAAAGTTTGCAGAGACCCCCTGTAAACCATTATCCTTGATTGAAACTACTAGTGTTATCTGCATAGGACGTGATACACAACGCAAAACATTTGACCAAAGCAATAAGTGGGGTAAGGACTATGGAGCAGCCCTGGGGAACACCGTAGGTAAGCTCAGTTAGAAAGAACTAAAGCAGAGCGGTTCAGCTTCTCGGATACCAAGCAGGTTCAGCCAAGCGGATAGAGTATTATGTGCAACAGGCCAAATGTGTTCCTCAAGTCTAATAGAATGTGCGCAGCTCTGTTACCTTGATCTAAGATTAAGCCGAGATCCTCAGTGATTGCCAGCAAGAAGTGCTTAATTTGTAGTAGAATAAGTGCCGGAGCCAAAAGGTTCCCTCTTAAGCTCGCGGCAGGCACTATTGAAGGTCGCAGTGCTGCTGCTTAGTCTTGATTCCACTTGATGCCTCTTAAACCCACCACAATACACTCAGTGGGACTTCTTGGTCGGTGGATTGTGTAGGGTAATGGCCCTCCTGGGAAATACACAGTGAGTATGTACAAGTGTACAATTATGATTGCGGTGCATAAGGGTGGGGAGAGCCACCCTCTTCCCCAATGTGTGGATAACCACTGATAAACCAAAACAACAGTCCCTTGCACGCTCCGACAGTATATATTATATATCATTGACAAATATAAAAAACACTCTTGTTCCTCAGTTGAAACAATAACTTCAGTTTATTCTCGGGATCCTTAGCCAACACATGTTTTGTTGAGCTTAATTGATGTGCGCAGGGACTTCTTCAGGGCTAAGAAACAAACAAGTGAATAGAAGTTAGGACTAAAAGATATCCATCACTAACATCAGATGTCCGTTACCCTTTGTGACCGTATGGTTATCGCAGAGAGCGGCTCAAGTATAGTCCTCGAGCCTGTGGAAACCCATGCTGTTTTACTAAAACATATCACCATTGCTGTCTCTGGACAGATTTGTGCAGTTATAAGATGATCGCTATTCTAAACAAAAATTGTCAGCAAATGAAAATAAACCCGTTTCTAGTGACTTATTTAGTGACATCCAATCTCCAATCATTTAGTAGTAACTCTTCTAAAGTGATTTAGGAGACACAGCACCCCCTCAATGTTGCCTCAGATTAAGAAAAAGTATATTTAAGTATATTTATAATCTAAGAAGTACCTCTAATCTCTTTGTATGGATCCTATATGGAGAAAAGGTATAAGGGAAGAAAATAATGTGGTGTTAAAATAACGAATCCACTACGACTGGTGAATAGTGATAATTGTAGTAAGATTTTGTAGGGAAACCAACCTCAGTTCCAGTTGTATTTCTAACCCGGAATGGGTTCTTGTACTCCAGTGGTATTTGCACAGTAAAGGGCAACTGTGATTACTGTGTCCAATATTTAGTGTATTCCAGAATTCTTTTCTGGGGATAAACGAGTAAAGGCAGACAGAAAAGTCCCAGTTAAAAATTGTGAGTACACCCCACTCAAGTAAGGGTTTGGTATTGTCCCATTCGTAGCTGACAACAGGAAGTTTCACGTACCTTAAGTGTGGATCTTGTGTGTAGAGGTCATAAATCCATCATGAAGAATGACATTGTGGTATAGTAAAACCACTCTTTGGGGGCTAAAAGAGTCCCTCTTGCCAGCAACCAAGTCATTGCTGGCGTTAACGCAAATTCTATATACAATAAAGAGAAGATGGGGATTTTGTTACAATCACTATATATGTCCTCCCCATGTAATACTATTAAGTAGCATACCCCAAGTTGAGGGTGTGCGTCCTATGAGTGTAAAGTATACCACCGCTGAGTGCTACCGGATATCCTAATACGGGCGCTTACCTCTGTTCAGTAGCAGGGCTGCCTCCGGCGTGTCCACAGAAGAGTTTGGTTTCCTCCTAAATACTGGAGAGACCGCAGACATAGTCATAGGACTACACCCGCGTACTCTAACAAATCAAAGAAATGGAGTAAAGTTAATGTTTGAAAGTACCACTCCTCCAAAAAGCTAAGTGGATGGTGCAGTCCTGAACCCAAAGTGTATCAAGGATCAAATACCAACGTACTGGGGTATCTGCATGGTCACAAATATATGTGAGGGGCTATTCTGTCTAACATCCAATTTATAAGTGATTAAAAAGATTCATAATAATATGAAGAAAACTGTCTGCCATCTTGGAGCAGTGAAGCTCCATAATCTAAGTTAAACCCTATGTAGTATTGAATGAATGAGTAATAAAAAGTTTTATTGAGGTCGAAACTTGTGCTAAACTATGGCAACATTGAAGCAGAGTCGAGGGAATACATTCCAAATCTTGTGAAATTGTGTCCAAAACGCTCTAGGACAAGACGTGCAAGCAGGAGTAATCATAGGACGGTATTAGACACTCACAGAACCTACAGACACAGTTCTGTGAATAATCTTGAGGACGTACTTTTTGAGACTTGTAATATATAAATCAATGCCTGAATAAAAGCAAAGTGTTGGAACATGTAAATGTAAATGTAAATGTATGTGTCTTGTAAAGCGCACTGCTGCCCTGAGGCGTCCTGGCGCTGTAGACCGCTGGGGAACCCGTCCTGGCTATCCCTGTGAGATGGTCCCTCCAGGGTATCTCCAAGGTGAAACCAGGCATCCCCGGCGAATGTGGGGGGCCGTTGTGGAGATGAGGCAAGCTAATGCCCAGAGTTGCCGAGTGTGTTCCTGGTTAGAGTAGGTACCGAGGCGAGAATTATCGAGTCCGTTTTGACCCTGGTCCACGACCCTGCCGCGTCGGGAATTGAACCCTGGTCCCTGGCCGATTCTCTGCTTACGGATCTGCCGCCTCTAACCAGTGAGCCACACCTCTCCACATACATAAAATATTCATACAATACGAAAGTTTGTTAAGGAAGGTCTACACATTTGATTCGAAAAGCAGGTAGCCGATCAACTATTGACATTGTGAGAGTAAAGAAATATCAGTCAACATAGAAGAGAAGGTTTAGAAGTAATAATAGGGTTGTAACAGGTATAACATAATTCAATAGTTCGTAATTTCTTATAACGGTCTACACGTGTAAGCAAGAGAGCAGGTTGAAAATGTATTACTTCTTGCATTTACAACGGTGAAAGGTTGAAAGTGAGTAGAAAAAAAGGTCGGTCAGCATAGGAGAGCCATGTTGGAGACGGGGATATAACGAAGGCAGTGACACGCCCACATGAGTAGTGTCGTATGCAGTAGCGTAGACATACTATGTCCTGGTGAAATGATGAACAAGAATGGACCACGAGTGCTAGTCCCCCAAAAAGTAATGTAATTCATGGTCTGTAATCAAGCCCATCTCAACACTTCTCAATCGCATAATCGAAGTTGCTTCACTCCTCCTTAAAAACTCTATTACCACCCCTCACGTGTCTGGGTACAGTGTCAAATCCAAAAAAGAGAAGGATTTGTGGCTGTCCTGAGCTGGACAATCCATTATGTGCATTGCCACAGGGTATCTAGTGTCCGCCTGTTTGACCGCCCTGACGTGCTCTACAATGCGGTCCTTCAGAGCCCTAATAGTACTGCCAATATACTTTCGTTGGCATATGCAAATGATTGCGTAAATCACAGTTGGTCTGACAGTTGAGGTTAGTGTTTATCTTGTAAGTGCAGTGATTGGGGCCAGAAAACTCTTTCTTTTATCTGAGGCCCATCTACACGTGAAGCAGCGTCCACACTTGTAGAAACCCAGACCCTGTGACAATAGCCAATTTCTCTGAGTACCCGCTTTCGGGTAGCTGGGACTCAGTAGATTCCTGAGGCTCTTAACCTTACGAAATGTCGCCTCTGGTCTAGAAGAGATAAAAGCCTCCAATGTCTTGTCAGCACACAATAGGTGTCAGTGTTTTCGCATGCTCTTGGTGAGTGTCATATTGAGTGCATTGTAATCTGTGACAATTCGAATAAGTATAGGATCCCCTTGTTTGCCTCTATCTTGAAGTGTTTGTTGTCTTTCTACTCGTGAAATCCTGCTCAGTGCATTATGTATACTTCTTTGGCTGCAACCCCTGCGCACAAATCTGTCCCTCATGTTTTTGAGGCAACTCACAAAGTCACTATCAATGGTGCAATTAAGTTGAGCTCGTATAAATTCCCCATAGGGGGTAGCATTGATCTGTTTGGGATGCTCGCTAGTGGCATGTAACACACTATTGCATGCCGTAGTCTTCCTGTATAGTCTGCTTTCAATTTTGTTATTGGAAACAAAAAGTTACACATCCAAAAAAGTGAGGGAGGTTTTGCTATGGGTGCAGGTGAACCTAATGTTGGCATCATTGCTGTTGAAAAGTGTCACAAATCTGGTCAGTTTATTATTGTCGCCTGTCCAGATAAGTAAGCAATTGTCAATGTACCTGCCCCAGAACAGGATAGAGTCATTCCATTCACTGCCCACAGCGCCCCATATCCAGTTCTCCTCCAGCCATCCCATGAACAGATTAGCATATGATGGGGAAAATTTAGAGCCCATGGCCATTCCACGTATCTATCTGTACCATGACCCTTTGAAAAGAAACACATTGTTTTCCAAAATTATTTGTGTCATTGCCAGTAACATGCCCGTGTGTTTCCAGAAGCTAGCCGGGCGAGAGTTGAGCGTGAGTCTTAATGCCTGTAAACCCAAGTCATGTTGAACGCTCGTGTAGAGAGCAGTGACGTCCAGTGTGACCAGTGTCATTGTATCGTCCCAGGTGATGTCATTCAGCGTGCTGAGAATGTGTTTCGTGTCTCGGATGAAGGACGGTAGATTGGCTACCAAAGGTTGTAGATGTATGTCAACATACTCTGACAGTTTTTCTGTATCATCTTTTAACTGCACAAATCTGTCCTGAGACAGCAATGGTGATATGTTTTAGTAAAACAGCATGGGTTTCCACAGGCTCGAGGACTATACTTGAGCCGCTCTCTGCGATAAACATACTGTCACAAAGGGTAACAGACATCTGATATTAGTGATACATATCTTTTACTCCCAACTTCTATACACTTGTTTGTTTCTTAGCCTTGAAGAAGTCGCTGCGCACATCAATTAAGCGCGACAAAACAAGTGTTGGCTAAGGATCTCAAGATTAAACTGAAGTGACTGTTTCAACGGAGGAACAAGAGTGTTTTTTAGTATTGTCAACATCACTAGACACCCCCTGTCTCTTTATCTCACTCTTGCAGGTTTTCTTCTTTCCATCTTTTTCCTTCTTTACACTTTTTGTG
Source organism: Triturus cristatus (assembly GCF_964204655.1). Classification (NCBI taxonomy): domain Eukaryota; kingdom Metazoa; phylum Chordata; class Amphibia; order Caudata; family Salamandridae; genus Triturus; species Triturus cristatus. Next base: position 293,903,715 of record NC_140583.1, on the reverse strand, counting down.
TTTTTCTCTTCCTTGCTAAAGATCAAATTCTGCTGCTTCACCAGTGGGACAATCAGAGGTTTTTTCAACTGTAACACAATATTGGCTGCAGAAAAAGAATAATTGCATATGCTAGCCAACGCCGGTGCTAAGGAGCTGAGTGCCATATGGAAGATTGATGCCGGGCACAAATGGAGAACCGCATTTCATGGATTTGGCTGTTCTAATGATGCTCTCTGGGGATAGGGGAGAGAACTCCTGACAGTAGGCGTTTTGTAATCCTGCAGAGTGGAACAGATTAGAGGGCGCTGAAAGTTTAAACCTCAGATAACCCTCTAGAAGAGTTGTGAACCTCTTAAACTTTTTTAATGTAAAAGGAGGAACATGCTTGATGGATGGCGCCTTTATATATTATTTTAAAGTAGAGTGAGGTGCCAAGTGTACTGAGGGTAAGATCTAACCTCGTGTCTGACTTTAAGAGGGGCTATGCTGTTCAGAGCATCCTCCTCTTCAGTGCTCTGCTGCTTTTTTGCTAGGTGCGTGCTCCACAAATATCCGTAGGAACATTTACAAAAGACTGGGAATAACAATACTTTCGCACGTAGTGTTTTTGCAACTTAAAAAAAAAACCTTGTGCTTGGGTTTTTCAAATGAGTAATTTACAGTCACCACATTTACAATATGCAACTGGTTGCAAATCAGGTGCTACCATATGAAGCATGTGTAAAACAACAGTAACGTACAATAAAAGTCTAACAAAAGCCACAACATTGAGCAATGTTGCAGGTGCACACTGTAATGAATCATGAAGAGCGTATACTATACAATCGGCTGACCGGCATAGTGGTAAATTCTGCTATAGAGAGCACATCAATCTGTGAGTTCAGGATGGAGCAGCAAATAGGAGCAGAGTGGCTGCCATATGTTTTTAGGACGGGAGGCAGGGGGGAGTAAAGAAGCATAGACATCGCTGGTGGTGTCACAATACATCAGGTCCCACAACCAGGCCTTCACCGGCGGCGGTGTAGTAGTGCCCCAATGCAAGGTGACCTGCCTCTTGGCCAGTAGCAAAGCGATTGCAGTAAAGCATTTGATTCCCGCCCCCAGCGGAAGAATATACCGCAGCAGGGCCAGCAATGGTGAGAGCACTAGCTCAGCTTCAAACATGAGTTCTAGATGTTTAAAATCCGCTTCCTAGAATGCCAAAACCCCAGAGCAGTTCCATGCCAGGTGTATAAAATAAGCGTGTGCTGCAGCTCATCTCTGACAGGCATCGGATTTACTGCAGTTAATCTGGGTCGTTTCTTTATAATGATTTAATGTTCGACCTATTTGGTGCTAGGGCTAATTTGGAATATATGTTATTGGCTATAATATATTGTTTGAATAGAATCTTGTATGATTATTTTGTAGCCCTGAGGAAGTCGTTTGGGCCATTTACCCTAAGACGAAACACGTGTTGGCTGCAAACATCTTTGTCTTCTTGCAAACATGATCTACTATGTCAAATCTATAAGGGGAGATCCTGACAACTGAAGCCAATAAAGAAGAACATTCTCTTATATATATGGAATGGACCTTGTCTTTGAAATATTGATATTTTCAATTTGAATATTGACCTGTTCTTGCTCGGGAATGTTTCATTGTATTCGATTGCAGTAAAGCATCTGATTCCCGCGCCCGGCGGAAGAATATACCGCAGCAGGGCCAGCAATGGTGAGAGCACTAGCTCAGCTTCAAACATGAGTTCTAGATGTTTAAAATCCGCTTCCTAGAATGCCAAAACCCCAGGGCAGTTCCATGCCAGGTGTATAAAATAAGCGTGTGCTGCAGCTCATCTCTGACAGGCATCGGACTTACTGCAGTCCATCCTGGCAAGTAATACAGGAGTGACATAAATCCTATGTATGTATTTAAAATGTAAAAGCTTGTGTTTATAGTTATTAGAAATATAACGTGTTTGCTCGCAACAATAGGTCCACATTTTATCAGTCAAAGAATGTGCCAGGTTGTCCTCCCATGCCGCACGTGCCCTTCCGCCCACTGCCGGCCTAAGTGCCAGTGCTGAATAATACAGTCGGGAAACAAGGTGTGTGCTGTCAGGTGATGTAATTATGACGGTAAGTAGAGAAAACTCTGGGGGTTCCACAGGCAAAGGGCGAATCGCAGCAGCCAACGACACTCATGTTCTGTGTATCAAGAAACGATCCAGGGTGGATGTGTCGTGGCCCTCCGTCATGTCCGTCCCTGAACATGTGGCCCATGGTCAGGAGCCAGCAGCTGGTAAGCACGCGCTTTACCAAAGTTTCAATGGTGGGGGGTAGCCATGGATTATTCAAGAGTGGCAAGTGGGGGGAGTACAAGCGGTCAACCTTCAAATACCGGCAAAGGCGTCTCCATGCCCAGCATGTAGTCTGCAAGGTGTGAATCTCGGAATTGCAATTGCGCATCTGGATGATACCAAAAGTAAGCGTAGTGTATTTATGCAACCAAATAATATAAATAAGAAATCGGGCACACCAAAGCTCCCACGTGCAAATGGCTGAGTGCGTGTCTGCCAACTCAATCGCGCCTGCCCGCCCAAACCAGTCTCGTTAGCATGCTCCGAAGACTGTCAAAGAAGGCTACCGCAAGCAAGATCGTGATATTTAAGAACAAATATAAAAACCTCGGAAGCACCACCATCTTAATGATCGCATTCCGACCAGCCACGGAATGAGGAAACATTAACCAATGGTCTATCTGTCCCGCTAGACGATCTATGCCAGGACCATAGTTGAGACGGATGACCTCAGAGGCCGTGCGGTGTAAGAGCACCCCAAGATATCCAGGGGGTCTACGCACCAGCGCAGGGGGAAGTCAAGCATTATTGGGAGAGTGGCATCTATCAAGGGAAAGACCTCTGACTTGGCCCAGTTGATCACCAGACCGGAGAATACACCAAACCGCACCACCTCTCGTATTAGAGGGAAACGGTTTGAAGCCGGTTCTCGGACGAATAGAAGAATATCATCTGCATATAAGGATGCTAGAGGAGGACCCCGGTGAAACCTAATCCCACGCTGAAGATGTCACTCCTGCAGGTGCCGCACCAGCGGGTCCATCGCTATGATAAACAACAGGGGCGACAGCGGACATCCCTGTCTGGTGCCGAGTGACAAGTACAATTTAGCCGAGAATACTCCATTTATTTTTATCTGTGTGACAGGATTAGCGTAAAGAAGATGAACCAAGGAGCTGGAATTTTGCGGGAAGCCGAGTTTACAAAGAGCTGCCTGAAGGAATTCCCACTCCAGGGAGTCAAATGCCTTCTCAGCATCTAACAATATCGCCGCGGTTGGGAGAGTAGGACTTATGTGATTAATGACCGCAAAAAACGTGCGTAGATTCACAGATGTGGAACGGTTTGGTACGGATCCCGACTGAAGGGGGAAGGTAATCTGGCCGATTATGAGTGATATACGCGTAGCCAGAACCTTTGCCAAAATCTTGTTACCCTGATTTAGAAGTGAAAGGGGATGGTATGAGGCACAGCTCTCGAGCGACTTGCCTGGCTTAAAAAGCAAAGTTACTATTGCCTCTCTCATGGTGGGGGGGCAGTTTGTCCGATTTCAGCGCCTCTGCATAGACCTCCTACAAATGTGGAACCAGCCACGTCTATGGGTTTTGTAAAACAATCCAGTGAGGCCGTCCGTGCCAGTGTCACCAGAACCATCCAGGCTATCTATCGCCTCTATAATTTCGTCAGCACCAAAAACTGTTGCTGTCCCTTCTCAACCTATACCATCGTTATTTTGTTCAAATAGTCAGATAGAGTGGTGCCCGTCGGGGGAGAACAGGTGGTGTATAATCGTGTATAATAGGCCCAAAAAGTTGAGAGGATGTCCATGCCCCGGGTAACACAGGCACCGTCCGCTGTCTGGAGGTGGGTGATATACGGGTCATGCTGCCCGTGAGTAAGAAACCGGGCCAGTGTGCGTCCCTGCCTCTCACCCTCCCCATATACACAAGCACGCGCATATTTCCTCAGATAAGCAGTCTCGGGAAATGCAAGTTCCTGAAAATCACTCAATAACTTTGCACGTTGATGCAAAGGGGGGTGGGGGGTGCCCCAGCCAATACTCCGGCATCCAAATCCCGCGACTCTCGCTCAGTGGCATCAAGATCAAGATCTCGGCGACTAGTTTGCAAGACACCACCTGCTTGGCTATACAGACGCCCCTGATATAGACTTTAAAAGCCTTCCATAGGGTGGCATACCATGGGACCGAGCCGGTATTAACATGGAAATACTCTACGATTGCATCCTTCACCTCACTTACAAAAACCGTGTCTAAAAGTGCCTCAGTGGGGAAGCTCTAGGATCTAGAGGGACGTGCAATGTACGGCAGACTTAATGCCAACAGTACTGGTGAGTGATCAGACAGCGTGCGGGGCAAATGATCAACTTCTTGTAGCGAGACTAACAAATCTGGGGTTATGTACCACCTGTCTATACGGGACCAAGTACCATGTGGCGCCGAGAAGAACGAGAACCCCCTGTCCGCTGAGTGCAAATGTCTCCACACATCCGCCATTACGTGTGCGCTCAATAGAGACCTGAGTTCCGCTGTGGAGGAGGGCTTTGTGATGGGGCTCGCCCCAAGGTATCCGCGTCCGGCTGTAACGTAAGATGAAAGTCCCCCCCAAGCATGACAGAGTCGAACGGTACATCATAGATGTGTTTAGAGATCCCGGCAGAGAAACCCTGGGTGTCCACATTAGGGGCATAGACGTTCATAAGTATTTGCTTTGTGCACAAGCTCCCTGCCACCAGCAAATATCGTCCCTCAGGATCCCCCACCTCCTTCTGCGCTGTAAAAGGGAGTGGTTTACGGATCAGTACACATACTCCGTGAGAGTAGGTGCTATAGCTAGCAAAGAATCTGTTGCTACCACAACTAGCAACAAAACGGTTATCCGATTTGGGGGGATAATGGGTCTCCTGCAGCAGGGTAATCTGAATTTTGTGTCTAGCTAAATAGGTCAATACTTGACGCCCCTTACGAGGATTCGAAATCCCTCTTACATTCCATGTCATGCATCGGAGCTCAAGCCCCCTTCCTCGCCCACCCGAACCCCTTACAGCGATCGGGTCGGTATGTGGCCCAGTGTGTTATGGTATATGCCGTGTAATATGCTGACGCACAAAGTTGTGCTCCGCAACATCCTAACTAGGTTAACCTTTAACAACTGAAATACCCCCTTCTCCACCCACATCGGATAGCCACCCGATCTGTATCCGGTGAATCCCAATACATGTTAACTAAAGCAAGAAACCAAAATGTAAGTTTAAAACAATTAGGAGATCTCCTAGAGGGGCAGCAACTCGCGGTGCAGGCCACTGAAAAGAAAAACAACAATTTGTACACCTGTGTGAAACTGCATTTGAAGAGGATTAGGAGGATGGGTATTTCACCATCCATCAGGGAAAAGAGAGGGTAGAGAAAAAAGAAAAGAGCACTTGTCGCCATGTCCTTAACAGTAGTCATGGATCAGCTTCTGGTACGACCATGTCGGGTACAGAAGTCCATTTGTCTGGCAAATAAATAGCCCGAAATAGCAGGTGTTCCCTTCCCAGGGGAGGAGCCTCTGTCCGACTTATGACGTTTCTACAAGTCAGCTGCCCCCACAGGTGTGTCAAAGACGGAGGCCTTTCCGTTGAGCTGGATGCGAATGCGCGCCGGCTACAGCATGGCATAGCAAACATTTGCCTCTTTCAAAACACGTTTGATATCTTGGAACTTGTGATGCGCCTCCAGCACAACTAGTGTCAAATCTGGGTAAAGGGAGCGCGACATTCCCTGAAATTGTAGACTTCCCATCTCCCTGGCCAGATTCAAGGCCACGTCCCAATCACGATAGTTGAGCACACGTGCTATGATAATGCGCAAGGGGGCCCCCAGGGATGGTCTGGGGGCCAAGGATCCGTGAGCGTGTTCCACAGAAAATGTAGGGGAGAAGCAGTCTCAGCCAAACAGTTCAATCAATAATCGCTCCACGTACCCCTCCCCAGGGCCTGTGTTGGTTGTCTCGGCAATTCCCGCTATCCGAAGATTGTTGCGGCTCAATCGTGCCTCTAAATTCTCCGCCTTCGCTACTGTCGTCTTTAGAAGGCGCTCCGTACGCTCCAGGCATTTGGCCTGCCATCTGAGCATCTTCAACATCGGAGATGCGCTGCACTGCAGTGTCCATCCAGGCTTCATGCTGCTCCAGTCGGCCATGCACAGTGTCCATACACGGGCCAAGATCATCAAAGCGCGTGTCTATAGATTTGAAACCTGCCCGTAATTCTGCCACTATCGCAGCGGCACCGTCTAGTACAGGAGGCTGGGAGGCCGGCAGGTCAGCACGGTCTGGCGGGTCTCCTTGTGCTTGTCCATCTCCAGACTCCCGCCTCGGGGTCCTGGCCATCTCGAAGGTGAGCTGGCGTTGTTTGGTATCCCCAAGACCCATGAAGGACAGGGTCCCGTCCAGCCACTCAAAGGCTCATATTTATTTATTTAGTGCATTTTTATAAAGCGCGGACATTACCCAAAGGTGTCAGACCGCTGTACAATAGAGCTAGTTACGTTACAAGAGAAAAGTGGTACAGAATATAACTTTACACAGACTAAAAATGAAGGGTACACAAACGCAAAGTCCAACACAGCACACAGGGGTGAGGAATGTACAGGAAAAAATACAAATTTACAACGTAGAGCAAACTTCCAAGAGGGGCCTGAGAATAAAGGGTGCACAAACACAAAATCCAACACAGCACGCAGGGGTGAGGGATGCACAGGAAAAAATACAAATTTACAATGAAGAGCGAACTTCCAAGAGGGGCCGGAGTATGAAAGTATTAGTTCTGAAAGTGTCTTTGGAAGAGAAGAGTTTTGAGTTCAGCTTTGAAAATCCGGGACGAGGAGGTGGCACGGAGCAATGGGGGAAGTGAGTTCCATATTCTCACTGCATTGCCTTAGAAGGATTGCGCCATTGATCTTTCCCTTTTGAAGCCGGGGGGCTCAAGCAAAAGCTTTTCCACATTCCGAGAGGGTAGAGAGCCTCCGGACAGTTTCAATTTATTTGCCAGGTAACGAGGGGAGGACGTGTGCAAGGCTTTGTGTGTGATGCAGGCAGTTTTGTAAATAGATCTTGCCTCAATCGGAAGCCATCGAAGAGAGGACAGGATAGGAGTGATGTGGTCGCTTCGTATAGACCCTGAAATGAAGCGAGCTGCTGAATGGAGGATGGATTTGAGAGGGGAGAGGTGGGATTTGGGTAGGCCCGTCAGAAGAGAATTGCAATAATCCAGTCTTGAGAGAACCAATGATTGTACCAAAGTCATTCTCCGGGAAGAACCGACGGATCCCTCATAGAAGGTGCAACTGGTACCGTGCGTTCTTGGCAATAGAGTTGATGTGGGAGATTAAGTTGAGTCTTTTGTCAAGAATGACACCTAGAGATTTAGCGCTGTCGACAATGATGGGTTTGTTGTTGAGCAGGTTCAGCTGATCCATCCACGATTGAACAGGAGGAGGTGAGAGAGAGGTCGAAAGGAGGAGGAATTCAGTTTTGGTGGGATTAAGAATGAGTTGGTGAGCTAACATCCAGTTGTGGATGGAGTTGAGAGTAGAGTCGAGTAAAGAGAGATCGTGTGCGGAAGACACCTTGAGGAAGATTTGAGTGTCATCCGCATAAAGATGGTAATGGATCCCAGATTTTCTTAGGAGGTTCCCTAATGGTTCCAGGTAGAGATTAAACAGAGTGGGTGCCAGGATAGAGCCTTGAGGGACACCTTGACCTACAGCCAATGGAGATGAAAGACTGTTCGCTATCTTAATCATTTGGGATCTGTCTGAGAGGAAAGAGGCAAACAATTTAAGCACTGGGCATCCAATCCCATTCTCTGTTGAAGAGTATTGAGGAGGGTGTTGTGATTAACAGTGTCAAAGACTGCAGAGAGGTCAAGAAGAATCAGAAGACAGGATTCCCCGGAGTCGAGTATATGCAACGCATCATCAATCACTTGCAGCAGGGCTGTTTCAGTGCTGTAATTTTGGATGAAGCCAGATTGGAAAACATCGAGGAGATTATTGTCCATAATATAATTATGGAAAGTTGTTTCGCAAAACATTTTTCAGTGATTTTCGAAAGAAAAGGGAGGTTGGTGATAGGGCGGAAGTTGTTGAGGTCGTTTGCATCAGCGGAGGTTTTTTTTAGAAGAGGGGTAACCTGTCCTGATTTAAGGGCAACAGGGAGGGACCCTTGACTGGGGAAGAGATTAATTAGCCCGGTCCAGTAAGAGAGAGTATGGGTGTAGAAATCGATGGCAATGATGCTAGGGATGGGCTCAGAGGAGTGGTTGGATGGTTTGGTTTCAAGGATGCATTTGAGGAGGTCATCTTCCGAGATGACGTCAAAGTATTGCCAGGTGACTAAGGATTTCCGCTCCTCAAAGGAGGTGGGGTGGGCGACTTGATCCACCAGTGCTTTGACCTTTTAATCAAAGAAAATGGCGAAGTCGGCTGCTTTCTTTGTGGAGTCCTCGGGCTTAGTAGTTAGGGGAGAACAGTTTGGGTTTTTGATGAGGTCAAAGAGTTTTTTGGGTCTGTTTTTGGCTGAGTCAAGGAGGGATCTGAAATGGGATGCTTTTTCATGGAAGATGTGGTTGTGGTATTTGGATCTTTCTGAACGTAGCAGAAAGAGATTGAAGGTAGAAGGAGATTTTCTCCAATGTTTCTCCAGGATTCTAAGGTTTTTCCTTTAATTGTAGAGAGCTTTATTGAACCAAGGTGCTGAGGGGGTGTGTCTTTTCCTTTTGCTTTGGAGTGGAGCGACATTGTCCATTTCAATTGCTAGGACTGAGAGGCACTGAGTGGTGAGAGCGTTGACATCCACGTTAGGGTCAAGTCTAGGAAGTGACCGCATAGCAGAGTCACAAAAAGTGTCAAAGTCAATGTTTTTAGTGTTGCGGAACCAGGTAGTAGCTCTTTTAGGTTGGCCGAGAGTTATAACGTGCGAAAGATGAAAACGGAAGGGAACGAGGTAGTGGTCAGACCAGTCTACATGGATGGGGGGAGCAGTAGTCAGCAGGTCTGCTTTGGATATAACAAGATCCAGAATTGAGCCCTTGGAATGAGTGGTTTCCGAGCAATTTTGGAAGAGATCGTTGGCTGAGAGAAAGGTGGCAAGCTTGTTGGCAGCCGAGTCTTCCAAAGAGCCCCAATGGAGATTAAAGTCACCCAGGAAGATCTGTTTGTCACTTTGAGAAAATTGGTCACTGATGAAGTCAGTGAGTTCCTCCACAAAGGAAGCGCAGTTACCGGGCGGGTGGTAGATGGCATGGAATCTAAACGGTGAGCCATGATGAATTTGAAGTTATAGGGATAGGCATTCGAATGTACGGAAAAGGGTGGTTGGGAAGGCTTTCATTTGAAGAGAATTCCTGAAGATGACAGCGACACCGCCCCCAATTTTGTCTGATCTGTCATTTCTGAGGATAGAGTAGTCAGTGGGTACCAGAAGATCAAACAGAGTATGAGAGGAGTCATTAAACCAGAAGAGCAATAGGTTTGCAGATGTGTAGATCATTGTCAGCTTCATTAATGGGTCAGGACATTAAAGCAGTAGCCCCTAGATATTTTGGGAGCCAAACACTGAAATCTCCAGCAAGGTACAAATACAACATTTGACCAGTGGATGCTAGAGTCTCTGTTAGATTGGAAATAAATGTACACAATAGAGGGGATCTGGTGCTGGGTATTCTGAGGAACTCATTGCTCTAGAAACTTGACTGTGCGTGGGCGTCCTGAGAGAGACCTGAAGGGCGATAAAAATTCCCAAGGGGCAGTGTAGAAACATTGGTCACAGTCAAGCTATGATGGTATTCATCGTTAGACAGAATGTTGCGCCCACTACTAGGCCTTTTAAGATTAATAACAATACAGTCTCCTGAGATGTTTCTCTTAGAGCGGCCTACCCAACCCACTTTTCTCATCATTAAAAACTCATTCGAGCCCCAAGTATTAAGATGTTTATATTTGAACAACCAGTGGCCCACCTTATTGCGAAGCTGGTCCCAGGACTCCTCTTGGCCAGCTCTAAGAGGTGGGACCCCTGCCAAGATTAAAACATATGGTCAGGCAACAGGGGAAGACTCAAAATGCAATGGCAGGGGGCCAAGGCAGGAGTGCCACCAGGAATACCATTGGAGCTACCAAATGTTGGAAATATTGGGCAAGTTAGAGGCACAGAACGAGAAGGTGTGGGACAGCATGCAGGGGTGGGCTGAAGGCCTTTACCATGAGTATTATTTTTACACAAACCCTTGGACACAGCATTAGGATTGGAGCCATTGGCATCTACCAGTTGGTCAGCAGGCAATGGTACTTTGCTTGTACCCAACCATGCTGAGTTAGCATTTTCACCACTGACAACATTAACGGCATTACTCAAGCATTCAGGTTGCACATTTCTGGAGGTGGCACCCCAAAGACTCTTGGTTCTGTCCAGATGATCTACCAGAGGTTTGAGTTTGCTCTTAATGATATTACCAATTTTCAAGTATAAAGTATCCCAATAAAGAGTCACAAGTCTGACTGTCGGAGTCTTGTGTGGTTGGTTATGTGACAGATTGATCGCTGTTGAATCCAAGACAGTAACTGGCAATTGTTACCCTGACCAGTTAAAGGTTGTTTCCGTTTTACTTCCCCATTCTTACATTGTTGGCTTTTCTGTTTGACGTCTGCAGTGGAGACAATTGGAGGCACTAGAAGATTGCTCATTACAGATGTGCTGGACACGTTTTAGAGGGCGGCTGAACCGTTACTGGGGCTGAGAGAGGGTACAGGGAGCCCCCTGGTTAAATGGCCCCTGGGGATAGACTAGCCATATGGAGATCAGCAATAGTGCCAGAAGTTTGAGTCAATAGTGCCCCGTTTTCAATGGCTAGCAACAAGCACTACACTGGGGCAGACAGATGCCTTATATCAGTGGTGCCTGTAGGTTGGAGCCTGTAGGTTGCAGGGGTAGAGGTGCCAACAAGGGGGCAGCAGCGACCCATGCAGGTAAAAGCTTTGGAGCAGTGGGGCCAGGTTGGCGGGAGATTCGACAGACAACCACGAGGCAAAATTAAATATAATAATTAATTTTCTCTTGTCGTCGTCTGTCAAAATCCCATCCCACCCCCACCTGGCCCCACCGCCCACCTCTCTTACCTGCACAGGAGGCTGCTGCTCAGAGGGCAAGGGAAGGGGGCCCCACGAGTAACACAAATTCTCCATCAAACAATGTTATTCCTGTGAGTGGTCGTGTAGGCAGGGCCCGGTGCACTGCTTTGCCCTGGGGCCCATAATGTTATTAAGATGGCCCTGGGCATGGCTGAGTATCCAGACCACTGTTCAGTGAAAATTCCAGTTGTAGGCGCTTGTTTGTAATATTAAAATTTAATAAAACACCTTACCAAATGCTGAATTTTCAATACTGCTCAAAAAATGTCTCTAGTTCTCTTTAGCGAAGACATAGGCAGCCCGAGGGATCAGGAGCGGTAACTCTGCCTCAGGACCAGCACCTGTGTAACCGCGCCTTGAAGGCCATTGGCGCTTGAGGTTGGCACCAAACGGCCTGCAATTGTGGAAAATTCGATGTAAGGGTGTGAGGAGATCACACACTAATTTGAAAGGTGCCCTTTGAACAAGCCAATCAGAACCAGGGAACCACACAACAAGATAGAGCATCTGGCCTCCATCAATATTGAGGCTGAACAGAAAGCAACATAAGACCAGCAGCCATGACAGGCGGGAGAGGAGCGATGTCTAAACTGAACATGACAAACCGATCGGAGGAAGATACCCCGCGGGTTACCTTAAGCTGGCTACAGGCACGTGTGTGCGCATCACCTTGGGGCTTGGTGAGCACCGTTACAGTTGGTAGAATATACTTATGGCAGATATAACTGTCGTCTTCTTTTTTTCTGCTATTCTATAGATCTCGGTTTTTGGGACTGTTTTTAATTCTACTTTGCTGGTATCGGACCGCTTTATGGAAGATATCTCAATATTTAAGATGGTATTCCATCTATTATCCCTGGAGGATCATTTTTAATTGTAGTGACGGCCCTATGTATAGCAGGGATCTGAATACAATACCTGCTTAAGGCACATATTTGTTCGAGTTCAGTATTTGGGAGGACCTTACTTGAATAGATTGACAGCCTATCGTGCAGTTGATATATTGCGTATCGTACTTGTTTAAGGTGCACGTTGTCTCGATCTCGAGGTGGCAGCTCTGGGCCGGAGACATGTGTCTGCACTGGATAAACAGATTGTTAACATTGTGATTGGGACTTTATGTAAATTTCCTGAAGAAGGTGATGGCTGTGTATTAGTGCCCACCGAAACGCGTCGATGCTCATTGAAGAGGAAACTGCGTAAAATCTGTGATGACAATTGTTTCTGATTAATGCACTTGGATAAATACCCATTGTGGTCACAATTGATCAAGTCTTGATTTAGTGGTTTCCTCTCTGCCAATAGAATCTATTCTTCCTCTTTGTGTTCCCAATTTGTTAGTATTTTGAATTGCATTGTGTACCAATGTGCTTGGTTTTAATGTCTTGTATGTTTCTTTGATGTTTTTAAACCTCTTTGCACAAGCTCCTGAGACTGTTAGACTTTTTATGAAAGTGTGTATGCTCTGTGATTTATGTGGTACCTGTGATTTGTGAATAAACTTGAAAAAAAAAATTATATTGTTTTTTGATCATATACTTTTCTGTCCATTCTCACTCTACTGGTGTGAGGCTGCTTGTGTATAAATGGTGTGTGAAGTGTGAATTTATCCAAGGGGGTTTTCTTTGTGACTAAACTGAACATGAACCAACGTGCCTTGTAGCCAGCAAGTGATCGTGAATGCAAGGTGCAACCGAAGAGACAAGTAGGGGAAAGCCAATAGTGGTTGGTTCACACCCAGCGTAGAAAAAAGGAAAGCAAAAGCAGCTAGTATTACAGGCCTGCAGCTGCCACCAAACCTCATATAGAAAGTGGTATCGATAGGGCTGTCGAACGGTTATCATAAGGTGGATGAGGCACTGCAACTGATGACTGGTTTAGAAAATGGATTTCCAATTTCTTATGAGGACAAATAGCGAGAACCATCAGAAATTTGAAGACAGTGTCGGAGAATCTAGAGGTGATAAAGGACAAAGCTTTAAAGGAATTATGCATGGGTATAAAAGAGGGCCCATTTCAGGAAGCCTGAGTACCTTACTTCAAAAGATCACTGCTCTGGGTGGTTCCCAAGAAGGACCCTGGGAGGTTCAGGCTAATGTTCCATGTGTCCAATCCAGAAGTTTAGTCAGAACTTCCTTTGACAATGCGGTTGACCTTGTACGGGTAGCAGACAAGGATGTGCTGATGGCAGGTAGAAACAGATTCAACTTGCTGCCTGTGGCCAGTGCACCTGAACAACTTCAGTGTATTCAATTTATTTGGACTCCCTTTTGATGGTCAGATCTATTATAACAAATGTCTATAAATGTAGAGCTAGATGTAATGCTCATACTTCAAAGTGTTTAGTACTATCTGGATGATTTTCTCTTGGTGATGTGCATGCAGCAGTCAATGCAGTTCACTGATGGAGGCCTTCCATGAATTGGCCAAGGTTGTGAGGGGGACCATTGTTGCAGTACAAGACTGTAGGCCCAACAATCATATTGACCTTCCTAGATATAGTACTAGACTCCGAGCAAGGGATATGCAGGAGAAATTGGAGGCTCTGCAGAACATGATAAACAGGATGACTAACCAGACCTTAAAGAGGTGCAGGAGATTCTGGGCAGACTCAGGTTTGCAGGGATAATCTTGACAAAAGGCAGAGCATTGTGACGCACTAGCCAAACTCACAGCTGGGGTCACCAAGAAACCCTTTTCCTTCAGACCACCTTGCCCTTTCAGACAAACAACATGGAGTCAACATAACTTTCAGATGTGGAACAAGTCCCTGGCAGAATTCAATTGCATGTTGACAGGCCCGGACTGGCCGTAGCGGGCACCGGGCAATTCCCCGGTGCGCTGCACGGGTGGGGCCGGTTTTGGGCCCCTGGGGGGCGTTTTTGTTACAGGGCCGTTTTTGCAGCATAGCTGCAAATTCGGCCCTGTAACAAAATCGACCGAAAACTGGCCCTGGCAAAGAGCTCGGCGGCACCCCCAAGACCCGGGGGCCGGCCGAGCACTTTGCCAGGGCTGGTTTTGGTTCCCAGTCCAGCCCTGCATGTTGATCTAAAGAGAGCCATGGGTGTCGTCCAAGGAAGATGCAGCTGTTCACTAATGCAGCAGGCAGCAAAGGATTTGGAGCTATATTAGGCACAGCGCTGTGTGGAATGAGACATCCTGATAGCTGGAAAGTGCAGGACTCACAAAGAGCTTCTCAATGTTGGAACTTTTTCCCATAGTAGTGGCATTGCATTTGTGGTAGGAGAAGCTAAGCAATAGGAACTCGCACTGTGGCTTAGGCAACCATGCCATGGTTCAGCTCATAAATAATGGCAACGCGGGCTGCCCTCGGGTGCTTTCATTACTCGGCTAGCTAGTGAAATGACAGCTCAGGGTATATGTGGATTTCAAGGCAAAACATGTGTCAGGGTGTATTAGATGATGATGATCTCTCTCACTTTCAGATGGAAAAATGTACGGAACTGATCCCATATGCCGACAGCCAGGTGACGCTGTTTGTGCTGGAGTTGTGGTGAAAGAGTAAATCAGATCTGAGCACGCTGACTGCGCTGTCTCCAAAGGTAGCTTGGCGACGTTTCGGCATGAAGAAGGTCTGAGTCAATGAGGGCATGGCGAGTAGGCACATCTAGATGCAGAGAACTTTATCCACTGGACGGGAGGAGCAAAACTTGGGATTAGTTACATCTTGCAACTGTGGCATATTGCACAATATTAGAGACAGGCAGGCATCCAATGCACAGTCACTACTGTATGGTCGCCATGAGAGAATGGGGGTTCCTACGGACCTTCCAAAAGGGTGCCAGGCTGCCCCTTGACTTTGAGAAACTTATCAGGATACTCGCAGAACAAGGAACCTTCCGCTTGTGGCAGCTATGTTCATGGCAGCTTTCGATTTGGCATTTTTTAGGCCATGAGGATAAACAAGCTGGTAGGGCCATCTCGAACAGCAGCAGTGGGGTGCATGCTTGGAGCTACAAAATGTACACATAAATGACAAGCCAGTGGCAGCTAAGCTTAGGAGTTCTAAGAGAGATCAGCATGGTAGAGGCAAATTCTTTAACTTGAAATGATAGCTTCCTAAGCAAATTTCAGTTTACCATGGTAATGCATAAATACGGGGCAGGTTTACCAACCGCAGACTTTGGGACACATTCATTGAGGATTGGGGCATCAATGACAGCAGTGCAGCATGGCTTCCACAGCAATGATATAGAGAGAGTGGGAAGATGGGACTCAAATGCAAACCAAAGTTGTGTTAGGTCTACACTAGGCCAGCAACCCTCATTTTTAACAGGCGAATCAGTTGAGGGAAGATGCTGTGTTTAATAGGACATTCTTACATATTACAAGCCCAGACGTGGGTGGACTAAAGGCAGAAGTCAAACACCTGCATATTATGGCTTATTAGACCCGGGATGAAATGGGAGCAGCTGGTGCAGGCTGTCACCTCCATATTAAAGAGCCATCATAGGCCAGACATTCTGGTGATACACCTGGAGGAGAGCAAACTGACATCTATAGGCAGGGGAAGAGCAGCTAATGGCAATGAAGAAGGATCCAAAGACATAAAATAGGATGCTGAGGCCTACTAGCAATATTCGGTCAGAGCTAATACCTAGATTTCAATGGGAGGGAGCCAAGGACCATGGTGTGAAAGAGAGGTCTTGGAGAAAACTTAACATTGCAACGAAGACGTTCTGCAAGAGTATGGGCTGGGAGTTCATTAGCCATGGCCTAATCAACATGCAAGTGTTTGACTATTACTTGGAAAACAGGAGTTTCCTGTGAGCGGTAGCCCCAGGGCACCTTAGCAGAGGGTCAGACTGACAGGAGCAAAACACCTTGAGAGTAAAAGAGAGGGTACTCTCTGACCCAGTGGGCCTTGGGATGCAGACAGCTGGGTCCATCGGTGGGGGTTGTGGGGTGGGGCGGACAAACAGAGGGAGGAATGCACGGGACAGGCACAACATATAAAGCCTGGTCCACAGGAAAACAGGCTCCTATGAGGTCAATTGGTAGCAAGCAAGGTTAAGCCTCAAACCTGCGGAAAAGTGTTCCCCAGTCGGAAATCAATAGACTGATGCTGATTAAGTGTGAAAGCTTGGCAAGTAGACCGCCTATGGGTGGGCATGTTTGTTCATTTTTTCATTAAATGCAGCAGTATTTCTCCAACAAATGACTGCGCGTTCTGTCGGAGCAGGGACGATTGGATGGGGACGGAAGAGGGCAGAGTGGCATGAATGATTCATTACCCCATTTTAAAATGTGCTTTATCTGCCCTGTGAGCAGATTCTTTCTAAAACAATCTAAATAAGCTGGGTTTTTTAAAAAAGTGCAAACTACTGGAAGAAATTCTGAAAAATGCCTAAACTAAACTGTTCTTATCATTAGATTTGACTGTGTTCTGTTCCGTTATATATGCTATGGGTACACCACTTAAAATAACATCACCAAGGAATTGCTGTCCCGTTGCCCTTATATTCTACACCTTCTACTCCTCACCATCTGCCATAGGGTTAGGTGACACAATATAGTGAAAAACAATATAATTGACAAAAATATAGTTCACAGATCTCATTTACAACAATATTGTGTCCCTTAACTTGAATGAAAATGATATCAATATCGAAACTAAAATATTGTGGACAGTATTACTGTTCAAAAACATGCAAAAATATATTTAAAAAAAATATATACAGTTTAAAGTATAAAATCTGAAATATTATAGTATATAAAATTGATATAATGTAAAGTAAATAAATTCCACTAATTATTTAATACTACACATACACAAATAAAAAACATAACAATGGAAAACAATTCAATAACAAACTATATTAGTTCATTTCACCAATTTATTAAATAGTAAAATATTAACACCCTCAAAAACACATTTACTAAAAAGAATTTAAACTTTAAAAAATTCAAACATAAAAACATACAATAATAAATATAAAAAAATAAACAAATAATAGAAATTCGATTTCGCCAATATTAGGAAAAGTGTTGGACTCCAGAAACCTTACATATACTATTCTCACTCCAGTTTCAGCAACAGTAGGGAAACTGTTGGACCTGGAAGAAATACATGTAATGTTCCTACTCCAATCTAAACAACAGTAGGGACAGTGTTGGGCCTTGGAGGAGTTAGAGTTACTATTTCCTCTCCAGTCTAAATAATAGTAAGGGCAGTGTTGGACCTCAGAGGAGTTAGATTTACTATTCCTACTCAAGTCTAATCAACAGTAAGGAAAGTCTTCAACTTCAAACAGGTTACATTTACTATTCCCACTCCTGTCTAAGCCACAGTAGGCAAAGTGTTGGATTTGGAAGAGTTGAGATTTACTATTTCCGCTCGAGTATCAGCAATAGTTTGGAAAGGGTTGGACTTTGACGGGATTACATTTACTATTCCAACTCCAGTCTAAGCAACAGTTGGGAAAGTGTTGGACTTCGAAGGGGTTAAAATTACTATCACCACTCCATTTTAAGCAGCAGTAGGGAAAGTGAATTCAAAATGATTGCATATATGAATACAGGTGCTAATAATTTGGTAAAAATGTTTGAACACTTAATATAAAACATCACTAAAGTACAGTATACAAAATATATAGGTTTTAACAAATAAAAAAGTTTTAATATATAAATTAAAGCAGAATGAAAAAAATGACATAATAATATCAACTTCCCTAGCTGTCAAAAAAATAAAACATTATGAAAGCATTGCTTATTGATTTAATTTCAATTACTACATGTAAATTAAATACATTATTTTTTTTTAACTTACATTAAACAATATACATAATTACCAATTAATACATTACATAGACATATAAAATAATGTAAAATATAGTATATATTTAGGTTCTTCTCAACCTGCTCACCTAAAAATATATAAAACGGATTGCCGAGACCTATTGGCTTTGCCAATGCTTGTTTTATATCAGACTTCTCCCATGAGTGGTTTGTGAGACACTGGTAGCTCCCCTATGTGTTAACCAGCCTTCTAAATAAGAACCTTTTTCTTGGTTGAATTAATGTATGAATGATAAAATTGTGTATTCAAGACGTGTGTATTTTCAGAACTGATGAGGTGGCATTTGGAGAAAAGTGGTTGAATCTCTCAAATATATACAAAGCTGGTTTGCAAGTGATTAGTTGTATTGGGGAAAGTTATTACCATTATCATTACTTTTGTGCCAAGGGCATTGCAGTTGTGGCTGTTTTGTACTACCCATGACGAGGCACTCCAAATCGACAGTCTTTTTAAGTTACTGTTGTAACCCTTTCTGATGCGCTGAGGTGATCACTGCTAGTCAATTTACATAAACTGGCCAGTAACATAAAATTGTTCTATTTGGTCACTATTACAACAATAAAAATATTAGTAGTCGCAGTGAGTTTCAATGAACACGAGTAGCTCTTATTACACAAAAGGTTGGAAACCCCTGTTTTATATATATATTTCCAGGAACGGTTTTGAAAATGAGAGTGATGTTACCTATCTTCTAGCCCACACAAAGAAAGAGGACTGAAAAATAAAAGCATGAACACTCTCTTACCCGGCCTTAATCTGTGAATGCCGCTCCACAAGTAATGACACTGGAAACAACAAACAAGCCAGAACTGCTCCTGCTCGTAGGTGAGGACACTTACTTACCGCATGCTAGCAATCCTTGTTCAGCATCCGGGGGCATCCAATAGAGCCGGTCAGGAAAACGCACTGTGCATGAACCCTAGGGTCTGACATAAGCCATGCTTAGATTGATCTGGTGCAAAGACCACTCAGCTTTGGGCGACAGCATGATCTAGACCCCTTAGCAACTGTCTAAATCAAAATCGGTATGGCAACTATTATTTGCTGAAGTTGTTGTGAGCAAACCACAGAAGACAGCTCTGGATCAAGCACTACACAAGGTAACAGAGATGATGGTTGAAACTGTAATGAAAGAGTTCTCAGTGATCAAGCCGTCCATTGGAACAGCGGAAGAGACCACAATAAAACCAGTATCTGAAATCAATTCAATGAGATCTGACATTGCTTCCTTCAGTATGAGGCTAAGGGCTGTGGATGGCAGGTTGGCTATGGCTGGACAGAAACTGGCACAGTTTACTGATTGGGAACAAGATTCATGGAACCTACCCAGGAAGATGACGGAGCTGGAGGACAAACAACGAGGAGACCGATTTTCAGGCATAAGTGAGACACTGGATGCAGAAGATATGATAGTGTTTCTCACTACCTCCATCCCAAAACTCATGAAACTATTGTTCCACCCACCACTTAGGTTTTGAAGAACACACAGTGTTAGGAGCACGAGATAACAACAGATGGCAGATTCCTAGACATATAATAGCCTGCTTTTTGAGATATCAACAAAGGCGCCTAGTAATTATGGTCGGCAATATACATCACACCACAGGTTAATTTAGGTTTGATTGTGACTTCACTCTGACAAGGACTGTGGTTCCTGCTTGAGAAGTATTTCACCACCTCGCAGTCAGAAACCAAATATCTTTCACATACATACACCTTCACATGCCCACATTCACGATCCATACCACAGACACAAATAGATCCTGACACTCAAATAGACTGATGTAGAGTTAGTGACAGGCATAAAATAAGTTCGTATTTGATTATTGTCTTATGCATAATAGGGTATGCATCCTATCTATAACGCCGTTAAACAAACTAGTATACCTATGCCAAATAAAACATGGATAAAAAGTCTACATTTTAGAGACCCAGACAAATATGAAAAAACAGAGACACCTTTTCCCCTGAGCCCCAGCTAGTCAGTCAGGAGGAGAGATGTGCGAAAATCATCCTTATGTTCCCTCAAAGCGGGCAAAATCTAAATATTTTCAGATTCATTGCTTTCGATTACAGATCTTTGGTAGCTTCCTAAAATAAATAAACTCAAAGCTATAAAGTATGCAGAGCAAATGAATATATGAAGAAGACGGCTTACATGCAGATATGATGTCTAGCCTTGGTTCTCTCGTCAACTGTCCCACAAACATACTCCTGTAAGAGGGAGGCCTGGCAGGAAGTCATGCTTTGGATATTCCACACATAAACACGGAAGTCACGTTACATGTTTGGCATAGTGTCCCGATCAGTTAATTAGGAGAAATGAGACCTGCTGGCCACTAAGCCTCAGATCCAATACCACTACACATGGAAACGTTGGGGGCATTTTTATGTCTGCATAGCAGGAACATCTCCCTTACAGTGTTTGTATGTACCTTGGGTTTGTTCCAAGCACTCCTCTCTTGTTGTGGCTGCCAACTGCTTAGCCGCTGCTTTTGTCGTTGCTTTCAGAAACATTAGGTACTCTTCAGCAAAGAAGCCTTTTACTATCATTGCATTTCAAAGACCGCATTGAAGCTCATCTCGCAGCGCTGTGGTGGCATGGGCTTCTTAACTGGGAGCAGTTTGCATTTTACTTTAACCCACAACATAACATGTAATGGCTTCACCTGGCTGTGTTAGAAACGGGGCTTCCTCTGAGATTTCCGCTGGCGAGGTTGCATAGTTATTATTCAATTCCTCGATGAGTGGTTCCAAAGATTAAGAGCTGCCATCCGTGGAGCTAAAAACTCTCTTAAAATATTTTATGTTTCCCCACAAATTACCGCAAGTAAAGTCACATACCGTCCCCCAAGATCACTTCATTGCTTCCTTCCAAAGAAGGCTCGCCAGCATTTTCCTTCTGAGCAATAAGAAATTAATTTCCCTACACAGGCATCAGTCAACACGTCTACAGGGCTCTCACTCCAAAATGATGGGACCAGCAGTTATGAGTGTAGCTCCGTCTGCTTGGACAGAGTGACAGGGCACACAGTACCGCTGATGTTCACACACTACCTATGCGGCAACTCTCGCTTTATAACCAGGTCAACAGGAAAAATAAAATTATTAATAAAAAATAGGCACCAGGGAGTCGCCCGATGTGTTCTGTGATACAACAGATTTATAATGTTGGCAATAGACGCATCCAGCATGAAAGTGAGGGGAAAAGAAAGTGAAAAAAACTTCAAATGAGAAATAACAGCGAGAAACGTCTAATTGGAAAATCCATACTTCAAATGGGAAATGGAGAGATGTGAAGAAATCAATTACTGAGAATTCTTGTGCACATTTAAGCATCCCAATATGTTCTCCTCCAATAAACTGTAAAACCTCAATTCGAATCCTAAATGTAACTACATTGCTTTCCACTAACTCGTAAATGTAACCTCAAAGTGAGTGCATCTGATCCTAACCATAAACCTACTAATCCTAACCTCTAGCCCTACACAATCCTGGACTTCAAACTACCCCTTAATCTCGTTTAACGATTCATCCTTACCCTGTTGCAAACCCTACGTCTATCTCTAAGCTTATCCTTTAGCCTAATGTAAACCTCAGCTCCATTACTTTGACTTCATTCCTATACCTAACGCACAAGTTACTACTTGTGTAACAATATATCTGTAAGAGACATTAGTTAGTGATAGATTCCTTACCTTAGAATATCCCCAGGCGTCAGACTGGATCCGGAAAGTTTTGCTAGCAGTACCCCTGCGCGTCAGTAGGTGGCGTCGTGCGGCTCCGCGTCCGTCGCTGGCGTCGTAATCGCCGAGATGATGTCACGGAGACTACTTAGGTGCCACCCATGCGCTCTGACATCAGTTCTGTACACGACTTTCCGCGCCAGGAACGCAGAGCCATGCAAGAAACTGACCACTGAGGCCAAGAAACTAGGGCCCTGAAAGGGATGACCTTAACCCTCGAAATAGGTTCGCAGAACTGGGAGGATGGGTGGGGCGGTAAGGAATCTATCACTAACTAATGTCTCTTACAGATATATCGTTACACAAGTAATAACTTGTGCATCTTAAAGAGACACGTTAGTGATAGATTCCTTACCTTAGAATAGATACCCCAGCAATACCAACCCCGGTGGTGGGTCTGCGAATAGATTACACCTGAAAGTCACGGAGAACAGAACGGCCAAAGAAGCCGTCTCTCCAGACCTGACTGTCAAGGTAGTAATGCTTGGTAAACGTGTGCAGCGAGGCCTACGTAGCTGCCTGACAAATGCCCTGCAAGGGGACGCCGCGTCCCAAGGCAGTAGTGGCTGCCGTCGCCCTAGTAGAATGGGCACGCAGCCACACAGGAGGCTCCTTCTTAGCCAACGAGTAACAGGCCTTGATGCAAAGAACGACCCACCGAGAGATGGTCCGCTTGTGCACAGCCCAACCTCTTTTGGCGCCCACGTAGCCAACTAAGAGCTGGTCATCCACCCGGAACTGTCATGATCGCTGCAGGTAGAACGAGAGCGCCCATTTTGGGTCCAGACGGTGGAGCCTCTCTCCCTCTTTCGAAGGATGCGGAGGCGGAAAGAATGTGGGCAAAGTGATGGTCTGCCCGATGTGGAAGGGCGTGACAACCTTTGGCAAAAAAGAGGGACGGGTCCGTAAAACCACCTTGTCTGGATGAACAGAAAGGTAAGGATGTTTGGAAGAAAGAGCTTGGAGCTCACTCACTCTTCTGGCGTGGGTGATAGCTACCAGGAAAGCCATCTTGAGAGTGAGAAGACGCAAAGGACAGGTATGAAGGGGCTCGAAGGGAGCGCACATCAGATATGTCAAGACAAGGTTGAAGTCTCATTGAGGCATTATGAACGGCACGGGAGGAAACGTGTGCGTAATGCCTTTTAGGAAATGGTTAACAATCGGGGACTTAAAAAAAGAAGGCTGATCTGGAAGTCATAAAAAGGCGGAGATGGCCGAAAGATAACCTTTGATAGTGCCCAGAGCAGAGCCCTGCCGGGCCAAAGAAAGAGGAATAGGAGGACTTTGGAAAGAGGGACAGAAAGGGGATCCACAGCCCTAGCTGTGCACCATGCCACAAACTTGTCCCACCTGCAGGCGTATACCATGTTAGTGGAGGGACGCCTGGCTGCCAGAATGACATCACAGACTTCAGGAGGAAGATCAAAAGCTGTCAACTGTCGCCGCTCAATCTCCACGCATGGAGGTGGAGGCTGGACAGGTTCGGGTGGAGGACCGTCCCCTGCTGTTGCGACAGAAAATCCTCCTGAAGAGGCAGTCGGATCGGGGGATCGATCGCCATGCTGAGTAGCTTGGGATACCAGTATCTTCGTGCCCAATCCGGAGCCACAAGGAAGACTTGGGCCCGATCGCGTCGAAACTTCTTCACCACTCTGGGCAGAAGTGGTTTAGGCGGAAAGGCGTACAACAGACCGCAACTCCACTCGCGACGAAAAGCGTCGCCGAGCGAGTGCGGCCTTGGAAATTCCAACGTGCAGAACTGATGACATTGCGCGTTCTCTTCGATGGCGAATAGATCTAACCAAGGCTCTCCCCACTGCTGAAAGAGACCTTGCACCACATCTGAGTTCAGACCATTCGTGATCCATCAAGCACCGGCGGCTGAGTTCGTCCGCCCTGGCGTTCAAAGAACCTGCCAGGTGTTGAACCACAAAGGTGATGCCGTGATGTTTCGGCCATGTCCAGAGGCGCAGAGCCTCCTAACATAGGGTCCAGTACCCCACCCCGCCCTGTTTGTTGCAATACCACATGGCGGTGGTGTTGTCCGTGAACACCTGCACCACACTTCCCCGGACAGAGGGAAGGAATGCCTTCAGTGCAAGTCGGATCGCCCGAAGCTCCAAAAGGTTGATATGGAGTCGGGACTCTGCCAAAGACCAGAGGCCTCTGATCTCCGCCCCTCCCATGTGGCCACCCCATCCCAGGAGGGACGCATCCGTCACCACTGTGTGCTCCGGTTGGGGAAGGGAGAGGGATCTGCCATTGACCCAATCGCGATTCGTGAGCCACCACTGCAATTGTCGTGCAGTGCCCTCTGAGATCTGGACAGGTTGCTCTGATGCTGCGTCCACTGGAACTTCAGGTCCCACTGCAGAGCCCGCATATGCCATCTGGCATGTGGCACCAGCAGGATACAGGAGGCCATCAGGCCCAGGAGCCGGAGGGTCATCCTGACTGAAACCCGGGATAGAGGCTGAAAAATCGTAATCATAGACTGAATATCCTGGACTCGCTGCTCGGGAGGAGAAACCCGAAACAGCGTTGAATCCAGAACCGCTCTGATGAAGGGGACCTTCTGAGAGGGACTCAGGTGCGACTTCGGCACGTTGATGGAGAACCCCAGCAAATGCGGGAGGTCGGCCGTAGTCTGAAGGTGTTTGACGACTGCCTGGGGCGAGCCCGCCTTCAGCAACCAGTCGTCGAGGTAAGGGAAGACTGACACCCCTGACCTGCGCAGGTGAGCTGCAACCACCGCCATCACCTTCGTGAACACCCGAGGGGTGCTGGTAAGGCCAAAGGGGAGCACGTCAAACTGAAAAATGCTACTGGCCTACCGTGAACCCCAGGTAACGCTGATGGGCCGATAGGACGGGGATGTAAAAATATGCGTCCCGCAAGTCCAACGCTACCATCCAGTCTCCAGGGTCGAGGGCAGCCAAGACCTGAGCCAGAGTCAGCATTTGGAACTTCTCCTTCCGGTGGAAGCGGTTGACGTTCCGGAGATCCAAGATGGGATGCAGACCCCTTTGTCCTTCTTGGGGACCAGAAAGTAGTGGGATTAACAACCACTCCCTACTTCCGGCCCAGGAACGCACTCGATGGCCTCCTTGGCCAAGAGGGCCGTAACTTCCTGCTGGAGAGTTGCCAATTGTTCCCCCGACATGCGGTGGTACCGAGGTGGCATGGCTGGAGGGGTGGACTGAAAGGGAAGGGAGTAACACCTGCGGATGATCTGCAACACCCACTTGTCCGATGTGATAGCGTGCCAGTGGGGGAGGTGATGGCAGATCCTGCCACCCACTGGTGTGGGGTGCTCCACAAAGCTCGGATTAGGAAGGTTTGGAGGTAGAAGCAGCGGGGGTGGAGGTGGACTGAACCCCACGCTGATTCCCAGACCCGCCCCTGCGGAAGCCGTGTACGCGGCCGCACTGAGGATGGTTCTGCACAGGCTTGCTGAAGGAACGTGCCTGGGCGCCTCTGCCGTGGCCACGAAAGGAACGAAAACCAGGAGTGGCTGTTTTCTTCGTGGAGAGACCTAAGGACTTTGCCGTGGCCCACGAGCACTTAAAACGCTCTAGTGCTCTGTCGGCCTTATCGCCAAACAGGCGAGTGCCATCAAAGAGCATGTCCATGAGTGAGCTTTGGGCATCTGGCGAGAACCCGGTAGATCTCAACCAGGCGTGGCGACGAAGAGCCACAGTCGTAGAAATCGCTCTACCTAGTGAGTCCGTGGTGTCCAAACCACACCGAATGGCGAACTTAGCCACATCCTTACCCTCAGCAACAGCTTGGGACAGCACAGCATGGGTCTCTTCAGGACACTGAGGCAACACCTGTGCAACTGTATCCCACACGCGTGGGAATAGCGGCCCAAGAGGTATGCGGTGTTCACCGACCGCAGCCCCAAGCTGGCCGAAGAGAACAACCACTTACCGAACTGCTCCAGCTTCTTAGAGTCCTTATCCGGCGGAGCCGTGGGAAAGGCACTCTGTGACGTCGAGGCTTGGATGACCAGGCTCTCAGGGGTAGGATGAGTGGTCAGAAAAGCGGGGTCACCAGGCCCCAGGCGATGACGCCCGGTGAAATTCTTATCCACAGGGGCCCCTGTGGCTGGCCGCGACCAAGTGCCCAGCAAGACGTCAGTGAGGGCGTCATTAAATGGTAGGAGTGGCTTCGATGAAGTGGACGCCGTCTGGAGCACTTCAGTGAGGAGATTAATTTTGAGGGCCACCGTAGGGAGATCAAGGTTGAGGACCTCAGCTGCCCGACGGAGCACCATCATGTAGGAGGCACCCTAAACCATGGTAGGAGGGGAAGAGGCAAACGCCGAGGTCGGCATCCTCCAAGTCGTCCACCCAGTCCTGCTCAGAGTCACACTGACGGGCAAGAGGGTCCTCGGACGCCTCCCAGTCGTCCTCCACCTCCGCCGCATGTGGTACAGACCGCGGCGCCAGAGCAGGAGCCGGAGAAGGAACGAACAGTGTCGGGAACGGGGCCGAGAACGGCACCGGGAACAGCGCCTGCCAGGGCCGAGCCAGAGCCGTGTCCCAATGCGGATCCCAGGTAGGAACAAAATGGTCCTGAAACCTGGGCAAGGGCGGGAAAAATGGCACCCACTGCGCCGGCAGTGATGGACCTTGTGGTGCCGTGGCCGGAGCTAACGGCGCAGGATCCTGTGGCGCTGAAGCTGGATCCTCCGGCGGTGCCGGTGGCTCAACAGGATCCTGACACAGGACCGCAGGGCCTGAGGGCGCGCCGGCGAGAGCCCGAGGCCTAAAAAGGCTGTCCATGGTAGCAAGAAATGTTTGCACCTGTGCAGGAGTCGCTGACGGACCCGGGTAAGGTGGGTAGGCCGTGGGACTCTCGAGCTCCAAAGGAGCCGCAGGGGCAAAGCCCCCGTTCCCCCCGTCTGCATCGGAGGACCGACGGGGGGATGTCAGAGAGCGAACACGCTTCTTTGACTTCTTTTTGTGTCGTCTCTTACCCGAATCCGAGGGTGAAGACTTGGAGCCCGAGGAGCGACGACTGTGGCCCCACGAGCGTTCCCTGGAACGGCTCCTGGACCGGGAACGGCGCTGGGACGAGTGCCGGACCTCCAGCAGCTTCCGGTGCCGCTCCCTCAAGGCCTTCAGGGCCATGGGCTGACAGTCCAGACAGGACCGGGAGTCGTGGTCGGTCTCCAGGCAGTACAGGCAGACATCGTGGGGGTCCGCCACCGACATATTGTGACGGCAGGCCACACAAGACTTAAATCCAGGCATCCCTACGTGCACCAAGGAAACCAAAATTATACACGAGACAAAAGTCTCAAAAAGGGTAGTCAAAAAGTGACTAAGGTACGTGCTCTAACCGGAGCTGCGCTTTCTGGCACGGCAAAAGAAAGAACTGACTTCAGCGCGCATGGGTGGCGCCTAAGTAGTCTCCGTGACGTCATCTCGGCACTTACAACGCCAGCGACAAATGCGGAGCCGCATGACGCCACCTACTGACGCGCAGGGGTACTGCTAGCAAAACTTTCTAGATCCAGCCTGAGGCCTGGGGATATTCTAAGGTAAGGAATCAATTACTAACGTGTCTCTTTCAGATCCTTGCCCTAAATGTATCCTTAACTCTAACTCTTCCCATTATCGCAGTCCAGTGAGACGTCTAAAACTGCCCGCTTCTTCACCCCTAGGGGTTCTTACTCCTTCAAGGCTCTGTCACCTAAGTGGGGTCCTATTTGACAGCGACTGCCCAATGGTTATCGAATGATGTAGAATAATCGACTGGTGCCTAATCGCTAGTCCCAGCAATTGGACTTTAATGCTATTTATCGCTCCCTCTCATATGTACCCACTCCTGAGAAGTTCTAACACTATCTTTGGGGATCTAAAAAGCACATTTAAATTTAATCTAGCCCAGATTAATAAACCTTTGCACGGGCGATGTTGTGAATGCATATAAAATATTACATGACTCAACCAATGCACAAATTCTAATTTTCTTCATTCCTGCAGCGACTTTTATATGGAGGCATTCGAATCCTGATCCCTCATATGGTTCTTTAATAGGCATGCAGAGCAGTGCAATTAGTCCCTTCATTACCTACTATTCACACCACGGATTAGGGAAAGATCATCGGACACAGCAAGACTGTGTCTGTGCTTCTCTGCAGCGCTCCCTCTGTGTACTTTATCTTGATCATGCGTAACGCTGTACATCATTAACCGATTCTGGGCAAACTCACTACACTGGAGTCAGGGATAAAGGTAAACAGGTCTTTGGGGTCAAAGATGTATCAAATACTGGGGCGTATGGGCTGAAGTGACATTCCTAGAGAGGAGCATTCTCTATCTACTGCTTTTGCAGACATATCTTGGGTATAAGGAGACACTAGGATCAAGTATGTGTTCTCATGGAGATCTCACAAGTTTGAACTCCTTCTAATCTGATATTTGGACACTGAGGCCCAGATTTTCAAAAATTTCGCAGAACGCAGTGCAGTAGCCAAAAATGCTGTGTTGCGTGACTGGGAGGGAGCAGGAGAGCACTATATCTACAGAGATATGGCTCTTGCCTCACCTCTCCCTAGAGCAGGCACAGATTTCAGCTGCCATGCACCAGGTATACACCTTTGCTGTGTGCCTGAGTCTACCATAGGTTTTGTACTGGAAGGGTACCACATACTATGCTTAGACACACTTTACAAAGTTTCCTACTTTGTATGTGTGCTACACAGAGCAACACACATGCAAACTCAGAAAAGAAAGGAGAATTAAAAACATTTCCCCTCTTAATGCCTCCTTTCAAATGTCGTTAACTTTGTGCACTAAACCCTCTCTACTATTGATTGTATATAGGGTTTTGCATCAATAGGCAAGAGTGATAGCATGGGCACGCCCAGGTACCACCCATGTAACGCCCCCATGGCGCTAAGTAATGCAAAGCAATGCTTCACACTGCTTTGGGTTACCTTCAGGGTACTTTCCAGTGCAAAACAAGTTTTGCGCTGGAAAGTAAATTAGGAAAAATTAGGAAAAAACATTTTATGCTGGTTAGCATCACTTTTGTGATGTTAACCCAGTGGAAAATGTTTCTAAATCCACCCCTGAATGTCACTCATAACTCTTACTGATGGGAAGATGATGGACTAATTTCTAAAAATTCCTAGCTTGCTGACGCCAAAGAATATGAACAACAATCATTGGTATAGTCAGTGGGTCTAGCTTTAGCCACCAGCATTTTGGCTTTGTCAATGCTTTTTTTGATACAGGCTTTTGTAAAACATTTTTGTTGGAGGTGTTGCCGGCCCCCATAAATCTAAAAAAAAGAAACCTGGGCGAGAACCAACAATATATTTTTGTCTCAAAAGACATACATTGCCAAAGTAGTTCCTGGCACTTAGGGGAACTACTTTATATGTGAATGTGGTCCATATGAAAGGGCAGAATGCAGTCACCCACAGTGAAGTTAGCAAATGGATGAAGTGGGCTAACCCTCTGACCCATGCTGTATGCTGCAGTGAGTGGAAGAAAAATATGAATGACACAATAGCAGACAAGTGAATGAAGGGGCATGCCTGTAGACACTATAAATGAAGTAGATTATACAAATAATGTAAGTATAATCAAGAGGTCTTGGCTAACGTCTGACCTAAAGATGACTTAGTGTATGCTGTCCTCTTCAAAAAGTGGAGGCCTAGCTACTGGTCATCAACAAGAAAATACCACAGACTTCAATAACCTTCTGGCAACAGATATTGGACTAATAGAATGAATATACACCATTTTTCTCTGCTTTACCTTGAAGTGCCTTCATTCTCAGTAATGTCTTTCTTCCCGGTTTCTTTTCTGCCACTGGGCTTTTGTAATGTGGCATCGCCAAGGCTACCTGAAACATCACTGGCAGGCTTCAACAAATACAAAAATGATGTACTGTTCCAACAGATGCCCTTTACTGGAAGAAAATCAATCACGTCAAGCCAGCCTTAAAGGACCCATGTTGGAGGATGCTATCATTATGTCTGTAAGTAATGTCTTTATTTTACAGATTAGGGCGTTTTATATATTAGGATTAGAATGTTCGTGTTGAGTGCACTAGAGCATGCTACGCAGTTGAAAGCATTTATTTGAAGGCCTGTCACCTGGCTGCCTGTTCCTCCTAGACTTTTTTTGTGGATTTGGATAAAAGAACTTAGATCACTACTGAAATCCTGGTCAATTTATAATATTGGTGGCTAGTGTTTCCAACCCCACGCTGACCATTGAAAATTTAGTGGCGACTGAGAACAATCTTTGGACGTGCTCAAAGCATGCTGGGTTCCTGTTGCCAGATTTATTTGTCGATGTCATTACTTTAGACCTTATGGCTGATTCGGGTGAGGAAAATGAGCTTATCAACACAGACATTCAAGAAATTTGGGAGGAGAAGAGTTTTACTAGTGCCCAATGTCACATCGTCTGCATTTGAAGGGATTTAAATAGATCTGAAAGGTATTTCGAAGCTTGGGTAGAGTTCAAAGGCAAGTCAATTTTTATACACTTTGTGTGTAGCAGTCAAAGGGCAAGACATTTTAGGATTAGAATATCAACAATCAATTAGATATAATTTTGAGATCTAGAAGGGAAATACAAATAATGGTAGAGTATGAGAACGATGGAACTTTGAATGTTGTGGCATTGAACAACACCAGGGTCGATGAAAAGGAAGAATCGTGAAGCTGTGGAGAGACACAGAGACGTTCTTGGGTCCAATACCTTTTTTCATTCATTTTGTTACAACACATACCATTGTCTAAATCCTCAGGGCGGCCAGCAAGGAGAAATATAAATGATACACAATGAAAAAAGAAAAGAACAATATCTTGGAACTGCACTACCCCCACCCCATCTCCAACCCCACTGGTTCCCGTGCTGGCTTCAATATACATATTGTTTGATTCCTGCTTCCCTATTGGGATCCAGGTGATCCTCATCAGTTCGATATTTCAGTATCACTGTTGGGCAATTGCGACATCTTTACTGGGGCAATGCGAAGTACCTTGAGGTACAGTAGACAGGTTATCTCTTGAAACTATATAGACAGGTAGCTCAAGAAAGGATATCAATAGTTATCAAATGTTGCTGGGCATCCATTCGGTTTTATGGTAATCCTTTCCATGGGCAACAGATTATAGATCTTACAGCTTCAATTATTCCACATCAGGCCATTCCCTTGCCCCCATTTATTATGGACTGTAAGGCTGCACATATTATGATTGAGAGCTGTTTTCGCTTACAAAATCTGACAGAATAAGCTCCTGGGTAGGATGGCCCAGTAATACAGTTGCTGGGTCTCTAGTTACTTGTATGTCAAAAATATCTTCAATAGATTTATGAGTATTCCAAATATTTGGCAAGCTTAGATCCATGTTATAGTAAGTGTATGAGGGAGCTAGTGGCATCACAACCCCTCCAGCACCTTTTCGATTTCGAGCAATTCTATTTGTGACATTTCTCTGGAATGCTGTACTAGTACAATTCAATTTTGCCTTAGATGTCTCTGCCTCTTGTGCACCTCACAGTCTTATGCGTCCGCTTATGCATTTTACACCATTTGGCCTCAGAGATTATCCGACTACCTCCTTCCTCCATCTATTAATGTCTAAGTGCACGGCCGCTGAGGTGAATGATGAGTGAAAGGAGGTAATCCTTTCTTTTTGCAGTCTTTATCCCAAGTGCTTATTGCAGCTCTTGGGTCAAATTATGGATTGCTTTTGGGAACATTTATAAGATTTCAGAGGAAGAAAAAGTAAGCATTGGTTGTGAATGATTATTGTTTATGTGGATTGAGGCAGAGTTTATTGTAGAACCAACAGGAAAACTCTCATTAAACTCAGACAAGAACTGTTTTCATGCTCATGGGTATCTGGAGTGTTGGTTACAGATAATGGAGTGTATTTTGTTTCGGGGAAAATGAAAAGTGTTAGACTTGCACCATTGGCGTGGGTCTCCCTTCCATTTTTTGCCTTTACTTCCTGTGTTTTGTTGTGTGTTGGACTCCATTTTTGTTGGTCTGAATGCTTTGGGCACTTTGCCACTGCTGTTCAGTGCCAAAGTGCAAGTGCTCCCTTAGTAAAATATTGTTATGGATTAGTGATTCCATAATTGGCTTATTTGATTTACTTGTCAGACCCTTGTACAGTGCCTTATGTGTGCCCAGGGCCTGTAAATCAAATGCTGCTGGTGGGCTTGCTGCACTGATTGTGCCACACACAGAAGCAGCCTATAAAATGTGACTCTGGACTGCCATTGCAGAACCTATGTGCAGCCTGGGACTGCCATGGCGACTTGGCAAGTGCACACACTCGCCAGTCCCCAAACCTTCCCTTTTCTGCATGTTAGTCACCCCTAAGGTAGGCCCAAGGTACCCCTGTGGGCAGGATGCATTGTATGTGAAAAGTAGGACATGCCCTGATGTGTGTGGCATGTCCTGATAGGGAAATAGTGCCAATTTCGTTTTTCACTAATGTAAGGCTATCTGTTCCCATAGGCCAAAATGGAGAGTTTGTTTATATCATCTTATAAACATAACTGACCCTGTTTGAAAATACCACTTTCAGAAAGTGGGTATTTTCTTGCCTAACCATCCAGTGTGCCTCTGCTAGGTTTGTGTATTGCACGTTTGGCTTTTGGAAGGCAGGGGCTGGAGTAGGGCAGTGGCTCCAGAAGTCTGATGAGTCGGGGCTGGGATGAATAGACCTGGGCTGCATTTAGAGTAGGGGAAGGAGATTTCCTTTTCACCTGAATGGGCCTGGTCTGCCTTCAACAATGCTGTCTCCACCTCCTGCCAGAAAGCTGCACCAGTGAAGACAGAACTGGTTTTGGCTGGGTACAGACACTCTCTGCCTTCAGAGAACAAAGGTAAATATTGGGGCCCAGACCCCAGAACTTTAGATCACTTCTGGGAAATCAAGAGGAAACCTTTGGCAAGGAGAAGAGCCGGAGAAGCTGAGGAGGAATACTGCCTCTGTGCTGTTTGCTGTCTGGGGTTGGCCTGCAGTGGCTGCTTGCTGCCAAGGAAAGGAGAAAAGGGACTTTGCTGTTTGCTTTGTCACCTGCTTGAAGAAAAGATCTCCAAGGGCTTGAAACTGAGCTTGCCTTCTGTTCTGAATTCTCAGGAACACAAAGACTTCACCCCTTTTGCCTCTGCATCTGGAACTACTGTTTCAGCTGCTATGGAAAGAAATTGCAACACTGACGGCGGCGAGAGACGCCGCAACATGCACCGAAGCTGTGAGCGCTGGAGTGTATCCCCCTTACACTGAAGTAAGAGACCCTACTTGGACAAAGATACCCACCTCTGCCAGCTAGAGACCCCCATTTCTAACAAAAAGGTTGATCGAGAGGTATGGAATTGAACACACAACAACCAGCTTATACAGTTTGAACCACTCTTTATTCACTGAGTCTGCTAATAGTTAGCAGGAGGAGGTTAATTATGTCAATTGTTAATAAAGTGAGTGTCGAGGAGTGTTTGAGAGGAATCTTTGTAATTTACAGGAATATGCTATGTTCTAACACAAAGGTGTAATCTAACTCTGAGATGCAAAAAAGTGAGACTATATTGAAAAAAGCTGGCTAGCATCGAAAAGGGGAAACTGGAATCTTAAAAGAGTGCAATTGTGACGACGAAAGAGCATGTGGAGTCAGAAGAAAATCAAAAGTAAGGAACTGTATGCTAGTATGCATGTGGGAAATAGCTGAATACGAAGATGTTGATATGGCAGGGGTACTGCAACTCCAACTTACTTTTAAATGAGGACCTATTTTATGGTCCAGAGGGGTAAGAGAGAGAGTTAGAAAAGTTTCTATGCCAGTATTATATTTGGTAAATGGTAAAATAATGAGTGTAGCCAAAGTCAAGCTAAGAGCAGATGTGAGAATTTGTGATAAGATTGATGTAAACAAGAAAGTAAATGAGAATGGATAGAGTTTATTCAAGACTACAGAATGTGCTTAGAATCAACAAGATGCAAGAAAGAGAAGGTCCACTCATGTTAAAAGAAGGCCATTCTAGAAAAGAGATTTTGTTTATTCTCTACCTTGAAGACTTTTATGCCTGATGTAATGTGTATGGAGGATTGTAGTGTTTCTTATAATAAGTGTGGATACATGCATATTTTTTAGTTTTGTGTTGTGTTGTTAATGAGACTTTAAGGAGATATGCTGTGCCTCCAAATGTTGTCTTAGTGATGCCTTTATGTTCCAGATTAGAGTGTGTGATATGTAAGATTTACGCAGTTACTTTTTAAGTACATTGAAAGGGGCTAATAGCTTGAGGGTATTCTGCAGAAGACCTGCCAGCCATCAGCCTGTTCCTCATGGACATTTTTTGGGGGTGGATTGAAGGATTTTAATCACTTCTGGTGAAGTTATGCTGACGAACTTCAAACTTGGTGAATACCAAGTTGGATGCTATAGCTTGACAAAGGCATAAATCCATGACTAGGAAAGCTGGATAAAAGAGTAAAGCAATTAGGGTCACAAAAAAAAGTACTAGAGCTAGCATCAAATGCCCATTTACACTGTTAGCAGAGCGCTTACAATTTCTAAATAGTAGGGATTGTTATCCTATTAAAAAATATTTTAAAAGGGTGGCTGTGCCGAGGCGAAAAAAAGGTTGTGGTGGCCTGCCTTCTATTCTTTACTGCAACTCATGCTAGAGGAATAGGACACTTTACTCCGCACGCATTTACTACGCGTACCCTGCGTTTTTTACTCCGCAAAAACGTTTACAACGCAGGGCTTTACAATGCAATCCATTACAACGCATTGTCCATTACAATGCAATTTACTATTCTAGCTCCACCCCGGCGTTGTAATGGGAAATGCCTTGTAATGGTTTGTGGTGTAAACAGTGCTAAATTTGTAAAATATTAAGTGCCAGGGCTCTGACCAGGAGGCCAATGCAGCTTGCACCACCCAACGCCCTTGTCACCGCTGCCAAAACAACTACTAACCATCTCTCTTGCATGTAAATGTGACAGTTCAGATTATTCCAGGTTCCCAAAGCTAAAGGAATGGCTGGGGAGGCAGGTATTAGCAATTTTTGTGTATATTATAGTCCTAAATTAACGTTGTTCTGCTCCATCTCTAAATGAGATGAGCACTGTCACCATGTGGTGGACTGTTCTAAGTATGGTGTTGACAATTAGGTGTAGGTGCGAGCACCAATTAAGTGCCGGTGCTGAGCACCGGAAAGCCCCGGCTCAAATTAAGCACTGTGTATAAAGCCCTGCATTGTAAAAGTTTTTGCGGGGTAAAAAATGCGGGATAATGACATGCGTTGTAACGCATGCGGAGTAAAGGATGTTTCCAGATTAAAACACATAGATCTTGGGTGTCGGGGGCCAAAACTCTTTCCAGGCCTGCTATGTGCTCCAGAGAACCATGCAAATAACAGGGACGCGCCCTTGGCTATACTAAACTTGATATAGGGCGTGTAGCCACCCACGCACCTCCAGCAACTTTATAATCGATGCACTTGTACTCTGAGGGGACCAATGTAGGTGGCGCGTGGCGCAATACAAAACACACATAAAGGAATGGTGGTATCGAACAAGGTTGAAGAAATACCCGATTTCTGTGCTGCATCGGAAAACCTTTCCCTTTCTTTGTGGAGGCGACTGATCTATCGTCTGCCTGTGATGGGAGTCACGCCCCATGCATTCGATTAAACATTCCGGGCCAGATTTAAAAGCCCTTTGCGCCACCAGTACGTCACTTTTCCAATGTTAAAAATGACGCAAAGGTGGCGCAAGAGGCTTGTAAATAAGCCCCTCCGACTTTAGGCTCGGTAGAAGAGGCGCTGTAACTTCGGAGCCTCCCACTTACTTCGAGCAAGAGCCGTTAGTCAGTCAAGGGCGACAGGGGGCTTGTCTGGGACCAGACGTCAATTGACAGGGGCGAGCTCTCGGCCGCAAATACTTGCCTGCAATGCTCATATTTGGTAATATAAGCATCTGTGCTTCGCATCACTCGAAAGCTGTAAGACTGTGGCACCAAGGCGCTATATTTGCAGAAGATATTAACAGTATTTTGATTCAATGAGAATGCATTCACGTGATGATGTGTCTGGTGTGTGAGTGTGAAGGGCACCAAATGTGCCTGTCTGAAGGAGGAATGAAAGGAGCACTGGGAGATGGGTTCGAAGGGGGAGGGGGCATTGCAGCATCCTATAAAAGACAATGTGACTGAATGTTCTAGGGACCCACATCTTAGAATAACATCTGCCTTCACAGCCAGACAGAAGGTGGAAGCAGAGCTTACCCATCAGATTCCGCTGCCAACTGTGCCAACAAGTTTATTCTTAGCCCGACACTGCTGACTGGAATGAGAAACGGCCCCAAGGTGCAAATGAGATGCAGCACACGTCACGCACCCAGGAGAGACTCTTTGGCTTCTAAAGTCACGACCTTCAGTGTTTCTAACTCCCTCTCCCACCCTCCCGTTAACTTGGCGACTACCGGGAGCCGGCCCTTCAGAGCTTCGGTGTGGTGCATAGTGTTTGTGCCGTAGAGGCAGAGACTGGGAACCGCAATGCCATCTACATATCCAAACAAGCATTGGCTACGCCTATAAATCGGGCAGTAGCTGTCAGCTACGAAGCCCTGGTATATAAATATATTATATATGTGTGTGTGTATGTATGTGTGTATATATATATATATATATATATATATATATATATTATATATATAATAATTATAATTATATATATATATATATATATATATATATATATATATATATATATATATATATATATATATATATATATATATATATATATATATAAAACAAGCATTGGCTTGGCCAATAGGTCTCGCCTTAGGGACCTTATCAGCGTTTTGCCAGAGCTATTGGCTTTGCCAATGTGTTTAGGCTAAGTTGTAGTAGAGCAGTGTGGCTGCTTGATTACATATCAAACTAGATCAGGCAGTTATTGTTTCTTATTGTGGTCTAGCTGCCGGCAGTCCACAAATCTGCAGCCCCCAGTACCATACTGTGGAGAAATTCAGGGTGGAGTCTGTTGACGCGTTTGTGACTATATTTATTGTGTCGTTTGCACTATTGCATAGTCATTCGTAAGTTTTGAAGGAATGTTAGGTATTTGGTTGCCTCCAAACTAAAACTGCAGTGTGGGGACCCCTGTACACTTGGCAGGGGTGGTCTGGCCCGAGGTGCGTTACTGATGTTATAAATAAAGGAGGATAGCGTTCCAGTTAAAACACCAAATCTCTAATCTCAGAGTTTATGACATGTGGAGGACTGAAACCGAGTTAAAATTACAGTTTCCATTCCGATATTATTAAGTATTCTAAATGGTTATATATTAAAACCTACTGTGCATTTTTGCACCAAAACCCCAGGAGAATGATATGATAAACAGACACGAATCTCACGCACAGTTTGGTATAACTATATTGAGTAATAATTGCTCTAACTGGCATTCTGAAATATTTGTATGCACCAGGACGTGCCATACACTTCCATTACCCGTCACTCTGCCCTGGCCTGAGCTAGCTGCTCAAAATCGGACAAAAACCTATATAGGCGTTTTGACAAAATTTCCTGTTGACTGGTCAAACGTGGACATATGAGCGATGAATTAACGCTTTGCCTGTATAATGCCATTTCAGAATCAAGTACATCGGATCAAATCATTATCTGCGTTACTGCGTGCATTCGCGCATAAAATGCAAGCATCAAACACGTTGAATAACGCATCTCTCCTGCACGACGAGCCCTGAACTTAAAAGTTTGGATCCCTCAAAGGCGGATGAGAACAGGTGTCCTGCAGACATTGCTGCTGCCTGCCTCTGGTAAAGAGCACACAGGAACTGTAGCCCATAACAACTATTCAGCAGGGGGTAAAAGCCACCGTGGCTGCGCGCAGAGCCTTGTTGTCGCCTTGTGACCTGCCGTAACACAAATAATAAAAGGCTGTCCGGATTCTGAAAGAATAATGGTTGTTGCTCCGCAGCCTCTGCTGAGCCTCCAAAGTTCTGCGTACTGGAACCCTCTGGTCGTTCTGTCCTGGGTGACGTCATAGTGCCAATATCGGCAACACTCACCATCCCCCATACAGCAATCTCTCAGCGAAATAACCAGACAAGACACCTTCTTTGTGGAGAAAATTGCTGCAGGTTTATTAGCATTACACAATGCCAAGATTGGTGGGTTAGCTTACGGGCGATCCCAAGGCAGGCAGCCCCTCGCCGCCTGCCACCTGATGAGCCAAATTACACTGTGGCCAATCCAATCGGTGTCAGTCAGATTTGGGGAAGGGGCGACCCCTCCCACCGGTGGATTACCAGTCCACTCCCTTGCTCACGCCCCAGAGGGGGGCGGAGCCTTCCAGGCAACCCCCGGTTGCTCAGATCCACAACTGCCCGTAGGACTACCGGGGCACCGTCGCTCCTCCAGGGTCCAACGCAAGGACCTCCCTGTGGATATTTGGCTTTAGCACCCTTACTGTGCTCGTGCAGATGGTACCCTTCTGTACCTTACAGCCTCTGGATCGCCCTGTAACTCCGCCACAGCTCTGGGTGTGGCCACCGTCATCCCAGAGCCCCCTACCAAGACAGGCTTCCTTAATTACACCCAGCTGTCTGAGGCCTCCCCCAGAACAAGTCAGAACAGGTCCATACCCACTCTGGACAGGTGTACCCCATCTTCATCAAAGAACCTTGTGGTCTTATTGTGCAGTAACCCATGACGGATGAAGTCAACCCCCCTTAGCTCAGAGAATTTCCTCATGGCGCTGTTGCCTTCCTGCAAGAGACCTCCCTGGCTTACTTTGATTGTGCGCCCCGCCAGCCTGCCGGGGCGTTCTCTCAGACCACCATATCTCACAGGTCCCCAGCCGGTTGCTCAACTTACACATGGTGATCGTCAATGCTTGAAGCAGTGCCCTTCTCCCCAGGGATGCCAGATTATTCTCGCCCCGGTGTATGACCCGCACATTAGGAGGAGAAATCCTCCCCCCCACCCCCAAGTCTCTGTTGTGGCTTCTTCATCAAGCCGGTCCAGCGCATGCCTGGGTATCCTCGCCAACTAAAGTCTACTTTGACCAGAGAATTTAAGCATGATGCGTTAACTCTTTTGCACGAGGCCTCCTGGTCTCCCTTGACCGGGCTCCTTGCTTCACTAAGCAAGGGGTTGTCCTTGACCCCTTTAACTCACATGTCCCTCGTGCCATCCTGCAGACGCCCGAAAGGCCATATACCCAACCACTGATCCTGGCAAAATAAAGAAATACTGGGTTGCTCAACACCCTTAATTGAGCACTGCACACCTTTCTATACACTCCAGTTTGCACCTAAGCCTATTAACCTACATCCTGCTTGCTTTGGCCCCGCTCCAGGTCCAGCAAACATGTCCATGCCCCCTCTGTACAAGGGTAGGCATCTTTACCTACATCCAGCTGATACCCCGGCCTCACCCCGGTCCAGCAAACACTTAAGCAGGTGTAAACCCATCTTCTTCAAAACACCCTGTGGACTGGCAAGCCAAACTCACATGCCCCCAATTGTAGTCTAACTTACACATGGAGGTCTTCATCTCTTGCAACAGATCCTTCTTCCCCAAGAGAACCAATTGGCTTGTGGCTTGTGAAGCCCTGTAGTAAATCACCCAAATAACTTGCCTGCCCTTTCTTTTCGATGCAGGAGAGGAAAAGTAGGAGCACTAATACACTTTATCATCCAGAGTTCACCCACAAGTGTACCCCACACCCTGAGGACCTTGCCCTCCTCTAAGGTCCCGCTCCTACCCATCTGGCTGGGCCAGCTATGGGGCAGGCAGTCTCAACCATAAGTGAAGCGTCCTGTGGGACCTACTGCTTCTGTTGAGGGGCATCCCCGTTAAATGGCCACTTCCTAACATGGCGATCGCACGCTAGCCTCACACCTTCTGCCAGCTGCGTGGCGCCCGCTTATCCTTTCTACTGATGACGGTCCTGTGGTACCCACCGGTTGTGCTGAGGGACATTCTCGTTGGCTGGCCACTAATTATGCACCTCCCCATAACTATTGAAAACCAGCTTGCCCAAGTTGTGTTATAGTCCCGTACCCTTGGGGCATTGTCGTTTGTGCCACACCAAGTCCATAGTGCCCTGCTCATTGCCTGTTAAAATCTAACAGTGACCTCATACTTGAGGATGATAGGTCCCCGTGGGTAGAACCTGTAACCCTGCTGTTGAAAACCACCACCACACCCAGCAGATGAAGCGTTCCAGGTTCTTTAGCTTGACCCCTCCTATGCCCTTAGAAAGCTCCTTGTTTGTAAGTGGCAAGCCGGACCTGCCAGTCCTATCTTCCTTTCAACTCCTTGCCGCATGGGGCACTCCCTGTTGCAGGTGTCCTGTCAACATAGCTGACAATGTGAGTTAACCTCCCATTAGGGTATAGGCGGAACATCTATCATGTGTCCTGGATGCCCAATATATGTGATGTGCCGGTGTAGTGGAATCCTTACACTAATAAATGTGCATAGCACACTCGGTACAATCGTAATATTACTTGCTATTTAATAAAAGCTGTAAATTGCAATGTAACTAACTGTTACTAATTTTATCACACTCCAAGAGTGAAAGAAGAGCTAGCTACTGATGCACTACTGATGCACTACCCATTGAAAACGGGGTTATCAGCCGGCACATACCCTAGTGGGCTATCTTGTTTGGAAAGGATCTTTGACCTGGGGATTACACCGCGATCTCTATGCCAAATGCAAGTACACCTTGAGAAATTTACCAGTATTCACACCTGAGACCTATAGATAAAATACCCGTAGACCGGCTACATAACATGACCATAATGTGTGCTACCTCCTTACCTTCTGCCTGAAAATACAACTGCTGTGATTCCAGGCTGATATCCCTTCCTCGTGCAAATCATGCACAAAGTAGGTGGGGACAGGGGGGCACTATAATTCCAGCTACCTAGCTTCGCTTGAATAATGGCCCTGTCACCATTTCTTCAAACTTTGTAGCCATTAGTGCTCTAAACACCTTGTTTCCCCCATTGTGGGACAGCAGCCCTCCTGCTAGAAGCCAACTTCCTCCCCCACGTATCTATGGTTGTCCGGGCAGGGAACGTTGTCTAATTAAAGCATCCTGTAACATGGCTCATGAATGGAGCCAATATGTAATGATGGAAGGTTCATAATGTGGCCAATATGGCAGTCACTGCACCCCCTGTGAGGTGACTCATACCCAGCCCATCCTGCTTACTTGCTGTAGTACTATCCCAGGTAACCCTACCTGCTGACCAACAGTGACCCTTGGTGCTGAACCAACCATGCCCTGGTTCAATTCGTATCCCCCGGAATTGCTAGCCTTCCACCGGAAGTGTGTGGGAATGTGCATGCCTATATCTTGGAGGTACTGGAGGATGTATGTAATTTGCAGTTCTTGTGATATACCATGCCCTTACATACACATGCATTAGATTTGTGCGCTGAATACAGCAAGGAGCATGCCCAAGTAACTCCCCCTTGTTTTGAGACCTGAGCAGGAGAGGACTTGCGACATACCCCCCTATGGTTGACCTACGCGCAGCCCAGCTGTGCCCACAGCCCCACAGATTCCAAACGTCACATGCTTGATTAGTATACCTGGGGGGCTGGCTGCAGGTGGCCCCTTTCGTTCGCACCCCACGTTGCCCCTGCCGTGCTGACAAATTTACTGCACAGGTAACTAGGTACTATATTATAGCAGAGTGGACAATTGTAGCACTGTAAAATTTCTGGGGTGACATTCTCCATTGATGTTCTAACTCAGGGAGGCTGTATATATAAAGCCTGGTGCAACTGTTAAAAGTGTGGATCACTGGCAGGGGAGAAAATTGTGAGTCACTCCCAGTGAGCATTCCATGGAAGTTCCTCTTTCTCTGGCCATTCCTCCGTAGTCCTCCAAGGACTCTCCAAGAGCCACGTCCCTGGTCAAAAGGGAACTCTTGCAGCATCCCAGTTGCTGGATTCCTTTACTGGTTTCGGTTGATAAGCTCTGCACCAGCTTTGCTGTGACCCTATATCTAACACTAT
The DNA here is from genome assembly GCF_964204655.1 of Triturus cristatus. Classification (NCBI taxonomy): domain Eukaryota; kingdom Metazoa; phylum Chordata; class Amphibia; order Caudata; family Salamandridae; genus Triturus; species Triturus cristatus. The sequence goes on along the minus strand of NC_140583.1, from coordinate 293,861,846 downwards.
GCATGCCTATGCCAAAGAGCTGCCTAGTGTTAGACTGAATGCCCAATCTGGAAAGTGTGTCTCACTATGCTTTATATTGGCAGGGTGAAAATTCTTGAGTCCCTCGCCCTGCAGTATACCAAACCAATTGTATTTTACTCCTACTGATCTGTAGATAAATAATGAAATAGTCATCCTTGTACATTCCCCTGTAAAGCCAAATCAGGTGCAGGAGACCAAGGTTGCATTTACCCCTTTACCTACCCTGGATTGTTGGGGCCTATCCTGGCCTTTCCTTCGTGTTTCTCTTCCTTACATACCTTGCACGGACATCCCCTGAGTGAGAAGCTCTGGAAATTTGACTGCCCCACAAGTTAACCAACAATCTATCAGTAAATGACCTATGTGGTGTAGACATTCTCAAGAAATATTTTTTTTGTTTTGGTTTTTTGTCTTCACACTAGAGCCTTCTAAGCTGGGGTTAAGCAGGGACCGCCTGGGTAAACCAGGATATTGGTGTTGTTCTAGTATCCTTATTTGTGCTCCAACAGTGAAAATAAATGCGGGCCACTAGCCTGTATTCGAGAAATATAATATACACGACGAACACCCACAATGCCCCAGGTGGTTGCCAGAGTGGAGACCTCCCAGAGGCAGCACTTCAACCTGTCTGTGAACCTTTACTGTCTTAGAACCTTAGCTGACAGTCATTATACGGGTTGTGAGGTTCCCAGCCCAGAAAAGGTTGCCTGTCAGCCACTGTGCAAGGTCGCTGAGACCCTATTAAGACTTCTGTGACTTACTTACAGCAGGGTTGCGGGGCATACCCACCGTCCCCCTGGTTCTGTAAAAGCGATATGTACGCATTTTTGACCAAACTGCCAATTGTTTGTGGAAAGTCCCTGGCTCTTTGCTACGATACTTTCAGTTGTGCAGGCGTGGCCCTTCTCAACAGTGCTGCTATAATTCCCATCGGCTGGTGTAGAGCTTTGAGCATGACCGCATAATAGGTCAACTAGTGAAGGCTCTTACAGTAGAGCAGCAGCATTTACTACAAGAGTGCAAAAGTTCTGGATGGAATGCTTGACATAATCTCGGCCACTGCAGCCAATTCCAACCGCTAAAATACCTGGCAGTGCGTTCAAATGTCGGAAACATTACTCAACCACAGGGCTGCTTGAAAAAAGCCAACACCGTGGGGGGTTGTGCCATCTAACCTTCCCAACCACACACTCCCCGGGGGTCAAAGCACAAGCTCACGCCTAACCAGTACTGCAACCGGCAGTGTACTGTTCTTACCAAATAGCTGCTCTGACACAACCGCTAGCGCCTAGAGGTGCTGTCTAAATACCACCCAGCATAGAATAAACCCATCAGTGTTAAAACGGCATCAGGGTAGAGGGCAAAGAGGGTATATGTACCTCACCCCCCACCCCCTCTACCCAGAAGTGACGCAGCACGCCAGACCCATGAGGGTCCTAACCACTGGGAGGCTGCCTCCTGTGCCTATTGTGGAACTAAGGCGGCCGCCCTCTTAGTGGTCTCCTTCGTGAACCCCTGGCAGCCGGCATAGTCCGCGCCACCTCCCTGCACGAACATGGTGCCCAGCACTTTGTAGAAACGGGGTAAGGCAAAAGTGCTTTCTCCCCCTCCCTCTCCTCCGCGTAACTTTAAACAGACTGGATATTGCAAAGAAACAAAACACTATTAAAACAACCCCATTATAAAATGCAGGACACACGGCCGAATATAATTGAAGCTCTCTGAATATGGAGGCACAGAGAGGATCTACAAGAAGATTGGTGTGTAGATCTTTTATGTCTTATGTTTTAAGGAGCTGGGGTGTTGGTTCCGGAGTGGGCGCTCTTTGTTGATTGCTCGTGGTGTGGGAGGGGAAGCATGCGTTAGAAGGGGTTGCAATGGAAATGTGTGCGGACGTCTGCATATGGCATCTGCAGCTTGCAATGTGTCGCATTGAGACCCTTTTCTTATGTACAACAGCATGTTGTGTACTTAGTAGGGTAAACTAGTGTATTTTGTGTTTGGCGGGGGCACGTTGCGGTGTTTGTGGATTAATGGGCGACTGCCCGCTGGTTGTTTATTTACATTGTGTGGAGCACGTTTGCCTGTTTTGATAGCTGTACCTTGCGGTGTGTTGCGTGGGGTCCTTTGCATGTTCTGTGCATTTTGGGTAAGGCGCTGCAATGTATTTTGTACCTTGTGAGGCGGGCGGCTGCAGCGTATTTGTGTGCATTGTGTTGTGGGGGTGCCCTCGTAACTCCGATGGTGCACACTAGGCTGCCCAGGTCCTTGCTGGGACTCCTGCTGGCAGCTGGACGTGTTGCTGGGGACCCGTTTGTGAGTGTGAACGTGCAGCCTGGGCAGTCTGCCTCTCTGCCTACAGAGCAGCTGGGGCTGGGGGCCGAGGAGGGACTCCAAGATCCACTTGAAAGCTCTTGGCTGGAAGGAGGGGGAGGTGGGTGTGAGCAGAGGCCTCGCTAGCTCTGCCTCGCCCGCCACTGTCAAAATACGATTCTGCTGCCTTCCTCCTTCTACAAGTCAACAGCAATGGGCGGAGAATGACAGCGAATGCACAAGTTTCTCATTGTAAACAGAGCATTGGCAAAACGAAAATGCCAGGAAAATGCAGTACTTATCTTTGAAATAGGCATTTCCACGTGAATGCAGCAAAATGACTTAGGCATTGCATTACGTTGGCAAGTTGTTTCCAGCAATGGTTACAAAACATCAAGAGAAACGTAAAATATGTGTAAGCCTAGATGTACACAAAATAAGGTACCAGTGTGCAGGTATCGACATCTGGTCTCTGGTTGCTCAGTCTTTATCCCGCTAGGTAGATAACAATTTGAAAATGAGATGGGTTGCGGCGCAGATGAGACAGCGCCATGAAGCTACAAGACTAAGTCAAAGGAGTACTTGAGGTTACAGGCAGTCCTTAACCCAGGCGCTGAGCCTAATTTACGTCAATAAGGAGCTCGCCCATCGTGCCACCACCAAATGTTCTTCCTGAACTCTTTCTGGTGTTGCACCATTTCACTCCTCAAGTCCATTTCGGCACACAATGAACTCCATGGGAAACGAGCGCGGCAGCGAAAGTGAAAGCGACAGTAACATGATCCAGAACAGATGGCACCTTGTGTTCCACTGCTCGCTCCCGCAAGCTGGAGGCCGTGGGAGGAAACATTTACTGGAAAAGGTGGGACATGCACCCGCCTTTGGCCAATTGCGTGCTTTCATTTTTGAAAGCCACACACAAAGGCCAATACAATGTGAGTAAAATCGAAAGCCACATGCACGAGTTTTCTGAAAAGCTAGAGTGATTCCAAGAAGCCCTCTCCTAGAGCACCGCATGCGCGCTGCTCTAGGCTTAACCTAAAAACCATAGGTTACAGGGGCGTTATAGTTAGGCTCAGATTTCACTCTTACAAAACCAGTGAAATTCAGCAGTGAGAGTTACCTAAGCTAACTATAACTTAGGTACCCGCAATGCAGTGCTTATAACCTCACATATTAAAATAATCATGACATGGTCAGTGAAATCACTCATAACATCTCAAATTACATCACTGATGAATTCACTGATAACATCGTCCAGTGATTGTGATTTTTTTCTAAAGGTTTATGAGTGTTAACAATCTATACTAAAACACCACAAAGAGTAAATTAGTATAGTTTGTGTACTACTAATGAGTGATTCTGTTTGTAACATATATTATGTGAGTGGCTGTGTCACTGTGTATTTCCTTGTGTGAGTAGGTGTATGAGTATCTCTATGGGTGTTAAGTGGATGTGTGAGTGGCTGTATGGGTGAGTGAGTGGCTGTGTGAGTGTCTGTATTGGTGAGTGAGTACGTGTGTCAGTGGCTGTATAGGTAGGTGTGTGGCTGTATGGACGAGCGAATGGGTGGCTGTATGAGAGAGGTACTGAGTGTGAAAGTCTGTATAGGTGACTGAGTGGTTGTAGGAGTGAGTGACTGGGTGTGTAAGTGCCTGTATGGGTGAGGGAGTGGCTGTTTGAGTGCGTGCTTGGTTAACTGAGTTGGTGTGTTAGTGGCTGTATTGGAGACTTAGTGTCGGTGTGAGTGGATGTATGGATGTATGAATGAGTATGTAAGATGTTGTGTGGGTGTGTCAGTGAGTGTGTAAGTGGGTGTAAAGGTGAATGAGTGGCTGTGTTTAGAGGCTGTGTGGGTGAGTAAGTGGGTGTGTGAGTGGCTGCAATAGAGAACCAATGGATGTTTGTGTAGCTGTACAGGTGAGTGTGTGCCTGTGTGCGAGACTCTGGCTGCCACCAAAATGATACAAATGAACATGTCCCCAAAAAACATATAAGGAGGCAGGGTAGGGATACACTGCTCCTCTAGACCCCAAGGGGGGGACCCAAAAGGGTCCCACCTGGGGGCAACATAATAAAAACAAATCAGCAGTTTCTGCCGTGATCCCGCGGGATTCAATTGGGATAAAAAATGGTGGAATGGGATGCTTTCTTTAACTAATTGGAGGGTGCTACCTGGACAACTCTTCGGGGCATGAGGCTTCTGCACTCCTAGAGATCATGAGCACTATCTCTCTTAAACAACAGGTCTCTGGTCCCACTCACCAAGCTGGCCATATTCTAGACAGGGTTTTTTCTAATGTGAACCTGGTGGTGTCTCAACCCTCCCCTCTTCCATGGTCAGATCACTACTTTATTCCATTCGCTAGGCCGAAGGCTAGTAATAGGCCACTTCCTAAGGAAATTACCTTGACCTCCAACTGAGCCTACCACAAAATACAGCAAGACGACTTGTGTCTAGCTCTAACACTAAACACTTCAGCTTTGTCCGGCTGTGTGGAAGAGGACAGCACATGCTTGGGCAGCTGGATGCGGGGGACCGTTAATGTATTAGCCCCAATTATAAAGCGGTCCCAATCCAGGATAAAACCATCGGCCCTCTGGTTTAATGATGAGCTCAGATCATGCAGGAAACTGGGTAAACACCTTGAAAGGGTATGGAGACACACTTTTCAGCCAGAAGATAAAGCAACCTATAAGCTCCCAAATCCAAGGAAATCTTTAAAATTGTCAATTACTTTCTGCCTCCCGAAGTAATATCTAGAGAATGTAAACCATCTGCTGAGTGGCGCAATGAATTAGACTCTTTCTTTCATGAAAAGCTCATGACCATCCAGACCAATTTCCTTAACAATGTTTAAATCGACCAACAGGTATCTCTCCCAAAGGACCCTTGTCGTTTCCACCTGAAGACCCTCCACTGGCTCCCTATAAAAAAGAGGATACTTTTTAAGGCCATGGTTTTAATGTATAAGGCCTTTAACCGACTCTGGTGCTGTATACCTCAGAGCGTACTCTGTGATCCCCCTCCGCTCATCTGGCAAGGATGCCCTTTATTAACTGACTTGGAGTGGGTGGTGGATCCTTCTCCTATCTAGGGCCGCTCACCTGGTACAATCTCCAGAAAGACCTCCGTCTGGTCAGTGAGCTCTCTGTTTTCAAGAAGAAATTGAAGACATGGCTTTTTATAAAGTCAGTCTAGGTATCTAGGTCTGATGCCGTTAGTCTGAGTACCGGGACACTCTACTGAGTAGCTGTGTGCTGAATAAATGGCTCCTACATAACATAACATAACACATGGCCCCCCTTCCCAGGCCATCACTAGCCCCAGGGAGCACACACCCAGGACCAAAATTATTCAAAATGGGGAGGGGAGCTGCGCAGCCCACCTCCCCAAGCCATCACAGGCCTCAGGGAGCCCATCCCCCGGACTGAAATTTGCCAAAAAGGGGAGTGGGCCACACGCCGCCACAAACACAAATGCAACACCCGCAAACAAAGTCAGCTCCCAGTGAGCGGGAGCTTTAGAAATGCTCCAAACAACTTGTGAGCAGACATTTGATCTGTTTCCCAGCCCGCACTGATGCAGGCAGGTAAACAGATACAAATATTGCTCCTACTCAGAGGGAGCAGCATTAGTAGCTGCTCCTTGCATGTGGGAGTAATGCCAGCTCCCGCTGCATGCGGGGACATGGCCAGGGTCACGGGGGCCCTGTGGCTCTACCCGCGGCCCCCCACAAGTGTATGGGTGCCTTGGGTGCCCACAATGGCACCCAACTTTAATAATGCAGGCCCTGGGAGACGAGGTCATTGGGGCCGGAAAAGGCTCAGGGAGGTGGGCCGCATGGAGGTGAGCTCTCAACTGCCACTCAGGTGAACTATGGAGGGTGATAACGGTGGCTCTGCAAGGTTACTCTAGAAAGGTGAGCTTTGACAAGCTATTCTGGAAAGGCGGGCTCAGCAATACATCAAAGCCAGCTCTGCAGGGTTCTTGAAGTGAGCTCCTCTGGACGATAGAGTTAACCCCTCCAAGACTACTCGAGAGTGATGATCCTTGCAGCACAATAGAGATGAGCTCTATGGGGATATACTAAAGTGATGATCTTCCCAAGACTACAAAGGTGAGCGTCACACATATACGTTATGCAAGAGCTATGAGTCAGAGTCAAGATGCGAGGTGTGGAGGGCCACTATGGCCAGGTGAGCGAAGCAGGGCCAAACTGGAGACATGTGCCCTGCAGGATTATATGTGTAGACTCTTTGGGTCTATTCTAGAAACTTGAGTTCTGCAGCGCTATATTGATGAGCACCCCATGGCTATGTGGGTGAACAAGGCAGGACTGCTCTGGAAATAAATTCTGTACAGCTTTAAAAGTGAGTCCCGCAAAGCTGCTTTTAAAAGGTGAACTCTCCAGGAAAATATGTGAAGATGGCTGCCGAGGAGGAAGCTCCTGGGTTGTGGATCACCAATCGGTGTCTATCTCTTCTTATAACCTGCCATCCTCCCCCAAAAACCACCTTTGCAACAAGGAAAACTCCTGCTCTCCTACAAACGAAACTGGTTTGTTTAACGGATTTGTTTCAATGGTAAAAACTCTCATACTACACTCACTTCGGGAAGACAGATATATCTGGCATCACGCAGACAATAATGATGTCCAGTAGCCGTTATCTACTCTTGTCGCTAGAATGTGAAGCTGATGCATGCCTCTCGCCGATGCCAAGGATAGAGGCCTGAGACCCCAAATGACTCCAAGACATCTGCAGCAAATACATTGATATCAAAACAATCTATAGTCCCACCCGCTGCACACACCTGCTGCCGGCCTGAGGACTGTCCATGAATGTACCCAGCATGCTGAGCAAGGGATGGAGATAAATGATCCTATTGAGGCCCCGCACTGGCTGTAACCCGACAACTGGTACCAAACCCAGTGGCTGTCCAGCTTGCTACACACGCTTACTGCCAGACAGCGGACTGGATATGGCTGTAGCCAACATGTCACAGTGAGAATGAGGAAACGGGGTGAGTGCACCTCTCTAAGCTCTGCGCTGGCTGCACGCTGATCACCGTACCACTACCTTACCCCGTTCCTGTGAATTGCAGCGGGAGACGGCTAGTGCCCTACTCACCACACCGGAACTGTCACTGCTGCACCACCAGCCGCATACATAGTAGCGTCACCGCCCCCAAAGTGGCGCTGGGCCTTGTATGCATAGGAATGGGAGCCAGCCTGCACCTCTGGGACGTCGTTCTGGGGCAGCCTCCAGCACCGGACGCTTCACTGTCGCACCTTCGGCCACACCCACATTGCTAACAAACAAGTTGCTTCTCTCAGCAGCATAAGCAAATGTCGCTCCGCTGTGGTTAGGGCACTCGTACCTAAGGAGATTTCAGCTTTTGAGCTACCTCTCTCCTTTCGCTGACTCAAGGGCTCTCTCATAAGATGGTGCTAGAACTGAAACTGATGTAGGACGATAAAGTTTTAATGAAAGAAAAGATGAACTCTGTGCTCAATCTTAAAGTTGGATCATCCAAGCATCGAATGAAGCAGCTATTTTGCAATGATTTGAGTAGTATCTAAGCAAAACCTCCCTCACTCGTCTTTACTTCACGGAGTCCTCTCTACCATAATTATTACAGGTTGGAACCACATTCTCCTTACCCCCATCACACCTACTAAGCCAGTTTACAAACATATGTCACAATTTCCCAAAGCCCTGTATGCCTGCGGTAAACGACTAACCTAACTTACCATATTGTGCCCTGACACCCTCCCGACCAAGCTTTGATGCTCTACAACTCAACGCCACTGCATTACATCCCCCGACGAAGCTCATATGCCTTACTACACAACACTGTTGCGCTGCACCTCCCTTCACCTCCTTCCCTCCTGAATCCTCCTGAATCCTCCTGATCAGAACTCTTTCTCCACCCCCCTCCCCCCAACCTTTCTACCACAGCAGCCAAAAATATAAAACATAAATTGATTCAACAACACCTTGAAGTACTCATTTGTGGACTTCTACAACAACGCTTCAAAAGGTGCAAAAAGAGACTGAATCTCATCTTTTTCACTACCCGTTCTGCGAAATGGAATGCAATCCTAGCAAAATACCTTCACATTACTGAAGCCACTAACATTCTGCATGGCCGCAAACTAATAAACTCTGGCTCACCCACGTTCAAAGGTAATGCCACCACAACCATCTTCAAAAACAGGACCATCACGATAGAAGCCAATGATGCCAACATCCGCACTTTTGAATCCATATTCCCCATGCTAAAAACACCATATTACTGCTGAAAATCTATTACCCTTGTAGCCGCTCTCCCCCAAAGAACACTAAACAAATTAAAAGTCTCTCAATTCACACCACTAACTCCACTCCCTCCCTTACCACTCACCCTACTCTCACTGAAACACTCATGAGTCACACCATAAACTCAACTCACTCCCTCCCATCGCACCCTACCCCCACTCCAGCTGGGACAGAACCCAATATAATGGGAAGGTCACTGATCCACACTAGTACCCCTAGAGCGTAAAATATGGTGGACCCACCAACCAACACACTCACAAGCCCATATCAAAACACCAGCTTAGGTCAGATCACCTCCATGAATCCCACCCCTCAGACCTACAACTCTTCCATCATCCTCCTCCCTCACAATCCACACTCACTTCCCCTCCCTCCCAGAACTCTTAGGATGTCAAGAAAGCTGCTCATAACCCCAACCACCACTCCCTACCCTATGTGCTCACCAATGCACTGAGGACATCATCTCAAAGGGACCAACTCGACTCACTCGCAGTCCCACCGTCATTAACAAACAACTAAGTGACACCTCCAACTACTCCCCCACTGACTCCCTGACTCCAGCTCACACAGGCATGTACTATAGGACTCTGATCAACCCCACCCCACATAACATGAAGCGACTCACCAATTCAGTTACTCTGACTATAGACAGCCTCTCCTCGCACAACATGAAGCAATCCACCCACACTCCCTCCTCACAAAAGCAAATTCTAATGCCCAAACTAAATGAGCAACTAATGTGCATACAGAAAAAACTAGATAAACTTCTACAGGGTCTCAACATCATCACAAAAACCTAAACTTAGATTTAAATCCTACCCAGCACTCTCACTCCCTCCTACACGCAACAGCACACAACTCCTAGGATGACAATGTTGCTGGACCACTGCACTCCTCAACAACAAAGCTCAGAGGCCTAGAAGAACGACCCCAATGATGTCATTGAGCAAAGCGGCAGAGCTAGCCAAATCCTAAAGCTCGGCCTATAATAGGCACAACCTCTCATCAAAAATCCAGGTAATCACGGGACCAGGGAGAAACACCACAACAAGGTCAATGACCAGACCACCAGCTCACCTCGTCAATATTCCCCTGACTTCCTTGCCCAAAGGTCTTATTAACCTCAGAGACCATATGTATGCTCATAAACTGCGGATCGGCAACCAAACATGCAACAGAAGTAGCAGACATAATCTTAAATCATAATATTGCTATCGCATTCATTATAGAAACATGGCTAAAAGTTTCATCCTATCCGATCATGGACACACTAGAACCTCTGGAATTCTCTATCATTAGGAAAAACAGGAAGGACCACCACAGTGGAGGCATCACCATTATCCATAGCAACAACATCAATGTGGGCAAAACAGACACCTGTTCCTACAATACATTTGAACATATTAGTATCACCATAAGGATGAAAGTCAATACAACAATGAACTGTTGCCTTCTCTACCACCCACTGGTTAACGCACTATCCTATAATGAACACCTACCAGATATCAATCAATCTCAAGGGTCCCAAGGCACTGGGGGGGGGGGGGTTCCGCAGATCTGTTTAGCAGAAGATCCAGGTCTCGAGGGTTTTCCTGAAGGTGTTCAGGGAGGGGGCGCGTCTGATGTCTGCTCGTTCCAGGTCTTGGCTGTAATGTGAGAGAAGGATCTTCCGCCTGCTCTGGCTCTGTGGGTGCGCGGGGTTTTGGCCAGTGCAAGGTTTGAAGATCGAAGGTTTCTTTTGGGTACGTGGAATATGATACCACAGTGCTCGCTCTAACACTCCCACATCATCATCCTAGGTGACCTTAACCTTCACTGGAATGATAAAAGCAACACCCCAATCCAATCCCTCAATGACCTATTACTCAGCAACAGCCTCTCTCAGCATTACAAAGGTCAAATCCACATTAAATGCATAACCCTGGACACCACCATAGCTCAGGAAGAAACTCTAACCATTGACAGTATCCTCCCAGTCGACTGGTCGGATCACCACATCATCTTATTACAGATCAACAAAGTATCTCCCCTCCCAACTCGTATGCAAAAACCCTCCAATGGAAGAGAAACATTAGACAATTTTCTTCTACAAGACCTTGAAGATAGAATGGTGTCTCTACTAACCCCCTCATCAGAGAACTTCACAACAACTGAACTCATCCCCCACTACAATTCAACAATGTCCTCCATTCTGGACCAAGTAGCCCGTCTGAAACTGAGAAAGGTGGGAAACACTCCCTCCAGATCTTGGTTCAATAAAGACATCAACACTGAAAGAAGACAGCTCAGAGCAGCTGAAAGACTCTGATGAACAAATCCATCCACAGCCCACCTGGACCAACTTAGGAGGGAACGCAGGAATTACGAAAAGCACATCATGAACCAAAAAGCCTTCTTCTTCTGCAATGCTCTAGATAAGGCCACAAACCACCCAAAGAGCTCTTCAGCATCATCAATCAACAAAACTCCAAGCCAGCCCTAAAAAACCCGCAGATAGCCAAAGAACGATGTGAAAAATGTGCCACCTTCTTCAATGATAAAATCCTCAAGATTACGCTCTCCCTCGATCACAACCAGCCCTCCAATGGGGACCCCCCTCCTTGAAATGAAGATAACAACCTCCCTTTTCACTCCACGCCCTCCTCAGCAACAATCACCACACTGGACAACATCGAGTGCATTCAAACCACAGGGTCCCACATAAGCCAGAGAAGCTTGAAGGTTTTTAACCTACTCATTGAGGCTGACTTATCTTCTCTGTTGGCTACATCTAAACCCTACTCCCACTTTGAGGACCCCCTCCCAGCCACCCTGGCAAAAAACTAAACCACACCCTAACATCCCTCTGGACCAAGATAATAAACTGATCCCTGAAAACAGGAGTGATGCCAGACTGTCTCAAACCTGATCAAGTCATACCCATAATTAAAAAACCGGGAGCAGACCCTCAATAACTTCAGACCAGCTTCCAATCTCACCTTTCGAGCCAAACCTCTAAACATTTGTTCTCGCACAACTTGACCAACAAATCCAAAAAACAGTCTCCTGGACCTCCACCAATCAGGCTTCAGAAAAGGATGCAGCACGGAAACAGCCATTCTGAACATAATAGATGACTTACACAAGTCCCTGGATACAGACTAAGTCTGCTTACTCATCGGTGCCCTTCGACACAGATGACCACAAGCTTCTCTTGGATTCCCTTAAAAAAAGAATTGGTGTGGATAGGTTTGTCCTACGCTGGTTTGCATCCTTTCTACCGCGCTCTAAAAATAAAAATAGACAATCAGACCTCGAATACGACAATCAGACCAGCGGTCCCCCAAGGCTCGGTCCTCTCGCCCACACTATTCAATATCTACATGGAACCTCTCACTGCCATCCTCAACCAAGCAAATATCCCCTTCCATTGATATGTGGATAACACTGAGCTCTACCTGGAAATCTCCTCGCTACAAGATAGTCACAGATTATATGCCACCCTCAAAGAAGTCCAACACTGGCTATCTCGCAACCCCCTAAAACTCAACAAAAATAAGACAGAAATTCTACTCATATCAAAGACGGAGCAGCCCACCCAGATGCTGGAAGGGTCAAACTCCATTTACGCTCTCAACTGCTCTCTTTCACTAGCCGACTCTGTCAAATCTCTAGGGATCACTCTGGACTCCAAACTGATCACGAAAGATTATATTAAGAATAGTGCGAAGAGTGTCTTCTACAACCTGAAACTTCTGAACAAAATCAAACCCTAACTACTGCAGGAAGATCTCAAATCTGGTGCTGTGCTGTCTAGATTGGACTATGGGAATGCAACCCTCGTATGCTCTGCAAAATCCCATTTTGCACCCATCAGAACCACTCTCAATGCAGCAGCCTTAATGGTCACAGGAATGAAAAAGATCTCCCAGGTCCTGAATACAATATATATTACACAGTGTTGTTTGCCACTTTGAAGTTATAGTTACCACCTAGTTACCAAAGAAAATTGATTTTTTGCTTTGCTAATAACTTTGGCACCATTTGACGAATCTTCATGAATCCGTACAAAAACATAGTCCTCCACCTCAGCTTCTTTCTGTAATTCTTCGGGGTGATCCATCAAGCAGGTGGCAAGAAAAATGGGGGTCCCAAAACACCATTTTTCCCTGCAATTTCCATTGGAATCTTTTTAAAGCGTTACAGTGAAAACTGCTAAAAGGAATTAACTAAATTTGGCACAAAGATCGATCCTCTCCCAGATAGTAAGCATTTGTGATTTGGTGTTAATCTGTTCAGTAGTTTTTCGGGAAATTAAGGATCAAAATTTATAGATAACGGAAGGGTTGGTTTTGTGGGACTCTAGCGGAAGTCCCGCAGGCACACAACTTCAAGTAATAAAGCAACTTGATTTGAAAAGTGTTTTTTTTCCCCTGTCGGCCACCTCAATCCCACAACTCCATTGAGAGCTCATGGTCAGAATGGCATAAAGAGAAAATAAATATTGTGGCCGCCATTACAGGACATTGGATGAGTGCAACCCTCTTACTTCCAAGAAAGTCCCGCAGGATCGAAAAACAGTTTTAAAAAACAACGTGGTGGGTATCCCATGGGTCAGGCCAGGCCCTGTGGGGGATTCTACGCATGGCGGAAGGTTATGCGTGGCAGGGGATTGGCCGGCTGTGGTGTGTTGGCCTGGCTGCAGGCTAGGCCCCTCAGCCATCACCAGGCCCTCACCAGGCCGCACACAGCTAAAGGCTCTGCGTGGCGTGCACTTTAGGAGGGCACAGGCCAAGGCTGCAGGCCAATCCAATGCCACACACAGCTGAAGGCTGCTCAAGGCTGCGCACAGAAGAGGGTTTGTGCACCAGCAGGGGGTGGGCGTAGGAGCCGCCGGCAGTCGAGGTCCAGCAGCTAACCCTATGATGCACACAGCCTTTATCATGTGCAGTGGAGCATTGGCATTGGTTTCTATGGTATTCAAATCTTACTTCCTAGTAAAAGGAAATTAGAAATTCACTGAAAAAAAACAAAAAGTGACGGTGTAGTTAAGCAGAAATGTCAGTTTAAATGTAACATTTAAACTAGAAAATACTAGAAAAATACTGAAATTCACCAGTTAAAGTTAACTAAAATAACTATAACTCACACCCTTTCCATGCCCTGATTGTGGCCTCACATAATACTTCACTCATGACATGTTATATAACATAATTGATAACCTCACTGATGACATATGAAATTAAATCATTGATGACATCACAGTGTATGTCGGTGGCACGAGTTACTTGAGTTAATTTCACAGTTTTTTTGTTTAAACTGTTACGTTTAAATTGACTTTTTCACCTAACTATAACATCACTTTCACCTTTGGGCTTCTCAATGAATAAAAAAAGATATACTTATGGTACAGATTTACTATTCCTATCTCTACAAGAAATATATATATGGTCAAGTTATATGTATTGAACCTATAGTATACTATATATACTTACCTTAACTATATTTTTGCATTTAATATTTAGGCCTCAATAATTGTTTATCATGATAGTCTACTCATAATATTCTGGTAAAACAAATATGCATACAATGAAACATAGGAAATAAGTTGGTTTAACCTTAGATTGTCAGGTAGTTTATATCTCTCCGATTGTGACGAATCTCTCTAATAAGTAAACAATATAGCTCATACTAAATTTGAACCTATATCTCCTGAAATTGAAATTGATGCATACAATCGACACAAACCTCCATTAAACATATGAAATTATCCCTACTCCCTGAATCAAATTCAGCTAATGGGTCTAATCTAAGTAAACAATAGGCTAGTGCCCGAGGATCCAATCCAGTGTAGTTTGAGAATTTATGAAGGTACTTCACAACAAAAATTAATTTAATTTTCATTTTCAGTTCAATAGTTTTAGGGCATTTATTCCTTTCAGTGGCAAAAACTAAAGCAATACAAACCCCAGGAGGTATTTTGAAAACGATTTATTAACTTTTAATTTACAGCTGATGTTTACCAAAGGGTATTACAATTTATTTTTGGTATAATCTTTGATTCCTGAATCGAATTACCTTACTTTTTGTGGAATTGTATAATTACATTCTTGTATTATTAACTAACTTCATTTGGACCTTTCATATTCTTTATTTTGTTAACTGTTTTGTTTGTTCAGGTTACTTGATGCACATGGGCCATATGCATATCTCTGAGGAAAGCCTTGTTGCTTGAGCAAAGATACCAATGCTGTGTCAAGGATTCCGCACATAGTGCAGTTTAACTTATAGGGGTCAGATTTGTGGAGGCTTTTATGATTTCAGTCACAATTCACATCAAGCCTGGGGCCCGTCTTTTTTCTAGGCTAATCGAATTCCCACAAGACTTCTGTTTCACAGAATAGTCCCACAAACCACACATCCGTATGGTATGTATGTTCCAATTTTCTGGCAATATTTTCAGACATTTTAAAAAACAAACATTGGATCAAATTCAAGACCAAATCTATGTGCATCCTAGCACAATGAAATAAACTGTGAAGTCCTTCCACGCACATATTATTGGTAGGTCAAAATATTGATGTTACAAATATCAACCTACACATATATCCGAGGCAGAATGTTGAATATCACTATACTTTCAAGTACAGAATTCTTCTTTTTTACTTCATGTTACATAGATTTACTATTCTTAACTACCATCCAAGGAACCAGAAGATATATATATATCATCAAGGTACAAAGATCCCAGACAGGATCGGACACAATCAATTAGGCTGAACTATTACTATCTCCAGATCACCACCAATGAAACACAAATAAAACAAATCTCATTTTTTAAAGCCCAACAATGAGAATCTCAGAACCATATTGTAGTGTTTTCTTTCTTTCTTTCCCTCGAAAGGATTCTCACGAGAACCCTCACGAAGGAAGTTCAGGGAATCTGTTGGGTTAAGAATGTGCATGTTTTGAATATTTGTACTTGCCTGGGGCAGTTGCCAGTTGTTCCTGTTCCTGAAGGCAGATCGTTGACATTGTCTGGTCGAAGTGCTCAATAGATCTTCATTTACATATCACGTGTGTCTGCATCTTCACCACACGGATTTTGGCGACGATCTCGGCCAGACTGAGCCTGCGCGTCTGTATTTTCATCGTGTTTCCTGAAGTCTTCACGACGAAGTCTATACGATCATTTGACCTCTTGACTCGACTTCCAATTGGTTCCTGCTCAATTGGGGGCATATCATCAAGGGCATTATCGCCCCTTTAGCAGCACTTTTTGCCACTAAAGCGGCGATAATTTTAACGCCCTATCAACAAGGCAGCGCTAACATGCATTAGCGCATGTTAGCTGCCGAATTCCCAACGCCTGGCATCTCAGCGATAAACATCGCTAATGAGATGCAAAGTAGGCGTGGCTGGGAAAACTACATGGGATAATAATCATTGCGTTAACTATGCTTTAAGGCAGGAATTTAACGTCTATTAAATTCCTGACTAAGGCATACCTAACATGGGAGGTGGATTATGGTGATACGACCACAAGGTCGTATCACCAAGGCTATCGCCGTTTTGAGCTCAACATCGCTGGTTTTCTAGCGATGTTGGCCCATTTCCCTGGATATCGCCGGAATATTATCGCCCTGGAGTAACGCATTGTTAATAACGCACTAACCGGGCGATAAATTCCAGCGATAGACGGCGATTAATATATAAAAGTGCTAATCACGCTTTGTGATATTTAGCGCCGTCTGTTGCTGATATGCCCCTTGATTCCTTCCCCGGATGTTTACTTCGTGATCTGAATATTTCTTTATTCCGCAACATTTACTGGCTCCCCAGGACACCACTGTTCAAGATTTACGCTGTGCAGAATGCCAGGTACACACGCCTCATAGTCCTCTGTGATTTGCACATTACAGAGTGTATTTTGACGCGAAGGGACAATCGAGTACCCGCGGGAACATCATTAAAGCACAAGCTGGAGCAACCGCCCCACCTGGGCCCTTGGCATTGACCTTGGTAAGTCCTTTTACCCTGGAGGTATTCACCATGTATGGTTTTATATCATTCCAGTTCTTTTATTACTGAAGACAGTTAATATTATTATTATTTATAGAGACTTCCGCACATAAAAGTTTTTGCGTTCTACATAGAGGCATTCGCCCTACTGTTCATACCTGTGGTTGCCAGCTCGCCACCCCATCCCTCACAATGGGGTAAGAGACCTTAGATATAGGTGCCCTTGATACAGCATATCACTGCTTCTCCTTTTTAACTTTACCCTCTTTTTTCCTTCTCACCCGTGTAGTACCTGGCTGGGTCCCGTGTGAGTATTCACTGTTTTCTCTTTTCACCTGACCGGTGTCTCACACTTTACACGTGGCTGCGCAATCATTGTTTCAGGTACCGTATGGCCCTTTCGAGTCCTTACAAGTGATATAGTCACTCCCAACATCTTTGGTGACATTGTCTTTCTTTGAATCTTAGATGTCCCTACATCTATAGGTCCTGAAGAGACCCTATATCTTTTGAAGGGTCGAAACGTCGTCAACAACTATCTAAAGCGAACCATCTGATCAGCTCTGACTACTGTACACAGTGGCTGTGACTTGTAAAATGATTGATGGTCGTCTTTGAAAATTGTGGAAACCAAGTTTATATGTCACAAATTCACTAGTTTTTGTCTTTTTGGTTCCATTTACACTGGGGGACATTAAGCACTATTGTATTTTTCATGCTTTTTTTATATGTTTATATATCCTTTAAAGATCTATAAAAAAACTATCAGAAACATATACGGATGTGTTCTTGGTCTCCTTTCTTTCTGACATCCTGGTGACCCGTAATCATTGCGTTTGTGCATAGAATTATCAATATAGAAAAGTACTTTTCTGCAGAAACCACTGTTTCTGTTACATACACTCTACCCAGGTTCCTAGTGAATAGGGTGTCCCTT
The DNA here is from genome assembly GCF_964204655.1 of Triturus cristatus. NCBI lineage: Eukaryota > Metazoa > Chordata > Amphibia > Caudata > Salamandridae > Triturus > Triturus cristatus. The sequence goes on along the minus strand of NC_140583.1, from coordinate 293,844,250 downwards.
GTTTTTGTTTGCAAAAATCCGTATTCCGGGTGGCTCCCCTGCTTCCTCCCCCATTCATCAATTGTACCTTTTCTGTACTCAGTGTGGCGGACCAACTGCCTTCTCCTCACTGGCCCCCATGACTTTGTGTCGCCTGGTAATAATTCCCAGATTGGGTCTGGGTGGTGTGAGTAATTGGCTGGGCTAAGGAACACTTCTAAGAACAATCGTAAGTGGGTCAAGAGACTTCATGACCTCCCTGTTCTTTGGCAGATTTTGACTGGTGCTGAAAGACACAGTGTGGAATTCTTTGATGATAAGACTATCGCCCTCAGCCTGCTCCGCTCTGCATACCGTGGGTGAATGTCCCAAGTACTGGTCAAACCCCCATTTGTTGACTGCCACCAAATTAGCCCTGCTACCTACCCCCACATTCTTCCCTAGGACCCTGACTAAGTGTGGCTACAACCATGATCAGCCTAGTATCAGGGGGAAGGTTTTCTTTATCTCCACCCCGTGGGTGTAGGGTAGTCGGGATTAGCTAAATGGTGTAGGAGGGCTTGGGTCAGAGGGTCTGCATGTACATCATCAACTGACCTGCTGGATATCAATTGCAAAGCATTACAGTGCTGTGTGCATGCGAGTGCACTCCATACGGACCTGCCTGATATCTGTGAAACCGCTAGTTAAAGGTATAAAAGATGTGCCTTCCTACCTACTGTGTAGCCTTGGACCGTGTCCTGTATGTGCATGTAACTTGCATGATCGCGGTAACTATTAGCGGCGATACTACGTGTCTCTCGGACCTCTGCTCGCCGTCCTTTTTCCCCAGCACCTCCCCCACCCGCTACCTGCCATGGGCGGCAATCTGAGGGATAGCCCCGGGCGCCAAAAGCTCTAGCTACGCCTCTGCACTACTCCCTTTTGTCGAGCAGGAGAATGGGTAGATCTGCCTATGGTGGCGAGAGGGAGTAAGTTGGATATACACCCTTCCCAGGGCTGTGCAGTGTGGGGCCACCAGCTAGACTCAGCCTCAGAAACATGTCTGCTCCTTTCAGTCAGATCACTGAATGCCCACCCACTCCCGTTTGTGTAACAGACTAACATATCCACCACTCAAATTAATTTAATATTTCACTATACTAATTCACCACTAATCTTTCATGGGTTCCGGAGTAGCGCGCTAGTCGCCGAAAAAGCGCTTCAACACCCCATTCAGGGGTAGCAAGCACCATATAAATGCAAACCTTTTTCCCTCTTCTATCCTTACACTGTCCTTCTTAACCCAAATAACTGACTAACATATCCACCACTCAAATTACTTTCAGATTTCACTATACTAATTCACCGCTAATCCTTTATGTGTCCCGAACTGCTGTGTTACTCGCAGAAAAAGTGCTTAGACGCCTCGTCAGGGGTAGTACTCGCTATAAAAAATGAAATTACAATACAATAAAAGATAGAGTGGTCTCAAAATGACCAGATTGATTTTATTCACCAAAACATATTAGCACCACTTTACTAAATTTGCCAGTGAAGCGCTACTTGTTTTCTCATCTTTCTTTGAACAACATTGTTTTCCATGGGTGGGGAAGGACACCATTCCTGGAGGTACTGACTCGGTTTGGGTGCGTTATGTTTGCAAGTATATTATGTTTCTAAAATCACTTGCTGCCTCCTTCCAGGCCTCCAGCAATTTCGGAAACAATAAAAATGTAATGACAACTCTGGTGATTAATGTCGTTCCTAGAGAGATGACGTTTTGTCAAGGGGAAGTTTTGACTCGTGGAAAGGTAGCGCAGAGGGTTAATGTGCCTGCTGCAAAGAACATGTTCCATGCAGATCACACATTGCATATAATGTAAACAGGTCAGTGGGTTACTGCTTTTGTCAGAGAGATCCTTTTCTTACTTGCAGTTTATAAGTCAAAATCCTAACTTATAATAATGAGCTATTAACTGTCATCTAAGACCTGCAATCAAACTGCAAGGTATAAATTATAGAGTTATGTTTTTTCCCCCAGTCTTTGATTATCCTAATGTTGCAAAGGGTGTTCATATGGATAAAATCAATTCTGATTATTAAAGAGAAGCCCAAACCATGGTATTACGTACTAAATTCAGAGTTTGTGTTTCTTCAGACCAATCACTATTAAACTATACTGCTTACTAGTATAGTGTCATGTGACTCCCACCTTGTAGTACTTTTTCTTATGTATTTCCTATAGAGTGATTTACACACGTATGATTGATTGTCTCTCTGTAATGGGTGATGTAAAGTGCTCTGACACCCTACACTGGTATCAGTGGCGCTGTAAATCAAATCAAATGCATCTGAACGAGACATTGGTTATGGAGACTAGAGGGGCACTGTTGAAGGGTGCTATTGAGGGAATCCATGGCGGAGGGAGTCATTGGGGGCACCATCAAACCTTGTCGCACAGGCCTCCACCAGCGTTAAAGCCGGCCTTGCCCTTGAGACCAATCCGCTGCAGCCATTGGTACCTCCATTGGCCTTGTTTCAGCAGTAGTAGATGCAACTCACCAGGGGTCGGCGATGCAGGATTTGCACGCACACCAAACTTAGTTCACAAACTTCACGGCCTCTCTGCTTCATGCACAAGCACTTCTAACATGTGCTGCCTGCTTTGGGACCAGTGGAATTACGTAGCAATGCAGGACAAATTATTCTGCAGTGTTGACTAGATAATGCAGCAAAAAAAAGCTGCAGCGTAATGCTGTATATTTTCTGATAGTTTATTATTTTTACATTTTTACACATGCTAATAGTCTGCAAAGATTTTGCCTTATTAGTAGCAGTGCATCATACAAATGCAGCAGTGAGAAGCGTGATCAGTCAACCTTTGCAAAGGGCTGTCCACTTCACAGAAACACAAGTCACGTTTGTTTGTAACTTTTGATCCGTTTGAGCTACAAACAATTTATTAGTTAAAATCGTTAAATTATGCAGCAGGTGATGCATTATGTGGCAAATATTGCAGAGCCATAATTGTACAGAAAACATTTACAAACTAGGATATTTTGCCATTCATGTTTGAACTGCTCTTGTGAAAAAATGGGGAAGTGCTGATGACAGGAACTCCATGGCTCGGAGACAAATGGCTTGTGATTCCACTTGTTGGAAAACGGGGCAGCATCTGTCCATGACTACATTTGTCCTTCACTGGGAACCAAACACCCAATTGTAGCGCATGACTCTCATAGGGTAGCGTTGCAGAGCAGTCTGAGGCTTACTCAAGGGAGGTGGTGTGGGCTAGTAATCGCTATTTGCAGGTGCGCAAAAATAACACTCAATAATTGATTGTCCAGTCTGTACTTTGCTTTATAAAAGTAAGAGTACATTTATTAAACACACACACCACTCACTACTATGCACCAATTTCCAAATATACATAGGCTGTTGGAATTACTTTGTGACATTGCATAACATCTCCACCCCTCCCGCGGGGGGGGGGGGTGGGGTCTAGTACCACCGCTCCCATTTATGCACATCAACTTGCCCCCAATGCAGCTAGTTGAACATAACCTGGAGCGAGGGCCCTGCGCACTGGCACCATCCCAGTGGCGACCCACCCCATTACCTCAACAAGCATTAAAAAGGGGTAAACCTGCCTCGGTGACACATGACCCTGACTGAGCATCTCCTACTGACCATAAAGTATGCACCTCTATATCTTAAGGGCTAGCAGTCTGGGGTATTCACCTAAGCGCAGCAGCAAGAATCCATGTTTACGCACACTTTAGAATGACAGTACTCATCACCTTGGTTGATCATTTGAATGCATTGCAATTACAGCCCCTAAAGGCATCACAGATGAAATCACAGGATTGCGCATATGCAGCCAGACACCCTAGCAGGACTGTCTGGCAACATAACCCCACTTGGCTTATGACATCTCCTTACACATGTGACTTACAGTCCCTTCAAAAGAAGTACTCCTGGCAACTACAATTCTCCTGCAGTGCGCCTCTTCACTTTAAAAGGAATCACAGGTAAAAGCATGGGATTACGCAAATACAGCCAGACCCCCTAGCAGGAAGGTCCAGCAACATAGCTCCATTTATCTTAACATCACCTTACACCGGTACTTCACTTTACACATGTGACTTTCAGTCCACCTAAAAAGAAATAACCAATAGTAAATGCATTTCGGTGCAATTATACCACTTCACCTCCAGGGGATGCACTTCTTCACACATCCCCAACTCAGCCCTTCACTTCAAAATGCACTTCTCCACACACCCTCAGCTGTAGAACAAACGTTCCAGCCTAGAATATGTTTAAATGCTAGCTGAGCCCTTGAGGGGTAATTTCCTTTAGGTCCCCATGACACTGAGGGTGGGACTTTTCTTCGTGCTGGGGGGGGAAGACTGCGCTTCTCCAGCAGCTCCCCCAGCACCTTTTCACAAGTGAGGGTGACCCCCCTCCTCTGGGGGCTACAAAGCACCAAAACGACAGATTTCTTCGTGCTGGGGGGGAGAAAGGCTGCGCTTCTCCAGCAGCTCCCCCCAGCACCTTTTCACAAGTGAGGGTGACCCCCCTCCTCTGGGGGCCACAAAGCACCAAAACAGCAGATTTCCAAATGCCTGGTGAGGCATTATGGGGCGCTTCATTCTCCTCTTTACCAGCCCCAGCCACTGGGAACAATCTCCTCCGCCCTCTGGGTCTCTGAGAGGGTAGAATCAGCAGTGTGCTGTCTTCACTGGCTCCATGTGCCAGCCTTTCGCCTGGCTCTCTTTCTGGGCCTCTCTTCTCCCTACGCAGAGGCCCCTGCTTCTGTGCACCAGTCCTGGGCTCTTCTTCTGGTGCTGATAGGGTCCTGGGGGCATTCAGGGGGTCTCTCCTTCCAACAGCCCATTGCGCCAGGCTCCAGCACCTTCAGGCTCAGCAGACCACACCCCAGAGAGAGCTTCTCTTCTTGTGCAAGCACTTTTTAAAAGTTGAGTAGGGGGCTGGCAGGAAGTCTCTGTTGGTCCTATCAAACAGCGACACATCACGTCCCTGCCCCTGCTCCCTCCTTCTTGTCCAGCCTCTGGGTTTGTTCAAAATGGCATCGTCCAGTGTCTCTGGCCACATGTCTGAAGCCCCTTCCGCCCACGCTGCCTTCCCACCTTGGTGCAGCCTGGTGCCTGGCACCCAGCGACAGCAGTTGATGGATTGGCCTGCAGCCCCACCCATCTTCTCATCGTGGAGAGGAGGCCCTAGCTTGTGGAAGAAAGGTTATCAATCCATCCAGCTGATGTCAGCCCTTAGCCTGGGTCTGGTCATGGCAGGCTCAGAGGAATATGACAGTTCTGGATAACCCAAAAGCAGTACAAATATGACTTTGGACTCTGCAGAATACTTCATTTCACATTTCCTACATTGGACTTAAGTGCGTGTCTGGAATCTGTAGGCCTAATGGAAGTTAATCTAGCCCCTGGCTCCACATTCCCATAGGGGAATAATGAAGTGAAAAAACAGTAAGGCACACTGACTTTCCCTGGCATGTTTCTTTCCAGTGCATAAAGCCTATTCCATGTCACCACCCAATACTGCATAAGTCCTGCCACACCATTCACTTTGTAGCTGCTCCTGGACTGCGCACGCTAGGAATCTCCCCTGCGCAGCCCGTACACGTGTGCACACGCATGTACACATGTGTCTGCATGTAACCAGCCCGGTGTCCCTTACTCCAGCTGCTGAACAGTGGCCTGGTCAAGCCAGGGGAACACCAGTAAAATCCCCATGCAGTCTCTTACATCCTGAGTTCACTGTGGGTGAGTTCCAACTTACGAGGCTCCCCCACAGTAAAAGCTCGACAATTAGGTGCTCAAAAAGCCCATAGTGTCAGAACCACCTTCTAACACACGCCGTGCCCAGCTGATTCCCACAGGCAAGAAGTAGCCACTCTACATGGGTACACTTTGCATAGTCAGCGATAACTAGTTATAAGGGGTTCTGACCAGACCCCCTTTACTGACCAGTTATCCGCTCAGACCACCTACTCCTCCCATCCATGAAATCTCCACCCATGACAGGGATCCCAGACTACCCTAAGAACCCTCCGGGCTCTAGGTTAGATACCTCTAGGTCACTCATGGTCTACATGGACTCAGCCTAACTAGGCCCACCTTTGCCCATGGGCATGCAACACTATGCCTACCACTTCTCTGGACAAGGGTACAGTGCCTCAGCACAGATGCAGGCTTCTGGGATAGGTCTAAATCCCATCCCCTGGGTCACTAGCTGGTCTCCCTTCCAGAGTTTGTTCCAACCAGTACCCTTTCTCTGTTTGGTCCTTGCACCCCAAAGATGCAACCTCTCTGGACCCTCAACCTCAGCCTGCTGCTGAGGTCATTCTGCTGCCACCACCCTTTCGGGATGACTGGCTTCCCTAAAGAAAGCACAGCCACTTGTGCTTCCCCACACAGAAAAGCACCGTTTTGGCCACTGGCCTGGCTCCCTGATAGGACCTCAGACCGGCCTCACCACCACACTGGCAGTGCCAGGGAGGAACACTGAGGGTGCCTCATCAGACATCCTACAGCTCATTCCCCCCCGTCAGTAGCTCCACCCAGAAACTACCCCGGGAACCTAGACCCCTTCCTTGTTCTCCGCTGCGAGAACAGGGCCTATGTACCCTTCCCTCCAAGAGGTGCGCTCTCCTCCCGGAGTACCCTTGCAGAGCCTGTGGGTCCCGAGTTAGCTAGACCCAGGCCCACCTCTCAGGGCTCTCCCCGGTCTCCCTGCAGCGCCTTGGGAGACTGCCTAGGGACCTATATGGTCCCTGGATGGCCTGCACCACCCCTTATGAAGAGCAGGGTCCCTTCACTTAAGCTAGGCCCCACCTGCCTTTAGGGTAGTACTACCACCCTCAGCCAGGGACCCTAAAGATCCCGGTTAGGCCTGCACCACCCCTTCATGAAACACAGGGTCCCTTCACTTAAGATAGGCCCCACCTGTGTTCAGGGTCCACTTCCTGCCTCGAACTAGGGAACCACTCCCATGCTGCTGGTCCTTGGGTCCAAGTCCCACAGGACCTACCTGACTGGTTACCGGCTAGGCATCGCCCCAGCCACCACTTCAGGTTCCCTCCACCAGCTCCTGGTCTTCAAGTCCCACCGGATCTACCGGACTGGTCACCGGCCACCCGACCCCGACACCTCAGGGTCCATCACTAACCCTTTCCCTGGAAACTAGGGAGAACATCGCACCCACTCAGATCACCACTGGGTCAGTTACCTAGCCCACCTAGGATACCTAGGGGCTACCACTACACACCATCACTCAAGAACTACCCTCCTTGGGGGCCACCCACTACCAGGGGCCACCCCTGGGTTGCTCACCTCCCCACCCGTTAACCTGGGGACCTGCCGGACACTCAACTCTACCACACCCTCCTCCCATCGTGGGAAAAGTGTCTTGGGGTCCCCCCACCATGGGAACCCCTGGGGCGCTTCTACCCGGGGTAAAGAAACCTCCTGCCCCACCCCTCCAGTGGCTTTGGCCTGCGCCATTAGCAAGAAACTTCCAGTGGGGGAAGGATATCTGGGGCCCCTCCTGTGGAAACCCTCCCTGCCCTTAAAAAGCGCGGGAACCTCCCAGGACCCCTACTTCTCCTGTCCCCCTTTAAGGTCAATCCACCCCTACACCCCCACCTGTGATGTAGGTATCAGTTGCTGTCCCTATCTCTTGATGAGAAACCCTCCTCATACAGGTGTAGTGTATGTAGTGTTAGGGTTCAAAGGTGTACAATATGGCTTAGAACATGTGCATGTAATAATTTCCTGGAAAGCACCATCCCGCTAGCACATTATAATCAACATAGAGCGGTCATATCAATACAGCTTACATTTAAACCATAATAACTTCACATGACACATATGAGCGCGGGGCTTTCCTTTCCCATACCTTTAGTTCACATAACCAAAACTTTGAACCTTTCTCAGAGCCTTGCGCTCTTCCATTTGCTCATTGCTGCATAGGTAATGTGTGGCAAAACTGGACTTATCAAATGCTATAAATGCGCACAAGAGTGGGATACTATGTTTCCCGCCACTAGACACCAATGTTGGAAAAGGAGGCAGCATCTGTGAGGCCTGCACAAATAACATGACTACATTTGTCCTTCACTGGGAACCAAACACCCAATTGTAGCGCATGACTCTCAGAGGGCAGCGTTGCAGAGCAGTCTGAGGCTTACTCAAGGGAGGTGGTGTGGGCTAGTAATCGCCATTTGCAGGTGCACAAAAATAACACTCAATAATTGATTGTCCAGTCTGTACTTTGCTTTATAAAAGTAAGAGTACATTTATTAAATACACACACCACTCAATACTATGCACCAATTTAAAAATATACATAAGCTGTTGGAATTACTTTGTGACATTGCATAACATCTCCACCCCTCCCGCGGGGGGGTGGGGTCTAGTACCACCACTCCCATTTATGCACATCAACTTGCCCCCAATGCAGCTAGTTGAACATAACCTGGAGCGAGGGCCCTGCGCACTGGCACCATCCCAGTGGCGACCCACCCCATTACCTCAACAAGCATTAAAAAGGGGTAAACCTGCCTTGGTGACACATGACCCTGACTGAGCATCTCCTACTGACCATAAAGTATGCACCTCTATATCTTAAGGGCTAGCAGTCTGGGGTATTCACCTAAGCGCAGCAGCAAGAATCCATGTTTACGCACACTTTAGAATGACAGTACTCATCACCTTGGTTGATCATTTGAATGCATTGCAATTACAGCCCCTAAAGGCATCACAGATGAAATCACAGGATTGCGCATATACAGCCAGACACCCTAGCAGGACTGTCTGACAACATAACCCCACTTGGCTTATGACATCTCCTTACACATGTGACTTACAGTCCCTTCAAAAGAAGTACTCCTGGCAACTACACTTCTCCTGCAGTGCGCCTCTTCACTTTAAAAGGAATCACAGGTAAAAGCATGGGATTACGTAAATACAGCCAGACCCCCTAGCAGGAAGGTCCAGCAACATAACTCCATTTAGCTTAACATCACCTTACACAGGTACTTCACTTTACACACGTGACTTTCAATCCATCTAAAAAGAAATAACCAATAGTAAATGCATTTCGGTGCAATTACACCACTTCACCTTCAGGGGATGCACTTCTTCACACATCCCCAACTAAGCCCTTCACTTCATGATGCACTTCTACACGCACCCTTAGCTGTAGAACAAAAGTTCCAGCCTAGAATGTGTTTAAATGCTAGCTGAGCCCTTGTTTCCTTTAGGTCCCCATGACACTGAGGGTGGGAATTTTCTTCGTGCTGGGGGGGAAGACTGCGCTTCTCCAGCAGCTCCCCCAGCACGTTTTCACAAGTGAGGGTGACCCCCCTCCTCTGGGGGCCACAAAGCACCAAAACGGCAGATTTCTTCGTGCTGGGGGGGGAGGGGGAAAGACTGTGCTTCTCCAGCAGCTCCCCCCAGCACCTTTTCACAAGTGAGGGTGACCCCTCTTCTCTGGGGGGCCACAAAGCACCAAAACGGCAGATTTCCAAATGCCTGGCGAGGCATTAGGGGGCGCTTCATGCTCCTTTTTACCAGCCCCAGCCACTGGGAACACTCTCCTCTGCCCTCTGGGTCTCTGAGAGGGTAGATTCAGCAGTGTGCTGTCTTCACTGGCTCCCTGTGCCAGCCTTTGGCCTGGCTCTCTTTCGGGGCCTCTCTTCTCCCCACGCAGAGGCCCCTGCTTCTGTGCACCAGTCCTGGGCTCTTCTTCTGGTGCTGATAGGGTCCTGGGGGCAGTCAGGGGGTCTCTCCTTCCAACTGCCCATTGCGCCAGGCTCCAGCACCTTCAGCCTCAGCAGACCACACCCCAGAGAGAGCTTCTCTTCCTGTGCAAGCACTTTTTAAAAGTTGAGTAGGGGGCTGGCAGGAAGTCGCTGTTGGTCCTATCAAACAGCGACACATCACGTCCCTGCCTCTGCTTCCTCCTTCTTGTCCAGCCTCTGGGTTTGTTCAAAATGGCGTTGTCCAGTGTCTCTGGCCACATGTCTGAAGCCCCTTCCGCCCACGCTGCCTTCCCTCCTTGGTGCAGCCTGGTGCCTGGCACCCAGCGACAGCAGTTGATGGATTGGCCTGCAGCCCCACCCATCTTCTCTTCGTGGAGCGGAGGCCCTAGCTTGTGGAAGAAAAGTTATCAATCCATCCAGCTGAGGTCAGCCCTCAGCCTGGGTCTGGTCATGGCTGGCTCAGAGAAATATGACAGTTCTGGATGACCCAAAAGCAGTACAAATATGACTTTGGACTCTGCAGAATACTTTTCACATTTGGTACATTGGACTTAAGTGCGTGTCTGGAATCTGTAGGCCTAATGGAAGTTAATCTAGCCCCTGGCTCCACATTCCCATAGGGGAATAATGAAGTGAAAAAACAGTAAGACACACTGACTTTCTCTGGCATGGTTCTTTCCAGTGTATAAAGCCTATTCCATGACACCACCCAATACTGCATAAGTGTCTGTATGTAACCAGGCCGGTGTCCCTTACTCCAGCTGCTGAACAGTGGCCTGGTCAAGCCAGGGGAACACCAGTAAAATCCCCATGCAGTCTCTTACATCCTGAGTTCACTGTGGGTGAGTCCCAACTTTTGAGGCTCCCCCACAGTAAAAGATCAACAATTAGGTGCTCAAAAAGCAAAACATCCGGGCGGCCCATAGTGTCAGAACCACCTTCTAACACCACTTTTAAGCATATTTGGGACATTCTGTGATTGGAAACAAATCCCACTTTGTGAATGTATTTTAATGTCAATAACTCATATTAAACCTTAAATAAACGTGTATCCATTGGCTGAATTAAATAACGTAATAAGCTGCAGCTGGGTAGTAAAATGCCAAATACTAAAAATTTGAATGATTTGCTCTTTCTTGCCACACCTCTGACTCCGCCCACTGACCCAATCCTCGGGTTGTTCCCGCCCCCTGATCTCCGCCAACAGTTCCCCCCACTTCGACCACTGCACTAGACTAACCACTAACCTTGGGTTCCGGAGAAGCATGCTGCAGGGTGTAAAGCGTTTCAACGTCTCGTATGGGGTAGTAAGCGCTATATAAGCCCAATTATAGCACATTACAATATCGTAGCATGCAGATAGTAGGCTACAGCGCTCGCCCTGGCCCTCTAGCGCACACACTATGGCACGCAGACACCCTCCCTTGAAGGGGGGGGGGGGGGGAGAGTAAGGAATCCCCTTACAGTGGATAAAAAAGCTTCTCCGCTTTTAAGCGCCACCAGCGTCTGCGGTTGCTTGGGGTTTGATCTAATTAAATGCCCACAGTTGATGCCTTCTTTGTGAGCCACAAGGAGAGGCTGCGGCATTGTTAGCGGAAGATGAAATCAGGTTCTATGAAGGAAGGGGGGATTTGAAGGCTTCCCTCTCGGATGGCGGCGGCCCAAAGCTGGGGCCCGCTGATAGGGAGACAGTCAGGATGAATTAACACTCAGCAGCTTCCTGCACAAAACAAACACAGCTGCCATGTTCAAAATGCCTTTTATCCGCCTCCAGGGACCCTCTGAGAGCAGGCACGCCATTCAGCTTCAAATACATTAGCCTCATACTTTCTTCATTATGCCGGGTAGGCGAGGTGCAGGCAGCTTGTCACTTTCAAAGCAATGTTAGAGTCTCTACCTGTCTCAGGGTGCGGGGGAAGATCTGCCTGTCTCTTGCTGTGCATGCAGTGTGGGAGTCTCTACTTGTCTGTGCCTGGGGTGCGGGAGAGGATCTTCCTGTCTCTTGCCCAGTGGCGTAGCTAGAGCTTGTGGCGCCCGGGGCTATCCCTCAGATTGCCGCCCCGGTGCGGGGGGGGGGGAGGAGAAAGGACAGCACGCACTTGAAAGAGGTCCGAGAGACACGTAGCATCGCCGCTAATAGTTACCTCGATCATGCAAGTTACATGCACATACATGACACGGTCCAAGGCTACACAGTTGAATACACCAGTGACCGGCAGTACAAAGGAGGACACACAGACTGCATGATCTATCTGGGGACTCAGAAAAACCACGTACGACATCTATCAGAAAGCTGCGTGAACGATTACCTGGTTATCACCTCAGCACAATGTAAACATGCACATACATGACACTGTTCGGGGATCCGTCATTTACAGCTGACAATAAATGACCAAATATCATGGTCCCCCCCATTAAAGCAGTGGGGACGTGCACAAACGTGATGTGCTCTAAGGACCCAGAGCCAACTTAACAGTGTCGAAGCTAAGGGTGGGCGTAGTTCGCGAAGTAGCACTTCGCGAAGCTACGCAAAGTGAAGTTCGCACTACGCGAGCTACGCGTAGCACTTCGCGAACTGCGAAGTAACATGTTCGCACTGTGCAAGATGTTGTTTTCAATGATTGCACAGTGCGGACAAGCAACCGGCACTGTGCAATCATTGAAAATGGCATCTTGCACAGTGCGAGCTGTAGTTTTCTGCTGCTCGAGTAGATTTTTCCTCGAGCTGCAGCTTTCTCAACGCAAACTGGTAGTTTCTCATCGCGAGCGGTCGCGAGCATACGCGACCCCTCGCAATGAGAAACCTGACCTTCTCGCGTTGGGAATCTCGCCGGGAGGTTTATTTTCCATGCTCGCGATCGCGAACAAGGAAAAAGTCTCGCCAGGATGTCATTTTGCTTGCTCGCGGTCGCCAACTTGACGTTGAGGACCGCGAGCAAGCAAAAAATGACCGCAGCACTTCGCAACACTACGCTACGCGTGTTCGCACTGTGCTACGTGCAGTTCGCGTAGCGCGAAGTAGCGCGAACTTCGCAAACTACGCGAGCGTAGCGTAGTGCTTCGCCCAGGCCTAGTCGAAGCCTGTAATTCTTTATCTTTCAAAAACAGCAAATTAATTATTCACAGGTAATGACTCACTGTGTGCCCTTAGAACTAAACGCAGCACAAAGGGGTCAGTCAGCTCCACAACCTTGCCAACACAGACCAGATACAAAGCCCTCTCTGGTGGCCCAATGGCAACAACCAGGGATCACGCCCTGTCATTACTTCTAAGCAGCAGCAACCAACTCCCTGGGACCCAAAGCCAGCTTGTAATAGTGCATCTCTCCTTAAGAGCAGCCTCAGCACACACATGGTGCACAGCCTACCCAGGGGGCCCAAAGCTAAAATATAGGGAGTGGAGACACATTGTCATCACAATCCTTAAACACAGCTGTAGGGGCCATGGGAATATGTTCAACCCTATCCAGGGACTCCGTGAATAATCAGAAGAAACAAGAAACATTACATTTTTCTGCAATTTTGTTTTCACATTACTTTCATGGTAACCAACAGTGTTAAAAGTCCGCAAAAACAGTAAAATCATAATAACGTGTCTAGTATGGAACGCCAAGGCTGTGTAACACACGTCCCTGTAACACACGTCTTCAGCTGCCTCCCAGACCCGAATGTAGGCATGGCAGAACCAAGGTCTGGAGAAAAATAACCACTTAAAAGAAGTCCGGATATGAAGTAAGTTATGTGTGCTTTTACGCATGTGTGTTTCAAAATGTCCACGGCTTAATCATTGGACAGTGGTAGCTTGCTACTACTGGTATCGCTCTACTCACAGACATCCGGGAATAAAGCCCTTCATCAGATCCCTTACGCATTTCAAAAGGTTCATAACCTTAGTGGACACAGACCTGGATGCGCCTAGACAACTGCTATCAAAATTTCACAGGCACTTTTGTAAAATGCGAGGCATTTTTACAAAAGTGTTGATATTGTGATTTTTTTTGCAATCATGACATCCTGAAGGGTTTGATTTACACCTTAAACAATAAGCATGCTAAATCTATTCATCGGTTTCTATGAAATGGTAAATGCAATTCATCCCGAAAGTTTCCAACAGTCAGTTTATGTGGCATTTAACCGTTTTTCTATGAAATCACATACAACCCTGTGGAGCAGGTAGGCACAGACTATGGCTGGTGCTTTGAAGAGACAGCCATTGTCACTTGGTGCTGTGTATCTGTGAAAGCATGCAGAACTTCCACAGATCTGACCCAGTGATGGCTCTCTGTGATCTCACTTCCAAGCAATCACCTGCTCGCACACAATCACCTGCTCACTCGCACGCAATCACCAGGCCTCGGGTCATCTACTGCATGCATTAGCTAGGCTGTGAAACAGTGGCGGTCTGTAGCCAATCAGTTCATGGACTGTCCAGTGCATCACACGTGAAAAACTATTTCAAGATGTTATGCACCTACCACATGTTTACTGCAGAATTTGTAACGTCATGCATATGGTTGCTAGATATCACAGCTCAACACTGACACACAGGCTCACCATAAACCCATGGCAAGTTTAATTCAAGAAACTAAAGAAGCTATAAACATATCACAAACACACCTTCCTTCACCCCCACTCAGTGGAGTGTGAACACGGAAGCACATTGGAGCAACTGTGCTTATAGCAGAACTCACAAAACTTGTGTACTTTGACATTTTTTTTTTTTGCATATTTATATAGCGCAAACTCGACCCGAAGGTATTAGAGCCAGGGCCGGCTTAAGTGCTGGTGGCGCCCTGTGCGACAATGTTTGTTGGCGCCCCCCCCCAATGACCACCTCCACCACCACAGGTATCTCTCGCTAGCACCCTTTAACAGTGACCAAGTCTCCATAACCACACTCTCTCAGATGCACTGAATTAGTTATAGCGCCACTCATACCAGTGTAGGGTGTCCGAGCACTTTACATCACACACACATTACACAGAGACAATCAATCATACGCGTGTAGATCAGTGTGTAGGAAATGTTACATAAGCCAAAGGACTAAAAGTGTAGGAGTCACATGTCATCCATAATGATAGGCAGTATAGTTTAAGAGTGCTTGGTGTGGAAAAGCACAAACTCCGAGGCGAAAATGAAACCGCATAGTTGGGAGTTTTCTTTAATAATAAGAATCGATTTCAAGCCAAATTAACCCTTTTTGCAACATTAATTAATGTTCTAATAATGTATACTTTGCAGTCTGTATGCAGTTCCAGGATGAAAGTTAATAGCTCACTATACTATATATTAGGACTTTAAGTTATAAATTGCAAGTAACAAAAGGATGTCTCTTTTGAAAGCAGTAACCTGCTGATCTGTTTACATCATACGTACTCTGTAATCTACTTGGTACACGTTCTTTGCAGCAGGAATACTAACCATCTGCACTAACTTCACCTAAATCAAAACCTCAACTATACAAAATGCGGATCTCTCGCCAGGAAGGTAATTAATCACACGAGTTATCTTGACATTTATGTGAGGCCTGGTAATTGCGGGGGTGGGGAGAAGAAATGCTGCAGCAGGTGCTTCAAAAGCATAATAAAACTCGACTCAAACACGGCGCCCCCAGGAAGCCAGCACCCGGTGTGGTGACCTCGAGGCTCGAACACCAAAGGCGGCAGTTTAGGCCGGCCGACGGACCACATCCTCTACCCTTAATCTAACATCACTTACTTGCGCCCGGCGTTCTGTATCTCCTCTCTGCTTGCAGCTCCGTCGGCCTGCCACTACCTCCGCCCGGATCGCTGTCAACCTTGCAAAAGCTCGTGTCCTGCGACGTCACGGGCCTATGCTGGGTGGTGACGGTGCGCATGCGCTTGCATTTCAAACAGGGCCGCGCGCGCGGCGCGGCACTGGTGGCCCGTTGCGGCGGCCTTTATAATTTATTTGGGGACACTGACTGACACTACTGTAACAGTAGTGTCAGTGTCCCCAAATAAATTATAAAGGCCGCCGCAACGGGCCACCAGTGCCGCGCGGCTGCCGCCCCAACAATAGTGCCGCCTGGGGCGGACCGCCCCCACCGCCCCCCCCTAGCTACGCGCCTGCTCTTGCCGTGCATACAGTGTGGGAGTCTCTATCTGTCTCTGTCTGTGCCTGGGGGTGGGGGAGGATCAGCCTGTCTCTTGCTGTGCGCACAGTGTGAGAGTCTACCTGTCTCTGTCTGTGCCTGGGGTACGGGAGAGGATCTTCCTGTCTCCCTCTGTGCGTACAGTGTGAGAGTCTCTGCCTGTCTCTGTCTGTGCATAGGGTGCGGGGAGGATCAGCCTGTCTCTTGCTGTTCATATAGTGAGGGAGTCTTTGCCTGTCTCTGCCTGTGTCTGGGGTGCGGGGGAGGATCTGCCTGTCTCTTGCTGTGCATACAGTGTGGGTGTCACTACACGTCTCTGACTGTGCCAGGGGTGCGGGAGAGGATCTAACTGTCTCTTGCTGTGCATACAGTGTGAGAGTCTCTACCTGTCTCTGTCTGTGCATTGGGTGCGGGGAGGATCAGCCTGTCTCTTGCTGTGCATACAGTGTGAAAGACAAGTCTCTACCTGTCTCAGGGTGTGGGGGAAGATCTGCCTGTCTCTTGCTGTGCATACAGCGTGAAAGACAAGTCTCTACCTGGCTCAGGGTGCGGGGGAAGATCTGCCTGTCTGTTGCTGTGCATACAGTGTGGGAGTCTCTACCTGTCTCTGACTGTGCCTGGGGTGCGGGAGAGGATCTTCCTGTCTCTTGGTCTGCATACAGTGTGAAAGTCTCAACCTGTCTCAGGGTGCGGGGGAATATCTGCTGTCTCTTGCTGTGCATGCAGTGTGGGAGTTTCCACCTGTCTCTGTCTGTGCCTGGGGTGCGGGGGAGGGTCAGTCTGTCTGTTGCTGTGTATACAGTGTGAGGGTCTCTACCTGTCTCTGTCTGTGCATAGGGTGCGGGAGAAGATCTGTCTGTCTCTTGCTGTGCATACAGTGTGAGAGTCTCAACCTGTCTCTGTCTGTGCCTGGGGCGCGGGAGAGGATCTTTCTGTCTCTTGCTGTGCATACAGTGTGAGAGTCTCTACCTGTCCCTGTCTGTGCACAGGGTGCGGGGAGGATCTGCCTGTCTCTTGCCGTGCATACAGTGTGGGAGTCTCTATCTGTCTCTGTCTGTGCCTGGGGTGCGGGGGAGGATCAGCCTGTCTCTTGCTGTGCGTCCAGTGTGAGAGTCTACCTGTCTCTGTCTGTGCCTGGGGTACGGAAGAGGATCTTCCTGTCTCTTGGTCTGCATACAGTGTGAAAGTCTCAACCTGTCTCAGGGTGCGGGGGAATATCTGCCTGTCTCTTGCTGTGAATGCAGTGTGGGAGTTTCCACCTGTCTCTGTCTGTGCCTGGGGTGCGGGGGAGGGTCAGTCTGTCTGTTGCTGTGTATACAGTGTGAGGGTCTCTACCTGTCTCTGTCTGTGCATAGGGTGCGGGAGAAGATCTGTCTGTCTCTTGCTGTGCATACAGTGTGAGAGTCTCAACCTGTCTCTGTCTGTGCCTGGGGCGCGGGAGAGGATCTTTCTGTCTCTTGCTGTGCATACAGTGTGAGAGTCTCTACCTGTCCCTGTCTGTGCACAGGGTGCGGGGAGGATCTGCCTGTCTCTTGCCGTGCATACAGTGTGGGAGTCTCTATCTGTCTCTGTCTGTGCCTGGGGTGCGGGGGAGGATCAGCCTGTCTCTTGCTGTGCGTCCAGTGTGAGAGTCTACCTGTCTCTGTCTGTGCCTGGGGTACGGAAGAGGATCTTCCTGTCTCTCTCTGTGCGTACAGTGTGAGAGTCTCTACCTGTCTCTGTCTGTGCATAGGGTGCGGGGAGGATCAGCCTGTCTCTTGCTGTTCATATAGTGAGGGAGTCTTTGCCTGTCTCTGTCTGTGCCTGGAGTGTGGGAGAGGATCTGCCTGTCTCTTTCTGTGCATACAGTGTGGGAGTCTCTACCTGTCTCTGTACATATAGTGCGGGATATTCTACCGGTATCTGTGTGTTCATATAGTGCAACAGTCTCTACCCGTCTTTTCCCATGCATGTTAGAGTCTTCACATGTCTCTGTGTATACAGTGCGGAAGAATACCTGTGCCTGTCTCTTGCTGTGCACACTTTGTGGGAGTCTCTACCTGTCTCTGTGAAAACGGTGCAAGAGATTACCTGTACCTGTCTCTTGCTGTGCACACTTTGTGGGAGTCTCTACCTGTCTCTGTGAAAATAGTGCGGGAGAATAGCTGTGCCTATCTCTTGCTGTGATACATTATCTGAGTCTCTACCTGTCTCTGTGCATATAGTACGGGACAGCCTCTATCTGTCT
Organism: Triturus cristatus; assembly: GCF_964204655.1. Classification (NCBI taxonomy): domain Eukaryota; kingdom Metazoa; phylum Chordata; class Amphibia; order Caudata; family Salamandridae; genus Triturus; species Triturus cristatus. The sequence continues at coordinate 293,826,148 of NC_140583.1, read as the reverse complement.
GTTCATACCATGCAGGAGTCTCTCTCCCCTCCATACATTCAGTGCGGGAGCCTCTCTACCGTTGTCTGGGTATACAGTGACACAGTCTCTAAAGAGTCTTAACCTGTCTATGTTCATACAGTGCAGGAGAGTCTCCAAGTTACTCTGTCATTGCAAACAGAATAGTCACTAAGTGACTGTCTTTGCATACAGAAGAGTCTCTAAGTGACTGTCTTTGCATACAGAAGAGTCTCTAAGTGACTGTCTTTGCATACAGAAGAGTCTCTAAGTGTTTCTGTCATTGCATACAGAAGAGTCTCTAAGTGTCTCTGTCTTTGAATTCAGAAGAGTCTCTAAGTGTCTCTGTCTTTGCATACTCGAGAGTCTCTGTCTGTGCATACAGTGCGGAAGAGTCTCTACCTGTCTGTTCCTATGTTCACAGTGTGAGATTCTTCATCTGTCTTTGTGCAGGTAAGGTGGTGGAGTCTCAATCTGTCTGTGGATACGGTGTGCAGGAGTTTCTACTGTCTCTCACCGTGAATACAGTGCAGGAGAGTCTCTACCTGTCGCTGTCTATATATACAGTGCTGGAATCTCTACCTTCTTCTGTCCCAGCATGCAGTGCCTGGAGCCTATAACTGTCTCTTTCTGTGCATGCAGTGTGGACCCTATAACTGTCTGTGTCTCTGCATGCAGTGCTAGTGCCTATAACTGTCTCAGTCTGTGCATGCAGTGCTGGAGTCTATAACTTTTTCTGTCAGTGCATACAGTGCTGGAGTCTCTACCTTCCTCTGTCTGTGCATGCAGTGCCAGAGCCTATGACTGTCTCTGTCTTGAAATCCGAGCTGCATCTAACAAAACCTCTTTCAGAAGAAAGCTGAAAACCTGGCTATTTCTCCGCTAATTATGCGGTGGCTCAGCATTTCACTGGTAGAATTCTCTTTTAGCGCTGGGAAGCCCACAGGCAGCTATGCGCTCTACAAATCCCTTAAATAAAATAAATGGCCGATGAGACATGCCGTAGAGTCTCCTGGTGCTCGGTGCTTATTGTCCAGTTTTGGAATAACTGCTGGCAGAGAAGCTGGATTTTTCATTAACTTAATGCCTTCCTGCCACAAGAAGTTGACAATAGGGATTGCCCTAAGAGAACGCTGCGGGGTAGCCTTGAAGTCGTACAAGAAGCATTCCGCTTGCTTGACGGGCATGGCTAGGTCAAAGCGTTTTGACACTCTTTCAAGAAGGTCATGGAAGCAGCTGATGACTGCTGGAGGAGAGTCAACCACTGGCAACGTGGGAGAAGGCGGTGTATCTGCCACATAATCTATCCACTCATCATGGACTTCAGGGTCCACTTGTATCTCTCCTTCTTCCAATTGTTGGTCACCACTGTCTGATGCTCTAGTAGAAATCTGCAGGGGAGGTAAGGACTTTTGTTTTAGCGGAGCAGGTGGGGTTGCTTGATATGGAGTAATGGCAGGCTCCTCCTGTCGAGAAACTGGCTTCTGGGCCACCTTAGCCTCAGGGAACCGTTTATAATAGTCACTTAGATCATATGTAAGTCTGTAACCAGTGACATCAGAACGTTAATGGAGGGTTCTTGTTGACGGTCCTCCTCTTCCTGCTCATAGTAAGGGTAATGTTCTTGAAAGGTGTCCAAGAGCTGCATACCTCAGCATCTATACGAAAAGGAATAATCACCTTCCGAGTACTTAGAAGCATCATCTGGTTGATCATCTTTTTCAGATTTCTGGTGCTTTACTCTCAGTTGAGAGGGGCTGTAAGCAGGGCCATAAGGACCTTCATCCTCCAATTCCTGAAAATCCAGGATGGCAGAAGGAGGCAGAGGAGAGATTTTGGAAAAGTCCTGTATTATTAAGGAATTGTTTTGGAGACTGAAATATCCATTTTCTTTGTTGATGGGATTGTCAACAGGATCCTTGACGGAATCGTCACTAGAGACTGTACCGACGACGTGGAAATATCTGTTGACGGGGCGGAGAAGCTCGTCGACGGCGCAGCACCCAACTGAACTGTCGACGGCGAAGCTCTCGACGACGACGAACTTCTTACCGAAGCCGTCGACGGCATCCCCACTTGCGTATTCGTCGGCGAGACAGCTATCGTCGCCTTGACCATCGACGTCGTCGATGTTGCTGAGGAAACCGTCGACCGAGTCTTTGTTTCGATGGTCGTAGGCAGAGAATGCCTTATTAACGGCTGGATTTTTTGTGAGGGAGTATGTGGCGCAGAGGGAGGAGCAGAACCAGATCTTTTTCGGGCATTAGACAAGCCAGGTTGCTCCTTTTATGCCCTTTTTTCCACCAAAGACTTCTTGCTCTGAGATCTTGATTTCTTTGGATCTCTCTGAACAGAAGAAGGATCCTCTTCCTTCCTTTTTTTAGAGGAGGTATGGGGCCTCTCCTCACTCTCAGAGTCAGTTTCTCTCACAGATTTTCTGAAGCCAAATGAGAAGTCTTCCCTCACGATCTTTGAGGGATTTTGATTAAAAAGTCTGGCAGTGCTTACAGTCTTTAGGTTTGTGATCTGGGTAAAGGCAGTATAAGCACTTTTTATGAGTGTCTTCTGAGAAAAGCCTGGACTTTCCACAAGTCTTGCAGGGCCTAAGCAGCCTTTTTTAGACTCTGACATTCTGCAGCAAATGCAGAAATAAAGGAGTAAACTCACTTTCTAGCAGAACCTCAGTTGAAGAGAAGGTTGAGGAAAAGGAACTGCTAGCACAAAGTTGAAACGTTCAATGTAGAAACACTGTGACTGAGCAGAGCTCAGGGAGACTCCCTAACACACGACGTGCGATAAGAAATCTGTGGTATGGTGGCCCACAGGGGATTGATACTCACGGGTCTGCCATGTGATTGGCTGGAGTTTGGATGTTCTTTAATGAGGCTAACTGGTTACTAAATAATATTGATTCTCAAGGGAGATTGTCCTTTCAGCTTTTATACTGCTATTTTACTGTTACCGTGGGACTCCCACCATGATGACGGGGAAAATTGAAGCATGTAAATCTATAAAAGATACAATACTGGAGAACTGTCTCTGTCTGTGCATACAGTGCTGGACCCTATAACTAACTGTCTCTGTCTGCGCATACAGTGCTGGAGTCTCTACCTTCCTCCTTCTGTGCATGCAGTGCTGGTGTCTCTACCTTCCTCTGTCTGTGCATGCAGTGCTGGAGACTATAACTGTCTCTGTCTGTGCATTCAGTGCTGGAGCCTATAACTGTCTCTGTATGTACATATATTGCTGGAGTCTCTACCTTCCTCCGTCTGTGCATGTAGAGCTGGAACCTATAACTATCTCTGTCTGAGCATGCTGTGCTGGAGCCTATAACTGTCTCTGTCTGTGCATATAGTGCTAGAGTCTCTACCTTCCTCTGTCTGTGCAAGCAGTGTTGGAGCCTGACTCTGTTTTGACCAACAGCTGCCTGAAGCTCAACGCCGCGAAGACAGAAGTCCTCGTCCTCGGTACCACCCCTTCTGCATGGGACAGCACCTGGTGGCTGACCGCCCTCGGAAGCCCATCTACCCCCTCAGACCACACCAAGAACCTCGGCATCGTACTCGACTCATCACTCACCATGAACTGACAGGTCAATGCCATCACCTCCACCCTCCGCGTCCACTGCAAGACCTTCAAGTGGATCCCCCCTGAATCAAGGAAGACAGTCACCCACGCACTCATCACCAGCAGACTGGACTATGGAAACGCACTCTATGCTGGCATCAACTAGCCCCTACTCCGCAAACTCCAGACAATACAGACCACCGCCGCCAGACTCGTCCTCGGCATCCCCCAACACAAACACATCAGTCAACACCTACGAAGTCTCCACTGGCTCCCCGTGGAGAAAAGAGTCACTTTCAAAATCCTCACTCACGCCTACAAATGCCTACATAACAATGGACCCAAATACCTCAACGACAGAATCAACTTCCAAGTACCCAAAAGAAACCTCCGATCTTCCAACCTCGCACTGGCCGAAACCCCGCGCATCCACAGAGCCAGAGCAGGTGGAAGATCCTTCCCTCACATTGCAGCCAAGACCTGGAATAAGCTACAGGCAGACATCAGAAGCGCCCCCTCCCTGAACACCTTCAGGAAGACCTTCAAGACCTGGTTCTTCGGCTAACAGATCTGCGGACCGCCCCCAACCCCCCCCCCCGCACCTTGAGACCCTCACAGGTGAGTAGTGCGCTTACAATCCCCTGATTGATTGTCTTTGCATACAGTGCAGGAGAGTCTTTAAATGTGTGCATACAGTTTAGAACTCTCTGTTTTAGCAAACACTGTGGAAGAGTCTCAAACTTTCTCTTCTTTGCATACTGGAGAGTCTCTGTCTGTGCATGCAGTGCCAGAGTCTCTATCTTCCACTGTCTGTGCATGCAGTGCTTGAGCCTATAACTCTCTCTGTCTGTGCATACAGTGATGGAGTTTCTAACTGTCTCTGTCTGGGAATGCAGTGCAGGAGTCTCTACCTTTCACTGTCTGTGCATGCAGTGCTCGAGCCTATAACTGTCTCTGTCTGTGCATACAGTGCTGGAGCCTATAACTGTCTCTGTCTGTGTATACAGTGCTGGAGTCTCTACCTTCCTCTGTCTGTGCATACAGTGCTGAAGTCTTTACCTTCCTCCGTCTGTGCATACAGTACTGGAGCCTATAACTGTCTCTGTCTGTGCATACAGTGCTGGAGCCTATAACTGTCTCTGTCTGTGTATACAGTGCTGGAGTCTCTACCTTCTCCATCTGTGCATGCAGTACTGGAGCCTATAACTGTCTCTGTCTGTGTATACAGTGCTGGAGTCTCTACCTTCTCCATCTGTGCATACAGTACTGGAGCCTATAACTGTCTCTGTCTGTGCATGCAGTGCCGGAGTCTCTACCTTCCTCCGTCTGTGCATGCAGTGCTGGAGCCTATAACTTTCTCTGTCTGTGCAAACAATGCTGAAGCCTATGACTTTCTTTGTGTGTGCATGCAATGCTGAAGCCTATACAGTGCTGAAGTCTCTACCTTCCTCTGTCTGTGCAAGCAGTGCTGGAACCTATAACTGTCTCTGTCTGTGCATACAGTGCTGGAGCCTATAACTGTCTCTGTCTGTGTATACAGTGCTGGAGTCTCTACCTTCCTCTGTCTGTGCATACAGTGCTGGAGTCTCTACCTTCCTCCGTCTGTGTATATATGGTGGAGAAGAGTCTTGCCGGTGGCAGTGGCAGGCTCTATCCGCTCGTGCTGTGTTGCTTTCTAATTTGTGAGTGTCACAATGCTAACGCTGCTTCACAGCGTGATATTTTAAAACTGTGCAAGTAGGCTACTTTTTAAAAAAACATTGTGTGTTTACCTGTGTTCTTGACACCCACTTCCTTGTAAACTCCCGCCCCGGTCCGCCGCGTCCATTCTGGGCGATTGATGCGGAGGGTGAGGAGGAGCCAGCACTTCCGGGCTCGAGCGGCCAGGTTAGCGCTCTAGTGGCTCTGTAGGGGAAGTGTACTTAACTCGCTGCCTCTCGCAGTCGCGTTGTGGAGAAGAGTCTTGCCGGTGGCAGTGGCAGGCTCTATCCGCTCGTGCTGTGTTGCTTTCTAATTTGTGAGTGTCACAATGCTAACGCTGCTTCACAGCGTGATATTTTAAAACTGTGCAAGTAGGCTACTTTTTAAAAAAACATTGTGTGTTTACCTGTGTTCTTGACACCCACTTCCTTGTAAACTCCCGCCCCGGTCCGCCGCGTCCATTCTGGGCGATTGATGCGGAGGGTGAGGAGGAGCCAGCACTTCCGGGCTCGAGCGGCCAGGTTAGCGCTCTAGTGGCCCCTACTGCCTATAAATGTGTGTTGGCCAGCGACCGCGCAGCGGACGCCTGCAGCGGGCGCGCCGGAAGCGCGCCGAAGTCGAGCCAAAGTCAAGCCCATCTGCGGCCGGACGGGGCACGGGGCCATACACCCTGGCCTACCTATCCCCCTCCACTTACGGTACGATAAACAAACGTTGCTGCATCTCCGCCCAGCCATAACATTACCATGCTCACACTCTATGCAGGCCTTATCACTACATAATTGTTCCATGTGCCCTTTTACTCCTGAAATGGGCTCCATAACAGTCCACCCAAAAAAATTGATAAAAGCTGCACTGCTTAACTGTAGATCTCTCAGTAAGCACTGCATTCAGGTCTACAATCTACTTGAGGATGAGGCACTGGATATACTGCTATTAACTGAGACCTGGCTTGGCGAACACTCTGACCCAGACATCATAGAGGCGTTGCCTCCAGGATATTCTCTCGCCAGGCTTGACAGGCAGGATGGTAGGGGTGGTGGAATAGCTATTGCTGTTAGAGCCCCATTGGAATGCTCCTTACTCCCCCTAACAATTGACCACTGTGAAGCTGCTTCGTTTAGTATCTCATTGGGACCTCAACACTCCCTATCAGGTATTCTTATATATAGACCCCCAGGTAGACTATTTGATTTTACAGCTAGTCTAGTAGAGGCGACAGCACATCTCGCCTTGAGGAAATCCAAACTCCTGGTACTTGGCGACATGAACATTCATTTTGATGATGCCCAAGACAAGGATGCCTCTTGTATAAAAGATGAATTACTCTCCCTGCAGCTTACTCTTAAGAACCAAGAGCCTACTCACAGACAAGGTCATCTGATCGACCCCATATTTGGTAATTGGAATGGAGTAGAAACGCTTCCTCCAATACCCGTTCCTTGGTCTGACCATTTTGTCATTCCCTTACGAATTTGGGTGTCCGAGCCTGAAACCAGGAGTGATAGTACGCAGATTTACCAATGTCGAAAGTGGAAAAACTTCAACTTAGATACCTTTATCGACAATCTTGAAGCGGCTGGACCTCCTGGAGGGTCAGATTGTGAGGCTGCCTATTCATGCCTGAAGAACTGTGTCCTAACTGCCCTAGATAATACTGCTCCTATCCGTAGATCAGTAATTACCAGGAAAACTAGAAAACCTTCCCCGTGGTTTACTTCTGAACTTCAGGTGGCAAAGTCTGCATGTAAAAAACTGGAACGAGAATGGCGCATTAACTTTTGCCCCAAAGCCAAAATTCAATATAAAATAGCGCAAGCAGGATATTATAAACTGATTCGTTCCTCTAAAGCAATGTATTACAAGACCCGCATTGGAGAGGCTGAGAACTCCTCAAAGGAGCTCTTTAAAATTTTTAAAGAAATCTCGGTAGTATCTAATGAGAGCAATGCCCAGAATGACTCTGTTGAATCATGTAATGATATTGCTAGATATTTTGCTAGCAAAATTACTAACATCTATGCTAATTTCTCAAAGGATCTGCCCTCGGGCTCTGCTTTCACTGAGAATTTGGAGATCACTCATGATAAGGCATGCCTTTATTGCTTTACTGTTCCTTGTACTAATACCTTAATTAACATCTGTAAAAGCATTAAATCAGGGTCCCCTCGAGATCCTGCTCCTCCCAAGATCTTAGCAGCTAGCCTTAAAGTCTTAGAACAACACTTCAGACATATTCTCCAACTCTCCTTTTCTACGGCCATTCTCCCTGTGGAGTGGAAGCAAGCCATTGTACTTCCAATAAAGAAAAAACCTAACTTAAGTCAGGATATCCTTGAAAACTTACGGCCTATCTCGCTGCTACCTTATCTGGCGAAGGTGGCCGAAAAAATAGCTAACAGTCAACTCATGGCCCATCTAGAGTCTAATAAGGCCTTCCACAGCTCTCAATCTGGGTTCAGGGCAGGGTATTCTACGGAAACCGCCCTTCTGAGAGCGACCGAAACCTTACGTGCAGGTGCGGATGAGGGCCAGACTATGGCTTTGATTATGCTTGACCTTAGTGCCGCGTTCGACACTGTGGCACACTCCATCCTGCTGCAGTGTCTGAACAAAGCCGGGGTCACCCAAGAAGCACTGGGCTGGCTTAAAGCTTTTCTCACCAACCGCTGCTTCCAGGTTCAGAGAGGCATGCATCGCTCTAATAGCATAGCTTTAGAACAGGGGGTACCTCAGGGCTCCGCCCTGAGCCCCACCCTGTTCAATCTCTACATGGCCCCCTTGGCGAAAGTGGTTGAATCGTACGGCATTGAATTAGTCTCATATGCCGACGATACCCAACTCCTCCTTTCCCTGTCTCAAGCACCCTCCATTGATGCTAACAATTTTAAAACCTGCATGCAGGCTCTGGCAGGCTGGATGACCCAGCACTGCCTGAAGCTTAATGGCTCAAAAACGGAGGTTCTGGTAATTGGAGGAAGGGATGCGAGCTGGACCAAGGAGTGGTGGCCATCATGCTTGGGACCGCTACCCACTCCCTGTAAAGCAGCTAAGAATCTGGGGATCTGGGTTGATCCCAGACTCTCTTATGATAACCATGTACATAAAGTGGTGGGGAAATGTTTCGGGGTAATGAAGACCTTGAATCGTACCCTAGACCTTCTCCCTCTGGAAGCCAGGCGCACTATGACCCATGCTCTAGTGACCTCAAGGATAGACTATGGCAATGTGCTCTTGCTTGGAACCACACAAAAAAACTTCAGGAGACTTCAAGTACTCCAAAACACAGCAGCACGCCTAGTCCTTAGACTTCCGAAAAGGTCAGCCTCTATGCCTGCCCTAGCCACTCTGCACTGGCTCCCCATAAAAAAGAGAGTCCTATTTAAAGCTCTTTTAATGTGCTATAGGATTATCTCACACAAAGCTCCCCTTTATATGACAGATCTGGCTATCCCATACGAGCCTAAAAGAACTCTCCGCTCTGGGGGAACTGGATTGCTTAAAATTCCCCGCGTCAAGAAAGCCAGAATGGGTGGATGTTCTTTTCGTGTTGTGGCTGCTAAAGAATGGAACTCCCTCCCCATGAATATCAGGCAAGCGGATTCAGAGCCCTTATTTAGGAAACTTTTAAAAACCTTTCTGTTTTCTTCTTAAACTGCCATCTCATGGCTCTGACTTTTCTCCACAGTGCGGGGACACGCCGAGATGGCGTCACCATGCGCTTTACAAGCTCCTTTATTATTATTATTATTATTATTATTATTATACAGTACTGGAGCCTATAACTGTCTCTGTCTGTGCATACAGTGCTGGAGCCTATAACTGTCTCTGTCTGTGTATACAGTGCTGGAGTCTCTACCTTCTCCATCTGTGCATACAGTACTGGAGCCTATAACTGTCTCTGTCTGTGCATGCAGTGCCGGAGTCTCTACCTTCCTCCGTCTGTGCATGCAGTGCTGGAGCCTATAACTGTTTCTGTCTGTGCATACAGTGGAGGATAGTCACTACCGGTCTGTGACTATTCATACAGTGAGGGATTCTCCATCTGTCTCTGTCTGTGGATACAGTGTGGGAGAGTCTCTACTGTCTCTTTCCATGATCAGATTGCAGAAGCATCTCTATCTCTATCTGTGCAAACAGTGCTAGCGTATCTACCTATCTCTGCCTATGCACACAGTTGGTCCATACAGTGCAGGAGTCTTTACCTGTATCTGTCTATGCATACAGTGTAGGAGAGTTTCTACTTGTCTGTCTGTGTCTCTACCTGTCTGAGTCAGTACATACAACACGGGATGCCCTGCTGGTCTCTGCCTGTGACTACAGTGTGGGAGACTCACTGTCTGTCTCTTTCTGTGCATACAGTGGAGGAGTCTCTGCCTCTCTTGGGCGGCGCATATAGTGCAGGAGTGTCTGCTGCTCCCTGTCTGTGCATATAATGCAGGTAAGTTTCTACCTGTCTCTGTCAGTGTATACACTGCAGGACTCTTTATAGAGTCTCTGCCTGTCTCGGTGCATACAAACAGTGCGACTGTCTCTATTGGTGTCTGTGAATACAGTGCAAGTGTGTCTCTTCCTGTCTGTGCATACAGAATGGAGGAGTCATTGTCTGTGCACACAGTGCGGGAGTCTCTACCTGTCTCGGTCTGTGAATATTGTGCAGGAAAGTTTCTACTTGCCTCTGTTGGTGTATACACTGCAGGACTCTACATAGTCTCGCCTGTCTCTCTGTGTGCAAACAGTGGAGTGTCTCTATCAGTGTCTGTGCATACCGTGCAAGTGTGTCTCTTCCTGTCCGTGCATACAGTATGGAGGTGTTTTTGTCTGTGCATACAGTACAGGAGAGTCTCTACCTATCTCTGTATGTGCATATAGTGCAGGAAAGCTTCTATCTGTCTGCGTCTTTGCACAGAGTGCGGGGGTCTCTACCTATCTATGTTTATGCATACAGTGTGGGATTCTCCTTCTGTCCCTGTATGTGCCTTTAAGGCGGAGAGTCTCCACCTGTCAGACTGACGAATCTCAACCTGTCTCTGTCTGTGCATATAGTACAGGAGAGCCTCTATCTGTCTGCGTCTTTGCACAGAGTGCGGGAGTCTCTACCTGTCTATGTCTATGCATACAGTGCAGGAGAGTCTCTACCTGCCTCTGTCTGTGCATACAGTGCAGGGGAGCCTCTATCTGTCTGCGTCTTTGCACAGACTGCGGGGGTCTCTGCCTGTCTATGTCTATGCATACAGTGTGGGATTCTCCCTCTGTCTCTGTATGTCCCTTTAAGGCGGGAGAGTCTCCACCTGTCAGACTGAAGAATCTCAACCTGCCTCTGTCCGCGCATACAGTACAGGAGAGTCTCTTCCTGTCTCAGTCTGTGCATTGAGTGTAGGAGTTTCTACCTGTCTCTGTCTGTTCAGACAGAGCGTGGGACCGTAGTGACTGGCAACATGTTGAACAGAGGCAGCACCACAGCCAGGACCAGATAGCTAGACATCTATAAAACAGCTATACATCAGAACGAAAGGAGTAACCAAATACAAGACAAAAGAATAACAACACAACCCAAAAACAATACAATTCAATACACCTGCCTTCTGCAGCACACAGAGGAATATGCCTCTCAGGATTGTTTTTATGCAGGAAGGTGATCATTCCTGCACAAAAACAATCCTGCATGACTGAGTCGCGCTAGGCTGCCAAAAGGGTGCCAGCGCAGGGGGAATGGCAAGAATGCGCCATAGTCTTCTAAATACGGCGCAACCCTGCCCTTTCGCTGTCATGCAGTGCAGCGCAGCAAGATGACTCGCTGCGCTGCACTGCGTGACACCTCGTACAACTGCCCCCTTGTACTCTATGCAAAGCATGGCAAGATCCAGTGACAGCAATATGAAATCCATATCACTGTAGTTTCCACTTCCCGCGCAGGTTGGAGGTAGAAGTGTTTGTGGCAACTTGAATTCATGAGCAAAAACCACATTTTGGGACATAATGAGCTATTTAGAGCATCCCGTGTGGCACAGGTCTGATACGTGTCATCTCTGTGTCCTGTAAACGCAGGTCGAGGATGTGCTTGGTGACAGATTCACATATGAAACTCGCCATCCACAAGATCAAAACCTCCGTATTAGGTTTTTCCTGGAAGTCTGATGTGTGCCTCAAGGGCATCAATCACATTGGGTTTAGAATCGTCAGAAACTTTGTAATTGAAATGAATCAGTAATAAATCATCCCTGCAATTCGAAAAGTAATGACTGATAAAAGAGGGAACATTTCAGCTGCTCAATGGCCAATTTGGTAAGTTTGACTGAAATCAGAGTCGCTGGACCTCCTTTTCGTCTTCCTGCTGGTGATGGGATAACAGGGGTTTAGAATGAACAACTATTTATAAAACAATATTCGCTAGCGAGGACTCTTGGCAGCGTATAACATCACAGCAATTTACTAATTTCAGCCAATCTGAGTTTGCAGTATTGGATCACAGCCCTGCCACGTTCCAGGAGATGACCCTAACATTTGAATAAGTATCTAGGGTAATAGAACTAAGAAGATCTACCATAAGTTCCTTGCTCTTATGCCCTTGTGGCCCAGAGTCATTATCAGTGGTATCTGATTCGAAATGGCCGGGGCCTTGAATCTACTACAGGTTGATACATTATACACAGGCTTCGAGTTCAGATCGCCAATCCTATTGCTGAGTTCATGAAAATCAGCAGGTGCATCTGGTGGTCCGTGAACATATCCGAAGTGTTGAGCCTTGATGGATTCGGGCTCGCAGATTAATGAGCCTAAACAGTACAGTAATGCACCAGTGAAAGAGGTTTTTCCTTTTTTTTTTTATTGACAAACACACAGTCCCCAGAGGCATCCTTCACTCGAGTCCCAGCCCAGGCAGCTGCGCTTACTAGGGACATGTGGGCATGAAAATCGCGAGTCCATCCAGAGTGCTTCCTGACCAAGTGGACAATCATATTTACTAGTGGCTTTTTTAGTTGAATCTGTTTGTTGGTTTTTTAGTCGTTCACACAACAGTACATAATATATGTGCATAGTTGTTACATCTCCACAGAAGCGGAATGTTAAGGAGTACAACCAATTTTGTTCAACAGTAAAAAGCAGAACCTAAAGCAACTGGCCATACATCGTAATGCAAGTATTTGTCAGATTAAACACAACTTCATACAAGGAAAGATTCGATACGAACACAGAGGTCCACTGAGAAAGTCAACAACATATGTATCGAGGAAATAAGCCAACGAGTGATGCGTGATGATCCTTAAAAGGATTCACCAGAATAGAGACATTCTCCAAAACAATGAGTTATGGGCTACATTCTGGGAGGATTTGGGGATGTTTGTGACTCGCTGCAAGGCGTGGTGGCTTAACAGGACGCATGTCTGCACCATGAGCCGATAACAGCTGGACACTCTGGGTTCCACCATGGTAGCTGCAGGGTAGAGTTAGGTCTTTTTCATGCCACTTTGTTGGCTAGTCCAGTTAGAGGGGACAGAATGAGCATCACACTCTAGCAACAGTGTCTGTTCAAAGGGCGCCCAGGAAGCCTATTTATACCCTGGCCTGGAATATTGTCAACCTTCCATCTCGGCCCTTGATTTGAACGAAGACTGAAGTGCAGAAATCTCCGAGTGTTTCCTGTAATTTTCTAGTTTGCTGAGGCAATTATCACAGTGATTCTTAAGTCTGGCCTCAAACTCTAGTAAGCCCTGGGAAATGCTTGTACCACTGCCACTACCTGCACTGCCTCTCTTTACACGATGATTTTTAGAGGTAGGCTTGGGCTCATTTCAGGTTTCCACTATATCCTCTCCCTCTTAGCCCTGGATTGTCTTTTCTTTTCTTTTTGCCTGAGGGTGTACAAAAATATGACAGTACTCCAATATCGCTTTGGGGATCTTGAGATACTCATGGATTGTTAGTAGGCAAGGACTGGGGTGAAAATTTGAGTCTCAGCAAATTTGTCACCTTGAGTCACTAAAGGGGGGGGTCAAATCTATAGATAGAGTCTTGTGCCCCGGTAGCAACCGCTTGGTTAATGGGAGGCCTCAACCTTAACCGGCGCGGCTAGGTGCGGCTAAGCGCAGCGGGCGGGAGAGGATTAAGTCGACAGACGACAAAATAGCTCAAATGAAATAAATAAATAAAACCTATTCCGTCGTCTGTCAACTTCCACCCCCCACCCCGTCCAGCTCCTCGCCCCACAGTGTTTACCTCCACCGGCCGCAACTGCCTGACTTTTGACTGTGTATCCACCACAGTCAGTGATTGGTGCAGTGGCATCTAGCCTTGCCTCCACACGCCCTTCTTCAGTGTCATTTACCCCCTCACGAGGTCACATAGTTTTAATGGACCTAGTTGCAGTAGTTTTCTTGTTTGCGCTTTCCGGTGGAAAGTTACATTTCCTCTTCCCCATACTTAATGACGGGTAAGTACTGATAACTATAAAAATCCACAGCAAAGTCGAGATTAATTCGGTATTTCTTCAGACCGCCCAAAAGACGGGGCCGAGCCCAGCCTTGTCCGGCTGCAGACGGATGCCGCGGTCTGAGGTCCTGGAATGTAAGCGCCTGCACGGCGCTTCGAAGTACACATACCGCTCCTACAGCCAGGTGCCTTGTGGGGTTTAAAGTGCTTACCCTGCAAGTCCTCAATTCATTTCCTACGACGTGGACTGAGGCTCCAGAATATATGCACCCACACTGCACCTAGGGGTAAAGCATCGCCTCCTTCAGCCAGGTGCCTTATGGGGGATAAAGTTCTTCACGCTGCAAGCCCTCAATTCATCTCCCCTTTGGTGTAGTATTTTTATTATGTGACTTTATCCCCTTGCGTGCGCATGACGGAACCACGCCGTCATGAGCCACGGGCGGCGTGTGCTCATGACGGCGTGGTTCCGTCATGCTGTGGCCGCTCCGCCCACGCTGCACTGATTCGCCTGTGCGGGCGCAATGAAGTGTGGGCGGAGTCGTGACGGAACCACGCCGTCACAAGCACAGCTCGCCCGTGACTCATGACGCCATGGTTCCGTCACGAGCATGGTGGCGCCGCGCTCACCCCGCACCCCCCCAGCACCGCGGCGGAATTTGCGCCGCGGCGAAGGGGTTATGTTGCCGAGTTTTGTTTTGTTTTCATGGGTTCTAGTTGTGTGGCTGTGTTGACGTTTGCCTGTGTTGGTGTGTTATGTTTATGTGTTGTCTTTTGTGTTGCAATGATGAGTTGTGCTCCTTGTTTGTATGTTGGTGCTGTGGTGTTGTCTTTTTAAAGGGATGTCTTCTGTTGAGTTTTTGTTTTGTTGTTGTGTTGTAAGAGTTCTTGTTATTTCGTTGTGTTGTTGTATTATGGTTTTGCTAATGTGATGTTGTTTTGATGGAATGTGAATGTTTCATTGTATTGTATTGTATTGGCTCACTGTGTCACTGGAATCAAGCTATCCTGGCTGAAGAGGGGTGAAACCCCGAAACTGGTCTGAGGATGCTTGTTTCCGGTCCAGGAAGGACCTGGCTTGGCTGTTCAGGCTGGACTGTTCCCATGAGGCACAGGGTCAAGATTGATTTGCATATGGCCAGGTCTAAACTGGGGTGGCATGGTGAGCAAAAGAATGATGGATTTAATCCAGATCTCTTGACTGTGGGTGAATGTTTTGATTTGTTCTGCATTCCTTCCATCAATTGTGTGTCTTTTGCTTTCTCGCCCTAAGTGCACCAGGTATGCCCAAACATGGGTCCTGGGCTCACTGTGCCACGGGAATCATGATAATTCTGGCTGAAGAGGGGTGAATCCCCGAAACCGGTCCTAGGATGCTTGTTTCTGGTCCAGGGAGGACCTGGCTTGGCAGTTCGGGCTGGACTGTTCCCATGAGGCACAGGGTCAAGACTGATTTGCATATGGCCAGGTCTAAACTGGGGTGGCATGGTGAGCAAAAGAATGATGGATTTAACCCAGATCTCTTGACTGGGGGTGAATGTTTTGATTTGTTGTGCATTCCATCCATCAATTGTGTGTCTTTTGCTTTCTCGCCCTAAGTGCGCCAAGTATGCCGAGACGTGGGTCCTGGGCTCACTGTGCCACTGGAATCAAGCTATCCTGGCTGAAGAAGGGTGAAACCCTGAAACCGTTCCTAGGATGCTTGTTTCCGGTCCAGAGAGGACCTGACTTGGCAGTTCGGGCTAGACTGTTCCCATGAGGCACAGGGTCAAGACTGATTTGCATATGGCCAGGTCTAAACTGGGGTGGCATGGTGAGCAAAACAATGATGGATTTAACCCAGATCTCTTGACTGGGGTGAATGTTTTGTTTTGTTCTGCATTCCGTCTATCAATTGTGTGTCATTGTATTGTACCTCCATCAAAATTGAAGTCCGTTTGGGTAAACATGCACAAACACTCTTGCCTTCCAATGCTGCTGCCTGAAACCCACTTTCATGATGTTTAGTAAAAGGTGTTCAAACTAATACCTACACTATTTAACACCTAGTAAATGTAGTTGTGCAGTCCACAAATATAACTGAGATCCTGCATATGACAGTACCACAATTGTTGTTCCTGCTGACCGCATGGGTCATAAACAGAGCACATTTTGAGATAACTTAAGGTGCAAAGCACTCATTGCCTAGATCTATCCATACCCAGCTAGTTTCACGTACACTCCTGGTATGGTAGCTCAGGTAGTTAATGTACTTATTGCAGATATCTGTGTGTAATCTACTGATCACAGGTTTGAATCATCGTAAAATAACCTCGGGGTTTACATCCCTCCTTCCGACCACTGCATGCAAATTGTAAGTCATGTTCAAATCCCAGACAGTCTCTTTGGTAACATAGTGAAATTGGTAAGTGGACACACACTCGCTCAGAGATAGAATTAAAGACTTGCAGGGTTGCACTCAGTCTTTTTGCTCTTTCCAAGTTGCCAGCAATATTAAATATCAAAAACCAATTCAGTGCATCGTAAGCTATTTCAATAGTCAAGACCGATTGTCCTTATACTTAGCACAAGCAGAACCCTGGCAGCACATGTGCTGCCATGGCAAAGCCGCCAGGGGTGCAGCAGTCTGACCTGAGCTCTCTGATAGATTATGCCTCCTTCTGAATATGGATTCTAGACTCCGCCTCCATCCAAAGAAGTAGACAGAATATCGAAACAAAGCACAGGTTTTGACCCATACTTTTCATGGCATCGCACAAGCAGAGCCCAACCCTCCCTACAAGAGCTTCTTTCAACCATGGACACATCCATCCATTCTTACTTTTACTCACCCAACCATCCTTCTGACTTTCCTCCAATCCATCCGTTCACCCTGCCATCCATCCATCCATTCATCCTTTTACCTTTCTATGAACCCACCTGCCCTCCCATTAATCTATCTAGCCTATCAACGTGAGCTCGCCACCCAACCATCTTTTCGGCCTTCCATAGAACCTTCCTCAAAACATTAATCCAGATTTCTTCCATCCTTTCATCAAGCCATTCTCACATTCTTCCATCCATCTTTTTACCGATCCATCCTTTCACCCATCTATCATTCACCCTTTCATTCAGGCATCCATTCTCCTATATATCCTTTCACTCCTACAGCCATTTATCTATTCGTCTTTCCATCTTTCACCTTTTCATCCACCTTTTCACCCATCCATCTCTTCATCCATTCACCTGTTCTTTTACTTTTCCAGTCATCCTTATACTATTCCAACCACCCATCGTTCCTTTCATCCATTCATCTTGCTATCCATTCTTTCATGTATCCTTCACCCATCTATCCATTCACCGTTCCTTCCCTTTATCCTTCTTTCTGCCACTCTTTCCCATCTCCCTGCTTCCATTCCCAGCGAAAGTCATCGAGAAAGCCATCAACAGCCAACTCACCACATTCATCGAAGAGCACAACATCCTCGACTCCTCCGAAATCCGGCTTCAGAAAAAACCACAGTACGGAAACCGCACTCCTCGCTGCAACAGACAACATCCGCACCCTACTGGACAAAGGAGGAACAGTAGCCCTCATCCTCCTCGACCTCTCAGTGGCATTCGACACAGTCTCTCACCGCACCCAAATACACAGACTCCACGACGCAGGAATTAGGGACAAGGCCCTCGACTGGATCCACTCCTTCCTCTCCGGCAGAATGCAGCGGGTCAGACTCCCCCCTTTCCTCTCGGACCCTACACCAACCACCTGCGGAGTCCCCCTGGGGTCTTCTCTCAGGCCTACGCTCTTCAATGTCCTCATGACTCCGCTCGCTCCCATTGTCAGAACCTACGGACTCAACATTGTGTCATACGCAGACGACACCCAACTCATCCTCTCCCTATCCAACGAACCCAACACCGCCAGACACAACTTTCGAGAAGGCATGGAAGCTGTCGCCAAATGGATGAAAAACAGTTGCCTACAACTAAACACCAACAAAACAGAAGTACTCACCATGGGCCTAAACCCCGATGCCTGGAACGACACCTGGTGGCCCCCTGCCCTCGGAAGCCCGCCCACCCCCACGGACCATGCACGCAACCTGGGGATCATCCTGGACTCTGAGCTCAAAATGGACCTCCAGATCAACTTGGGCTCATCCTCCGGCTTCCACACCCTCCACCTCCTACGAAAGACTTTCAAATGGATCCTCCTCGAACACAGAAAGACCGTCACTCATGCCCTCGTCACCAGAAGACTCGATTACGGCAACACATTCTACGCCGGAATAAACAAAAACCTCACCCGCAAGCTACAGAATATCCAGAACTCCACCGCAAGACTGGTCCTCAACCTGCCAAGACACTGCCACATTTCCCAGCACCTGCGCACACTCCACTTGCTCCCCATCAAGGCTAGAGTCACCTTCAAGATGCTCACCCACGCACACAAGGCCCTCCAAGACACCGGACTAGCAAACCTGAACAGCAGACTCAAATTCCACGCACCCCAAAGGACCCTACGATCAGCCCAGTTCTTCTACGTCGTGGTCCCCCGCACCAAAAAGACCAGATCGGGAGGCCGCTCCTTCTCCTTCCTCGCGGCCAGAGCCTGGAACGCCCTTCCACTCCACCTCAGACAACATCGCTTACCATCTTCGCAAGAAAACTCAAAACCTGGCTCTTCGACAGACCCTCCTCCTTGATGGACTGGAACCTGCACACCCACCCCCTTGAGACCCTTACGGGTGAGTAGTCGCGCTTAACAAATGCCTGATTGATATGTTCCTATTTGTCTTTCTTTTTTACTTGCTTTTTTTAATCTTTCTTATTTTCGTCATTTCTTCCTTTCACTCCTTTTTCTCCCCATCTTTCTCTTTCTGCCCTCTATTTTTCCTTCTTACTTTTGTCTCTCTTGCTCACTCTTTCTATTTGCCTTTCTTTCTGCCCTTTCCCCTCTATTTTGGACGTTTCTCTTTCTGTGTCTCTTTCCAGCAGCCCTAAACTGCCAACCATCAATTCAGCCATTGTATTCTCTTTGAGTGTTATGTATGAGTCATATTTTGCAGACATTAACAGCATTGGCCCATAGAAAGCATCTCATCCACCTTGACAGCCCTTTCGGGCTAGTAGCAACCATTGATAGAGTAGGGACCTCATGATGCTACTTTCTCCTTATGTTGGTAGATATAGTGTGGGAGTATTCCTGGGCTGTTCTATCTGTGGATATTGTGCAGGATTCTATGTCAGAACCGGAGATGAGGATTAGTTTGGTATTCTATGTCAGAACCAGAGGCGAGGGTTACTCTGATGTTTCTTAGTTTTATTGATACAGCAGCCATTTACAAAAACAATAACAAACGGCATTTCCCGGAGGAGCCTAGCGCGCATCCAAGATGGTCGCGTGAGCACAGGGCTCCCCGGACCCTTTCTGCTCCTCGGAATATATCCTGAGACTATCCTGATTTGGTGTATGGAATCTGGGAGATGAAGACCAGCTGATCATATATCTCTTTTCAAAACTCTAATCGGACCTGGGAATCCTGAGTTGTCGTCGTCGGAACTTTTGGGACCCACCCGACGGAGGTGGCCGGGGTGAAGGTGACCCGTGGGGCCGGGCTGCAATTGAACAACAGCGGCCTCAGCGCGGTGCCAGTTACCGATTCAGCACTTTCGGTTTCGGTTTTGGCCTTCAGGAGATCATCTGGCGTGCGTGCTCAAGGTGGCGAGGTGCCTCCTGGGCCTCTGCCCGAGGCTTGCTTCCATCTGCTACTGGCGGGCCTAACGCCTCCTACACCGACAGTTTTTGGTCCTTTCCCCTTGATCGGAGGTCCCATTGAGAGACTGCGCTCACATGGCGGGCAAAGGGGGTCCGGAGGGGCGCAAGACCAAGGCTTCACTGCGCGGGGGAGCGGTCCAGAGCAACAACATGGACCGCTATACCCAGGGCAGGGGGTCCCCTGGCGCTGCTGGCCTCTCCCCGGATGCTGCAGGGGGAGGCACGACCGTCTCTGCGGAACCTTCCCTACAAGATATTATGGGCGCCATCGAGGGCATCAGGGAAACTATCGCGACGCAATATGAGGCCCTGGCCCGTAAGATCGATACTGTCGCGATCGACGTCACCCTGATCCGGGCCGACCTCTCTAAAACCAACGAGAAGGTCCAGGCCCTTGATACACGGACCTCCACCCTGGGTGCGGAGGTGTCGGATCTGCGGGCCGCGCTTGGGGACATTAGATTGGTCAACGACCATATGGCCCGGCGGCTTGAGGACTTCGAGGGACGGGCCCGACGCAACAATATCCGCATCATTGGGGTACCGGAGTCCTCCGACAGCCGCCCGGTGGACCTCGTGGTCGAGGAACTTATCCTGCAACAGCTGTCCCCGGTTGGCCTAAGCAAATTCTTCGCTGTGGAGCGGGCCCATCGAGTTCCGGGCGGCCGGCCGCGGCCGGGGGCCCCCCCGAGGCCTATCGTGGCTAAACTGTTCCACTACAGGGACCGCGATGCTATTCTGCAGGCTTCGCGGACCCGTGGCCCGGTCCGCTACGAGAACTCGACCATCAACTTTTACCCGGACTTCACGCAACTGGTCCAGAAACAGCGGATGGGATTCCAAGGGGTGAAGCGCCGTCTCCGCGAGCTAGGCCTGAAGTATTCGATGATCTACCCGGCGAAACTTCGAGTGGAGCATGGAGAACGGACAGTCTTTTTTGACTCTCCTGTGGCCGCAAGTGGCTGGCTGGACTCGCTGCCGGACATGGGTGGCCGGCCCGGGCCCTCTGGGGGCACCGCAGGTGACGGGTCCCCTTAGACTGACCTTTGGTCCTTGCTTTTGTGGTTTTGCACTGTACAGTTGGGTCTTACTTCTTTTGCATACTGTGTTTTGCCAGGACCCGTGAGGGGTGCGGGCGGGTTCGGGTCCCTTTCCTCCTCCGGGGTCTTTTTGTAGAATGGGGTTAGTGGGGCGACAGGCACACTGCAAGTTGGGGGGGGTCTTTGGCCCGCAGGGGTGCAGGGTGGGGGGCGTTGGACTTGGGGTGGGGTTGGGGGGGAAGAGGGGTTGTTTAGTTGTGTGTTTTTTGTTTACAGGGCGAGGTATTGATTTTTATCCATATTTGGGAGCGGTGCTGCGGGCTGGGGGCCTCTTGATCTATTGGAGGGGATGGGGGGAGACGGGTTGAGGCTTATGTCATGGAACGTCAATGGGTTGGGGGACCGTATTAAGCGGGGTGTTGTACTGCAATATTTGCGTCGTTTGACTCCTGATGTGGTGTTTCTCCAGGAAACGCATTTGGTCGGCAATGTCTGCCATGCGATGAACAGGGGGGGATACCGCCTCGTAGCCCATTCTGGTTTCACAACTGGCTCCAGGGGGGTGGGCATTCTCCTGCGAACCTCCCTTCCGGTGGAGATCACGAGGATAGTCTCGGATGACAGAGGGCGCTATGTGTGTTTGATTGGGAGGTGGGAGGGGCAGCCCCTTACCCTGGTTTCAGTCTACGTCCCCCCGGGCCTCCAGAACTCCACCTTTACTGATTTGGGTCGAATGCTGCTTGACCTCCCGGACGGCCTCCTGCTCATGGGCGGGGACTTTAATTCTGTGGTCTCGGGTGAACTGGATCGTCACCCACCGAGGACCCTCCCCGCTGCCCAGTCATGGCTGGGCGGGATGTTGGAGACCTTCGGCTTGGTGGATAGTTGGAGACTAATGCATCCGACCCAGTGCCAGTTCACCTTTCATTCGGGGGCGCATGGGAGTCTCTCCAGGTTAGACTACTTCCTTACGCCCGCGGCGCAGACTGGTCGGATTCGAGAGGTCAGACACCTGGCGCGTGGTATCTCCGACCATTCTCCGCTGTGGCTTCTCTTTGACACCGGGTCGCGGTCCCCAGGGCGGATAGCTCCCATTAACCCCTGGTACCTGCGGGACCCTGTGACTCGTGACAGCCTGGTTAAGGCCATGGACCAATACTTCAGTGAAAACGAGGGGTCGGTGTCGTCTGCGCTGTCCCTTTGGGAAGCCTTTAAAACTGTTATACGCGGACACGCCCTCGCCCAGATAGTGGTGGCCAAGAAGGTCAGGAGCGAGGCGGTGGTGAAGCTGGAGACTGACATCTCGGGGCTGGAGTCTGCCTTGGGGGCGAATGTTACTCCGGACGGGCTACATGCCCTTAGCCTGAAACAGTTCGAATATAGGTCCCTGGTCACTGACGCGGCCAAAACTATGTATAGGGAGCTGCAGGGCCGATTGTATGACGCGGGGGACAAAGCGGGAAAGTTGATTGCGTGGCTGGACAAAAAGGAGAGAGTGAATCGTGTGGTCCCCGAGTTGCGTGCTGCGGATGGTGTGTGTGTGACTGAGCCGGATGAGATTGTGGAATGCTTCGCTGACCACCTCCGGGCGGTGTACTCCCCGGTGACTGACAGGGACGAGGATGACTCTCGCCTCCTACTGAGAGATATCGCTCTGCCCGGCCTGTCCGTTGAGGACCGGGAGCGGCTGGACGCCCCCCTATCGTCGGATGAAATAGCGACCGCGATTCGTTCCCTTCGCTCGGGCAAGGCTATGGGTCCTAACGGTCTGCCCATTGAACTATACAAATTGCGTCCTGATAAGCTTGCGCCCTTCCTCAGCCGCATGTTCCGCGACTCTCTTGCGGCGGGTTCCCTTCCGGCCGACCAGCGCTTGGCCTCTATAGTCGTTATCCCCAAGGAGGGCAAGCCGCGTGACCGCTGTACCTCTTACCGGCCTATTTCACTGCTCAATGCGGAGCCTAAAATCCTGGCGAAAGTCCTGGCCAATCGATTGTTGAGTGTCGTGTGCGACCTTATTCATCCGGACCAATGCGGCTTTATCCCGCACCGCAACACCGCTCTTAACTTGCGTCGTCTGCACGGGGTCCTCGCCAGGGCGGAGTTCCTCACCGAACCGGCCGTGCTGGTTTCTTTGGATGCCACGATGGCATTTGACACTATTGAGTGGCCATTCCTCTGGGCCGTCTTGGATAAATTCGGCTTTGGAGAGGGATTTATTGGCTGGGTGAGGCTCCTTTACACGGGACCCATGGCTCAAGTGGTGGTGAATGGGCGGGTCTCTCGGCCCTTTGCCCTCGGCAGGGGCACGAGGCAGGGGTGCCCGTTGTCCCCGTTGCTTTTTGCTCTCGCCCTGGAGCCACTCGCTGCCTGGCTCCGTTGGGAGCCCTCGCTTAGAGGGATCCGGTGGGGCCCGGGCTTCGAAGATCGGGTCTCGCTGTATGCGGACGACATTCTCCTGTATCTCACCTCACCGCGGCAGTCACTCAGCGTCCTCTTTGACGTTCTGACCTCCTTTGGGAACAATTCGGGTCTCACGATCAATTGGTCTAAATCCTGCGTTTATCCCATCTCTGGTGGTCCTCCTCTCCTGCCGCCTCGGCTCCCGATTCAAATATCTCTGAGCGGCTTTAAGTACCTGGGGATATACGTTTCGCTGGACCCGGTGGCTCGCTATGAGCAGAATCTCCTGCGTCCACTTCGGCGACTGCGTGAGGACACGGCCCGGTGGTGCAGGCTGCCCCTGTCCCCGCTGGGTCGGGCCGCGCTGTTTAAAATGATGTCCCTTCCCAGGTTCCTCTATGCACTCCAGAACTCCTTTGACGTTATCCCAGTGGCCTACTTTCGGGAGGTGGAGAGCCTGCAGAGGAGACTGGTGTGGAACGGCCGGGCGCGTATTGCTCTTGCCAAGCTCACTCTCCCCTGGTATGACGGGGGCATCGCGCTTCCTGACATTCGCAGGTACTATTGGGCCTCGCAGCTATCTGCCATTAACCACGCCACGTATGCGCCCGGCTTGAATCCGGCGTATGAGATGGACAAGTTCCTACTTCCCGGCGGGAACTACAACAGGGCACTTTATTCCCACCTGGCAGACCGGACCCTTACGGGTCCTACTAAGATTGCTGTGCGGACCTGGAGGGCTGCCACTGCGGCCATGGGCTGGAGTGAGCGAATGACATGTGCTACTCCCTTGTTTGCCTCCGACCGCCTGGGCAGCTTGTGGACCACCAAGGGGTTTGACCAGTGGGACACGATTGGTATCAGCAAAGTGGGAGACCTGTGGCACAAGGGCGCGGTCAAGACTTTCGCGGTGCTCCAGGCCGAATACGAGCTGACCGACAGGGAGTTCTTCCGCTACGCCCAGGTTCGACACGCCCTGCTCTCGGTCTTCGGGGAGGGGACCAAGATCCCTGTCTCCTCGCCCCTCGAGGACCGCATACTTGACGGACATGTCCCTGATAGTACTATTTCTTTAATTTATAAAAAATTGATTAATCACCGGGCGGATCTCCTGGTGCGCCTTCGGGAGGCTTGGACTGGGGATGGGGTCGAATTGGACGACGAAGACTGGCAGTCTGCACTGTCGTCCCCCAAGGAGGTTGCCATTCCGGCTCGTCTCCGGTTGGTACAGCTCAAGATTCTCCACCGGGTGTATGTCACGGGTCCGCGCTTGGTCACGATGGGATTTTCCGACGACGGGCTCTGTAAGCGAGGCTGTGGGCTCGGCGCCACCTTTCTTCATATCCTTTGGGAGTGCCGCGAGGTGGCGGACTACTGGCGCCGGGTCCACACGGTTATGGGACAGGTCACCGGGGTTGTGCTGCTGCCGGAGGTGCGTCGCTGTGTCCTGAATGTGTGGGAGCCCAATGACTACAACGCGGCTCAGACTCGGTGGGCGGCCCTAGGGAACATGATTGCCAAGAGGGATATAGCGCAACTTTGGGGCGCTCAACGGCCGCCCACCGTGTCAGTATGGAAGGAGAATATGGACTGGTGTATGTTTCGGGAGAAGACAGTGTATGTGGCCCGTGGCAAGCCGGGGGCATGGGGTAGAATTTGGGGTCAATGGAATGCGTATCGCGGAGGCATCTGTACGCCCCCCCTGGTGGACACTGATATCGCCATGTCCCCCTGACCCTTGGCGGCTCCTGGCGCTTTTTGTAACAACTACATATGGACGTTCATCTCCCTTGACCCCCTTCCCCCCCCCCCCTCCGTCCCCGGCCTCCCGGTACTCCTCTCTTTAGCGGATTGCTCAAAGGTTCTGACTGGAGTTCCCGGGGGGAGCCTGAGCCGCACTGGTATCCCTCATAACTCGCCTTTTGTTTTTATTGTTTTTATTGTTTTTCATTTTGTTTCTGTTATTGTTGGACTCACGCTTGCTGTTCTTCGAGAACTATCTTGAGCCACTGCGGGGCAGTGCCCTGGGAACTGACTGTAGCCTTGATATGTGTATATTTCCTTATGTACCTAGCGGCCGGCCCGGGTGGTTGTAGGCCCATTCTTGTAACCGAATTACTGTTCAATAAAAACTTCTTCAAAAAAAAAAAAAAAAAAAAAAAAAAAAAAAAAACAAACGGCATTTCCCATAACCCTAAGGGAAAAAGTCACAGTTCAACAAATAACAACATCCAGTCAGATGAGGCCAGGAACCCTCCTCAGTCGCACGTCGCTGTTACTGCCTCCTTTTTCTTCGCTGCTCCAGCAGCCGAGTTAAGTGCCTCCAACCACTTGGCCTCCGTATTTCTGTCATTATTTGATGTTTATGGTGTGTGTTTTTATCTTTACATTGCACGGCTGTGGGAATACTTGTTGCTCCTCTGCGGACGCTGTCAGTTAGGTTGACACGCTGTGGTGTCTGAGGCAATTGCGATATTGGCCTACGGCCACTAGGGGGAGCCGTATAATCACTTGCGGTCAGTGCGTCTAGTTAGTAGTTACCCTGACCCAGCGTACACATTCAATCAATTGAAACTGGCAGCTCACCTGGCCGGGTGCTTGCACTCTGCTCATTAGTGCCCCTCACGCCTGGAGCTTCTATGCCCCCAGGGTCTGTACTATCGGTGCTTAGTGTCCTCTTCATATTCTGGTCAAGGACACCTGCCCAGGAAAGTCCATTTGCCTTGGGTATTTTCAGTGAGTGCTCGGTGTCATGTAGGGTCTGGCCCTGTTATTGGCCCTTTGGGCTTGCATAATCACTTGGGAGACCTTCACACTATAATCCCTCAGGAAATCAGCTGGAAAAAAACTGCATAATTACTCTTGCTATTGGCCTGTGCTGACCCTGGGCTCATTTTGGTTGGGAACCCACCCCATTTCTGTTGCATGCTAATTGATCATTATGAGCGATATTGAGGAGACTTACCTGGAGGAGGATAGTATGACCTACCTCCACATTAACGACCATTTTTGTGAGGTCACTGCGAAAGCAGCGGCGCTGGCGGTAGCCCCCCTGGAGAAGACATTCTCGCAGTATGCAGAGCGCTGCTTCAAACCCCTCCCTGGGAGGGAAGTCAATCTAGGGCTTATGCCCCTTTTACCTCAAATAGGGCCCAACCAACCCCCACCGCTCGCTAAATGCAAGAGAGACCCTGTGTCTGGCGTTGATTTGGGCGCATTTGACATGCTGAAGTGGGCCTTTATGGACCGTACTCAGTCTTTGTCCAACGACCCCTAGGTGGTTGCAACCCTCAGTAGCCCCCAGCCTACCTTTCCCATCCATGCCTCCACAGGGGCCCAGATTCAACCTCTGGCTGAGCGAAGAGGCAGGAGTTGTAGTCCCGCCCCTGGCGTCCCTCACCCTATGATACACACAAATGGGGCCACTCCTATTTAGAATGATCTAAAGAAAACTGAGTAGTGTTATATGACTGTGAGTGTAGACATCTCACTAAAATTTACGGACAGGCCTCACACACCAACTGGTGTCATGCTTCATCATCGGCCAGTCCTCGCCCTCTAAAAACTTGGTTTGATAGAGGGCGGGCATACACCTGACGACAGGGATGCACTTCTAACTAAGTGGGGCCCAAAGTGAATAAGTGAAATTAAAAGCCATTATAGTAGCCTCATTTTCTATTTAATGGTTTAGGAGACTATATGGTTTATAAAAACAAGTGTACGGCGCAATTGGGAAAATTATTATCCCCTCGCCGTGTAATCATTGGTCTGAAAATGGGTCGACATGTTTCTGCCTTATGTCAACAGAGGTACTCGGCATTCATCAGGACCATAGTGTTTAACCAAATAACGGGCTCCATTCTTACCAAAATTATGGTTAAAGGGAATCAGCGGTGGAGAGACCGTGGTCACTCTCTGCTGTATGTATGGGTCAGAAAAGTACCCTGTGAGAAAAAAAGGAAAAAAATGTAATATAACACATACTCAGCAACCAATAGGTTAAGGGGGTCATTCATAAAGAATCAAACAGGCGCAACTATATACAATCTAATGTGTGCATGGTGCAAGTGTATAACACGTGAGGAGCCTACGTGCATACACAAGTGAGTAAAAAACACAGGGAAAATTACTCCCCACTTCTTACCTACAGCCTAAACCCCATATACTCCATGTGAGGGGAGTAAAGGAGAACCCCTGTAGTCAAACTCTGAAGAGGCAAGCAGGTAAAAAAGAATTTATTTAGGCAGTATACTTAAGCCAAAATGCGTGAAACTGAGATGGGGGCATAATGGTGTAAACCATATCCTACTACACAAGCATCCCACTGTCATACATCCAGACCACAGCGTCTTACTTCATCAAGGTGGGTTCTCCACGGGATCACCTAGCTTCGTACCGCACTCCTCCCCGGTGACGAGTAAGTGAGGGTAGAGATCTCTGTTAAATAGCGGCCTTAATTGATAAAGTGATGGGAGGAGCCTGGTCGTAACGTGACTGCGGAACCTGAATGTGTATTCCGGTGTCCCAGTCGCTCCCAGCGCTAATGCTGCCTGTCTCAGCCTGACTTCCGGGGAATCCGTAATGACGGATACCGATGCGGATCAGTGTATAACATTACTGAAGTCTCGGTACCAAGACTATAGATACCGTGCACATAATCCCAGACGCGATCCCTGATGTCTGGAATCCGAGTTGAATAGATGCGTGTTTCAAAAGAGAACGGCACCTACCGTGTATGCTGAAGACACTACCGTTACCAAAGGGGAGGGGCCAACACCGGAAGACTACGTCCCAAAAATCGGAGGGGACGGAAGTCAGGCAACATGCTCGAAGTGAGCCTTGTACTGAACTAGGCTCGTATACCAAGGAGAGATCGGTGATGTAGATACTGTGTTGATCTCAATGGAGAGTGTATACGGAGAACCCGTATATGCCATGGCTTGAAACACACATAGAGTGAGATAAAAAAATCCTCAATGTCTACATGTAAACTGCTCACAAAACCTGAGCTGACACTCTATGTCCAGGTGAGGCTAATACAATCATGATATAAAGATGCCACCCTGACAAAAAGAGTATGCAGACCATCCATCAGTTGAGAACACCACTATGGTGTATCTAATTCATATTGGAAAGGATATGTGGAACAGATGTCCTAATTAATATTTGTTCCCTTCTTGCTGTGTTAGATTATTACCTCCCCACTTGAAGCCAAGGGATTTCGTCGTTCAAGCCAATGTCCCACGTGCGTAAGCGGAACACCCAGCGTTGTTCCCTCTGAAAGAGGGCTTGGGTTATGTCAGTTTTTCTTTTTTGCATAACCTCCAGAACCACCCATCTTATATCGGTGTCTTTATGGTTTGCCTCGAGGAAATGTTTAGTCAGTTTGGTATTGGATCTGCCACACCGGATAGTACTACGGTGTTCGTTGACTCTAGTCTTTATTAGGTCTCGCCTTGCTATCGCGTAAGCGATCGCAAAGCGAGACTATTGTAAAAGGGCATTTCAAAGTGCTCCCAAAAAGCGGATTGCATTGCTAGCACGCGCACAATCACGCGCTTGGTGCCGCCATGCACTCCGCTTTTTGGGAGCACTTCAAAGGGTTCGCTCCCCCGCCTGGAATGCGCTCCCCCGCCCCCAAGCGCGCGCGCCACGCTCCGCCGGGCTTGTTTGTTTTTGCATGATCGCGATCACTTTCACTTTTTCTTTTCGCATGCTTGTTATTTCTAGGCATTGGGAGATTAAGGGATTCGCCCAGAATCACAGGCTTTTGAGCTGACGCTGAGATTCGTCCCTGGCTCCCCAGTACCAACAATAGCGATCGCAGAATCGTTGTGTCTTTTTCTCCATTACAGAATGCATGAGAGCTGGGTGAGTCTGTAAAGGGGCCATCCCGTGTGGAGATAAAACAGCTGTCTTCCCCAGTCCTGCGGCTCTCACAATCGCCAACAGGAGGCACTCTAGGATGTTACTTTTTTCGATGTCTGCTCACCTGTCCTGTGCATCGTCGATGGATGCAAGGGGGTGCTTTTTAGAAGCTAGTGTTAGAACGCTTAACACAGGAGTAATCCCACAACACACCCTTGTGAGTGCTTGCAATTTGTGCAAAACCCGTTGTGCGCCAGCTTGTCTAACTCCGCACACTTGCCCCTATGCAGAAGTCCGCTTGCTTGGATATTGCAGACTTGAAAATATTACTGTCGTTCGTTTGCCTTTTTTTCGTTTTTTTTTTTTTAAATATTGTTATTTCTAGGCATTGGGAGATTAAGGGATTCGCCCAGAATCACAGGCTTTTGAGCTGACGCCGAGATTCGTCCCTGGCTACCCAGCACCAACAATAGCGATCGCAAAATCGCTTTCACTGCCGCCTGCTACTTGTTTTTATTAGCTTGTGCTTGTTTCTAGTGCCATTGTACCGACATTAATAACTGGTGTGTGACTGTGTGTGTTGTGTCTTTTTCTCCATTACAGAATGCATGAAAGCTGGGTGAGTCTGTAAAGGGGCCATCCCGTGTGGAGATAAAACAGCTGTCTTCCCCAGTCCTGCGTCTCTCACAATCGCCAACAGGAGGCACTCTAGGATGTTACCTTTTTCGATGTCTGCTGGGGTCTTAAGATGTATTGTGGCCTCACTCGCAGAAAGGCCCTTCCAGGCCTCACCTGTCCTGTGCATCGTCGATGGATGCAAGGGGGTGCTTTTTAGAAGCTAGTGTTAGAACGCTTAACACAGGAGTAATCCCACAAGACACCCATGTGAGTGCTTGCAATTTGTGCAAAACCGGTTGTGCGCCAGCTTGTCTAACTCCGCCAGTGGTCGAAGTGGGGAAAAAAAAGTAGGGGAACTGTGGGTGGAGACTAAGAGGGCGGGACTAACCAGAGGATGGAATCAGTGGGCGGAGTCAGAGGTGTGACCAGAATGCACAAAACATATAAATTTTTAGTATTTGTTTAGCATTTCACTGCTCAGTTACAGCTTATTATGTTATTTAATTCAACCAATGGATACACATGCTACATAATCTGACAATTTTATCTAATAAACTATTTGTAGCTCAAACGGGTCAAAAGTTACTAAAACATGTGACATTTGTTGCTGTGAAGTGGAGGGCTCTTTGCAAAGGTTGACTGATCCCTTTTCTCACTGCTGCATTTGTATGTTACACTGGTACTAATGAGGCAAAATCTTTCCAGAGACTGCCCCACAAAACTGGCCAACACAGAAAAATAAAATGTTAATAACATTGTGTTATTATCATTTTAATTTTCCTTTGTTGCCGTGTTGAAAGGCAGTGGGGCGACGCTCCTCCCCCTTAGCAGAGGAGCCGCCACACAATACATTGAGATAATCAATTATACATGTGTAAATCACTATTAGGAAAGGTTACATAAGACTAAGGGCTACAGGGTGTAGGAGTCACATGACAACTAGTAGGCAGTATAGTTTAATAGTGACTGATCTGGAGAAACACAAACTCAGAATTTAAAACATAATACCATGGTTGGGGGTTCTCTTTAATAATCAGAATTGATTTCTTTCCAAATTAACACTTTTTGCAACATTAGGATAATCTAAGACTGGGGAAAAAAACACAACGCTCTAATTTATACCTTGCAGTTTGCGTGCAACTCTAAGATGACAGTTAATAGCTCACTGTGCTATGTTAGGATATTGACTTATAAACTGCAAGAAACAAAAGGATCTCTCTTACAAAAGCAGTAATCCACAGACCTATTTACAATATGTGCACTTTGTGATTGGCATGGTAGATGTTCTTTGCAGCAGGCACATCAACCCTCTGCGCTACCTTTCTATGAGCCAAAACTTCCACTAGACAAAACTTAGATCTTTCTCTAGGAAGAACATTAATCACTGGAGTTATTTTGACATTTTTAATGTTGCTGGTGCCCCCACCCAAAGTCAGCGCCCAGTGCAGTCACAATGATCGCACTGCCCTAAAGCCGGCCCTTCTCAAGGGTCTTGTCACCTCAGTGACAGAGTCACTGTCACTCTAGGGTGTGCTGGTTCATAGGCCTTCCCGCAAGAATGGAGGTGAACTTCATTATGGATTTGTGGTGGACAGGCCTTCAAGGTTATCCCATACTTGCCCCCACTAGGGTCCACCTCCTGGTGCTAATATACCAGGGCTTCTAAGGTGTTGCGGGGCGTTCTAAGGTCTAGCATGGGAATGTGCTCCCTCAGGAGAGTGGTCTGGGGGACTGGTCATGAAGGCTGAACCCAGTTCCCCAGTTCCAAATTCGGCAGCTCTGACCATAGTGCCACATACTCTCCCCCACTGAACACCATACTGCTCCACTAAGAGAAACTTGCACTGCCTTCAACTACAACCCAATTGTGCCCCACTATAAACAATTGGATGCGACTCAATTCAAATTACGCATTAGACGAGAGTAAAATGCTGCGTAAAACAAAAAGTAACAACATCCTGGAAATACCGAACACCCATAGGGAATTATGTAAAGCATGTAAATGTATGCTGGATCAACATGGCTACCTTAACGCTTTTACACTCACTATTCTGAAATCAGTGTAAGGTTTTGCCTGAAAAGTTAAGGACATAACTACAGGGCCCTGAAGGGACCCATTTCAATGTCCAGTCCAGTGCTTATATTGTGACAAAACCATACATGCCAACATTTCAGAAGAGCAAAGTGGGAGATTCTTGAAAAAACAAATCGGGAGAATGGGGCCTTGAATCGGGTTACTGTCATGTATGGGCTTTGGAAGTGTCCTGCTGCAGGATCTGACATTTGAAACGCAAATGCACGTTTTTTCTTACCTTTCAGAAGCATGGAGCGCAATGGCAGGCAGAGAGAGGGTGATGCAAGTGTTCTGCACTCACTGGCCTGGCAGGTTGCTGGCAGTTCATATACAAGCCCCCCCCCCCTCCCCCCACACTCGTGTGGCAGCCCAGGCACACACACAGCCTCCCCAAGTACTTCACAGGTCTTTAATAGACCATTCGCTTGTTAATGGGGCTTTTTTGGTTTTTCACCCCTTCTAGAGCCCCTGAATCGCCACTCTGACTATTGCTGGAAGAATTAGGAATCGGGTTTTTGCTTGTAGGAATCGGGAGGCAGGAGACTAGCCTTGAAATCGGTAGTCTCCCGCCTGAATCGGGAGGGTTGGCATGTCTGCAAAACGTAAGCACTATGGTTGAAAAACACCACATCCATGAGCACAAAGCCGCGGTACACATTTTGTTTTCCGATCCGCCCATCAATTAGGCGCTTCACTGGCAAACTCTGTGAAGTGGCGCAAATGTGATTGGGAGAAAAGAAAACAAATCTGGACATTTTGCAACCACTCCTTCTTGCGTTATTTAGTTATTTATTTTCCATATTTTGAACCTTGTATTCTCTAGGCTGCTCTCAGGAATAGAAAAATATGAAAAAAGACGACATTTCCAGCACAAGTGTTTTTTTCATTTTATGGATCCATTTCACAAGGGAACAAATAAAAAAGAAAGGAGAACAAATAAAAAAAAAAGGAGAACAGAGAGGATGAAAACCGTTTCTTGAAGTCACGGTTTTCAGAAAGTGAGGAGGAGCATGGCAGAAAGAGAGGGAATAAGAGGAGGAAAGAGAGGAGGGGGCAGCTGAAGGGACACTGTCCTGGTCTTTTCTGGGCAAAGAAGGAAAAGACAGAGTCCTTTTCCTTCTCTGCCGTCTGGCCATCACCTAACAGTCACAAACGCCGTGCCATATCTGTAGGCCTTGGCTATTCATGCTGTCCTGGAATGCATGTTGAATATAAAACAAACTAGGGGAACGGTATCTTTGGATTTAAAGAAGTAGGGGCACGCCGTGCCCTGCCGATCCCGCCCACTTCGATCTCTGAACTCCGCACACTTGCCCCTATGCGGAAGTCCGCTTGCTTGGATATTGCAGACTTGAAAATATTACTGTCGTTCGTTTGCCTTTTTTTCTATTTTTTTTTTTTTAAAATATGCACTTCCTTAGTCCATCCTGTCTTTCGCACACACGATTTATTTAGTGCGTTTTCCCGCTTTTGGGAGCACTTCAAAGGGTCCGCTCCCCCGCCTGGAATGCGCTCCCCCGCCCCGCCAAGCGCGCGCGCCATGCTCCGCCGGGCTTGTTTCTTTTCGCGTGAACGCGATCACTTTCACTTTTTGTTTTCGCGTGCTTGTTATTTCTAGGCATTGGGAGATTAAGGGATTCGCCCACAATCACAGGCTTTTGAGCTGACGCCGAGATTCGTCCCTGGCTCCCCAGTACCAACAATAGCGATCGCAAAATCACTTTCACTGCCGCCTGCTACTTGTTTTAATTAGCTTGTGCTTGTTTCTAGTGCCACTGTACCGACATTAATAACTGGTGTGTGACTGTGTGCGTTGTGTCTTTTTCTCCATTACAGAATGCATGAGAGCTGGGTGAGTCTGTAAAGGGGCCATCCCGTGTGGAGATAAAACAACTATCTTCCACAGTCCTGCGTCTCTCACAATCGCCAACAGGAGGCACTATAGGATGTTACCTTTTTTGATGTCTGCTGGGGTCTTAAGATGTATTGTGGCCTCACTCGCAAAAAGGCCCTTCCAGGCCTCACCTGTCCTGTGCATCGTCGATGGATGCAAGGAGGTGCTTTTTAGAAGCTAGTGTTAGAACGCTCAACACAGGAGTAATCCCACAACACACCCATGTGAGTGCTTGCAATTTGTGCAAAACCCGTTGTGCGCCAGCTTGTCTAACTCCGCACACTTGCCCCTATGCAGAAGTCCGCTTGCTTGGATATTGCAGACTTGAAAATATTACTGTCGTTCGTTTGCCTTTTTTCCGAATTTTTTTTTTTTAAATATGGACTTCCTTAGTCCATCCTGTCTTTCGCATACACGATTTATTTAGTGCGTTTTCCCATGCGCTATCCACCTCTTCCGTTAAATCAATCACGTGCAACATATTGCACGTGATTGAATCAATCACGTGCAACATATTTCCTGGGGCTGCAGTGCCACTGTTATGCTTGTGTTTTGGTTGGGACATAAAGGTATTTATTAAACCAGCTATCTGGAAGCTCCATTTACTCAGAAAAAAATTTGCCTTAATTGAAAAAATACAAGTTTGACTCTTTCGAATGTTTGCTGTGGGAATGTGCTAGACTGTGCACGTGCACTACAGTTAAAGGGGTGCATTCAAGGATGCTTATTTTCAACTTAATTTAATAATCGTTTCTTGTTCTTGACTGATCCTGTGCTATTTATTAAATGTAAGCATATTTTTCTTGAGCCTTTCATTCACAAATAAATTCCTTCTTATAGCATTTTTCAAAAACGAGTGAGAGGAGATGTGGCTTAAGGGCCAGAGCTGTTGGCTTTGGAACTGGGGAGCCAGGTTCATGTCCCGGGTTCGGCTCAATTTTCTGTGATTTGGGGCAGATTATTTAATATACCAGTGCCTCAAAAGAACAAGCATTTGCAATGCAATAGGTCTCCTATTTACGAGAGTTTAAGCTATTGGCATTATAAATGACAATGCCTTTTATTTATGTTTAAAAAACGAAAACAAAAATAAAAGGTATTATCATTTGCAATGTCAATAGCTCAAACTCGCGTAAATGCGAGACCTATTGCATTGCAAATGCTTGTTTTTCTAGTAGTCATGCTCACATATCTAAGGTTACATGGGCATGTCAACAGGTAGACCACCCCCTCGGTGTTGCAGTTGCTAAAATTCTTTAGCCTCCAGGGGTTCCCAGTCCCAATATCCACTTTTTTCGTTGTGTATGTCTGGTGACATGCTACGCAATTCCCACATGGGAAATGTCCATAGGGTTTCGACTGGCCCCAGAGTGTACCTTGGTCTATGGTTACATTCTGATGTGTTTGTGGTTGGACCAGATCATCCCGTAGGCTCCTGCTGCGCTTAAATGCAAACAGTGGGGTTTCCCACTTTTGATCAGAGCTATTCAGAATAGACCATTTTTTCCTGATGATGTTTTGGATCCGATTTGATACAGGAGTATAGGTGGTTACACAGTCTATCCTATTACTTAGGTTAGTGTGCAGTCCCTCACCCTATCACACGCAGGAGATGCCAGAGGAAATCCCATCCAGGCTACCTTCCATATGCTGGACCAAGGAAGCCTTTTGCACCCCCGCCCCTCTGAATGGGCTCCAGCAGATAATGTCGCAGCCTATGTCGCTGGGTGGCTTCATAAACTGCTCGATAGAGAAGTCAGCAACTGACTTAGGGTGGAGTGCCAGCACCCATCCCTGGGGGAAAAAGTGAGCCTCACTCCTGATATAGATGAACGCATCTCCACCTTCATAGGGAAGTATATGAGAGATCTCTAGAAGGGGATCAATCGGTTGTAGCAAGCTTACCAAGACAAGTTCTTGGACCTGGCAGGCCCCTTAACCCATATAATTAGATATGGCTGAGGATGCCAAGGAATCAGGGAGCCTGATCTCCCCATAGGTCTTATCTGGATGGGCCCAACGGGACATCATTCTCCTGGGGAATGCCAGTTACACTATCTCTACAGAGAGGCGCCGTTCCCTCCCCAAATTGGAGACCTGGGGGCATATGTATCAAACGATTTTTTAATCGCAAACGCTGCGATTCGCAAAATAACAGCGTTTGCGATTAAAAAATCGGTAATCGGGATGTATGAGCCACATCCCATCGCAAAATTAAGGAATTGCTAATTTAGCGATTTCTTAATTTTGCGTAAGCATTTAAGAAATCGCAAATTGCGATTTCTTAAATGATATGTAAAAAGCACCCAAGTTGTGCGAATTATCCTTAAGAAATCGCAAATTACCACCAACTTCCAGTTGGTGGTAATTTGCGATTTCCTTTCAAAAAGCACTTTTTTGAAATTTAACAAGTGCCACGTGGCGCTCATACATGCCCTTAGGGCATGTATGTGCGCCATATGCACACACATGCTCATTTCAGGGGTGCATCAGGGTGTCATCATGACACCTTTGCACCTTTGAAATTATTCTCAAATTGCGATTAGCAAATTGCGAATCGCTATTTGAGAATTACTTCCCATTCATTCCTATGGGTCTCCTGGCCCATAGAAATGAATGGGCAGGTATTCCTTAATTGCGATTTCGCAATTTGCTAATCGCAATTAAGGAATTTTAAGAAATCGCAAAAAGTTTGCAATTTTTTTAATGCATCCCGTTTTGCAATTCTCAAATAGCGATTCTTTAAAAATCGCTATTTGAGAATCGCAAATGGTGATGTTGATACATATGCCCCCTGGCCACCTCTACGGCAGGCCCCATTACCCAAGGCAGTTTGTTCGGGGATCTATTCATACGGAATTTGGGTACATTTGTCCAAATCATTAATTCCGTAGACAAGGGACAGGTATCCATAAAACGCATCTTTACGTCTCGTGTTTTCCACCAGAGCTGGCCAAGGTAGGGGGCGTTCGGATGGCTGTGCTCAACACCCAGCCTCCGCTAGTGGACACGACGGCAGAATGGGACAGTACCAGGACACATCCAAGTTTGGAAACTTCTACCCCACTCAAGGTTACTCCCATCACCAAGGCGCGAGAGGAGGACACCGAAGGGGCAGTAACCAGGGAACTAATTCAGTTGAGGGCACATACCTTTCCTCAGCAACGCCTGGGGGACAGGCTTTGGGATTTCTTCCACAAGTGGAAAACCCTCACCTCTGATGCATGGGTCCTTCAAACTGTACAAGGTTTCCACATAGAGTTTTATGGCTCTCCTTATCAAGGGCGCCTACCTAACAATCCCGGATTTCCCTCCTCATCTCCACTTCCTCCAGTTCCAATGGCGGGGGTAGACCTTGGAATTCACCACCCTTCCTTTTGGTCTGTCATCTGCTCCGTGGTGCTTCACCAAAGTGATGCGATCGGTAGTAGAGTTCTTCGGAGTCTGGGCCCTCGCCTCGTTATCTATCTGGATGACATTCTCCTTATGGATCAATGCCCGCAAAACGTTTTGCGGCATCTGCAGATGAGAATCTTGCTCTTGGAATCTCTCGGATTCATAATAAACCAGCAGAAGTCGGCTCTTACCCCCTCTCAGTAGCTGGTGTACTTGGGGTTTGGTCCAATCCGGGCCAACTTCAGCCTTTCTCCTTGAAAGATGACCAAGATCAAACACAGGCTGCGCCACCTGGTAGCCAGGTCTTCCACCTTCCTACACTAGATAGCAAGGGTGGTGGGGCTCCTATCGTCCTCGATACAGGCCATATTCCCGGGGCATCTGCAAAGATTGAAGGCCTCCCATCTCAGGAAGGGTCTGATGTACTCTCAGATAGTTCCCTTATCAGAGGATGCTTAGGAGGAGATTCAGTAGTGGCTGGCTCAGATGAAGGCTTGGAATAGTTGAGCGATATACAGCTCCCTTCTGGACCTGGTTATAGAGTCCACCGCCAGTGGCAGGGGCTGGGGTGCAAGATGTTGGGATTTCTCCACAGGAGGAAGATGGTCGCCACAAGAAAAATCCATGCACATCAACTGCCTCGAACTCCTGGCGGGTTCTTTCGCGGTCCACTGTTGGACCAAGGATCGAGCGCAGTGTTGTGTACTCCTCCAGATATACAACGTGGCGGCCGTTCGCTACATAAACCATCTCAGAGGTACTCACTCCAAGAATCACTTGGATCTAGGCTGCAGCTTTTGGGACTACTGTCTGCAGAATCAGATTTTTCTGTAACGGCCAACTATGTAGCTGATGGGCACTTGCGTCATCTCCAAGACACGAGCCTCTGGTGTCTGCATCCACCAATGTTCCAAATCTCTACGAGACAAGTTAGGCCCATTCACGGTGGACCTCTTTGCGTCTCGTCTGGACCACCAAATCCTGAGATACTTCAGTTGGCGCCCAGGCTTGCGGCCAAGGACACGTTTCTCCAAAATTGGCAGCTGTAACAGGGCAATGCCTTACCATCATTTGTGATGACCATGTGCCACTCAGCTCAGGTCAGACGTTAAGAGGCAGACATCGTTCTAATGAACCTGACATGGAGAACGCAAGTTAGGTATACGGTTCTTCTGGAGCTCTTTTGGGATTTTCCAATGCTCTAACCCTATTTCTAGATCAACTCGGAGACCCGGAAGGAAATCCCCATCCTCTAGTGTTGGAGCGGTCTCTGACTCTTATGGCGTGGAGGATTGCAGGGAACGCTGGAAAGTCCAGGGTCTTTCGAGACAGGCTGTGTTCCTCCCCTCCAAAACATGCAGACGGCACGGTCAAGCGTTATCAATCAGCATGGATTAGATGGGTGGGCTGGTGTCATACACTACATCTGGATCCCATGGAGGCAGAGATTGGCTATATCCTCAATTTCCTTGCTTCCTTGGCTTCAGAGGATCTGGAATATGGACTTATCAATAGCTTCAGATCAACGATTTCGGCTACTCTTTCAATGGTAGGCGATCACCCTGTAGGGGAATACTCATTAGCGTGTAAACTTTTGTCTTCCTCCGGAACCCAGATACTATGTTCTGTGGGATGTTAACAAGGTACTCAATTTATTCCTGTCTTGGCCATCAAATCGATACCCTTTCATAGAAAGAAATATCTGCCAAATTAGCCACTCTCCTTTGTCTAATCTCATGCCAACGTTCTCGGATGTCAGAACACTGGACATAATGGGTAGAGTATTTACCCCAGAGAGGTTCTTTTTCCATATTTCAAGAAATACCAAGTGTAACTCTCATCTGGTTAATTATCCTTCCTTTCCAGATTCTCCAAAACTATGTGTTGTGAGATGTATAAAGTGTTATGAGGCAATGACGGCAGACATCATCCCCAAGGAGAGAGGCAACTACTGATAGCCCTGCGAAAGCCACTCAGAGGGGTCTCTCCCCCAGCAATTGCCAAATGGGTCAGTTGAGCCATGCAGGAAGATGGCATTGATACCAAGATGTCTAGGGCCATGCAGCCAGAGCGGCTGTGGCTTCAAAAGTGTTCTCCCTCTGGGCTCACCTGAAGGATATTCTCAATGCTGCAAATTGGTCTTCAGACACATTTAAGAGGTTTTACTTTAAACCAGTCCCTAATATTGTTTTTCTGGTTGTAGATAAGCATTAAATCAGCATAATCTTCACCTCTGGTCCTGACATAGAATAAAAAAGGCCGTAGCTATCATAATGGAAAGTTTCAATTCTATTAAGGACACGGAGGTGAGGATTAACCCACCCAAATGTCTTCCCTCCCTTGAATAGGAAACGTTTACGTTAGGGTGAGTATGTTAAATTCCTCAAATCTGCACGTTCATAGTGTTCATTATTTGAGGTGGCTTGGTGCACAATTGCTGGCTTTTGTTTTGTGCAGAATTTTCTGGATTCAACTTTCATGCATATTTGTTCATTTGCCTCTAGGATCGGAAGGGTTGAAACAAGACTAAGGTTGCTACTCTTCGTCTGCAGTTGCAGAAAGAAAGCGAGAGGAACAGCGACGTGAGACTATGCAGGAGTTCTGACCTCGTCTGATTAAATGTTGTTATTTGTTGAACAGTGACTTTTTCCCTTAGAGTTATGGGAAATGAAGTCTGTTATTGTTCTTGTAAATGGCTGCTATATCAATAAAATGAAGAAAAAACAGTGTTATCCTCGCCTCCATGCCATAGACTTGAAACTTTCTGTTACGATAGCTAGGACATTTTTCATTCTGCCTGACATCTGTCCTCAGCTCTGCCTCCCTCTGTGGTTACGGCCAGGATTCTTCTTGAGTTTTGTTCTACACTCTGTCTTCCTCACTTTATGGATACACTGCAGAATTTTTTATAAGCTCTGCTCTACCCCTACCACCTTCTGTCTATGGATACAGTATGGGAATTTTCCCGAGATGTGTTCTAGACTCTACTTACCTCTCTCTGCAGGATACAGTGTGGGATTCTTCATGGGATCTTTTCTACTGTTTACCTTCCCCTCTCTGTGAATACAGTGTGAGAATATTTCTGAGTTCTACTCTAGATTTCAATTCCCTCTCTCAGTAGCTACAGTGAAGGACAGCTCCTGAGATCTTGTCTACACTCTACTTCTTCTCTTTGTGGATACAGTGCAGAATTCTTTTTGAGCTCTGCTCTAGACTCTACTTCCCGCTGTCAGTGGACAGAGTGCGGTAAACGTCCTGAAATCTATTCTAGACTCTCCCTCCCTCTCTCTGTGGATACAGTGTGGGATTCTTACTGACCCCTGTTCTCCATTCTGCCTTCCTCGGCCTATGGATATGGTCGGGAATCTTCCTAAGATGTATTCTAGACTCTACCTCCCTCTCTCTGCAGATACAGAGGGAGATTCTTCATGGGATCTTTTCTACCCCTCTCTGTGAATACATTGTGGGAATCTTCCTGAGTTCTGCTCTAGACTTCAATTTTCTCTCTCTGTGAAAACAGTGAAGGAAACTTCCGTAAATCTGTTCAAGACTCTCCCTCCCTCTCTCTGTGAATACAGTGTGGGATTCTTACTGACCTCTGTTCTCCATTC
Source organism: Triturus cristatus (assembly GCF_964204655.1). Classification (NCBI taxonomy): domain Eukaryota; kingdom Metazoa; phylum Chordata; class Amphibia; order Caudata; family Salamandridae; genus Triturus; species Triturus cristatus. The sequence goes on along the minus strand of NC_140583.1, from coordinate 293,785,788 downwards.
TGCCTTCTTCGGTCTATGGGTATGGTGTGGCAATCTTCCTGAGCTCTGGTCTAGATTCTACTTTCATCTGTTAATGGATAGAGTGCAGGAATCTTCCTGAGATCTATTATTCTAGTTGCTTACTTCCTCTGTTTGTGGGTACAGTGCAGAATTCCTCCTTAGATCTTTCTGAGTTCTGCCTCCCTCTGGGGATACAGTGCGAGAGTCTACCAGAACTCTGTTCTAAACTCTTTCACCCTCTGTGGATGCAGTGTGCTAGGCTTCCTGCAACTATGAACTGTAGCATTCTTTGGTTGCGATTATGAATTGCACTGTACTGGTTGTAAATCTGTGCCCATAAAAAACTGTTTAACCCAGCCAATACTGGACAATCATGAGTTGATACCCATGGAATAGGGAATATCCTAATGGATCCGGCTTTCCCAGGCGGAATTCCACAAAGTATTTTGTGGGGATTATTGCTCACATTTACTAGCTGCTATGAGCGGGTGGTAAATATTAGCAGGAAAGTAATCGCAGGGAGAGAAAGGAGGATAGTGGGGAGGGTGGGAGAGGGCAGGAAGACTGTAGTCTGGCCGGGTATATGCCATGGCTGAAGGTTGGGCGGGTACAGGATAATGGTCCATTGTTCCTGCTACTAAAGGACTTAGTGGAGCGTAAAACCTGATGTGGTGCTTGCTCTATGTGCTCTGTGGGAGTCTCTCTGAGCTCTCAGCCAGTCTCTACCTCTTTAAAAAAGTCTACTTGAGATGCTCAGACTTCTCACTCCCACCACATCAGCATAAATCTTCCTCAATTGTGCAAGCTTGCCAGCCTCTGTGCACTGAGGCTGTATGTGCTAGGCTTTACCTCCCTGCAGTGGCGGCTCCTCCGCTAAGGCGGAGGAGCGTTACCCCACTGCTTTTCAGCAGTGTAGTAAAGAAAATAAGAATAATATGATGTTATTATCATTTAATTTTTTTGCCTGCTGAGGCAGTTTTACAGGCGGGTCTGGGCTGCTCTGCTCACAGAGCAGGGGGAGGAGTGTTGGGCACTCTTAGTGCGCATGAGCATTTGGCCAGCTACCTTGGGCCGGCCAACCAGTCATGCACACTTAGTATGTTCTCCACCAGGCAGTATTGCACAGCCTGGGTGGAGAACATGCACAGGCTCCAGGTCCCTGTCTGAGATCCGAACCACAGATACACTGCAGGAGTATTATTGACCTCATAACTAGACTTCCACCTCCCAACTCCTAATGCAGCATAGGAGTTTGAGATTTGTGAAAGGGACTATCTCCACTAGCTGCAAAGCCAGGGCTGGAGTCTATGTGGGCCAGTGCTAGCACTGGAGTGCAATGCCCCAGAATGTCTTTCAACCAGTGATCCTCTGGTAGGAAAGGCATACAAGACAGGTGTTCTGAACAGCAACTGTGCATGTGCCAAAGTTAGCACAGTGGTGCTAGTTCAAACACGCTATTCACAAATACTGAAGCATCTTAAACTATATTTCAAGACCATTTGTATTTCTAATAAATTTGTCATCAGCTTCCAATAAAAGGTTTCAAAACGTGCTTTATTTTCAAGGCTTTGATTTACTGAAATATTTAAGTTGATCAGTTTTTTTTTTCAATGAATCATCTTGTGTATTGTACTTTAAACTCATCCCTATGAGATTTACATATAGCTGCTTTATACTATTATTGGGTTTGTCGAATACACTGATTAATATCTTGTGGACAAGTGGCTGTCATGCACAAACATCATAACAAGCCTGTGCATTTGAAAAATATTATTTATGAATCCTTCATAGAACAGCACCTTCGATAAAAGTAGTAAGAGTCACAAAAACATGTGTTCGCAACAATATAATAAAATGCTTGCAATTTTTGGGGTTTGGTTTAGAATTAGTAAATTTAGTTTAGTGGTAAAATATATTTTACTTTAAATAATTTAATATGAATTAAAATAACGATCATTAGTTACATTACATTGATGTAAAATTAAAAAAAAATATTTACCAATTATGGGAATTTGGGAAAGAGACAGCATTACGATTAAAGGACTTGTTTATTTTAACAATTAAAAAAAAAAATACAATTAAACAGCTGAATTTAATATACCTTAATCAATTACTACAATTCCATAATATACAATTACAGTGTTAATCTGATCATATGTGATGAGATGCGCTCAATATGGTACAATGACAGTACAGTACTCCGCAATAGGTCCTTATTACACACATTTATACTAATCTGTAAAACAGTAACTAATATTAGAACATTGGAATGTGGAGCACTCCATTGCAGACAATTGATTGCCCTGTGCTTCTATGGGCCGGTAAAGGCCCGCAGAGCAACATTCCAATGTTGGTTAAACAAAGGCCTCTCGGAGCCCTATGGGATTTCAATCTCCTCGGGCTCGAGGGGCCTTTGTTTTATTTGTTAGAACATTCTGCCCTCTAGTGGTAGAATGTTCTAATAGTCTTGTAGCCCTTCGTAGCTGAGCTTTACCGGCTATCAATGTCCCGCTCCCTTGTTAAAGGCCCTTGCCTTCGGCTCGGGCCTTTAACGCTGTAGCGAGCCTTTAATAGCCAGTATAGCACGCTACGGTGGGCTATAAGGCTATATTCTTGAAGTCCAGAATAAACACATATTGTGGAGTACTTTCTTTCACTTTACCATTCAATCAATCAATCAATCAAGCTTTATTTCGACATGTAATGTCATAAAAGCACAATACTGCAAAAAACACAATTACATAAAAACAATACATTTAAAAACATGTCGTAAAAAGGATCTGAATACATAATACACAATAAATAATTAAAAAAGAATTAAACTTAACAGCTTTGAATATAAAAAGATTAACTAGAGCAAATCGACGTCTGCCTAATCAGCCATGCCCATCCTAAAAATTTGGCCACTCCACATATTATAGTAGTGTTTGTTGTTGAATTGAGGATTCTCAGGGCAGTGAGACTGTCCCTTGTCCCAAGCTGCAGGCAAGCAGGCCTGAGCCATTTCGTTCTTGGGGACGCATAGGCTGGGCAGACAAAGAGGAAGTGAGACATTTTTCAGCAACACCTAAACAAGTAGGGCAATCAGGGAGGGTCTTATGCGGGGGATTCCACTTGCAGGTGCTATCGCGGAGAGGAAGAGTCCCAAATCTGAACTGGATAAAAAGCGTTCTGTCTCTGGGCTTAGAAATGAAGTCCAGGTATGGTTCTAAGAAAGGGACGAGCTTGTGTTGGTAAAATGCCTCGGTGAGCCTGCCATGATTGGGGTCACTATGGGTCCGGGCATCAACCCATGCCCAATATGCTCTTTTAATTGCATCCTTAGACATCGGTGTCCCCAGATCCCGGTCAAATGCGAGACCTGTTGCGACCAAGAGTTTTTTAATTTTTGTCAACCACTCGATCTTGTGGGCTCCAGGTAAATTCATGACCTCCCTGAGGCCATCAGCATAATTAGAGAGCTCAGGGGTACGCCACAACCGTGCCCAGTGTAACAAAGGACGAAGAGTGACTAGGTCTCTAATAGAGCGCCTACCAAGGTCGCTCAATAGAGGACCGGTCGGTGTGCCCCTCGGGAGTGATAGAAGGTCTCTAAAAAACTTGTTCTCGTTGGTAACTAGGGTATCAACGCAGCAGAAGCCCCATAATTCTGCGCCATATAGGGCGCTGCCTACCGCCTTTGCAGCATAGATATCCAAAGCTGGGGCGATGGGTTTAGTGATAGAGGCGCGAAATTCCTTTCCCAGGCTACCTATGGCCCGCCTATAGTTAAGTGTCATTTTGTCAATATGGGGCTGCCACTTGAGCCTATCAGTGACTCTAATCCCCAAATAGTCAAACTCCTTAACACGCTCAAGTGGTTTTCCATCTAAGGTCAGGGTGGACCGAAAGGATCTAGTAGGGTTGAAGTAAAGGAGTTTAGTTTTGGAGGTGTTGATGACAAGGCCTCTCAGCTCACAGAACAAAAAGAAGCGATCTAAAAGCTTCTGTAGTCCTGCTGGTGTTTTTGAAATTAGAAGAGTGTCGTCCGCAAAAAAGAAGGGCAGGGACTTTGTCACCCGCCAATGTGGGGACGTCAGCTTCAATTTCGAGCAGGTAGGATACTACACCATTCACAAAAAGGGTGAAGAGCGTAGGTGCCAACACACAACCTTGGCGGACCCCTCTATTAACCGGGATTTTATCGGTTTTTTGGTCCTGAGTTCCCCATCTGATGCGGGCAAAGTTGTTAGTATGCATCCGGATGAGAAGATTCAGGATATAAGGGGGGATCCCCAGCTCCTCCAAAATCAACCACAGGCGATCACGAGGAACCAGGTCAAAGGCGGTCTTAAGATCTATGAACGCCAAATATAAGGCGCCCTTGCCAATAATGACCACCTTCCAATACAGTAGCACCAGCCTAAATGCTTGATCGATTGTGCTAGTGCAGGCCCTGAAGCCTGCCTGGAACTTTGTCATGATGCCATTTTCATCTACCCAGGAGTGAATTCTCTCCAGGAGGACCCTGCCGACCAATTTCTGACCAGCGTCTATTAGACTAATCGGGCGATAGTTCGCTGGGTCACCCCTTAAGCCCTTTTTAAAGATGGGAATTACTTCTGCTCCCCTCCAAGAATCAGGCACCGGGGAGCCATCCAGGAGGTTATTAATGAAAATTGCAAAGTACGTTGCCCATCCGTCAGCATTTGCTTTATAAAGGTCACCCGGGATGCCATCTGGCCCCGGGGCCTTTCCAGAAACGATTTTATTGATGGCAGTCTCTACCTCTTTCTTCTCGATCTTATCAAATGAGGATTGTTCAGTGGGAGTGACTATGGATCTCAAAAAGGTACCGTGATCCTCCTCAGGCCCCATCCCCACATAGAGATTCGTAAAGTGGTCAAACCATTCCCTGTCCGTAATGTGGTTGGGGATTTTGTCCTGGTCATACATGGAAGATTTTCTCAAGATAGACCAGAAGAGCTCGCCATTTTTAGAATGGCTTGCAGATTTTAAAGCATCACAACGCTGCTCGTCCCAGTCTTTCCTTGCAGTAGCAAGTGCCCGTCTATAAAGCTGCCTTGCTTCCCTGACCACACCTGGAATATTAGTTTTGATTGCAAGGATCAGGGTATTTTTTTTTAGTCTACAATCCTTGTTAAACCATTTGTTTTCTGACTTGAATTTTGGAGTTGTTTTTTTCCTATGGTCAAGAAACAAGGTGCCAATCGAGGCCATGGTATCCTCGAAGGTTTTGGTGCAGCCAGGCAAATCATTCGATGCCATGGAGAGCCTGGCAGTATATTCAGCAAGGATACTTTCCAGGGCTGCAAGTTTTGTGTTGGACAGGACAAATTTAGACCACCTGAGGAATCTATTACAGTTTGAGGGGTGGAGTATCTTAGTAAGCATCTGCAATCCATGAGAAGAAGTTTGATAATGGCTAAGGCAAAGCTCTCTCATGCTAAGTGATAACGGGTTATGGTCGCTGCTGGTAGAGGGGGTTATTAACATATCAGCAACAAATTTCCAGCATCTTCTGTCAATCAGAATATAATCAATTCTGCTTTGACAGGCAACTCTATTGAAGGTGTTAGCACCCCCCAGATCAGAGGCTGTGCGCCCGTTCGCAGCTCTTAGACCAAATTCTAAGGCTAATGTACTACTTTTGTACATTGGCAAAGGTCTATTTTTGTTAAGCCAATGTATCACCCTATTCCTGAGGGTTATGGGAGACTCGGATTCATTTTCGCCCTGTTCTGGAACCCCTGCCAAAATGACAACATATGGGGCAGTTTCGGGTGGTAGGTTGGGGATATTTGCCCTGCTTGGAGACATAAGTTTTGAGGTCCTAGGAGCCTTTTTTTGCTGGGGAGTACTAGGGTATCTAGAATTCCTATGGGCCATGACCGAAGTAGACTCTATGGTTGGAAGTACTAATTGACATTGTTCAGAGACTAATGGATAATTTTGGGGGGCCACCATATCTTTATCGACTCTAGTATTGACCGGGACATTCAATGCCCCTGATCTGAGACTATTATTTTGAGTATTGGACAGGGACCCAAGGCTGCATTCAATCCTGGAGAGCTGCTGCTCAATTTTAAGTATTCTGTTCTCCACAGGATGAAGCAAAAGCCTGATGGCCTCAACAATTTCATGTATATTTAGTAAACCTGGGGTCCCTCTCTTGTCTGCTTCGCTTGGCCCCCCCATAACATCCTGACACGATGGTATAATAAGTGAGGAGTATGGTTGGGGAGTAGACTTGTCCAGCGAAGCCAACTGTGAGGGCGGGTCAGGGACGAATAAAGTCTTTTTCGAAGGCCCATGATGATTTGTTGTTTTTTGGGCATTTTTTGTAATCTTACCCTTCCCACCCTTGGAGGATGTACACCCAGGTTTAGTTTTGGAAATTGCCCCAGGATTTTGTGTACGCAACTGCCTGACACCGGGCTGTGGGACAATACTGGTAGGAGACGGTAACAGTCGAGGAGAAGCCAACAAAGAGTCAAGGGGCGAGGATTGTTCCTCCATGGAGGTGGTAGCAACTGATCCGCTAGGTGGCAAGCCCTGGGTGATAGAATCCACATCGGATCGAGTAGTGGAAGCAAGGTCAGGATTATGCTGGACAGGGGAGCGGACGTTGGCAAGATAGCCCAAAGAGGACCTCCTAGCCGCTGCGAGGTCCTGCGAGACGCGGCGTTCCAGGAGCATAATTTCTTTATCGATGACACAGTTGACCTTGGTGACAAATTGGTCCATCGTTCCCGAGAAATGTTCATTGGCCGCTCTGCTATTACGATCTTTAGGTGGCATAGCAAGAGTCAGGAAACCAGTTTAGCAAAGGAAGGCCAAACGCCGCAGTACTCAACAAATAATCAGTAGGGAAAGCTGGGTTAACAACCAGAAATAGTGCAAACAGCCCGTTAAAAAGCAAAGACCACAGTACCTTGGGATGACCAATGATGGTGTAGCAGATTTTAGAGGGATTGCCCCGCCCCGTCAGCTCCGGTCAGTGACGGGCAAGGACGGGCCCGCCCTTGGCCCGGGCGCAGCCCGCGCGCGTCCCGCGCTGCGGGATTAATGACGGCCTTAAATCCCCCCCGGCGCAGCCTGATGATGAGATTAACAGGCGCCCGGGGCAGGGGTTTCTGGGAAATTGTGTTTTTGTCGGCCGTTTCCCTCACGGCTGTACGAGACAGGAACAGCCCTCCAGGCAAGATTCGGTTCCAAAACGCCGTTCCCCACACGGCAGGACAGGACCAACAGCCTCAGGTAAGTAACAGCAAGTAAAGGATATGCGTGTCCCGCGCTGCGGGATTAATGACGGACTTAAATCCCCCCCGGCGCAGCCTGATGATGCGATTAACAGGCGCCCGGGGCAGGGGTTTCTGGGAAATGGTGTTTTTGTCGGCCGTTTCCTTCACGGCTGTACGAGACAGGAGCAGCCCTCCAGGCAAGATTCGGTTCCAAAACGCCGTTCCCCTCACGGCAGGACAGGACCAACAGCCTCAGGTAAGTAACAGCGAGTAAAGGATATGCGCGTCCCCATTCTTGAGTGCATCCGTCACATATTATTGGACATATATTAGCATGCTGAAAGATGTTTGTAACAGGGAGTGTTGTAACTGATCCACGCAGGCGGTGCACTATAGTAGGGAATAGATTGAAGAAATATTTGGGTGTTAAATAACTTTTCCTTAACTGTTTTCTGTAAACTAAATGATTAATGTGATGGCTATAATCAGCATCAGGGTTAGTGTAAGGGTACAATAATTAATCTAATTTAGATGAATTTAATGAAGGAAAAATAAAAATACAATTATATTAGATTTAGGGTTAACAACAGGGTAGGGTAACTAATTTTAATTTTAAGTTTTATGAAAATAATTTCACCAATGGTAAAAAAACAAACATAACTAGCTGTAAGAGATTGGGTTTGTATTAGCACTAGTGATACTATTCATAACAATCAGAGGGTACCAAGGTTCCGATAAAGGTAATGATAATTATAGACTGACGAGGTAATGAGAAGACAAAGTAAAATTGACGTGGATATGGCAATAGAAGTATTGTCAGAAGAAGCAATGGAATGTGTCCCCCCATTCTGCTGTTCTAGGACAAGGCTCTTGCTCGTCCCACTGGTAAACTACACTTTACCATTTTAGTCTACTGATATAGTTTATAAATCTTACTTTTGTTGTTAGACAGCTTCCCACACAGTGGCGGCTGGTAGGGAACGATGGCGGGGGCAGGAGAGATGGAGGGGGTAGAAAATAAAAAAATTAAGTAAACTTACCTGCTGGTCGCGTCACCAGTCGCTGCCTCTCCGCCGCCTCTCCTTGTCGCAGGAGGCACCCGGGCTCCCAGGCTCCCTAAGGCAATGATAACGCTGTTGCAGCATTGTGATTGGTTCCCCTAAGTTCCCCCGAAGTCAATCTAGTCTGAGCACCGTGGTTCGGTGCTCAGATGGGTAATGAGAGCTTCTGCATGTCCCCCTCCTGACCCCACCCAGGCTGTGTAATGCAGCCTGGCGGGGGAACATGCAATGTGCGCACGAATGTTTGACCAGCCCAAGACGGCCGGTCAAACATTCATGTGTACTTTGGGCAGAGGCGCAACTAGAGCCAAATTTCGGGGGGGGCTGAGCAAAAATTTCGGGGGGGGCTGAACTTTAAGCAATAGGCAGAGTGGAGCTGCAGGGGCTCTTAAAAGGGGTGAAACAACAGCGAGGCCTCATTAACATGCAGATGGTCTTTTAAAGACCTGTGAAGTGCTCGGGTGCGGCTGCTTTTTTGCCCGGGAAGGTGTCTCATCCCGGGCTGCCACACACGACGGGGGGGGCTGAAGCCCTGTGAGTCCAATGGGTGTTGCGCGCCTGACTTTGGGTGTGCTCACCACTCCTCCCCCTGCTCTGGCCAGCCATGGCCTTCACCACAGCTAGGAACAGAAAATTTAAATACTAATAACGTTTCGTTATTATCATTATATTTTTCCTCTGCAATGCTCATAAAGCAGTGGGGCGTCGTTCCTCCGCCTTAGCGGAAGAGCCGCCCTTGACCCCACACTGTAATAATATGCAGATAGATAGAGTGCAGGAATCGTCTGGATCTTAGTGTCATATTGACAATCCGCTGACAGGAGAGGAGACTTCTGGGATGGGAAGCCACGTAAACTCGGCCACAAAGATGGCACCTCCCTTCACGTCACCTTCGCGCTTCTTTCATTACTTTTGAATCAGATGTGATTATGCCTCGGCCCACCACCAGCACAAGCAGTCAGCGGTCTACAGGCGATGAGGGATTCTCCCGCCGCGAGGACATACACAATGGATTTGTTTTAATAAAAACAGACTCCTAACCCGTAGGTCAGGCGGAATCAATAAGCAATGGATTTAAATCGCCGAGGCACGATGCAAAGCTCCCTGGGTAATGTTATATAACCTGCTGAGCTGGGCTCAGGCGCTTAATCTGCAGTGGTTGTGTTTGTTTTAACATTTTAATTGTGATTTTAGTGCTGATGGATGTTGTTGGATTCTCAGCACGGAAAAGCAAAATCCCCATCTGTTAGAGGACAATTTAAAGGAGAAATGGTCTCTTCGCTGCCCGGCAGTAATGTGGAAATCCTGTAAAAAGGAGGGGCAGTTTACAGCCAATATATGTTTAAACGTATGCATACCATACCAATAGACCGACTCCCGACTTACTTTTAGCTGTCTCCCTCCTAAAATTGCCTCTGCTCCAGTGGAAATCAATGGAGGATATACATTCTCCTGATTTCTTTTCTACCCAATCTCCCAGTTTTCTATCCAAATATGTTGGCATGTAGAAACATATGTGGAATTTTTATAGCATGAACCCAACTACAAAGCAACAGAGCACAGTGCGTGTGTGTGTGTGTGGGGGGGGGGTTACTTTAAGAATGATCTACGGCACAGTGGGAGTTTGGGAGCTACAGGAGGGTGGAGGATGCACGAAGGATGGGGACGGCTAGGAGTGTACAGCCACAGGAATGGAGAGAAGGGCACAAGGGACGCAAGTAGAGGAGGCAGAAAAGAATAAATAAAATGCAAAAACAAAATGATACAAATAAAAGATGTATTATCTCTATAAAACATCTACAAACACATTCGGCTTTGGTTAGAGTTTGAACATGGCATATTTACCCAATGAGTGTGCACTTGAGGCTGCCAGTGAAATTCAGAATTTGAACCCCCAGTAGGCGGGGGTTACATGGGCAGGACCATGTGATTTGGGTGGATGTTCCTCTGGCACAATTATGAATCGACCTGTAACACATCTTCCTCTATGATACCCCTGGGGAAAACTACAAGATGCTTATACCTTCTTTCAGTGGATTTTCCAGGGTTAGTATTTATGTGGGTTCCATATCCAGCTCTGCCAATGTGCCTCATTACTGACTTGCTGCACCACCCACTAGTCTAATTTCATTGTGCACACCAAACTGTACTGATACAAAAATAAACTAATCATAATTTCACTGACCTTTGCAGCAGGGCTGAATTCAGTGCTAAATAATTATTGTTCTTTACTCCCCCATCAGATTGAAAGCCCCTGAGAATAGACGCCACTGGCCACAGAGCTTCTTTAGAAGTTTTTTGTCTCCTCTTTACCAGTAGCACAGCCAACGTGTCATGGGTCCTAGTGCAAGGAAGGAAATGACACTCCTGACTGCTGTTTGAATTATATAATACAGCATAAATATGGATTCATTGGGCCCCTGTAAGAAATTGGGTTACTGGTTGAGGGGAGTAAAAACCTACTGAAACTGCAACCACACTACTTGTCAGGGTGAGGCACAACCAAAATCCAAATTAACCTGTGAGCAACTGTCGGGTAGCTTGGCACAGTGCAGTCAGGCTTAACTTAGCGGCAATGAAGTATTTATGTAGCACTTCAAACAGTAATAAAGTGAAAACACAACACAAAGAAATTCCCACACAAATTTAGAAGACTAGATTTTTTTTGGATAAATAAAACAAGACCATAACGGCAAAAATCCAATCAGTAGAACCGTAGATATGCATGTTTAAAGTTTTCAGTAAAAATAGACCCAAAAAGCACAAAGCCGCAACTATGGATATCTGGACACTCTGGACTGGAACAAAGTGACTAGTTCAGGCCAACTGCGATGCAGTGTGGGCTGGCTACATGGGCCCAGTTAGGCCCGCTGACCAAGAGTACATTAAACTCTGGTTGCGGAGTTTTGAGAGGTCACACGTTGAGGATACATAGCGCAACCGGGGCAAAACCCTGGTTGCAATTCTGCAATGCAAGTTCCTGCATCGTTATCGAGAATCACGTCGACAAGGGCTTCGATGCAAATTGCGGCATCAAGGATTCATTCAGCAGTCAAGGTAAAGCATCGGTTCCGAAGAGTTGTAAGGTTGCGATGCAAGAAACTGAATAGACGTCAAGGCTGCCAAAGACAAGAGATTATTGATGTGAGAGCCTGCTGTTCCTATGCGATCTGCAAGGACGATGTGGAGTCCTTGTGCTGGGACGAGCCTTGCAGCAGAGACGATACATAGGTTCCGCTCGGGACACCGCTGCAGAGGAGGTTTGTCAGTTCTTCTAGATCCACAAATGGGCTGGTAGAGTACCTTCAGGCACACTTCCAAGGCTCCAGGATTAGGGTGGCACCACTTGGCAGAGTCCGGGTGCTGGATTCAAGGTTGTTGCAGCCTTCTGTCCCTGAGGCTCTAGTCTGGAGGTCCGCCAACTAACCCTTGTAGTCACTTTGGGGTCCTGGGTTCAACAGATGCAGGTCCAGTCCTTCCTTCCCAGGCAAGAGGGCAGCAGGTCAGCACAGCAGGGCAGCAGTCCTTGAGGACAGCAGTACAGCAGAGTGGCAGTCCTTTCAGCAGCACAGCAGTCCTTCCTTCTGGCAGAGTATCCACAGGTCCAGAAGTGTACTGAAGAGTTGATGTCTGGGGTCCAATATTTTATCCTGAGCCTTTCTTCGAAGTGGAGGCAGCTTCTAGAGGTTTCCACCCCCCTGAGGTGTCAGGTATCCCCTTCCTCCCTGCCCTGGCCCTGCTTGTCAGAGGTCACAATAGACTAGTGACAAACCTTTTCTGAGAGTGCTCAGGCAGAACCTTTGTGATTTGCAAATGTGGTAGGTGACAGCTCTTCCACCTCATTAAGTCAGAATGCCCCATCCTGTCAACACCTATCTTCCTTTGTCTCAGAATCTGGGAGCAAGGCACAAAGACCTACTGCCAGCTGCACCTAGTCATGGGACCAGGATCAGGCTGCAGGCATCAAATGGTTAGGACAAGAAAATGCCAACTTCCTAAAAGTGGCGTTTTCAGACATGTGATTTAAAATCCAACTTTACCATTAAAGAGGGCTTTTAATTGTGATTCTTTAAGCACCAAACTCGACTTGTCTACATGGTCCCATTTGGAACTTACAGCTTATTAAATGTAAAAAGGTAGCTCCAATGTTACCTTGAGGAATGTAGGCCTTGCAGTAGTGAAAAATTACTTTAGGAGTTGTTCACTACCAGGACATGTAAAACTTAAAAGTACAGGTAATATCACCTCCTAGCACCTCAGCTTCCGCTTGGGTGATTGTTGGGAGGCTCACCAGGTCTTAAAAAGCGTTACTCTCATGGGGACTCTGAGTTGTTGATTTTATATATAGCAAGATATAATACTCTCCAAAACTTTTGTTAATGCTTTCCTGCCAATACGGGCTCTTCCCTTCCTCAGTCTCTATTTTCAGAATCATGAAGCCCTTTTTGGTAGGATTGGCGAGCCACACTAGTAAGGTTCCTGTCTTACCCTACTCTGTGTGGGCTCAAATCACATATTCCAGATGATCGAAGCAACAGAGCGTTTCTACCTGTGCAGATAGCATCTCTTTAGCTTCTAGCAGCGATCACTGTAGAGCTGTGTTTTCTGGTCTAGTCTTTTTAACATCTCTCAGTGCCTTCTCCTGGTCCTCAACTTCCCTCACCAGTGTGTACCAAACTCCTACCACTTATGCAATGTAGCGCCCCCTGATTACAGCTGTAAAAGCCTCACACTCAGTGGCGATTCAGCCGTGGCCATGTTATCCTTAAAGTAGTGCCTCACTTTTTTGCCAACGGTTTGAAGGAATACTGGCTCTTCCAGCGCCTCAATTCTCAGCTGTCAATCCGAGGTGCGGGGGCATGCCCCTTCCTATTTAGGGAGAGCAATACCAGATTGTGTTCAGAGACAATTCTAGCCATATACTCCACATTGTGCACAGTTCCATGGAACCCAGGTGAGCCAAGGAACTTGTAGAGATGGATGTGCAACTCATGCTTACCAGAGTAAAACGAGTAATCTCTCACTAAGGGGTGAATACACCTCTAATAGTCCATCAGTCCCCATTGTAGTTGCCAGCTGGAGAACTTTCAAGCTAAGCTCAGCGCTGGGGAATCACCCAAAGGCAGATAGGACCTATTAAAGTCTACAGCACTACAGCCTGCACCATGTATGGTGCCAGGACCCTAGACAACTCATCAAGGAACCCCGTCTCGTCTATATTATGGGGCATAAAATCCGACCACAGCTAGGTCTTGACCAGTTAGTCTGCCCGTGACCACTGCATATCTGCCAGAAGGATCCACCAGTTTCCTTGTCTTTTGGAAAGGGAACCCTGGTTGATACCACACCAAAACCCCTCTGGCAAAAGCTGAGTACACAATAGCATCGGCCACGGTGAGATGGGTTTCCTTCAGGAGGGTGATGTGTACCCCCCTCCTCTTAAGGTAAGCGTATACCTTGTACCACCAGGGCATGTTATTAAGGCCCAGGATGTTCCAGGATATGAACTTATAAGTTATAGGGGTATGCCATATGGGAATGTAAAGCATAGCGCACAACCATCCAGTAGGGGATCCCCTTTCCCCACTCCCTTCCCAGTTTTATATATCCATGACCATAGTTCTCGGAAAATGTAGCAGCAGTCAACTCATCAAAAGCAACAGCAACACAACCAGCTCCCCATCCCAAGGACAAGAAGGAAACGTCTCCCCATACCCTTTATCCCTCCACTCTAAGTGCAAAGTTACTGTGAATAGCACCCATTCATACAGTATATTCCCACCCTGTCTGCATTCAGTCAAACGTCAATCAGACCTGTTCATAGGAGTTCATAGCCAGGGATGTAACCCTGGGCAGGTATTCCTCCAAGTCCTCTGTAGTGACTGGAACTCAGTCAGAGTCAGTGTCTTTCACTCCTTTATCATCTACCGTGGAGGGAGGGCTCATACCTGTCCCGTTCAGTGATGCCGCCACCTCCACCCCCGCTGACGTTCGTGGAGCTCTAGCGCCAATTATTCCTGCCAGATGGCATCATGGTGCAGTGCTGGCAAAGCAATCTCACACAGGAAGCGAATGCTGTGCATGGTAAATTGTTTTTATTGGCAATGATGAGGAAAAGTGCCTTTTGTATTCTGTACCAATCACCCACTGTTGAATATATATAGTGGTAGCCGTTTCACCAGCAGCAAACCAAAAGTAAAAAATCAAAGTGAGAGCGATATAAACAAATATTGGCTTTGCATAAATATGGCTTTTGCAGGAAATTTAGGGTCAGATTTTGTTTTTGGCAACATTGATTGATTTCCCTCCCTGGTAAGACTATGGTCAACCTGGTGGCTTCTACGCCGAGACAAGATGGCGGCCATACTGTGAGCTCCGTCCGGACGTAGAGCCTTTCCTTTATTTAAGTGCCTCTTGAGAAGCAGTTTCGGAACTCCGTCTGCAGCCTTGAGTATATGAAGCGGCGGTGAGTGTTTGTGCCGCTTTGTTTCTAAAACAGCACTATTCTGGAGCCCGGGAACTACAGCTGTGATTTTCTCATTGAATTGCAATCGTCCGCCATTTTGAATTGCAGCGCTCACGTTCAGTTTTTTCCCCCTGTCATCTGAGCCTTTTGCATTGAAAAGACAGCAGAGGTAGTATGGAAGTCCGGCTCATCAATGACCCAGCAGGAAGTAGGGTGATGCTTGCATGTGTGAAGTACCTCAGAGGGAGCATTTTAAACCCTTTCCATCAGTCTTTTCAGGAAGTCTGAGCCGTCAATGTACCAACAGAAAGTAACGCTACACATTTGTGTTTGAGGTGCCTCTGAAGGGGGCGTGAGGAGAAACATTATCGGGACGAGTCTTCGGAGCAAGCTGAAGGGAAGGCAGTTACAACGGGAACTCAACATCATAAGGAGAAAACAGTTGGTGAGGTACTTTTTAGCCATTTATCAGAGAAGGGACACTAAATATTCAAGGGAAGAGGCATTCCATGTGAGCACATCGTAGAGATAAGAATAGACTGCACACATGAGTAACTTGTGTTTTACATGCGCCCAGCTTCTAAGCTGCACCTAGCAGCACGCAGGTGGGGAGTGCCTCAACGTTCTAAAGTGAGAGTTCCACCTCTAAACTTGTTAACGCATCAGCGCTCACTTCTTTCATGTTAAACTCTCATTATTTTCATAATCTCTGTTCATGTGAGCTGCAAGTTATGATGATACCTCCTCTTCAATACCTTAATCCTGTTCGCTACTTGAATGAATGAGTTATACACATATTGCAGAGTGCTTCAACCTTACTGTTGCGCGCTGAATGCGCATTTTCCTCTCTATAACCTGGTTGGTGAATTTCATTACAACTTTCGCAGGCATTTATTCATTTTCTGTGGCGGCGTCTCCTATACACACTGAGGTCACAGTTCCTGCCCTCTTCTCTTTTGATGTACGGGCCGGATTCGCCCTTATCTTATTATTACACACCGCTCTCTTCAACATTCAAGTTTGCAAGTGATACTCACACCTCTTTTAAACCATCATCGTCAGGTGCCAGGCCCAAAAGACACAAGAATGATACACCTTCTTTCATTCTCTCCTCACAAAATCCTGCTCTTGACTCTATTCTTGAGGAAGTACACGGTCTTGAACCTTTTATGTCCGCTACCAATAAAAAGTTATAGACCACTGGATTGTCATGGAGGGAAAGGTGTTGGAGCTCGAGCACCGTGTTGGAGACCTTAAAGATATTTCTACAAAAAGTCCTCTATTAGAGCAAGAGATATACAAGCTTAAACTCCACACCAAAGACCTTGAAAATCACAACCGAAGGAACAGCCTTCGTCTTTATGGTCTTCCGGAAAATATTGAAGGCCCGGATATGTTATCCTTCTTGAAGAAGTTCCTCCCGGATCTGCTAGACCTTCAATCCTCCTCACCGCTCAACATACAACGTGCGCATCGCTTGGGTCGTCTCAACCCTAACTCAAATAAGCCACGTGCTCTTTCTGGAATTTACTGAACTCATGCAGGTTTTGAAGGTTGTTAAACTAAAACGACATCTCACTTGGTCGGGACATATTATCTTCATTTCACAGGATGTCTCCAATGCAACGAATGCTCGTCGTAAAGAGTTTCTGGCTCTTCGCCCCCAGATGAGAAATTTGAACATTCAATATGGCATTCTCCATCATTGTCTTTGCAAAATCACTCATGAAGGAAGCTCACGTTTTTTCGACGATCCTGATAAACTGAATCATTTTCTAAACAGCATTTCTTCTCGTAGCATTGAAACTAATGCTTAATTTTTTATCAATTAATTGGTTGATATTGCTCTTCTAAATATATATATATATTTTTTTTCTCTTACTCGTTCTTCCTTCCTATTTGTCTAGTGCTCTTCCACCTTTTATTCTTCTTATGTTTCATTTTATTTAAATTATTTCTGTCCTTTCACTATCTTCCTTCATTCTTTATTTTCTAGCATTTGTTATTTCCCTACTTCTCCAGAGGCATTTCATTGCCTATTCATTCCTACCGCCGTCCTTGTCTTCGGTGTTACCATGCTCCTCTGTTGCTTATTTCTCTTCAGGTTTGGATCCTTTTCCTTGACCTGTTTACTTATTCTGTTTATCTATTTTTCCTCTTTTTTCTCCCTCTCTCTTCCCCTTTCTTTTTGTATCTTGGCTATTTCTCTTTACGGGTTTCTCTTATTATTATCTTTCTGCCTATATGAGTGTCTTTCTTTATCCCTATTTCTTCTCCAATTTTGTTACTTTTTGTTTTTATTGTTTAACTTTTGATAATTGTTGTTTCTCTTTCTTTTTCATTAGTCCTGCAGTTTATTGTTCCTGTTTCCATATGTTTCTCCTCACCCTTCAACATGTTTACCGTTGTCTCGTGGAATGTTCGTGGTCTAGGTCATCCTGTCAAACGTCAAAAGGTATTGTCTCATTTATCCAAACTTAATGCTCATGTTGCCTTTTTACAGGAGACACATTGTAATGTTGTGGAATCTCTTAAACTCAATCATTAATGGGTTAATCAAATTATCCTCTATCTCTAACCCCAATATAATCCTTGGAGGTGATTTTAACAATAGGCTAGATCCCTTTTCTGATAGAAAATCTAAATGCAAATTCAAACCTGATAAGACCCACAAATTATTTCAATCTGCCATTGCCTCTCGCCCTCTGTATGTTGCAAAACATGCAACCCAGATATTTGCGAATTTACTTTCTTTTCACCTGTTCATCATACTATGTCCCATATTGATTATATTCAGGTTTCTAAGTCATTGCTCCCTTGTACCCATTCCAAATTGGTTCTATTTTTATTTCTGATCATGCCCCTATGTCTGCCTCTTTTGATATGTCCCTCAACACATGTAAACAAGGCCGTTGGCGTTTTAACAATCATTTACTCTCTGATCAAACCTTAATTTCAGAAGTGACCTCTTTTACTAATGAATTTTTTCAACTTAACCAGTCTTCGGACACCTCAGTTCATAATATTTGGAATGCTGTTAAATCCTCCTTTAGAGCCTTTACTATTTCTCACTCTGCAAGGAAAAGGAAATTACTCAACGCTAAATATCATGAAACTCTTCAAAAGATTAAGACTCAGGAACACAATTACTTTTCTTGATTGATTAAAGCCAAATCTACCTTGAATAAAATTGCCACTGTTGATGCTTGTAACATTCTCTTTTAGTTTAAATCTAAATATCATGGAGGCCAAAATAAGGCGGAGAAAATGTTAGCCAATTATTTAAAAATCAAATCAGAACGTAAAAATATTGGGCCTATTCATTCAGAAACAACTAACAAACTTCTTTTCTCTGACTCAGACATTGTAGATACATTCCAATCCTATTATGAACTTTTATATACGGAAGATACAACTCCTTCTGAAATAGATTTTGAGACTTTTCCCCAAGGTATCCCTAAACCCCCCTCCATTTCTGATACTTTTTTACCTCTTGAAAATGACATCTCACTTCAGGAGATAACCAATGCTCTTAAATCTTTAAAAAAGGTCAAAGCCCCGGGACCGGATGGTTTCTCATTTGAATTACTCTCAACTTTTTTCATGATTTTAACTCCAAACCGATTGGACCTTTTAAACTCATTCCTCTCCAATTCTAAAGCATGCGGTTCTTTTTAAGAAGCTCTTATTATAGTCATTCCCAAACCGGACAAAGACTCTTCCTTCTGTAAAAATTATCGACCCATCTCACTGATTAATTATGATTGTAAAATCTTTGCAAAGATTTTTGCTTCCCGCTTAGAGAACATTATCCCACACCTCATCTAACCAGATTAAGCTGGATTTGTGAAAGGCCTTTTTGCCTCTGATAATGCTAGAATGTTTTCAAATATTCTTGACCTTGGAAAAAAGTACTCTTCCCCCTCAGCTGCCCTCTCACTTGATGCTGAAAAAGCTTTTGACCGCATAAATTGGCAAAAGCATGCTCTATACTCTTAAATGGTTTGGTTTTGGTCAAAGTTTTATTTCTTATATCAAATTATTATATACTGCCCCACGCGCTTGTGTGTTTGTTAATGGTCTTTTTTCTTCATTCTTCCACTTACAAAGAGGCACCCGTCCGGGCTGCCCTCTTTCCCCATTACTTTTTCTCCTCTGTTTAGAACCCTTTCTTGAACGTATTAGGCATGACCCTGATATTACTGGTTTTAATCTTAATTCCCATGAAATTAAACTTTCTGAATATGCAGATGATATCCTTATTTACATGTCCAATCCCTGCAACTCCCTTCCCCATTTTGTACAAGAGATTGCTTTATTTTCAACGGTTTCTGGTTACAAACTTAATTTTTCCAAAACTGAAATTTTACCTTTGAATGCTTCATGTTATCGCTACATGTTTGATACAACTAACTTCACTTGGTGCCCCCAAAAGATTAAATACTTAGGAACATGGTTTTCCTCAAATATTCCGGATACTTTAGCCAGTAATTTTTCTTCCTTCAAACTCAAGCTCACTAATTTAATATCTTCCTGGTCCCCATTAGTTTTATCTTGGTGAGGCAGGCTTGACACGATTAAAATGAAGATTGTTCCCCAGGTGTTTTTCACGCTCTCAATGTTGCCCTTTAAAATTCCTAATTACTATTTCTCTCAGATTATTTCTATTTGTACAAAATTTTTGTGGAATAACAAACGTATAAAAATCAGAAGGTGGTGTCCGCTTTCCTGATTTTAAATTATATCATACTGTATTTTTGATTCATCAATTTTTTGCCATGTCGAAAGAATCCTCTATGCCAACAAGTGTTACTTTTGAACACTCATTGTTAATTGATTTTTCTTTTCAATATATTATGTTTATGACCAGTTGTACTTCCAAATACCCTATCTTAAAATACTCTCACCATCTATTACATACCCTTTTCCCAAGGATTTGACTCTTATCAATCCTTTTTGTCTTCTTCTATATGGCTTAATACATTTATGAAATTTCACCACAAGTCTTTATACTACAAACACTGGAAAGAGAAGGGCATTTCTTATGTACATCAGTTGATAGTTAACAACTCGATTTTACCCTTTCCCCAATTACAAGAGAAATGTAACCTTCCTGACCCCTGTGTTCATCAATATAATACATTATCCCCGTCCTCCAAACCTTTTTACAATATTTTAATTCCAACCCTGCTCCTATTTCATTTACTCCTGTTAACCCTTATTTCAAGTTCCCCTTGACCCTACTCCAAGTGCCTCTTTTATATATGAAACATTATCCTCACCTATTAATACTCAGAGTAAATCTCCTATTGAATTACTTTGGGAACAAGACTTATCTCAATCACTTTCTGTGCATCAATGTGGCAAAAGATTTTCAAAACCTCTAAAGCTTCCAATATTACGCACTCCCTATATTTTATTTATAAAAGAGTAGTTATTACTCCTCTCTATTTCTCCCTTATGTTGGTCCTGTCTCTCTTCTGAAGGCTCGCTGATGCACCTACTTTATTATTGTCCCAAGGTATATGACTTTTGGAAAGCTATATGGTCGAAATGTCTATTGATTTTTTCTTGTGATATCCCCTTTGCTATTCACAATATATGTTTTGGTACCATATCTGCTGACTTTTACCACCTACTCTCCAAAATTATTTTATTTGACCTTTTTATTGCCATCGCTTTTAAAGTTATATTAACATGTTGGAAAGATAATTCTAAACTATCCTTTTTGCTTTGGTGGAATTTGATTTGTGATGAACACAGAATTGCCTCTGTTTCCCATTCCTCTATTTTTCCAAAGATTAAATCTGATTTATTATGGTTGCCCTTTACTACATTTCTATCCTCACACTCATCTTTCTTACAACACCCATTTCTATTCTATTCATTTACCCCCTCTTTCTTCTTTCTCACTTCCCCCCTCTTTGTTTTTTCCTTTCTTCTGCTCTTTTCTTTCCTCGGTCACTTCATATTATAAAACACACTAACAGAACATTCTTCATTTTTCTAATGGAACACATTCTTTTATTTTATTGATGTAACTCTTTACATTCATTACTTTTTTCTTCTTACAATATTTTTTTTTCTTTTTTTTAAATCATCTTTGCCAATGTTATTGTGCATTATTCTTGTTCCAAAAGATGTTATTAATCTTTGATGTTTCTGTTATTTCTTACATCTCTTTCCAGTTATGCACTGCTTTAATTCTGTGTTTATTCTCTCAATAATTAAAAAAAAAAAAAAGACTATGGTCAACCCGCCCACCCATTTCAAATGAAGGCGAACTATAGTTTGACAACGGCAGAGACTACTCTGTCTCCATAGTGGTCAAACTCCTCCAACGGCCAGTCGGAGTAAGGGTCATTGGGGGTTTGGCTATATGTTCATCCACCTAAATAGATAGGTGAAATGTCAGTCCGGCCGAAGGACATTTCTAAATTTGTCCATCAGCATCTTCGCCAGGGCGGCAAAGTGAATTATTTTGTCGGCCCTGCGGAGGAAAGGCCGACACACAAGTTTAAATCAGGCCCTTAGTCTGTTAATGAAATTGTGGATAATAGACAAGTCTTTCAACATCATGAATTTAGGCGCAGTTCCACCAGTAGAATTTAATTGCCACTGTGATTTAGATTTTGTGCATCGGTAGGTAAAACACGTTTTTGTACATTTTCACCCTGTATGGGATATAAATGTGGTTCTAAATGCTATTGCCCATAAATCTTTAGAATCTACGGCCTCTTCTGCCAAACCCATGGCCTCTTCTGCCATCCCAGTGGTCAGAGTGAGCTGGCTGGATATCTCAGCCATGGATCCCCGTATGACTGAGTAAGGAGGTTTTGCAGTGGAATGGTTTATCTACTTGAGCAGAGATACACTTCAAATTTCTCCCATTGAGCATATACTAATGGTCAAAAACCTACTGAGAAGCTTGCTGACTATCCACTAAAAGCAATGTGGCCCTTTATCAGAGACATAAAGAAGCGCTATATAAATGCAATTTCAAAATATTTTAATTCACGATTATTGAGTAGTACTTTTGTTTTACTGACACACATGTTCTTCCCTAAACCTAATTTTGGTTTAATCTCAACCAAATTAGCTTGCTAATACTTCTTTAGAGACAAAAAAGGGGTACTGGGCGATCTCATTTCTTGATGGACCTCTAAAATGATCTGAATATTTGTACTACCCAACACCATCTTTTGCGCCTACTACCTTCAGCTGATTTCTGACTAAGACTTGGATCTCCGACAGACTATGTAGTTAGCGACTTATTCACTGGTCAATCCATCATAGCTTTGTTAACTTGAGATTTTCACTGCAGTTTGGGTAATATTTAGAGAGCGAGGTATATATGCATAAGTGTAAAATATTTAAATAATTAAATGTGGATTCGTGAACTATTAATTTTGTGTAAATTGTGTGGCCTCATAAGAAGGAGCTTGTGCGGTACAGGGGAACCATTTCAGTGCAACACCCGAATATGAAGGAAAGTTGGTATCGCTAGAACTTGAATAGTGTGTACAGATAAATAAAATCCATCAAAATCCGGTGGTAGTGAATTTTGCCAAAATAATGTGAGGTCTTTTAAGGCAGTATCCATATGCATGCCTATATTTGCGCTTAGGTGGCAACCAGGGTGATGTAGTTTTGCGACAGGTGGATTGTGGAATGATGGTTTAACTGGATAATGGGCCACTAATTGCCTCACTGGATACTACAGATAACGTTTTTACTAGACATACATCAATGATATACCTACTAGACACTGGGATGATGTGCTTGCTGAAGTGTAGAAAAAGGTGATAGATGGAATTATTGAATTAATCTCAGCTGGTAATTACTCGAGTGGCATCCTACTCCATCATTATTTTGCGCGTCATGCCACCTCAGTTTGGACCCAGTCATATGCAAATCAGTCTTGACCCTGCTCCAATAGGAACAGTCAAGCCCAAACAGCCAGGCAAGGTCCTCCATGACCCGAAACTCAAACAACACAAGACTGGATCCGCCCTGATTGGAGTTTGCCAGTCGTGTACTATGTGGGATGGATGCACCCATGAGGAGCAGGGTCAGTACTGATTTATATAAGGTGGGCTCTTGTCCAGATGTGTCACAGTGGACGAAACAAGGTGGACTGGAATGTTAATCCAAACAAGTGCTAGTGGTTAAGCTGCATTCCTCCTATCACCTTTTGTGTGAATGATGTGCTTACTGGGCACTCTGGGTGATGTGCTTGCTGGTCAATGGGACTGGATGCATAATGGATCCTGGAGTAATGCATAGTGGACAATAGGCCTTTGGTGTGCTTGTAGGAGGCTGGTAAGGATATGCTAACAGGACACCGGCGCTTTCTGAAAACTGTAGATAATGC
Organism: Triturus cristatus; assembly: GCF_964204655.1. Classification (NCBI taxonomy): domain Eukaryota; kingdom Metazoa; phylum Chordata; class Amphibia; order Caudata; family Salamandridae; genus Triturus; species Triturus cristatus. The sequence continues at coordinate 293,762,643 of NC_140583.1, read as the reverse complement.
CCTTACTTAATGCAGGATGACATGCTTACATGACACAGGACATGCTATATTTACTGGTCAGTGGAGATGAGATGCTTAGTGGATGCCAGAGCAAGGTAATGCTTACTGTACTCTAGCACACTGTTGTGCTTATTGGAGCTAGAAATGAATTGATAACTGGACACTGCGGATACTGGGATTTCTGAAAACTTTAGCTAGTCTGCTTATTGAACACAGGATGACTTAGAGCTGGAAACAGGGGATGACCGCACGCTGCGGATTGATGTTCTGACTGGACAGTGGGAACATCTGCTTCATAGAAACTGTGTATGATGTGCTTTCTGGACTTTGCGGATGGATGCTTACTGTTGGTAATGTCCTACCCGAAACTGGCAGGGAGGGTCTGAATTTTTTATACTACAAGACAGAACTAACCACCCCCCCCCTCATTACATAGCCTTTGAATCCTAGGAGTTTATGCTCAATGTAACTAGCTCAACCTGGTTTGAAAAGCACCAAGGGCCACTAATGTTACCGAATATCCTTTGAGTAGAACATTTAACCATCTTCTTTCCATCCCAATAAAATACCACTTAATTGGTATTACATTCTGAACATGTTGACTTATTGAAATCTTGATTCAGTTTGCTTTAGAACGCCCCATTTGATGGTGACCAATATTACCCGGTGTTCACAGGTGGAAAGCCACAAACTATATTCGGGTGCTATAATACATAGAGTTAAGGAGGTTGAGCTATTGGAATCCTTGTAATATGTACATGTACAGAAACTGCATTGAAATATATGGGGCCAGTTTTTCCTTTTTAAAAGTTTCTGGACCTTGACTGCTTAGATTGCGATGAATCTTGAAGGGATGGTATAACATGTTATGGAGGCGATTGGGTTAAGACTGCATGCTATGCTGGTGTCTTCTAGCCAGTTTACTACTAATAGTTAATTAGGTATCGACAGGGTTTATGCCTCAAGAGTCTGGTATTCACATGTTGCTTCAGTTATGATCTTGTACTCCTGTAAAAGAAAGAACATCCCTATAATTTATGGGATGTAGGGGAAGAAAAAACATATCAAATGCATTTTGTGTTATATTTTCACACACACAAAAGTACACCTATTACATTTGCCTGTGCATAAATGTTTATGTATTTAACTACGCATGAAACTCAACGGCTTGTGTAGCCGATGAGTGCCCGAAGAATTTGCTAATATCGATTTTGTTTTCCTTAGACTTTGTGAACTTAGCACTAGATGCTCAGGCATGTGAAACGTTGCTTTGACAGCAGGACATGGCAAGTTGGAAACATTGGGCCTGAGTTCGACGGACGGGTTACACCGTCACAAACATGATGGATATCTCATCTGCTATATTACAAGTGCCACTGTATATAATGTGATTGTGATGCAGCGTCTCGTTTGTGACGGAGTAACCCGCAGTGGCGTATGGTAGGAAATGTTGGCGGGGGGCAGGGGAAGTTGGGGTGGTTAGGAAAGAAAAAAAGAAGATAAAACTTACCTGGGGTCGCTGTCGCCAGCCTCCGTCTCTCCCTCATTGCAGGTACCAGGAAGAATACAGCTTCGCAGAATCCCCTGACCAATCACAAAACTTCCTTACAGCAGCGTTGTGACTGGTCTGAGCACTGTGGTTCGGCTCTTAGACAGGGGTTTGGAGGCTGTGTATGTTCTCCACCCAGGCTGTATAATACAGCCTGTGGAGAACATGCACAGTGCGCATGACGGTTTGGCTGGCCCGAGACGGCCCGCTAAACCGTCATGCACATTTAAGGTTCAGCCACCACTCCTCCTCCCTCAACGTCAGGAGAGCTTGGCCCCGCCTCGCCCGAACAACCTGGCTGGCTGCAGTGCAACTGCAATACTAAAACTAAAATGACAAAATCTTTTTGTTATCATTTTATTTTTCGTTTGCACTGCTTTAAAGTAGTAGGGCAACGCTCCTCCGCCTTAGTGGATGAGCCGCACCTGGTAACCTGACTGCCGAACTCTTAATCAGCCCCATTCTCTTTTTCCGAGGCTATCAAGAGTTAGATAATGCTGCTTAGTCATTGTCTGGATTGGGGTCCATTGGGAAAATAGTATGCTTTGTAATAAACAGTTTCCCTCAAATAATACAAAACTGGAGTGAGATAAAAAGTGTTGCATTACTAAAAGTTGTCAAACATGATAGGACTGTGAAGAGTGGTAATCACATACAGGTAAGCAGTGGTGGCTCCCCTGCTAAGGTGGAGGAGCATTGCCCCACTGTGCAAAAGGAAAAATAAAATGATTATAACGTAACGTTACTATCATTTTATTTTTCTTATTGCAGTAAGTAGCGGGGCGGGGCTGGTCAGAGCTGGGGTTAGGAGTGGTTTGCACCCCCTAAGTGCTCGTGACTCTTGGGCCGGCCATACAGTCATGTACACTTTGCATGTTCCCCACCAGCCTGCATTACACAGCCTGGTGAAGTACAAGCACAGGATCCCTGACCCAGTCTGAGCGCCGAACCACAGTGCTCAGACCAATCACAACGCTGCAATGCAGGCTCATGGGAGCCTGTGTGCCCAGAGGCTTCCTGCTGTCGGCCAGGACTGGAGACAGGAAGAAGGAAGATGATGAGGATGGAGGCAAGCCGGTGGCCAGCCGTTCGAGGAAAGTCAATTTATTCATTTTTTTCTCATTCCCTCCATCGCCCCACCTCCCCCATACGGAAGCAGCCACTACTGCATGTAAGTAGCAACCACATTACTTTATAGAAGACCATTCGCCGGACAAGTATCTTTAGATTTGCGTGTTTAGAAATGCTGAATATAGGGCAAGTCAAAACTGTCTCTAACTTTGTAGACGGTTCCCTTGCAGTTAATTGTCTTCTTGCTACTCATTTTTAAAAATAAAACATTTGCATGATAATGAAATAATTTGCATACGAGATCCCTAAAAATTATTTTAAATGACCCCAATGTCCCGAAATTGCTGAAATTATCCCAGATCTCTGTGAAATAGCTAAAAATTGTGAGGTTAGGATTGGCACTGATGGTTGAATTATTTATTTGAAACAGACGAAAAATATTCTGAACGATTTCCAGAAACTTCCCCACTAACATTTGCGCATAAATTTGGAAATTGTTGCTATCACCTCAAAAACGTCTTGCAATGTTCATATATATTGTGTCCATAAATAAGTTTCTGCAAAGAATGACCAAGCCTGCTACTTAGCGTGGAGAATCATTTCGACCAAGATGGATGGGGTTACATTACAAGATGCGCACGTTAATCCTTATTTATTTTCATGCTTGTTCCAAGTTTGAGTTATTAAAATATACCTGGGGATATTAAAACCAGATTTGGGATGTGCCCAGGGTCCTTTTAGGTATCGATGTGTCTTTACTGTGACCAAATAAAATTTGGGTCGGCGTGCTAGGAACAGCCCACTGGAATTATGCAATTCTGTGACCACAACTTCTTCTCATGATTATGGATTTGCAGCGTTTTCCACATAATCATCTGCTTAATAATCTGCAGAGTTTAAGAAAAAAATGCTTCTAGTTCAAACAGATCAAAAGTTACTAAAAACATGACGGCATATGTTCCTATGTTGTGGAAGACCCTTAGTAAAGGTTATCTGGTCATCTTTCAGTTGCTTAATTCTGTTTCTGGTGTTAAACTGGTACTAATGCGGTGAAATATTTACCCAGACAGTACTAATGACAATATAATGAAGTAATAAAACGTGCCACATTATGTCACATATGTTGCCTTTTCTTGTTGCATACTTTCGTCGACTCTGCTGTATAATGTGGTGCTCCCTTCCCGCATAATTCCGGTGGCCCTAGCTATGGGGGTCCTGATACACTAAACTAAGAAGCTAGAAAGGTGTTTTTTTTTTTTTTTTACATATGGTGAAATGTCCACAATTTAACAACTCGAATATCAGTAGCATTGAGGGCTTTATAAAGCCACATTTTTAGATCTGAAGTACAGACCTGCAGGGTGAGGCAAGTTATTCCACTCAAAGTAGTAACTGGTGATCCCAATCAGACACATTTGAGGCATACAGAATCTCTCGGTTCCTAAATTATCCTATCAAAAGTTTGAAGTATGTCATCTACAAAAATGAAAAGCTTGAGTTGCTTCAATAACATTTCGAGCCATCGTATTTATGAATTCTCTTGGACCATGACAATGCAAAAACATGGTTGCAAAAGGAAGCACCGTTTGCCTAATAATCTCACAAAGGATTATTTTATCATAAATAATTATACTGTGACATTGTGTTGCCCTTGACTGAATCGTGTTTTCTAGCTTTAATTCAGAGAAAAGTAGAGATTACTAAATTTACATATGGTGGCACAAGCAACCCTGCCTTATGTATATTAAAAACCTGGTGACCTCACACCGGCCATGCTCAGTGAGTCTTTAATCAGAGTCTTTTCACGTACTTGGAAGAGGATGTAGCCTTACCGCTAGAGCGGTCGACCACGAAGCTAGGGAACTGGGTTCGAATCTCGGCAACTACACTCAACATCCTGTGATTCTGGGCACATCACTTAATCTCCCGGTGCCCAACAAAAATGAATGTGTCCATCTGTAACGCAACTGGTGCTCAAGTAAAGCGCTCTGATACCCGATGTCTCGGGTCTAGTTTGCGCTATATAAAACTAAAGAAAAAAATGCACCTCAAGGCAGTGAATTGCAGTTCCTCTGTGCCCCCCTTTGTATTAACTTGATGATGACACCAGGTTTGAATCCTGGGTCAATGAGAGTGTAGGTGCCTGATTTAGGGTTCGCCAACTGGACCACACAACTGACAGTGTGGTGGTAGAAACTCTTCTGTTACATGAGAGTAGGTAAATCCATCTTTTGTATGCTTTAATGGCACAGTAGTCGTTGTTTTTACCCCCAGGTGCCTCCAGCTGTCACGATGATGTCACATCTGGAAATTACCATGGCAGATCAGGGGCAGTGTGGGGTTGCTTACTCTGCTGCCGCTCATGTACAGCTGTATTTTGTGCAACTCCCAATAGTACTGCTGGTAACTGTGTTTTAGATTATCTTCTAAGAGAGGAGTGTCCATTGGTGCTGATATAGATGTGAGTGATGTTTGCACTGCTCATGCACCCGCTGTACATGTTCTAAGAGCGAGGGATGGTTACATTGCAAATTAATATGATGCACATGGTCTTTGAGTGTTCTGTGAGTGGGAGGGAAGCTTGCTCTCAAGGGAAGCTTGACCTGCCCTGTTTGCAACAAACATATGTAGAAGGGAAGATCAAATTGGGAGCAGTGTGAGGGAAGTTTGCAGAGCGGCTGCCTGAGCTGTATATACATTTTCTATGACCTTTTACCTTGATGCTGCCTCTGCATGTTTCTGCCTACTTGCGTGCTTGTACTTAAACATGTAAAGCTGAATCTGGTCACTTGTTACTGAGCATGCAAAATTAAGTACTACCTGGGACACAGGAGGCAGTACGTGTGCTTATCAGGTTGCAACTGAGTATGATAATTGTGCATTGGTATGAATTATATTGGTTGAAGATGGAAATATGATAGCTGAGACTGGCCATAGGAGGCTTTACATGGGCATCCAAAGCTGTCCAAGGAATGAGAGAAGTACTGAGCATCTGAAGGGGCTGCCAGGCAGATGATGCTTCAGCCTGGTCATACGAGGCTGTACATGTACATGTGTAGCTCCTACTGGCAAATAAGACTGCATCTGAGGTGATGCTGGTCCTTGGCATATGACTCTGCTAATGTGCATGACGGTTGTACTGGGTTATATGAGAAAGTTCATGGATACACAAGGCTGTACTTTGACTTTTGAGGAATGTGAGGTGGTATTGGTGATATGATGGTTGAACTGAACATGTGATGCTGAACCTGGACATAGTTGTTCCTGGCATAGGAGTGATGCAAGGGATTATTAGCCAAACAATGCTGTACGTAGGAATCTGATGTTACGGAGCAGTAGTAAAGAACAATTTAATTACAATTACTAGATTATATTTGTAAATCAAATGTATATACTTTCACAAAATATTAAGACAAACTGAGCTTATTTACAGAAAATGAAAGCCTGGTACTAGGGGAACAGTATATTTTTCAGAAAACAATAAATTGATGTGTGAGGATGAAAATCGGTGTTTTTTTGTAGAACAGAAGTTGAAACTTGAAGACAAAATTAGTATATTTATTGAAAACCTCAGACTGATATTTAGGGACAAAAAAGGGGGTTTAGCTAAAATATTTCAAGATGATATTTCCGAGTTAATTCATGATAATTTTGAGACACTTATTTCTGATGTAGTAACACAATTCTTCGGGTGCAAGTGAACACTTCTTGCTGCTATATTAGTTATTTTATAACTCACACAAAAAGTCCATGGTCCATATTGCTAGCTATCAAGACCTTATCATCACTATATTAAAAAACAGTAGTTTGCTGTTTCAACTTCTACGATCAGTGTAACTTGGAAGCGATATTTGCAGTTTGAACTTGTAAAATCCCTGTAAACCGAGTAGTAACTCTGGTGCCAGAATCTGTAAGATCTGTTTAACCTGAGTGACTGATGTAACTATTTCTTTCTTAGTGAAGTAGTAGAATATTTAATGAGTGCCCCTTCCTATATGCCTACAAAACCTATGAATGCATTTACAAATGTCCGTATAGAATTGTGCTGTAGGGGGGCATGGCCAAGCCCTGTAAATGGCGAGGAGCATGAGTTCCGCATTCCCAGACAGGCTCCGACAAATCCCCACCATACTGGCACTGCTGGTCTGCGACATTCACCAGCCATATCAATCCAGTTGGGTGAAGAGCGGTGGCAGAGCCCTCCTCAAACACTGGTGCTTGAGCTGTAGAGAAGAATCTGCACCCAGGACACTACTGTGGCTGTCCTGAAGCTCCGTAAGATGGTAGCTGTGGGCTGAGACCGCCACTAGGAGCGCGGCCCCTAACAGGAGGCTGCTGTTGCTGGACCGAGTCAGTTCCTAGGGACACTGACCCAGCCAAAAGAGAAGAAGTGACAGAGCCCATTTTGAGGATTAGAATCTGAATTGCGGAGGATGCGCTAGGTCTGGGGCCCAATGATAATTGCCCCAACAGCTTCCCTTAAGATGGCGGCCACTGACATAGACTCCAGCTGCCCTGGGAGCACGGCTTATCACCGGCAGGTTGCAGAAGGTTCAGAGGTTCCAAAGTCAGACCAGACCCTGGGCGATCTTTGACTGCCAGGAGCAATGCCTCCGGGGTGAGGCAGAGGAGCACATAGCTTGGTGACCAGGTGAGAGGACCTGAGTGCAGAAAGACTCCCACCACACAAAATGTCTTATTGCTACTGAACCAAGGCCCTGCCGTTGAAAGGGAGAGTGCTGGCAGCGACCATGGCGCAGGAGTTCTCCTGGGTGAGGTGGGGTCCAGCTGACAAAGAGGCCCAACGGACAGCTCTGGGTTCATGTGGTGCATAGCAGTGAGGACACTCAAGCTGTTGCGGGGATTCTGTTCATGCACAGAACTATGCACAGGAAACCAGGACCTCAGTGAATTGTGGTGTACCAAAAAAACTCACCTCAGTACCCAGAACCCCTATCCGACTAGCATCAGTGTCTCATTCGTTCTCCGTACGACAGCGAAGCTACCAATGATTAGACAACCCAGAACAAGCGACTTAGGGTACTCTCAGGAATGGTGGGAATCAAGAACACTCTTTCGTTTTTATTCTCATACAAGTCCACAATGTGAGTAATCAGAGACACGGAAAAGATTTAAAATGTTTATTTTTAACTACGTGCTCTAAGATGCAGTATTTTGGCTAACATAAGCAGGCAAATGATCAGAAATAAAACAATCAGCATTGTTACAATTCCATAAAACACAAAGGGAGAAATCATGTTATAATGATAGTGGAAACAGGTCTTATAGTGCCTTGTGTACCACCCTCCCCTGGCTAGAAGCTAGTTTTATAATAATAGAAGGTCTCTAGGTTTGAATGCGGAACCCCATACCTCCAAGTTCAGCTGAGGAGAATCACATCACAGGATCAGCAACGCTCTCTGTAGATGGAAAGGTTTTCTCCAAGTGCCAGCATCATGCATGCAATGCAATATTAAAGGCACCCGAGTTTCAGTTATTTGCAGCTGTGTGCATGTTGTGTCTAGAGCATGGACTGATCAACCTGAATCAACAGCATTCATTGTTGTTATTGAAGACTTCGGCACACAGTGTACAGACTAAGGTCGCGGTGTAAGTCTAGGGGTTGTAAAAAAACAGACCGTTCTCATGTGAAGAAAAGCAAGCAGTTTAACTTACATAACAGATACACCTAGTGTCGTGTGTAAAAGCGGCCAAGTGGCAAAACGGCATTTAAACTTCTAATACGCTTATGGTAACATAGCAATGTGTGCAAGCAGAACTCTGTTCTTCACTACAAAGCATCAGCCTAATAGGCCTTGTCCAACTGACCTGAGGGAGGGTTGTTTGCTCACCTGTGCACCCTTGTAAATGTATGTATGTGTCTTGTAAAGCGCACTGCTGCCCTGAGGCGTCGTGGCGCTGTAGACCGCTGGGGAACCCGTCCTGGCTATCCCTGTGAGATGGTCCCTCCTGGGTATCTCCAAGGTGAAACCAGGCATCCCCGGCGAATGTGGGGGGCCGTTGTGGAGATGAGGCAAGCTAATGCCCAGAGTTGCCGAGTGTGTTCCTGGTTAGAGTAGGTACCGAGGCGAGAATTATCGAGTCCGTTTTGACCCTGGTCCACAACCCTGCCGCGTCGGGAATTGAACCCTGGTCCCTGGCCGATTCTCTGCTTGCGGATCTGCCGCCTCTAACCAGTGAGCCACACCTCACCACTAGTGCCACCCTTCCAGTAGCATGCGACCTGGCAGCACCATGTATTCACTGAGGCATAAGAAACATATCCAGGAAATAAGTAAAGGGAGTAAATTGTGCAATGTGACCAGACCGAACTATCCGGTGGGCCGGTGGTTGGGGGGGGTGGGGACACAAGCAGAGCTGGACAAGACTGAGGAGGCATCAAATCCTCCAGAACCCCAAACTCGATGAGAAAACCCAAAATGGTCAGTGGTGTGAGGGATGGCCCTCTCTTTCATCCTTAGACTTACTGGGCTGCAGTTGTTCACCAACCTTTAACTTAAATCATCCAGAGCGATTACATAATAGCTATTCCTGTTAAGAGACAGCTTCACACTCATGCCTTGTGAAGGTTTGGCTTTCTGGCTATGAACTCACTGAGGAAGCACCCCTGTCCTCCCTACACACTCTGCAGCTAACCATGATGTCCATTGACACACCTCTGTAATGGATACCACCACACTAGTCGCATTATGCAGTCCATAAATCTGTGGCAAGAATCTCGCCTCCTATGTGACCATGATGGTGGGCTGTTACAAGGAGAACTCTAATATAAGGGTCTTTCTCCAACAGGCCTCCAACTGTAAGATGATGGTGCCTCAGAGAAAGCAGGATGAGGAATTGTAGAGGCCCACGAGGACAAAGCACATGCAATCTCCAAAGATCTCCTACTTCAGGAATTCCAAGAATCATAGAGGAAATCAAAGGGGTCAAATGGATCTCCAGTATGATCTATGAACCATTCAGTGCAACATACATGACCTAGGAGAGAGGGCTCCCTAAGCCAAGAAGTCCACTGACAAGTATTCCGAGGAGAGCAAAGTCCTACAGCAGCGGATTCTTCAGCTCTGGGACCAGTACCATCCTGCTTCAGGAAAACTTTAAAGTTCTTAAAAACAGGTCTCACTGCAACAGCACCAACAGCCAAGGCATCCCTAACAGTGTTCTAGATGTTGACTTGCAGAAATACCTCACAGATCTTTTTGATGCAATTCTAGAAAAATCGGAAGGTGATCCAATAGAGTGTTCCCTCTAAGTAAAGCTGTGCAGCAAATTCTTCATGTCATGGTTCGCATTTACCAAAACTTGGATAAGAAGACCATCATGTCCAAAGCATGATGGGGGTTGACTTCAGTGGTTCACAACTTCTTCTCTTCCAAGACCTCTCAGCAACACTGCTGGCAAAGAGGAAATCAACTAAACCCACCACAGATTTACTTATCTAAACAGAATGTAATGTAAATAGGGCCATCCCTTCCATAATATGGTCTCATGAAGGGGATAGTTCCTGAGTCATAAGCTTTCTCAGTGAGGCCAAAAGGATCTTGGGCCTACCACCAGAATAAGAAGAGGAAGACCAAGCCACACGTGGCTAGAAGATGCTGAATGCCCACAGGACCGGGTGGCAGATGGGCCTGGGTGGAGACAGTAATTCAATGAGCTAAGGAACGCTTCCGAGGGCGATCGGAAGTAGGTGAAGAGACTGCATTACCCCCTCTTGTGCTTCGCAGAACTGGGCTAGTTCCAGAAGGCACAGTTTGAAATCCGTAAATTGAATGACTATCACCCTCAGCCCACGTCTGCTCCACATACTGTGGATGACCTTCCTGGGTAGTGGCCAACCCCCCATGTGTTGAATGCTGCCTAATTAGCCCTGCTACCTGCTCCCACCTTCTTCCCTGGGACCCTGAGTAAGTGTGACTCTGGCAACCATCTGCCTAGTATTAGAGGGAAGGTTTTCTTTATCTCCAGCCCAGCCCATGAGTGTAGGGTAGTCGGGGTTAGCTGAATGGTGGAGGAGTGCTTGGGCCACGGGATCTGCATGTGCGGTATCAACTGACTTGCCGGATATCAGTTGCACTGCATTATGGTGCTGTGTGCATGTGTGTGCGAGTGGGGTCCATTTGGACCTGCATGATATCCGTGGCACAGCATATCAGTGCTGAGTGAGTGTGTAGGAGTGACTGCCTGTTATTTATTAATTACATTGCACGGTGGTATTGGTTTACACATTGATTCCTTGCCAACATAATACTACTTTTGACATTGTTTTTTACCCATGCGGCCTTGACCCACGGTGCTGTTTAGAAGTGTTGTAGGCATCTGTGTTCACACATTTCTGATATTGTTGTGATCTGGGGTACACCCTATAACTGTGTGGTATTGAATTATAATATTTGCCAAGGTGGGCCTCGTTTGGCAACGTTTCACACAGTATAAGGGTGCTGGCGGGTAAAGTAGGATCTTATTGATTTCATTTTAACACAGTTGGGCCTAGTACTGCTAAAGATATTTCCAAATGTGATGTATGCCCAGAAATACATGATTTTCATGTTGTGTTGATTAATGTGTGTGTTGAATACAAACTTAATTTACATACACCCCTTGTGAAGTCTCATTTGTGGCGCTCATTGTATTTATTGTGCGAGAGTGCTGTGCCAGCGCTTTACACATTGCCTCTGTGATAAGCCTGACTGCTCAGTGCCAAGCTACCCAAAGGGTGAGCGCAATCACCCACCCTTGACGGGAGGCCGTTTTGCCTGGCTAGTGCCTCGTCTCAGCCAACCAGAACATAACAGTTCCAACACACCTCCTCTGGGAAGACAGGGTCAGTTTAAGGCCCTCATTCCTCCCTCTTCAGTGCCATGTAACCACCCCATCCAAGAGAGTATGAATGGCAATATTCCTCAGACCGTTCATTGAGAGAGATTACAAAGCCAGCAACCATGGAATGCAGTCCAGTTAGTTGGCATTGATTTATCTTCCACATTTAGAACAGGAAAGGTTCTAAAAGGTACTCTGACTTATTATTGACTTTGACACCGGTCCCCTGGTAATCATGGGAGACTTGAATGTGACTCAAGATAGATCCCAACAACATCATTGTGTTTAATTGACACTGGTTGCACTTGATACCCTTTAAAAACACCACTCCCACTATTCAACAGCATACTGCGCATGCGCCAGAACTAGATTTCTAGATTAGAGATTAGAGCACTCCTTGAACTTCTCCAAACACTCTCCCACAATGGTCGTGTGGAAGTTTCATTAAAATGGCAGAGGAGGGGCTCTTGGCATTTGACTGATTCACTATTAAGAGATCCAGTACTGTTGTCTGAAGTCCAAATGAAAGTTATGGAATACTTGATGTTTAATGACACTGGAGACTTGGATAAGAAGTGGTTTGGGATGTGCTTAAGGCAATTATTAGGGGGCTCTTTACCCAATAAGTAGTGAAATTTAGGCGTATGCGTAAATTAACCACAGTGACCCTAGTTATGGATCTCAAAGATTTAGAAAAACATTACTAAAGGACACCATTCAGCAAGATCTGGAGGAAGATGTTTGCCATACAGGGTCAGTTTTGCACCCTAGAACTTGCTAAGCCGGGGGCTGTTTTCACAAATGAGGGTATAAGCCCGGCATTCTGCTGGCACATAAGGTGCAAGCTTATCAGGCCCACAGACACATTGGTGAGATTAAGGATGAAGCTAGCACCACACACAACATGACTGAGGGCAAACGTCAGGCGTTTCATGTGTGATACCAGTCTCTATACACTGCCAACCAGACTTACCATATAGCGCAGATAGACTATCTAGACACAACTTCAATCCCTGAACTGCCATCAAAGTCCTCTAACACATTAGATGAGCCTATCACCACCGCTGAGGTGTTGAGGTCCATTGGGCAACTAAAACTTTCCAGGTGGATTTACCACACACTTCAACCAGCGCTTTGCACCCAAGCTCCTACCCAAATTACCTGCAATATGGAATGACTGAAATGTAGATAAAGGAGCCTCCGTATGGATGGCTCAGGCTAAAATTACGCTGCTCTCCAAACCAGGGAAGGATCCAATGTTGGGTCCATTCTATTGGCTCATCTCACTGCTTTACTTGAACATTAATATTTTCACTTATAATTTTAGCCATTTGACTACACAAACTGATTTGAGTTATAATCCACACAGAGCATGGTGGCTTCATACTTAACGGAACAGCAGGCGATAACACTAAGAACACCTTATATCTCACAGACATTGGTAGGAAGAAAGGGAGGGAGGCAATCCTCCTGTCTCTCTACCCTGGAAAAGCATCTGACAGGTTAGCCAAGGGAATGTTGTTTTATGTCCTGGAGGGTTATATCCCATGGTTGAATTCGGGCCCTATACTTCAATGTTCAAAGGAGCGTCAATGTCAATGGACAGTCTTCGACACATTTGTACATATGCAGGGGAATCAGATAGGGGTGTCCTCTCTCCCCCTTCTCTTCGATCTCTTCCTCTAGACCATGGGTAGTCACAAACATTTTACCCCAAGCCAATAACTTTGGTCTGTGATGTGACCAGGGGCCGTATTGATGCCAGCGGGGTGGCGGACGAGTGGAGGGAGTTGGCAGTAAGGTGGGTGTCGAGAAAGCAAAGTATGTACTTCTAGTGGCTGAGTTGCACAATAGGAAATCAGAAAACCTTGGATCAATCTTGGCTTCCCCACTTTATCAAATTGTGTGATCCTAGGCAATTGTTTTATTTCTCTTTTCCTCCTTTTTCTTCATTATCACAAATATGAGGACCAGAGGGAAGAATTAATGTTCCTAAATTCGTGTTTGAAAACTATCACTTTTATAATAACGCTTCTCAATATAATATAATGTGAGATATAATCTGATCTATAAAAGTGAAAAGGTTCTGCATGTTAAATACACTTTTTGAATTTTGGAGAGACTATCATATTTTCACTCTTTTGCTGCACTATGTCTTTTGCTACGAAGATGTTCCTAAAGTTGAGCAGTGCGGAACTTCCTAGTTAATTCCTTCCTTCAACACACACTAACATTTAAATAGATGCTTGACTGTTTATTTGTCATCCTTTTATTGTTAGTGCTGAGATGAGTAAAGAGCAGCTCACAGCTGCTGTTGACCAGGGGGCTGCATGTAAAGGTCGGGAGGGCCACACTTTGATTAACAATGCTGTAGACCCTCTTCCAGAAAATTAAAGGGTATCCCCTGCTCAGGCGCTTTTCCTGCTTCTAGGATACATTTAAGATTTCCACCTTGGTGTAAGACATACTCATTACCCTCACTGAACCTATGCTGTCACCCCTGGCTCTCATTTCACTGCTTGAGGTATAGCGGCAGGTGGCCTGCCTCCAAATCAATATGACAAAAAGGGGTACTCATGCTGCGAACCTGAACCATGCACCACATATGAACCAAGCATTTAGGCATTCCAGCTGGCATTTGAACGGCTGGCCTGTACCAGAACGGATTCTGAATGACTATTTCAATCCTGGTGGCCTAGAAAAACTACACTCTCTATTGGATGGGATGAACAGCGGCACTGAAAATTAAAATACTGTGACAGATTGTGTCTGTCTTCCAGGTCTGACGGGGGAAGATGCTGCACGACTACAGGCAGCTCACATGGCCTATATCTATGATTGAATGGCAAAGGGGAAACAGATAAGCAGTGTTGCCTCATTGACCAGAACCCGATGGCTAGGCTGCTGGATAAGATGCCCTTGCTCCCAAGCTTGAGAGATCGACTTGTCTATGTCTCTCCAGTTACTGGGGGCCATACTAGGGTCCTAGGACTCCACCGCATGTAGGAAGAGTCTTACCAAATTCCCATCACCTCTCACACCAATAATTGGAAATTCAGATTTTTTGCCAGGGATGGAGAGGCGTGAGTTCTAAATCTGGAGCTGGAAGGGGTGCTTCAGGTTGCGAGACTTCTACTCTGAAGGCATTATGCAAAGAAGTTAAGCAAGAATATGCGATGGAGTGCTGTCATTACCTACAAATTAGACATTTGGTAGCTCAGACGGGAGTTAAAGAAGGCGCCACTAGAGAGTGAACATACTTTGAGAAGTTCCTCCAACACCTATCATTCACTAAACGCCTGTTATCTAAAATATATGCACTTCTCAATTCCCCAATAAACACACACACGCTCCCTTTTCATATACAATAGGAAAAAGATCCCAGCATTTCCCTAGAGTCAAAACAATGGCACAAAATATCCCTTTGAATCAATGCCTTCACCTGCCACACCAAGGATAAAGAGACAGCATCTTGTTCTGCTGGCATCTTACACTTGCGTGGCTTCACACTACTGATCAAGCAATCAACCAACGCCTGCAGGGTGTGTGGAAAAGAGGGTTCTCTGCTTCATATCTTGTGGTAGTGCCCACGGTTGGAGGATTTTTGGGACAATATCCTATTAGCCATCTGGCAAATTCATGGCCAGACCATAGGCAACCTACCTGAATTTGCATTGCTGCAAAGCCCAGTGGAGGTGGTATGCCCTTTACACTCCTCGGCAGGCAATGACATATTCCGCCTCCTGTTAATGGCCAAAGTAAACATGTTATTACTTTAGGGGCAGACTACCACATTATCATATTAGCTTTGGCTGCACAAGCTTTTGGTACTGTCGGGACATGACAAACCTGCATATGATTTGGCAGAAATGTCCTGTCAATTTAACAGATTATGGAACAGGCTTACCTGAACAAGGACCACAAGAACCTCACCTGTCCTTGATCCTAAGAGCCTCAGGCCTTGTTGATTGTACCATGATATCCTGCTTTGGAGCACTAGTCTATCCGGGTGATTGAGGAGTGACAGCACTCCCAGGAATATAGGCTAGTGATTGGGTGTGGGGGGTAGGGAAGTTAAGGAGGGAGGTATTAATAGTATGGTGGGATGTGAGGGGGGTAATTCAAGCGATTCTTCCCACCGTAATGCTGTTCCTTATATTCACCCAATCAACAAGACTAGTCCAACTAAAATCGTGCTGCAAAATGCACCATTTTGCTGCAAATATTCAAAATGTTTGTGGTGAGAACCCTCACCAAAAAACTACCTTGGAAGAGGAGGCAGGGCTATATGCAAACTCTCTTTGATCCCCCTTGAATTGCGGCATGGATTTTTCCCCTCAACCGTTCCTAAATTCACCAACGTCTACTGTGCACTCCATGCAAAACAGAGATATCTAGCAGCAACACGTGCTCCTCCCATTGCCACCCTGCTTATGCATGAGTTGACATCCTCCTGCTTTTTAGTTTGTATTATGATTTTGAGATTCCCTGGTGTTCTGGTACACTTGCTTGTGATTTATAGTAATTTTAACGTTACCTTATCTCTCAATACTATAGTGCATTTTCTGTATTTTATAAACATGATTCTGACAGCCTAGTAATGTTTTTTGGACGATTACTATGTACGTTGGGGTGCTGTAAATTAGGCGTTTCTCTAAATGTCACACACATTCAATAGCAGAAATATTTCCATACCCAGTTCCGAAATACAACATGTGAGCCAAAGTATAAAAATATAAGGCGGTGTAAATACATATATGGGTTTGCAGTAGCTATAAACACAATACATGAACGAATGCTTCAGAGCTGTTAGAATTAGAATTCTATTTTAGGTCCATCGCATTTCACAGGATATGTCCTGCCTGACTCTAATAAGCAGATTCCACATTCTCATGGATCTGCTTAACCACCTAATCTGTAAGAACTGCACTCTGCCACACAGACATTATCACCAGAGATGTTAAATCCTGAGGCTTTCGCATGATCACCTTTTATCCTTCCTGTGGACACCAGACCCAGTGCTGGCTGATGCCTGGACTCCCTCTTTAGAGAGCTGCCAATCCCCACAAATGGAGATGAATTCTTTTCTTCAGGCCCGTTCAGGTTTTGCCCCTCTACCATGCGCCTTGCTAGAGGAGGAGTGTGTAGAAATATTTGCAGTGCAGAGTTGTACTAATGAGTAAGAAACGAGCAGCGCCAAAGCTGCAAACTTGTGTCCCAATTATATCATCGAAGGCGCTTGTGCAAAAAAAATAGAAAACGGTAGTTTAGTGCGACACTAAGGATTATTGCACTGTAGTGTAAAGGCAAGGCAGTTGTATCTGTGTGGATTCTTCGGGACAAACTCCAAAGCAATGATAAATGAAACAAGCATTGGCACAGCCAATAGGTCTCGTCCTTTGGACCTTTGAAGTGTTTAGCCATGCAGCACATTATCCTGGGTGCTGTGCCACCATGGATTGAAGAGCTATACAATTACTACACACTGGGTCATGCAGTCTGATTTAGGAATACATGCTTGCCTCAGGAAGCATTTATGGACACATTCCAAGGCTTTTAAATGCTCATACAGAGCGTATAATGCACATAAAACAAGCCCCAAGCTTTGAACGACCTAATTCACACTGGGAAAATGTAGTGTGTTTACTGCCACTGAGCCAAGGAGCAAGCAGCAACAATCTTGCATTTATTTTGCATTTTAAAGGGTTTTTTTACCAATTAAACACAATTAATTACATGTAAAGTGGATAAACGTGCCAACAGAGACCCAATTCGCCAAGTTCGCAGTGGTCGTGCCACAAAGGAGTAATGCCAGAGCAGCCGCATTTGGAACTGCGGAAGCAGTTTGAGCCCTGGTACTAACTCAACATTCTATGATTATGACAAATCAGTTAATCGCTCAGTTCCTTAAAAAAGGAATCTGAACATGTGTAATGTAATTGGGTGATTCTGGGTGGAATACAAAAAAAATCAGAGTGCATTTACAGGCGAGTACCGAAAACTTGCAATAGCCAGCATTTATTTACCAACTCAGCACACTCTGTGTGCATGAGATCACATGGAGCTCTGATCAAACGTGTCAGAAAGGGACGTTGTACTGTTGAAGGGGGTTTTAAAACCCCTTATACATGTGTGCACCCGGTGTTATAGTTTTATTGTAAATAATTTCTTTATTGGAAAGAGATCCCTCTATAAAACCCCACTCCTTTCCCCCATACCCTCCAAAAATACCTTTCCTAACTCTAAAGAAACTGTTTCTTTGTGAGCCGTGTCAATGTGGGGAGAGATGTGCACACATATAAAATACATTTAGCGGTTTAAAGTTACCGACGGGTTACTAGCAGCCCTTCAATAATGTCAAAAATGTATATTTTGGCCTTTCTGACTCTTTTCCTTGGGAGAGTGTTGGATTGTACTTACGAAAGCCACTGCCCAACGATCAGCATTGTTTTTGCTGCAATGAGTAGTAATTGTTTGGTTTAGTATGCAGTGGTGTTGCAAGCACATCTTTGTGGATATGGCGCTGTAAAAGCAGAGCGCTATCAGATGAGGCATGGTCAGCCGAGGCGGGTAACCCTCCAGATGCTGGGGAAATATGTTTTGTATTAGGAGGAGGCGGATTCTCGCAGGGAAGAGCCGGCCAGAGGTGGTTGCTCTGAGCAAGGCAGGGTGCGGGGCAGCACAGCAGACTTCAAGAGAGAGGGCTCTTTGAGCAGACACTTAGGGCCATATGTAGGTGGGCTAATACCGGTCGGTAACGGCCGAAAATCGGTAAATTTTCCATTACCGACCGGTATTTAGCCCTTTGAGATGTAGGAGGCTGGATTGAAGGATTCGGAAATTTACCGATTCGGTATTTTAAGAAATCGGAAAAATACCGAATCTGTAACTTACCGAATCCTTAAATCCTATGTAGGGAGCACTCAAGTGAGTGCATTTTTGGTTTAAGGATTCGTTATTTACCACCAACTACAAGTTGATGGTAAATACCGAATACCTTTTCAAAAGCAATTTTGTGCATTTTTAAAAGTGCCATGTGGCAGACATACATGCCCTTAGGGCATGTATGTGCGCCACATGTGCACACATGCACGATTCAGGGGTGCAACAGGGTGTCAATGTGACACCCTGCCACCCTCGAATATGCTCCCCATATTACCGATTTGGTATTTACCGAATCGGTAATAGTGAATGGCTTCCAGGCCCATAGGAATGAATGGGAAGGTATGCCTTATTACCGATTCGGTAAATACCGAATCGGTAATAACGAATATTACCGAATCGGTAAAATTTACCGATTTTTTACCTACATTCTATTTACCGATTCTTAAATACCGAATCGGTAAAATTCAGTATTTAGGAATCGGTAAATAGAAATTACCTACATATGGCCCTAAGCACCTTGTGTTGTAAAGAGCTGTAATGTCTTGCATAAAATGAGATTTTTAGCGGTCTGCGATGGTTGGAGTAGAACAGGGAAAGCAGCCTCGACCAAGCGGGAGCAGGGTGATGGGGGATGGGAGAAGAACCAAGATAAGGACATGATTTACAGCCATCGGCTGAGCGCATTCGGAAAGCCAAAAAACACAACAATCCTAAAACACGAGCCAAGACAAAAGAAAAAAGTAGTTCGACCAACACATGCTACAATGGTAACTCGTGGAGCGATACTGTATTTGATTGCTGCTCCCGGGGAGGGATAAACACTAAAGGAGGCATGACAAATGCATGCAATAAACAAATCGGAAGAATGAATAGCGACAACTGAGACAGCAAATAGCACAGGGTGAATACAGCATGTCTCAAAGAGACAGCACATGTGCTGCCTAGGCTCGACCTAAAAAGTAGATCCCAATTAGAAAGGAGTAGTAATCCAAAACAGTGAGACAGGTGTAGATATTGCAACACAAACTATTACCTTACAGGAGGTACGTAATTCAACTAATTTGCCCAAAACCCTAATCCCCCTAACTGCCAACTTTTGTATCCATGGGGAGTTTTAAACTTGTTCATATCTATCTTCAACCATTTTTTGAAACTTTTTTCTTTCTTGTTGATTGAACTGTGTTTTGGTAGATTTTTTCACCTTTTTTGCAGTCACTTTACATAGGGAAACATGGACCATGTCATCAAGTGCTGTTCTTCCATTGATATGGTAAGCATGACCAATATATGTCTCTGATGTGGGAACATGCATGTGTTGAGGGCATCAAAATGTGTAACCCATTATTGATGAATTATGAAATCATCTGTTGGAAGACACTTGAAAATCAGCCTGCATCAGTTACCGGCTGCCATTTAATGGGATTTTCTAGCATTTCTGTGAAGTAAAAAGCAGTCAAATTTCTTAAAACCATAAACTGTTTAAAATCAAAATGGATGCTAAATCACACTTAGTCCCTCAAGAATGCTGCAATCATTTGCATGGTCAGCACTCAACACAAAATCCGCAATTTGAGCTGGATATCCAAAGGATGTGGGCCATTGGGTCTAGGCTCCGCTGGCCCAAAACATGCTCAGTGGAGTACTGAGAAGAGTTGAGAACAATATGGTCTTAAGATAGCAATAGATCAGTTTCAATACTTAAATGTTGTGCTCTTTTGTCAGTCATTTACTGGAAGTACAGCTTGTGGAGACAGATCTGTGAGGCTGAGATAGCTGACAGGTATTTCTACATTGACATACTGGCTAATATATTCTCCTTATTTATGCCTCTCTTAGCCTCAAACTTATTTGTCATATTTACCTAAATATGTCTAAAATATGTCTGTATGCCCCAGTAATCTGAAGGAATGGATTGAAAATATACCTTCAAAATACCCCCATAATTAATATGAATATTGTGTTTGGTGCATTCTATCCTAAATGCCAATTAGAGGTAGCTCCAAAAGTATCATGGGGCCAGACATGGTGAAAGGCAGTAATCAAAGAAGGATCATCTTTTGAACAGAGGTGGTATGCATTGGGTTGACTATACCCTTCCCTGCAGAGCATCCACGAGGTGACAGAAAAGAAAGTATAGGTATGCAAACAAAGGGGCAGCACACACGTAGCTCTGAATAAGCAGGACATGTGACTCTGAAGGTTTATGGATCTACATGCATCCAGGGGGTGCTGATTTAGAGTGAAGAATTTTTATCAGAAAGTTCTGCCATCACAGAGGTTCTGTTGTCAGTAGGAATCAGCAGAGCAGGACCTGGGCTACAATGCCAGTCACATGAGATGTTAGTTACTGATTTTCTGCTCTCAAAGATACAACACAGGGTAGAAGCTTTGCTTCATAAACAAAGACAAACTGGCATACGCCATGCCCGTGGATAGTATGGGATGATATGGGTAGTGCTAGGGCATATGCACGACAAAGGAAGTCAACAATAGGTGGATTGGAAGACCAGTAATGTACGAAGTCTGTCTGCGGCAGAATGCCTGACATTATAAGGATCTGCGGAGGTAAGCGTGTGGATCAGGCAGACTTAGGGCTAATTCAAATATACTATGTTGCCATTCTAATCAACACAATTCATTTTAAGGACATTACCAGGTAAAGCAAAGCCTGGTGAGCTTACTGCAAATGTCCTACATCGTCTGTCGCTAATTCCAAGGTAATGGGCCTCACATAATGTCAGAGCTGTCAATGGCACTTGCAGACAGAGTGTGGACCAGTGTGTTCTAATTTACGCACAACATGAGCCTGGGACATGATTTGTAGCCAGTAGCAAATATGGGGGTCTACCACATTATGAGAGGCCTGCGGTGACAGACCTATTGGCTGTTAAAGATGGCCTACAGGGGCAGCTGGATCTGAGATGGGGCTGGTCAGTCTGACCATGCAAAATGGCCTAGACGTTCTTTGAGCAGGAAAATGAGGGATGACTGTACAGGAAGACCTGACAATGCAGAGGCTGGCACTGGCTTGGGTAGAAACTAATATAATATCATTAGTCAAGCACGGGCAGTGGTGAGTACTGGGCATTTTTAACAATGGGGGGCTGCAGGTGTTGAATGAGCTGCTGCACAGCCTTTGCATGTGCCTTGAGTCCACCCTACCACCGATGTTCCAAAGTGGGGGTAGCTGGAATGGACATTGGCAGCGGGGTGAGACAGGCAGGAGGAGGCGGGATGTTGGCATTAAAAGTGGATGGACTCAGGATGCAAAAGGTAAACAAGGAGCATGTGTGCCCAGCGCAGAACTAATCATTACCTGATGAGACCTGGAGCGTGCATGTACAGCGGAGCTGTGGTGTGGCCTCTGGAGCTAGAAATCCTGTCTGCTCATCTATCCCTCCCGGTGATGCATTGCTACTCTCCACCCTGCTGAAGGCTGTGAAGAGCAAATGCGCAGATTGAGCTCACTGTCAGTCTGTTAAACTCTTAATAATACCCCGGGAGTACTTCTAGAAGCTCAGTAAACGCAGGTTACCTCAAAGATGCCCTTGGGGTACCAAAGAAGATCTAGGCTAAACACTATACCCTCACAGACTCCTTACAGCCATATTTGCCTAAACAAGACCGGGAAACAGGCCAGCATGCAGAATTAAAGAAATGGGCCTTGCGAAAGATGAAGCGCGGCGGCCATGAAACTGGCGCTGCGCTGACCATCAGCAAAATGTAACAAGCATGCAACAAATAGAAAGGGACGCAGCTTCCTAAAGCAGACCCATACTGAAGTGCAGATTTACTGAAGAGGGAGTCACACTGATCAAAAGAAACACATGAACACTTGTGTGAAGTGCTGTTTCTGATTCTTTTTTAAATTATTCCTTGGGCAGTAACTAAAATACTAAAAGTGGAAGGATACAAGTCCTGGGGGCTTGCTCCATGGGAGGTAACAAACATTGAAAAAGAGGGACAAATGGGAACATGTACCCAATTGGAAGCAAAGATTTGTAAAGGGCACTGAAACAAACGGATGAAAAGCAATTGGAGGGCTGCAAGCCCAGAGAGTGAATACAGCAAGTCTCAAAGAGACAGCGCATGCACTGCCTAGGATGCTCCTAAAAAGGCAAGCTATGTAAAATGTCTAGTTTTCCTTAAATTACATGATATGGGATTGTAATGGAAATATCACATGATGTTTTGCACTGTGCAATTATAAGGGGGTTGTGTTTCTACATGCACGGGGAGATTATATGTAATGCATCCCTCACTAGCCAACATTCTCTCCTTCAATCTCCCACCTTCCCCACAGCCCCTCACCCACCCCACCATTAAGCCTTGAAGGGCTAAAGTATACACAGTGCAAATATTTAAGTTAGATTAATCGCAATAAAGATCACCAAGGGCCATTCTGACCACCCACCCAATCCTCCTCTTCCAGGGGCCCCAAGTCAGGCTCCCTTAACTCTCCCATATGGTCCGGGTATTATTCACTAGGGTGCGGCATAGAGTTTAAATGATTTGTCTGCCCATTTGTGATTCCGTAATATGTGTTCCCAGGGGGTTGCGTTATGGGACGTTTAGAGTGGGATCGAGGGAGGCCTCAGGTGCATGATGCAGTTGTAGATATCAATAAAATGTTATCTTTTGCCTTCTATCGGTGTCTATGAGATATTGAAATATGCACATGGCAGTGCCCTCCCAGACATCCCCTAACTTGGATGTACCAATTTTATCCTATGCCCTGAAACCCTCTAGCATGACTGTAGGCTTGAGCCAGCTCCTGGCCCACAGTGGCATTTCTTCTGTCTGTACTCCACGCCACCTGGTCCACCGCAGAGTCTGGTGCCAGCAGGTTAAAAAAGTTTGTGCTGCAGGTGGAAGGACTATGGGTGTGTTGGTACCACAAAGGAGGTTGAGTACACTGTGTATATTGAGGGTGTGGAGTTAAAGTGCTATAGAGGAGTCAGCCAATTTGCGAAAAGCTAGTCATTTTTTGGTACAAGATGACCAGCCCAGTAGTATAGTCGTATATCTGCAATCCCCAGACCCCGTCATAGGGGTTCAGTATGCATTTTAAATAGGAGATACGCGGTAGGCCTCCTGCCCAGAGGTATTTCACCACCACAGTAGGGCGTGGAAAAAGGCAGGGAGTATATTGTGTGGGTAATTCTGTAACGAGTAGAGGAGTCAGGGAAGTGCTATTATCTTAAACACCGCTTCTCTGCCTGCTATGTTTAGCGGAAGACTTCCCTAGTGATCCAAGTCTCTCCGTTCCTGAGTTATTAGGGGTGTAATATTTAGGTCCCAGATCCGCTGCTGGGTGAATGCGATGTGCATCCCTAGGTATTTGAAATGTTTGGTAGCCCACTGTATTGGGAAGGCGGTCCTGATGTCTGTCCTCTTATTAATTGGCTAAGGGGATATAAATAGTTGGTCTATTTCACAATAAGACCGGAAGAGTCTGTGTAAATTTGCAACATAGATAAGCGTCGGCAAAGAAGATCTCACGGTCACTATTGTAAATTAAAGAGGCCATTGGCATATAACGACACTCTGTCCTCACTACCATCAGGACAGCGGAACACACACAGTTGCGTGTCTCACTGAATCCACTTCGCAAGCGCTTTAATGACCACAGCAAGGATACTTGTTGAATTTTTATATATATTTGATGGCACAATTTTGGGCGTGCCACTTTTTAATAAATCACTCATAATTTCGAAACATTTTATTAAGCCTCATTGATTTTGCCAAATTGGCTTTATTGAAATAAGGATAGTCTTGCATCTTATTCTTGAATAATGTAGACAGCTGTAACTGAATTACCTTAGAGAAGCAAATTTGTTTGTACATCTGAGGCTGAAACAACCCATCCTCATGATGTACAAGATTCCATCTGAGGCAATAATACTCAGTTCTCCTGATTCCATTTGAAGTTCATAATGGGCAAATACCATGGCTATATAATTTACAAGCACACACAATCACTGATCTAATAGCAAGTCTAATTGTGGCCATATTATACCCTGGTTATGTTTACAAAACGAGGCGCGCCCTATATACCCACGGGAACTAGAGTAAACATGAATAATCAAACAACTGTCCTGTGGGAGTCATTTAAGTGATCACCTCATTTGTTACTCATAGGTCACCTAATCAATCATATACGTTCATGTACGTTCTTTCAACATGCCTAAAAGATTACACAATACATTTCATTATAGACCTGAATAAATAAAAAACACTCTTTTCTTAGTTTCTGATAAAATTAATCATTGGAATGGGTTTTAGTGCTGAAGACGCAGTACTAAACAAGCATTGGCATAGCCATTAGGTCTCGCCTTTGAGACCTTATAAGTGTTTAGCTATGAAGCACATTATCCTGGCTGCTGTGCAACCAGGGACTGAAGAGCTGTACAATTGCTACACACTGGATTATGTAGTCCGATTCAGGAATACAAGCTTGCCTCAGGAAACAGTTATTGACACATTCACCATTCGCCAGTGCAATGCACTCTGAGATTTCACATGTACCACCAGCGCACTTCAGTCAGAGGTGTTGCAGGTGCCACCACGCACTTCACTTGGAGATCTCACATGTACAACCAGTGCACTGCAGTCAGACAGGTCTCAGGCCCCACTGTGCACTGTACTTAGAGATGTCCTGCTTTCAGAAATGTCACAAGCATCCACAACCTGCCATAATGTGAAAAATCAGATATCCCCCAAAAATGCCCTGGTATCGCAAATGCCATAAGGAGACATAAAAAGATGGTGACTGATTAAACGCCCTCTGCTGGCATCTACTTTACGTGTTTGTGTTTGGGAAGCCTTTTGGAAGTACATGCCATACACGGAATTCCCAGACAGCAGCTACTTGGATTGCGTGGGTAATAAGGTTACAAATATTTTCTGGCATTTACGTTCACCTCCCTCCCTTTGCAAAGCAATAGCCCTAAAATATGTAAAGATTATACAATGCAAAAGGCTAATAAAGTCATAATTCAATAGGTTTGAAAAAACATGGGAATATTATATGCACACAATGTCTGAATTGTTTTTTTTTTAAACGTGGCAGGTTAGGGTGACAAAATGGTGTGCGTGCAGTTTGTGTGCTAATAGTGAGAGTAAGGGCAGACTGTTTTAATGCACCTTATGTGCTAATTACTAAAATTAAGATGGCATAGTAATTATTTATGCATTTGTATGGTGTAGAGTTTGCATGTGGTTACGTTATTAAATACATGCTTTGCTTTCGGAGCAGAGAAGTAGTCTTTAAAACATACACCTGATAAGTAATGCATCCCAGGTGCAGCACTCGTTTGACGTGCTGTTAACAGGGCAGTATCTGTATCTCTTTATTGTGACTTTGAGTTTGGTATAGGATTATGTGCGCTTGAAAAAATGCACATTTGCTTTGTGTTTTGCTTCTTATGCGGCATATTATGGAGAGCGTGCTTGTGATTTTGTTGCTGTGTATGTATATTGTAATTGTCTCATTCAGTGAAAAGAGACTGGCTGCCAGAATGCTAGCTGTTTGGTAAGTGCTGACACCTTGTTTTCTAGGCAGTGAAGAGGGTACCACAAGGAGGGAGGGGTAACTGAGGAGAACTGAATGGGCTCTGGTTAAGAACTGAAAGCATTGCTATAAAGATCGCTATCGTTCTTCCACACAACATATGGGCTTTGTTTGGATGCAGTGAAGTGTAAATGCCTTCATCGTGCGTGTATAGTTTCAATGTAAAACTAAGTTTTAATAAAGAAAAACGAAAAATACATATTTCAAATAAAGTGTCAATGCCATCAGCGTGCTTGTGTAGTTTCAGTGCACCAATGCAGCAACAAAGTGTTAAAAAGGTTAAATAAAGAAAAACGAAACTCGCACGAAAACATACCATAAAGCGCCAGAGTCTGTTTTCTTAGTGCCCACTAAAACTAAGCGACATAAACAAACCAAAGGAAAACAGAAACAGAACAAGAAACGCCGTGCTTTCTCCCCACAAAAACAGTCCCCCAAAAAAGTGCCTAGTGTGACGCCGCCAGTGAAGCCTCCAGTCTGCGCGTGCACATCTTGTCCCTTTTGTCCCACCACGTGCACATCGGAATCGTATTGATTCCAAAAGGCCCTCGCCATGCGAGACCTAAAAAATGATATATCCATCTGCATTCTTAAATGTCTAGCAGGATGGGGATGTTACCACCTCTCATGTCACTCCTTGCCACCTCAATTACTTGTCGAGTGATCACTTAACTGATTAGATCCTGGCGCATTCGCATGTTGTAGGTCCAGGACGGAGCTACTTGTCCTCCTGCACCCTTTGACCCTCCGTGAAAGGGAAAGCATCCTTCGCTGATAGGCCAGGAAAGCGACAAAGCGCTTTGCAGCCATGTTGTTTAGATCCGTCTTTCAAATATAAATGAATTCATTCAAATCCAGGAAGTTGCCATCTCCCTGAGCTAATTATGCTCTCATTTAAAGAGGAATTCCCGCTGGGCCAGGAAGGAGGCGGCTGTCACTATTAAATTGACTCTTCCGTTAAGTTGCGGCGTCAGAGTGAAATAAACAGGTGGTCCATGGTCTGGAAGAGAAGAGCTGTCAACCCGCTACCCAGGCAGAACGTATTGGAAGGTCGCGTGGAGGGCGTTCCTCCCCGTAGGCCCACGGTGCTTTACTCACACATCCACGAGAAGAAACAAAACAGGGCTGGTTCCAATGAACCACAAGCATTTGCAATGCAATAGGTCTCGCATTATAAAAGTGTGAGCAGTTCGCATTGCTAATAATAATGCAACACTAGCTATTGGCATTGTAAATGATAATGGCATTTATTTATGTGTTTGTTTTATAAAATAGATAAAAAAGGCAGTGTCATGAACAATGCCAATAGCTTAAACTTTTGCAAATGCGAGAACTATTGCATTGCAAATGCTTGTTTAGGTATGCTGCTGCCGTAGGCGGCTATGAGGACAAGTGGCGCGATCTGTATTTAATGACCCACCTGCCCCGAAGTCGCTTTGATTCTGTGGTGCATGGTGATTTTTGACACAGGAAAATGAAATCACACCAAATTCTCTTGACTATCCTGGAATATTCACCAGGATGCATCACTATTTGACCCGCGTCAATGTAAAAAAGCAAAAACTCCATCTAAATCTGTACAAAATCTGGCTGTTCATATTTTCATACATTTTCCTTTGATGTGCTGGTAATTAATGTTAAAAGCACATTTTTTTCTATCTCTAAATGTTTGAAATAATCCTGTCCTGCCTTAACCTGCATTTCATACTGTGGCCGTAAGGGCCTGAGTTTAGTCACAGTTAGATTATGGAAATAACATGTACTTGGCTTCGTCTGAGCGAGATCTAAAAGAAAACTACAGTTGGTTCAAAGATGCAGCAATCGACCTGATTGTGGGCCTGAAAACGATGACAATATATTAGCCTTGCTTCGTAAATTCCTCTGGCATCCATTCATAAAATACGTGTGCCTGAAAGCCATGAACTTGGCACACAGAGTTATACATGCCACAGGTTTAAATATGGAATAACCCATAGTTTAGCCTTTTAAAATGAGGTGATGTTTTCCATCCCTGGTCTTAAGTTCGGTAAACTAAAATCTTATAGGGTGGCAGTCTTCTCATTACTAGTGCCCATATATATAACTGGTAACTTTGACCCTCCCCACCCCACCCATGATAGTGCCAGGTGTACCAGTAACTCGATAGGTGTGGAGTTGCTGAAGATTAAAAACGAAACCCTGAGTTTCCGCTGTGAAATTAGGAATTCCGGGCAGAAGTGAGCACACTCTGAAAATCTGGCTTTTTAGTAATGTTTAGAGGGGGTGAGTAAAGTCTGTTGTACTGTTAAATATCCCTTAGCGCCAAGAAGCCTTGGTGTATGCCTGCTTCAGGAGCAAAACAGAACAATATGTAGAGGAGCAGTGGGAAAACATGGGGGAGTAGTCATTTTGTGGCACAGAGACAATGGCGGTCAATGAAAATGAAAGTGGAACATAAGTAGGAAACCTAGTGAAGAGGAGGACTGGCTAGATGAGAAAAAAGACAACAGAAAGAGAGAGCGCAGGAGTGAGTAATTTAAATATAGGAGCATAAAAGATCCAGAGGAGGTACACAAAAGAAGCTCTGACTTGACATTTCGGCGCTGATATAAGCTGCCTGAAAATATCACTTTTTATATGCGTGAACGTCTGCAGTGAATCATATCTCATAACATTAAAGCCAATCCTTTTAAGGATAATATTTCAACGTTCGCCCCAGTTTGCATCGCCAGATATCGTCAAAGACTCACATTGCTCATCCCTACGGCTCTTCTTGGCGTTTCTTTATTACACGATGAGAAAACACGACAGTGACATTTGCGGGGCTTCTGATTAACATTCGTGTTTCCCTCCGTGATAGGTTCGCTCGCTATTTGCCTGCATCAAGAAGCATGCTCACGCCCGGCTGGCAATCTTGGAATTGTGTTTTTTATTAAATAAACCCCATTCCAAGATGGCAGTCAGTGTCTCATGATGTGTGTTCATTAGTGTGCAAATACCTGTGCATGGGTCTCGATGCAAACGGCCGGTTTTAGTTTGCATTTCTAACCGAGCAGATGCCCATATTAGAATGGTTAAATGAAATTACAATAAATAAAAAAATAATAGTGCATGAAGCACAAACAATGACTCAAGCTGCCCAAAAGCACATTCCTGCTGCACAAATAATTAAATAACTAAATGGGAGTGAGGTGAGAAACAGTCCCGGGAGCATCAGGGAGTAGTAGAGGACACAACTTACCCAATCAGAACAAAGCACAAAGGGTACAGGAGGAAGGAAGCGAGGAAGAGAGGATCACGAAAGGCAATGATAGAGAAACAAATACCACAGGAGCAAGTAAGGACGATAAATTGGCATGAAGGAAGGAGAGCTTAAGAAACTAATGGGGAGAAGAGAGAATGAGAAGACATAGGAACTTTGTCAGCATGGACAAGAGGTAAGAAAAGGAGCATGGCACAGAAAAAAATGCAGGCAGGGTCGATACGTAAGTTATAAAAAGGAATGAAGTAAAGTAGGTAAGTAGGGAAAATAAGGAAGGTTAAGAATGGAAGGCATAGACGAGAAAGCGGATGAAGGAAGGATGAAAAAAGTAAGGAAGGTTGTAAAGAAGGAAGGGAGGAGAGCAAAGAATATACGGTGAAGGCAGATTAAAAAGAGAGGAAGGTAGAGGAGAAAGGGCAGGAAAGTAAGAAGCAACAAGTGGCGTTGAAGGTGATTCAATGAAAATAGTGGGTGTGCCGGCAGAGGAGGCTGGATCTAAGCAGCGAGACCTAAAAATGCAATTAGTAAATCCCCAGGAAACGACTAAACTCTGTACCTCCACTGCAATGTACGAAAAAACTCTAGTCGGGTCCACTGCCCGTGCGCATATGTTAACTGCCCCGTAACTCGGAGCGACTGGTACAACCAAGGAACCCTATATAATACAAAGAATATACAACGTTCATAAGCACACTAGCTACCGCCATGCCATTGCTTAAACACAAACCAAGAGTAAATACTATGTAAAGCTTACCAATTAATTAGTGGTATGCAGAATCTAGGTAGGCACTAGTAAACCCAAAGTACTAGTGAAAATTAATGGCCGTTCCCCTGTTTGCCTGCTGACCGTTATACTGAAAAGGACAAGGAGAAAACGCTCATGAGTCCCGTCTGTACCATAACCATAATCAATAAAAATGATCCGATGTGTGCAAAAAATATAACTCAAGGCTTACCGAAAATGTAAGTTGGCCAGAGAACGCTTAATAGTACGTAAGACCGTAACTTGACATCTTGTCTCCTTGTGAATCACGTTGCATACTGAAAAGAGGAAACGTGCATAAGAACATTGTCTACTGCAGTGTATTTTCTGCAAGACCGTGACAAAATAAACTTACCAAATTGGCGTACTAAAGGTGTCTCACAATCTTCTAAGAACCCGGGTGTAAAACTTCCACGGGGCATATTTAAAGTACCAGGATGTCTCCGATTCATCACGTCAAGCGTACATGAACGTAAGGAAGGTTAGAAGTACAGATAGAAATAGGACTAAAGCCTCTGCAAATACTAATCATGGAATCATGTTAACATTCATAGAATAAACATGTCGCATTCATAATGGTTCTTTAATGTAATTGAAAATTATACTGCGCTAAAATGAATAATTGTATGCTCATACGAGCCAAATAGTGGGTGTGCCGGCAGAGGAGGCTGGATCTACGCAGCTAAGCGGCCGCGCGAAAGTGAAAGTGATCGCGATCAAAGCGGCCGTGAATGTGAAAGTAAACGCGGTGCGCGCGCCCGCGCACATGCACTGTAGCTCTAGGCTGGCCTGGTAGCACTTTTGGGAGCCCACATATAAAATGTCTCTTCGAGCCTTTGGCTCGCGAGACCTAACACATGCACTGTAGCTCTAGGCTGGCCTGGTAGCACTTTTGGGAGCCCACATATAAAATGTCTCTTCGAGCCTTTGGCTCGCGAGACCTAAAAAAGGAGTCTGTTGTTTATGGAAACAATGTGGCCAAAATGGCTCCTTATGTGTAACTTTTCAACAAAAGCAACATATTAATGTTCTAACCCTTCCAAGGATTCGAATATGCTCTTTCCAAAAAAGACCGAACAAATCTTGTTTATACAACATTGATATTCTATACCAAAAAGTGCAAAAAAGTGAAGACCGCAGATGGGCAGTGCAAAGTGACGGAGTAATAACAGTATAAAACTGAAGAAAGTAACTCTACCTCACACAGAAAGTAAGCACGTTTTTTAAAACGTTAAGGCCACATGTATCAAATCCATTTTGCATTCATTAAATAGTGAATTTTAGGTACTCGCTAGTTAAGGAATGCAAAATGGTATATAAGGAAATTGCGATTACTTAATGGCGATTTCTAAAGATTCACAATCGCAATTAGCTAATTGCTATTAGGTACTCCACTGTTCCTAATTGGCCCATAGGTGCAAATGATTTGCATTACCTAATTAGGTAATACAATACCAAGGGTGCGCGTGGCCTAAGGCCTCCGTGAAGCACACCCCCCAAAATGTAAACATGTACATTGAAAAATGCATTTTTGTTCAGTTTTCCAAATTTGCACATGGTTACCATCGACTTGGAGTCGTTGATAATAGCATTTCCTAAATGCACAGTTTGCATTTAGAAAATGCTTGGTACATGTTCTAAGGGAATTTCAAATTGCGATTCCCTATTTGTAGTCGTTATTTTATGTGATTACAATTTTTGCGATTACCTAAAATTGTGACTATAAAGCCTTTCATGTTAAATGGTAGCGGCAGTTTCAGTCGGTATCCTTTCAAGTATTTGCCCGGCGGTAATCGCCTCTCATACCACTCGATAATTTACCAATAAAAGAGGCAGGCGCTGGAGACTGGAAGGCAGGAAACAAGGTTTTATTCCGTCGGAGCAGAACACATCAGATCAGACAGCAAGGTATCGTCACGAGGTGCTCTAACTGCATCTCTGAGACCTGGTCTCTTATACACTGGTTTATTGCTTTATTACACATAGTACATTCTTGAGATTCCCTTGATGTGCGGGGAAATATCCCCTGAAGCCCCGGCTCAGATCCGATCCCACACATGGTTACAGTAGAGGTTCCCACCCTACCCGCAGTGGGAGATGGCTATCGCGCAGCAGGGAATTCCGCTAATTCCCGGGGGTGCGTGCAACCGGCCGGGTCTCAGGGGGTAGGGGCTTTGATGCTACTGTAATCCCTTTGATGTGGGGTGTTTCCCTTACAGTAGGGGCAATAAACTGCATCCGCAGGGCTAGGTGATGGCCTGGGACCAGTTCAGACAATGGGGCGCAGAGGAAGGGGGTTATCAAAGGAGAGGCATGACCATGTATGGGTTGTCGGTCGGAAGTGGTTCCGTAGCAGGGTCGCGCAGAAGGAGAGGGTTTTATGGCCTGTATGAGAGAGCGGGGGTGGCCAGCGCGCGGGGGATGCTTGCAGCGCCAGGGGAAAGCGCTGGCGGTCGAGAGTGAGCGGGGAGAGAGTGGGGTGCCTAAAATGGCGGCCGTGCGTTCGCTTGTGCGCGGTGCTGGGGAGGGGCAAGATGGCGCAGATAATGTTCAGTTTGCGAGCTAAATTTCCACAGTCCTCCCTTTTAACATATCTCGCCAGCTTGTCCGGCCAATATTCGCCTTTGTTAGCCTTTCAGTTACAGTATCGTCAATGTTCGTCACACATTTTAAAGATACAGAGTCGTTTAGGGTAGGCAGGAGTAATCTGACACATTTGTACATTGTCTCATACAGTTTGATAAAGTAGGCGAGGAGGAAGTACATTCAAAGTTGCAGTATAGTCGTGTACATGGCTGGTGTTGTATGAATGTTACTATACAAAGTTACATTTTCTTAACTTCTCAGTGTACAGTCGGAAGTGATTGATGCAACATCATAAAAACTTGATAAGAAGATGGTTAATATAATAAGGTGGTTGGGAGAGGATTTTCAACTTTGACATGGGTTCTTCTTTCCAGTGTCTTTGTTTTATAAAGAGCTATCACTGGTAAGCTCTCATTGTTGTTCTTCTTTCGTTGGCACTGTTGAGCACCGGCGGTGGAACTAAGGTCCAGCTCAAATCCGATTTCTTCACGTTGCAGGGTGTGACCACTCACTGTTCTTTGATCACAGTCCTGTTCCTTAACACAGTTCACCACAGGTACTTTTGAGACAGGGTGCCGGCCTTTTGTTCCTCGGTAGTAGGTCAAAGTCATAGTCCAAATGAAGGAGGAAGAGAGAATGGGGTGGCATGGGATCGGATCAAAAATGCGGACCAAGGAGAGCAGAATCTTTCAGCACTGGGCCCATCAATCGGGCCCGACGGGTTGAGACTTCAGGCACGCTGGTCAGTGAGCAGGTGCCTCGATGTAGCCCTTCGCGCTCATCGTTCTGATAACGGTGTCTCGTCTCACACCCTTGTTGCTTCGTCGCTTCCCCCTTGGTCGATGTCATAGATGTTTTATGATCCGCAGCCAGACTGTGCGTCACGTCCGACCCCTCTCTTCCGATGGCTGCAGGTTATCCTTGAATAGGTTATAAGAAACGAAAGTCTTAGAGATCTTGGCAGGGAAGACATTTACATACTTCATTCTCTCTCCCAACCACTGAGTAGTTGCGGAAATGCTCTTATCTGTTACTACATGATTGGTGCCTATTAACTCTGATGTTAATGTGCGTGTTACTAATCTATTAATTACTGCTGTGGTGCAGGGTTCTGTGGGTGTCCCTGTCCATCGTCTGGCCTTCTAGGTGTCGGTTTCTGCGCCTTATAATACAAGGTTTGGTAATACCCGTAAGTGCGAGGTGCTATGGTCATGCGTTCACGAGTATCCTTTTCATACAGTAGGTGACCCTTTATCAGTTTAAAACAGGGCCATCAGATGTTTCGTTCGGGATACTCTGAGACGGCTTAGTATAGGGCTGGAGTTATCTCTGGGAGAACAGGGTGCTTTAGACATTCTATTTCGGGCTAATTGGTCAGGGGTAATTCTGGGTGGTGGAGATGGTGTCCTTTAAGAACAAAAACCACTGACATATAGTCCCCGTGTTGAGGGTCAGATTGGGAGACATCAGTCGTCTTACCTGTCCTTTCCTTCTCAGCCGATTAGGCTTAATGTTTGTAAAAAGGAGAGGTAGTAACGTGGTAAAGTATGGTCGTTTTCGTTTCTGTCAATTTGTTCGAACACCACTGTGTTCAGGCCAATTATACACTTACCAAAGGGGTGTATGTCGTTAATTTATTCAAGAAGAAAAGAGGGCAAGAGAGAGCCTTTTGCGAGGGAGGGGGAGAGAGAGAGAGAGAGAGAGAGAGAGAGAGAGAGAGAGAGAGAGAGAGAGAGAGAGAGAGGGAGAGAGAGAGAGAGAGAGAGAGAGAGAGAGAGAGAGAGAGAGAGAGAGAGAGAGAGAGGGAGAGAGAGAGAGAGAGAGAGAGAGAGAGAGAGAGACGTGTGCATCAAGTAGGCTATTTTGGCATACATACGACACAAAACGAGAGAGAGAGAGAGATGGGTAGGATAATAGGCCACTTGGTGCACACACAACATGGAGTAGCATGGGTCTGTTCCATGTAAGAAAACACAAGCGGGGAAAAGACATAAATTCGGTGATCACGTACACACAAATGCCGGATAGGGTGTGACAGTACATGCATCAAGACGGAGACTCAGGGCTGCGTCGAGCACGGGGACCTCTCCTTTCCTGTCCTCTATTCCTATGCATGCTGCGTACCTTCAGTATTTTTTAGTTCATCTTATGGGTTGTCTGACCCTTTATTCTCCTCCCTTTGATCGGTGGACGCGCACTTCAATCATACAATGACGCTCTCTTCAAGTGATCCGAACATGAAATGCATACACATTCATATCGTATAATCGTAGTACACACGCACAATCATATCATACAGTTTTTCATGTTCCCAATGGTGGTCTGTAATTTTACGCACTATCTCACAACGTTTGTCTATGTTTTCCCTGATATTGAACTTGGTGCGGTCCATGTCCACTCCACTCTTCAGTCGGAACTTCGTCGTGACCTATAGAGGGGAAATAAGAGGGGAGGGGAGGGGAGGTGCAGTATTCAAAATACCCCAGCGCGCGCAGACACGAAAAGTTCTACCTACCATGTACCAGGCTAGCCGCAGGGGTGGGTAATATCATGGACCTATTATTCTTTAGTTCGAGGCAAAGATGCTCTAGTTCATTCATCTCCTAAATTCGCGTTCCCTGGTCGTGCATGTATTTCTCAATTGGTCGTGTATTATGGTGCAGGATACCATACCTTGCGTGCGACATATACCTTAAGTTATAGTTCATTATTGACTTGACAATTCTTGGAAAAAGGGCAGGCATGATGGGTACAAATTTCGTTAAACAAAAAGATTTTTAGGCAAATTGTGTCTGTATTATCTGTATGCTTTCGCTTAGGAGTAACAATCATTTATTTAAAAGAAAAACCTTCAACAACCTAGATGATTAGTCATGACACTGATTCCGTAATTCTTTTTTTTTAGAAGCCCTTTATTTAAAACAATGTCAGTATGGAAGTACGGGCCTACAGCCGCCATAGACCGGCCACGGTGTGAGAGGCGTCGAGCAACATGAGCAACACTAGATTAACATAAAAATCGGTTCCCTCCTCTCCCCCATCGTCATGTGTGAAAGCATCGCATACATGTATATATATCTCTTTTTAACACGAATGTCACGTGACTGGAACGCCACAAGGAGTTGTAGGCCACTCCTACATCAGCGCCATCTTAGGGCGGGGTCGGGCCAGTGCACAGTCTAAGTCTTTCCATGAATTAGCAGTTGAACCAGAATCCCTTTCGGTAGTTCGAGAACTTTCGTTAGCGTCAACTTTGCGTCAGCATGGCGTCACTGCAACCTTGTAGCAATGCCACGGTTTGTTCTTAGGGCGGGGCAGCAGGCGGGTTCTTCCGCCGACGCTTTACTGTCTCACTGTATCAAGCGGAGGCAAGGTGGCTGCCGCCCGGGGGCAAAAAGAGCAATGGTGGTGGTTTTGTCCTTACCGGAAGTCCGCAGGAGTCGAACGTCAAATGACTCCAACCAATTCTGCAAGGCTGAGGGGAGCGTTCTGTCAAGGGTGGG
The DNA here is from genome assembly GCF_964204655.1 of Triturus cristatus. NCBI lineage: Eukaryota > Metazoa > Chordata > Amphibia > Caudata > Salamandridae > Triturus > Triturus cristatus. The sequence goes on along the minus strand of NC_140583.1, from coordinate 293,726,631 downwards.
GCCCATGCCCTAGCAAACAAGCTTTCGAGTCCAGAATTGTCTCACGGTGGGCCAGGCCTGGAACCGGAGGGGTCAACCGCCGGAGTTCAAGGGCAGCAGTAGCAGCAGCTCTTCGGTACAGTCACCGGAGAGGAGCCAGCAGCAGTAACAGCGGCAGTTCGGATGGTACTGCCACCGGGGAGATTCCAGTAGCAGTGACGACAGCAGTTTGGATGGTATCACCACCGGGGTGGGTCCCCGATTACCTTGCTGCGGGGGCCCACTCCTCACGTCGGGTGCTAGCGGCAGTCCTGGTGAACCCGGTGCTTGGGTGGTTGCCTGGCGGCCGCGTGCAGGGGTGCCGGCTCAGCCGAACGGCGAATGAAGTGGCAAGGTGCAACTCAGCTGGCTGACGTGTGAAAGATGCGGTTTGGGGTGCCCTCATCTGCTGGCGAGCCTCCACCTGGGGAGGTGGGGGAGGCTCGTCCGCGTCGCCTCCCCCCGCCAGGGCACCCTCCGTTTATTGAAGGAAGAAGTGACTGGGAAGACCCGCACAGCGTGCCAGGGTGAAATTCAGCAGGCCAATGAAAAAGATGGCTGGGTGCAGCTTAGCTGGCCGGTGAGTGAAAGACGGTTGGGTGCAGCTTAGCTGGCCGGTGAGTGAAAGACGGTTGGGTGCAGCTTAGCTGGCCGGAGAGTCAAAGACGGTTGGGGTGCCCGGCAAGCCTCCACCTGGGGAGGTGGGGGAGGCCCGTCCGCGTCGCTTCCCCCCGCCAGGGCACCAGCCCTCATTAAAGAAAGAAGAAGAGAAAGCGGAAAGGCCCGCACAGCGTGGCGGGCTCCGCCTTGGTGTTGCCAGAACTTCGGCGCTTCGTATAGCCTCCGGCCTATTCGCACAATCGCTCGCCACTGATGTCAATGGATTTTTGCATGGCTTTTATAGCCCAAAGTCAACTAAGAGGGACCGCCCAAAACAGGCCAATGTTGCAATTTCGAGGAAGGAGAGGCGAGGACGGTGTCACGTGGACGTTAAGGCTTTGGGATGGAGGTTGCAGCAGACTGTCATGTAAATAGTTGTTTTAAAACGTGTTTTAACCTGTTTTACCCTGTTGGTGTGTTTGTTGTATCCTATAAGTTATTAAAATGTTATAACTACATTGCTTCGTTGGAGTGTTTGTACATATTTGTAGTCTGATGACGAGCACAAGAAGGTTACTGTGCAAGCGGAAAAATAACATAGCCCAATTGTGCGCGATCTAGCCCTAGTTTGGTGACGTCGATGGTGGGTGTCAGCAGGCTTCCGTTTGTGCGGGATTTTGTCATGCTTATTGGGCGGGGTGGGCAGTAGGGCAGACATGTTTAGGTAGCGAGAGTAATGGAGTCGGGCTACCTCGTGGTCGTCTCGACCGTGAGCTTGACTCCTTCCCTTGGTTTCATATGTCCCACAAAGGGCTAACTCCTAGCGTTATTTTAGTTTTTGTAAGGTCAAAAAGGATCCTACCAGTGCCTTTACTATCTTGTCGATTCCTGTTCGTTCATCCTTAGTTAATCGATTCATTCTGGTGGACTCTTTCTTTCCCATCTCATGGTCATCTAGCGTTGTAGTCGACATTGGGTTCAGTACGAGAGGCTCAGCCGGCGCGGAAGCCGTGAGGGCCGAGGCCCCTGTACTGCTTTCGCTCGTGTTCGGGGGTTGTGGGTGTTGCACTACTGATTGGGAGGGTGCATACGGAGGGGGCATGTAAATGATCGGGGGACCTAACAGTAATTCGTCATTCGTTCGCTGCTTGGAGGACAACTCAGGGTAGAGCAAAGAAGGGGTCCTAACAGCGTACTGGCCTGAGGTTTCGGGCTCCTGTCTTAGTTTAGTTTCCCTTCTCTCCTTTATGTCTTCTTCTAACTTTTTAGCGGCAAGGTGAGCTGCCTTTCGTAATTCCTTTTCTGCTTTTACTTCTTCCCTCTTTTTCCGTTGCGTCGCTTCTTTGCGCCACATGCCAATACTGTCAAGCATAGTAGGCGTCGTCTTATTGCTACGCAGAGCTACTTCTAGCGCTTCTATCTTGCGGTCGTCGAAGGATCCCATCAGTGGCCACTGACTTTCGGGGTCCTTCTTGGTATATTTATGCCACAGCTTGCTATAAGCTACGGCGACTAGTCCATATTTAGTGAACATGTCCTTATTAGGGGTGCCTTCCAGTGGAGCCGGGTGGTTCACCTCTAATAAGCGGTCCGGGCAGAACCAACTACCAATCAGTGGGGAGAAGATAGGCATGACGGGTTTCAACGGGGACAAAAGTCAGCACTACCTATCTTTTCACTGCTTGCAAAGACTAGACAGAATATCTCTATTCTTCGTTATTTGTAAGCAGAGAATACCTCCAAAGAACCAATATCGAACAACTAGTGTTCGGACAATCAATCAATCAATCAATGGGGAGATAAAGATAGGCACGACGGGTTTCAACGGGGACAAAAGTCTGCGTTACCTACCCTTCACTATTTACAAAGACTAGACAGAATATTCCTATTCTACGTTATTTGCAAACAGAGAATATCTCAAAAAGCACTATTCTTCAAAACAATCAATGTTCGGACAATCAATCAATGGGGAGATAAAGATAGGCACGACGGGTTTCAACGGGGACAAAAGTCTGCGTTACCTACCCTTCACTATCTGCAAAGGGAGAGAGAGAGAGTATTTCTACTCCTCCCCGTTTGTAGACAGCGAATATCTCAAAGAGAACAATCAATGAGCACAATCAATGAGCAATACTAGTATTTCAAAAGCGTCAAACAATCAATCAATTATTTCTCAATTTGTCGTGTATCACGACCTTACCCGGACCGCGTGGACAGTTTCTCGTCTTCCGCCTCCAGCGCCCGATCGTCCTCTACTCTCCGTATTTGCCGCGGCACTCCTGATGGTTCCCAGTCAGGACCGTAGATCACTCGAGAGAGGTCTGCTCGGAACCAGTGAAGTTCGGATGATCGGCTGCCAGACGAGGGTCTATTGGGCAGGAGCTCTCCCGATCGTTGCAGTCGTTCACTCTGTCGTCGGCACCTCTCCCACTGGATCCACGTGTCGCTGATGGGCCCCACGTTTGGGACGCCAATTGTTAAATGGTAGCGGCAGTTTCAGTCGGTATCCTTTCAAGTATTTGCCCGGCGGTAATTGCCTCTCATACCACTCGATAATTTACCAATAAAAGAGGCAGGCGCTGGAGACTGGAAGGCAGGAAACAAGGTTTTATTCCGTCGGAGCAGAACACATCAGATCAGACAGCAAGGTATCGTCACGAGGTGCTCTAACTGCATCTCTGAGACCTGGTCTCTTATACACTGGTTTATTGCTTTATTACACATAGTACATTCTTGAGATTCCCTTGATGTGCGGGGAAATATCCCCTGAAGCCCCGGCTCAGATCCGATCCCACACATGGTTACAGTAGAGGTTCCCACCCTACCCGCAGTGGGAGATGGCTATCGCGCAGCAGGGAATTCCGCTAATTCCCGGGGGTGCGTGCAACCGGCCGGGTCTCAGGGGGTAGGGGCTTTGATGCTACTGTAATCCCTTTGATGTGGGGTGTTTCCCTTACAGTAGGGGCAATAAACTGCATCCGCAGGGCTAGGTGATGGCCTGGGACCAGTTCAGACAATGGGGCGCAGAGGAAGGGGGTTATCAAAGGAGAGGCATGACCATGTATGGGTTGTCGGTCGGAAGTGGTTCCGTAGCAGGGTCGCGCAGAAGGAGAGGGTTTTATGGCCTGTATGAGAGAGCGGGGGTGGCCAGCGCGCGGGGGATGCTTGCAGCGCCAGGGGAAAGCGCTGGCGGTCGAGAGTGAGCGGGGAGAGAGTGGGGTGCCTAAAATGGCGGCCGTGCGTTCGCTTGTGCGCGGTGCTGGGGAGGGGCAAGATGGCGCAGATAATGTTCAGTTTGCGAGCTAAATTTCCACATTCATACATCTTGAACGGCTATTACGCATTCGCAAGCGGGCAAATTACCAATTCACACCGTTTGTGAATGCAAAATTGTTTGATACATGTGGCGCTTACTCTTAGTTGGAGAAATATTCCATTTTATTCCATAATGGATTACATTCCTTGGTCTCATGAGCCATTTATCTGTAATAAACAATGAATATATGGAAGCCTCCTAAGTAGATAATTAAAAATAAGGGCACTATAGTTTACTAAAAATAGAATTTAAATGTTCTATAAAACATACAAATTGAGTAATTCGAAATCACTCTCTCTATTCTTCATCAAAATTAGCAAAAGAAAGAAGATTTCTCACATCCTTTGGGTCGCACAACTCAGTCAGAACCAGAGATCTGGCCCTGTGGACTTGAAAAAAAAATCTTTTCAGTGCTTGTTTTAATGAAGAATAGAGAGACTGACATTCTACAAAAACCTAAATTGAAATTCTCTGGATTCTTCAGCCGCAACTGTTCAAATTAGGCTGCAGCAATCACTGTGACACAATATATGTATTAGGCCTTTCCTTTAAAATTAGTGAGCTTTTTGCTTTGCTACCTGATGTACTTTGTTTATTGTCGAGTTGGAAATCCACATATGTCCTGGAGAAGGCCACTGCATGTGAACTTTCTTGAGCCAAAACAGGCCAAGTTGAAAGTCCTTGCCGTGCAGCTGACTATTGGAATTCCTTCTAGAATTACCATCATCAAAAATACAGGTTTACATTGATCAAACTGAAAGTCAGTGAGAACCAATCTAAAAGAAAACTAATGTAGTGATTGTGTGGACAATTATTTTTAAATATGTTGGGATTTTGGAATTGTTAATTGTAACGCTATTTAATCTTAAATACATGATTTATATGATGTTAATAAAAAGAATTTTGCAGTGCATTATCATTAAACTTTCCATCATACAGCATATCTGTTCAAAAGGTTAGTAGCCAAATATAATAATACATTTTTTATAAAGCAATTGAGAATACAGTTTGCGGCACTGCATACAGCAAATGTTACTAATACTATATCACCAGTACAAAATGTTATCATTTAGGAAGCTGTCTCTTCCAGCACCCTCGCCTATCTGGCTGACAAGCTCACAAACTCTGGTGACTCTCTGCAAACCCACAGCCAGAATGTCATCATACTGGAGGCAAAGACTTCTAAAAAAGAAAAAAAGGCAACAGCCCTTCTCCATCTGTGCACCCGTAGCCTGAGTATCCATCAGGGCCGCCCCAACCCTGCTTCAATTTGGGAAAGAGCTGAAGACACAACTCTGAAGAATACTACATTATGAAACAGCCGAATTCTGCTCCAATGACCAACTGAGCGACCTCTGCATTCATGTGTTGTCTGTACCTTTATCTTTAACCCTATACAGCCCTCGGCTGCCTTTTGACTAGGTTTGCTCAATACAGATAGCAGAGACATACATATATACACATACTTACTTCATCGAGGCTTGTGATGTGTAGGTAAACAAAGAAAACAGCAGCAAACCACAAACTCCCTCAGCCTTCTTGCGATTTACCACATATAACATGGTGGAAGTCACATCTTGGAGGTCACTGTAGCACTACTGAGAAAGTGAAAGTGATGAACTCTGAAGTAGTTTCAGACTGGACCTAGATTGGTTCTCAATTTATTCACAGCGATGTCAGGTGTATGAAGCCTGCATGTATTTTTAAGCTGTGTGGAACGGTTATATATTTAAACCTGATTGTTATTTGTCAAGAAGACAAAATATTAGAAGAGATCGCAAAATTTAATTATCCTATGAGAAATAATGTACGACTGGACGCGCAGAGAGAACACCGTTATTATTAAAAAAAAAACACACTATGTGATTCAAAAGTTTATTTTTGAGAATATAATAGATTCAGTTCATTAGCAGTATAAAATAAATCCATCAATATAAAAAATGCTCTAAATACCAACAAATTACAATATATCACGCCTCGAGAAATACACTCATTTTGATTAAAGAGTTGAAAATGGGATGTAATATGAAGTGTATTCAGTACATGATATATCTCATGTGTTGGCAGTTCATAAAGCTCACACTTTAAGCACAAAGGCGACTCCAAACAAGCTTTCTCTACCCTCAACTCTCAGAGGAGTGTCCAGGGAAAGTATATGCAGATGTGATAAACATTCACTCAAATATAGTTTAGTGTATTCAATAGCATTGAAGTTGCACACATTTTAGCATCTCCAAATTACACCTGATAGCTCCTTTTGTAAGTGCTCCACAATTGACGTAGAGAAGTGCAGCAGTTACCGATTTTTCCAAGGAAAATGGGGTTAAAGGAAGATAGTAAGGGGCATATCATCAAGGAGGCGATATAAAATTATCGCCGCTTTCGCGTCCGTTTTCGGACGAAAAGAGGCGATAATTTTATCGCCTTATCAGAAAGGTCACGCTATCGCGTGAATCCTTGCACCTAACGCCCATCTTTGCAGCTCTAATGAGATGCAAAGTGGGCATTCCGCCCAAAATTACTGGAGAAATGTCGCTAACTGACATTTCTCCCATTATCAATGGGCACGCTAAAAGGCATAGCGATAAGAAAAGTAGCGCTAACCTTGGTTATCGCTACTATCCTTACGCCTGCTTTTAGTTTGACTTAGCCATTATATCCAATGTAAGGTGGATATCATGGCTAAGTCTGCCCTGCCCTATCGACAAGCTATCGCCAAACTTTGTAAGATTATCGCTGGATTTCCAGCGATAATCTCACATTTGGCAGTTAGCGCTTGGAATTTTATCGCTTTTGAGATAAGCGTTGCTAATAGCACGCTATCTCAGCGATAAAATTCCACGTTACCCGGCGACAATTATCCTAGCACTAAGTGCGTTTAGCGATAATTATCGCCGGTCCTTGATGATATGCCCCTAAATTGAGGAAGAGTGCTTCATGTCGCTGAAAAAAAGAATTTCAGTTTAATATAAAAAAAATGTCAACTATCGTTTTTTTTGCACAAGCGAATATTAAGCAGTGCATAAAATATGCCAATCTGGTGTTCAGAAAATGGAAGTAAACGTGTAGTCTATAAATACTATGAATGTAAGTCTTTTCTTTCTAGGAGTCGTAAATTACACTTGTTTGGGTAGGAACATATTGCAAGTGCCCAAACAAGTGGCGCTTATGACTGTCTTTGCAGATCTCGCCCGACCTGCTTGAGAGTCTCTCAAGAACTTACAGGCACATCATTCCATGGCAACTGATGGCAATAGGAGTAGCAAGGAGTATATGGTTTGCACAGGCCACCGCTGTGTTTGCAGTTCACTCTGATGGTTAGCACTCTTGTAAGGGAATGGAAGGAGGCGAATTCGGTCATATCAAGGAATTCCTCTGTGCAAATTTTGTGCTTCAGCACAACGAACTAAGCTCACTCTCGGCTCTTCAGGACCAAGGAGCCCCTCTGCGTTTCTTCTCAGGACTGACTTGAGGATTTTACCAATGCTCTTAATTTCACCCCCTCCCCCCGATCCACAATCATGTTCGCTTTCAACAAATCTAACGGTCTGACAATTTATATTGTTCATTGATAAGCTGTTGATACTCAGTGCCACTGACTTTTATATGACAACCTACATAGGAGGGCTCAAGTGACAGCAACTCTGGAAACTATCTAACATTGGGTCAATACAAATGAATTTGGTTCAATTACATTAGAAACGGTGTTTCTAGTAACTGCCTCCCAACAACACCAGACAATTTTACATCTCTCAGGGATCCCCACAGACTGGGCCACAGTTGAACTTATCTATAAAAATGAAAAAGCAGGGTCTTTCACGTCATAGCATTTGTATGCCTTGAACCCTAGGTGAATGCAGTTGTGTCAATAGGAATTTAAATACTGAATCTACAAGTGAAATAAGAGATTTTATTTTCAAAACGTTGTTGGCCGAACAGTAGTACATAATCTGCTGGGATCATGCTTGGGCTGTTACACCAGTGTCTGAGAGTATCTCTTTTTTAAGACCACTGCTGCATCCTTTTCTACAGAAAGCCGCTGCCTGGCTCATCAGTGGTTAGACCACAGAAAATACAGGAAAGCATTATTCACTACACTGGCGGCAAGTCAGATGGAAATATCAATCCAATTACTGACAATCATCAGCAAAGTGCTCTATAATCAGTTCAGTATCTGGCAGGAAAAGCATACCTGGCTCCTTCCTGAGGGTGAACGACAATAATTCGCCGCAAAGAAGGAAAAATCCCACAGTTTAGTTGTTCAACAATACAGAGATCTTTTAGCAGTCTCACTCTCTCTCTCTCTCACTCTCTCTCTGCCCCAAAATCTGTAAGTACGGATATTTGTCCCCACCACAGAGCTTTAAAACTGGTCTCTTGGGAAAAGCCTATTAATAGGCTGATTAGCATGCATCTTTGCTGCTTAGGTTTTCTGCCTTGAATTGTTAATAGACACTTTGTACATTGATGATTCAGCAATACAAACATCAGACATCAAGGGGCGTGAACAGTGAAAGGGCTCGTTCACTTGCGCAAACAAACTCAACAACATATGTAAGATGAATTAAAATACAAGTAAAAAAGAAAAGATGCTGGCATCTAAACACAGAGGTCATATCCTTCGAATAACAGAACTAAATGAGTACGAGCAGGTGTCTATTTACTACTGGTGTTCTAAAGCTCCGCCTGGACGCCACTTTTAGAACCAAGGTATTGGCTGTCCCAGGATGATTGTTTTCAGTACAGGGAGGACTTGGCTTGGCAGTTCAGGTTGGACTGTTCCCATGGAGCAGGGTCAAAACTGACAGCGTCGGATTGGTAGTGCACTCGGGCAAAGCCCGAGGGGCCGGTATCCTTGTCCCAGCTGTGGGCTGCTTTTTTTAGCAGCTTGGGGGCCGATTTGGGCGGTTTCTGCATTGTTCGATGCCGCCAGCGGCCCAGTGAGTGCCTGAGTGGCCTTTCTGGAGGTAGATGGGCATTCATTACCTCCCTTTTATCAACGGCAGAGGTGGCACTCCCTTTCTTACACTGCTGCACGGAACCTACTAAGGGCAAAATTAATTTTAGGAGACATTGTCGAGCACAGCAGAGACCCTGTACTACACATCCCAGAATGCAATGATACTTACCCAAATGAGGAGCCCACTGGAGGGCAAACGAAATAAAAGGCAGACTGGGACATATGCCTCCTGATAGACACAGTGCAGCTGATGTAATGCCTGTGAACAAGGAGTTAAAAACTCCGAAACGCGTTAGGCTGAGAAATGAAGCTCTGAACTTTGAACGCTGGTAGCCTGCACTGAGTCTGTTTTCGAGTGATCCTCTAACCGGAGGGAGATTGTTCACACATATATATACATATATATATATTTAAACATATACATACATATATATATATATATATATATATATATATATATATATATATATATATATATATATATATATATATATATATATATATATATATATATATATATATATATATATATATATGAAACAGGAGTTCCCAAAGGAAATTGGAACGCACTCCACAGCAGCTGTTCAGAAGAGCTTTTAATCGGAGGATGACACAACTTGTGGGCACAGTATGAACACGCCGACCGGTTTCGGAGCCTCCCGCTCCTTCTTCATGGGCGTTGCCTGAAACGTTGTAGCCTCACAGTAGCACTAAGCATGCATGAAACTACCTATCAAAAAATGACCAATCAGGTTACAGGTTTTAAATGCATGCTTAGTGCTACTGTGAGGCTACAACGTTTCAGGCAACGCCCATGAAGAAGGAGCGGGAGGCTCCGAAACCGGTCGGCGTGTTCATACTGTGCCCACAAGTTGTGTCATCCTCCGATTAAAAGCTCTTCTGAACAGCTGCTGTGGAGTGCGTTCCAATTTCCTTTGGGAACTCCTGTTTCATGTAATTCGCGGTCCCAAAGCCGCGAGGAACTGCACCGCCGTCTACCTACAAATGACGTGACTGGACGGGCACGAACTTTCAGCCCAGAACAGCACAGCAACTCTTGAATTGTGCACCAACTTCGTGGACATGGGGCCCACCAGAGGGATTTTAAGCAATTATTTTGGTTGAAACTGTGCAGCACCCACCAGAGGGTTAAAATTTTAACAGTGCACTACCTTCCCCAGCATGCAACCCACCAGAGGGAAACTACCTATCAAAAAATGACCAATCAGGTTACAGGTTTTAAATGCATGCTTAGTGCTACTGTGAGGCTACAACGTTTCAGGCAACGCCCATGAAGAAGGAGCGGGAGGCTCCGAAACCGGTCGGCGTGTTCATACTGTGCCCACAAGTTGTGTCATCCTCCGATTAAAAGCTCTTCTGAACAGCTGCTGTGGAGTGCGTTCCAATTTCCTTTGGGAACTCCTGTTTCATGTAATTCGCGGTCCCAAAGCCGCGAGGAACTGCACCGCCGTCTACCTACAAATGACGTGACTGGACGGGCACGAACTTTCAGCCCAGAACAGCACAGCAACTCTTGAATTGTGCACCAACTTCGTGGACATGGGGCCCACCAGAGGGATTTTAAGCAATTATTTTGGTTGAAACTGTGCAGCACCCACCAGAGGGTTAAAATTTTAACAGTGCACTACCTTACCCAGCATGCAACCCACCAGAGGGAAACTACCTATCAAAAAATGACCAATCAGGTTACAGGTTTTAAATGCATGCTTAGTGCTACTGTGAGGCTACAACGTTTCAGGCAACGCCCATGAAGAAGGAGCGGGAGGCTCCGAAACCGGTCGGCGTGTTCATACTGTGCCCACAAGTTGTGTCATCCTCCGATTAAAAGCTCTTCTGAACAGCTGCTGTGGAGTGCGTTCCAATTTCCTTTGGGAACTCCTGTTTCATGTAATTCGCGGTCCCAAAGCCGCGAGGAACTGCACCGCCGTCTACCTACAAATGACGTGACTGGACGGGCAGGAACTTTCAGCCCAGAACAGCACAGCAACTCTTGAATTGTGCACCAACTTCGTGGACATGGGGCCCACCAGAGGGATTTTAAGCAATTATTTTGGTTGAAACTGTGCAGCACCCACCAGAGGGTTAAAATTTTAACAGTGCACTACCTTACCCAGCATGCAACCCACCAGAGGGAAACTACCTATCAAAAAATGACCAATCAGGTTACAGGTTTTAAATGCATGCTTAGTGCTACTGTGAGGCTACAACGTTTCAGGCAACGCCCATGAAGAAGGAGCGGGAGGCTCCGAAACCGGTCGGCGTGTTCATACTGTGCCCACAAGTTGTGTCATCCTCCGATTAAAAGCTCTTCTGAACAGCTGCTGTGGAGTGCGTTCCAATTTCCTTTGGGAACTCCTGTTTCATGTAATTCGCGGTCCCAAAGCCGCGAGGAACTGCACCGCCGTCTACCTACAAATGACGTGACTGGACGGGCACGAACTTTCAGCCCAGAACAGCACAGCAACTCTTGAATTGTGCACCAACTTCGTGGACATGGGGCCCACCAGAGGGATTTTAAGCAATTATTTTGGTTGAAACTGTGCAGCACCCACCAGAGGGTTAAAATTTTAACAGTGCACTACCTTACCCAGCATGCAACCCACCAGAGGGAAACTACCTATCAAAAAATGACCAATCAGGTTACAGGTTTTAAATGCATGCTTAGTGCTACTGTGAGGCTACAACGTTTCAGGCAACGCCCATGAAGAAGGAGCGGGAGGCTCCGAAACCGGTCGGCGTGTTCATACTGTGCCCACAAGTTGTGTCATCCTCCGATTAAAAGCTCTTCTGAACAGCTGCTGTGGAGTGCGTTCCAATTTCCTTTGGGAACTCCTGTTTCATGTAATTCGCGGTCCCAAAGCCGCGAGGAACTGCACCGCCGTCTACCTACAAATGACGTGACTGGACGGGCACGAACTTTCAGCCCAGAACAGCACAGCAACTCTTGAATTGTGCACCAACTTCGTGGACATGGGGCCCACCAGAGGGATTTTAAGCAATTATTTTGGTTGAAACTGTGCAGCACCCACCAGAGGGTTAAAATTTTAACAGTGCACTACCTTACCCAGCATGCAACCCACCAGAGGGAAACTACCTATCAAAAAATGACCAATCAGGTTACAGGTTTTAAATGCATGCTTAGTGCTACTGTGAGGCTACAACGTTTCAGGCAACGCCCATGAAGAAGGAGCGGGAGGCTCCGAAACCGGTCGGCGTGTTCATACTGTGCCCACAAGTTGTGTCATCCTCCGATTAAAAGCTCTTCTGAACAGCTGCTGTGGAGTGCGTTCCAATTTCCTTTGGGAACTCCTGTTTCATGTAATTCGCGGTCCCAAAGCCGCGAGGAACTGCACCGCCGTCTACCTACAAATGACGTGACTGGACGGGCACGAACTTTCAGCCCAGAACAGCACAGCAACTCTTGAATTGTGCACCAACTTCGTGGACATGGGGCCCATCAGAGGGATTTTAAGCAATTATTTTGGTTGAAACTGTGCAGCACCCACCAGAGGGTTAAAATTTTAACAGTGCACTACCTTACCCAGCATGCAACCCACCAGAGGGAAACTACCTATCAAAAAATGACCAATCAGGTTACAGGTTTTAAATGCATGCTTAGTGCTACTGTGAGGCTACAACGTTTCAGGCAACGCCCATGAAGAAGGAGCGGGAGGCTCCGAAACCGGTCGGCGTGTTCATACTGTGCCCACAAGTTGTGTCATCCTCCGATTAAAAGCTCTTCTGAACAGCTGCTGTGGAGTGCGTTCCAATTTCCTTTGGGAACTCCTGTTTCATGTAATTCGCGGTCCCAAAGCCGCGAGGAACTGCACCGCCGTCTACCTACAAATGACGTGACTGGACGGGCACGAACTTTCAGCCCAGAACAGCACAGCAACTCTTGAATTGTGCACCAACTTCGTGGACATGGGGCCCACCAGAGGGATTTTAAGCAATTATTTTGGTTGAAACTGTGCAGCACCCACCAGAGGGTTAAAATTTTAACAGTGCACTACCTTACCCAGCATGCAACCCACCAGAGGGAAACTACCTATCAAAAAATGACCAATCAGGTTACAGGTTTTAAATGCATGCTTAGTGCTACTGTGAGGCTACAACGTTTCAGGCAACGCCCATGAAGAAGGAGCGGGAGGCTCCGAAACCGGTCGGCGTGTTCATACTGTGCCCACAAGTTGTGTCATCCTCCGATTAAAAGCTCTTCTGAACAGCTGCTGTGGAGTGCGTTCCAATTTCCTTTGGGAACTCCTGTTTCATGTAATTCGCGGTCCCAAAGCCGCGAGGAACTGCACCGCCGTCTACCTACAAATGACGTGACTGGACGGGCACGAACTTTCAGCCCAGAACAGCACAGCAACTCTTGAATTGTGCACCAACTTCGTGGACATGGGGCCCACCAGAGGGATTTTAAGCAATTATTTTGGTTGAAACTGTGCAGCACCCACCAGAGGGTTAAAATTTTAACAGTGCACTACCTTACCCAGCATGCAACCCACCAGAGGGAAACTACCTATCAAAAAATGACCAATCAGGTTACAGGTTTTAAATGCATGCTTAGTGCTACTGTGAGGCTACAACGTTTCAGGCAACGCCCATGAAGAAGGAGCGGGAGGCTCCGAAACCGGTCGGCGTGTTCATACTGTGCCCACAAGTTGTGTCATCCTCCGATTAAAAGCTCTTCTGAACAGCTGCTGTGGAGTGCGTTCCAATTTCCTTTGGGAACTCCTGTTTCATGTAATTCGCGGTCCCAAAGCCGCGAGGAACTGCACCGCCGTCTACCTACAAATGACGTGACTGGACGGGCACGAACTTTCAGCCCAGAACAGCACAGCAACTCTTGAATTGTGCACCAACTTCGTGGACATGGGGCCCACCAGAGGGATTTTAAGCAATTATTTTGGTTGAAACTGTGCAGCACCCACCAGAGGGTTAAAATTTTAACAGTGCACTACCTTCCCCAGCATGCAACCCACCAGAGGGAAACTACCTATCAAAAAATGACCAATCAGGTTACAGGTTTTAAATGCATGCTTAGTGCTACTGTGAGGCTACAACGTTTCAGGCAACGCCCATGAAGAAGGAGCGGGAGGCTCCGAAACCGGTCGGCGTGTTCATACTGTGCCCACAAGTTGTGTCATCCTCCGATTAAAAGCTCTTCTGAACAGCTGCTGTGGAGTGCGTTCCAATTTCCTTTGGGAACTCCTGTTTCATGTAATTCGCGGTCCCAAAGCCGCGAGGAACTGCACCGCCGTCTACCTACAAATGACGTGACTGGACGGGCACGAACTTTCAGCCCAGAACAGCACAGCAACTCTTGAATTGTGCACCAACTTCGTGGACATGGGGCCCACCAGAGGGATTTTAAGCAATTATTTTGGTTGAAACTGTGCAGCACCCACCAGAGGGTTAAAATTTTAACAGTGCACTACCTTACCCAGCATGCAACCCACCAGAGGGAAACTACCTATCAAAAAATGACCAATCAGGTTACAGGTTTTAAATGCATGCTTAGTGCTACTGTGAGGCTACAACGTTTCAGGCAACGCCCATGAAGAAGGAGCGGGAGGCTCCGAAACCGGTCGGCGTGTTCATACTGTGCCCACAAGTTGTGTCATCCTCCGATTAAAAGCTCTTCTGAACAGCTGCTGTGGAGTGCGTTCCAATTTCCTTTGGGAACTCCTGTTTCATGTAATTCGCGGTCCCAAAGCCGCGAGGAACTGCACCGCCGTCTACCTACAAATGACGTGACTGGACGGGCAGGAACTTTCAGCCCAGAACAGCACAGCAACTCTTGAATTGTGCACCAACTTCGTGGACATGGGGCCCACCAGAGGGATTTTAAGCAATTATTTTGGTTGAAACTGTGCAGCACCCACCAGAGGGTTAAAATTTTAACAGTGCACTACCTTACCCAGCATGCAACCCACCAGAGGGAAACTACCTATCAAAAAATGACCAATCAGGTTACAGGTTTTAAATGCATGCTTAGTGCTACTGTGAGGCTACAACGTTTCAGGCAACGCCCATGAAGAAGGAGCGGGAGGCTCCGAAACCGGTCGGCGTGTTCATACTGTGCCCACAAGTTGTGTCATCCTCCGATTAAAAGCTCTTCTGAACAGCTGCTGTGGAGTGCGTTCCAATTTCCTTTGGGAACTCCTGTTTCATGTAATTCGCGGTCCCAAAGCCGCGAGGAACTGCACCGCCGTCTACCTACAAATGACGTGACTGGACGGGCACGAACTTTCAGCCCAGAACAGCACAGCAACTCTTGAATTGTGCACCAACTTCGTGGACATGGGGCCCACCAGAGGGATTTTAAGCAATTATTTTGGTTGAAACTGTGCAGCACCCACCAGAGGGTTAAAATTTTAACAGTGCACTACCTTACCCAGCATGCAACCCACCAGAGGGAAACTACCTATCAAAAAATGACCAATCAGGTTACAGGTTTTAAATGCATGCTTAGTGCTACTGTGAGGCTACAACGTTTCAGGCAACGCCCATGAAGAAGGAGCGGGAGGCTCCGAAACCGGTCGGCGTGTTCATACTGTGCCCACAAGTTGTGTCATCCTCCGATTAAAAGCTCTTCTGAACAGCTGCTGTGGAGTGCGTTCCAATTTCCTTTGGGAACTCCTGTTTCATGTAATTCGCGGTCCCAAAGCCGCGAGGAACTGCACCGCCGTCTACCTACAAATGACGTGACTGGACGGGCACGAACTTTCAGCCCAGAACAGCACAGCAACTCTTGAATTGTGCACCAACTTCGTGGACATGGGGCCCACCAGAGGGATTTTAAGCAATTATTTTGGTTGAAACTGTGCAGCACCCACCAGAGGGTTAAAATTTTAACAGTGCACTACCTTACCCAGCATGCAACCCACCAGAGGGAAACTACCTATCAAAAAATGACCAATCAGGTTACAGGTTTTAAATGCATGCTTAGTGCTACTGTGAGGCTACAACGTTTCAGGCAACGCCCATGAAGAAGGAGCGGGAGGCTCCGAAACCGGTCGGCGTGTTCATACTGTGCCCACAAGTTGTGTCATCCTCCGATTAAAAGCTCTTCTGAACAGCTGCTGTGGAGTGCGTTCCAATTTCCTTTGGGAACTCCTGTTTCATGTAATTCGCGGTCCCAAAGCCGCGAGGAACTGCACCGCCGTCTACCTACAAATGACGTGACTGGACGGGCACGAACTTTCAGCCCAGAACAGCACAGCAACTCTTGAATTGTGCACCAACTTCGTGGACATGGGGCCCATCAGAGGGATTTTAAGCAATTATTTTGGTTGAAACTGTGCAGCACCCACCAGAGGGTTAAAATTTTAACAGTGCACTACCTTACCCAGCATGCAACCCACCAGAGGGAAACTACCTATCAAAAAATGACCAATCAGGTTACAGGTTTTAAATGCATGCTTAGTGCTACTGTGAGGCTACAACGTTTCAGGCAACGCCCATGAAGAAGGAGCGGGAGGCTCCGAAACCGGTCGGCGTGTTCATACTGTGCCCACAAGTTGTGTCATCCTCCGATTAAAAGCTCTTCTGAACAGCTGCTGTGGAGTGCGTTCCAATTTCCTTTGGGAACTCCTGTTTCATGTAATTCGCGGTCCCAAAGCCGCGAGGAACTGCACCGCCGTCTACCTACAAATGACGTGACTGGACGGGCACGAACTTTCAGCCCAGAACAGCACAGCAACTCTTGAATTGTGCACCAACTTCGTGGACATGGGGCCCACCAGAGGGATTTTAAGCAATTATTTTGGTTGAAACTGTGCAGCACCCACCAGAGGGTTAAAATTTTAACAGTGCACTACCTTACCCAGCATGCAACCCACCAGAGGGAAACTACCTATCAAAAAATGACCAATCAGGTTACAGGTTTTAAATGCATGCTTAGTGCTACTGTGAGGCTACAACGTTTCAGGCAACGCCCATGAAGAAGGAGCGGGAGGCTCCGAAACCGGTCGGCGTGTTCATACTGTGCCCACAAGTTGTGTCATCCTCCGATTAAAAGCTCTTCTGAACAGCTGCTGTGGAGTGCGTTCCAATTTCCTTTGGGAACTCCTGTTTCATGTAATTCGCGGTCCCAAAGCCGCGAGGAACTGCACCGCCGTCTACCTACAAATGACGTGACTGGACGGGCACGAACTTTCAGCCCAGAACAGCACAGCAACTCTTGAATTGTGCACCAACTTCGTGGACATGGGGCCCACCAGAGGGATTTTAAGCAATTATTTTGGTTGAAACTGTGCAGCACCCACCAGAGGGTTAAAATTTTAACAGTGCACTACCTTACCCAGCATGCAACCCACCAGAGGGAAACTACCTATCAAAAAATGACCAATCAGGTTACAGGTTTTAAATGCATGCTTAGTGCTACTGTGAGGCTACAACGTTTCAGGCAACGCCCATGAAGAAGGAGCGGGAGGCTCCGAAACCGGTCGGCGTGTTCATACTGTGCCCACAAGTTGTGTCATCCTCCGATTAAAAGCTCTTCTGAACAGCTGCTGTGGAGTGCGTTCCAATTTCCTTTGGGAACTCCTGTTTCATGTAATTCGCGGTCCCAAAGCCGCGAGGAACTGCACCGCCGTCTACCTACAAATGACGTGACTGGACGGGCACGAACTTTCAGCCCAGAACAGCACAGCAACTCTTGAATTGTGCACCAACTTCGTGGACATGGGGCCCACCAGAGGGATTTTAAGCAATTATTTTGGTTGAAACTGTGCAGCACCCACCAGAGGGTTAAAATTTTAACAGTGCACTACCTTACCCAGCATGCAACCCACCAGAGGGAAACTACCTATCAAAAAATGACCAATCAGGTTACAGGTTTTAAATGCATGCTTAGTGCTACTGTGAGGCTACAACGTTTCAGGCAACGCCCATGAAGAAGGAGCGGGAGGCTCCGAAACCGGTCGGCGTGTTCATACTGTGCCCACAAGTTGTGTCATCCTCCGATTAAAAGCTCTTCTGAACAGCTGCTGTGGAGTGCGTTCCAATTTCCTTTGGGAACTCCTGTTTCATGTAATTCGCGGTCCCAAAGCCGCGAGGAACTGCACCGCCGTCTACCTACAAATGACGTGACTGGACGGGCACGAACTTTCAGCCCAGAACAGCACAGCAACTCTTGAATTGTGCACCAACTTCGTGGACATGGGGCCCACCAGAGGGATTTTAAGCAATTATTTTGGTTGAAACTGTGCAGCACCCACCAGAGGGTTAAAATTTTAACAGTGCACTACCTTACCCAGCATGCAACCCACCAGAGGGAAACTACCTATCAAAAAATGACCAATCAGGTTACAGGTTTTAAATGCATGCTTAGTGCTACTGTGAGGCTACAACGTTTCAGGCAACGCCCATGAAGAAGGAGCGGGAGGCTCCGAAACCGGTCGGCGTGTTCATACTGTGCCCACAAGTTGTGTCATCCTCCGATTAAAAGCTCTTCTGAACAGCTGCTGTGGAGTGCGTTCCAATTTCCTTTGGGAACTCCTGTTTCATGTAATTCGCGGTCCCAAAGCCGCGAGGAACTGCACCGCCGTCTACCTACAAATGACGTGACTGGACGGGCACGAACTTTCAGCCCAGAACAGCACAGCAACTCTTGAATTGTGCACCAACTTCGTGGACATGGGGCCCACCAGAGGGATTTTAAGCAATTATTTTGGTTGAAACTGTGCAGCACCCACCAGAGGGTTAAAATTTTAACAGTGCACTACCTTACCCAGCATGCAACCCACCAGAGGGAAACTACCTATCAAAAAATGACCAATCAGGTTACAGGTTTTAAATGCATGCTTAGTGCTACTGTGAGGCTACAACGTTTCAGGCAACGCCCATGAAGAAGGAGCGGGAGGCTCCGAAACCGGTCGGCGTGTTCATACTGTGCCCACAAGTTGTGTCATCCTCCGATTAAAAGCTCTTCTGAACAGCTGCTGTGGAGTGCGTTCCAATTTCCTTTGGGAACTCCTGTTTCATGTAATTCGCGGTCCCAAAGCCGCGAGGAACTGCACCGCCGTCTACCTACAAATGACGTGACTGGACGGGCACGAACTTTCAGCCCAGAACAGCACAGCAACTCTTGAATTGTGCACCAACTTCGTGGACATGGGGCCCACCAGAGGGATTTTAAGCAATTATTTTGGTTGAAACTGTGCAGCACCCACCAGAGGGTTAAAATTTTAACAGTGCACTACCTTACCCAGCATGCAACCCACCAGAGGGAAACTACCTATCAAAAAATGACCAATCAGGTTACAGGTTTTAAATGCATGCTTAGTGCTACTGTGAGGCTACAACGTTTCAGGCAACGCCCATGAAGAAGGAGCGGGAGGCTCCGAAACCGGTCGGCGTGTTCATACTGTGCCCACAAGTTGTGTCAACCTCCGATTAAAAGCTCTTCTGAACAGCTGCTGTGGAGTGCGTTCCAATTTCCTTTGGGAACTCCTGTTTCATGTAATTCGCGGTCCCAAAGCCGCGAGGAACTGCACCGCCGTCTACCTACAAATGACGTGACTGGACGGGCACGAACTTTCAGCCCAGAACAGCACAGCAACTCTTGAATTGTGCACCAACTTCGTGGACATGGGGCCCACCAGAGGGATTTTAAGCAATTATTTTGGTTGAAACTGTGCAGCACCCACCAGAGGGTTAAAATTTTAACAGTGCACTACCTTACCCAGCATGCAACCCACCAGAGGGAAACTACCTATCAAAAAATGACCAATCAGGTTACAGGTTTTAAATGCATGCTTAGTGCTACTGTGAGGCTACAACGTTTCAGGCAACGCCCATGAAGAAGGAGCGGGAGGCTCCGAAACCGGTCGGCGTGTTCATACTGTGCCCACAAGTTGTGTCATCCTCCGATTAAAAGCTCTTCTGAACAGCTGCTGTGGAGTGCGTTCCAATTTCCTTTGGGAACTCCTGTTTCATGTAATTCGCGGTCCCAAAGCCGCGAGGAACTGCACCGCCGTCTACCTACAAATGACGTGACTGGACGGGCACGAACTTTCAGCCCAGAACAGCACAGCAACTCTTGAATTGTGCACCAACTTCGTGGACATGGGGCCCACCAGAGGGATTTTAAGCAATTATTTTGGTTGAAACTGTGCAGCACCCACCAGAGGGTTAAAATTTTAACAGTGCACTACCTTACCCAGCATGCAACCCACCAGAGGGAAACTACCTATCAAAAAATGACCAATCAGGTTACAGGTTTTAAATGCATGCTTAGTGCTACTGTGAGGCTACAACGTTTCAGGCAACGCCCATGAAGAAGGAGCGGGAGGCTCCGAAACCGGTCGGCGTGTTCATACTGTGCCCACAAGTTGTGTCATCCTCCGATTAAAAGCTCTTCTGAACAGCTGCTGTGGAGTGCGTTCCAATTTCCTTTGGGAACTCCTGTTTCATGTAATTCGCGGTCCCAAAGCCGCGAGGAACTGCACCGCCGTCTACCTACAAATGACGTGACTGGACGGGCACGAACTTTCAGCCCAGAACAGCACAGCAACTCTTGAATTGTGCACCAACTTCGTGGACATGGGGCCCACCAGAGGGATTTTAAGCAATTATTTTGGTTGAAACTGTGCAGCACCCACCAGAGGGTTAAAATTTTAACAGTGCACTACCTTACCCAGCATGCAACCCACCAGAGGGAAACTACCTATCAAAAAATGACCAATCAGGTTACAGGTTTTAAATGCATGCTTAGTGCTACTGTGAGGCTACAACGTTTCAGGCAACGCCCATGAAGAAGGAGCGGGAGGCTCCGAAACCGGTCGGCGTGTTCATACTGTGCCCACAAGTTGTGTCATCCTCCGATTAAAAGCTCTTCTGAACAGCTGCTGTGGAGTGCGTTCCAATTTCCTTTGGGAACTCCTGTTTCATGTAATTCGCGGTCCCAAAGCCGCGAGGAACTGCACCGCCGTCTACCTACAAATGACGTGACTGGACGGGCACGAACTTTCAGCCCAGAACAGCACAGCAACTCTTGAATTGTGCACCAACTTCGTGGACATGGGGCCCACCAGAGGGATTTTAAGCAATTATTTTGGTTGAAACTGTGCAGCACCCACCAGAGGGTTAAAATTTTAACAGTGCACTACCTTACCCAGCATGCAACCCACCAGAGGGAAACTACCTATCAAAAAATGACCAATCAGGTTACAGGTTTTAAATGCATGCTTAGTGCTACTGTGAGGCTACAACGTTTCAGGCAACGCCCATGAAGAAGGAGCGGGAGGCTCCGAAACCGGTCGGCGTGTTCATACTGTGCCCACAAGTTGTGTCATCCTCCGATTAAAAGCTCTTCTGAACAGCTGCTGTGGAGTGCGTTCCAATTTCCTTTGGGAACTCCTGTTTCATGTAATTCGCGGTCCCAAAGCCGCGAGGAACTGCACCGCCGTCTACCTACAAATGACGTGACTGGACGGGCACGAACTTTCAGCCCAGAACAGCACAGCAACTCTTGAATTGTGCACCAACTTCGTGGACATGGGGCCCACCAGAGGGATTTTAAGCAATTATTTTGGTTGAAACTGTGCAGCACCCAGCAGAGGGTTAAAATTTTAACAGTGCACTACCTTACCCAGCATGCAACCCACCAGAGGGAAACTACCTATCAAAAAATGACCAATCAGGTTACAGGTTTTAAATGCATGCTTAGTGCTACTGTGAGGCTACAACGTTTCAGGCAACGCCCATGAAGAAGGAGCGGGAGGCTCCGAAACCGGTCGGCGTGTTCATACTGTGCCCACAAGTTGTGTCATCCTCCGATTAAAAGCTCTTCTGAACAGCTGCTGTGGAGTGCGTTCCAATTTCCTTTGGGAACTCCTGTTTCATGTAATTCGCGGTCCCAAAGCCGCGAGGAACTGCACCGCCGTCTACCTACAAATGACGTGACTGGACGGGCACGAACTTTCAGCCCAGAACAGCACAGCAACTCTTGAATTGTGCACCAACTTCGTGGACATGGGGCCCACCAGAGGGATTTTAAGCAATTATTTTGGTTGAAACTGTGCAGCACCCACCAGAGGGTTAAAATTTTAACAGTGCACTACCTTACCCAGCATGCAACCCACCAGAGGGAAACTACCTATCAAAAAATGACCAATCAGGTTACAGGTTTTAAATGCATGCTTAGTGCTACTGTGAGGCTACAACGTTTCAGGCAACGCCCATGAAGAAGGAGCGGGAGGCTCCGAAACCGGTCGGCGTGTTCATACTGTGCCCACAAGTTGTGTCATCCTCCGATTAAAAGCTCTTCTGAACAGCTGCTGTGGAGTGCGTTCCAATTTCCTTTGGGAACTCCTGTTTCATATATATATATATATATATATATATATATATATATATATATCTATCTATATATAGATATATTATCTACTGGCGGTCGCCAGTAGATAGTTATAGTTACAACCTAGTTTTCATAGGAAATCTCAAAATTCTATTTTGAATAACTTTGGCGCCGGTTGACGAATCCTCGCGAATTTTTCAAAACTAATGGGGCGCTCCGTTCAGCTCCTACCCTGAAAGTCTCGGGGTGATTCGTCAAGCGGGCGCCGAGAAAAAGGGGGGGTCCCAAAACGCGTTTTCCCAATGCATTTTTCCAAAGGACCTTTAGTCGCAGCTACAGCCCGAACGGCTGAACAGAATTACGTGGAATTTGGCAGAGAGGTAGCCATAAGGTCAAGGAAGGGCCTTTTGCAGGTCTGGTGTAAATCTGTTCAGTATTTTCTGAGAAAATAGCATTTAAAAGCATATCAATATCTATACGCGCGCACCGTGCGCGCACCCTGCCGTGCGCGAGCGCAATTCTGATTGGTTGTTAGATGTCGGTAAACATTCGAATCGGTCGAAACCAGGAAGTGTCGGCCGCCATTTTGTTTCTTGCAGTCTGAGGGGGTGAAAAACAAAGGTGGAGAACGTGAAAAAGGGGCAGAGTGGACAGTTCCTGACCCCCTAGCCTTGGTCAGGGGGTCACAGAAGGACCCCCAAGGGAGAAAAAAAAACAATTTTTTGTTTTTTTTTAAATCGCGAGGTGCGCGCACCCTGCGCGCACGGTGAGCTAAGCGCACCCCGCACACACGGTGCGCGCACGTTGTAAAACCTGAAAAAAAAAAATAATAAATACATAACTTAGCATTTTAAAAAACCGTACAAATTCACTGAAAAAACCATAGGTTTCACACACGTTGTAGTTACGAATTAGCATTTAAAAAACCTTGCAAATTCACTTAAAAAACCATAGGTTTCACACATGGTATAGTTAGCTGGACATTTCACTCGTAAAAAAACAATGAAATTCCCCCGTTATAGTTACTGCAGGCAACTATAACTCACGCGACCGCAATCCTCTGCTGATGACGTCAGATATTACATCACTGATGACATATGTGTCTTTCTGAAAAATAAATATTTGTAATATATGTATAGCTAAAGATTAATGGAAGAAGACATGGGTAAATAAGTGTCTAAATACAGTGATGTAATATCTGACGTCATCAGCAGAGGATTGCGGTCGCGTGAGTTATAGTTGCCTACAGTAACTATAACGGGGGAATTTCATTGGTTTTTTACGAGTGAAATGTCCAGCTAACTATAACATGTGTGAAACCTATGGTTTTTTAAGTGAATATATATATATATATATACACATGTTGAGCGGGGGAGGGAGTCTGAGTAAAAGTGGCCTCATTTGTTTTCAGGTGTGTTTCACCAGTGTAAACAAATCCGTGCATTGTTTTTAACCCCACCCCCCTTTTTAGGTCTCGCCTGAGCCAGCGCATGCAGTGCCCTGGCGAGAGTTTTAGTAAGTGGGTTTTAAAAGTGCTACCAAAGCTTTCTGTATGGCCTCGAGCGTACGGTTACGCGCACATGCACGAGCAGAGGCGCCATCTGGCTTACCTCTCTTGTCATGCGCTCAGCGCATCGCTCGCAGGCACACAGAAAGCATGTGGACGCTGCAGCTGCTTTCACTTTTGCTGCCGCACGCCCACTCGCTCCGCCCTCTCCTTTTTGAAGACCGCTTGTTGTCATTGTTTCCTGAACAATAAAGCACCGGCTCGGCAGCTCTGCCTGTGTGCCACGCGCAGAGAGCCCTGACAGGGAAAAGAAAAAATTAGCAATTATCGCCCTCCAATTATCAGCTTTAGGCAATAGACGGTTATTTACGTAGTTCTCTCAAAGCCTTCAGAGTTGTCTCACTGCGCCTAATAGCACTTCTATTGACATAGTAAAAAGAGAACCCCGATCCTATTTCATGATGCCTTGAATTTGTGTTGCCCCCAGCCTTCCATGTACAGAATGCTGAGCACTGAGAAGACTTCCAACGCAGCTCTTCACTTTTCATGAATCGCTTGAGTGCCGTCTGGTGACGCGAATGGAGTAATACGGTGCAATGCGCCCTTTCGCCATTCACACGAGTACCGCGTCCAGACTGTATGATCTGAAGTTCGGATTCTGCCTGAGAGAGACATATTGCCCATTACAGCAAAGTCTGTTCCATGCTACAAACCATCCACAGCTTAAGACGAGTTATTGTTTCAAGCATATTTTCTACATCACACAAACTTGTAAATTAATGCTACAACTGGGCAAGTGAACTGAAAGAAACCGTCACTAGAACAAGTAGCACAAAAGAGTGACTATAATGACCCAGATTCACCTTTCTTTTCCTATATGCGTTTCTTTGTTGATTTTCCACTGAAGTACACCTCGTCCTCCCGTAGAGACGGCAAAGAGACATTTAAAATAAACCCACTCGCTCCGCCCTCTCTTTTTTGAAGACCACTTGTTTAAAACTTCTGATTCTATTATTCCAATGTAATCACCGCAAGATATTTGGATCTCGAGCTAATTAAACTGAAAATAAAATACATCACTCCTAGAGGGCATCCAGTCTCTAGCAGTTGCTTTGGTGGGCAGAGTTGCGATGCGGTGCTGGTTGGACCAGTGATCCATCTGTAAATGTCCTCCCCCTCCCCGTGCTCCCACCCTTGTGCCCCGCCACTTGTGACAGCCAGCAAAACGCATACTGCCCTCTCTTCCTGGGAACAGCAATGTTGTTCCTGTTTACATTTCGCAAATTACTTACTATTCCATTCCCTAAGGGTATTTGCCTTTTCCAGGATGGTGTGTTTCTATAGTTTTGCCCTTGCAAGAGTCGCTCCTGAGCAGTTGCCTGTGTTTAGGTTGTGTGTGGGCCACAAAAGCAGTGCACTGCATCCCACAGCCCCCCTATCCTGTTAATTGTGCATTGTTCTCCTCTAGGTATCCCCCTTGGCAATCATTTAAAATGGGATATTATTAAGAAATGCGTATTTATCTTACGTCACTTTTTCTTTGCAACGTAATGATCAAAGCTGCTCGGATATATTCACAGTAATTAAGCAAAGCTTGCTATTTTGTTCAAAACGATTACATTTTGAACGACGTTCAGTGGAAAGTGAATAAGAATTATTTTTTTTTTTTTTACAAATGTGAAACAAACAGTCTGGTAGAATGAAAATAAGTAAAAGCACTAAGCTTTTTTCTGCTAATTGTTTATTACTAAATAATGTTACACAATCTTATCACAAAGTAGGAAGGGTTAGAGTGGGGATGCTGTACCAAGCGACACAAAAGAGACAGGCCCTGCTGAAACGCATCACCGGTCCTTTCTGAAGAATGACAGACTTCACTTGCTGAGTTTCTAAGCCCAGCTGCGAGCGCAGACGAGAATAGCAGGCCTCACTTACTTAACTGAATAAAGACTTACATAGTTCAAACAGGTATGTTGGTGTGAACCATCTGAAGCTCCAATTAGGCCTTCCTTTGAAACTAAGATTGGCTTAGTATGAAAGGACATGAAAGTGGGAATGCTATTAAATATACTGCCAGTATGACAGAATATTCCTTCTGTTCACATTGCAGTCCTATCGTGTGCACTAGGATAGGATTATTATTTAAAAACAAATCTTTAAAATATTAATGTAGCATTCTTGAGTTCCATCTTCATATCCCTGTGATTTCTCAAATATTGCTTACTCGGTTGTGGGGTGGTTACAGTCCAAGCCGTTCTTTAACTCAGAGCAGCACATTGGCTAAGTCCTTAGTGCCAGGAGGTCTAGAAAACCAAATTCTAGGCCGTGTTCTACAAAATCTATAAAATATATTGTTACCTTTCCATAAAGATGTGCTTCTTAAAGGGTGTTGCAAGGAAAATCCTACTTTCTAAACTGGCTTTGTGAATGGCAAAAATAGTAATTGTATAGCTATTCAATCCCTGGTGGCAGACTACCTAGGATTATATGCTACATAGCTAAGCACTTATAAGGTCCCAAAGGCGAGACCTATTGGCTATGCCAATGCTTGTTAGTAAATTTCGTCGAAGCAGTGTTTTGTGGAAAGGCAATATGCAAATGAAGGCCACTTTTTTTTAGCGTGCCCTGAAAACTATTTGCATATGACTGGGTCTGAACTGGAATGGCACCGCGGGAAAAAAAGACGATGGACTTATGCCATATCTGTGACTGGCAGAGCCCGACTGGCCGTAGCGGGCACCGGGCAATCCCCCGATGCGCCGCACGGGTGGGGGCCGGTGTTGGGCCCCTGGGGGCCTTTTTTGTTACATGGCCGTTTTTGCAGCGTAGCTGCAAAATCGTCCCTGTAACAAAATCGGCCGAAAACCGGCCCTGGCAAAGAGCTCGGTGGCCCCCACAAGGAGTGGGGGGGGGGGGGGCGTCCGAGCACTTTGCCAGGGCCGGTTTTGGTTCCCAGTCCGGCCCTGGTGACTGGTGGTGAATGTTGGATTTGTTCAGCATTCTGTGCATCACCTGTTCTTCTTGCATAGACAGATAAATGGCAGACTCTGACAGACGCAGTTCATGCAGGTCATTGAAGGAGGGAGTCGAGGAAACAAAGACCGGTCTAATAATTTGACCGTATTTCACTGTATCTTATTTCAGTGATTGTAACTAGATTCTGAGTAAATCGACCAGTTTTCATACACAACTTGTGACGAGACTTATACTGACGGACACTTGCTCTAAGCACGAGAGTTATGCCTACTTCAATGTTTCACGCTCACACTGATTGTCGAGTGTGGGTGCAAAGCTCTCCTGCAGCAGTTGAACCCAGCTCTGTCTTTGAGACAAGAAGACCTCCTGCGGCTTTTTAACCATTAAAAGCTTTTCACTTTCAATCGCCTTTCTTCATTATTAATTTGGCGATGAATTAATTTCAGCACAGAGTCCATTCTCCAGCCTTGTGCGCGTTCTGCTGCCTCCTGCCTACAGAGCGGCCACCTTGTGCCAAGTTATAGGCCAGGGGCTTGGCGCAGCAGCCCTCCTTGTGTCCCTGCCTGTGCACTGCACGGCGGGCTGACCTGCAGTGGACATGCTCAGGGCTAGGGGCCGATCAGTGTGTGTCGTTGCCTGTGCTCTGTACGGCTGAACTGCAGTGGACGGGCGAGGGGCGAGGGGTAGATCAGTGTCCAACAACTGTGGACAGTCACACGGAGTGACAGGAAGCGTCTGTTGGGCTGTCACTCGGGGAGACATGTAGCAGCAGCAGCGCAGCTCGCCGCGATGGGAACTCCGGCAGTAAGGGGAAGGGCGCTGCGTGCGCCAGGCCAGTCCTGCACGCCATACACCACGCGATGGGAACTCCTGCAGTGAGTGGAAGGGCGCTGCGTGCGCCAGGTCAGTCTGCACGCCATACACCACGCGATGGGAACTCCTGCAGTGAGTGGAAGGGCGCTGCGTGCGCCAGGCCAGTCTACACGCAATACACCACGCAATGGGAACTCCTGCAGTGAGTGGAAGGGCGCTGTCTGCGCCAGGCCAGTCCTGCATGCCATACCCCATGCGACGGGAACTCCTGCAGTAAGTGGGAGGGTGCTGTGTGCACCAGGCCAGTCCTGCACGCCATACACCACGCGAAAGAACTCCTGCAGCAAGGGGAAGGGCGCTGCGTGCGCCAGGCCAGTCCTGCATGCCATACCACAGGCGATGGGAACTCCTGCAGTAAGGGAAAGGGCGCTGCGTGCACCAGGCCAGTCCTGCACACCGCACCACAGGCGATGGGAACTCCTGCAGTGAGGGGAAGGACGCTGCGTGCGCCAGGCCAGTCCTGCACGCCATACACCCTGCGATGGGAACTCCTGCAGTAAGGGGAGGGGCGCTGCGTGCGCCAGGCCAGTCCTGCACCCCATGCACCACGCCATGGGAACTCCTGCAGTGAGGGGAAGGGCGCTGCGTGTGCCAGGCCAGTCCTGCATGCCATACACCACGCCATGGGAACTCCTGCAGTGAGGGGAAGGGCGCTGCGTGGGCCAGGCCGGTCCTGCACGCCATACCCCACGCGACGGGAACTCCTGCAGTAAGTGGAAGGGTGCTGTGCGCGCCAGGTCGGTCCTGCAAACCATACACCACGCGATGGGAACTCCTGCAGTAAGAGGATGGGCGCTGCGTGCGCCAGGCCAGTCCTGCACCCCATACACCACACGACGGGAACTTCTGCAGTAAGGGGAAGGGCGCTGCGTGTGCCAGGCCAGTCCTGCATGCCATACACCACGTGACGGGAACTCCTGCAGTAAGGGGAAGGGCGCTGCGTGCGCCAGGCCAGTCCTGCACGCCATACACCACGCGACGGGAACTCCTGCAGTAAGGGGAAGGGCACTGCGTGCGCCAAGCCAGTCCTGCACGGGAACGCCTGCAGTAAGGGGAAGAGCACTGCGTGCGACAGGCCAGTCCTGCACACCATACACCACGCGACGGGAACTCCTGCAGTAAGGGGAAGGGCGCTGCCTGCGCCAGGCCAGTCCTGCACGCTATACCTCCACACGACGGGAACTCCTGCAGTAAGCGGAAGGGCGCTGTGTACGTCAGGCCAGTCCTGCACGCCATACACCACGCGACGGGAACTCCTGCAGTAAGGGGAAGGATGCTGAGTGCGCCAGGCCAGTCCTGCACCCCATACACCACGCGACGGGAACTCCTGCAGTAAGGGGAAGGGCGCTGCGTGCGCCAGGCCAGTCCTGCATGCCATACACCACGCGACAGGAACACCTGCAATAAGGGGAAGGGCGCTGTGTGCACCAAGCCAGTCCTGCACGGGAAATCCTGCAGTAAGGGGAAAGACGCTACATGCGCCAGGCCAGTCCTGCACACCATACACTACGTGACGGGAACTCCTGCAGTAAGGGGAGGAACGCTGCCTGCGCCAGGCCAGTCCTGCACGCCATACCTCCACGCGACGGTAACTCCTGCAGTAAGCAGAAGGGTGCTGTGTACGCCAGGTCGGTCCTGCACGCCATACACCTCGCGACGGGAACTCCTGCAGTAAAGGGATGGGCGCTGCATGCACCAGTCCAGCCCTGCATGCCATACAACACACGATGGGTACTCCTGCAGTAAGCGGAAGGGCGCTGCGTGCGCCAGGCCTGTCCTGCAGGCCATACCCCACGCGACGGGAACTCCTGCAGTAAGTGGAAGGGCGCTGTGTGCGCCTGGTCAGTTCTGCACACCATACTCCACGCGACGGGAACTCCTGCAGTAAGGGGATGGGCACTGCGTGCACCAGGCCAGTCCTGCACACCATACAACACACGAGGGGTACTCCTGCAGTAAGCGGAAGGGCGCTGCGTGAGCCAGGCCAGTCCTGCACACCATACAACACACGATGGGTACTCCTGCAGGAAGCGGAAGGGCGCTGCGTGTGCCACGCCAGTCCTGCACGCAATACATCACCACCACAAACACCAGCATTCTTTGGTTCCCCCTGCATGATAGAGCGTTAGTCGATGGTTTGTTTTGTAACATGTGAGCGCCTTCCTCGCACTCAACATCAACCCAGTACCATTATTTCTACAATTTCTTGGTGAACTGTGAATGAGGTGGGGCAGGGCGGCTGGCATGATTGCTGTTGATAACGAACACTATGGCTGAAAGTGGAAAAGCAGTTGTCGGAATCTTTTAAGCAGGGCTTAAAGTGGGATGAAAAAACTGAAGGGGGTGTTGTGTCCTGGGCCCTAGGCCCACATGCTGGGACAAAGACCACACGGACACGATAGTGGGTTACTGGACCTGGCCACGAGCACCTGCACTCGAGCCCTTTTATTAACAGGCTCACGTCACCTGTGACGCCTGTGGTGGATGGGTGTGGGGTGCATGTGTGTCCACTCCCCCAAGGGAGTGGTTAACAAACTCAGTGTCTGCTGAGACACTAGAACGTGTCCAGCAGGACACAACATTCCTCCCAAATTTCAATGAAAACAAAACAATCAATAGTCCAACCTGTAGGGGTAAATAACATACAACTAAACACCACAGGGTTCATCAGCCTCACAAGTCGGGTAGTGGGAAGACAGCAGACAGGGGCTGGTGACTGACTGCAGCAGGAGGATCTCGGCGGACATTCATAATTTAATCTGAGTGGTTCAGGACACGAACGCTGGCTTGGAGATGTCAGTTGCACTCGCGTACCATGCCGGTGGAAACATGTCTTTTAGTCTGAGTTGACTCCCCTTCTGACATAGAGGATGGTATGTGGTGGGTACTATCACCTAAAGATATGCAGTTCCTCTAATCTTAGTGCCAATGAGATCAAGGTCAGGGAGCCCCTGCTCTTGTGTGCAAGCAGGGTGGCTTAGAGAAGGAGGGGGAAGGAATCCTTCCTGTCAGAACTAGGGTCCTCACACACCCAGCCAGCTAGGTGTCATGCTTCATCATATGGACCTGCTCCTCATCGGGTCATCGGTGCAATACCCGACGGGCACCCACAAAGGGGCTCTTTAACAGAGATCTTTTGTTCCTCGACGTATGGTGCAGTGGGTGTGAGGGCTCAAGACTATAGAAGGTGTAGATGTAATAAAAAAGTGACTAAAATAGGTAGGATAGTCCAAATAAGACTTTTATTCAGGCTGGCTATGCACCTCATTAAAAACAAGAAGAGTGGCAGCTTTCTGGCGTGATGGTGCAGTTAAGCTATGCTAGACTCTAAACGGTCAACATGTTTCATGCCTGCTGGTCAGTATGATCCAAGGCAATTCTTCAGGACCTAGTAAGCGAATCTATCTACACACAAGCGGTGGGGGTGGGTTCTACCTACCACGTGTTATCACTACGAGTAATTTTCCTGCAGTGTCATGAAGTGACCTAAGAGAAGGGGATACAGAATGGGATTACAACTGTATCAATGATATCACGGTCACAGTATATCCACAACTCCCTCTACTTGTCCTACCTTGCATGTGAGCATATGATAGTGCGAAGTGATGTCAGTGGCACGTAAAATTCAGTAAGTGCTAATTAATCACCCACCCAAACAATAGTAGGTAAACTAGTTAAAAACAGAAGACTGTAATCAATTGGTGTCATGCCAAAGTATACATGGATTACTCCTAATTCAGAGAATTACTCATTCAAGCCACACATATAGTGTGGGTGGATGCTGTCAAACCACTCACCTATCCTTAGTGAAAGTATCACTTCATCGGTGTCCGGTTGAGTATCAAGACACCTGTATCATGGTGTCCTAAAGGAGTGGAAGGCAAACCAGTGAGAAAAACAGGAAAGCAAGGGCAATGTTGTAATTTTTACCCCCGCGCAAATTGCATGGCCCAGTGTCAGCTGACGGAGAGCAAGCTCATTAGTCAAAAGCCCCCCATTTCATCTCACAGTGGCACTGGGCAGGTGAATCTCAGTGGTAAATGGCTCCAAAAATAACCACCCGTGCAACGGAAGGCCCCCACTCTCGAGTAGTCTGCCTCCCCGTTGTCAGAATGTGTCTCAACAACCAAAAACTCCAAGGTCGCCCATTAGTTCGCTGTTAGGTGCAAGGGTGTAGCGGTTTGTAGTGTGGCAACTTCCACCTGTCAAAACCCAACCTTGTAAGGACGTTCTGTCACAGGATTCAGCCTGCAATCTGTTTGTACTCAACCATCCACTGAGGGAGTTGGCTGAGTCACCTACCCCTCTCCGGAAAAGTGGCAAGCTGCCTTGTGCTGGAGCTAAAGTACTTTCCGGCATCTTATGTGGGGAGGGGGCGGTTCCCGGGTCGCGTTAGGACCACGTGACCGGATCCAGGTAGGATAGTTCATTAATTTGTGGTAAAACCAGCAGCCATCTTGCAGTGTGGTTCGAGGCATGCACCAGTTGCAAGTGATCACCTACTCTTAATACAGGACTGTTTATGAGCCTTCTTGCATTCACAAAACGGACTAGTTTTTCGTGTATATGGATATAGAAGCCCTGGTTACTGGTGTTGATGTAAAGGCCATAGGGTCCGCATTGTAATATAGCCCAAACTCCCGTTCCAATGTGGGAGCTGGTGTCATGTGATCGATAGTCTTACAGGGTTCCGAACATACATCTGGGATTGCACGCAATGTGGTGTCAACCCAGTGTCTAACGTACAAATTGCCAATCACATTATGCGGGGCAGGTCTAGTCACAGAGGTGCATATGTCCACAAGCCCATCAACTCATATTGGTGAAAGGGCCTTGGAATTGCTTCAAGAGTTCCTGACCAGGGTCGTTTTATCTGTCCGCTAGGGATGCCCAAGGTATGTCATCATTGAGGCCATGTTGTGTCGTGGACAGACGGTGCACCCAGCATTGCTCGATTCTAAATAGTGCCTGTTGTGTGATTTTAGGATGGGCTTCAAGAACCAGCCATTGTAAGGATTCTGGACTGTACTTTAGTTCTTTATAGTGGGTGTACATCTTTGTAGTTACTCTCTGACATCTTATGTTACTCTTATGTTCAGCAATGTGTGTTTTAACTGCTCTCATGGTCATATTTTTTATTGCAGGGGCACACCACCATGTATATGCAATGGGATGTATTGCAGTTAGTATGTCGTTTCAAAATCCAAGTGAATCTGTCTGAGAGTGTAATCTCTCTCGTGACTCTTGTTGGTTCACAAACCGCACAGGTACCACATGGATAGTGCCCAGTGACTGGAGGAAGTCCCCATAGAGTTCTTTGGACCATGTTGTTCTCAGTCTTGGGTCTTGTGTGTATTAGGATATCTTTCAAGTTTTTAGTTCGTTTGAAGGCGAACCTGGGTGTGGGTATGTCCAGGTCTCCAGTATTCAAGATACCCCAATGCTTTTTGATAATCCCTTTAATACGTGTGGAATCTGGTGTGAACGATGTGACACATGTCAAGATGTCGGTATGTTCTTTTGGTGTTGTTTGTAATAGTGACTCCCGGGGGTTATTCATTGCCCTTTTAAAGGAGTTTCTGACCTGACGTTCAGGGTAGCCCCTCTGTTTTAGATTATATTCCAATCCTTTGGCATCGGCTTTGTAGTCCGTGAGGGTACTGCAGTTTCTCCTAATGCGGAGGAACTGCCCAAATGGTAGGTTATCTTTGAGAGCCCTGGGGTGGCGACTACTGTACAGTAGCAGACTATTCCTGTCTGTTGTTTTTTTGTATAGGGTTGTACTCAGACCTGTGTATTCAAGTCTCACCCTCAGGTCTAAGAAAAGTATGTTCGTATCTGAGATTGTATGTGTGAATTTCAGAAATTCATTTTGTGTGTTCACTCACTGGCAGAATTTCTCACAAGTGGCAAGATCCCCTTTCCAGAAGATTAAAATGTCATCAATAACCCTTTTCCACAAGGTTAGGTTACTGATGTAGGGGATACTTGAGTGCAAGATGACTTTTTCTTAAAAAGTAGCCATGTAGAGGCAGGCCACACTCGGAGCGAAGGTACTCCCCATGGAAGTACCTTGGGGCTGATGGAACAGTTGTTTCTTGTACTCAAAGACATTTTCAGTTAGTGCCAAGTGTGGCACATCACATGATGAAAGAAACCGGAGTTGGTGAAGTCCAGTTTTCTTTCATGAGCGAAGATTCAATTGCAGTTAAGGTGGCACGTTGAGGAATGTTCCTGTATAACGCTTCTGCGTCAAGTGTGACTAGAAGGTTGATCTCGTCAGGGCCTTGTATTTCCTCTATGATCTGTAGGATGTCGGTTGTGTCACGTACATAGGAAGGGATTTTTTTCACTAAAGATTGTAAGAAGTGATCACAAAATCTAGACAGGGGTTCGAGAAATGAGCCTATCCCTATGACTACAGGCCTCCTTGGGACTGGTGTTGTACTCTTATGAATCTTTGGGAGTGTGTAAAAGTAATGCACTCTCGGATCCTTTGTTATCCGGAAATCCGCCTCTTTTTAGAAATCCAACCATTAGTTTCTGTCTCAAACACCATACAAGCAATTTCTGATGCGAGTCTGGCAGTGGGATCTTCAGAAATGGGAGTATAGTTACTGGTATTGCCAAGCTGGCATTTGCACTCAAGGTCATGGTCAGTAGTGGACTGGATCACCGTGGCCCCTCCCTTGTCGGCTTGCTTTATGGTGATAGTAGTGCCTTCGGCTAAGGATGGTGCTGCTGTCAATTCGGCATTGGACAGGTTATGGAAAGAGTTGCCTCTCGGGATCATTGCCAACTCCTTCAATACTTCAGGAGGTACCAACTCCTGGATCTGATAGGTTCAGAGACAATTGTGAGATTCAGTAATTCTTCAGAAAAATTCATCTGAAAGCATATTTCCAAGATATACCCCAGACCGACACAGGAGCCTCTGGTCTACGAAACCCTTCCACTTTCACCCCAAACAACTGCATGATTCCCCCTGAAATACTAACTTTTGAAAGAACAGTATTGAAGGAGGTGGCAATGATCCCGAGAGGCAACCCTTTCCATAACCTGTCCAATGCCGAATTGACAGCAGCACGATCCTTAGCCGAAGACACTACCATCACCATAAAGCAAGTCGACAAGGGAGGGGCCATGGTGATCCAGTCCACTATTGACTATGATCTTGAGTGCAAACGCCAGCTTTGCAATACCAGTCACTATACTCCCGTTTCTGAATATCCCACTGCCAGACTCGCATCAGAAATTGCTTGTATAGTGTTTGAGGCTGAAACTAATGGCTGGATTTCTAAAAAAAGAGGCGGATTTCCTGATAACAAAGGATCTGAGAGTGCCTTACTTTTACACACTCCCAAAGATTCATAAGGGTACAACACCAGTCCCAAGGAGGCCTATAGTCTCAGGGATAGGCACAATTCTCGAACCCCTGTCTACATTTTGTGATCATTTCTTACAACCTTTAGTGAAAAAAATCCCTTCCTATATACGTGACACAACTGACATCCTACGGATCATAGAGGAAATACAGGGCCCTGACGAGATCAACCTTCTAGTCACACTTGACGTAGAAGCGTTATACACGAACATTCCTCAACGTGCCACCTTAACTGCAATTAAATCTTCGCTCATGAAAGAAAACTGGACTTCACCAACTTCGGTTTCTTTCATCATGGGATGTGTCACACTGGCACTAACTGAAAATGTCTTTGAGTACAAGAAACAACTGTTCCATCAGTCCCAAGTTACTTCCATGGGGAGTACATTCGCCCCGAGTGTGGCCTGCCTCTACATGGCTACTTTTGAAGAAAAAATAATCTTGCACCCAAGTAACCCCTACATCAGTAACCTAACCTTGTGGAAAAGGTTTATTGATGACATTTTAATTTTCTGGACAGGGGATCTTGCCACTTGTGAGGAATTCTGCCAGTGGGTGAACACACAAAATGAATTTCTGAAATTCACACATACAATCTCATATACGAACATACCCTTCTTAGACCTGAGGGTGAGACTTGAACACACAGGTCTGAGTACAACCCTATACAAAAAACCAACAGACAGGCATAGTCTGCTACTGTATAGTAGTCACTACCCCAGGGCTCTCAAAGATAACCTACCATTCGGGCAGTTCCTCCACATTAGAAGAAACTGCAGTAGCCTCACGGACTACAAAGCCAAGGCCAAAGGATTGGAAAATAATCTAAGACAGAGGGGCTACCCTGAACATCAGGTCAGAAACTCCTTTAAAAGGGCAATGAATAACCCCCGGGATTCACTATTACAAACAACACCAAAAGAACATACCGACACCTTGATATGCGTCACATCGTTCACACAAGATTCCACCCGTATTAAAGGGATTATCAAGAAGCATTGGGGTATCTTGAATACTGGAGACCTGGACATACCCACACCCATGTTCGCCTTCAAACGAACTAAAAACTTGAAAGATATCCTAATACACACAAGACCCAAGACTGAGAACAACATGGTCTAAAGAACTCTTTGGGGACTTCCTCCAGTCACTGGGCACTATCCATGTGGTACCTCTGCGGTTTGTGAACAAACAAAGAGTCACGAGAGAGATTACACTCTCAGACACATTCACTTGGATTTTGAAATGACATACTAACTGCAAAACATCCCATTGCATATACATGGTGGTGAGCCCCTGCAATAAAAAGTATGTAGGGATGCCCATGAGAGCAGTTAAAAGACGCATTACTGAAAATAAGAGTAACATAAGATGTCAGAGAGTAACTACAAAGATGTACACCCACTATAAAGAACTAAAGCACAGTCCAGAATCCTTACACTGGCTGGTTCTTGAAGCCCATCCTAAAATCACACAACAGGCACTATTTAGAATAGAGCAACGCTGGGTGCACGGTCTGTCCACGGCACAACATGGCCTCAATGATGACATACCTTGGGCATCCCTAGCGGACAGATAAAACTACCCTGGTCAGGTATCCTGAAGCAATTCCAAGGCCCTTTCACCAGTATGAGTTGATGGGCTTGTGGACATATGCACCTCTGTGACTAGACCTGCCCCGCATGATGTGATTGGCAATTTGTACGTTAGACACTGGGGTGACTCCACATTACACGCAATCCGAGATGTATGATCGGAACCCTGTAATACTATTGATCACATGACACCAGCT
Organism: Triturus cristatus; assembly: GCF_964204655.1. NCBI lineage: Eukaryota > Metazoa > Chordata > Amphibia > Caudata > Salamandridae > Triturus > Triturus cristatus. The sequence goes on along the minus strand of NC_140583.1, from coordinate 293,689,872 downwards.
CCGACATTGGAAAGGGGTTTTGGGCTATATTACAATGCGGACCCTATGGCCTTTACATCAACACCAAACCAGGGCTTCTACATCCATATTCACGAAAAACTAGTCCGTTTTGTGGATGCAAGAAGGCTCATAAACAGTCCTGTATTAAGAGTGGGTGCCTCGAACCACACTGCAAGATGGTCACTGGTTTTACCACAAGTTAATGAACTATCCTACCCGGATCCGGTCACGTGGTCCTAACGCGACCCGGGAACCGCCCCCTCCCCATACGAGACGCCAGAAAGTACTTTAGCTCGAGCACTAGGCCGCTTGTCACTTTTCCGGTGCTGGCAGAGAGGGGTAGGTGACTCAGCCAACTCCCTCAGCGGATGGGTGAGTACAAACAGATTGCGGGCTAAGTCTGAATCCTGTGACAGAACGCCCTTACAAGGTGGGGTTCTGACAGGTGGAACTCGCCACACGACAAACTGCTACACCCTTCCACCTAACAGCGAGCTAACGGGTGACCTTGGAGTTCTGACAACGGGGAGGCGGACTACCCGAGAGTGGGGGCCTTCCGTTGTACGGGTGGTTTTTGGAGCCATTTACCACTGAGATTCACCTACCCAGTGCCACTGTGAGATGAAATGGGGGGCTTTTGACTAATGATCTTGTGCTCCTGCAGGTCACCTGCTAACAGGTGACCTGCAGGCTGCTTATCAGGCTGCTAATCCCCTATGTCTTACCCCATATGATGACGTAAAGAAAACAATGTTGGAAAGACTAGGGATAGACGATGAGACCTACAGGATATGTCTCTGCCAGGTGAAAGAAGGGACCCAGGAGATCCCCAGAACCCTCTCCTATCGGATACGAGATCTTACCGACCGGTGGTTGAAACCCCTAACCGCCACTAAGGAGGACATCATGGAGAAAATATATCTAGAGCAGTTCTTGTCCTCCTTACACCCACCTGTACAGAAGTGGTTGCGACAACATAGCAGCCTGACCTTTGACAGGGCTGTGGAGATCGCAGGGGCGTACAACCGAGCATAAGAGCTCCAACGGGGTGGGGAGTAACATTCATGGAAACAACCTAGTGAGGGACCTTCCAAAACAACCAAACCACCCGCTCCCCAAAAACAGGACACGGTTACCCTACTACCTGGTCCCTTACCTGTTCCCATTCGACCCTCACCCCGCCCTGGACCCCAGTGTTTTTCCTGCTGGGGTTTTGTTCACATAACCAGGGTATGCCCCCAAAAAGAACAGTCCATGGAGATAGGTCTCACCCGCTCTTACTATTGCAATCCGGCAGCGAAAAGACCACCCTACTATCACACCGTGAGGGTCAACGGGGAAATACTGATGGACACAGAATGTTTGCAGAGCGTGATACTACCCTCGGCAATTCCGGGAGGAATTACACAGACCACCGGGACAGTAAACATACAGTGTGTACATGGGGACAACAAGCGGTATCCCACCACCGATGTACAGATCCAACACGGTCCAGCTTATGCAACAGTTCCCCTGAGGGTAGGACTGATACCTCGTCTACCTGAGCCCTTAGTCCTAGGGTCTGACTACCCCTATCTATCTAAAGTAGTGCCGGAGACATCTGTCGACAAGGAAGACTGGTGCCTGAGTGCTCCTTTTTCTAAAATGCCTTGCCTAGCGCCTCCTCAAGAGAAACCCCGGAAAAGCAGGTGTTTCCTTTTATTTCTACCGCTGGCGGTTTTCTACCCTTTCTGTTGTAACCTCCTGAACGTCCAGCCACAGCAGGCCAGTCCTTTGTTCAGCAAACTGAGTGTAGCTTGTGAACACAGTGAAGGGTTCTCATCCAGTAGGATAGTGGTAACAGAGGAACTTACCGCCTTTTCTCTCTTTCTTTTCTTGAGCCTACTGGGGTGCCCATCCACATCACAGATTACAAGACAACTAGGAGGAAGACTGCGATTACCCTAGGAGAGAACCCCCTGCACCAATCTTCAAACTCGCTTGCTGGATGACTTCTTTTGTTATCTTTAACAAAACCCAATCACAATTGATCCCCGAATTCGGCCTCCTCGTTTTTCCTTTCGCCCATCCCTCTCACAGTTGCACTCGCCAGCCACTTTTCCTCTCAGCTCATGATGCGGCGCTCCGATTGACCACCAGATGGCGCAGACACTTCTCACACGGCCACGGCAGCCGTCCTCATGCTGCAGGCCTTGCTGTGCCATGGGCACTGTGGAAACAGATGTAGGCGCGAGGTAAGGTGTGGTTGTGAACGTAAGTGTTCCCTTTTTTCTTTGGTGTTACTGCTTTGGCATGTTCGAGGGAGCGCTGCCGGCTATTCAGGATGCTGGGAGTCGGATAGACGACCTTTTTGCTTTCGGGCTTCTCCTGCTGCAGCACCGCTTTGGCCTGTACCCCTCTGGTTATGCCTGCCGCCTCCTCTCAGGCAATTTGCGGACAGGGATTGCTCTCAACCTCATTGGGCTGTTGAGTGTGATTGCCGGCTTTGTTGTGGATGCCAGGACGGGGCTGGCTCTGTGTTGAGCTAGTGCGCAGTTTGCTTGCGGGAGGGTCGGGGGCCGGTGCAGAGCCAATGCTCTCCTTTTCTCACCTTCATGTACGGCGGGCACTTCAGTGTAGGCGCCGTGACTCGCCCATGCGCTTTGGGTTGGGGCTGTCTCCTGTGGTCACCGTCTGGCGGGTCACGTGCCACCAGCACGGCGTAGACTCCGTCGTTCTGCCCCCTGGCCACTACAGCAGGGTCTGCGGCGCATGTAAGCAGGCGCTGCAGGGCACTGCTGTTGGGCGCCAGTACTTCGTCCCTCAACACCAATAATGGCTTGGCATCAAGAGGAATCACTTTTAAATTCAAGGACCTCTACTACTATTGGGAATAACTATTTCCCAACCTCTGACAACACGTCCAAATTAGTGAGGTCCTGGGCCTCTTAAATTTCAGTTAAAACGTTCTGCAACACTGCCCTTCATTACCTAACAATATTTTTTACACAAAGTAGATCACCACAACTCACAAAAGTAATCAGAGAAATAGATGTGAGAAGTGAAAAGTGAATAGTGAGAAGGCACCTCACGTACGCAACACCAGGAAGGCTGCCAGCTGGTTCTCACTGGTATGCCCACGTTTTATCATCATTGGTTGCCAACTCACAAAGATAAGGAAACTAGTGTCCAGTGAAGGAAGGGTGGGCAGACAAAGAAAAAGGAATTCTAACAGAAACTTTACTGTCCCCATAAACAGAAAGAGAGAAAGAGAAACCCAGTGTATTGCAGAGAACAAGTGTTCCGAGCAATATTAAAATTGAGTTGAAAACTCACTATAGGTCACCCTCTTTATTCAAAACCAGTGATTTCACTCAAAATAAAAGCACTATATGTCGCTAACCTTTATAAGGAAGGCCAACATGTTTCATTGCCATTAATCCTTATTGTAGCAATTTCATCAGGGCATAGGGTTTCAATCACTCGCCTCACTGGACATACACTTTTGTGTTGCAGAAGGGCTATATAAAAAAGCAGCAAAGAAGAGAAATAGAATGGCAATTTTCTATTCAATCTTCAATAAAAATATGGACCAACCATTTATGCTTTTAATCAAGTCTACACCAAATATTCATTCCAATGAGTGTATTTACCATGTAAAGGCCTAGGGCACTCATACCAGCCTTCACAATGCTAACCGGGGTTGTATTAAATATTCTTTTCCCCGATTTTCGGAAGTGCGCTGAAACTAGCGCGTATTCCACCTGTGGAAAAGAGGTTTGCAACTTCTCATCAAGTACCAATGCATATTCTAATTAGTAATTTCCACAAGCATGTACTCACTACATATCCTCAAAACTCGTTTTACATGTCTCAAAAAACCGCTATATTCATACCGGCAGTGTTTTGGTCACACATCAATTTTAATCAGCACAGGGTTGCTCAACATGGACCCGACTTGGACTCATTACGGCAGCGCAAAGATTCACCGCAATTACACTTGACAATGCCCGGCACACCATAATGCCCCCACAGCGTTTCGCAACCTTTGTACCGGAGTTTAAGAAATCTCACCGCAACCAGTATCGGAGCGATCCGTATCTCGTCACCGCCTCAATTCAAATCCGCTTCACAGCCTCTAATGTTATCTCTCTGTGCCACGCCCCCCTACTTACGCTTCACGTATTAAGGGGCCAGTGTTGGGAATGACTCGAATCTACAACGACAGCGGCGGCCATCTTGGAACAACCACTATCGCTCACGAGAAGCTCTAAGTCAGATATTCAGTTGTTTAGTAATCCAGCACAACAAAACAATTTAAAGGGAATACAGATTCACATACATGTTCCTCAAACCCGTGTAAACAGATAATTTGGAACTGAATCAGTTTGTGTCATTATTACAAGGGACTCTCCCTTCACAATAGGCACTGAATTCCTGCAAATACTCGACTGACATCAATCTACAACGACAGCGGTTGCCATATTGGAACGGCCACTATCGCTCACGAGATGCTCTAATTCAGATGTTCAGTTGTTTAATAATCCAACACAACAAAACAATTTAAAGGGAATACACAGGATTCACATACATACTCCACAAAAACGTGTAAACTGATAATTTGGAACTGGATCAGTTTGTGTCTTTTTTACAAGGGACTCTCCCTCCACAATAGACACCGAGTTCCTACAAATACTCGACGGACATCAATCATTTATTTCCCACAAAACCTACACTCATTTGAAGTGGGAATTCAGCAATTTCCATCTTACACTGCTGTGCTTCTCGTAGTCATTTCTTTAAACATCTCCCGTCAGGTCATACATATACCCCATGGGATCAATGGTGTGATGTTACTATCTGCTAACTTTATTCCACTCAATATGATCACTCAGGCCTATTAGATCCGCCTTCTCAGTAAAAATCCAACGAGCTTCTCTGGTTGCCAGCGCTTTCTCTATACTTTCATTGCTAGCTAACACCCTCTCCAGGACAACCCATTTCAAGGCTTGTAGATCATGTTTGAATTCACAAAAGTGTTGTACCAGGCGTGTGGTGAGTTTGCCGGCTTTGATGGTACTCAAATGCTCTTGAATCCGTATCTTTATTTTTCTGGTAGTTAGACCTATGTACTGTAGCCCACACTGACAGGTAAGTCTATAAATCACATTCGTTGTATTACAATTTGAAAATGTGTTCAGATGCCATTTTTTACCACTGTTAAGATTAACACAGTTTGTCTTCTCCGTCAGCTTACAAACTGAACACCCACCACAGGGGTAATGCTCAGCCGGCATTGATGAAGATCTTTGTTTAACTTGTGGTCGCGTGTGCACTAGCTTGTCCTTTAAATTCGTTGCACGCCTAAATGCAAATCTAGGTTGTGGCATTTTGAAGTCTGCAGTGGACAGCAATGACCAGTGTTTTCTCATCAGTTGCCTAATCTTATAGGCCAAAGGGTCAAAAGTCATAACCACCGTAAGGCAATCACTTGTCTCTCTTTTATTCCTTTCTAAGAGTGCCTCCCGTGGTGTATTACGTGCTCTTTTACACGCTCTATTAATGATTTTTTTGGGGTATGCTCTTTGTGTCAATTTGCTAGAGAGCTCATCTGCTTGTTGAGCAAAAGTCTCCACAGTGGAGCAATAGCGTCGATACCTAAAAAATTGGCCTACCGGCAAGTTGTCACGTAAGGCTCTCGGATGATATGAATGATAGTGTAGGAGTGAGTTCCTATCTGACCCCTTTTGATGAACCATTGTGTTCAAGGCATTACCATGTACCTTAATGTCAAGATCTAAATATACCGCACATTCATTGCTGAATGTCCAAGTGAATTTTAGACACGGGTCGAGACTATTGAGCCAATTCAAAAATTCCAGGAGGATGTTCTTATTCCCTTTCCAAATGCACAACACATCGTCAATATACCTCTTCCAGAGGCAAATATGTCTCTGGAAGGGGTTCAATGTATGATACAGAAAGTGTTTCTCAAACTGGCCTACATAAATGCAGGCCAGACTGGGCGCAAAAGTTGCGCCCATCGAGGTTCCGGACACCTGTAAATTCAGGTCATCCTTATAACCAAAATAGTTACGTGTAAGGGCGAGCTCAATACATTGGAGCACAAATGATTGGGGCGTGTCATAAAACCAATCCTGATCCCCCAGGGCCTTCGCTGCTGCCACCAGCGTGGCCTCCTGGGGGATACTGGTATAAAGTGACTCAATGTCGATAGTGAGCAAAAACTGCTGCGATTAATCAAACTCCAACTCATTAAGAATATTCAAGATATCTGTCGTGTCCTGGACATATGATTGTTGTCTCAGGACAGATTCTCTTAAGAAAAAGTCCGCAAATTGAGAAAGTGGCTCGAGAATAGAGGAAATTCCCGAGACTATCGGGCACCCAGGGGGAGGCCGTTGTACTTTATGTACCTTCGGGAGTATATAGACGGCTGGGGTTCTCGGTTTGTTGTTAACTAAAAACTCTGCCTCCTTACTCGTAATCCAGTTCTTACTCCTAGCTTCCGTCACCATCTTCGTAATCACCTCCTGTAATTCATGAACAGGATCTCTAGGGAGGGGATGGTAATTTTTCCGCTCACCTAGCAGTCTTAGCACCTCATGATCGTAATCTGAGGTATTCATCACCACTATGGCCCCGCCCTTATCTGCGCTCTTTTTAGTGATTTCAGCATTGTTCTGGAGGGTCTTCAAAGCCCCCCAATCTTCACGGCTCATGTTATTGAAAGGGTGCCCCTGCTGGTCAGGTTGTTCCAAATTAGAGATCTCCTCCAACATCTTTTGTTCAAACACCGTAACTTCTGGACCCATAGTTGAGCCCAGAGGACAGAACTGGGAAGGACGTCGTAAGTTTGTTGAAAAAAGCGACTGTGGTTCTAATTCTTTATTTGCAAAAAAAATTTTACCTTTGATTTTTCTCATGGTCTCAAAAAATTCAGTCCTACATTTAAAAGCATCATGTCGTGGGGTAGGGACATATCCTAGCCCTTTGTTAAGAACACGTAGTTCACCAGTAGTTAATGCATAGTCAGACAAATTCATCACTATGCTACTCAAGTTGGGGTCCTGCCCCGACTGCGAGTTATCCGAGGGGAGAACATGCGCCATTGCTGTCCTTGATTGTGAACTTGTCGTGCCTTGCCTCTGCCCCTTTGTCCACCCCCTCTGTTGCCCCTGTTGGTGTGTCCTAAAAAAGAGCGAAACAAAGCCCCCAGATCTTCGTTGGATTTGTACTGTGAATCAAACCTAACTCCACCCTGATTAGATGGTTGGGCACTCTCTTCCTCTTCACTAGAGGTGTTCTCAAAAGTCCAATTCAGGGGAGTCCTTCTCTGTTGTTGTCTACCTCCCCTCCCCCCGGTGACTAAGCTGTGGTGCCCCTTTGTTTCCCTGTTGGTAATATTTATCATCTACATAGGGGAAGGCCCATTCATGGGTGTATCTCTCGAGATTCCTCTTTAGGCCTTTAATTTTTTGATTCACCATATAATGCTTATAATCTGCTAAATCCACCTGAATCCGCTGTAATTGTTCTTTTGTATCAGTAATGGTTGTGTCTTTCTTCAAAGTTTCTTCTAGCTCCAAAATCTCCACTAACAACTCATCACTCAGTCTCTTTGCAGTATTTATGATCAAAATCAACCAGTCTCTTGTGCATTAATTGGCGATGTAACTCCAATCGAGTCTGAACTTTTTATCCTCTAAAAAAATACGGGGTTCAATTCTTACTAATAAACTTGCAGGAGCGGCTCCAGCACGGAGATACTCTGTCATCAAAGCCCCATGAAGGGCTACTCTCACCTGGCGCTTCTTGGTATTACTTAGCTTATCCCACTCTTCCCTGGCTGTGTTCACATTAGTCAGAGAGGAGTCTGGAAAAAGAGACGGGCCTGCTAGAATAGCGGCAATCTGATCATCAGAAACCGCAAGGCAATTCCTATCCATCACTGTCAGAGAAAGTGGCAATTACCAACAATTCCACAAGTGTACACTCAAAATACCAGTGTCTTTTAATAGTTCAATACTCCATTCAAATGGTTGGTCCAACTACTTTTCTATAAAAAGAAAAGAAATTTCAATTTTAAGCTTTCACGGCTGATCCGCCGTTCAATAACTCTTTTCAACTAGGAGCTATAGAGGGAAACTGCCAAGCCGCCCTCCACTCAACATCTATCAACACCAATAATGGCTTGGCATCAAGAGGAATCACTTTTAAATTCAAGGACCTCTACAACTATTGGGAATAACTATTTCCCAACCTCTGACAACACGTCCAAATTAGTGAGGTCCTGGGCCTCTTAAATTTCAGTTAAAACGACCTGCAACACTGCCCTTCATTACATAACAATATTTTTTACACAAAGTAGATCACCATAACTCACAAAAGTAATCAGAGAAATAGATGTGAGAAGTGAAAAGTGAATAGTGAGAAAGCACCTCACGTACGCAACACCAGGAAGGCTGCCAGCTGGTTCTCACTGGTATGCCCACGTTTTATCATCATTGGTTGCCAACTCACAAAGATAAGAAAACTAGTGTCCAGTGAAGGAAGGGTGGGCAGACAAAGAAAAAGGAATTCGAACAGAAACTTTGCTGTCCCCATAAACAGAAAGAGAGAAAGAGAAACCCAGTGTATTGCAGTATGTTCAGGGTGCCGCAGACTCAGGCCATCTCACCTCCTAAGACGAACCACAGAAAGGCCGACAGCACAGACGTGGGTTTTGACCCCCTCATCGCCATTGTTGTGTCCTGAGCCCTAGGCCCACATGCTGGGACAAAGACCACACAGACACGATAGTGGGTTACTGGAACTGGCCACAAGCACGTGCACCCGGGCCCTTTTATTAACAGGCTCACGTCACCCGCGACACCTGTGGTGGATGGGTGTGGGGTGCATGTGTGTCCACTCCCCCAAGTGAGTGGTTAACAAACTCAGTGTCTGCTGAGACACTAGAACGGGTCCAGCAGGACACAACAGGGGGGTTGGGGGTGTCTCTCATAGGGGCGTGGCCGATGTAATTAAGGGCATGGCTTAAAACACAAGCTAAAAATCTGTACTTAGCATCGTTTGCTACCCCACTGAAACCCTTTGAGCCCTATGGGTGTTGCGCGCCTGCTTCATTGTATATAATATTGAAAATGCTACGTGCTCTTGTGTTCGAAGTTGTGGAATAAGGCTAGACTGTCGATTTTCAGGCTGAGTAAGCAGATTTGACCCTCACATTGGCTCAACATCCTGTGATTCGAAACATGAACATGTCCTTGTGTAATGTAACTGGTGCTCGTGTTTGCCCCAAGTGTATCCTATATAAAACTGAAAGATGAGTCTCTTTGAAGTTTCAGCGAAAGCAGTGAGGGATGCAGAGTTGTTTTTTGCCTCCGCCCTGTAGGTAAAAATAGACAGCCCGATAGAGACCCGTCTTGGCACCTGCTTTTAAGAACTGTCGGTGCTCAGTATCGGCAGGACCCAGCCCACTACAAAGAGTATTCCTTCATTTATCACGGTATGGACTGCCATCAGGAGCTGTCATGAGGTTACAAGGTGCACACGAACACTAGCACGTTTTAGAATAGATGTCAAAAATCCTCAGGAACAGACTGGCTAGTGTCAGAACTGAGAGTACACTCAGCCAATTGTGAATTTGAGGAAATCGCTGAACAATGCATTAGGGATCCAGGGGTTGTGCATTTGCTAACTACTTAGGCATAAGACTCCCTTGGTTGGAGACCCCATAGGCACACCTAAACAAATCGAGAGACCATCAGATCCATAGACAAGTTGAACAATGAAATCCTTAGTAATAATCATGTATATTCAGTGAATGGGAAGCGGAGTTCAGCCAAAAATATGCCTGTGGTGCATGTAATTGGGTGGAGGAAGTATTGTTTGAGCTATCACACATCAAAAAGTAAGATGTGTGCCATTTTCAGCCAGGAGAAAAACATTTGCAATAAAAGTGGTCACTTTGCCAAGCCGTGCGACAACACAAACACATATTGTGCTTGGTTCAAAATGTGTAGGTTACAGACACTGTGATTTTTATTCACTCTGTGTCTGTGTAATAAGTACACTGACATGTGAGTTAACGATGGACTATAAGGTGTTAATTGATGGGGTACTGCTGCAAGCGTTAGCTGATTTAGGGTTTCTTTCACCATGATTTCAGATTAGTTGGTCCTTAAAAATTACCACTGCAGGAAATTTGTAGCTAATGATTTTAAACGAAGTTTTCCTGGTGGTGGGTCACCTGATATGTTAGCAGACCGACCATGGAAAGAAAAATATTTGAGAACGTTTATGTGGCATAAAAAGAATACGTTCTAAATTGCTGACGCAAGGTAATCTGAACATAAAACTGCATCCTTCTGCTGAACTGCAGATCTGGTTTACCATAGATTTCAAGGGATGTTATCAAAGTCCAAGGAGGCCTTCTGTGAGAATTTAGATAAGGTCTAAAGGTTTGCAAATGAAATGAGGCTAATGAAACAAACTATTCCTTTTAAATGCAAAGTGATGTTCATACCACTGACTGCACAGGAGGATTCTGCTACTTTGTTCACACAATTGTTGGAAGAAAAGGTTAAATATATGGTAGATTCCTCGTCGTGGGCATCCTCAATAATTATTCTGAAAAATGAATCTGTGGATTTAGGATTATGTGATGACCTGAGCTCTCATAAGAAAACAATTCTTGGAAGATTGACAATAATTCTAGAGTTGTTTTGCTGCACATCCGGGGACTCTGGCCCAGGTCTACAAGGTTTGGCATTCCTACCCACGGGTGCCTGGACTGAGTTCAGTGCACCATCGCTTGAACAGCGGAGTCCAGGGTATTGTAACCCCACACAACCTTCTCTGCATACCTGCTGGCATGATGTCCGTGGTTTTGGGGTATTAGTCATTCAGGGACGCAATGGTAATTCAGACTGTATTTCGCTCTTTAGAAGAGCACACACAAGTACTGCACTAAGAAAAGACACTATATAAAATTGTTTTATTTCAACCACCTCATCCTCTTGGTTAGTACATGAGTAATAACAACACAGTAAATATTTAAAACAGCACTTATCGATGTTGCTAGCAGCGAGAATAACATGAACACTTCTAACATAAATTAGAATGTTCCTATCAGCCTATCACACTAAAGACTACTTCTATGCACTACACCATTAGAGTACGGAGTAGCTAACTTGCCGCCAGAGTTACTTGGGACCCAACACACTGCATACCTATTCACAGCGAATTAGCAGTGGTATTCAGGCCTCAGCTGGAAGAGAATGTGGCATCAAAAGGAAAACACAAGATCAGCCGGGCTCAGCGCCTCTCCACTCTTTATCAACTCTCAGCATAAGAGTGCATGCTGCGGCAGCCTGGCAGGACCTCTTGTGATAACTTCAGTTTAGTTTAGGTGTGTTTTTTATAGCACATAGCTACCTGTTTGGGCCAGACACACCTGCCAGTTCCTTAATTTATTTATGGGATATGACAGGACACAAATTAGAAGATATGTGTCTTCAAGGGCTTCCTGAAGGTGGTTTCTGGTTGATCCAATCTAAGGTTGATAGGGAGATTATTCCATATCTTCGGGACCAGATGTGCAAAGGATCGTTCACCACATCTTGCCTTTCTGACCTTGGGTACTGTCTGCAACTTTAAGTTCCCAGATCATAAAGGCCTTTTGGGCCTCCTGGGATTGACGGGAATAACATTTTGTCGAATGAGGGGAGGAACTTTTCCGTGTATTGACCGATGGGCCATGCACCGAGCTTTGAAATAGTTTCATTTTTGCACTGGAAGCCAGTGCAGGGAAGGTAATGCTGGGACAGCTGAATGGAGTCTTGGAAGTGTATGAAGAGTTTGCGCCGTAGCATTCTGGATGACCTGTAGTCGTCTTATCTATTGAAAAATAACAAGGACCCCCTGTCGAATTGATACAGCAATTCCTAGGGCAGGGCACTAACACCGTGTATTGTACATCCCTAGGCAATTATAACTTTATGACTGTTGTAAATCTGTAGATATATTTGTCTTATCAGTACATCTTATTTCTGAACTCAGTGTAACAATCAACCAAAAAAATACAATAGCAGTTTAATCTAATTAAAAACATTCATTTATTACAAGTTTAAAATTCAGTTTTTGACACGTATCAAGTCCTATATATCTAATTGACATGTACATACATATGTTTAATCGTAAAAAACAATTACATTAAATAGAGAAATTCAACTCGTGGCAGAAAAAGTAATTGTCTTCGACGCGCGCATCGACGCAGACTGCGTCTTCGTCAGGAAAGGCCACACATATACTAAAACATAATTTGAGAGTTACACTGCAGTTCCTGATACATAGCAGAGTGAATTGACCATCACCTATAATGTGCGTATTATAAGAACTGTGAGGGATTTCGGGTGTATCATCTCCAGAAATAAAGAAAAGAGGAATAAAGTGTGGCTAGTACCAGGTGAGAAAAGTAGAGAGCCTTAGGTCCCCCTGATGATGTTGTGAGGGCAAAAGAAGAGATTCAATAACCTAAAAGATGAATGCTTACTAAAATTGTCAAACGGTATTTCAGATTTATGGTCCAATGTTTATTTATTCGCCGTCTGGGTCAGTGAGTACACTCTAGGATGATTCAAAAAATAGTACTCGGTTATTTCTTAATATAACTTCTTAAAATTTTGTTCGTATTTAATAGGTTGATAGAGGAAGGCAATTTACCCTAGATAATCTCTTGCAAGGCTCTGATAAATCCTTAATCGAAATTGTCACGTATTAGTAGTGACGTAGCACGTGGATTATTCTTTCAAAATCTGAATAAAATAAACAGTTATTAGTGGTTTAAACCTACGGCATTAATGAGTGTTTTAACTAAAAGTAGAAAATGACTTTTTATAGATAGCTAGTTATACCTGGAGTTAACGTAGTTTCTTGTTCCAACTGTGTTCACACGATTCGAATGAGATTTATTCAATTCGAATATAGTTAAAGCGATAAATCATCCCTTATTCTATCTGCTGTCAACAATATATCAGAAAATTAATTGTTAAGCCTAAATCTCAGCCAAACACATAGCACCCTATTCACTTTGTATAGCTATACGGGTTCATGGTGGTGGAATCGTATATCCAAGAACGAACGGAAATTTAGTGAATTTTAAGACACTGGATCACGTTGGTTAAAAAATGGGCGGACTAACTGAGGTGTCTATTCTCATAAATAGTGATTAAAAATTATGTGGGGAGATAGCAGGAGCTTCACTAAAGATACCGGTGGTATTGAAAACTTTTTTTTACAAAACATTTGTGCTTCCGGTATCCATTTACAATAAGTAATGAAATGCCCCCTTAGCCACAACCTCATGATAATGCTAACACGAACTCCTACAACGTTAACCGACTTAGTTGGGGTAAAGAGTTTCAATGTGCTGATAGCGGCTCCGTCTGCGTGTAAACGTCCTGATTGGTCACGTCAGTATGGTGAAAATTTAAGCCGGCATTATGGTGTCTTTAGTAGCCTTTTGTAGTCGTCTTACAACATACTTGGGACTTCCCAGAAAGAGGGAGTTTCCATAGTTGAGACAAGAGTTGATCAGTCCCTGTATGACCACTCTCCTCGATATTGGTGGGAGCCACTGAATAACTTTCCTTAGAGTTCTCAACAGTCTGAAGCATGTTTCAATTTCTTGGCTTGAGTTTCCATTGACAATTTGTTGTCCAGCCCTACTGCCTTGGAGGGTTGTGGATGCCCTCCATAGTTCATTCCACCTTGATAGGTTATTACCAACAACCAACACCTCTGTTTCTACCACCATTGAGCTTAAGGCTACTCTCTGACATCCATTCTGTGACCTGCTTTAGAGATGAATTTAATTGTAAGGATGCCTGCCCTGTTTCTGGAGAGAGAGCTATGTTAAGCTTGGTGTCGTCAGCATATGATACAAGTGCAAGGCCATGTTGCTGTACTATCTTTGATCAGGGGGAGCACATCGAAATTAAAAAGTGTGGGGCTTAGGGAAGAACCTTATGGGACGCCGCAGCCGATGGGGTGAGAGGCAGAAAGGAAGGATTCTTCACAGACCTGGAAGCTTCTCTTTTCCAGAAAAGCTGCAAGCCAAGTTTGGGCAATGCCTGTAATTTTGGCTTCCTTCATCCTTTTAATTGAGAATAGTGTGTGAGACAGTGTTGAAAGCTGCACTGAGATCTAGCATTATCATGGCTGCTGAGCCCCCTCGGTCCAAAATGGCCCTGAGTTCCTCTGTGGCTATTAGCAGAGCAGTCTCAGTGCTGCTTCCTGGTCTGAATCCCGTTTGTGTGGGATAGAAGATTGAATGCTTTTCTAAAAAGCTGGAAAGGTGTTTATTGACGTGTTTCTCCAATACTTTATTTGCTATGGTGCGTAGGGAGATCAGTCTATAGTTTTCTGTCAGAAGTGGATTGGCAGAAGGATTCTTCAGTAAGAGTTTCACTATGGCATCTTTTCATGTAGGAGGAACATTGCAACTGATCAAAAACTTGCTAAGGATGCCCATTATGATTGGTAGGATAGTGTTACCACCATTTATCAAAATATCTGTTGGAGCAGGATCTAGTGGCGAGCCTGACTTCATAGAGGCTAGAATCCCTTCTATATCTTCATTGTTTAAGACGGGAAATTAATTTAATTAGGCTATGGTCACTGAGTCTCTTTAATCTGTGAGACTTGGTGCTGCCATTTTTGGCAGGGATTTTAAGATATGTTTTACTTTATTAGTCATTTGAAAACATGTCACACCGGTTTGCAGAAGGAGGGGTCCTGTCGTACAGGTAGATATCTTCATTAGGCTATTTATTATCCTGAACAATTCCTTAAAGGAATTGTTGGCATTTTCTATTTTTATAATGAAATGGGAGATTCTAGCGTTATTATACCTTTTTGTAGCTTATCTGTAAATGTCTATGTTAAGACTGTCATACAATTTCCTCCAGATTCTTTCCTGTTTTTTTAGCCTCATTCTTTAGTTCTGCATGCACCGGAGTACACCATGGAGCCTGGCCACTGGGTTTATATGGGGTTGACCACTGACTTTTAGCCTACGTTCCAGGACTTTCCAAAAATCCAGGGTATAACCGGTATGAATCAGTATGATGACAGTAGGTCACCTCGAACTACATGTTTATTTTAAACGTCTATTGTCAGACCTTGAAGCGCAGATATAACTTGTAGTCGACATGTGTCACTTAATGTGTTAGAAAAGTCATTGTATATATGTATTGACAATGTGCAAAGTTCTGCAAAAGATAATGACTTGCTGACTGTGAACCAAAACTAGACAGGCTAACTAAACATGCTCAAAATGGAGTCTGGCTTTGGGATTTTACAACATCACATGTTTGTATGACTGAGTATAATGCAATTAAATACATATTGGTGGTGGTATTTTAGTGATTATATTTTGTATGATTCTAAATAAAACTAAATAAAATCCATCCTTAAAATAATTCAATAATAATCTAATAATTCAACTAATAACATCAGAGGCATAAACGGATATATGTAAAATGCCCTCAAATAACGCATAAGGCTTTGCATGATTACATTTCTTTCAAGCCTTGAATCTTTCAAATAGTAATATAAAAACATTTAACATGTTAAAAGGCATTATCATATTGGGACATCAAAAAGGAAGAGATGCGTTTTCATAATTAAATAGACCGGGCATGGAATATTGAAATATGCTGAATTGAACGAATAATTCAGCTTGGTGAAAAATGGAAGAGAAAAAGGGAAAAATTAGTCCGATGATAGCTCTTTTTTTTCCAGGGGGATTTGTGTCAGTCTTTTTCACTCGATACCGAATTCTGTCAATTTTTGGGAAGACCCACTCCTGGTTGTCATTTGAAGATGTTTCCATAACAGCAGGATCACAGGTAGAATATGAAAGATCGTTGAGATTAATTGGCACCATGGGCATGGAGTCCGCTGCTTGCGAGGTGGATGGACTAGAGCAATTTTGTGGTTCCAGAGCACTTGAAGTTGGTGAGAGAACCTTGATTTATGGCTCAAGTGACATCAGTGGTGCGAGCTAATCCTTAGGAGCCTTTTCAGAGGTTGAAGCCTGTCCATCATAGCGAGCATTTTGCAGCATGAGCAGGTGCATTGCTCGACAATCCTTCTATAGTAACTGCAGTAGTTGCAGGAGCATTTCCACGTCCAAGAAAACCACTGGAGGCTGTTCACAATTCAGTTCCAAGATGATTTAGGTCATGCAGTAAATACACCAAAAGAATGGTCTCACTTGTAGAGCATTCATTTGAGGAAAAGACAAGACCCAGCTCTTACTTAGTCCAGAAAGCCAATTATATCCCAGCTAGTGCACTAGGGTTTTTGACACTTTTTCTGAGCTGGATACGTGTACTCCATATTATCATGGTGTTTAATAACCATGTTTGATCAGGAGGAAGATGACAATACCACAAAAGATTATCGAAAGAATGGTGGGGAATCCTCCAAAAGAATTGAAAACAAGGAGTGACAAAAACGAGGAAACCAATCCAGACTCAACTTCAAATCCAGCCATCAGACTAAATCTGATGTTCTTGAAAAAGTTCACAGTACCAGTTGTATTAGACAGGTTGGAGATCATTTGTACCAAGTCCACAAAATGAGTGGAGTATTATATTTGTAAATGACTCTGTATTTTGGAAACAGTTCTGGCAGTCTGTAAGTCTTCGGGACCTCCTTTTGTAGTAAACCGCAACAAGTTTATTCATTGTGTCAAAACGCGTCATGTATGTGGTTTGATTGCTTGTACCGCAACCTGCCCCTACACTGCTGGTCCTCCTAGAGCTAGCCTAGAATTCATAGTTTGTAGCACATAATGTATGAGTTTCCTGTATAAGGACATTGTATAATATAAGATTTCTACAACGTCAGCGATTGGTAGGTTCTCGCGATATGGAAATGGTGTATATCTAGCTAATACAGGCCATGTTGCCCCTTCATTACTCAGGGGACCCATTCTAACATTCCTATGTATATGTGGACACTCACCAGAAAACCAATTCTGCTGTTCTTGGTAAGTCAAAGGGATGTCCAAGTACTTGTATGCCCAACAACGTCAGCAATTGGTAGGTTCTCGCGATATGGAAATGGTGTATATCTAGCCAATACAGGCCATGTTGCCCTTTCGTTACTCAAGGGACCCAATCTAACATTCCTATGTGCATTTGAACACTCACCAGAAAACCAATTCTGCTGTTGTTGGTAAGTCAAAGGGATGTCCAAGTGCTCTATTAGGTGTAGGTAGCGCTGCTGGTTTATATGCATGAACATGCCCAGAGGAAGCGTGTATAACCTCAAACTCCACCAATGGGTAAAATGTTTCAAAGGCATATGATGCATCTGCAGCTATTACAAATATAACTGCTCCCCCGCAACAGGGACACCTCTATACTTGAGATGTTGTGTAACTGCCTCTCAGTAATTTACTCCGATCATGACAGGAGGAGCCTCCATTTTAATTGAACCAATTCAGTGAAACATGAGGTTTAAAAACATAAAAAAACACAGATTGGAAATAACCTTTTAAGAGTCAAGCATGACTAACATACAATAAATAGGCCCAAAAATTCTGAATGTCCTGCATTGGGCCCCACGTTGGGCATCCTAGGACTCTGACCCGGTCTACAAGGTTTGGCTTCTCTACCCACAGGTGCTGGAACTGAGCTCATTTCATCATTGTTTGAGCTGGGGAGTCCACGTTATTGGAGCCCCACACAACCCACTGAGCATACCCGCTGGTGTAGTGCCTGTGCTTTCTAGGTTATTACCAGTCCAGGTTAGGGTTCAAAGGCACAGTAATAATTCAAACCCAATGTTGTTCTTTAGAAAAGCACACTCAAGTACTACACTAAGAAAAGACAGTATAGGCCCTAGGAATTGAGGGAGAGTAATCAGAATATGGAGCACATGCTGTTAGGAAATGTTGCATATTTGTGTTGGACTCTGGACTGGTGTGATGTGCGGGCGGGGGGGAGGGTTTGGGGGTCTGATGTTTTGCAGACCAGGGGGGGGTTGAACAAGGATGCCAATTCTCACTGTTCTTCTATCCATATTGGTACCGTGTATGGGGACGAGCTCCCCGGTGTCCTTATAAATGCCAATAAAGTTTGTTGTAAAAAAAAAAGGAAAAGACAGTATAAGTGTTTTATTTTAACAGTCTCTTTCTGTTGCTTAATACACGAGTGATAACCATGCAGAATATAATTAAAACAGCACTTATACATGTTGCTAATTGCTGGAAAAAAAATGGACAGATCAAACGTAATTAGAATTTTCCTAGAAGCCTATCACACTAAAGACTACTTCTATGCGCTACACTATGAGAGCATGGAGTAGCTAGCTTGCCTCTAAAGTTTCCTGGGGCTAGCGCACCGCATACCTGTTCAAAGCAGATCAGCTGTGATTATCAGGCTTCGGCCAGGGGAGAGTGTTCCCCAAATGGAAGACAAACAATCAGCTGGGCTCAGCTCTTCTCTCTGTATCGACTCTCAGCAAAAGAGTGGAGGCTGATGCAATCTGCCAGGACCTATTGTGATAACTTGATGCGAAGGACTCTTGAATGTAGTGGTCAATTCATGGGTTAATATAGGGTTGACCACTGACTTTTAGCCTCCGATAACCCACGATATAACCGGTCTGAGCAACCATGATGAAACTTTGTCAGCTCGGACTACAGATTTATTTTACATATCTACTATCAGACCTTGAAACGCAGATATCTTGTAACTTGTAGCAGACTTGTGCCACCTTATATGTAAGCAAAGTCATTGTTTGGGTGAATTGACACTTTCACGAGTTCTGCAAAGGATACTGACATGCTAAATGTGGACCAAAGGCAGACAGGCTAACTTAACATGCTTAAAACGGAGTATGGTTTGGGATTTTACGAAACTTAATTAAAATTAGAAATACCACATACTTTTCAATTCCCGAGCTCCATGCAGCATATCACTAGGTAGGGCTTACACCAGAGCGTAGGCATTTTATGAAGGCCTGTCAGTATTTCTGACTTCTATTCTCTCTAACGGTAATTAGCTATATCTCGCCTGAAGGGAACCTTTGCAGCCCCTAAGCCCACATTTTCAAGTATCATTTCAACAGATGAGGTTTTGGTAAAGGACTGGCTTTCACAGGCAGCCACCAGAGTAGCCCCAATGGCTATACCCAGGGCTACCAAACAGTTCTAGTCTGCCCAGGAAAGGTTGTAAAAAATTGGAGCGCATTAGGAGAAAATACTATAATGAGGCTGATAAGAGCCACTACAGAAGGGCCATTAATATATACCATGGCAAACTGAAAGCCGTACGACGCACTTTCTACACCAGCTCTATTGAAAAAGCTAATAATAACGCAAAGGAAATATTTCGTTTTGTCTCGAATTTTACAGACCCCAAACATTTTGCTCCCCCTCCGGTGAATAACGCTACTCTCTATAAGCATTTAAGTACTTTTTTGAAGACAAAATACAAAAAATACAGGGCACTCTAATATCAAAACACACAACTTTGCCTTGGACTATTACCTGCCCCCCTCCCTCCCCGGGTACATACCAAATTAAGTCTATTAAAGCCCCCACTAAGTCTATTTAAAGCCCTCACCAACCCAGAACTAGTAAATGCTTTCTCTATAATCAGATCGGGATCTCCACAAGATCCCTTGCCACCTCAAATCTTGAGATCAATAGGAGCTACTATCGCACCCATCTATCAAGAGCTCTTCATTTCTTCCCCACGTTACGGTATTGTGCCGTCTGAATGGAAAAAGTCGAGTGTCCTGCTACTGCTCTAAAAACTAAATGCTGATCCAGAGACTCTCTCGAATATCACTATTACCAGGTACCTTAAAAATAACTGAAAAAACAGTCATCCCACAACTGATGTCCTTTCTGGAATCTTCCAACCTTCTTCACCCCTCTCAGTCTGGGTTCAGAGCCCAACGGAGCCGCGGGTTGGCGTTATTTGGACGAGGCAGTGTTGACAACTAGAATTTAGTGGCAACACCCTTCCCACCCTTTACAGAGGCTCATGGAGTATTGTCTCCAACATTACATAATTAACATTTTAGGAGTACCATTGGGTATCGTATGAAGTGCATGAGACTTCTGCACTTTTTTCACTTCTGTATATAGCGCACTTTCACATTTGATTGCAACATAGTGAGTACTGAAGTGATCTATCAGTCCTGATGAAGAAGCCTTGATGCTTCGAAACATGTTGACTTACCAGGAGTATCCGCACATTATACGCAGGACATCTCCGAACCACCATTTTAACAGTTCCAGCCTCAATGACCTATTAAAGTTTCTTAAGTCCATGAGGCCAGGTCCTTTTTAAATTCACCTTTTACATTCACTCCAGACCCTTCCTCTCACGACCCCTACACAACACATAGTACTGTAAGATCAGTGCTCCCGCGTAGTCGCAGGTCGTAGCATGCCCGTCCCACAGCGGGACGGGAAGACCCCTATGATGAAGCATGACACCAAGGGCTCTTTTGGTGTGTGAAAGGTATTTAAGCAAACATTGTGTGCATCCAATCCAGGATAGGAAACACACTTCCTTGACACAGGAAGACACTTTATCAAGAAAAACTCCCCCCCCCTTCAAGGTGGATCTTTTTGTTTTGATTATGGGTCCAGAGCCCTTCATAGCATAGAGCCATCTCTGATGGAAATCACAGATTCAATCAAATTTGCTTTAGATCAAGGCAACAATGCCGCCATAATCCTTTTGGACCTGTCAGCATCGTTCAATACGATCTCCCAGGAAATTCTAATACAGAGGCTTGCTTACATTGGTATCGAAGTACAAGCCCCATCCTAGCTAAAATCTTTCCTTGAACATAGGGAACAAACGGTGTGGTTAAAGCCATTCCTCTCAGAAGCCAAAACCATCAAAGTCGGAGTGCCTCAGGGCTCTGCCCTGAGCCCCACTCTATTTAATGTCTATATGAACCCTTTGGCATATCTGATTAAATCTTTTGATGTTCAAATAGTCTTCTACACGGATGATACCCAACTGCTATTGACATATAACAAGACTGAAGATAAGCCCAAAGCTAAATATTCAGCATGTATCAGAGCAGTCATGGGCTGGTTTAACTCTAACTCGTTGCAATGCAATCCCAACAAAACCGAGATCCTGCTCTTCAGAAAGGGCCCTCTGGCAGGTTGGTTAGGGGCCTGGCCTTCCGGCAATGAGCCCCTCATCCCCACCACAGAAATAGCCAGAAACCTTGGGGTACTGATAGATACCCAGCTCTCATTCAAACCACAGATAGCAGCAGTAATAAAAAACTCATGCTGTATCCTGAGAATGCTAAGAAAATGTCTGAAACTCCTCCCAAGGAATGCTCAGAAGACAGTGGTACAGGCACTGATCCTGTCCAGATTGAACTATTTGAATGCCCTGTACATAGGCATTCCAAGTTAAGTGATGCAGAGATTGCAAAAAATACAAAATATGGCAATACGACTGCTATTAAACCTTCTAAAGCATACTTCTTTGACTCTGTATCGCAAACATTTACACTGGTTACCAATGAAAAAAAAAATCATTTTAAAGCATTAACAATAGCCCAGGCTGTCTTCTACAAAACCGGCCCCCTCTTTCTCCAAAAGAGACTTTTCAACTACTGCCCTCAAAGATCCTGTCACTCAAAATCAGCATGTCTGCTGGTTATTCCTGCTACAAAAAATTAAAACAAATGGGGTGGCTCCGCCTGCTCAGTACTGGCGGCTACACACTAGAACAAGTTACCACTCCCCCTCAAGTGTATTGCAGATAAAAAACGATTCCGGAAACAAATAAAAACGTACCTATTCCAGGACTAGATGTCACAGGCAGATATCCTAGCACCAGGACACTCTCATAGGAGCTGCGCGCTGTATAAATCTTACAATTCATTAACTATTGTTGTTTTCCAGAAATGTATCTATACTATGTTTTGGGATAGGGTCTGCGTGACTGCATTTCAGGATGATATTTTTGTCCTTGCAGAGAATACTGCATGATAAATGTATGACAACACATCTATATAAATATATGTTTTTAACCAATGAAGTTGAGTGCTTTTATCAGAAACTGAAAGGCGAGGAACTAAAACCTAAAGGAAGTTTGATTAGATCCGCAGAAAAAGCATCTCATCTCGAGTCCAAGGATCAATGAATTTTCTTGGCTTTATGTAAAACTTGTGGTTTGGGTCTGAGATTTCAATTTTAATAGAGTCTCTTGGAATGATGCTTACCAAGGGAATGAGCAACACCAGGGTGTTTTTACAAATATCAAATAAGCCATCACTGAAGCTAAAGAATCGAAATCCTTCAGCAAATAAGTGGAGTGAGTGCCTATGGTGTATGCCAAGGGGGTTTGCACAGGTGTGGTCATGTTGCATTTTGAGAAGGGGACAGAAAACATGATGGCTCTCAGGTTCCATGTGCTAGAGCCTGATGAAAGGCATCTCTCTGCCACAGAAAGGGAGACATTATTTGACTTCAGGGTTCTAACGCATTAGAAGACATTTCTGAGAATGCTCAATAGTAATCAAGATAGATCATAAACCCTTCTTTTTCCTGACAGAAGGCAGGGTAACATGAAGGGTAATGCAGCCTGGGTGGAGAACATGCAAAGTGCGCATGAAAGTTTGGCCGGCCAGAGACACACTTATAGAGTGTAAACCAATCCTCCGCTGCTCTTTCAGCAGAGCAGCCCCGCCCCGCCCCGCCAGCAAAGCTGCCGCAACAGGAAAAAATAAAATGATTATGACATTGATTTATTATCATTTTATTTTTCCATACACTGCCGAAAAGCAGTGGGGTGACGCTCCTCCGCATTAGTGGAGGATCCGCCCCTGGGTGTACATGCCAAGAGATAACAACAATAGGGCGGATTTCATTATCAAAGTTACCAGCGTTGAATACCTTTTCAAGCAAAACAAATGAGATTGACAAGCCTGTTGTTGCAATCATTGTGGATGCTTGTTAGACAGTGGAAAGCACAAGCACAGAGAAAACATGGAAAACCTCTATGTTTGAAGGTAACAGTTTGAAACAAATTACACTCTATTTGGGAAGGTGGAAGAAGCGCTTTCTTCGGATGCTTATTTATTGTCAGAAGGGGCAGGTTTATAACACCTGCCGATGCACATATGAGCACTGGTAAGGAGGCAGATCTCGGTCAGTTCGCTGCCTTAGGCCGGAAGCAGTTAGTGAGAAGTACCTTTTGCTAACCAAGAATGAATGTGTCCTTGTGTGAGGAAACTGGTGCTATGTAAAACGCTCTGATACCCGATAGCTTCGAGTCTAGTTCGTGCTATATAAAACAAACAATAAAAAAGTATGGATCACAAGTGTGAAGATTTTATTGAGTTGATGCTCAGATTGTGACTTGTCAGACAGGTGCTGGAATTGCAGTACTGTTTCTGAACACCTGTTCCTTTTATGAACGGTCTATGAGAGCATGTGACTATGGACTTTTGGGTCCATTCCATTCGCGTCATAGAACTACTATATAGTGCTAGTCGACGATGTGGTAGGTAAGGCTGTAGGTTTTTGAATTTTTTGCTGAATTGTTTTTTCTAAAGAAGATTACTTTGTCACTAACAACTGACAAGGGAGTGCAATTTAGTATGAATTTTCTAATACAAACCTGCTTTAGCCAAATAAGGTTCCCTTTCACTGTCCACAAATGAATGGTCTGGTTGAGAGATGTAATAATATAATTTCTGTATGTTACAAAATGGACTTCCAGGTGGATTTGAAACTGATGAGTATTTAAGAGTGATGCTTTTAGCATGCTGTTGCGTTTTGTGTAGTACAACAGGATTCTCGCTGAGATAAAAACATATGTTGGTCTCAGAACATAATCAGAGGTATCTCACGAAGTATAATGGTTAGAATGAGAGGTGGGCGAGCCACGGCGGCTCGAGCCTGGCTCCAGCCAGATGTCAGTATTTCACTTGGCCTGAGGAGTGCTCAGACAAGAGTGAGCCAAGACAGCGTAGCATCTGCCTGCCTATTCTGCACCCTTCTGCACACTATAACTTCATTTTCCAAACCCTGGTGGGTCCAGCAGTGGCGAGGCTGGTCAGCGTTAATTGCTATTTTCATTTCCTCAATGAAAAAGCAAAGCGCCTACTACACTGGCAGCACCTGGGCCGGAGTGAGGGGCTTGGAGAATAGGCAGAAAGGAAGGACTTGGTGGAGGGGGGTTATGAAAGTCAATTCATCAAAAGGCCTGGGGTGGGGGAAGTGACATCACATGCCATCTGACCTTTATGTTCACTCACACACACATGCATACGCATACACACAGAATCACTGTTAGACCTGGCATCTTTGGCGTGGTTAACCCTGACTTTTTGCCTCTACCTCCTGTGTTTTTTGATGCTATGCTGGATTTCGTTTTTGCTGGTTTAGATGCTTTGGGCTCTTTGCCACTGCTGATCAGTGTCAAAGTGCAAGTGCTCCCTTGGTAGATTGTTGTATTGATTGGTTATCCATGATTGGTATATTTGTTTCACCTGTTAGCCCCTAGTAAAGTGCACTGCGTGTGCCAGGGCTGGTGATTCAAATGCTACTAGTGGGCTGCAGCACTGATTGTGCCACCGACAGGAGTAGCGCTAAAATGATGTCTTAGGCCTGCTTGCAGTGCCTATGTGCAGTGCAGGACTGCCATGTCGACCTGGCCAGTGTACCCACTGACCAGGCCTTATCCTTCCCTTTCTGTACATGTCAGGCATCCCTATGGTGGCCCTAGGTACCCCCCTGGGCTGGGTGCAGTGTATCTGAAAGGTAGGGCATGTACTGAGGTGTGTAACATGCCCTGGTAGTGAATTACAGCCATTTTCGTTTTTCACTGCTGAGAGGCTATCTTGCCCATAGGATAGAATGGGGAAGGCTGTTTACATGCCTATCTTCCCATAAGGGCAAGATAGAAAATCCAAGTTTGGTATCTCTGTGTTCTGAATTTAATTATACATCTTTTTAGCAAGATGGTTTTTAAATTCACTGTGTGAGAATAGCACTTTTTAGAAAGTAGCTATTCTCCTGTTTAACCTTCCTGTGTGCCTGTGTGTTGGTTGGCTGACTGGTGTCATGTGATGGGCTAGGTGGCTCCAGGAGCCTGGATGAGTCAGCAGCAGGGTGAATAGGGAGATCTGCTTTAGATGGGTGGGAGGAGTAGTCCCTGGGTTTGAATAGGGCTGCCCCTGACAAACACAAAGCTGGCTCCACCCCCTGCTGGCCAGGCTGAGGACTCTGCCTCTGCTGGCACAAAGAAGGCTCCACCTCCTGCTGAGCGTCTAACGACCCTGCCCCTCAATCTGAAAGGAACCAGGTGCTCCAGAGCAGAGCACACCCAGGAACCGGTTTGAGCAGGGGAATCCCCCCACTGGAACAAAGAGAGACAAAGACTTGGAGGGGTATAAGAAGAGGACCCCAGACACCTAAACTTTAGATCACTTTGGAACTAAGAAGAAACCTCTGCCAAGGAGAAAGCTGAAAAGGACTGAAGAGGAGAATACTGCCTGCTTGCTGTTTTGCTTTGCTGCCAAGGAGAGGGGAAGGACTTTGCTGTGTCCCCTTCTTTTGATTCTGATCTCCAAGGGCCTGAGAAGAGCTGGCTCCCTGTTAAGAAGTCCCAGGAACAAAAGGACTTCACCACCAGCTCCCCTGGAACTCTGCTGAGAGAGTTCTGACCTGCCTTGGAGTGCTTGCCCAGTCTTGGGGCCTCAGGAGGTCGTTTTGCTGTGTTTGGGAGCTGGGAAGCAGAAGCGTGAACAAGAGTGACTGGTACCCAACGCATCATCCGATTGCGTGTCGCAAGACGAGAGTGCGAGGAAAATTTCATCGCGGCACCATCGCAACACGCAGGGTCCCCGCATCGCCGAGTGCGTCGAGCATCGTCCCGAAGCGTGAAGATTCCGGCCATTGCGAGGGTTATCGCAGAACCAGTTTGCGAGCCGCACCACTGCCAGTGCGTGAAAAGTCTCCAGTCATCGGGTGCGTCGACGCAGAGTCCCGTTCCGTGGCGCATCGAGAGTTGCGGCGCCGGAAGGCAACGCTGCGCCACGCATCGCACCCCATCGAAGAGTGTTGCATCGAACCTGTGCGTGAAGCTTCCCCCTAAGAAACCTACGCAACGAAGGCCAAAGTCATCGCATCCTCCCCTTACAGATCGGAGCCGGCGCATCCACCTCTGCTGCGTGAAGCAGGGCTGCTGCAAAGCCTCCCCAGGATCTCAGGAGTATCGCATCGCCTTTGCAAGCTTCCTTGTTATAGCTTTTGGGAACCTTATCGCAGCTACAGGTACTGTTGGGCACGAAAGTGTCGCATTTTGTGCATTGAGAGTCGCATTGTGCAAGACACTGACTTTTACATCCTGGAGTACTTTCTGCAAACTCTTGAACTATCTTTAAAGTAACCTTTTTGAATTATATGTTGGTTTGTCTGTAGTATCTGGTCTTGTGAAGTTTTTAGTAAAGATACCTTATTTTTCTAAAACTGGTGTGGAGTAAATCTGTGGTGTTTTCACTGTGTTACTGTGAGTGTTGGTACAAATACTTTACACATTGCCTTTGATAGCCTAGACTGCTCAGGCCAAGCTACCTAGAGGGTGAGCAGGGGTTATCTTAACAGTGTATCCCCCTTTCCCTGACTAGAAGCAAGGGTCCCTACTTGGGCAGTGGTACCTACCCTGCCAACTAGAGACCCCCAGATCTAACAATCACACATACACACGGTCTCTCTCTCACACACTCACCTGCACGCATGAACACAACATACATTTAAAAGCATTTTTACTTACCTCTGCTGCTAAGGAGGGTCATATTCCAGCTTATTGTACTTTATATTACACTAATAGTGAATAATATATTATTTTTCACTATTAGTATAATTTAAAAAAATGATGAAAAACTAGGAGATTAGAGCCCCAACTGATGTTCATAAGGATGAGCTGCCCCTGTGTTCCTGATACTAATTTTGAGACCTCTGAGGCCAGGTGTAGCAAATGCAGTGGCAAGGGTTGTAAGGGGCAAGCCACGGGTCACAGCTGCGACCTCTGGCAACCCCTAAATGACGTCCATGGGGGATGCTAACAGAGATGATAGGAGGGAGATAGAAAGTAGGAACACAAAAGACAGATGGAAAAACATAGTAGAGCGATTGTGAGATAGGGGACAGAGAGCAAAAGAATGTTAGAAAGCAGAAGAGAAAGCGATAAAGTGAGGGACGGTGGAAGCAGAAAGCGAGGGAGAGAAGGGAGAAAGCAGGAGAGAAAAGAGAGAGAAAAAGTGGAACCAGGAAGAAACAGAGGAGAGAGTGAGGGAAAGACAGGGAAGAGGTATAGAAAGGAAAGAGAGAGAAAGAGACAAATTGCATAGTGAAATGGAGGGAGAATGCAGGGAAGTACGAAAACATTCACCAATCAATGTTTTCTGCTGGCTTGGCACGTGTTTTTGCTCTTAGAGCCACCCTTGATCACTGACTCAGCTCTTCCCAGAGATTCTCTGCTCACCCACCTTTAGTTAGATGTGTCTGAAGAAATGCATTTGTCTGAATCAGCTGATGTTGTAAAACAGTGAATGAAGTAGAAAGCTACCTTCTAGAGATGTTATGGCGTGAAGTCAGCTGATATCAGTGAGGGAGATTGGGTATGAATGTGATAAACGGTTTTCCAAGTGCAAAGTGGTGGCTGTTGAAGCAAGAATCACTTCGTGAGAATTTGGCTACAGAAGGAAGAGATTGTGAGGCCTTTTCTATGGGTTCACTTTAACTCTGATTTGCTTGATCCCAATAGTCTTGGTATACTAAATTCTGAAATACAGCGTTGTTGGGTTGTGAAACTTCTGGGTTAAGTAGTTAGAAGGCAGGGCGCAAGTGAAGTTTCATACAAAGTGCGCTACAATAGTTTTAGCAGATGTGAGATGGAGTGACAGCTTAATTTGGCGCACGGTGCATTTTCATGATTATGTTTCGCTGTTAACGGGAATATATGATTAGTGTGTTAACTGCACAGTATTTTAATGTGGTTTCATTTTTTGTTGTCACTCTCATATCAAGGCCGAACTAGGAACTGAAAATGGCTCTGGAAAACTGCTCGGCCGGCCCCCCTGGGGGAGGGGGGCCGGTGCGGCCTAACTGTTTGCTAGAGCCGGTTTCAGACAATTTTGGTACAGGGGGCTGGTATTGCCGGCCCCGGTAACAAAAACGGTCCCCTGGGCCAAATCCGGCCCGCACCCTGGCTGCCCGATGCCCGCTACGGCCAGCCCGGCCCTGTCTCATATCCATTAAGCTCACTAGATGGCTGTGGAGCATTCAGAACTCCCACGCCGCAGCTACATCACTCCACACCTGAAGGAGGTCTGCTGGTTACCCATTCACAAATAAGCAAATTCAAACTCCTCACCCACAATTTCAAGGCAATACCTAATACTGACCCAGGATACCTCAACAATCTCATCTGTCTTCATAAACTTACCAAACACCTCCTCTCATCTGGACTCCCACTTGCAGAAATCCCACTCATACAGAAAACCACGAAAAGACACGGTGGTCGAGCTTTCTCCTATATTGCTCCAAAAGCATGGAACAACCTGCGCCTACACTTAGTGTCTCCTCCTCATTTCTTAATTTCCATCCGAAGCTGAAGACTTGGCTTTTTCAGTAGTCCCACTTGGCCCTATGTGTGCCTAGACACTCATCTTCTCAGTGCCAGGATACCGATAGTGCGCTCTACAAATCCACATAACATAACAGTGTTTTTTCATGCACATCTGGTCCTGAATCTAGCTCTATGCACGAGTGGTGATTACCCTTTTAAATGCCTTGTTGTTGAATTGTTATGTCTCATACTAATTTCCGAATGTGTATTCAATGTTCTCCTGTGGCAGATGAACTCATGCAGCTATGTCTATGGGGCAGGACCACTTGCTCTGGCCTCTTTAATGATTACATGTTCCTCTTATAAAGGGATTGGCTCTGCTGTGGTTCCTTCCCACCCCCTGCCCCGAAGGTTGGTATTGTGTTCTTTTAAGGTCTCCAGCTCTACCCTTATCCCCCAGCATACAATGTATTTATATTTTTTTATAGTATATATTTCTACCGCCCCCCACATCCACTCTTTAATCCATCTTGGGTTTTCATGACAGGTCCCTCATTTTGCTCTCCTCTGGTGGTTCAGCGTGGCGTTCAGACTCTCTGAGTGCTGAAGGTAAGTGCAGGTAAGTATAGGTGTGTTGATGGTGGTGCCAGTACTTACCTCCATAAAAGATTAGGCGGTTCCATCTCTAGCTAAAACCAAAAATAATCTCTCACCTACCCTCTGATCATCCCATTATGCCCCTCCTCAGGGTAATGAGTGAAGTCGGCTACCTTTCCATTGACTCTCCCTTAAAACAGCAGTTTTTTAAATGAATCCGGGAACTATGCTTTTTATGGTCTGGGTTGACAATTCAGCTATCACCAGACAAGTATGTGAGCATTACTAGAGATGAGCTCTAGCACAGAGATAAATGCTTGCATATTGGGAGCCAGGAAGACTTGTTTTGATTGGGCAGAATGTGTGTGCTTACACACGTGCTTGCCCTCCACACAGCTGTAATCATTTTGTTTATTTATCAAGCTGTCTGAACTTGAGATTTCAGGGGCACACACATGGCATTGTACTGCTAATAAAGTGTCCTAGATAATTTATTAATTTGTAGTGTTTTTCTCTGTCAGCATAGATGGGAGGAAGGTGGTCATTAACTGACATTATTTTTTAGGTCTGGCCTGACAGTGCAAATGTTAACCTACATCAATATTATAATTCAGTTATCTGCTTACACACAAATACATATCCATTCCCAAGCTATTTACTGGTAATACTTCACATTACCGTATAACATTCCTTTAAAGCCAGACCTATTGGCATTGCCAATGCTTGTTAAATAATGAAGATCAGTGCCTCACAACCTTGTGCTGTTATTGGTGGTCATGTTCATTTGCTGATGAAACACAGCATGTCGATATCTTATTTCTTCAATTAGTTAATTCTATGTGGGCACACACTGTTCCCAGAGGGCTGCACCGGACTGTTTTGTTACAGCCTGTGTGTATAATTGCATTTATAAGTGTAAGGAACCGAAAGCTATTGTAATTCACTAGGCCGCTCAGCGTTTCGATGAAATGCAGATAATTCCCTGCACTTGCAGAAATAGATCTCGGAATCCTGCGTGGGTTGCGTTTTATCCCATAGCAGACCTTACCGGGTGTCCCAGCAGTGCAAGCACAACGCTTTTTGTAGAGAAGGTAATGTACATTTTCCATGTGTTAATAAAAGCCAATCTCCGGTTCTGATAAGGTCAGGAGTAGATGCATTACTGCGGCTTCTGGACTCATTCACTCGGCTTTTCATTGAGACAGTATTTGCGGCTTCCTTATGAGAACCTGGTCCCGTGCCTGGAAACAAGCATAGTGCCAATATCGGCAACTGTTGTCACATAACACATAGTAAGTACATAAATAAACCACACAACACTTTTGTAAGTGGAGAAATATTGCTGCAGGTTTATTAGCATAACCAATATGCAAACATGGTGGGTTATCTTACGGGCGATCCGATAACTGGGCAGGCGAACCCCTATGCCGCCTGCCCGTCTGATAAGCCTAAATTACACCGTGGCAGTCGTCAATTGGTGCATACCAAACCTTGGGAGGGGCCACCCCCTCCCATCAGTGGACCACCAGTCCACGTGCTTACTCATGGCCCCCCCCCGAAAGAGGTGGGCGGAGCGTATGCTGGCAGCCCCCGGTTGCTCAGACCCACAACCGCCCGTAGGACTAACGGGGCGCCGTAGTTCTTCCAGGGGACAACTCTAGACATCCCTGGGTATCCTGGCTTAGTACCACGCTGTGCTGCTGCATGAAGTACCCCTTGGTATCTGCAGACTCTGGATCGCCCTGTAACTCCTCCTGCAACACAAAGTAACATGTTAGAAAGCCTAACCCCCCCCCTTGTACCTCCGTCTGCTGGGTAAGCGGAGGGGCAGGCAAGGTGAGACGAGAGGGACAAGAGGGCGAGGAAGGGGCGGGGACAGCCTAAATACCCCTGCCCCCTCCCCCCTCCGCCGGAAGTAACCATTTGCCGGACGTCTTCCCTGGCTGAGCCCAGGGACCAGACCGGGTGCCCCCAGTGCCTTCATGCGGCACTAAGGCGGCCGCCCTGTTAGGGGGGCTGCTGCGCAACCCCCCCAGGCAGCCTTGCATAGTGCCAATATCGGCAACTGTTGTCACATAACACACAGTAAGTACATAAATAAACCACACAACACTTTTGTAAGTGGAGAAATATTGCTGCAGGTTTATTAGCATAACCAATATGCAAATATGGTGGGTTATCTTACGGGCGATCCGATACCTGGGCAGGCGAACCCCTATGCCGCCTGCCCGTCTGATAAGCCTAAATTACACTGTGGCAGTCGCCAATTGGTGCATACCAAACCTTGGGAGGGGCCACCCCCTCCTATCAGTGGACCACCAGTCCACGTGCTTACTCATGCCCCCCCCGAAAGAGGTGGGCGGAGCATATGCTGGCAGCCCCCGGTTGCTCAGACCCACAACCGCCCGTAGGACTAACGGGGCGCCGTAGTTCTTCCAGGGGACAACTCTAGACATCCCTGGGTATCCTGGCTTAGCACCACGCTGTGCTGCTGCATGAAGTACCCCTTGGTATCTGCAGACTCTGGATCGCCCTGTAACTCCTCCACAGCCTTGGGAGTGGCCACCGTTACTACCAGGGCCCCCCACCAAGGTAGCCTTATTTCCTTACAACCTGCTGCAGCCAAAGCTTCCCCTAGGTCCAGTAGGATCCATGCCTAAACTAGAGAGGTGCACCCCATCTCCCTCCAGGCACCCTGTGGACTTGGCGTGTATAAGACCATGCCTGATGAAGCCAAAACCTCTTTGCTCTGTGAAATCCCCGTGGATTGTGACTGATATGACCAGAAACCTAAAATAGGCGTTGGTCCAATGTTACCTTAGCC
Organism: Triturus cristatus; assembly: GCF_964204655.1. NCBI lineage: Eukaryota > Metazoa > Chordata > Amphibia > Caudata > Salamandridae > Triturus > Triturus cristatus. The sequence continues at coordinate 293,657,802 of NC_140583.1, read as the reverse complement.
TGGCTGAAGAACAATACATATGACAAGCCACTCCTGCCCGGAAGTGCCAATGAGAGAAGGTAATGTACATTTTCCATGAGTTAATAAAAGCCAATCTCCGGTTCTGGAGTAGATGCATTACTGCAGCTTCTGGACTGATTCACTTGGCTTTTCATTGAGACAGTATTTGCGGCTTCCTTATGAGAACCTGGTCCCGTGCCTGGAAACAAGCATAGGGGAGAAAATCCCAATGTAGAAAAGAGGGGGTGGGGGGAGCTGTTAATAGTGGAGCGAACAGCCATAGGGTGGGCAACAGAAGGGATACCTTCAGAGCAGCCGTTCAAAGTTTAACTGATGAATTGCCTGCAGTGACAGCAGGGCCGGACTGGGAACCAAAACCGGCCCTGGCAAAGTGCTTGGCCCCCCCCCCCTCCCGCGGGGGTTGGGGGTGCCGCCGAGCTCTTGCCTGGGCCGGTTTTCGGCCGATTTTGTTACAGGGCCGATTTTGCAGCTATGCTGCAAAAACGGCCCTGTAACAAAAACGGCCCACAGGGGCCCAAAACCGGCCCCCACCTCTGCAGCGCACCGGGGAATTGCCCGGTGCCCGCTACGGCCAGTCCGGCCCTGAGTGACAGTGGTTGCAGGTGGTGGGCACCGGTGCTCATGTTTTGGGAACTGGCACTTATGTTTTTGGGGGGAAAGGAGGAAGATAGGAAAAGTGGGACAAAGGGAGAAACTTGGAATGAAAGAATACAGAAGTGTAGTATGGAAGAGATGGAATCAAGTCTTGAGAATCGAAAGCCCCAGCATTCAGCTGCATGGAGAGCAGACTCCTAAGAAAATCCTTAGACAAACTGTTAGAAATTGGGTTGCTGGTTGACTGGGGTGTGAGCCCATGTCAAGCAACGGCTGCAGTCTATTGAAGGGTGAACCAGGGCGAACCACACATAAGTCACAAAATTAACCTGCGCTTTACCTTGGATAGCTTAGCACAAAACGTAGTCAGGCTTAACCTAGAGGCAATGTGTAAAGTATTTATACAATACACACAAAATAATAAAGTGAAAATACAACAAAAGAAAAAGCCCAAAGAATTTTAGAAAAATCGATCAAATTATAATAAACTATTCAACACCAAAACAACAAAAAACAATCAGTAGTACCAAAGTTATGAATTTTAAAAGCTTTTAGTAAAAACTAGTGCCTAAAAGATCAAAGCGCCAACCGTGGACATCTAGTTGCATGAGATTGGGTCAAAGTCGAAAAATATGTCCGACCGTAATGGAGCACAGTTCGGATACAAGAAGTGCATTGGGCCCAGTCAGTGCTTACCTTTGGACTTAAAAAAAGTCTTTATGTTTTTTTTGCTGAGAAGGTATTGTTCGGTGGGGCAAGGCTGCAGGAGGTGTCTAAAGAGGGACGTCATTGCTGGATAGCCTTGGGTCTAAGCCTAGGTGAAGATTTCTACGATCAGACTAAGACATTGAAATGGAAGTCGAAAATCTCCAGCGGGACAAGGCAGAGGGCTGTAGCTGAAAGATAATTCCACGAGGTAGGATACTCTTTTGGCGAAGAACCACTGGAATGGATCTGCTGCTGCGGAAAAGAACGTAGTGGAAGAAGGCGCTTGTCAAGATGGAGGAAGCATTTTGTGTTGCTGTTGCTCTGAACAGGAGCCCCGCAAATTAGCCCTTGTGAGTCACTCTGGAGGTCTCGGGACAGTTGCACATCCAGTCCTTGTCCCCAGGCAGAATGTTGCAGAGTAGGAGGACAAACAGGGCAGCAATCCAGCAGGTCAGCAGTCTTGTAGAGCATCAATCCAGCAGTGTGGCAGTCCTTCCAGCAGCACAGCAGTCCTTCTTCCGGGCAGAGTATCCACAGCTCCAGAAGTGCACCGAAGAACTGGTGTCCGAGGTCCCCTTTTTATACCCTGGTTCCATACATGGGACAAGATGGGAGAGACATGTACAAGTTAAAAGTACATGGCCGACCTTTTAATTAAACAGCACCCTGCCCTATGGGCTGCTTCGGGCCTACCATGGGGGTGACTTATAGGTAATAAAAGGGGAGTTTAGGACTTGGCAAGTGGGTTTGAATGCCACGTCGACAAGGAATTCAAAACTGCATTCAGGCTGCAATGGCAGGCCAAGGCATGTTTTAAAGTGCTGCTTAAGTGGGTGGCACAGTAGATGCTGCAGACCCACTGATAGCATTTAATTTACAGGCCCTGGGTATATGGTATACCACTGTACAAGGGACTTATAAGTCAAATAAATATGTCATTTGGGTATAAGTCAATGTCATCATGTTTAAAGGAGAGAGCGCAAGCGCTTTGGCACTGGTTAGCAGTGGTAAAGTGCACAGAGTCCTGAGGCCAACATTAACAAATTCAGCAAAAAATGGAGAGTAAAGGCAACAATTTAGGGGGTGACCCTGCAACACCAATGAACTTATCGTTTTTGTTATTTCTTTTTTGTTATACATTAGGTACTGTCCAAGTGAGGAATTCTGGGGCTCTGGGCCACAGCCACCCAGAAAAGGTACTTCCATTAGGGGATATGGCAGCAGCTTTCAGGTATAACCAAGTGATGGTGTCACATATCTGAAAAAAGCCAGAAAAATTGGCTTTTTTCAGTGCATGCTGAACCCTTTGTAAGCAAAATTGGTTAATCTAACGCCTCGCACGGTTCCTGCTACAAGCGTCTGCTGATCGCGCAGATGGAGTTGGCGTATGAAACATTACTGAGGCCCCAATATACAGCCAGACTTTGGGTGTTCACCAGCTGAAGGGCTGACTGTTGTCTTCACCTCTTGTGCTCACTGCACAAAGCTCATCTCTACAGAACTCAAGTGGATTTGTATTTCAGTAATACTAAAAATACTAACACAAGGTATGACGGGGAGAGTATAAGCACAGAGAGAGTGAATTGGCTGAGATCATAATGTGTATCAAGTGACTAAGCCTGAAAGCCAATAACATATAATTCTACCTCCAAAAATAGCTCTGTGAATGTTGGACAGCACCACTTACACCTCAGCATATGATTAAATTGAATGACGAAGGTGCTAAGCTCAAAAACGCTCCACAGTCATGAAGCAAGTGAGGTAATCTGCATGCAATGAAAGGTTGGCAGCATTGGTAAAGGGGCTCTGATGGGCAGTACTATTTTCATGGGTTAACTAGATACCTAGATGGGTAGTTAGAAACGTTTGTAAATATTTCAATATCTTACTGTAAGCCTGTGTTGTGCACAGGGGGCCGTTATAGAAGAGAGGGAGAGGGAACGAGAGAGAGAGAGAGGGAGAGGGATAAGGGAGAGAGAGAGAGAGAGAGTGACCATCCCTATGACGGTGGATTCCGCAGTTAAAGTAGTTAATTCCGATTTGCTTCCTAATCAGACTACTATAAAACTACCCCCAGCTGTGTGTCCCTATGTTGTGGTTTTGGCCACTGTATCCTCCTTATGGAAACATTGTGTGGAGTTATTTAGAGAGCTGCGAAACAAGGTACTGGATTGGTTAGTAGTCACAAGGACTTTCCCTTTGCTCTGTCTGATAAAATCCTGTTCGCCAGAAGGATCGGCTGGATTGATCCTGGCCTGATTACTTCTAAAAAGGGACTGTGTTATCATTAATATTAGATCCCCGCCTGTGGCTCGGGCTGTACTGGGTGGGAACACGGGTAGATCCATCCCTGCGAGCTCTATAGTCCCTGTCCTTCCTGGATTTTTCTACAAACCACACATTTTATGAACACCTTTCCAGAAATCTCCGTCTCTGGCCATGTGCCGGAGGGTCCCTTGGAGGCAACACAAGTCTCTGTACTGCCCAGTACCTCTGCCATTTCCTCTATTCCCCCTAATGTTTGCTTTAATGTTCCTTTAGAGAATCAGTTTGATATTTTATTAGAAGTCGATTGACTGCCACAACCTCCCTACAGAAGCCTGATTATGGATGTACCTATAGGGGCTGTGTTAGACTTGGCATCTTTGGCGTGGTTTTCCCTGACTTTTTGTCTCTACCTCCTGTTTTTTTATGCTCTGCTGGATTTTGTTTTTGCTGGCTTAAATACTTAAGCACTTTGCCACTGCTGATTAGTGCCAAGTGCAAGTGCTCCCTGTTTAAATTGTTATTACAATTGGTTCTCACTGATTTGCATAATTGACTTACTGGTAAGTCCCTAGTAAAGGGCACTGAAGTGTGGCAGGGCCTGTAAATCAAATGCTACTAGCGGGCCTGCAGCACTGATTGTGTCACCCACATGAGTAGCCCTGAAAAGGTATCTCAGACCTGCCACTACAGTGTCTGTGCGCAGTTTGTTACCTGCCATATCGACCTGGTAAGTGCACCCACTTGCCAGGCCCAATTCTTCCCTTTTCTTACATGTAAGGCACTCCTATGGTAGGCCCAAGGTACCCCCCTGGGCATGGTGCAGTGTATGGGAAATGTAGGACATGTACTGGTGTGTGTGACAAGTCCTGATAGTGAAATACTGCCAATTTCGTTTTTCTCTATGGAAAGGCTATCTGCCCTATAGGATAGAACGGGAAATACTTTGTAACATATTACAAGCATAACTTACCATTGGTACAAGATAGAGAAATAAAGTTTAGGCTCTCTGAATTCCAAATTTAATAACACATCTTTTAGCAAAGATGGTTTTTAAATTGTGTGTTTGGAAATTCCACTTTTAGAAAGTAGGCATTTTCTTGTTTAACATTCTGTGTGCCTCTGCCTGTTTGTGTACTGACTGGTTTTGGAGTGACAGGGGCTGGGGATGTTCATTCCCTGTAGACAGCCACTGTGGGGGTTGACTCAGAGCTGAGCTGAATAGACCTTGGCTGAATTTATAGTGGGAGCCAATCAATCAATCAATCAATCATGGAATTTATATCGCGCACTACTCACCCGGAAGGGTCTCAAGGCGCTTGGGGGAGGGGGTCTGCTACTGCTCGAACAGCCAGGTCTTGAGCTGTTTCCTGAAGGCGAAGTGGTCCTGGGTCAGCCGCAGGTGGACGGGCAGGGAGTTCCATGTCTTGGCCGCTAGGTAGGAGACGGATCTTCCTCCGGCGGTGGCTCTCTGGATGCGAGGGACGACGGCGAGGGCGAGGTTTGCGGATCGTAGCTGTCGGGTGGGCGTGTAGAAGGTCAGGCGGTCGTTGAGGTACCTTGGGTCCAGGTCGTGGAGGGATTTGTGTGCGTGGGTGAGGAGTCTGAACGTGATCCTCTTGTTGACAGGGAGCCAGTGCAGGTCTCTCAGGTGGCTCGAGATGTGGCTGCGTCGGGGGGCGTCCAGGATGAGACGGGCGGAGGCGTTCTGGATACGCTGAAGTCTTTTCAGAAGCTTGGCTGTTGTACCGGCGTAGAGGGTGTTTCCGTAGTCTAGTCTGCTGGTGACGAGGGCCTGGGTGACAGTCTTCCTGGTCTCGGTCGGGATCCATCTGAAGATCTTGCGGAGCATGCGGAGATTGTGGAAGCAAGATGAGGAGACAGCGTTGACTTGTCTGGTCATCGATAGGGAGGAGTCCAGGATGACGCCCAGGTTGCGTGCGTGGTCCGTTGGCTTGGGTGCGGTGCCCAGGGCCGGGGGCCACCAGGAGTCGTCCCATGCGGAGGGCGACGGTCCCAGGATGAGGACTTCTGTCTTGTCCGTGTTCAACTTCAGGCGGCTGATGTTCATCCATTCGGCGACATCTTTCATCCCTTCGTGTAGGTCGGCTTTGGCGGTGTCGGGGTCTCTGGTGAGGGAGAGAATCAGCTGGGTGTCATCGGCGTAGGAAATGATGTTGAGGTTGTGTTGGCGTGCGATGGCAGCGAGGGGTTTCATGTAGATGTTGAAGAGAGTGGGGCTGAGCGACGATCCTTGCGGGACGCCGCAGATGACTTCGGTGGCCTCAGAGCGGAACGGAGGGAGGCGTACTCTCTGTGTTCTGCCGGAGAGGAATGAGATGATCCATTCCAGAGCAATCCCATGGATGCCGGTGTCGTTGAGGCGTTGGACTAGGGTGCGGTGGCAGACAGTGTCAAATGCTGCGGAGAGGTCAAGGAGGATGAGTGCCGCTGTTTCACCTTTGTCGAGCAGGGCTCGGATGTCGTCGGTGGCTGCGATGAGGGCGGTCTCGGTGCTGTGGTTGGCTCTGAATCCGGATTGCGATGGGTCGAGGGATCCGTTCGTCTCGAGGAAGGCGGCCAGCTGCTTGTTGACGACCTTCTCGATGACTTTGGCAGGGAATGGAAGGAGCGAGATTGGGCGGAAGTTCTTGAGGTCGGTCGGGTCCGCTGTTGGTTTTTTCAGTAGTGCGCTGAGCTCGGCGTGCTTCCAGCTCTCCGGGAAGGTGGCTGTGTCGAAGGAGGCGTTGATGATGTCTCGGAGGTGAGGTGCGATGGTAGAGGCGGCCTTGTTGAAGACATGGTGGGGGCATGGGTCGGTCGGAGATCCGGAGTGGATGGTGTTCATCATGCGTGTCGTGTCTTCGGGGGTCACTTTGGTCCATGTCTGGAGGATAGCGGCGGGGTGTGTAGGTTCGGTCGATGGGTGCGGGGGTGGAGCGCCGAAACTGTTGTGGATGTCGGCGATCTTGCGGTGGAAGTGCGAGGCGAGGGAGTCGCAGAGGTCCTGCGAGGGAGTGATGTCGTTGTTGCCGGTGCTGGGGTTGGAGAACTCCTTAACGATGTTGAAGAGCTCCTTGCTGTCATGGGCGTTCTTGTCCAGTCGTTCCTTCAAAGATTTCTTCTTGGTGGTGCGGATGAGCTGATGATGTCTGCGGGTGGCGAGTTTGAGGGCGGTCATGTTGTCGGTGGTCTTGTCGAGGCGCCAGGCCTTCTCGAGGGTGCGGCAGGCCTTCTTGGAGTCCTTGAGTTCGTCGGTGAACCAGGGGGCCTTCTTGCTTCTGGGCCTGGTGAGTGGGTTCTTCAGTGGGGCGAGGTCGTTGGCACAGGAGGTCAGCCATTGCGTGAGGTCGAGGGCTGCTGTGTTAGGGTCCGTTGTCCTGACCGGTGGGTTCTGGCTGAGGGAGGTGGTGAGCTGGTCGACGGTGATCTTGCTCCAGTTTCTGTGGGGAACCTGCTTCGGGTGGTGGTGGACCGTGTTCTTCTTGAAGCTGAAGTGGACGCAGCTGTGGTCAGTCCAGTGGAGTCCGGTGCAGTGGCTGAAGGTGACGTGCTTGCTGGATGAGAAGAGGGGGTCGAGCGTGTGGCCGGCGTAGTGGGTGGGGGTGTTGACCAGTTGCTGGAGTCCGAGGTTGGCGAGGTTGTCCAGCAGGGTGGTCGTGTTGCGGTCGTTGTTGTTCTCCAGGTGGAAGTTGAGGTCCCCGAGGAGGATGTAGTCGGCGGAGGGGAGGGCGTGAGGGCTGATGAAGTCCGTGATGTCTTCGCAGAACTGTGCGCGTGGTCCCGGGGGTCTGTAGATGAGGGTGCCTCTGAGGGTAGTCTTGGGGTCGGTGTGGATCTGGAAGTGCAGGTATTCGGCGGTGTTGAATGCGTCGGTGGAGTCAGTCGAGATGCGAATGGTGTCTTTGTGTACGATGGCGATCCCTCCTCCGGTCTGGTTGACGCGATCCCTCCTGATGATCTTGTAGCCGTCCGGGATGGCTATGGCGATATCGGGGGCTGAGGAGGCGTTCATCCAGGTTTCCGTGAGGAAGGCGACGTCTGGAGATGCGGTGTCGAGGAGGTTCCAGAGTTCCACGGCGTGTCTGTGGACGGAGCGGGTGTTGATCAGGATGCACTTGAGGTGGTTGCTGTTGTCCGTCTTGGTGGGCGTGGTGCTTGTTTGGAGGCAGGAGAAGTTGCAGGATCGGCAGACGAAGGGTCCATGGGTGTGTAGCGGGGACGCTCGGTAGCACCCGGGGGCTCGGGCGGTTTTGAGTGCGATGAGCGTAGCGAAGTCGTAGGTCCTGCGGGGGGGCTGGCGGGCGCGGGGGCCAGGGGGTCTGGCGCTGGGCGCGGTCCAGGCGTGGACGGGCGCAGACGGGCTTACCTTTGGCGCACCTTCGGCGCTCAGTCGGCGCTCCCACTGCGCGCGTCCGCTGCGCGGTCGCTCAGGGGGCGTCATAAATAAGGAGCCGGGAGGGAGGGTCAGCTGGGAGGCGGGAGCGGGTTGTCCAATGGGCAGTGGGGGGAGGCGGGACTGCAGGCGGGAGCAGGAAGGAGGAGAGCGGGTCAGCGGTGGCGGAAACGGCGGGAAAAACGGAGCAGAAGTCACCGGGGCAGCGTCGGAGGTCAGCGGGCGAGGAGGGGCAGCAGTGGCAGGAAGCGACAGGCAGGAGGCAGGAGGCAGGAGGCAGGAGGCAGGAGGCGGCGGCGGCGTGAAACCAGGTGAGTGGCGTCAGGCGGAGGTTACAGGGTGGGCAGGTGCCAGGCAGCGACAGGTAGGCAGAGCAGTGAAGAGGAGCGACCGGCTGTGGGGGCACAGGGGTCACACTGACCAGCCCGCTACTGTCCCTTTAAATAAGGAGCCGGGAGGGAGGGTCAGCTGGGAGGCGGGAGCGGGTTGTCCAATGGGCAGTGGGGGGAGGCGGGACTGCAGGCGGGAGCAGGAAGGAGGAGAGCGGGTCAGCGGTGGCGGAAACGGCGGGAAAAACGGAGCAGAAGTCACCGGGGCAGCGTCGGAGGTCAGCGGGCGAGGAGGGGCAGCAGCGGCAGGAAGCGACAGGCAGGAGGCGGCGGCGGCGTGAAACCAGGTGAGTGGCGTCAGGCGGAGGTTACAGGGTGGGCAGGTGCCAGGCAGCGACAGGTAGGCAGAGCAGTGAAGAGGAGCGACCGGCTGTGGGGGCACAGGGGTCACACTGACCAGCTCGCTACTGTCCCTTTAAATAAGGAGCCGGGAGGGAGGGTCAGCTGGGAGGCGGGAGCGGGTTGTCCAATGGGCAGTGGGGGGAGGCGGGACTGCAGGCGGGAGCAGGAAGGAGGAGAGCGGGTCAGCGGTGGCGGAAACGGCGGGAAAAACGGAGCAGAAGTCACCGGGGCAGCGTCGGAGGTCAGCGGGCGAGGAGGGGCAGCAGCGGCAGGAAGCGACAGGCAGGAGGCAGGAGGCGGCGGCGGCGTGAAACCAGGTGAGTGGCGTCAGGCGGAGGAGATTTCTTTGCACCTGAATTGGGCCTGTCTCCCTTGCACAATGCTGTCTCTGCCATCTGTGGTCATACTGCACCAGTGAGGACAGAACTGGTGTGGACTGGGCTCAGAGACCCTTGCACAAAGAGAACAAAGACATTTTGGGGTATAAGTATTACACCTGAAACCCCTGAACTTTAGATTACTTCTGGGCTCAGAGAAAACTTTGCCAAGGAAAAGAGCTGAAGAGCTGTGAGGAGGAGTACTGCCCCTTTGCTGTGTGCTGTGTGGGGTTGGCCTGCTGTTTCGGCCAAGGAAAGGACAAAGACTGGAACTTTACTTCGAACCTGCTTGAAGAAGATCTCCAAGGGCCTGTGTGTGCTGGACTCTTGTTCTGAGGTCTCAAGGACACAAAGACTTCACCCCAGCTCCCCTGAACTCTGCTGCTGGGAGTTATGACCTGCCAAGAGGTGCCTGTTCCAGTTCTGGAGGTTGCGCTTGCAGCTGGGAGCTGGAAGAAACCTGAATAACTAAGAAAATCAACGCATCGCTCTTCTTGTGGCTGTTTTTCAGACTCAGGGCCACTGTCCGAATAGAATCTCCATGCATCGCAGCACTGCTGCCGAAACCGACGCAGCGCCTGTTGCCGCTGCAAGAACCGATGCAGTGCCGCTCGGCGCCACCGCATCGATCACAGACACATCCTAGATTTCCATGCATCGTACCTGTGCAGCAAGTTTTCCCAACGCATCACCCGCGGACAAGAACTGTTTTAGTGTTGACGCATGAATTCCCCCTACAGACGGAATTCAACGCATCACTTCTCCTGTGTTCAGCAGAACTGTTGCATCGCCTCCCCATGGTCTCAGGAACTGACACATCTATTTATTTCTTGATGCTTCCCATCTCTGCGGCTGTTTGGCCGTGTGAATTTTGATGCATCTACTTTGTGAGAAATCACGCATCCATCATTTTCTATGGGCCAAGTTGTTTGAAACCATTTTAAAGTCATATTCTTATTACATGTATGTTGGATTTCTGGTGTTTTGGTCTTCTTGAATTTAGATAAAGATACTTTATTTTCTAAACTGGTGTAGTGTCCATTTGTGGTGTTATCACTGTATTACTGTGTGTTTTGAGTACAAATACTTTACAGATTGCCTTTGGGATAAGTCTGTCAAGCTACCCAGGTGGTGAACAGGGGTTACCTAAAGTGTGTATCTCCCTTACCCTCACTAGAAGCATGGGTCCCTATTTGGACAAAGTTATCTACCTCTGCCAACTACAGACCCCAATTTCTAACTGACTGTAATCACAGAGAAGGGGTTTAATGGAAGCCTGGCAAGGTCTAGTTATTCTTTCTCACTTGCGAGCTGGAAGGTGGCAGGGTTAAATGATAAGATCCTAAACCCAGATTTCCCAGATTTTATTGATAAATTTGATATTGTTGTTATGCAGGAAACCTGGGTTATTACATCGATTTCACGCAGGGGATTTTCCTGTTACTCTTGTCCTGCTATAACATCTACACAAGGTTGAGCTAGGGATGACCTCTCAATATGGGTAAAATTAAATCTTAGAGTAGAAGTATCAGTCAGTCAGTCAGTCAGAAAACGTTATTTCGGCTGTCAGCCATAAAAGTTCATACATCACAATACTTTAAAACAATAAATACAATAAAAGATACAACATTAAAAGTGTGGATAAAAAGGCATGTAAGCATACACTTGGGCCAGAACAGCAAATTCATCACTATGTTTAAAAGGAAATAGTACAGAAATATACCTTATCGTGATATTAAGCGTCTTCTAATTAACCACACTGAAAATAAGAATTTAGCTAGAAGTATCAATTATTGACTAAGGTAGCCCTGCATACCAAGCTCTGCTTATCAAGGATAGTCAGGGTTATTTTTATTTAGTACATTTTTAAAATAACAACTTCACCAATTCTTTGAGCTTTTATAAGAGGAGCTGTTTTGTTTTATAATGAGCTTGAAACTTATTGTGTACGATACCACACTTCAACCCTAATTTCTACTGTGTGGTGATGCTAATACCAAACTTGGGGACCTGTCCAAAGAGTTGGGTTTCACAGATTCAGTAGCAGAAGCAGCATTTCTGGATATAAGAGGGAGAGGGCTAAAATAATCTGTAGTCTCACGTGATCTTGTAGATGTAATTAACATCTTTCAAGTCGAAGGGCCAAGTAAATCCACCTATAGGGGGCAGGTGTCTTTTATATATTTTCTCCCAAGCACTTTCTGCAGTGGTGCTATAACAGTTCCATCATTGACACCCAATGGAGGGATCACAATGCACTGTCGATGGAAGGGGTCTTTCCCTTGGACAGGGACAAACCGCCCACAGTATGTACCGAAATTAATCAGCATTCAAGAGATGGGCTCTAATTGGTTTGGTTTTTGAAAGATCCTAGCTTTACACTTGATCTTCGTCTTGAAACCCATCTGTTGTTGTTTATGGGGTGCTTAACAGAGGATTTTGGGGGAAGTTTTATCTACTTGTTACCAACTCCTATGCTCCTGCAATAAGAATCACTTGCTGAAAATCCATTGTCCTTCCGTAGACTACTCACCCTGGTTTCAGGCAAACTGTTCAGTAGCTAACCGCCATCTGAAGAAGGCTCTGTCTGGGTGCCCAAGGGATGTTCGGGAGGCCAGGAGTGACTACAAATGGTCTGTTAAAAACATGAAGAACTCTCTCAATGAAAGAGATTCGGAAAAGTTGGAATTAACAGCTGCCCAGAACAACAGTAAAGTATTCTGGTATATTGTCAACAGGATTTGCCAACAGGATGCTCCTCCCAACCAACTCCTAGTCTGGAACATATCTGGATCAGCGTGGGTTAAGCATTTCACCTCTATTTACCAGCTGCCCTAGGACAAGCTGTGTAATGACAGATTACTTGCGCACTTGGATAATTCCCCCCCCTCCCCTCAGAAAGTGGTAAAAGCCATCAGACAGAGCTCAAGCGATAAAGCCTGAGGTAAGACGGGATCCCCATAGACTTACTCAAGTGTAATTTAGATGTCACTCACTAATTTGTTTAATAATTGTTTGTGTAGCAGGGTCCGGAATTCCTGGGCCCTTTCAATGATATTTCCAATTTTCAAAAAAGGGGACAGAGGGTCCCGCAAATATTACAGCCCGATATCCTTCATTGATAGTACAGTGAAGATCCTAGGGAGGGTAATTTTTAGTCGTCTGCAGATTTGGGCTGGTGACAACAACATCTTGTCCCCATATCAGCGCCGCTTTCTCCTAGGGCTAAGTACAGTGAAGCAGTGCCTGAACCTGCACTCGATTGTGTGTAAATATCCCATCTCCAGGCGCTGCCCGCTGTACCCGCCTTTATGGATTTATCTTCTGCATTCGATTGCGTGATTAGGGCCAATTTATGGATGATTTGGCAGATTTGGGGGTGGAAGTTTCCCTGGTACATTTTTTGTACTCATTACATGAGAATTTAGAAGCCGGGGTGCAATATGGCTGAGCAGGAGAAATCTCCAATGTTTTTCCTCAAGCTATTGGGGTGCCTAAGTGGTGCATCTTGGCACCTCTCTTTTCATCATCTATATTAATGAATTAAGTACCCTCTTGTCTACTTCAACCAGAGCCATACCAAAAATTGGCAACTTATTCGTCTCTTCGTTATTATACGCCAACAATGTTGTTTTAATGGGTAGGACATCTAGCACCTTACATATTCTGGTAGAGTAATTTTTCTCATTAATGGGAAGTTTATATATGGTAACTAGCTATGGGAAATAACACATAATCGCCTGTGGGCTGCAAAACAATTCTCTGAGCTCTGCGCAGAATTTCAGTTACAAAGGTGTTACCTTTGATTCTTTCAATTCTTGGCAACCCCAGGTTAATGCAGCAAGCACAAAACTAGGTAGGGAAGCTTTGTCTCTATTCTATCTCATTCTGAGGGAAGGTCTTATTTCCCCTTATATCAAGATCTACAACCTGCAGTGCAATCCCACAGCTACATATGACGCATGGGTATCGGGGTACCATAATGTTTCCCCCATTCAGGTGGAAGAAAACAGGATTTGTAGGCTGGTTATGAATCTCCCGCCAACTAGCTCCCATTTTATTTTACATTCTGAATTTGTTCTGGAATATGCTTCAGGTAGAGTTAATGTGGCCCGTTCCTGCTTGGGGTGAGCGTTTGGTCTAATACTGAAGCAAGTTTTAACAGAAATGTATTTTAGACTCCCTTAGTTTAGACAAGGATCTCTCAATCCCCTGGATGAAATATGTTAGCAAGTCTTTTGCTGATATGGATCCCTCCGAAATGTTTACCGCCCTGGCCACTATAAGCAAATTTGATAAGAGGCTGCTGAAGTCCCGCCATGAAGAGTTCAGTCCCTCCCAAAGAATGGATAAGGTTTTTCATAAACACTCTGCTCATAACTAATTTATTTCATGAGCAATTGTAGAGCTAGCATTTTATTTAACTCTGGAACTCTGATGTTGGGAGAGTTCTCTTCTATTTAGATTTAGGGCAGGCACTAGGTGTCATCTTATGTGCTTTTTTGATGGAGCAAAGGCTTGAGACAGTAGTATCCCGGCATGTCCTTGTGACTGGTCGGCTGAGCATTCCTTTTTGCATTTTATGTGTTTCTGCAAATGTTATCGTTGTTTTTTTCAATACTGTCTTAAGCATATTCTGAAACGACTTGCCTTAAAGAAATGTAGGGATGCCTTAACATATCTCCAGATGTTAGTTAATCCTGATGTCTGTTACAGTGTTTGTTGTTTCCCTAAAATGTCTGTAAGAAATAGGAAATCAATGGAGGAATAAATGCAGTGGTGGTAGCTCATTGCTAAGCTAATACACTCTATTGCAGCATCCCTTACTGTATGGAGCTTTGTTTTTTATTTGAACATGTTTTTATTTGAACATGTATCAATGTTTTAAAGTTCCATTATGTGTTTTATCAAATTTTTGTGATGAATTGTATTGTGCGCTTTTATGATTTTTATCTAACGAGCGAATAAAGATATTTTGACGTAATCATTTATCATTTGCGCAACACCAAGTAAAGTGTCTTGATTTATTTTGATCCTACTAAAATCTTGTTTCCATCAAACTTCAGTTACCAAAAAAGTGTTTCATTTGTGCCTTCTTGACTGCTGATATGTTTTGAAATATTTGTACTGTTTATTTATAGGAATTAAATTTTGCTGTGTGTTAGAAAAAAAGGCCATTCTACAGCCTTTTCTTTCACACAAGCAACATTATCACAAAGTTTCACTTTACAAAATCCTCTCACTTTGCAGTCAAAGAAAGAAAAGTCAACACCACCCTCCATGTTCAAAATATAGGCAGCAGTTTGTCAGAAGACATTGCTTGACATCTGACCTCTGTCTTTAAACGCACAGCAAATGTGACAAGATAGAAACAAACTTTAAAGGTATCTTTAATGCTCATTCTCCTTTAGTACTCCAGCACGGTTATTTTGGGAGTGCTACAGCACCCCTCCCCCCGCACCTCCACTTTCAGTGCCTATGCCCCATATTGCATGTACGGAGTGGGCAAGCCTCACCACGGCTAAGGTGGGTTGGAGGGATTCGCCTTCAAGAAATTTATGAAATTACTTACAAATATGGTGTTGTCCAATCATGGAATATATAGATGAAGACTGGTGACAGAGCTGCATGGCTCAGTGAGTGAATAGTTGGACGGTGAGGAGTGGGTGGATGAATTCAAGAATGGATGACATTTAATAAAGACTTTTAGCTACATGGAGCAAATGGTCTCAATGCACTGACCAATGGTGGGTGAGTGCTCTGTTTTCTATTTTAGCTGCTGCGTAAAAACGTCACCCTCCCCAAACACTGCCACTACTAATCCATATGAAACATACATTGCCTGGATGTATTAACACAGTGCACTGATTTAGCACCTCAAAGAATTAAACGCAAAGCATGAGGCTTTGATCTCAAATGGGAGAGACCATGAGATAAACAAGTAGCGTCTGAATTGAACCATGTGAAACTAAGAAACCTTGCATCAATCCTGGCTTCCACTAGACCACATTGTGTGATCCAATGCAATTAAGTTTTTCACAGTGCATCCTTTACCTTCATTGTGACAAGAGCACCTTGGAATAGATCAGTTTGGGGTCGCGCTGCACTAAAACAAAAGCGATGTCACTGTACCCGTGGTGACACGCTAGGCCACGTATAGAGACAAAAGACGGCTGACCTTTCTCTTTTTTTTCACTACAACTTCGTCGTCAGGGTGGTGGTGGTGGGGGTGAGGGGCATGAATATTTTGAAGTGTGAATAGAATCTGTCACTTCAAACAATTGCCACTCATTTAAATGCTACTATTTAATATACTAAACTGAAATGTATTGCAAACATCACATTATAAAGATATACACTGCAGATACCTCATCCACCCCCCCCGCATCACTCCCCCCACCCCATGTCCTTCCAAAAGCCCTGAAGGTCAGCACTGCTCATGGTGACCCTTCAGGAGTCAGCTACCACCCAAATGCCAGCCTCTATACTCAGTAACAAAACCACCCCTCCCCCTGGCAATGAAACTGGCCCCACCCTGCTCGCCCACCGCGAAGACGCCCGGTGCCCGGTAACCAGAGGCGTAGCTAGAGCTTGTGGCTCCCGGGGCTGTTCCCTCAGATTGCCGCCCCTGGGGGTGGGGGGGTTGCTGGGTTAAAAGGACGGCAAGCACTTGAAAGAGGACCGAGAGACACGTAGTATCGCCGCTAATAGTTACGTCGATCATGCAAGTTACATTCACATACATGATACTGTCCAAGGCTACACAGTTGAATACACCGGTGACTGGCAGTGACTGGCACACAGACTGCATGATCTATCTGGGGACTCAGAAAAACCGCATGTGACATCCATTAGAGAGCTGCGTGAACAATTACCTGGTAATCCCCTCAGCACAATGCAAACATGTACATACATGACACTGTTCAGGGATCCATCATCTACAGCTGACATTAAATGACCATTCATCATGGTCCCCCCATTAAAGCAGTGCACTTTGTGATCTGCATGGTACATGTTCTTTGCAGCAGGCACATTAACCCTCTGTGCTACCTTTCCAGAAGTCAACCCTTCCACTAGACAAAACTCAGATCTCTCTCTAGGAAGAACATAAATCACCAAAGTTATCATGACATTTTTATTGTTTCTGAAAATTGCTGGAGGCCAGGAAGAAGGCAGCAAGTTTTTTTAAAACCATAATATACTTGCAAACACTACGCACCCACCCGAAATAGGTACCCAGTGCAGTCACACCGTTCGCACCGCCCTAAGCTGCTCAAGGTTCATGTGTCCCAGTGACTGGATCACTGTTGCTCTAGGGTGTGCTGCTTCGTAGGCCTGCCCACAAGACTGGAGATAAACTTCAGTATGGATTGTGGTGGACAGGCCTTCAAGGTTAACTCACAATTGACACCACTAGGGTACACCTGCTTGTGCTAAGACATAAAGCCTTCTAAGGTCCAGTGGGGCCTTGTAAGGTCTAGCATGGGAATATGCTCCCTCAGTAGAGTGGTCTGGTGGACTGGTCATGAAGGCTGAACCCAGTTCCCCAGTTCCAAAATCGACAGCTCTGGCCATAGTGCCACATCCTCTCCCCCACTGAACACCATACTGCCCCACTGAGAGAAACTCTCACTGCCTTCAGCTACAACCTAATTGTGCCCGCTATAAACACTTGGATGTGGCTCAATTCAAATTATGCACTTGATAAGAGTAATATGCTGCCTAAAAAAAAAGTAAAAGCAAACACTCATAGGGAATGCAAGATTAAGTAAAGCATGTGAAAAGCAGAAACAACATGATTACCTTAACGATCTCTCACTCACTATTCAGAAATCAGCAAGTGGTTTTACCTGAAAAGTTAAGGACATGACTACAGGGCCCTGAAGGGAACCGTTTCAATGTCCATTGCTTATATCCTTAATAAACGTAAGCAGTATGGTTTAAAAGACCACATCCATAAACAGGGCCATGGTACGCATTTTGTTTTCCAATCCACCCATCAACCAGGTATTGCAGTACCTCCAGGAATGGTGCACTTCCCCACCTGGGGACAACAATGCTGTTCAAAGAAAGACGAGAAAACAAAAGTAGCGCTTCACTGCAAAGTCTGTAAAGTGAGGCTGATGTGTTTGGATGTGAATAAAACCAATCTGGCCACTTTGCAACCACTCTGTCTTGCTTTATTTAGTTATGTATTTATTTTTCAGATTTAAAGCCTTCTATTTCTCTCCATCCTGCTGCACTTTGGAATAGAAAAATGTCAGAAAAAGGGCATTTCCCGCAAGAGTGTTTTTCTTTTTTGGATCCATTTCACAGGGAAGCAACTAAATGAAAGAAGGAAAGAGAGGTTGTGAACCGTTTCTTCAAGTTACGGTTTTCAGTAAGTGAGGAGCAAGACAGAAATAGGGGGAATCTGTGCTGGCAGCTGTCCCCCCGCAAGCACAGAAAAGAAGAGGACATTGCCCGAGTCCTATTCCTTCCCTGCCCGTCCCCTAACGTCCACGAAAGCAAGCCGAGCCTTATCTGAATGCCTTTGTCCGCCCCCAAAAGAGTGCTGCCTGGGGCGGACCGCCCACACCGCCCCTCCCTAGCTACGCCACTGCCGGTAACAGAACAGATTGCAAATCTATAGGGATGGTCACATAAATTGCACGCATGTGGAAGGTCAAATTATGTACCATGGTTGACTACATTATTTGGGAAGAAAAGTGAGCTATTTAGCAATTATGACACACCTCTGGACTTTAAGAAACAGTTCTGCATAACAATACTGTATATTTAAAATGTAATACCCTTCTGACTCACTAAGAGGTCCTTTTTTAGAGTCACAACATGAGACCTTTAAAACAAATGCAAGATATTTGTTATTCTTTTAAATAAATAACTGAAGCTGAGCTAATAGACTCTTAAACATGAATTTGTGTTAAAAGTGAAAATAAAGCAAGGAAAGTTTCAGGACCTTGCCTATGTCCTGGCCAAGAGGGAGATAGCCAGGAATTGGAAAGCGCCTGGAGGGCCGCAGATTACCACATGGAAAAAAGAGCTTGAGAGGTGGGCAGGAGCGGAAGGCAGATTGTTACTCAGAGAGGCCAGCCGGGGAATAGACAAAATGGAGAGGGCTAGAGCCTGGAAAACCCTAGTGAGTAAGTTGGTGACGAATGAGCAGGACAACTATAGTGGAGCGAGCACTCTGAGGGTGGCAGAGGCAGAACGAGAGGATAGACAGGAGGGAAATTCAGCCTAACGACATCAGAAGGTATAGCACTGTAATGCACGGAATCTGAGAGACTGACACACGAGAACCCGGTAGCACATAGACACACTCACCTGTTTACCTAAACGCAACTCAAGGGGTCGAGGGTGTAGTTTTATTTCAAAGGGAATGTTGAAGAAAATGCACCAGAGAATGTAAATGGCATGTCATGTACACTGGACGCTAGATACAAGCCTCCGAATGAGCATGTATGTTGATATTGTTTAAAAGCCAATAAAATATGGTTACAAAAAAGTGAAAATAAAGTACAGCTAAAGAGCATAAAACCCCTCAGAAACATCCGAAAATATGTAAGCGATGGGCTGACTATCATGGTCTATATCCCGAACCTATCCCCTCAGCATTCTGTATCGATGATCTGCCTTGATGATCCGCATTTAGGTATGCGCACTGTGATCCATTGTACTTATACTGATTTATCGCAATTGGAGTAATTATCCTATATTCCTTACATGTACGTTGTGACACCGCTGTTCTTTGTTTATAATGTGGTTTTTTGGAGGTTTTTTCCATTTGATTCAGTCCTATGTATCCTCACTTTCTCAACGAACCTATTTAAAAAGTTGACATCTTTTCCAATGCCTTATTTTGTATATGATGTATTGCCCTGGACCTTCCCGGGCTCATTTTACCTGTCAACAATAAAATCTGTTGTGAAATAAAAAGAGCATAAAAGCCGCAGTGTTCATGTAAACTGCAATTTAGTTTCCACAAGGTTCACACAATCTTATGCCTAAAAAATATCACTAGTTTATGTAAGGATTTCCTGGCGTACCCTTGGTAGCTTGGCTCAAGCAGTAAGACTTTACACAGAGAAAGGCAGGTGATACACACTCAGCACCTTATCTAAACAGTGCTACAGTTGAGAAAAAAAGAAAGTTATTGGCCGCACCAGGTTAGTTAAAAAAAAAAAAGAATGTCATAAGAAAAATAGCATAAAACTCCTAAGGGAATCTGCAGTAGGGGCACCAGATGTCAGCACCGGAAGTATACTATTAATGTTGCTTTTCCATGGTACAAGGTACAAGTCTGAAAGGGAATCTGCATTTTCTTTGCCAGATTCTTCATTAGCACCCTGAGTTTTCTAATTTAATTGTAGAGGACACTGCTGTACTACAATCTTGAGAATTGAAATATAACCTAAAAGTTCATATCTGGAGGGCATGGCTTGGCACTGCTCTGAGATGGGGGCGCTTTAATTCAGCTCAGCCGGCCAGAGTGAGTAATCTGCAGTGAATCCCGCTCTGCGGCTCATTATCTGTCGGCATTGGGACATGCAGGGCACTTGTCGGGGGTACACGTGGGTGGACGGTGTCCACCCACTATTTTCGCAGGGTGAACGCCGTCCACCGTGCCAAGAATGTGGGGCCCACTAAATAATGTTCTGAACTCGTCCCGGTGTAATTTCCAAACACCGGGACACTTTCAGCAGCGCCTGCACGTTGTCTGCTTTCCATCTGCAACAAGCAATAACGTGCACGCGAGGACGGGTTTTCTTATTTTAGACTTCTGCTGGGCCCAGAACAAAGGCCAAATTTGAGGGGTCATCAGGACTCCTTTTGTTCGACTCTCTTCACTGGGAGTAGTCAGGAGCCTCACACCTGATGCAAATGAAGTTGAGGGGAAACAAAGGCTCACACCTTGTTAGCACTTCAGACATACTTAAGAGAGGCAGCTTCTCACTTTGTTGAGTCCCTGTTCAGGGTGTCAGAGTGCTTTACATCAACACGTGCATATGTACAATAAATTATATATGTTTGTAAATGAATGTACAGGATGTGTTACATAAAAATGAGTGATTGCAAGGTGTAGAATTCACATATCATCTTCCATAGCTCACTGTGCTATTATCCTCGCAATGCACTCAAACGTACGCCTTATAGACCTGCTAAACATATATGTGAGGGCTTAGACCTGATGTCATTTTTTGTGATCCCATTTCCTGTAAAGTCGTGGCTTGGGATGCCACTTTCTATGATGCCACTTCCTGTGATGCCATGTGTGATGTCATGAGCCGTGATGTCACGCGCTGTGATGTCACGCCGTGATGTCACTTGCATACTGCCTAACTAGGTTAGTCCCCCCACTTCTTAATTTAGGAATTGTGCCCTGGGGACATGAATTGTCCACCAGCTACCCAGCAATTGGCGGATGCAACCAGGACTTACCACTGCGCCTGACGAGCGTGCGCCGGAGGAAGAAACTTGCATCGCCGGGTCACCTCCTGTGATACCCGGCTTCCGTGGTGTGACGCCTGCCTATGCCCTTGACTGCGGGGGTAGTGCTGCATTGTTCTAATCTAGGCGGAGGCCGTTGGGTAGGTCGTTGTCAGGGGCAGTTGGGGATGCTGGATTGGGTGGGGCAGCTTGTGGCTGTCCACGTCCATGTGGGACTGAGGCCTAGCCGCGGCCTATACCCACTAAGTTTTGCAGCCAGTTCAATACAGGCCCTACCGACGTCGGAGTGAGGAGCACCCTCCATGGAGGGATCCTGAATGCTGTTCTTCTTCCTCTCCTCCCCAGCCAAGTAAGTGTGGTGATTCTGTCGCTCAGTACTGTTCCATACCTGAGGGGGCGGAGGGGGGGACTTCAGCCTACCCCCACTCCCTGGACCTGATGATGCTGGCTGTGCGACGCTCTGCATACATGCTAAACAACAGCACCTCACCGTAGAAGCTCGGAGGCAGTAGTGACTGCTTACGGCATCCAACGATCATTTGCTTCCTGGTGAGTGAGAGGTGGGGAATGACCCCCCCCCCCCCCCACCCTGCCAATGACATTAAATCGCTTCTGCTGGAAATGAAAACAAGTCTCACTACCATTGCCTATAAACTAGACTAACTCACCAGACGCATGGATGACATGAAATATCATATGGATAAGCAACACACAAGACAGGCTGATGCAGAGCAGCGTATCTCGAAAGGTTGTGGATGTGCAGTCGCAGCAGGCCAAAACGTTAGAGGAGGTGAAAGTGGTGCTGCACAAAGTGCTAAAAAATGAAAACATCGAAGCTAGGTCTAGGAGAAATATTGTGCGTATCCTCTGCATCCCTGAATCCACAGCGATAAGGCGCACAGAAGACTATGTAAAAACTACTCCTCACTTTGGCGCAGATTGCTTTTCCCAGTCCTTTGCAACTGAGCAGGCACATATGATGCATGGGAAGTTTGCCGTCCATGAATGAGGGAATGCGCCTTACATTTTCCCCTGATTTCACGCAAACTGTGCAGGATGCCCCTAGAACGTTTTTCCTAGTTAAAAAGAAATTGCAGGAGCGTGGCATCAATTATTCAATGCTCTACTTGGCCAAATAGTACTTTTCCTGGAGGGGAAGGCCGAATATTTTTACTGAGTCTGCAGTAGTACTGGCCTTCCTACAGAACACCCTCCATCACAGGGAACATCCCCATCTCATGACAACACGGATGGTAATTCACCCCTTGATGGGGTGGGATGATTGACTAGGTTAGTCATATGTTCCCTTATGTGTTGCTTGTGCCTGGATAGCTACTCACCTGCATGCTATCTAATTATAGTATGGATTTGCTAATATGCCAGATGTTATACTAGAGTTGTTGGATATAGCTAAAATGCCTTACTGACCGAGCTTGTCCTGTCTAATGTATGTGTATTTCCACTGAGTACTACTAATAATACTATGTGCTTACGCAACTATGTGGCTGATGGTTGTTTCCTTACCAGTGCTCAAGCGGCCCCCAGATTTAGGCCTTGTTCTACACTAAGGTATATGATTCTTGTTATCTTTTGTCCTTTTCTGTCCGATCTGACTGTTTACCATGTTTGGGGATATCACTAGGAGTTTTGGTACTGGTGTGGGAGGGTTGGGTGGGTGGTGAAGAGGTTGTTCGACATATAGCACACCTACACAGCACTGTGGCATGGGATTGGATGATCACACACACTATCCTATCAGTCTGGAACTATTTACACTTAATGGTGCACACTCATGATCATTGTTGACATTCATTTCATTAACCTGTGTAACTTGGAATGTCCGAAGTCTTCACAATCATCAGAAATGCCAACAGGCTAGTGCTTATTTCACCCACCGTAAGGTAGATATTATCTTTTTGCAGGAGACGCATTTATTGCCTGGAGGGGAATCAACGCTATTTACTACAAGGGGCCCATACCAGTACTTTGTCTCTTACTCCACCTACTCTAGAGGGGTTGCTATCATTGTTAGGAAACAAGTACCTTTACAGCACCTCACAACGCTCATTGACCCTCATTGTTCATACACATGTTACATTAGTAAACACATATGGCCCGTGGATAGCCCTGTTTTTTCCAATCCGTGATCAAGCACTGCCTAGACGTTGACCCTCATACAATTATTTGGGGGGTGGACCATAACCTTGTCCTAGACATTGCACTAGACTGTTCGCATCTCCATAAGAGATGTCTCACCAAGGCTCGCGCAGCTTTCCTGGATGCCATGGTGCAGTTGACCTGATCAACCTTTGGAGATCGCTACATGGTGTGGCACATTAATATACACCTTCCCCTCATCTGTTCACAACACACCCTCTTGACTGGACTTCTGGGTGAGATTGTGGTATATGGTGGGTTGTACGAAGAGCATCCAGCATTTACCAAGAACTCTGTCTGACCATTCCCCGGTGGTATTGAACATAACTTTGCCCAATAAATGGACACGCACACCACTGTGGCGACTCTAGCACAAAAACTTGCTCAATACTGTATTTCAGGAAGCAACTGTAGCCGCCATTGCAGATTATGTTAGGCTCAATAAGGGTTCTGTAGATTTGGTGGCCACTTTCTGGGAGGCCTGAAAGGTTTTCATACATGGTGAATATATAGCTAAAGGGTATAGTATCCTTAAGTCTATAAGAGGTAAACTCGCCAAGTTAGAGCGTGATCTTTGTGCCTTGGAGCTTGGACATCAGGAAACGAGGAATGATAGCCTATCAGATCCCATGAAGTCCCTCCTACTGGAATTCCAAGATGAGGCTGACAGGGAAGTGAAGTTTCTGAGCAAACACTCCCAGGCTAGAAAGTATGGGGAGGGGGTAAGGTCAGGGCATACTCGAGCAGTAGTGCTTAAACCTAAATGGGCTGCTAAGCACCTTCATGGTGTGGATACATCTGATGAGCAATCAGTGTATGACCCGGTGGATATACTGAAGGAATTCGTTACTTTTCACCAGCGGTTGTACACTCACAATCTCTGGCGACCTCTGCAGATGTTGAGGCTTACCTAAATAGACTGATTTTGACATGGCTGGATCAGGCAGAATCCTCTGCCAAACCCTATCCACTGCAGAGATTAAACAGGTTATAAAACAGTTGAAATACAGGAAGTGGCGGCCTACCTGTTGAATTTTATAAGATGTATGCTGAGGAGCTGACACCTATTCCATAGGCTGTCTATGAAGAGGCTTTTCAGTTAGGACGGCTGACTTTGACAATGACAGAGTCCATCATAATCACACTCCTCAAACCAGAGAAGCCTCCGAATGAATGTGAGTCCTATTGGCCCCTCTCTCTCATCAATGTTGACAAGCTACTGGTCAACAGGTTACTCCCATTGATGCTGAAACTGATCCGCCTGGACCAGCCCAGCTTTATTCCAGGCCACTCCACAGCGGATAATCTTTGCTCATTCTTCGCATTTACTTACCAGCTAAACCCTGATCTACCAGTTTATCGATACATTTTTAGATGCCTCAAAGGCATTCAACACCCTTGAAAGATCTTTCTTCCTTACAGTACTGTCCAGATTAGAGCTAGGTGGGGCATTTGTTAAATGGATTAAGTTGCAGTAAACTGACCTTTCGACTAGACTACGCTTAAATGAAGGTCTGTCTAAGACTTTTATAATTGGACAGGGGACGCGGCAGGGATGCCCCCTGTCGCCTCTTTTTATTGCTCTCACTGTTGAGCTCATGTAGACGGGGGTGAATATGGGTTTTCGTTATACACTGCTTTTCATCTACGCCAACGAAGCGATGCTAGCAGTTAAAAACCCTGAAGTTAACTAAAATGCAATAATTTTTTTTAATTGTTGAGTTTGGGTGTTGGTTTGGTCTCCGGATTAATTAGTCTAAATTTATTATGGCCCCCCTGACAAAAGCTGTCACTAGATCAGACACACCGTATCAGTTGCAATTGTAAACTAAACTAATTAGATATCTGGGTATTATCTACCATAAAGACATCCCCACGATTCTCCGTGAGAATTCGGGAGCTATATAGAGACCCTGCAATCTCAAGTTGACAGTTGGATCATCTTGCCGCTATTCCTGACAGGCAGGGTGGCTTTGATAAAAACTATTGTTCTGCCCAAGTTACTATATTTCTTTAAAAATATTTCAATTCCTTTAAATAAGAACCTTTTTATTCAACTACGCTCTCGTATGATTAAGCTAGCATGGGCATGTCGACAACCACGGATTGGGTGGCATATATTGAGGCTCCCATATAACAAGGGGGTTTAACAGCCCCTCATTTCGAGGTGTATTATCTGGTGGCACAGGTGCAATTCCTCCACCACTGGTTCCATAACAGTAGACAGCCCCCCCATGTTGTTGTCGAACGAGGCCTGGTTTTCCCCACGCTACTCCCTACATCCCCTATGTGCCACTCCCTAGACCATCACAAGAAATCCATACAGTCCAGTGCACTGTATGGGCCTGGAATAGGTTGACCTCTTTATGTAATGTTCCAGTACCATACTCTGAGTAAATACCCATTAAATATCACCAGGTGCTACAACTCGACTGTGCCCCGGAACTGCTGATGTCGCTTGAGAAGAGACACATTAAAACACTGGGTGACTTATTCACAGGAAATAAGATCAAACAAGCATTGGCATAGCCAATAGGTCTCGCCTTTGGGACCTTGTAAGTGTTTAGCCATGCAACAGTTGTTGTTGCACCAAAGAAATTGTGCTGCATAAATAAATACTTATAAGGTCCCAAAAGCGAGACCTATTGGCTATGCCAATGCTTGTTCTTTGTAAAGAAATAGAAACAAGCATCTATTTCTTTACTTTTGCTATAATCGCGGCACCGGCGCTTTATTTTTAACATTAAAAGTAAAGCGCCAAAGTCGCGATTATACCAAAGGTAAAGGAATAGAAACAAGCATCTATTTCTTTACTTTTGCTATAATCGCGGCACCGGCGCTTTATTTTTAACATTAAAAGTAAAGCGCCGGTGCCCCGATTATACCAAAGGTAAAGAAATAGAAACAAGCATCTATTTCTTTACTTTTGCTATAATCGTGGCACCGGCGCTTTATTTTTAACATTAAAAGTAAAGCACCGGAGCCGCGATGATACCAAAGGTATGGAAATAGAAACAAGCATCTATTTCTTTACTTTTGCTATAATCGCGGTACCGGCGCATTGTTTTTAACACTAAAAGTAAAGCGCCGGTGCCCGATTATAGCAAAAGCGCCTTCATGAAGTACAGTACCCGTGACGGAGACAGATGGCGGCTGCGCGCGCTCACGCGCACATGCACGCAGGCTTTAGGCCAGCGGCTGCAGCACTTTGAAAATCCCCCTTACAAAAATTCGAGCAACAGCGCATGCGCTGTTCTAGGCTCGACCTAAAAAGGCGCTCAGACTTCCCAAACACATTATATCTCCTTTTCAGTTCTTAAATCTTCAGTCTTAAAGTCCAATATTTCCAATGCCATAATACATGTGCAACTTAAAATACGGTTATGTGGGGCTGTTTCTTAATTAAAACTTTGCACACACAGGCTCTGCAGTGTAAACACGGGTTAAACTCAAAATCGAAGGCAACTTTTAGAACGTACTCATTAAATGAGGCACACCTTATCACTGCCAGACCTGCACATCTAAGGTACTTTCTAGAATGCGATACTGTACCCATTTTATAATTTCTTTTTCTTTCGAATGTGTGTGGGACAATGCTATTAGGCAGTGCACTGTCTAAAGCACGTTCATTTAGTATTCTCCGAGTTAGTGCATGAGTTGCACAGCGCAGCTCTGAATGAAACCATTGTTTCGTATCCAATGTATACGGTTTTCCGCTTTTGCACTAGTTGTGAGAAATTCCGAGTAAATGTATGCGCTGAGTGCAACACGTTCACGAAGGACCTCTGGTTTGCAGTGGGCACTCCCATTAAGAGTACCCAACAATGCAAAACTGTGCCTCTGTGCCCCAGTTGTTAAAAACACCTCTACTGGGTGGTGGTTTATTTTACATCAGAGGCAGCGGTGTAAGGGGCCCTACACTTCAGGAGGGTCCCATTCAGTCACAAAACTATGACTATATATCTGTGAAATATGGGAGTTTCGTGGGTTCATAAACATATTCTTCGGCGGGAGGGGCATTCTTTTGAGTCCGGACACTGGTCGAAAGTCCATTTTATGGCTGCAGATGAACGAACGAACGGTCGAGCAATTCAGAATGCATTACTTGTCTTTTAAGAGTTTCCAGTAAAAATGTAAACAAAGAGATTGGCATTTAAGCGACAGTAAGAGCCTTATTCCTCCGTTGCCCCAAGAGTAATGTTGCAGTAGGGCCGTTATATGACGGAGACATATGGCGGCTGCGCGCGTTCACACGCACATGCATGCAGGCTTTAGGCCAGTGGCTGCAGCACTTTGAAAATCCCCCTTACAAAAATTCGAGCAACAGCGCATGCGCTGTTCTAGGCTCGACCTAAAAACGTACTGTGAATATCTGGGCGACTCCCCTGCCATCATGCTGGATGTTATTACCCGTCTTAAGTTCACCCATGAGGTTCGCCACCTCTTTGCTATGTTTCCAGAGGCTCCCTTGGAGTGCTCAGTGTTGGTGATCTTGCTCTGTAACCTGCAACCATTTAAACTTTTCACAAGATTATACAATGCGGTGGTGGACTGCATGTTTATGGAATTGTCCAGGGCTCGCTTGGCATGGGAGGGTGAGCGACGGCAATTCTGTTGTCTACAAACCAGTGAAGTAATGGTAGATATTGATTAATTCACTATAATGCTTACATAGGGGGTATCTCTCCGCTGTAGACCTTGCTCGCTATTACCACAATGATGATGCCAAATGTAAGCGATGTGGTGTTTGGGGGGTGGATTTGCTCCATCTAGCATGGTCCTGCCTGGCGGCGGCCATGTTTTGGAGTCAGATACTTGAAGCGCTGCTTGATATGACAGACCTCTCAACTTTCAACTCACTCCCACCATGGTTTTGCTGGGGTATGTCAAAGAGGTGCCCAAACAATTCTGCAAATTCACTGCCACAGGACTGCTTTTGAGTAAACGACAGGTAGCCATATAGTGGAGGAGTAGACATGCTCCGAAATTTTGGGACTGGCTATGCGTCTTTATGTGAGGACTGGTCAGGGACGTATGCTGCAATATTACCACCGGCTGCTCAACCACGAGACGTTTGGGACCCCCTGCGCTTTTATTTGTTAAAGCTGAATGCTGAATAAGGCCTGTCTCAACCCTACACCTGTGTTGTTTTACTGGCTACTACGAGGTACACTGGACTGGTTCTCTTGTTTGAAAGTATTAACATCATATAGTTATCCTATGATATGTTGAGATATTAGGGTAAAGTAGAGACGTCTCCTGGACATGTACTATTTCTGTGTCACCTTATTTGAAATCGCTGTGTAAAGTATAACTGTTCCAGCCATATCATCATCTCCAGTCATCATGTCATGTCTTGCCTTGTCGAAGTGATGTGTGCCTCTTCCCCACCCCATCCCTAAGTGGGATGCCCATGCCCCTTGCCTCGCGGTGGGCTGACAGTGTGCACACTCATGTAGGGTCTATGGGGATCATTAGGAGCTGATGGGCAAATGCTGGATGTCCCGCTCACCCACCCCCTGATCCCCCCCGCCTCATTTAGAGCTGGTAGAAGCGTTGTGTTTCTGACGATGAAGCCAATGCCTGTCCTTCATCAGAGACACCCTCTCGATGGCATTTCCTGTGGAAGATGGCGCCGCAGGACCTGGCACCGTGCAATAGAGCCACATTTCATGGACATTGATCGGTTGTTTCTCAAAATTAACCCCCACTTTGGAAGTTTGTATTTGGAAAACAATAAACTACAGACCGTCCTGACCATGCTACAATAGCACTTCAGACTGGCAAGTGTGTTTTTTTTATCACTGAAACCGTGCTCTCCATGACCAGCTGGATTAGTTTCACCCCAAAACAGGCCGACCTCTCTAAACAAATGAACCTGTATGTGTCAGTGGAAGGATATGACCAGACTGTACAGACTTTGCAGTCCTCATCCATCAAATTATTATAAATGCCACTCTTATGTAGGAAATCCCTGATGCTAATCAGGAAATTATCATAAAAGGTCACAAAAAAGCACCTACCCATGTCCTGCCTCTTTCCGCCTTTTTTTTTTTTAAACTAAAGTGCTTTGGGTTAAATTTTTAATTATTGGTACCCTATTGATAATGAGGGTAATGACTTGAGTGATGGAGCTACCTCATTAGTGCTAATTATTCCATTAGGTGCCTCTGGACGGTTTGCCTGCAGGGTGTGTGTTCATCACCCATGGCCTCTCCTAGCGTGCTTGCCTGCAGTTGGGGAGTTGCTGTTTCCGAGACACTGCTCGATGCCCTGCAGGTGACTCTAGCGAGCCCATTCAAGCGAACAGAAAAAATGTCACGGATGTTACTGGATTTTTTCAGCGTAACGCAGTTCTTTATTTAAACACTTTCGGTAAAATCTCTCAAGCAAGCATATAACTGAAAACATCATCATAGCTAACCTTTTAAAAACAATATTTCAGTCCAGGGTTAATACGGTTTCAAAAATCCATGTGCAAGGTTAAAGGGCAAACATTTGTGGCGTGTTTGGCTTGCAGACTTATGCTGCAAAAGTTATAAAAATCCCCTGATGAACAAAACAGTTGGAAACAGTGGGGCATATTATCAAGCCAGGCGATAAAATTACCGCCGCTTTAGCGGCAGAAAACTGCCGCTAAAACGGCGATAATGGGCTTGATAATATGCTCTATGGAATTCCAATTGAAGCCCATGTTAGATGTCCTTCACATCTAACATGGGCTTCAATTGGAATTCCATGGAGCATATTATCAAGTCCATTATCGCCGTTTTAGCGGCAGTTTTCTGCCGCTAAAGCGGCGGTAATTTTATCGCCTGGCTTGATAATATGCCCCAGTGTTTGTCTAATGGCAGCCAAGGTTTAAAGTTGTTTCACAAACTTTTGCAAAGTGGATAACAGTGCACTTTGTGGAGTTGCCCACTTTACAGATCTTTAGACCATGGATAGACTGGCATCTGCGCAGCTGATCCATCCTCTCCCATTGCTCCTTTGCCCTGCTGGTTTCTGCATTTTTACTTCTTTTTTAGGTACAATCCCAAGTGAACCCCAACCCGCAGTTGTGTGCTATTTTGACACATCAGTGGAGTGCTTTAGGATTAGGTAGATCTCAAATTGATCTTCTGTGCTCTCCAGGAGGTAACCCCTTTGGACCCTTTGCTCATGTGCTGGCTGGTGACAGCAATGTGTCATTTTTGGCATTTAGTAGCTGCACCCTGTGGTGATGCCTACTGGCCCCAGGTGTAAATAGAGTCCAGTGATTGTGGTATATCAGACACTTCCTTGTATACATCTGTTTAGCTTTTGGACAAGAACGGGGTTAAGACAGTGCACCTGTAATTAGTATGACCCACAGGCTTCCACAGCAGTGGAAGCACAGACACACGTGACAATGGTACTGTGAGGGGTTATTTCCCAACTCCTCCCTCCCTACCAGACTCAGCAGCAAAATGATCAACACTCACTGAGACCTGGTGCCTCTCTGAGGATCTGGGGCAGGAAAGACTTTCATGTTAGAACCCAATGTTTCTATGTTAAAGAAGACATTTGCACGATTTTCTGGTTAGTAATTGGAGGCTCACACATATAATGTCAAAATGTCTTTGCTGTGATGGGAACGAGTGCAGTGCACATAGCAATGGTCCTTTAACCAGCAGCACGTGTTGGGTGGTGTATGTTATGTTATTATGGGTGTAATGTATGGTAGAGACTTTCTTGTCTATACCTGTTTCTAAGTTATTCCTTAGGATAACTTAGAAGCATTGGGATTGCATACATAAGCATTTTGGTGGGAGGGTTTGTGGATCCTCCTTTTAGGACAGTACTGATCACGGCAATACTCACAAAAAGGAATCATCCATTGCTGCAATTTTTTAAATCTTTTTATGTTTCCACTATTTGTGGTACTGTGCTTTTCATTGTATGAATATGATGATGGGCGCTAACTTTATATAGTGTGCATGGCCCCTGACCCTGGTTTTACCTCTGTATTGTTTATTCCATTGTTTCATTGTGCATTGTGTAGAGTATTTTGTGTTGTGTACTTTCTTTGGTTTTACTTACCATTTATACTGTAAATATATGTATACATTCTTGATTTATGATTACAATGCTGTGGAAACAACTCTGGTTGACCATTGACATTTTTACTGCATCGGTGATATTTATGTTGTACTAAACTTAGATTCGTCCCCTGTGCCATATGCCTTAAGCTAGACCTTTGCTGCTTGGCCATATTTATGAGAGAGAGTCCAGGAGGCCCAGTGACAATAACTTCAAGTCTCCGACCTAATACTTGGAACTCTGGATAATAGGAATTCACAGAATGTTCACCTATTGACTGATTGCTGTCATGTGGAGAAAAAACAAGGCAGGAAGTGAGTCAGGGGCAGACGTCCTCTATACCTTTTCTATGCATATAGCCAAACAAAATCAAGAATCCTGTTACTGGAGTGTCTCACCCTTCTTATAATTTGTGCAGAAAGGAACGTATCAATCAATGTGTTTTGACTAAGAACGATCAATATGTATAACATCAACCCAAACACAGCTTACATAAAGCACACATGCATAATGTTCTAGTGACCATCAATAACTTGCCCCTGTACAAAGTGTATCTGTGATTGAGCAAATTGTTACTGGAAGTTCTCATTAAAATCTGGGCTAAGGTGACGTCCTATTCTCGGTCTGCTCAGAGCAACTGTCCTACAGAAGAGCTTTCTGAAGATTAAAACATACTTCTTGTATTCAACAATACACCCAGGGGCTGAAGGGGATCTTTACTATGCCTGGGAACTAGTGGCACCCTACCATTAACTGCTTGAAGAAAGCCTAGAGGAGAAAAGAGAGATGCGCCATGTGCCTCACTAAAGGGAGGGTGTGGAATCAAGCCATTTGACAGTTGCACAAGGTACAGACAGAACAAATGAAATGCTTAACATTTTAAACTCACAAACACTTTACAAATTTGATTACCTCAAAGAATCAATTGATGGCATAGCTTCATTCCCTAGAAACGAAAGAAAACTCTGGAGAAAGCGGTCTCTCCTAAAACACGACACATTGAAGTCCCTAGAATCCCCATGAATGCAGCAGGACTGGGAAGGAACTACAGCCCAATATGTGAAAAACTATAAGACGTGAATGGCTGCAGAGACACCCACCCAAAAGTGAGGCGACCTAGGATACACTATAAAGGTAAACAAGTAGATTCAGTCAATTCATCAAAGACATCAGTGATAATAAGTCTCATGCTTACCTCTTCCCACTGGTGGATATACCGGATGAGTCGCGAGAGTCGTAGCAGGCGCAGCAGGCTGAGAATCTTGGTGAACCGCACAATCCTAAGGGCCCGGGCTGTCTTATATACCTCAGAGTCAATACGAGTTTCCACAATGAGGAAGATGTAGTCCACAGGGATGGAGGAAATAAAATCCACAACAAACCAGCTCTTGAGGTACTTCATTTTAATTCTCTGAGGGTCCAGGATTATCTCCGTATTGTCCTCCACCACAATTCCGGTGCGGAAGTTCAGGACCAAGTCAATGAGAAAGAAAGTATCTGAGACCACATTGAAGACAATCCATGGTGTGGTGTTCTCATCCTTGAAGAAAGTGATGCCCACAGGGATGATGATCAGATTTCCGACCATGAGGAGCAGCATGGTGAGGTCCCAGTAAAACCTGCAACCAATCACACACAAAGATCTAGGGTTAGCAAAATGAAAACAGAGAATGAACTATCCAGAAGTGGAGAGATGGCAAGGAGCGAGGAGGTAGGAAAGAGGAAAGGAATGAATGCAAGGAGGAAGGCAAGGACAACTGAGGGAGAAAGGTCAGTGGGTTCACCAGAGGTGAGAGCAAATGCAATCTGGAGGGTTTAACAGTGTATTAAATATCAAAGCTATTTGTTATGTTGTATTGTGGTGTGTTTTGTCATGTTGAGTTCAGTTAACATACAAGGTTTGAGCAGTTTTTATATATTGGAACTGTTAATTACATACTATTTTAAAAAAAGCTCAAGAAACATTTGTTTTCTGCAGCCTCTGTCATGGCATGATTCAAGTTGAGACTCAGATGGAATCGTGTTAAACCACAGTAATATTCAAACAGGGAATGGAATGAGTGGTTTTCCACAATCAACTTCACTCCTTTGTCATAGGTCTAAAGCAAGCTACAACACTAATGCTAGATTGGCACCACTAGAACATATTCATTCTATAGAAGTCTAATATAGCCTAGATCACGTAATAGTTCTCATGACAATAGTGCTACAGGTCATACCCATTACACACCAGTGTACCAACTTCAAAGCCTTGCAGGTAAGAGGGGTGGGGCTGGGTTGGGGGGTGGGGCTGGGTTGGGGGGGGGGGGGTTTCGATAGACGTCCACCTGGGGAAATTAAATAAATAATTCAGTTTCCGTCGTCGTTGTCTGTCGAACGCCCTCCCCCCCAACCCGGCCCCTACGCCTCACCGCTCTTACATGCACGGGCCACGACTGGCAAGGAAAACTTTTGAATACAAAGAATGTCAAAGAAAGCCAAGAGATGCAATCGCACAAAGACGTGTTAGCACAAATCTCTTTTGAAAAGACACTCTCCTGCCTGAAGCTAACACAGAAGTTTATTTTAAGTGTTGTGTCTGAATCCCTTCGATAGCTGCAACTACTTCTCTCATAAGAATACTCAGTTTTAAATTATTGTTTGTCTTAATGAAGTTGACAAAAAATAAAGAATATGTCCAGAAATGTCCCCGCATGTGTCTAGGAAGGTTATAATTGATTTCAAAACAACAATTTTGCCTTGTCTGTAAATAACTACGAATGAAAATAAATTGTGCATGTATTGACACTCGAGCCTACAACATATCTTTGGTATACAATGAGATGGCTTGTGCCATATGCTAGGGAGTTCTTAATGTACTCTGAATAAGTATGATTGTCTGTAATGACATGTATGTCAACTATCTTTTTACACAATTGATGGCCTATAAAAATTGATTTTCTATATGCCAGGCACCTGGGTCGCCACAGGTAAGAAAGGCGGGTGCATTCATGGGAAAAATTCCACAAAGGCGTTTTATTTAGCAGGTCGGAACAATATGCTACATGTGACAAATCCAAGGGCGCTGCAACTAATAATACTAGGGAGCTATACCTCATGACCTCGGGGTGTGCCTCTGACTAACCACGGGTGTTGCATGTCATAATCCCAGGTACTGCATCAAATAATCCTGTAGTGATCTAGTTGATAATCTCCATAGGCGAGGTCTGATCATTTTAGGGTGTTGCAGCTGATACCTCTGGGCTGCTGCATCTCATAACAGCAGGGTTCTGCATCTGACTAACCAAGAGAGCTGCAACTCACCGTTCAAGGGCACTGGATCTAATAATCCTGTAGTGATCTACTTGATAACCTCCATAGGCGAGGTCTGATCATTTTAGGGTGTTGCAGCTGATAACTCTGGGCTGCTGTATCTCATAACAGCAGGATTCTGCATCTGACTAACCAAGAGAGCTGCAACTCACCGTTCAAGGGCACTGGATCTAATAATCCTGTAGTGATCTAGTTAATGATCTCCATAGGTGAGGTCTGATCATTTTAGGGTGTTGCAGCTGATAACTCTGGGCTGCTGTATCTCATAACAGCAGGATTCTGCATCTGACTAACCAAGAGAGCTGCAACTCACAGTTCAAGGGCACTGGATCTAATAATCCTGTAGTGATCTAGTTAATGATCTCTATAGGTGAGGTCTGATCATTTTAGGGTGTTACAGCTGATAACTCTGGGCTGCTGTATCTCATAACAGCAGGATTCTGCATCTGACTAACCAAGAGAGCTGCAACTAACAGTTCAAGGGCACTGGATCTAATAATCCTGTAGTGATCTACTTGATAACCTCCATAGGCGAGGTCTGATCATTTTAGGGTGTTGCAGCTCATACCTCTGGGTTGCTGCATCTCATAACAGCAGGGTTCTGCATCTGACTAACCAAGAGTGCTGTAACTCACCGTTCAAGGGCACTGGATCTAATAATCATAGGGCGCAGCATTTGCTAATCCCATTGTGCGACACTTGATAATCCTATGGTGCGACATCTAATAACCACAGGCTGCTTCGTTTTGTAACCCTAGGAATCTGCATCTGACTCTTCCAGGATGCTGCATCCCATGACACTGTATTTGATCATTCCAGAGTCCTACATATCATTATCCTACTGTACTGAATGTAATGATCCCATCTGCTGCATCTCATACCCCAGGGTTCCGCATCTGATTATCCCTGGGTGCTGCACTTGGTAATCCCAGAGTGCTACATTCTATCATACAAAACCTCTGCATTTATAAATGCCAGGGCGCTTCTTATTATTACTCCAGGGTTCTGCAACGGATTGGTCCAGGGTGCTGCGTCTGATAATTTCTGGGTAGTACATATGATAATCCGAGGCTGCTGCAACTCATATCCAAATGGTTCTGCACTGTACCCCAGGATGCTGCATT
Organism: Triturus cristatus; assembly: GCF_964204655.1. NCBI lineage: Eukaryota > Metazoa > Chordata > Amphibia > Caudata > Salamandridae > Triturus > Triturus cristatus. The sequence goes on along the minus strand of NC_140583.1, from coordinate 293,622,605 downwards.
TGACAATTCCTAAATGCTGCATATAATACCGGTGTGACACATTTGATAATAAGGGGCTGCTGCATCTGATAATCCCAGGCTGCATGTAGTGATAGAATATGCACATGTTTATAATTATATATGTATATAAAAGTGGAGAAGTGTGGCTCAATGATTAGAGTGGCAGACCCTGATGCAGAGGTCTAGCCCGGGACCAGGGTTCAATTCCCCGCCTCGGCGGGTCTTGAGCTCAAATATTCCACGGACCTGATAATTCTTGCCTCGGTGCCTATTCCAATCATGGAGTCCCACTCTGCAACTCTGGGCAATAGCTTGCTTAATCTCCACAACGGCCCCCACAACGCTAAGGATGCCTGGCCTCCACCTTGGGGGTTCCCAGGAGTGGACGCCTCACAGGGACAGCCAGGATGGGTTCCACAGCGGTATTCGTACAAGCGCCTTGAGACCCTTGCGGGTGAGTAGTGCGCTATACAAGTATCAATTTACAATTTAATTCTGCAACACGCTTGCTGACTGTTAATCACAAAGGCATGCACGCACTGTGTACCATTGTAATGTGCTCCAGGTTCTGTGTTCCTTCTCCATGGTTGCCATTTCTAACTCCTGCAGTTGGGGTTGGGAACCTGCGGAGAGAGGAAAGGCAGGACCTGGGCTCCTGTATACAAACAGAGAAGATTTCCTGCTTTGTACTCCTCAGCCTTACGCTTTCAATAATTCATCGGCACCAGCACCACTTCATTTTTGCAACAAGGATAATAAAAGTTCCTAAACGTTCTCTTCAAATTGATGGAAGAGGTTAGTGGAGTAAAAGGGCAGCAGTGAAACATACTCAGGAACAAGCCAATGCTATAAGCAAATGTCGAGAGAAGCATGGTTCTAGCCAGAGCATCGATGAGCTTTGGTTTACCAATGTGTCTGAGTTTTCATCCAACAGCCATTCTCGTCCAGTGAATCTGACACAGGAGAGTGATACTAGTCAAGTGTCTTCTGACGGGCCAGCAGAAAATGTTCATGATGGGTCTTTTCAAAGGGAGTTGACTGATAAAATGGTCGGTGCAGTGATGTCATATGATTCTGGAGTATTTATTACCGATAAATTTGATGTGTCAACTCATGATCGAGAACTATGCCCAAGGTATCTTTACCCATTAGATTTAAGGATTATTGCATGACATAATACCTAAAATGTACACTGCTCGATTTTGGCTCAAGGGACTTTTATGAAAACCCCCAGAATATGACCTCAAAAGCCAAAGACAGCATTAAAATGGCCTTTTCTACCAGGGCTTACAATCGTCACCGGCAGTCGCAGGAACATTTTCGAATGATGTGTCCCGTGGGGGATAGTCCTATGACTAATCTTTTACAATTTTACTTAGTTTTTAGTACTAACTCACAATAAAGATTTTACCTGACAAGGTTTCGGTTAGGCACGAGGCACTATTTGGCAGCATTTCCATGTCAAGGAGGCTTGTCAGATCAACTCATTCCATGTCCCTGGGGCAACTTGTCCAAACAAAGCACTTTGCACTTTACGTTATTTTGTGCACTTTACCAAAGAAGAGTAAGATTTTCTAAACCACTGTTGCACAATGTTTGAACAAGGTCTACAACTAGGGTCGTTCTATACAACCCTCTTAGGGTTGTATCTCCCTTTTATATTCCCAGGTACATGAATGGTTTGAATTCTGGTTTTAAAACTCTTTCACGAGGACCCTCATTGTCAGAAGATTTTACCAAAACGTTTTTATGATGATTGGAATCGATTGGAGATATTCAACAGTCTAAAGTTCTATAGTACAAAACATTTATCTGTACTGTATAAAGACCGAAGGAGCATAATTTTATTTTAGACATCCCATAGAGTCACTGAGCTGCCCTCAATAGAAAATAATATAGAAAGTCTGAGTGAAAAGCGGACTCTCAGGAGCACCTTTTCAAGTTTTCTTTTGTTGAGGTTTTTGTACCGCTGGTTTCTATCTTAGTTTTTGGGGCAGCATATTCTTAATTGATGTATTATGACTGGAGTCCTCTTTTTAATATGTTATACTGCCATTGGGATGCGTGGTATATCTATGAATTTTTATGTATTGAACATATCTTTGTACTGTGCACTATTATGATTCGTCGAACCGACATAAAGTTGACTGACTGGCATGAATCAGCAAAGCATGCACGCACTGTGCACCATTGTAATGTGCTCCAGGTTCTGTGTTCCTTCTCCATGGTTGCCATTTCTAACTCCTGCAGTTGGGGTTGGGAACCTGTGGTGAGAGGAACGGCAGGACTTGGCTCCTGTATACAAACAGAGGACTCTTCAGCCTTCCGCTTGCAATAATTCGTCGGCACCAGCACCACTTCACTGCTGCATTCCACAACACCAGAGACCTGCGTCCAATGATCTTATTATCTATGTGCGTTTCATCTGCATATCCAGGGGTGCTCCGTATAATTGTCCTAGTATGCTGCGTCTCTCAACCTCAGGGTTTTGCATTTGATTACCCCAGGGTGCGGCATTTGATGAACCCAAGTAGCTATATCTGGGAATCCTAGAGTGCTGCATCTCATAACCTTGCGGGTCTGTAGCTGTTTATCCCATAGTGCTGTATCTGACAATTTCTACACTTGACCATTTTTGAGTGCTGCATCTGAGAATACCAATGTGACACATCTGATAATCGGAAGGCGCTGCATCTGATAATCTCAGAGTTCAGAATCCAGTTATCCCAGGGTGATGCATCTGATTGTCTCTGTGCTTCATCTCATTATCCTGGGGAGCTGCATCTAATTATTTTACGCTGCTGCATATGATAATCCCAGTGTGCTACATCTGGTAATCCTACAGTACTGCATCTCATATCCACAGGCTTCTACATTTGATTATCCCCGGGTGCTGCATCGGACACTTCTTGGATGCTGTATTTGGTAATAATAGGGTGCTGTGTCTGATAATCTCAGTGTAATACATTTAATTATCCTACAATGGCGCATCTATTCATCCTAGGGTGCAGCATTTGATTATCCTGAGATGCTACATTTGATCATCCTAACGTGCTGCACCTGATAATCATAGGTTGTTGAATCTTAAAGCATCAGGGTTTTGCATCTGATCAACCCAGGGTGATGTATCTGATATTACTGAGGTGCTGCACATGACTATCTCGGGGTGATGTATCTCGTTATCTTAGGGTACTGGATCTGATGTTCCCAGGTAGCTGCATCTATCCCAGGGTGCGGCATCTCATAAACACAAGGTTCTAAATCTAATTACCACAGGGTGATGTTTCTGTAAAGCGCATGTTGACCCAGAAGGGTATCTTGGCGCTGAATAACAGATGTTTATTGTTACACAACTCTATGGTACACATTTTATCAACCTCGGTAGGATCAAAGGCTGAGTGGACCTGTCGGGATATGAACCTGTGGCCATGAGCTCAAACACAGGCCCCTACAGACTACAGTGGATGCATTAATCAACTAAATCACCAGACCGGGCTTTCATATTATCCAACGGGGGTGCATCTGGCTATGAACTGCAGCTGGAACCCACAGGTTAGCCATTGATCATCTGAAGGCTCTGACTCTCCCAAAGTGTGTTTTGTTTCTCCCAGGGTGCTGAGTTTGCTTCTCACAATCTACTGGCCTTTCAAGGAGTTGAGTTTACTTCACTCAAAATGTAGTGCCTCAATCTCCCTATTCTTTTAGCCCTATTCTCCAAATGTATCGTGTCTGGTCCTCAGTTCTGAGGCTAGGTTTGGTAAACTGCACCATAAGTCAGCAGGGTCTCTCCTATCGCCAGATGTTACACTTATAGTTTTGAACCATGACTAAGTGATGACTTCTCTTTCTGCTTCTTTGCCAACAATGCCAAAAGTGTAAACCCACACTCGCACCAACAAATTTGAATCGAAAAGGAGATGCTTCATTCGGGGTGAAACCTGCAATTAAACTATTTTGTGGGAATATGTGAAAGTCCATGCAGTCTAGCATCTGGAATGTACCCCGGCCGTTATGAGATCCCAAGTGACATCAGAAAATGAGTGAAACAGGAGATGGTCACTGAGGACTCCTGGTTAAAACCATCCAGGTCGTGATGTTAAGGTAACATGAACAGTCTGTGTTCCATAACCCTTCCCCACAATGTTCAACTTCTTTCCACTCTTAGTGCATATTACTTTCATACTTTAATATTATTCATGGACACTATAAGCAGTGGCCCATAATTTCTGTAGGACTCCGCTAGTGATGCTGCCAAATGCTGGGGTTATCAAATATAAAGGCTGTGTGGTCTTAATTTTATGTCGGGACCGTAGGCGAGGATTATGAGTTAACTTCCTTCGCTTTTATTACAGCAGCCGTTTTATAAAATTCCAATGCAAAAGAAAGTGAAAAACAACCAGTGCCAAGAAGCTCTGGGAATGGTTCAAACAACAATAAGCAATAAAGTAACTACAGTCTCAGGCACTGTCCAATCAGGTGTGTCTAGTCTCAAGATATGCCAACATTCATCTCGTGACCTCCTCTTTCTTAGCTGCTTGCAGCCAGATAAGTCACGTTTTTACCTTATTTTATGTTATGTTAATGTAATTTATAAAGCACCTGAATCCAGGCGCCGTGCGTCCATTAGGGCGCTGGGGCGTTGCCCCCGCAGCTCCCTCGGCGTCTCTGAATTTAAGTAATCTCTCAGTTTACTTAAGTTCAGAGACACCGAGGGAGAACTGACAATCATGCCAGTCAGCATGACGTCGGACCGCCCACCCCCTTCAGAGTCTGAAGGGGGTGGGCGGTCCAACGTCATGTTGACTGACATGATTGTCAGACCAGGGGCAGCAGGCAGCACCACAAGTGCGCATAACTGGGGAAGGTCGGCAAATTTTTCCGCCGTGCTCAGTCATGCGCACTAGTGTCTGCACAGGCTGGCGCATGCCCATTAGGAGAGGGAGGGTTGAGCAAAGGCTCAAACCTTGGTCTCCTAATGGGCAGGCGGGCGAGTAGTAACCGTGCCCTAAGCCAATCCTGGCGCTGCTGGCGCGCCAGGATTGGCTGAGAGGGGTTGCCACCCACTTGCCAGCAGTGTTGCGGCTGTTCCGTTTCTTAAGGCACCAATGGACCCGAGGCGGCGCGGACCTGCTCAGGTAGGATTTTTTTTATTTCTTTTAAACCCCCCTCCTCCCCTCGTGAGCCGCGACTGCTGCACCTTCTTGCCATCTGTGACGCTACTGCTGGGGCATCCATCTGGTGCCAACCCTGCTGTGGTGGGACTTCTATCTGAAGTTGGTACCAGGCCAGCCACGGTAGGGGATCTATTTGAAACTGGTGCCAGGTCTGCCGACGTGGGACATCCATCTGGAGCTGGGGCTGGAGCTGATGAGCGGGATGTGTGGCTTTATCCACTTCCCTGCGCGAAGCTTCATTACCTCCAGACTTGTACAAACACTTATTGAGGCCGGCGTGTAATTACGCAGGGATACATTATGCAAAGATGGCATTAATCCTCAAAGCGGCCGGCGACGCAACCCAACTCCAGGGGCAACAACTGCTTTGCAATTCATGAGGAGTACAATTACTCGGTGCCCCTGCTTTGCAGGCCTTTCTGCTGACCTTTGGCTTTCTAAACTGCGTCGCGCTGCAGCCTGGGCTCCCAAAGGTGGGCATGGCAGGTATTAGGCAAAATTATGAGATCTGCGACAGTGCCAGTGGTGTCGCCAGCTTAAACTGACTCCCGGGGCACCAGGAATCAAAGTTTCCCACGCCAAGAGACTCTCTCCCTTAAGCAGTCTCCCTAACGACCTCGCGAACTTCTGGGTCCACCTGGCCTTGTTACCAAACCATTCCCTGTGCTAACTCCATACCTATTCATTTCCCGTAGCAACCTCGCTGCACGCAGCTAAGTAGATGTGGCCGCGTTAGGAGGCCCTCCCTCCTTCCCTCACTAGTCGCTTCGTATGTTTAGCTGCGGCTGTTCTGTGTTGTACTTGTATTCACTTTTATGTGCGATATACATATGCTGTTTATGATCTGAATAACTGTAGCCCATCTATCCGACTTCCTGTTTAAATGTAGAACGATTATTGGGGACAAGGCGGGCGGGATTTCAGACAGTCAAGACCAGGCTAAACGGGGGTCCCTACAACAGTGCGTACAGCTCATTGAAGAATGATACCTGCCAGTGGGTTTGTTGTCCTGCCGTCAACTTGTTGACAAAATCATCACCACAGTTGTCAATAACTGGTCCCCTTTACTCGCGGTCTTAGCAGAGAGGCCATGGACTAACTAGCACATGCATCAAAAATGCCATTTGCGATTCCTTATTAGCGAAAAATAAGGATTCGCTAATAAGGAATCGCAAAAGCCTATGCATGTAGAAATCGCTTACAAAATAGCGATTTCTAAATATTTCTTAATTGCGAGTCGAAAATTGCGAGTCGCAATTAAGGAATAACTCTCCATTCATTCCTATGGGCCTAGAGGCCCATAGGAATGAATGGGAGGACGTTCTCAACTTGCTATTCTCAATTAGAGAATCGCAAATTGGGAATGCAATTTCAAGGGTGCAAGGGTGTCAAAACGACACCCTGTTGCACCCCCTGAAATCGATCTGTGTACAAATGTTGCGCACACACATGTCCAAAGGACATGTGTGTGTGTAACCTACCACTTTGAAAAATGCACTTTCGTGCATTTTTCTAAGTTTTTTGCAAATTACCATGAAGTTCAACTTCATGGTAATTTGCGCCCCCTATCAGCGAAATCGCTAATTATTTTACTTTAATGCATTGAATTTAAGGAATCTCAATTTGCGATTCCTTAAATGCAATCGCAATTTGAGAACTCGCAATTAATTGCGAATTCTCAAATTGCGAGTGCCTTGACCCTTCATGCATCGCAAATGCCCTTTTTGCAGGCGCCAACGGGCGATTTTTGCGAATCGCACCGTTTGCGCTCGCAAAAATGGTTGATGCATGTGCCCCTAAGGTCCTTATTATGATTGTAATGGATAGGGCTCAGATATCTACAGGCCGAATAAACCGCAATACTGCTGAGTGAGGTATTTACAAGTTTAGGGTAATACCTCCTATTCAGGCCCTCCGTTTGCTGCATTTTGGTGCTATTGGGACATAGGGGGTGAGGCTTTGTGGCACAGAAATTTAGCAATTATGGGTTTTATTTCCAGAATGGGGAAATAACCATTCCATTTCAGGAACGCCAGGTCCTTTGTTATGTATTCTCCCCCTCCCACCCCATACTATGGACACATCCTCTGACGTTTTCTAGCAGACCAGGCGTAAGATGTCAGTGGTGTTCAGGAGTAGGTAGCAGGGAGATGGGGTCAGAAGATGCCATATTCTCCCCTCTGACGTCGTGAAGCTGCAGGGGTTGGGTGGGCTGTGCTCTTGTTTCTGGCCTCTGCCCCTACAGCAGTGTCACTGGGTGCGGATCTGCACCTCTGAAACCGGGCCTGGCATCTTTGGACCCTGAGTTATCATCACTGGGCTCCCTGCCGGGGCCTGGAGCAGTATCCTACCCAGGATTAACACTTCTGATCGAATACCATAACTAATTTCAAAGGCCTCAGAGTTTTCAAATGGAAATGGTGCATAACATGCATTATTTGGTGCCTACCACCTTAAAATCCGTATGACTTTAAATACTGGGTAGTTTTACCAAGAAATTTATTGCAAGTTTGACCAGACACAATTCCTGTGGGAAAAAATCGCAGGGCTGCAATATATCTCACATCTGATAATCAACCCATGCAGGGAACTCTGCGGTGCTCAAATTTTTGAACCCCACTGAGTGCCAGCACTGGGCCTAGCTTTGAAAACATAACAATAGAAATGTTTCTGACGCTAAGCCCTGCTGGCACACAGCGTGTACATTGCTCAGAGGTGCGTGGCACTGGCAGGGTCTAGCTTCAGAAACATTTCTATCTACATGTTGTTATATAACATCCCTTTATTAATGTAATAACTGCACTTTCACAATTGCTTTATTAACCTTCTTGCGTCTCAAATTTGCTTGAAAATGCTCCATTTACCCCTTCTTTTTTCAAAATTTTCTCGAGGGGAGAACCCCCCCCAAACCCCTCTTAAGATGTTCGGCCTCGCTCGCTGCGCTCGCTCACCACGGACAGAAAGTTTACGCCCTACCACTTTCAAAAGTCACCAGCCAACACTGCCTGAATCACCCACGAAGGGGTATCACTGTGCTAGTGTGGAAATACAGGCAGGTAGTATTGGTTTCTGAAAAGCTCTCTTTTGAGAAGCCTTCTAAAGTGAAGTTGAGAAGCCTTCTAAAGCGAAGTTGATCAGAGCACTTCCGAAGGTGAGAGGGTAGATGTTTCCTGTAAAGGTGGGCCAGGTAGGAGACGGCTTTGCCCCAGAGCGAGTTTTCCTAAAATGAGGTAAAATGAGGAGAGATTTCTCCCAAGATCGCAAAGATCTCCTCAGCGGTACGGTATTCGTTTTTTCTCAGATAACTTGGTCCTCTGCCATTCATTGATTTGTGCACCATACAACAGATCTTAAAAGTGATTCTCTTGCCCATAGGGAGTGAATGGAGTGAGCGCAAGTGGGGGAGGAAAGTAGTTCTGGCTGGCATTTTCTAGACTAGGTGGGCTGCCCCTGTTCTGGACTACCTGGAGTTTGTTGAGTACAGACTCACTAGTGGCAGCTAAAAGGGCATTACAGTAGTCCAAGCGACTGAATACCAGTGCCTGAACCAGGGTTTTTTGCACTGAGAGTGGGAGGAGTGGGAAAACTCTACACAGGAGAGTCATCATATGGAAGTGAGTGCCAGTGGTAGCCACTACCTGATCTTTCATATTAAGAGTTTGGTCCAGGCTACCACCCAGATTTTTAACCACAGTCTTGGGTACCGGTGCTGCGCCCAAGTCTGTAGGCCACCACTCCAGAGACCAGAGCACTTGTGCTTTACCGAAAAGCATAATTAACATCTTGCAAGCATTCAGTTGGATAAAGTTTTCCGTCATCAAAATGAGATGGCTTTCCTGCCCTCAGAGAAACGAGCTATAGTGTTTGTTATATCTTTTTTAAAGGATAAGAGAAGTTGGGTGCCATCCACATATGAGATGAGGGGAAATCCATACTTTCTGATGGTTTTGGCAAGGAAGCACATATTTGTTAAACAATGTGGGACTAAGGCAAGAGCCCTGCGGCATACCCTTGTTGGACTCAATGGTGCGGGATCTGAATGGTCCAAGATTGATGGTCTGTGTACGATGTGTTAAAAAACTCAAAAACCATTGCAGAGCTAGGTCCCGGATACTTATCTCCTTCTAGTCTTTGTAGCAGTCTAGGCTACCGACGGATCCAACAACACCAGCAGAGCAGCCTGGTTGTCATCTAGCGAGTTTCTGATATAGTCCGTTACCACTATTAGGGCTGATTTAGTGCTGTACATATGTCTGAAGCCAGATTGCAAGGGGTCCAGGCATCCAAAGGACTCTATGTACTCAGTGAGTTGATTATTAATGTGACCTTCTAAAAGTTTGCTCATCAGGGGGAGAAGAGACACTGGACAGTAATTTGACAGATACAACGCCTGGAGTTTATCCTTCTTGCAAATGAGAATCACCTGTGCAGCCTTCCAATCTAGTGGAAGCTGTACTTCACTCATCGACAGGTTTAATATAGGACAAATGGAAGAAGCAAGTTGCTTAGCTAGCAAAGATGAAATCTTGGCTGGTACTATAGCTAAAGGTGAACTAGATTTAGTGGTTTTCATCATTTCACCGACGTAGTCAGCCCTAAGGGGTATTAAGCTCTCTAGGGACTACACAATATACGGGTTGGATAAAGTGCAGAGAGGAACTACTCTCAGAAGTGTATTTGCCCCAGTGAATTTATCATTAATTAGATTGATTTTATCTTCGAAATGGTTTGCAATGGCATCACATAGTGCTTGCGAAGGAGGGGTGTCATTAGTGCAACAATCGATAAGTAAAGGATTTAAGAACTTTATATAGTTCTTTGGGGGAGTTCCCACTTGGCTAAACTGTAGAGCACTGTGTGATTTATGTGCTTTTTAAGTATTCTTATGTTTTAGCACTATGGTTGATTTATAGATTTCTTTATCTTTGGGGCTGAAGGACTGATGCTAGTGTTTCTCTAGTTTTTTACAATGTGCTTTCTCTTTGCGCAATTCAGACGAATACCAGGGAGCATGCCGTCCTTATTTGCCTTCTTATTGCTATTTTAACTGGGCTAAGTTGTCAATGGCTTTTTTAAGGTCTTCATTATAGTCTGCTAACCTTAAGTTAACAACCCCAGTCTGCCATCTCATTGGAGCAATAAACTCCTTGATAAAGGCATCCGGGGTGGTTTTATGCCATTGTCCCCTCAGGCAGAGAGTTGGATTATTTGGGGGTATGAGTAACAGTAATCCAAAATTCAATCAGAGTGTGGTCTGTCCAAAGTAGAGGACGAGGGGCCTTAGTGGAAGTCTAAGGAGAATTAGTAAGAATTAGGTCCAGCGTGTGTCCCGGCGTATGGGTGGGACCTGCGTTGAACACTTCAGGCCTAATGTGGCCAGGTCTGTAAGGAGTTGCACTGACTCCATATTGGAGGGGTCTTCACTGTGTATGTTGAAGTCTCCCAGCAAAACAAAGTGTTTTGCGAAAGGATGTGGGTGGCATTCAGTTCCATCAACTTCAGATTAAAGTCTCATAGGGGTGCCGGGGGACGATACACAAGGGCTCCTTTCTAGCAGTCTTGGGACGAGAATTCTATTCTATAAACACATATATCTATCTCATCCTCTGAATGGGTTTTAATTAGGGATACTTTCTAGGATTCTTTGTAAATAATGGCTATTTCTCTTCCCACTCCACCCTCTCTATCTGTTCTTAGTAGACATAAATTCTCAGGAAGTGCCAGAGTGATAGAGGGCGTGGAGCAAAGTTTCAGCGATATCTCAGTAAGGAAACCTAGACCTGGTGATTCAACGGTTAACATGTCCAATATTTCAAAGGCATGCTTGAGCAATGATCTGACATTGACTAACAAGCCCTTCCAGGCTGGTGCGGGTTTAAGGAAAGTGTTGTTAGGGGTGAGTAGGAATGTGTCATTATCTGAATTCAGGGCCTCCCTATAAGGAATAGGAGGTGATCTCCCTCCTGCTTCGGTGTAAGGCTTTGGCAATGACAGTGTATACATAAGAAAGGACCTTCAGGAGTGAGAGGAGAGCTTGCTTTGTCACATAAATTATAGTAGCGTGGGACCCTGCCTTGAAGTATGATACCTGTGAGTTCCTACGCTGAGTATGAGAGTTTTAGTGTGCTAGGGACTTCTACGGTGAAAGATGCAGGCTCCTGTTGACGGCTTGGCATGGATGGGCACAGACGGGCTTGCCTTTGGCACGGCGGTGGCGCATCCGCTGCATGCGTCAGCAGTGACATGCGCCTTATATAAGGGCTGGGAGAGCATCTAGACCGCTGACTCCCGTAACCCCACCTGTAAATCAGAAATGCTTGACTAGCTCGCTCACTTCACTTAAACAGAAACCTGTACCCGCCGTCGCCACTACATTCACCACAGTCCTTTGGGGCAACTTGCTGGTGTGACGAGCAGTGTGCGACCAACTTGTGTTCAAATTATTACGGCTCCCGCGAGCTATCGGGCTGACGAGCCCTGGTTCTGCACCTGCGCGCCATGAGAGGTATTTGACCTGTTTTAATTACATTTTGGCAGTCCACTCGGCACCCCTTTACATTGTCCTGCTCCCTGCTGACGAGAGGCAACTACCTCGAAACACGTGTCCAGGGATGGCTAAATGCAACACATACTTTTTTCTTTTTACACATCGTGGCATAGGCGTACCCGCCGTCGCGACTACATTCACCACAGTCCTTTGGGGCAACTTGCTGGTGTGACGAGCAGTGTGCGACCAACTTGTGTTCAAATTATTACGGCTCCCGCGAGCTATCGGGCTGACGAGCCCTGGTTCTGCACCTGCGCGCCATGAGAGGTATTTGACCTGTTTTAATTACATTTTAGCAGTCCACTCGGCACCCCTTTACATTGTCCTGCTCCCTGCTGACGAGAGGCAACTACCTCGAAACACGTGTCCAGGGATGGCTAAATGCAACACATACTTTTTTCTTTTTACACATCGTGGCATAGGCGTACCCGCCGTCGCCACTACATTCACCACAGTCCTTTGGGGCAACTTGCTGGTGTGACGAGCAGTGTGCGACCAACTTGTGTTCAAATTAAACAGAAACCTTAATCCCTGTGTTGTGGTGCCAGAATTATTCTTCGCCTTCATTTGATGAGTTTGAGCATGTGTGTACTTGCATTTGTCTATGGCAGCGGGAATGCATTCCGTGCTCCTCAGCAGCTGTCTTCTTGGTGAGGCTCGACGCCGTGGTTCTCCACCCGCTAGGTGTTACACTTCTGTGTGTCGTGCACGGCACGCGATACACGACTTCGTCAATTTCTCCTCAGTTGGAGATGGAGTCCCATTGCTAGTAGGGTTTTTACGGCCTTCTTTTATGATCTATGTTTGACGCTCTGCTCAGCGTCAGTATTCTATGCATCAGAACGCCCTTCGGGGTCTGAACTTTTGGTGTGGCCAAGCAGGCTTCGCAGGGTGGACACGCTCCCAGGCTTTAATAAACTACATATATACTTTTACACCAAAGGGATAGTGTTACCAGGCTCTGCCAATTAATAGTGCAGCTCTTCCCACATAAAAAGCCTTGACTGGACCCACAGTCCATAATCTACAGGCCTCTGGCAGGCCACATTGGTGGTGTGAGAGCTGTCTAGCACCCATTACGCTTATTAAAGTATGGTAAAGTTTGCCTTCATGCAGTACCTTGCCTGCCTCGATTGGCCTTAGTGCTGTGCTGAGCCTTACATATTCTGTAGATGGCACTTCATTTCCCTCATGGAAGCCTCCGCTAATGTGCACATGGAGGAGGATCCCTTAGCTTAATTGCCCTGGGATGATGAGTATTATGAGGCAGTGGACACCTCCATCTATAGGCCGGATAAGGAGGCCATGTGTCCCTTAGAGCAGCGCCTTGCACAACTAATTACACGTGAATGCACCAAAATACCCCAAGTGATGCAGGAAACTTGCGCACCATTCATAGCTCCCCCAGCTCTGCTTGACTAGGACGCTGGGTCGGCGAAACATGGTGAGGACGGCATAGACCATGATGCCTTTGCCCGCCTACACAGGTCCTCATGGCTCAGAATCTCCCTACCATTCCAACTTTAGACTCAGCTGGGACGCTGGAGCCCCAACTTACACTCCCCACTTATCCTCAAGATGACAATTCGCACTCAGACAATGAGGCTGGGTCTACAAAATTGTTTCTCCAACTGTAGAGGATTATCACGTCAGACAAGTGGATTCTGCAAATGGTGTAGGTTTCCAGATAGAGATTTATGGTACCAAGTTTTAGGCCACCGGCCCATGACCAATATACTTTTCTTCTCAGAAGGCCACGCCTATGGATGTGGAGATCTACTCACTCTTAGCAAAATGCGCTATTCGACCAACCATCCCCCTCACGGGTTTATTAGCAATCTTTTTCTGGTGCACAATAGAGATGGGGGCCAGCACCCCATCATCAACCTATGAGAGTTCAACGAATGGCTGATGTACCGCCATTTCAAAATTGAGTGCAAAAAGAACAATTGATGGACAGAATGCAGAACAATGTCATACATTCACCCCAGTACAGAGATCTGGGCCTAAATCCTTTGTTTTTTTGCTCACCATGCCATTCCAGTTTGAACCCAGCCATATGCAAATCAGTCTTGACCCTGCACCCCATGGGAACAGTCCAAGCCTGAACTGCCAGGCCAGGTCCTCCCTGGACTGGAAACAAGCATCCTAGGACCGGTTTCAGGATTTCACCCCACATCATCCAGGATAGCTAGACTCCAGTGGCATGGAGAGCATGAGACCCAAGTCTGGGCATACCTGTCCCACTCGGGGTGACAAATGCAAAAAGAACAATTGATGGACAGAATGCAGAACAATGTCATACATTCACCCCAGTACAGAGATCTGGGCCGAAATCCATTGCATTTTTTGCTCACCATGCCATTCCAGTTTGAACCCAGCCATTTGCAAATTAGTCTTGACCCTGCACCCAATGGGAACAGTCCAGCTCGAAATGCCAGGCCAGGTCCTCCTTGGACTGGAAACAAGCATCCTAGAACCGGTTTCGGGATTTCACACCTCATCAGCCAGGATAGCTGGACTCTAGTGGCATGGAGAGCACGGGACTCACGTCTGGGCATACCCATCCCACTCGGGGTGACAAATGCAAACAGAACAATTGATGGACAGAATGGTGAACAATGTCATACATTCACCGCAGTATAGAGATCTGGGCCTAAATCCATCGTTTTTTTGCAGTTCGGGCTGGACTGTTCCCATGAGGCACAGGGTCAAGACTGATTTGCATATAGCGTGGTCTGAACTGAAATGGCGAAGTGAGCTAAAGAATGATGATAGATTCAACCCAGATCTGTGACTGAGGGTGAGTGTCTGAAAAGTTTCAGCGCTCCATTCATCATCTCCTTGTGTTTGCTTTGTTCGCCCTAACTTGGCAGGGTATACCCAGACGTGGGTCCCTTGCTCACTTTGCCACTGGAGTCAAGCTAGCCTGGCTGATGAAGGGTGTTACCCAGAAACCGGTCCCAGGATGATTGTTTCCGGTTCAAGAAAGACCTGGCTTGGCAGTTCGGGCTGGACTGTTCCCATGAGGCACAGGGTCAAGACTGATTTGCATATAACGGGGTCTGATCTGGGATGGCGAAGTGAGCTAAGGAATGATGATGGAGTCAACCCAGATCTGTGACAGGGGGTGAGTGTCTGGAAAGTTTCATTGCTCCGCCCATCATCTCCTTGTGTTTGCTTTGTTCGCACTAAGTTGGCAGGGTATGCCAGAACGTGGGTCCCTTGCTCACTTTGCCACTGGATTCAAACTAGCCTGACTGATGAAGTGTGTTACCCAGAAACCGGTCCCAGGATGTTTGTTTCCGGTTCAGGAAAGACCTGGCTTGGGAGTTCGGGCTGGACTGTTCCCATGAGGCACAGGGTCAAGACTGATTGTATATAGCGGGGTCTGAGCTGAGGTGGCAAAGTGAGCTAAAGAATGATGATGGATTCAACCCAGATCTGTGACTGGGGGTGAGTGTCTGAAATGTTTCAGCACTCCATCCATCATCTCCTTGTGTTTGCTTTGTTCGCCCTAAGTTGGCAGGGTATGTCGAGACGTGGGTCCCTTGCTCACTTTGCCACTGGATTCAAGCTAGCCTGGCAGATGAAAGGTGTTACCCAGAAACCGGTCCCAGGATTCTTGTTTCCGGTTCAGGGAAGACATGGCTTGGCCGTACGGGCTGGACTGTTTCCATGAGGCACAGGGTCAAAACTGGTTTGCATATAGCGGGTTCTGAACTGAGGTGGCGAAGTGAGCTAAAGAATGATGATGAATTCAACCCAGATCTGTGACAGGGGGTGAGTGTCTGAAAAGTTTCAGCGCTCCGTCCATCATCTCCTTGTGATTTCAAAATTGAGGGCATCCACCTCCTGTGGGACATGTTGAGTTCATCCGATTGGATGGTCCGCTTCGACCCCTAGGATGCCGATCTGTCGATTCCCTCAATCGTCCCGCCTCACTCAAGGTTCCTCCAGTTTCAAGATTCCAGTCTATCATTCGGGCTCTCCTCCACCCCTTGGTGCTTCACCAAGGTTCTCAGACCAGTGGTGGAGCACCTTCTGAAGAAGGGGATGCGCCTCATTATATACCTGGACAACATGCTCCTCATGGCTCAGTGCCCTCATCAGCTGTCGAGGCAACTACAAACTGTGGTTGAGATTCTGGAAAGCTTGGGGTTTGTGGTCAACGGGGCATAGTCCCTCATCGTTCCTTCCCAGAAAGTGACCCTTTTGGGGTTCATGATTAACTCAACCACTTTCTCTCTGTGTTTTCTGTCTCGAAAAATTACGAAAATTAGACACAAACTTAGGAGTACCCTGGTGAAGATACACACTTCATTAAGGAAGATTGTACACCTAGGCCCTCATTAAGATGTCGGGCAGACTTCTGTCCGCCCGACACCATTGCGGAATCAGGACCGACCGATCTCCGGGACTTGGTCCCAACTGCATTATTAGGATGGCACAGCATATGGTGCGGTCACACACTCCCATTTCTCTATGGGAGCTTGTGCCACGGCCATAACTGGCTGTAGCACAAGCTCCCATAGAGAAATGGGTGTTTTTGGTAATCCCTGCACCGCGTAGCAGGCACCGTCAAGCTGCGCAGGGATTAACAAGGGGGAACCATATTATGGTGCCCCCCAGGCCTCCAACCGGAACCCGCTGTGGCAAGTCGCTTTCCGACAGGCTTTTCATGTTGGAAAGCCAGGCATGAAAAGCCTTTTGGAAACTGACATCATAATCCCCACAGAGTAAACGCCCTACATAGGGAATAATGAGCGGCCTCCGACTGGCTGACGGGCTCCTTGAGCCCACTGGAAGTCAGTCAGTCCGACCAGCTGGTTTCAAATCTGACAGTCTTCATCATATTAAGGCTGTTGGATTTGAAATCAATGATGTAAGTAGGAAAGCCTCCGACCTGCGGTCAGAGGCTTTCCGATTTATATCGTAACAGGGCCCCTAGTTGGGCTCCTTTCTCCTTCATCCAAGCCATCTTTTCTGGTCCTCTACACTACCAGACTCTTTAGCGGCTCAAAGCCTCTCATCTTAGGAAGGGGCTCACATACAACCAGATGGTATCCCGCTCAGATGAAACGAGGGATGAGATCTCCTGGTGGCTTTTTCGCATGAAAGCATGTAATGGGAGAGTGATTTTTGGCTCTGCCCCAGACCTTGTCATAGAGTCTGACTTCAGAAGATAAGGCTGGGTTTACAGGGGATGGGGTTGGTCCCAAGCCTTTTGAGACAGGCTGAGGACCTCTTATACAAAGCATGGGCAGACAGTACCATCAAGCAGTGCAAGTCGGCCTGGGCTCAATGGACACATTGATGTCTGCGATGCAGTGTTGATTCCGTGATCGCAGATGTTCAGGTTCTCAATTTCCTGGCTAGTTTGGCAACAGAACGTTTGGCCTATCGTTCTATCAACACTTTCTGCTCCACCATCTTGGTGGGCCATGTCCCGGTGGTGGGTTCCTTGGTGGAGAAATACCCTTTTATGTGTCATCTTCTTCGAGGAATTCATCCGTCTCTTCCACCGGCATCACACTATTCGGTGCTATGGGACTTCAATCAAGTGCTGAATCTAATTTTGTCTTGGCAACAAAACAGGTTTCTATCTCGTAAGAAGTTTTCAGCAAAACTGGCAATGTTGTAAGCCTGGTATCCTGCAGGTGGATTTCTGATGTTCAAGCCCTGGATATAACGGGTAGAATTTATTCCCCTTCAGAGGTGTCCCTAAATTGAGGACATTTTGGCAGAGCTCAGACCTCCCGAAGAGAGACAACTCCTTATTGCACTGCGTAAGCCAGATAGGGCGGTTTCTTCCTACACCATTGCCCGGTGGGTGGGTTGGGTGATACAGGAAGCTGGCAATCTTTCAGAGCTCACTCTGCTAGAGGGGCTATGGCTTCTAAGGCCTTTACCCATGGTGCACGCTTGTAGGACATCTTCAATTAGGCAGATTGGTTCTCGGATTCTACCATCAAGAGGTTTTACTTCAAGGTGTGCTGGATATGGCTCATTTGGGTGGTGAGCATGCTTTAAACAAGAATATTCCTCACCTCCGGTCCCAACACAGAATGAAAATTACATTTTTCTGGTACAGCTCCTTATAATGTTGAGAGATCGGCATTGATGACTCTCTCTTTTCATAGGATTGGAGGTTACTAAACAGGATCTGTGGGGACAGTGCTGATGCTTGACTCGCACAATGAAGGGGAGGTCATGAGATGAATGATGGACTACCTTTTGAGTGGGCACAATTGATTGGACAGCATCTGAGATTGTAGTTACTTGATTGGTTATTGCTGTTTGAACCAGTCCCAGAGCTTCTTGGGACTGGTAGTTTTACGCTTTTTTGCTATTGAAAGTTAATAAAATGGCTGCTTTAATAACAACGAAGGAAGTAAAAGGATAGTCTTCTCCTCCGAGTCCTTAATAGAATTGAAATTTTCCTAGACAATAGTTAGGAACCATTTTCACTCACCTCATGACTCTTTCTTCCACCACAACTGCCTGTTTCTTTATTTCGATCATCCAGGTTATTTGTCATCCCTGCTTTCTCCCTCTGTCACTGTTTTATCATCTTTATCCACCTCACAGGCAGGTTATCAAAAGCTTCCTTTCGCTCACTGTATTATGAAAGAGAGATGAGGTAGGTGGGAAATCATCTGTCCTCTCTACTGCCACTCCTGTTGGCTGTATTTACAAAATGGCATCGACACACAAGGGCCAGGCCTGACCACGCACAATGTTATTGCCTTATGGGTAGGGCAAAAGACCAATTAAAGGCAGGGAACAAGCAATAGGATTGTGCCATAATATTTTTATATGCGGCCCTTGACGGTCTTGTACGGCAGAACCCCCAACTCAAACTGCAGTTATTGTTGGTCCAAAAGGCAAAAAGCCCCCTAACTGCCTGCGGTTGGGGCCGAAGGAAGCAAGGCTGGCATAGCGAATCGCTGTTTTCAGAAAACGATGCTTTTTTCACTGCATCTCTCTCTGAAAACAAAAATTACCAACGTCGATGCATAATAAGGATAATGAATGGTGTGCGGCAGTTTACTGACAATGAATTGTAGACGGTCACACACAGACCTCAGCTGCGCCTCGTGTTTACTGAACCCGCCTGCCGTTTACTGCGAGGAAAACCACTGCACACCACTGATTATCCACTAATTAAATCCGTGATCACATAATCGAGCGTCAAAGCAGCTTAACGCTTTCCACCGTGTGCCTCAAGTGATACTTGTGGCAGGCGCTACGAACCAGCCCGCCCTAAGGCCACTTGGCACAACCAAGGGGGAAAACAGCGTCAGATGCAAACACATTCTGTCCTGAGCACAGGCTGTACTTACGCACCCCCAGGACAAGGCCCACGCGACCTTCGAAAGAAGAAAAGAAGACATGGAATTCGAGCCCGGCACACAGCCGTTTTCAATGAGACGGTGGATACAAAAGAGAGGACGAAGGCTCCAGCAGACAGAAAAGCCGTCCACGTTTGGGGCCACGTGGGAGCAGCGCGCGTCTGCCGCTCTCCATCGCTCTCTTTGTGACGGGTTGTATAGGATCACTGCGGGCGTACAGGCGCAGCTTTGTACCACACAAGGAAAGCTCTTGCAGCAAATCCAAGGGGAAACGAGCCAAGGCAGTGTCCCGTCGCTGCACAGAAAAAGATGGCGCTGTGCTGGCTGCACTTTGTTGAATGTCCCCTGCCTGCGGTCACCATCACCTCACATTCAGTTTTTTTCACCTGCACTGCCTGAACATCCTGAAAGTCACCATATGCATGCAATGTGAGCTCCCCGGGTCCAGAAAGCGCATCTCACAGTGGCTGAAAACCCACAAAGAGGCATGTCATATTCCTGCTCTTCAACCAATCAACGCTGACGGCATCAGGCTGCGCTATGAAATTATCGCCGCTTTTGTGTCCGTTTTCGGGCGAAAAGCTGCGATAATTTAATCGCCTTATCAGCAAAGACACGCTATCACGTGTTTTGCTGACTTAGCGCCCGTTTCCAGCACGCCTAACTGCATCACTAATGAGATGCAAAGTCGGCGTGGCTGTGAAACCAACCAGGGAAAATATCGCGAAGGCAGCTTCGCGATATGAACAAGTAAGGGTAGCGATTTTTTAAATCGCGTTAAGTATGCCTTAACGCAGGAATTTAACATATGTAAAATTCCTGACTAAGGCATACTTAACATGGGGGGTGGATTCTGTGGCTAAGATCACAGGCCCTATCATCTAGGATATCACAGTTGTTGATAAAGCGCTAACCGGGCGATAAATTCCAAAGATAGCCGGCGATAAATGTGCAAGCGCTAAGCGCACTTTGCGATATTTATCGCCGGCCCTTGTTAATATACCCCTCAATTTCTGGATGTCATACAGTTAACTGAATGAATCCAGCACGTGCATTTCTCTGTCCCAATCATGTTACTGTTAAATGCAATTCCACCACACCTTTCTCTTTTATTTTTGGTTCCACTGCCCCACTCAACCCCTTCATTTGGGACGTTTTAAATTAATGATGAGCTATCCTAAAGAAATTCTATGTAGTAAATGTTAAGTCATGGGAATTTTAATTGGGCATTCTTATAACCTTGGCTACATTTCTACTTATCAACGCATTTTTTCAGCTCTAGCTTAAATTAATAACACCATCTTTATTGAGTTCTTCTACAGAAACTCGATCTAACAAAACCAAACGGCACATGTTTAATAGTGGAAGAAAAAGATACAGCTAAGTAAAAAACTGCAGTGGTACATACCTTTCATTTCAATAACATTACATCCCAAAGAGGAGTAGCAGCAGCTTAGAGTTAATAAAACAAAAATTTTAAGAAAAAACATATCCTTTTTAATATTTTCTATTATAAAATACTATAAAATTAAAAAATACTATAAGAGTAAAACGATCCTAGCATACTTTTTCACTAGCAATTAAAAGAACAGTTGTGAGTATTTTTAGCAAAGAATGAGACCACCCAAGGATAATGGTGTTCTTTCCTCATATTTTAAAGCAGTGCTGGATTAACCTGGTAAGAGGGGAGTCAGAACACAGGGCATGTCTGTCATGATGGGAAATTGCTTCGTTGATTCTCTATGCATGTATAACTCGTGCCATGCTGTTAAGTATACTCATTAAAAATGTTGTTTAAAAAAATAAGAAATGATGGGACAATGCTTTGTTTGTCCTTCCTTTGTTCCTCCCACCTCCCTCTCTTTGATATGTTCTGGAGTTGTTATGATTTGTACTGACGGTTGTGCATGCAATTTACTTGTTTATGTTTGACTTATGGCCTGAGACTGTGTGCTCGTCGAGTGTGTTCCGAAAACTACTACACGGAAGTTGTAGACTTGAAGACACTGGGCGAGGAGACACTCCCATGGACTCCTGCATCTTATTGAATAAACCAGGAAAGAAAAAGTAACTGCTTGCTTCAGCTTCCATTTATTTCCATTCCACCCACGTTACATCTGACGACAAGAATGGGAAAGGGCATTTTAGATATTACTGTAAGACATTTTTTAACTCTACATATTCATATCCCAGTTTTTATGGTAGAGGTGGGCGAGCCACTGAAAGCTTCAGCCAGGCTTGAGTCTCTGAAGCCTGGCTATGGCTCAGCTCGAAAACCCATAACGGTCGAGCTTTCATGTGGCTTCTCTCTGCCTCGATCCCTACATCCTGGATGTGGCGTTAGGGCCAAGGCTGGTAATTTTGGACCTGGGGGAACCCGAATGAATCTCGACATTGGCTCACCAACCTGTGATTCTGGCCAAATCACTTCATTTTCCCATTCCTATAAACAATGAATGGCGGCGTTGTGTAATGTAAGAGGAAGGAGCTCATGTAAAGCGATTCAATAACTTAAGGACGAGTTCGCGTGATTGAAAAAAACTGTTGAAAGCCTTAGCAAAGAGGTAAAAACAAAGCCTTTTCAACGAGGTAGAATCATAGCCTTAACATAAGCAATGTAAGTCTATAATAATCTGAGCCAGAACAGGAAATACATGACATTTGTCTTGCCTCTTAACTAAAGGGTTCATGTTTCAAAATTATCACTTTTAGTGAAGTACTTCTCAGTGCAGGGCTATAATGTGACCTATTAATGTCAAAGCTTCCACATGCTAAAGAAATAAACTTCATGGAATTTTGAGGAGACTTTATCAAATTGTACGTGATGTTTGGTCTATGATTCACATAGGAATCATTTTCAGGGCTCGGCTCCAACATCTGAGCCAGATTCTTGGCTCGGCTCTCGCTGGTTTTTTGTTGGTTCGCCTGCCTCTAGTTTATGGTGGAACCGAAATTACAGAATACATCTTTATGTGACTTTGAGAATGAGAATGAGCAATCCGAATATCATCTATTGCCCTGTAAAACCATTGCTCAGAATGCAGGAAGATCTGGCAGGACGTTTCTTACCAATAGGACAATGTGCAATCTGGGGGTGTCCGAGACTCGAGAAGAAGAAGAACCCTTGGACATGCTATCATATTCTCTAAGGCTTCCCCAAGGGCTCTTTCTTGAAGATTCTAATCTAGTGCTAGGTGTTAATCATTTTTTTTTCTTATGACTTTTCTTTTTTACCATTAAAGTAAATGGAGCATAACAGCAACAACTATTGGCAAAGCCAAAAGATCTGGCCTTGCCAGCCTGGTGCTTTGGTTAATTGTTTATTTTTCTTTTTTGTGTGCATATGTAAACATAGCCAGGGAATGCTTGCAATGAGAACATTTGAATTGGAAAAGCATTCATTGGTGTGGCTGTTTTGCGAATGACACTTTTTAAGCAACAAGCCTTTCATTTGCATCCTGCATTTTATTACTCGTTTTGAAGAAGTCAAGAACAAATCATCAACTAACAAGCACTCAAATTGCAGGCTGCTATAACTTTGCAATGTCACTAAAACAGGTATTACCATAAACTTTAAAAAGGAGTATATGCAAAATTAATGGCTGGTATTTAAGCTAATATAAAAAATACAAATAAATAAGCACCCTCTGATCCGGGGTAGTCACCGTAATTAAAGGAACTGCTTTTAAGCGGAAGTGAACACTCGACATTGGGTTTGTGCAGTCACTCAAAGTAAAGGGAGCCAATAGCTAAAGTGTACTGACCCACTGCCCCAAGCTGCATGTACTGGTGATCGGAGGCAAAGTGTAAATGACAATTAAAAAGGCCAACGGATGAAGCCCGCTAACCAGGCTAACCAAAAGCCTCCCTCTGCCAGTACATTATGTATGATTTTATTTTTTCGAAAAACAATCGTGGGGCAAGAAAACTAAAGCTGTCTCAAAGATCATACCTACAAATTATGGAATTATACAATTTTGAGACACATTTAAAAATAATAAAAACGAGTATTATATTTAAGTTAATCATTCAGAGGTATACTGTTAATCTTTGTATCTTTAGCAGAGCTATGAATGATGAACTATTTCTCTGCTCGTTTATTTCCTCAGATTATTTCTCTGCTAGTTTATTTCCTCAGATTATTTCTCTGCTGGTTTATTTCCTCAGATTCACACACCTAAAAGGTAAACCTGTGTATATTTCCGGATTCATTCTCACTCCTTGCAACAGAAAATAGCCTCTGGACGAATTATTGCATAAATGTCGTGCTTGTCCTTGAGATAACAATTCTAAAACTGTGTGATTGCTTCCCAAAGAGACCCAAATTTGAATGTATCGATACGTGTAAAACAAAGTAATTCTACCTGCGGATTTCCATGTGTCTCATGCTATTTGACGTCCTTCTGCTTCTTAAGCCGTTCTTAGCTATGTGATAATTACACATACATTTACCTATTTTCGGGCATGAGTCAGGATGGTTTACACAAGTGCTGTCCCTATTATGGCCTCAAGATTCAATACAATATCCCGTTTCTAGGATTTAATCTCTTGCTCAAGTTGCTTAACTTGGATTCTTACAGTAAATCTTTCACCCAGAGAAAAAGGTATGTATCCTTAGTACTTTGTGATTTTAATATTAAAGACTTCTTAATTCTAGCGATCTGGCCTTCTGGGGTCTTATTTCTCTGTCTCTAATTTACGCCAAATCCCCCCTCTAAATCTAATCAAACCCAACCAAAGCTACAGTGTTTCTTTTCTGATGACGAAGAAGGTGTACATGAAGGTGACAAGCACGATGTACACCTGCTCCCCACTCCAGAATGAAAGCTAATCTGGCTGAAGAGGGGTGAAACCCCAAAACCGATCCTAGGATGCTTGTTTCCGGTCCAGAGAGGACCTGGCTTGGCAGTTCGGGCTGGACTGTTCCCATGAGGCACAGGGTCAAGACTGATTTGCATATAGCCAGGTCTAAACTGGGGTGGCATGGTGAGCAAAAGAATGATGGATTTAACCCAGATCTCTTGACTGGGGGTGAATGTTTTGATTTGTTCTGCATTCCCTCCATCAATTGTGTGTCTTTTGCTTTCTCGCCCTAATTGCGCCAGGTATGCTCAGACGTGAGTACTGGGCTCACTGTGCCACTGGAATCAAGCTAATCTGGCTGAAGAGGGGTGAAACCCCGAAACCGGTCCTAGGATGCTAGTTTCCGGTCCAGGAAGGACTTGGGTTGGCACTTTGGGCTGGACTGTTCCCATGAGGCACAGGGTCAAGACTGATTTGCATATAGCCAGGTCTAAACTGGGGTGGCATGGTGAGCAAAAGAATGATGGATTTAACCCAGATCCCTTGACTGGGGGTGAATGTTTTGATTTGTTCTGCATTCCGTCCATCAATTGTGTGTCTTTTGCTTTCTCGCCCTAAGCGCGCCAGGTATGCTCAGACGTGAGTCCTGGGCTCACTATGCCACTGGAGTCAAGCTAATCTGGCTGAAGAGGGGTGAAACCCCGAAACCGGTCCTAGGATGCTTGTTTCCGGTCCAGGGAGGACCTGGCTTGGCAGTTCGGGCTGGACTGTTCCCATGAAGCACAGGGTCAAGACTGATTTGCATATAGCCAGGTCTAAACTGTGGTGGCATGGTGAGCAAAAGAATGATGGATTTAACCCAGATCTCTTGACTGGGGGTGAATGTTTGGATTTGTTCTGCATTCCGTCCATCAATTGTGTGTCTTTTGCCCACTCCAGAATGAATGCATTAGAGCATATTTTGGTGCACATCATACTTATACGCTCTGAACGGGAACTGACAAGGTAATCTTGAGCAGTCGTCATCTTAGTATCCAGCTAGCACTAGAAGGAGCAATCTGTTCCCATGACAGGTGGCACCACCAGGCTGAGAGCAAACAACCACATCTGGAGGTGTCCCAAGGGAAGCTTTATGAATAGTAATCTCACGCCTGGAATGGTGATGGATTTAACATCGTTTTACCTTGGCAGGTGCAGTTAATTGTGCCATGTAGTGCTACGGTGGAACGTTGCAGGAGATACCAGAATAACTGCACACCTAGCTTCTGACATTCACAAGAGCCTATGGAAGCTATACTTACTTGAGAGAAATTACGAAATAACCGTTCTCCTCCATTTAACTTGACGCTTTAGATATTTATGCCAAGAGGTTTCCTTTTCAGTTGCTCACTTCCTCCTTGCATTGGCAATAAGATATAGATAAAAATGAATCACTTTTTGATTACAACACCAAGTTACTATAGCAACCAAATACACCAGAGTTACTCAATGTAATGACATTCTTAGACCAGCTCCACCTAAGGCATGATTTGTTTTTATCATGTTCTTTTTGGTCTAGAAAGTCTGGCGTGATGGTGCGAATGATGCACAGCATGCTATCAGGTTATGGTTTGCTGGGGCTAGCGCATTGGCTCAGTATTTTACTTCTTCCCGGTAATATAAATGCTTATTACTCGAAATACAGAATCAGCGCAGTGGCGATTTCAAAACATGCCTGCAAGAGTAACAGCACTTTAAAATCTCTAGCTATACTGTGTTGAGATGTCAAAAAATTCTAGAAACTTTACCAGACTTGCAGATCAAATGACTTGAATAATCTACTCCAGCTAACTGTAATGTCAAATTGGTCTCAATTTGTGTGATCTTAGGCAGATATTTTATTTCACTGATGCGTTTCCCTTCATTATTACATATGAGAGTGTTGGAAGGCGGACCCCGAGGAGTCGGTGAGACCACCAAGGGGGGGGCCCTCACTTGCACGAAGTAGCCGAGCGCCGTCGAGAAGCCTCCTGAGAGATCCTTCTCCTATCACGTACTAGCACAGTAACACCACCACACAGGACTCAAGGAGGTTGTCTCAAGACGAGCAATTCTTTATCAGCATTTAAAGGTTTACGAGATCAATATTTACACGAAAGGGATCGAGGGATCCACCAAAAGTCTCAGTGTCTCTTTGGAAGGGTAGGGGTAGCGGGACAGTCTTTGGCAGGAGCTCGGTACGAGGGTACCTGGGGCCCAGTTCTTATCCTCAAGCTGGAGGACCTCCGGATCTCGGAGGGGGTCGAGCCGCGACGGCGTCAGCAGGGCTCTGCCGTTCAGTTCGTGGGGAGCCGCGATCAGGTCAGCAGGGCTCTCAAGATGGTTTCTGCTCAGCTCGAGCCGCGACGTCGTCAGCAGGGCTCCGAGGGAGGTTTCAGCGAGGTTGGGCCGCGACAGCGTCAGCAGGGCCCCGATGTTCCGGGGGGCTTCAAGGTGTTCACAAGAAGGAGCCGCGACGCAGTCTGCAGGGCTCGTGATAGTTCAAGCAAGAGTTCTTCTCCGTAGGGTCGGCCGCGATTCAATCAGCAGGGCTCTCGACTCCTGGATACAACTGCCGATCTGTGGCGGGGTCGCCCCAGATATAGGTCTGGAGCCCTTTGATGTCCGGACCCTGGCGCCCGGGGGGGGCGGAGAGGCCGGGTGGAGGTGGCCAGACGCCCAGCAGGAGAGGCGCCCGGCCCAAGAGAGTTGCAGGATGATCACACCTAGGGATGGGAGGACAGTTGGGGGTCTCATCGATACTGTCCTCCGCCGGGGGCGGTGAATGGTCCATGTGGCACCCCCTGGCCAGTTCTTGGTGCCTCGATGTCGGGGCTTCGCTGGGGCCGAGGCCGGGTTGAGCGGGGTCGCGCCGGCTGGTGCACAGAGTCACGTGGAT
The DNA here is from genome assembly GCF_964204655.1 of Triturus cristatus. NCBI lineage: Eukaryota > Metazoa > Chordata > Amphibia > Caudata > Salamandridae > Triturus > Triturus cristatus. Next base: position 293,595,809 of record NC_140583.1, on the reverse strand, counting down.
GCCAACAAGATGGCGGAGCCCCGAGGGGTATGTGACCTCGTGCGGCTCGGAATGAGGGGTCTCGGTGCAGTTCGGAAGGGTGGCCCGTGAAGGCCGGGGCGGGGAACGGGCACAATCCACGGGGGTAAGGACCACGCCACGAGGCCGGGTCCAACAGGCGTCCCCCCCAGCCGAAGGCATGGAGAGTCACCCATCTCCTTGGGGATTTTCCTCGTCAAGGCGGAAGAAGCGGGACAGGCCGTCGGCGTTGGCGTGGTCATTGCCGGGCCGGTGTTCAACATCAAAGTCCATCCCTTGCAGCGAGATGGACCACCGCAGCAGCTTGGGGTTCTCGCCCCGCATTTGCATTAACCACCGCAGGGGCCGGTGGTCGGTCTGGACCCGGAAGTGGGTACCGAAGAGATAGGGCCGGAGCTTCTTAAGGGCCCACACTACAGCGAAGGCTTCACGCTCGATGGTGCTCCATCGCTGCTCCCGGGGCAGTAGCCGTCGGCTGATGAAGGCCACTGGTCGGTCGAGCCCCTTTTCATCGGCCTGGGACAGGACGGCCCCGATCCCGTACTCGGAGGCGTCCGTCTGCACCACGAACTCCTTACTGTAGTCGGGGGCCTGCAGCACAGGGGCAGTACACATCGCTGTCTTGAGGGTTTCGAAGGCTGCTTGGCAGCGGGGTGTCCAGTGCACCTTCTTGGGCTGCTTCTTGGACGTGAGCTCTGTGAGGGGGCCAATAATGCTCCCATAGTCCCGGATGAACCGCCGGTAGTAACCGGTGAGGCACAGGAAGGCCCGGACAGCTGTCTGGGTAGTAGGGGGTTCCCAGGCCTGAATGGCATCGATTTTTGGCTGGAGAGGGGCCACCTGCCCGCTTCCCACTTGATGGCCCAGGTAGGTCACGGATCCGTGGCCGATCTGGCATTTGCTGGCCTTGATCGTGAGCCCGGCCCGCTGGAGGGCGGCCAGGACGGCTTTGAGGTGAAGGAGGTGCTCCGCCCAGTGGGTGCTGTACACGGCAACGTCATCTAGGTAGGCCGCGCTGAAGGCCTCGAGCCCGGCCAAAACCTTGTTTACAAGTCTTTGGAAAGTGGCCGGGGCGTTCTTCATCCCGAAGGGCATCACCCGAAAGTGGTAATGCCCATCCGGGGTAGAAAAGGCGGATCTTTCTTGGGCGCCGGGGGTGAGCTGGATCTGCCAGTACCCGGCGGTGAGGTCCAGCGTGCTCAGGTAGCGGGCGGCCCCTAAGCGGTCGATGAGTTCGTCGGCCCGGGGTATAGGATGGGCGTCCGTCTTGGTCACCGCATTCAGGGCTCGGTAGTCTACGCAGAATCGTAACTCCGGGGAGTGGCCGGGGGCTGCGGCCTTTGGTACCAGGACGACAGGACTGGCCCACGGGCTGTCGGAGGGTTCGATGACCCCCAGGGCCAGCATCTTTGCTACTTCGGCCTGGATGCATGCCCGCACTCGGTCGGGTACCCTGTAGGCTCGGTGTCGCACGGGGGGGCTCTCCCCGGTGTCGACGTCGTGGACGCACCAGTGGGTCACCCCCGGGGTGAGGGAGAAGAGGGCTGCGTAGACCTGCAGCAGTTGTTGACAGTCGTCACGCTGTTCCGGGGTCAGGGAAGAGGCGAGTTGGACACCTTTGATGGATCCGTCATGGACGTTGGACTGCAAGAGGTCGGGCAGGGGCTCGGAGTCGTCCTCGCCCCCCTCGTCGGTCGCCAGTAGCAGGCTCAGTTCGGTCCGGGCAAAGTGGGGTTTGAGCCTGTTAGCATGTAGAACCCGGAGGGGGTTCCGGGGGGACGCCAGGTCGACTAGGTAGGTGACGGGGCTTTTCTTCTCCACTACCTTGAAGGGCCCGGTCCACTTGTCCTGGAGGGCGCCGGGTTCAACCGGGGCCATGACCCAGACTCTCTGGCCTGGCTCGAATTCGATGGTAGAGGAGTTCCGATCGTACCACCGCTTCATGTCCTCCTGGCTGGCCTCGAGGTTGGCTTCGGCCATGGCTCGGAACTTGCGGGTCTGGTTTCGGAGGGTCAGGAGTTATCGGTAGACGTCAGGAGGGGCGCCTTGGAGCTTCGTCTCCCAGCCCTCCTTGACCAGGCTGAGCGGTCCGCGGACCGGATGTCCGTACAATAGTTCAAACGGGCTGAACCCCAGGGACTTCTGCGGGACCTCCCGATAGGCAAACAGGAGGCACGGCAGCAGGACATCCCATCTCCGCCTGAGGGGCTCTTCCAGGCCCTGGATCATTCCCTTTAAGGTTCTGTTGAACCGCTCAACCAGTCCGTTCCCCTGAGGGTGATAGGGGGTTGTGAATTTGTACGTGACCCCGCATTGCTGCCACAGGGACCGCATGTATTTGGAAATAAAGTTCGTGCCCCTGTCGCTCACCACTTTGCGGGGAAATCCCACTCGGGAGAAGATCCCCATCAAGGCCCGGCCTACCACGGGGGCCGTTATAGTTCTTAGCGGGACCGCCTCCGGGTACCTGGTGGCGTGGTCCACGAGGACCAGGATGAAGCGGTGGCCCAGGGCGGTCTGGGGGTCCAGGGGCCCCACGATATCGATTCCGACCCGTTCGAACGGGGTGCTGACGGCTGGAAAGGGCTGGAGGGGGGCCTTGACCCGACCCCCCGTCTTCCCGCTGGCTTGACAGGTCTGGCAGGACCGGCAGTGGTTGTCCACGTCTCTCCGCATCCGGGGCCAGTAGAAGTGGGTCACCTGACGGCTGTAAGTTTTGTCTTGCCCCAAGTGTCCGGCGAGGGGCACGTCATGTGCCAGGTTGAGCAGGAACTCCCGGAAGCGGAGGGGGACCACCAACACGCGGCTGGCCCCGAGTTCTGCCACTTTTTGCTCACTGTACAACAGGCCCTCGGCCCAGTAGACCCAGTGGGTGCCGGTCTGGTCCCCGTTGGTTTGTGCGGACGCTTGTTGTCGGACCCCTTCGAGAGAGGGACAGGACTGCTGCTCTTGCTGGAACTGCTCCCGGGTGGGGCCCCCTTCGTGTCGCCATTGGGCCAGTTCTGGTAGGGCGCACGGGGAAGCAATCCCCTCGGGGGAGGATTCACTAGGTCCAGGGTCGGTGTCCGCCTCCCCTTCGCCGCCGGCGGGGGGTGGTGCGAGCCCCTCGGGCTGGGCGGCACCGGGGGCCGAGGACGGGCGGGGGGCCCGGGCGGTCATGGACCGGGTGCTGGCGCAGGCCCATTCGGATAGTCCCAGCATTCGGAGGTGCTCTCGTCGCTCTACTTGAGCCCAGGGGGAACTCTCCAAGTCGTTCCCCAGGAGGCAGTCTACGGGTGCGTCATCGCGGACCGTGACCTTTAGCAGGCCGGTCACCCCTCCCCACTCGAAGGGGACCAGGGCCATCTGGCACAGGCTTTCGCTGTTGTCGGCCGTCCGGACGGGGCACAGTACATTGGGTAGGATCTGTTCGGGGGTCACCAGGTGGCAGCGGACAGCGGTGACACTGGCGCCGGTGTCACGAAGGGCTTCGGCCCGTTGTCCATTGACGGTGACCTGCTGCCTGTACTTCTGGGTGTTGCTTGGGATGGGGGTGCGGGGCACCATTTCTCGGCTACCCAGGCAGACCAGGGACATGGCTGCCGGCTCCCATTCGGTGGTCCCTCGGTCGAGGGGTTCTTCTTCCTCTTTTCCCTCTCCCAGGGCGGCGGCCGCCAGCTGTCGGGGCGGGGGCCCGCCGGCCCCGCTTCTTCGGTTCAGGGGGCAGACCGGGTCGCTGGCATAGTGTCCGGTTTGTTGGCAGCCGTAGCATGTTACTGGTGGCCGTGGTCCGGGTCTGGCCGCGGTCGCCCCCCTTCGGGCTAGGCTCGGGGAGAGTTGTTCCTGCGGTGGCCCTCGAGGGGGGCTCCTGGGGGCCCCGGCGAGGGGGTCCCGGTTCCTGTTCGGCCCTCCCCCTCCACCGCGTTGGCGGGGGGGTCCGGCGGGGTTCCTCTGGTACTCCCCCATTGAGTTCCGGGGGACCCGGGAGTTGACCCACCGATCGGCCTCGACGGCGAGTTTTCGTGGGTCGGACATTTTGCTGTCGAGGAGGTGTTGCCTCAGTTCCACGAAGCAATTGTTGGAGAGATGTTCCCACACGATGAGGTCGACCAGCTGCCCGTAGGTGGTGACTTTGCTACCCTTGATCCATCCTTCTAGGGCCCGGCTGAAAAAGTCCACATATTCCACCCAGGTGGTACCCGGGATCTTTTTGCAGTCTCTGAACCGCTGGCGGTACATTTCCGCGGTTAGCCCGTAGCGGGTGAGCAGGGCCTCCTTCATGTGATCGTAGGAGGTCATCACCTCCTCCGGCAGCTGGAGCAGTGTGTCTCGACCCTCACTCAGGAACCGCCCCCACAGGCCGGTGCCCCAGTCCTTTCGGGGCACCCGATGAGAGGTCATGGCCACCTCGTAGGCCTTGAACCATTGTTGGATGTCGTCATTCTTATAGTACTCCTTGACGACCTCTTTCGGGATATGTACCTTGGCCTCGGCAGGCGGTAGGGTGTCTCTAGTACTGGGGGTGTTGGTCCCCCCGTTCTTGGCCTTGATTTCGAGCTCTTTGAGACTTCGCTCGTGCTCCAGGGTCATTTTCTTTTCCTCCAACTCTCGGTGCCGTCTCTTCTCTTCTATCTCCTCTTGAAGCCGTAGCTGCTCTAGGGCCAGTTTCTTTTCCGCCAGCTGGAGTTCGCCGTCCAGCCGCAGTCGTGCGAGCTCTAGTTCGTGGTTCCGGACCTTCTCCCGCTCTCGTATTTCTTCTTCGGAGAGGCCGGTTTCTAGGCTCTTTCTTCCTCCGGTTGCCGGAGTCAGTGCGGTTGATGTGGCCTCAGTCAGGGGCAAGGGACCTTCTTCTTGGGAGTGGCCTGCCTCGGCCTCCAGCCAGGTCCTCAGAGCTTTCTGCATCTCCTCTTTGGTACCTAGGCTGGTGGTTGCAATGCCTTTGTCCTTGCAGAACTGTTTTAGTTCTTTGTGCGTATATTCCTCCAACCGTTCGGGCTGGAACTCCATGGTCACGTTATTTTCCTGGCTGCTCATGATTACTGTTTGACTGGATGGGTAGCTAGTGGGTACTGGCTGGTACGTACTGCGTTCGGCTCGGATCCCGTCGCTGGCCACCAAATGTTGGAAGGCGGACCCCGAGGAGTCAGTGAGACCACCAAGGGGGGGGCCCTCACTTGCACGAAGTAGCCGAGCGCCGTCGAGAAGCCTCCTGAGAGATCCTTCTCCTATCACGTACTAGCACAGTAACACCACCACACAGGACTCAAGGAGGTTGTCTCAAGACGAGCAATTCTTTATCAGCATTTAAAGGTTTACGAGATCAATATTTACACGAAAGGGATCGAGGGATCCACCAAAAGTCTCAGTGTCTCTTTGGAAGGGTAGGGGTAGCGGGACAGTCTTTGGCAGGAGCTCGGTACGAGGGTACCTGGGGCCCAGTTCTTATCCTCAAGCTGGAGGACCCCCGGATCTCGGAGGGGTCGAGCCGCGACGGCGTCAGCAGGGCTCTGGCGTTCAGTTCGTGGGGAGCCGCGATCAGGTCAGCAGGGCTCTCAAGATGGTTTCTGCTCAGCTCGAGCCGCGACGTCGTCAGCAGGGCTCCGAGGGAGGTTTCAGCGAGGTTGGGCCGCGACAGCGTCAGCAGGGCCCCGATGTTCCGGGGGGCTTCAAGGTGTTCACAAGAAGGAGCCGCGACGCAGTCTGCAGGGCTCGTGATAGTTCAAGCAAGAGTTCTTATCCGTAGGGTCGGCCGCGATTCAATCAGCAGGGCTCTCGACTCCTGGATACAACTGCCGATCTGTGGCGGGGTCGCCCCAGATATAGGTCTGGAGCCCTTTGATGTCCGGACCCTGGCGCCCGGGGGGGGGGCGGAGAGGCCGGGTGGAGGTGGCCAGACGCCCAGCAGGAGAGGCGCCCGGCCCAAGAGAGTTGCAGGGCGATCACACCTAGGGATGGGAGGACAGTTGGGGGTCTCATCGATACTGTCCTCCGCCGGGGGTGGTGAATGGTCCATGTGGCACCCCCTGGCCAGTTCTTGGTGCCTCGATGTCGGGGCTTCGCTGGGGCCGAGGCCGGGTTGAGCGGGGTCGCGCCGGCTGGCGCACAGAGTCACGTGGATGCCAACAAGATGGCGGAGCCCCGAGGGGTATGCGACCTCGTGCGGCTCGGAATGAGGGGTCTCGGTGCAGTCCGGAAGGGTGGCCCGTGAAGGCCGGGGCGGGGAACGGGCACAATCCACGGGGGTAAGGACCACGCCACGAGGCCGGGTCCAACAGAGAGCATCTTCAAATATGTCAGTTCAGCATGTCTGATGTATAGAAAACTAATTTGATTGCTTTAATAGACTAAGGGGCTCATTGATGAGTTCTTGCGTCACTTTTACGCTGCTGGTACGTCACTTTTTGTGACGCACCAACGGCGTAAAAATTGGACCTTGTTGCACCATATTTACAATGTGACACATCTAGGTAGATGCGTCACTTTGTAAACCCCTGCACTACAATATACCTGCGCCAGGCATTATACCTGCGCCAGGTATAATGTATGCAGGGTGGGCGTTACAACGTAAGTAAGCATCGTAGAAGTGACGCAGTGAAATCTATGAGATTTCACTGCGCCACTTCTAAGGTGTAAATGCGTCAATATCTTACGCCTGCCTCACAGCAGGCGTAAGACTGACGCAGGCACTTTCATATGGGGCTTGCCTCATGTGAAAGGACACATTGCTGGAGTTGCGTCATTTTTAGGACACACTCCAGCAATGCGTCATTTTTGCGCCTACAGATACGTCAGAAATACTGACGTATCTGTAACTCCTTGCGACATGATGCGTCATACTGTAAATATAACTCATCCATCATGTCGCAAGGAGGGCGCACTGAGAAGTAATGCATCTCTGCTTTCACGCAGCGATGCGTCACTTCTCATAAATGAGGCCCTAAATGTTTACTCAATGTATAAGGAAGTAGACCATATATAGGGTACACATCACCGCTACTTAGTTCACTAATAGCATTATCATCAGCACGGGCACAGGAATATTTCTCAGTTCATGTTTGAAACCTCTCTCTTTTAATAAATATATCATTTGAGCATGATGTGGTAGCTCATTGTGATTTACAGACAGCGCATTTTCCATTGAAAAGGCCACAAACCTTCTCGCTGACTTGCAGTTTCATTGATAAAACTATATATCGTACAAATGATAATGGTTGTGAATCAGGTTTCAGCACATTTTATCATTAGGAAGTGGTGTATTCTGATTTGTTTTGATCCTATTAAAAACTTTGGTTCAATAACATTTCAGAATTTCAAAAATATTTGCTTTTCTAACTGCTGATATATTTTTAAATATTTGTACAGTTCATTTACAAACTATTTAAATTTTGTGTAAGAAAAATATACTTCCTGTACCCCAGCACAACTGTCAGACCATTCACTTTACAACATCCTCTAACTTAGCAGTCAAAGAAAGAAAAGTGAAAATCTCCAGGATAAAATAAGCAGCAGTTTGTAACAAGACATAAGCTGACATTTGACATCTCTTTTTGAACACACAGCCAATGTGACAAGATTAAAACAAGATTTAAGGGCATCTTTATTTCCATTTAACTTTCTGAAGGAACAGGAGACCTGTTCTTTACCAGCGTGAGCCCTCTCCCCAGAATGTGCCAGTAGGCCCTAAAAAAAGCCGGCACTGATAAAATCTGATTCATGCTACTCAGTGGGTAAGTAGATTCTTTGAGCACTCTTCAGGTACCCATGTACATCCGATCTAGGTGTGAGGACATAGCAGCATAGGTTCAACTGAGAACCATCATGAGTGGGCACGCCAATGTGCTCCAAACATAATGCACTAGTCTTGTTCCAGTTGGAAAAAGTTATACTTTTTATTCAAATGTTATATGATTTAAGAATACCTTACCAAGACAATTGTACAGAGAATGACTGAAGACAAAATATGATTCTAGCCCTCATTAAAAGTGTAAAAGTGGCCATTTAATTCACTCAGAATTATGAGATTAGTGGGAACACTGCTGATCAAAGGTATTTCACCTAGAGAGTTCACATGATGGAATCAGACAACGTTTCCAATTGTAATACCAAGGAAAACATGCATCTCTGCAAAGTAAGTCCCAAGGCCGTCTTTAGGGCAGTGCGACTGGTGCAGCCACACTGGGCACTGACCTGTGGAGGGGCGCTGTGACCTCAGGGGGGCTCAGTGTTTAGCAATATCTTATGTTAGGAGAGATGAGGGCCACTTTTGTAGATGGTAGGAAGAGAAGCCAAGGAGAAGGTCATAAGACGTGGGGACGTGAAAAGTGATTGTCGCACCGAGCGCCACCAGCGCTAAAGACGGCCCTGGTAAGTCCCATTTCCTTGTTATGCAACAAAAACTTACAATTCCTGTTATTTTCCTCCTTCCAAAATACTAAGACCTTGGTAATAGTAAATAAAGTGGCAGGAAATAATGGGAATGTTACAGTGCCACTCGTAATGAAGGCTTTCGTCAGGTAAAAGGGAACCACGAAGGACCAAATGATAAAATCGTTACTGTGCCACACAATCATACACACACACAAGCAAACAAGGGTTTTACCCAAATCAGTAATTAAGAAAATAAGCAACCAAATTAAGTCTTTCGATGTGGGGGTAAGTGGCCAGATCAATATCGACTAAACACAATGGTTCACAAGACCAGTAGGTTGCAAAAACGTTAATGCTTATGAAAAGCTGGTTCTCCAATCCACTACAACCAGTGGGAGTGTATCCTGCTGGCCATATCTATCACAAACCTCTTTAGTGCATATAATTTAGTTCTGGCGTGATAGTACAGCTGTCTGCAAGACCTATTGTTACCAATTAATTGCAAGATAAATAGAATGGGTTTTGGCCCCACCCAGAGGAGTATTTCTCATTCATCTCACGCTGTTGGCTTTTTGGTGTATCATTCATCCTCCTCTAGAGTGCTTGTATAGCTATGTATGAGGGTCTCTTTTACATTTCAAAAGTATAGTAAATCATCATACATAAAATTATTTATCTCATAGATGCACAGTATAGGAAATAAAATTAGTGGTTAGGGAAGCATTGCCTAGAAGCCCAGCAAGATGGCTGGCCTTTGTTAGATCTCCGGTGGCCGATGGAGTAATCTTCCGTTATCTGCACCCATCCAGCAACCTTACCAGGCGATGATCGAGGGGCTAGCGTGGATGGCCCCCTAGATGTAGCTGTGGGCTTCAGCGAGGCAGCGGCACAAGGGGGAAGGTCGCGAATCCCCTGAGGAAGGATTCCGACAGGTGCGGCTTGGGCCCGCTTGAATGACGAAGTGACGCTAGCCGGCCAATGCGGAGTGCCCCTGTTGCGGCACAACAGTGAGTGATGTCAGGCCCATATCCTTTGCCAGCAGGGACGGCTGAGAGCCATGAGTAGAGGCGCTACCTGGGCTGGTGCCCCCGCAACTGCTGACCCCAAATCTCAGAGAGGTGCAAGCTGCCTTGGTTGACCGCCATGATATTGCCAGGCCTGGCAATCCCTGTGAGTATGACTAATTCAGCATTCTGGGAAACACATTAAGCACACTGCAGACACTCCAGGAGTGAAATAGCCCACATGCTTGCTGTACCGCCTACACTCTATATTGCAGCCACTGGGGATCTGAAGCAACTAGAAGAGCGCATTAGTGTCTATAGCCACTTGTTCTCCAGATTGATGCAGGTTCTGTGACCTAGCACAAATCCTGCGATGGGCGAGGGGGACACCCACCATTTGTACCTAGAAAAAACTCCTGTACCATGGTTGTGGATACTGATGTGGGTCAACATGGCTCATCTGGAGGGTGTGGTCCAAAGGAGGTGGGGGGGAGGGGGGGTGACGGCACTCCTAGAGACTATGAATAAAAACTTGACTACAATAGATGGGAAGATCAATGTGTTGACCCTGAGACTGTATGCGATAAGGGAGAAGGTGGAGACACATGGGCAGCTATTGGATGTGGCAGAACAGCGGATCTCTATGCAGATGATGCCTTGATAGGCGTGAACCAAAAGCAGAAGGACATGCTGGCGGAACTTGCAGTGGTGAAGAGAAAGAATGAGGACCTCAAAGCCAGATCCCACAGAACCAATATACGCATCGGGGGCTGCAAGATTCCACAGCAATAGGTAAAACAGAAGCATGTGTGGTGAAGAAAGAAAATCGTACCCTGGGCCCCACACCTGTGCTGGGAGCGCTCCTGCAACCCATGGAGGGCAAATTACTGAGCTATTGAGACTGTGATGCTATTATTGCCATGGCAAGTGAGCGAAAGTATATTACCTATGAGAGATCTCGGATATCGTTCGACCCTGACTTGACATAAAGGGTGAAGGAAGCTCACCAGAAATTTGCACCACTTAAAAAACTATTGCAAGACATAGACATTGGCTATGCCATGCTGTAACCGGTGAGACTTTGACTCACCCATTTCTTTACGGATCACCAGGTGGCTCGGACATTCCTGAACAAGTACACCAAATGGCGCACTAGGCCCCACAGAAATGCGTAATATACCTCAGAACAGAACCTAAGTGATGTGGAATAAATTACTCTTCGAAGATGGTCACTATGACCCACAACTACAACATTGTATGCCCGTCCCAAGCACGTGAGTTGTCTGGAAAGGTAGAAAGATGGTCAAAGCAATTGTGGGTCCACTAGTAGTGAACTGCTCCCATGGACAGAGTGTCGTACCGACACCAGAGAGAGGTGCTGTTGCCTGAACATAAGCGTAACTACTATTGCTTGACTGTTCAGCTTTGTCATATGCTTTGAATAGGTCATCCACATGCTGCTCTGACACTGCAGATATACTCCGAGTCTAAGAGAAATGGATATTGTTATATGGCGGAATGGACAGCCCATGTGTAGTTTTAGGCTGCCCCATGGTGGATATCGCTCTATCGCAGATGGTTTTGGGGGAGGTGGAGACTGTTGTTGAGTATGTTTTGGTACGTGGATTGGTTAGCTCGCTGGGTATTTGGGACTCAGTGTGGTTGGGGGCCACATTGGTCTAGCAAAATCAAATTGGGTGGCACACACTTGGAGTACAGATTGGTACTTCGCAGACTATTCTGCTCAGTCGAGGGGGTATCAATAGTAATTCTTAAGGGGGTCCCCTATCAGCACATTACTGCCATAGCAGACCCAGACGGTAGATACTTGATTATCCAGGGAGTGCTTAATCACACTTATGTCACTATAGTGAAAGTGTATAGCCCAAATTATGATGACTCTCAGTTCTTCCAAACTGTGGGGGGAGGGGGCAGTGTAGCAAACTGAACCCCCAAACACTAATATGAGGCAGTGACTATAATGGCACACTGGACAGCAGCCCAAATGTGATGGACAGACAACAAATGGGGATGAGAAAGGCCCTCAGCTGGACACGGGACATCATCTAGGATGGACTATTGGGTAGGTCCCTGAGATGTGGTGAGATGCATGCAGTGGATAGAATACTTGCAACACACTTACTCGGACAACTCTCCTGTGGTACTGACACTATGCTTCCCTGATTGCCCACAGGTGAATATGAGCTGGAGATTCCAGTCACCCTATCATGAGTTTCCCGCGGGGCTGGCAGTGTGTGGGTAGCGGAGTCATGGCGTTGGCACACTTCAACTCTGGTAATGAGCCGCAAGCCATTGCCGGCCATGCTACAGTGCCTCCAACCAGTCGGGTGCCCTGCTTTCTTGTATTACACTGTGCAAGAGAAACAGTGCGCACACCTGACTCAAAGGCACTGGAGGGCAAAACATGAGCTCCAGTCACATTTCATAAGAGCACATTCGCCCTCAAGTCAGTTATTCACCTCATTACGGGCCTTTCCACCAACTCTCACATGGGGGTGTCCCTGCCAGGAACAGGTCGGCGAAAAGGCAGGTCCTTATTGGGCCAGCTGGAAGCTTGGCGGGTCTACTCCATTAGCCGCCCCTGACTCTCTCACCGCGGTAGCAGAAATGTCGGCGGTGGGTGGCAGCAGTCTTGTAGTGGTGTCACCGCACAGATCGTAATCGGGCGGTCGGATCACCGAGGAGGCAGCGGGAACGCAACGGTGGACACATCTCGCCGTCATCGTAATCAGACTCTTCGTCTTCCGTCCTTCAAAGAATGTGAATCTGACCTTGTGCAATGTAATCTGAGCCATGTTTTTAATGTATAAAACTGCATAATTCTGTGCCCACCGGGTCTAACAATCAATAACTTCTTCTTGTCTTCTCCAGCAGGCTCAACCTGACAATAAGCAGCAAACCTTCAGCCAAGCAAGACATGGGCCAGGACTACAGGAGAAAGAGTGCCAGAATAATACATATCATATATGTCTTCAACCAGAAATAAACCTGCTCCGAGTCCAGTGCCTCTGTTTAAACTCATGCAGTTTTACCTGCATGTTTCAGGCCACTGGGATCAACTATTCACTGCCTCAGAAGGTTTAGCAGGAATAGAAACCTAGATAAATGGTAAATTTCTGTAAAGATCACAAAGTGAAAAGCTATACCCTCAATGTACGTACTGGCTGTCGCCAAAATCTTCGATTCAGCTGCTACTAGGCAGTATGCATGGAGGGTACTGTCATTTACCACTAGTCTTCTAGGTTCTCAGATATTGATACTCACTAATTGGAAAAACAATATATTGCCATTGTCCCCTTGATGCTCAGAGAGTAATAAGTTGTGCAGTTAATGCGTATTTTAAGAGGGATTTGAGGATTTAGAAATGTAGATAATGTATGACGCAAATCATTTCACACAACTTAACCTACAGTCACAGCTTTAGCATTGGAAATGACTCCTAAGGGGAAGAGTTCAAGTGGGTATTTAGACAAAAATATTGAGTTGTAAATATTGGAAGATACAAATAATATCATATATAAGCCTGATTTTTAGGTTTAAATCGGTTTTTATAAATCTTCAAAGAGAAATACCAACGATACAAGTCCACCAACACCTACATCCGGAGGCCGGTGAGGCTTAATATAGGCAGAGAAAAAGCAGGAAACGGGTACAGATGGAGTATTGTAACCAGAGTGTAGCAATAGAGAGGAGGGGGAAACATTTGGAGAACAATAGTAGGGATGTGAGCGACAACTCTTAGTGCAGAGAGGAGTAATGCGTCGAGGCCCATGGGTGTGGTGTCCAAATTAGGATTTCTCCTTTGCTCCTTTATTAGCACCCTGTTCCGTCTGTGTAAGCCGGATCGCTCGTAAGTAGGCAGGTCAGGTAAGTTCTCTGAATTCGTACGGCAGCTTGCATTCTACCACTGCTGTTAATTTCTCCATGCTTATGAGACTTCAAAGTTTATGTTGCCAGTCTAATCTTGTCCGAATAGTGTTGGTCCCTCCAATTAGCTAATATGATCTGCACAAAAGGCAAGAGTGATGGCTTGTCCCCGCACAGATCTCCAAGGGTATGCTAGAGCATTGGGGTAGTCCATCATTATGTAGCTGACCAATATTGTTGCAGCTTGGGGCAATGCCAGAGGATGTGGGTTAGTGTGTCAAGGTGACCGCACTGCCTCCAACAGCTTCCCTCCTCACCCAGTTTCCATTTAGCCAGTCATGCATGTGTATAGTACCAGCAATGTATGATTTTCAATAAGGTTTCTCTACTGGATGTGCTACCAGCGGAAGTACGGATGGTGTAGAATGTCTGTCCATTCCTTGACTGTGAAGCGGTGCTTGCACTCCAGTTCCCATCTCCGTTGCGCAGAGGATTTAGTAGTGGTTGACAGAGTGTTAAGGAATGCATCAGAGAGGAGGCACTTGTCTGTGTTACGGGTGAGGAGCCACTTTTCAAAGGACTTGAGAGGTCGGCTAGCGTGCGGTTTTATGTGTGGTTGTGTGGCTTAGTGTCTAATGGCGATATATTGCCAATGTGCATTAAAGGGAATGTCATAATTCGACTGGACTTGCACTAAGTCCAATAGGCCATCCTGATCAAATAGGCCCCCCACCTTTTGCAATTGGCGTTCTGCCACTGTAAGAACTCTGTTCCCTGATGAGCTGGTGGGATTCCCATGAATCGGTGTCTACGGTGATATTCGGGATGAAAGTTTCTTTGTTAGCTGTACCTTGTCCTAGGTGCCCAACATCGCCCTGAGCATAGGGGAAACAGAAATCCCTGGTGGATGGTGTTGTTTGGGAAGCCAGGGTATTTTCCAAATGTGAACGCAAGCTATTACTTTATCAATGAAACACTAGTGTTTCTATGTTTTGGGCCTAGGCCATTCAACTATACATCTAAGTTATGCTGCTTGGCAATAACGCAGCAAGTGAGGGACTCCCAGCCCGTCCTATGGCACAAACCAGTATGCTTGCCCCTTAGCCATACATGCCCTTTTACCTTCCCACATGCAGTCGTCAATCAAATGTTGTAGCTTATCAATGACATATGGGGGTGCTGGAGCGGTAGCGTCTGCATCAAATATAGCATATTAGGTAGCAAGGTCATCTTCACCACTGCCAGTCTTCCCAACCAGGACATGAAACCGTCTTCCAATAATGTAAATCTGACCTAGCCATGGCCAAGAGTGTTGCATAATTGAGGTCTACTGTGCGCACAAGTGTAAGGTGGATTTGTCAGCCTAAATATGTGACTTCCTTAGTAGCACACGTGAAAGGGAAGAGATGTTCTAGTTGAAGGCAGTCTGTCCGGGCGATAGTGAGGCCTAGCACCTGTAATTTTTGATTGTTAACAGTAGATCCCAATGCTTTTCCAAAAGCCTCCAATTCTAGCATCAGTGGGGAAAGAGACGTGAGTGGGCGTAAGACTGCTATCATAACATCGTCTGCATACATGGTTAATTTATCTTCCCACATAGTGACGCCTGCGATCTGAGGGTTATAACAAATTCTTTCGGTTAAGGGTTCCATGTAAATAGCAAAAAGGAGTGGGGACAGAGGACAGCCCTGTCGGGTGCCGCGCTCTATATTGAAAGGGTGGGACTGAACTCCAAGTGCCCTGACTTGTGCTGTGGGGTTGGATTGGCTACACCATATTCGTTTTTGAAATCGCTCACCGAGGCCTGTTCTGGTCAGTAGCATCTGGAGATAAGGCCAATGCTCCCTTTCGGAAGCCTTCTCTGCAACGACCGAGAGCAAAAGCGCAAGTGTGTGGGAACGCTGGGCTTTATCTATGAGGTGGCAGAGGTGCTTGGTGTTATTGCTCACAACCTAATTTGGGAATGAACCTGGCCTGATACAGGTTCCAGGCTCTGCATGTATGAGGCTAGATGGGCTACCAGTACACTCATGAAAATATTGGCATCAACATTCAGCAGAGATGTGGAGGGGTAGGACTTGCAGTACACTGGGTACTTTCCTGGTTTAGGGAACACTGTAATAATGGCATTTCTCATAGTGTTCCATAGGGTACCAGTGGCACTAAAAGAATTGTATAGGCGGGCCAGTACGGGGGCAATGGCATCAGCGAATGCTTTATAGAAGTCAGAGGTATGACAGTCTTGTCCAGATGCTTTGCCTGATAGCCAGCCGGCTATAGCTGCAAGTACTTCTGTGGGATGAATATCCCTGTCCATTTGAGTGGCATCATCATGTGGGATGCGTTCCATTTGCATTTGTAGGTATGCTGTAGCATCCTCCAAGTTCAGTGCCTCTGCTGAGTCTAGTGTGGAATGGAAGTGTTCTAATTCCCATGCAATTTATGTGTCCTGATGTACCCTGTCTCCCTGTGGCCTCTCTATCTCAGTGACCCTATTTCTGAGAGCCTGGGTGCATAACTTGTGCGCTAATGTGTACCCGCATAAAACTTCTGTTTGGTGCGAAGGAGAACATATAATTTGCCTTGTTAATATTTAAAGCTTTGCGTTCTTTGCGAGCCAGTGTAAGTTGATGATGCACTTTATGAGAGCCAGAGTGTTTGAGCTTCCTCTAGTTCCCTAAATCCACCCCTCCAACGAAAGCCTCTTATCCTTTATATGTTGATTCTAGTGGAGATGCCTATAAAGGTGCCCCTCACAACTGCCTTCAGGGTGTCCCATAGTAAGGCAATGGGAGTGTCAAGAGTGTTGTTAGCGTTGAGGAATGTGGTTATTGCGCCAGCAATTTCAGCTGTAATGGAGCCATGTGCTAACAGTCTGTAGTTGAGTCACAATGAACCAGACTGGAGCAATATGTGGGGGATGCATAATGTTACAGACAGGGGTGAATAGTCAGAGAGGGCAGCAGCACCTATTTCCACCCCATGACTGCAGCCGCCAGCCGCGGTGAGGCAAGATAGAGATCTATTCTGGGTTTAGGTTTGGTAGGCTGCAGAGTAGAATGTGTAATCTTTTACTGTTGGGTGGCGCAAGCGCCTTATGTCCACCAATCCCATGTCCCGCAGCCATTGAAGGCCGGCTGTAGTGAAAGGCCCGGTCTGCCCTGTCCTTTATGCTTACCTGTCCATATGGGCATCCAGTACCATATTAAAGTCTCCTTCCAGTAGAGTGTTAGAATCAGGAGTGGTCATCCCCGATCCATAGCTTCCAACAGGAAGATTTCTTCATGATCATTGGGTGCATAAATAGTAGCTATGGAAAATGTATACATTTTTATATTCGGAGTGATTGCAGTCTACCTGGGTTTCCCACTGCGTATGGAGCACTTGGCTTGGAAAATGCATGGCTAGCTGGATCTCCACTCCAGCTCGTTTCTGAAGACTAGATGAGCAGCGCTGGCGATCGAACCACCAAGAACAGAGGCCCTGCCAATCCTTCTTCAGGAGGTGGGTCTCCTGGAGAAGTCACATTTCACATTTGGATTCATTGACCATGGAGAGGAGTACCAGACGTTCCATCTGTGCTTTAAGACCTCGAACATTCAGACTAAGTACTATAATCATGTTATTATGCACCATAACAAGGGAGGCAGATTGAGCTGTGTATTAGGACAGTGGGTTGCCTCCAGTATAGGTCCCCTTGCCGGTCCTTCTGCATCACATCTCTTGCTGTGAAGTTAGATAAACCCTGATTTGTTGACTCAAGGGTGTGAGAAAACAATACACAACAACATAACTGAGACGTTTCCTCTTCGGAGAATCTGTCGAACCAAGTTATAGGAGTCCATGTACACGTCGGTCGTGCATCCCGCAGTCAGGTAGGTTGGAAGATGGAGCTCCATCACACAGCCCACATATGACAGCTGGGCTGTAGCGAGACAGCCAAGGTGGCTAGGACCTGGCAGGTGAGAAGTTCCACTTTGGGTAAGGGTTGGGGTGTGAAGAAATGTGTTTGTTGAGGCTGGTGCGAGTTATTCTCTGGATCCAACATGCTGTCTCGTCTTTGCAATTGGCGCAGCAGAGCTGTTCGTTTCTTGAGGCTTTCGGTTTCAATGTTTTTTTCATTGACTAAGGTAGCCGCTGCAGTTTAGAGGAGGAGCGAGAGGGGCTACACAACCTGGATTGAGAGGAGCCCTTATCCTGGGGGATCTCAAAGCTCAGAACGGATTGTGCCTCTTCCATGGTGCAGACAACGTGGATCTTCTTATTCCACACAAAAATGAGACAGATGGGGTGCCCCCATTTGTATTGGATACCCCTCTCCCTCAGTAACATTATGGCTGAGCGGAATGACCTTTGTCGTTGCAGTGTTACAGGGCATAGGTCCTAAAAAAGACACAGCTTTGTGCCTTCAAAAGTGGTAGTAGTTTGGTCATGCACTGTCGTTATGATTATTTCTTTGTATATTTGAAGGACCCCCTTTCTGCCCCACGCTGCAAACATCTGGGAGACTGTCTGGATAAATTAAGCACTGGTTACAGGCCATAGAGGCACTGGGGGGGTATGTAAAAAAGAGCAGTGATTCAGAGGGGTGGGAAGGAAATCTGGATAGGCATTTAGCTGGAAAAGAATAAGATGGGGAGGGTGGTGAAAAACCAGAAGGTGAAAGGAGGTGGCCATGGATAATGGAAGGGCTAAGGGAAACGGCTGAAAGGAGCCAAGGTAAACGTTGATGCAGGCAGAAGGCAGCCAGATGTAGAAGGTTTGAGGCTTTCCTCTGACAAGCTTGGGGTTTGTTAGAGAAAGGGCACAGGAATGATAATCCCTGTAGAACGACGAGGTAAAGATGGAGGAGTCAGGCAGCAAAGGTGAGACATTCAAAATGGCAGAATCACCGAGAAGAAAATGACTCGAACCAGAAGTTATCAAGTTTTCTCAGAGCAAGAGATGCATAATAATTAGTTAATTATATCCTTGGCTTGCTGCATCCTATTGCATTTTTATATGATGGCTTATTCCCCTTATCTGAATTTGGGTTTTATATTCAGTGACTTATAAAATAACAGAGTGTATTTTAAAACTATTGCAGTCACTGCTACTATGGTATCCGAATAATATATCTTTAAGGTTATTTGACAAGTGGATTGACGTTTAATTAATTGCTTAATTGAATTAGAGTCACGTGATTTCCAGTGCAGTGGGATTTTGGGAACTTCCTTTTTATATTCACTCTGCTTTAATTATTCTGTAATCATTCACCCCTTGATTAAGTCGCCCTACGCTGAAAAGGGAATCTTTTGCCTGCTAGAATCAGCGCGGCTGACAATTATGAAGAATACATTAGCGGGAGCTCGCCCGCTGCCTGGCCCTCGCCTCGTGCTCGTCTGCTGCCGAGGGAGCGCAGAGGCTGCCGAGCACTGATTGCAGGCGTTCGGTAGAGCCCGGATTATGGGCTTCTAACGGGGGCGGGGGCTCCCTAGCCAGCCCCTCCATGCCGCTGTACTCTACGAGCATCTTGCATTGTTCTGGAAATTGAACTATATGGAGAATGGCAAGTAGAAAATGCACATTCTAATAGCACTGTGACCTGTCCTATTTACATAACCATCTCCCCATCAACTGTATTTTTTTTTGCTTATGTCTAAGCTCTGTGCAGAGAACACGCAATCGATGAAGATGTTCCACGACAAAGTGAATGATCCTCGTGCACAGTAAGAAGTCCATTTGTGACATCCGAGTTTGTGAAACGGACCACAACTTTCATACGGATCCTGGCACAGCACCTCCAGCTCAAGGAGTGTTTCCCTTTTTTTTTTTTTTCAATATGATTTTTATTGAGATTTTTTGCATAGAAAAGAACACAAAACATAAGCACACAAACTAAACATTTAGTCATACAGAAACATAAAACATGCCCAAAGTCTGTGGTTTCTACGATCTACGGTACCTTCCGCTTCCCTCTGTTTCCTTTATAGTCTGCCCTTCCCCTCTGTTCTAGTAAGGGGTCTCGGGTATGTAGGAGGGGCAAAGGTGCCTGAGCTGCGGTAAGGGTATAGGAGCATAGATAGAGAGAGAGAGAGCTTGGTGGATTTGTTCTAAAACCTAGGCGGCAGGTGTCAGTCTCGCCTTTTTCATGGGGGTTCATCTGGGCCTAGGTACTTATCCATAGATGTCCACATCCCTCTGTTGGGCTGTCTCCACGGTGAGTCTCGTAGGGACATTGCGTCTGCCCCTCTAAGGTATGTTACCCAGTTGAGCCACCCTTTGAACGATGCCTTGGATGTGTCCTTCCACTTGTTTAGGTTTGACATGTGTACCGAGGAGCAGACAAAAGCATCATTGACATGTAAGGTACAGAATAAAGGGCTGCTTTCTTTTCTACAGCATCCCTAACACTCAATAGAAGAATGGTGAGAAGTGAAGCGCTCCCGTGGACTAAACCAACCTGTGATTGACGATGTCTCAACCCAAGGGTTGGGGGGTATTTGAGAAAAAGAAGCCAGTGGCTAAAGGAGGCTGACCCCTTAAAGTAAGTATACAATACTTTATTTATCTATTGCATGGGTGGTATAAGCACCTTACAAGTCAAACGTACAGAACGGCCTCCGAGAGAGACATCTAATGATACGCGTAATACCTAGGTAAGAGTGTACAGTTCAGATTATCACCAATGTTTTTCCCTAAATTTCCTGCCACTTGGAGTTGGCACATGAAATGAGTTCTGGTAACATGGGCAAATGAACTGTCCAGACATTGAAAGGCCTAGTGGCACATGAGGGGCTTAGCACGTTCACGAGCCATGCTTAGTCCATATTCAGAAATGTTTGTACAGACTGATCTATGTGTACAACTCACATTTTCTGTAGCATGCCATTAGATTCATTTGAACATTTATTTGCAGTTTGTTTTGGAATAGGACACACCGTATTTGAAATCTGCAAAGGAGTCATGACACATTCTACCTATGCGCCAGTGCACATGCAGCTATAAGAATAAGCTATAAGAATGGCCCCTAATTAATCCTTGCTGGTAAGTGCAGATTTGTACACATGCTTCATATAGAATGCACACAATTTTTATGTCTGCAATATGCCAGGCTAGCAAAAGAAACAATCGATGGATGGAATGCTGGCCAATGCAAGCATTCACCCCCAGTCACAAGGATCTGGGTTAGATCCATCATTCTTTTGTTCACCACACCACCCCAGTTTGGCCCCAGCCATATGCAAATCAGTCTTGACCCTGTTCCTTGAGGGAACGGTCCAGCCCGAACTGCCAAGCAGGTCCTCTCTGGATCGGAAACAAGCATTCCAGGGCCGGTTAAAGGGAATCACTCTTCATCAGCCAGTCTAGCTTGAATCCAGTGGTGTAGTGAGCGCGGGACCCACGTCTGGGCATACCCTTCCCACTTAGGGCCACATATGCATCTTTTTGCATATGCCAGGCTAGACCATGAGATATGGTAGGGTTAATGAAAAAAAGGGCGATTGATGCCTACCTAGAGCTGCATTACAGTAAGGGAGAAATGTCCCTGTTTGTACTGTGGCGCACCTTTAACTAGGTGCACCAGGCACAAATGGGTACAGTAAGCCCTATTACATTATCACCTATAATGTGGTGGTTTCAGGGCAGCTGCAAATTTGTACTTCCCTGGGGGGAGTGCCTTAGTGAAAAATGATCCAACTGACTGAAGACGCTAGTTCAGGTTTCACAGTGCACGAGCACCTGGCCTGTACTTTCAAGGGGGACAGAGACCCCCTGCAGGCGGGTGCAGCTAGTGACTGCAATCGCCTGCAAAGGAAGTCTAGTGGGGGCACACAGGGCCTTTTCACACCCCTTCAGAGGGTACTCATGAGGGTCAGGCAGAAGCACACTGACTGTGCGCCACCTCTTTGTGGGCACAGTCAGTGTGCCTACTGACAGTCTCCTTGCCCCTGCACCCACGTCCATTATATTACGTAGGGCAAAGATATTTCACTCTTTAGCATGAGGCCACGCTTACATGATAATTAGGGAATGCCTCCCTAGGATAACACCAGCATTATATGCGCACCATCACTATCAGTATTACCAAAAGGACATAAAAAGCATCAGCAGCCCCTTCTGTAATATTACAGTGTCCTGGGGGTGCAGCAAATAGGAGCATACACCTGTTGCACCCTAGGAGCTCTGTATGTAATATGGGCCCAAATGATTTTGTATATGTTCACATCAAGAGTTGCCGTTGAGAGACACAGTTCTCATAAAATAGGAATCGATGCGATAAAATAGTCAAAAAATGAATGGTGTATATGGATTAGCAAAAGGCCTTCTCTAAATGTGACAACTGCTGTGGTAAGAACATTGTTCAATAGCTCAAGTTTGTAAAACCACTGACTACTGAAGGAATGAGATGGATGTTTGACCAAGGTAGGAGCTGAAGGAAAGATGAAACTAAAGGATGAGTGTGTTATGTACCAAAGGAGTGAAACCGTGAAACCAGAAGAGATGTTGGGCAGGATTCACAAAGCCATTTTCGGTTGAAAGCTTTTATAACCTAAACTTGTTGGTTCCCATAGAAGAGCTGAGGAGTGGGTGGATTAAGGAAATGTACGCCATATAAGTATGTGCACGCCACAAACATGTTTTGTTGTAAACATTCACAAATTCTTCTCTTAACCGTTCCTATCGTAGAGATGGTTGCATATTTACACCAGTCAAGGGCTGAGGTAAATTCTCTTCCAGTGCCGGAAGAGGAACAGAAAAGCCACAAAATTCTTGAGAGTGTAAAGAAATGGGCCTTTCCTCAATGATCTCCCAATGGTGAACCAAAACAAAAAGATACAATGCAATATTCGACAATGGAGGTGCCTTCTCCCAATATCCGAATAGGGAATTTTACTGTGTGTAAAATTCCACATTGGTGAAAAGCCACATTGTGAAATGCCTACACCAAAAAAATATGCCTTCACCAGATTTCCAGCCTGGGAAGTTTTTTAAATGACCCAAACTCGTAAATCTACACCCTTGTGTAAGAGCTGCGTAGGAGTGTCCACATATGTGTGGATTTACTGCTTTCCTTAGTGAATCAGGCTCACTGTTCCCGTCTGCTTGGAAAGGGCAGAGTGTCTGCAAATGGATGAAGAGGACTGTGCAGGTGGGGGGACAGACTAGGTTTTTATATGCAAGGAAATATTGGGGGAGTGAAGGACCACTCATTATGCTTTGGTTGATTACATTTTATAAACCTCTCAAATTAACAGAGTGAAAAAAAGAATTCTTCTCACTTACACATACATGCCAACAGACCCAAAGCAGGCCGCTCTATAAAGACAAAAAAGGCTTCAATTTAGCTTTCTTCCGCTCTATAAAGACAAAAATGGCTTTAATGTATCTTTCTTCCGTCTGTAATTGCGCCACTTTCTATGTAAGTGAATGGGAAATATAAATCTCGCTCCTCGCCGAATTCTTTTTTTTACAAATCTCCCTCTTTCTGCTTACTCAGTGCTGGCACTTATGCTTACAAAAGTTCAAGCACTTTATATTAAATGTTGTGTTTACTATTAACTATGCGCTCATTACATGGTTTGTTTACAGTAAACAGAATGAACTACCAAAAATACCTGTGCGTTAAAAATTGTTCATTGATTACATAAAAGTTTGATATGTTTAGTAGATTGCTCTCTTAACATGATTATTTCTTTACTGAATTCTGATTAACCTACAGTAATTCAAATCTAGCTCAAAATACATCTGCAACTTTCTTATTAATAAACGGTACATGTTTGCCCTTCACCAAGTTAAAACGACATATAGGCTTTTACAAGCAAAAGGTACTACAGCATGCAAAGAGTGCTAAAAACGGACCTTGGAACTGCAAGAACTAGCGGTAACCCTAAGCCCGCCCCTATCAATTCAGTGTAATTTGCATTTCGTCCAAGACAATGTTTTCGGGTGAGAATTACAAGGAATGCCTCATTACCGAGATTCAGGCTGTAAGTATTTTCAGGGGTAGAAATTGCTTCATGGTTCTTTCTGCCCTAAACGGCCAAAGTGATTACCAATGCGCCCCAAACAATTCCGAAATAGTGACCTTTGTATATGTACCCTAAAAGTACCTGTAAAAATAAAATAAAAAATAAGAAAACGTTTACCCGCTGAACAGAACACATCTGCACAACACCATTACACATTCTAGCTAAGAGTTGTCACCACAGAAGAACCTGCAGGTGGCAGTCAGTGGTGCAATGATACCCTGTGAATGCAGCTGAGCATATGGGACCACCACAGGGATGGGGAGTCCGAGAGAGGATGCAGTCTTGATGTCATCATCATAGTCTTTATTCGAATTTAAAAAAAATTCATACAAGACACAAACATGTACAACACACAAAGTTATCGCTAATCACATACCCTATAAAATACATAAAATCATCCAATAAATACCTAAAAATTGCAATTTTTTAAAAAAAAGAATTAAACATGTCAACAGACTAAAGATGGAAACATGTTTTAAAATACAAAACAAGAAACAAAAATAAAACTTCAATTAATACAAGAAAATTTTCAACCAGCATCCCAAAAACACCAAGCCCTAGGGGGATACTCCCACAATTTCCCTAAGAGCCTTGTGCCTTAAGGACCAAGCCCAACCCAAGTATTTAGCTAGGGCGATTGAAACAACTGGAAGAGTGCTTGTGCATAAAAGTCTTAGAGCAACAGCGGAACTCCTTGTGGCCAAGGTTTTACACATAGGAGACAGCCATGTTCGTCTAGGGTTGGCGTATGCAGGACAAACAAACAGAAAATGGGCAGTTGATTCCTCGTGAAGACCACAGGCGGGACATGTTCCTACGCCTGCACCAAACCACCCACTAGTTAGGGCCCTGAGTGGAAGAGTACCAGGTCTGAATTGGAAGTAAAGTTTCCTATCTCTGGGTTGGGTGATCAGATCCCAATAAGGTTCAAAAGCTGGGATAACCTTCGACTCCAAATATCGGCTAGTCATCGTAGGGGAATTAGAATCACTCCAAACCCGATTATTTACCCATTCCCAATAGAGCATTTTCAGGAGTCTCTTCGGAGGGAACCCGGCAGCCACTGGGTCACTCCATAGCCCCTCCAGACCCAGGTCTATCAAAGTTTCCCGGAGGTTCCTCAGCCACCCAATCTTATGGAACGTATCCGCCTGTATTACGTCCATTCCCCAGCAGACCCCATGAGACCGGCCCACTTCTTAAAATCCCTGGATTTCTTTTTACCCTCTCTAGCATCCATATTAAATTTGTCCTTTTTCTCGGCCACTGTCCCGACTGTCTGGAAGCAAGCATGGGTCTCTCCTATCATTAAAAAACCGACCCTTGACCCCTCCAAACCGGAGAATTATAGACCCATTTCGCTGCTTCCATGGATTTCCAAACTCGCAGAAGCTCACGTTAACAACATCCTGACCAAATACATGGATCTACATAACATCTTAGATCCATCCCAAAATGGGTTTAGACCACGCCATAGCACTGAATCTGCCCTCCTAGCCACGTCAGAACATCTTCGGACGATACTTGATGCCGGCCAAAGTGCTGCGCTGATCTTATTAGATCTCAGCGCGGCCTTTGACACGGTATCACATAACATTCTACTGTATCGTCTGAACATGGCAGGTATCTCGGACCGTGCATTGGACTGGTTCCGCTCCTTTTTGGAGGACAGGTCTTTTCGGGTGTCAGCCCCTCCTTTCCTCTCCCAGTCCCACTCCATCGGACAGGGAGTACCTCAGGGCTCCGCACTCAGCCCATCCCTTTTTAACCTATATGTACACCCGCTTGCGGCTGTAGCTAGAGAATGGGACCTCTCGCTGGTGTCCTACGCTGATGACACGCAGCTAGTAATCACTCTTATTGAGGGTCCCTCTATTTCTGCAGCGAGGTTCAGGGATGGGCTGGCTGCCGTAGCCCAATGGATGACGGATAATTGCCTGCAGCTCAATGCAGGCAAGACGGAGGTACTGTTTCTTGGAAAGAATACCAGCTACTGGAACCAACACTGGTGGCCTTTGTCACTAGGTACCATCCCTCCCCCCAAATCCCTGGTTAAAAACCTGGGCGTTTGGATGGACTCATCACTCAATTTCCAGACCCACACAAAAAGAGTAGCGGCCACTTGTGTGGGCCTGATGAGGAGCCTTAATCCCATACTCGGCTTCTTCGACTCCAAGGTTCACCAAACAATTATACAAGCCACAATTCTGTCCCGCCTAGACTACGCTAACGTCTTACTCCTGGGCGCTAATAAAGCTGAGATTGCGCGTCTACAGCGTGTACAGAACACTGCGGCAAGAACCTTGGTCGGACTTCCCCGTAGGTGCTCGGTTAGAGCCACTATACGAAAGCTGCATTGGCTGCCGATTGAGTCCCGTATCCAGTTTAAAGCTCTCGTTATGATCTTTAAAATTCTCAAAACTGGACGCCCAAAACTTCTCCGCCCTCTCCTTATACCTTACGTGCCACAGCGCAATCTGCGCTCTCTTGGCCAACATTTATTGACAGTTCCCCTCACAAAGTTAGCTCGCATAGGTGGGCGCTCCTTTAGAGTACTAGGAGCCAAACTTTGGAACAATCTGCCGGTGAACATCCGCTCAATGGAAAATCTGTCTGCTTTCTGGAGAGCTGTCAAACCCCATCTATTTCCTCCCCTTTCGGTTTCTGACTCCTGGTTTTCTGTTTTTTGTGAAGATTCTGTGGTTCTTTAGCGCCGGGACGCCCCTTTGCTGGGGCAGCTGTTTTGCGCTCTACCAAATTTTAACATAACATAACATAAGGCCCATTGCGTATGAATGAAGCTCCGGGGTGGTCCAGAGTCTCCTCCAATATAGGACCGGGCGGAGTTTGGCTAGATCCTTGATAGCCTTTCTACCTAGATCATACCGTAGTGGTACCAAGGGCGTGCTCTGTGGGAGACCAGCTATGCTGCGAAAAAATTTGTTTTCAACGACTGTTAAAGATGTCAATGCGTCGAAACCCCATAGCTCGGCCCCATACAACACTGAGCTTAAAGCCTTTGCCTCATATACTTGAAGCACGGGTTTAATGGGCTTAGTGTAAGATTTTTTATGCTCACTGATCAGAGCTCCCGTTATCTGCCTAAATTTCAGTGTAGACATTTCCATATGTCTATTCCACTTATTGTCATGTGTCACATGCATGCCCAAATAAACAAAGTTTTTAACCTCCTCGAGTGTTTGCCCATTCATAAAAAGCTTTCCTGGTCTGTAACTTGAATGCGGGTTAAAGGCCATGAGTTTAGTCTTGGTCACATTAACCTCTAGGCCATAATTCCTGCAAAAATCTTCGAAAACTGACAGTGCCCTTTGCAGGCCGCTCGGAGTTTTGGATACGATAAGAGTATCGTCAGCAAACATCAATATTGGAGTAATCACTCCAGCCAACTTGGGAGCGTCGGTGTTCACTCGTAGCATATAATCTACTATTCCATTGATGTACAGGGAGAAGAGCGTGGGTGCCATGGCACAGCCTTGGCGCACACCTCGCTCTACCGGAAACTCAGGGGTAATATCACCCGAGCCTCCCCACTGAATTTTTGCAAAATTGGGCTCATGGAGTCGCCTGATTAGAGTCAAAAGTTCCAAGGAAAGCCCCAGCTTTTCAAGGACCCTCCACAACTGCTCTCGAGGAACAAGGTCAAAGGCAGCTCTTAGGTCCAAAAAAGCGACGTAGAGACTGCCTTTACCTAACGTTACTACCTTCCAGTGCAGTTGGACAAAGCGGAACACCTGGTCCACAGTGCTGGTAAATTTACGAAAACCAGCTTGAAAACTGGAAAGAATCCTATTGTCTTCAATCCAAACCAATAACTCGTTCAGGACCATCCTCCCGATGACCTTTTGGAGTGTGTCTATTAGACTAATAGGTCTATAATTTCCTGGGAGGGTTTTGTCTCCCTTTTTGAAGATAGGGATTATGATAGCACCCCCCCAAGATTTAGGCACTGGGGCGCCTTCGGCCACAGCATTAGCCACTAATGCAATATACTTACTCCAACAAGGCTTATTATTAAGGAAGAGATCAGATGGGACCCCATCCAAACCCGGTGCCCGCCCAGCAGCTACACAAGCCAAGGCAGCTAAAACGTCCTTGGGACTAAAGGGACCGTGCGTGTAAAAGACGTGCGATGTCAGCCCCGGGCATTTGTATAATAAGTTACGTGCATATTGAGGTTTAAAATGCCCTAACCACTCCTCTTGAGTAACGTAGTTTGATGGACTGTCTGGCGTACCGCCTCTGTTCCACTTAATCACATTCCAGAACAGTCTAGTGTCCCTAGCGTAACATGCCTCCTTCAAATCTAGCCAGTACAAATCATCCCATCTTTTTTTCGCTTGGGCAATGCACTTCTTATAAGAATGTCTGGCTAATTGAATACTTGTCTTGCTCCCACTAGAAAGGGCTCGTGTCAAGTTGCCTCGGGCTCTTCTGCACTCCCCATCATACCACCTTAATCGCTTAAGGAGAGGTTTGTTGCCCTTACTTATTGGCTTGTGAAAGAACCCACGTAGTCCCTCAAAGAAGGACTCATGTAATCTAGTGACTTGTTCGCTACTTTCTTTAGTCACCAGAACGTCTTCCAATTTCACAATGGTTTGGGCAAGCTCAATGTCAATGCTAGCAATAACGTTGGCATTAGTCTTGACCTGCGACCACTTGAGTCTCCGCATGTCGTTAGTAGGGACACAATCAGGGGGGAGCAATTTTGGATCCTCTCCCGCCATACTACGGTCCCCCCACCAGCAGTGACTGACACAAATGGGGTTGTGGTCGCTCTCGACTCTTAATTCCACCACCATGTCGGTAATATGCTGCCATAACCTCATGCAACAAAGAACATAGTCAATCCTGCTGGTTGAGCGGCCATTATCAAAGGTGGATGCACCCTTCTTATCCCCTAAAGTCCTTCCGTTCAGGGCTCTTAGACCTTTCTCATAGCAAAATGCATTTACCTGGACTGCTACTGCAGACCATCTTTGGATTTGAGCAAGCGGCAGGGCGGGTATACCCCACAGCCGGTCCTCTTCGGGGTCAAGGCCCCATTCAGAGTCCGGATCTAGAAGGGGTTCGAACGTAACATTAAAGTCACCCGCAACAATCAAATCCCTGTTACTCGAATTGGTTTCTATTAGACTGGTCAAAATATCCAATACCCGTGACCTTTTCCCTTTTGTCCCACGAAGATATAGATTGTAAATATCTAATGTATCCGTTAGACCAAAAGTTAGTCTCACTAATTGGATATCCGGGGAACCCGTGTCTATCGCAACAGCCCTAGAAAATAAGTCCTGTTGGGCCCAGATAGTTAATCCACCCATGGAAGTTCAAGTAACCCAGGAGAAACTGGGCCTCACTAGTCCATGTTTCCTGCAGAAGGCAAACATCATATTTATTAACAAAGCCGACCCATTCAGGGGAGTCTAGTTTAGTCTTGATGCCAGCTAAATTCCAGGATAGCAAAGTACCTAACCTGTTGCCCAACAATGTATCATGGTGAGCAACGGCCTGACTTGGCGCACTTAACCTCACACTCATCCTACGCTGGCTTTGCAATGAAACCCTGGGTGAAGCAGGTGCCCCTATTGGGACCGGGAGGACTACATCACGCCCACAAGGGAGATCACTTTCAGTTGCCCTCACAGCTTTGAATAATACGATGTTTGGCTTACAGTGCAAATGTCAATACCGAGAACCTAAATTGTAAAAATGGTGTAGATTGTGCACCTCTATCCCTGACCTAAGCCCATAGGGTGTATGATCAGTGATAAACCTCGGGATTCGTGTATCTTCAAAATTGACAATAATGCAATCGCCCGAAATATTTTTGGGTCTTGAGCCTACCCAATTTACTCTTCTTACAAATAAAATCCTCCCGTTCAGGTTATTAGGAATTGGCCTGTTCGTATTTAGCCAGTGGCTCACTTTATTTTTTAGTTCCTGGAAAGATTCAGTTTTACTACCAGGTAGTTCGGGAACACCAGTTAAAACTACAACGTAAGGGAGGGATTCAGGTGGTAAGTGGATTTGAACTAAGGGTGATCTTAAAGGATTAACGGGAATAGCAAGATTAAAAATTTCACTCTCGTCCGCAATTACCTTTGTATTATTACCCATGGATTCATTGCTTATCCCTCCCGCCTGCCCTAGCGACTGGTGGGTGTTTGACACAGAATTTAGTGAACCAGTGCCTAGACCTGTATTAGTTAATGTAGAAAATTTATCAATTGGGGGCGGTGCAAAAGTCGAAGAGTTTGCAGTGTGGGGGCAGTTGGTTTTAACAATGTCTCTAGTGGACAATTTGACAACATTCTTTAATGAGCAAAAATTGTCCAGAATGGTTTGTTCCAGGCGATCGACTTTTTCGGTGACTATTTTGACCCTTTCTAGGAGTGGTAAAATTAGAGAACGAACAGCCTGTTCTAACTGGGAAATCATAGCACTACTATTTAGCAGAGGGGAAGTACTTATACTAACATCCTCCACAATTGAACAATCCTGGGGACTCAAAGTGTCAGGAAATGCAATATTTCTAGATGTTTTGGGCATTTTCGCCTGCCTGACACCATCGACAGCCCCTCCCCTTTTCCTTTTCGAATTAACAGGTCTAGAAGGTTTGGTGGCAGCCCTTGTCTGAGGGCGAATAGCTTTGGTGTTTAATGGGGCCATTTCTGCCACTGCGGATACATCATCATTCATGTCAGAGCCTTCGGGCAGCCTCTCTAGGGATGTTGACACATTGAAAGGCATTTCGGTGTCGGCGGGCGAGGGTGCGTCCCCCCGAATCAGCTCCCTTGGTTTATTTGGCGATTTAGACAAAGCCAGTAAGCCTAATGAGGAGCGTCTTGCAAGCATAGGGTCTATAGAAAGGCGCCTCTCGGTGATGGCGATTTCATGTTCTAATACCGAGACTGCTCTGGTGATAAATTGGTCCATGGTGCCAGACACTGTTGTTGGGGCCGTAAAGCGCTTCCCCTTCCCAGCCATATGACACGATAATAGTAGCGTCCCAATGTATAATAGGATTAGCTGAACAACACAGGCGACAACGTTCAATTGACACCTCCGCCGCCGACTTACTTCAGACACTCACTGGAAAAGGGATTGCCCAGCCCAGCCTTGGCCAGCCCCGGACGGCCACAGACGGCCCGCCCTTTGTCCGGGCTTCGTCCGGCGCGTCCCGCTCACGTACCGCGTAGCGGGTGCCGTCACGTCTTTAATGGGGCGTCACGGGACTGTGGCGAGAGGGCGGGGAGAAGCACAGGTGCAGCAACGCACGGGCTCCTGGGATCCGGAGTCCCGTGTAGTGCCTTCTCCCCACGATGGTGTCACCAGGCGCAGCAACAAAACAGCAGGCGAAAGCCCTCCTGGGGTGACGACAAGGCAACCAGCCGGCGAAAACCAGGTGAGAGTTAGGACGATGCGGGACCCGCGCCAGCGGGTTCCGCGAGGTTTTTTACTGTTTTCTGTGGCGAGAGGGCGGGGAGAAGCACAGGTGCAGCAACGCACGGGCTCCTGGGATCCGGAGTCCCGTGTAGTGCCTTCTCCGCACGATGGTGTCACCAGGCGCAGCAACAAAACAGCAGGCGAAAGCCCTCCTGGGGCGACGACAAGGCAACCAGCCGGCGAAAACCAGGTGAGAGTTAGGACGATGCGGGACTCGCGCCAGCGGGTTCCGCAAGGTTTTTCACTGTTTTCTGTGGCGAGAGGGCGGGGAGAAGCACAGGTGCAGCAACGCACGGGCTCCTGGGATCCGGAGTCCCGTGTAGTGCCTTCTCCCCACGATGGTGTCACCAGGCGCAGCAACAAAACAGCAGGCGAAAGCCCTCCTGGGGCGACGACAAGGCAACCAGCCGGCAAAAACCAGGTGAGAGTTAGGACGATGCGGGACCCGCGCCAGCGGGTTCCGCGAGGTTTTTCACTGTTTTCTGTGGCGAGAGGGCGGGGAGAAGCACAGGTGCAGCAACGCACGGGCTCCTGGGAGCCGGAGTCCCGTGTAATGCCTTCTCCCCACGATGGTGTCACCAGGCGCAGCAACAAAACAGCAGGCGAAAGCCCTCCTGGGGCAACGACAAGGCAACCAGCCGGCGAAAACCAGGTGAGAGTTAGGACGATGCGGGACCCGCGCCAGCGGGTTTCGCGAGGTTTTTCACTGTTTTCTGTGGCGAGAGGGCGGGGAGAAGCACAGGTGCAGCAACGCACGGGCTCCTGGGATCCGGAGTCCCGTGTAGTGCCTTCTCCCCACGATGGTGTCACCAGGCGCAGCAACAAAACAGCAGGCGAAAGCCCTCCTGGGGCGACAACAAGGCAACCAGCCGGCGAAAACCAGGTGAGAGTTAGGACGATGCGGGACCCGCGCCAGCGGGTTCCGCGAGGTTTTTCACTGTTTTCTGTGGCGAGAGGGCGGGGAGAAGCACAGGTGCAGCAACGCACGGGCTCCTGGGATGTGAGATGTGGCTGGTCTTGCTGAGGAATTCGTAGCTTTCCCTAGATAGGTAGGGACAAGAAACAAGGCTTTCCTCGGGGAAACAGCATGGCAGGTCAGTGACTGGCTCAGCTTTCCTGCAGCAGCACCCTGCAAAGGTTTTTGGAAAGAATAGCCTTTTTTATTACAATACATGCATTCCCTCTTCGTAATCAGTCTTCTACAGTGCACACGTGCATTGTATTGTGTGTAATTTACAACAGTGCATGCAGTCTTTGAAACATGTTCTTGATGTAGGAGATGCTACCTTGCCACGCCACTTGCCTGCGGTCTGGTTACTCTTACATATACACTAGGGAAACACTGGTGTAAGATATAACAGGCAGAGATTTGAATAAATGTGTCAGATGTTGTCTTTCTCAGTCATGTACACATGAAGAGATGTTTATTTTGTGTTGACAATCCTTTGACACTCAATTGACTCTCCCATTTTGAATCCATGCATGAAAACATTCCATTTTAAAACAACTCACCTAAATATACCTTTAACATGCATTTGTAAATTTAGATTACATAACCTTTTCTTTAGTAGTAGAGGAAGTTCCACACGTGCACAAGTTTATTTCTGCATGGATATGCATGTCTTTCACCCGGGCATCATCTGATCACCTGGTTCCATTAGGCAATCAGAGACCACACCGGGGTCTCGCTGGAGCCCCTGTTGCAAAAATGGGGGGGTGACATTTAGCGACCCTTACATAATTTAGAGTGGGCACAGTGCTCAACGCACTCGCGTCATTTCAATAAAGCGTGATTTAAGTGCATTGAGTACGTAGTCTTACACAGGTCCTAACTAACCCGGAACAACTTAACCGCATATTCCCCACTACTAACCTCACATGCCCCAGATGCCACTCTGATACTGCAGATCTCCAACATATGTTGTGGGAGGGTCCCACACTCGCCACATATTGGGAAGCAGATCATGACGCCCTGACATCTGTTACTGAGTTCACACACCAAAGTATGTGGAAGGCAGTGGCTCTAGGGATCTACAAGAGAGAGCCAAAACACAAAGTTCGGGTTTGCTTAGAAAATTTGATGCTACTACTTGCCAAGAGAGTTATTACTCTACGCTGAAGGGTTCTGAAGGGTTTCACAACCACCACTTCCAATAAAGTGGCAAAATGCCCATTTCCGGGGGGGAGTTGCCAAAAGCACACATCTGCATCACAAAGAGGCCCGAGGCACCGACACATGGCTCACAGTGGAAGCATGGGATACCATGCTCACACAGTTTCACAAGGAGATGCTGGTGGCTGATACCCGCGCCTACACGATTGATAGTCAGTGTTGACTGATACACTATATAGATAGACAGCTCCCTGAACATGCTGAGTAATCCCCATTAAAATACCCTATGCATGGCCCCTGATGCCACTTCTTATTCAATATCACCATGAGCCAAGATCCCTGCTACGACACATCCTTTGATGCCCTCCCCTCCGCCACAACCCCTCCCCTGACACTATGATTCCATGAGTCTCACGCTGTCATGTAACTTCACCCCTACCCCACGTTTACTGTTTCAGAGCTACTCGTACTTGAAAATGACATGGTGTAACAGCGCACTCCTTCAGATATACAAAGAACTTAAATCAAACCAAACACTCATAGTAGGTATGTGATAAAAAAACAGGCTGATAACCCAACAATATTAATTTGATTTCACTCAATGTGAAACAAGGAGCTCTGCACTGTTTGTTGGTACTCTTGCTTCACCAAATTGTATGATCATGGTCAATTCATGTTCTTCCTATGCCTCTGTCCTCTTAATTGCCATTTTGTTATAGAGATGGGAAAGCCATTGAAGGCACGAGTCAAGTTCAAGTCAGTTGCCTGGTTCTGGCACAGCTCAAGGTTCTCTTACATCCTCCAGTCTAAAATGAGCCAAGCCTTCATGTAGCTTCTGTCTGCCATTCACACTCTAACCCAATACACCATGAATTAAAGAAAAGCATTAACTTTTCATGTAAAATGAGAAAGAGAGACATATACTCATCTAGTGTTTGAATTGCATAACATTAAACAAGAAAAAATGAGATCAATCCCAGCATCCCTACTTGACCAAACTGCGTGATCCTATGCAATTTTATTTCACTTTGTTTCCTTTTTCTTCATGATAACATATGAGAGCACCTTGAAGTAGATGAGTTCAGATTGTGCACCGTACAACAACGACTGTGTTTGATTTAATAGACTATAATGTTTTAATGTAAAACACCCTAAGCTACATAGAGCGTGCACATGGCAACTAACTTGCCTCTTGGATCACTAATGGAATTGTCTTCAAAGATGAGGGGAGGCCATGAATGTTTCTAAGTTCATGTTTGAAAACTATCATTTTCAATAAATGGCACACAATGCAGTGATTTAATCTGATGTACTAAGGTGAAACACTTCCACATATTAGAGAAATACACTTGTATTAATTTTGAGGAAGCTTTATCATATTTTACATGTTTGTTGCACCATATCTTTAAACATGAATGTGTCCCTAAAGATAAATGGTGCAGGACACATGCAACCCGCTAGCCGTACAATGAGTATCTTCCATCATAGTGTAAATGAATAAACCTAATACATATTACAAAACACCACAGCATAAGGTTTGGCACATCATTATCTACTGTCTAGTATATTGAACCTGCTCTAGCTTCTCAAAAACCTGAGTGCCCAGATGCAGCATCCTGCCATATGAATATGTAAATATATATATATTTTTTTGAAAAGTGTTATATAGGGTGAACATGACACATGAGGGTATCAGAGCGCTGTACATAGAAGCAGATACAATAAGCAGGTAAAGGCATAAATACTAAATATATAAGAAGTTAACATGTACCAATGTGAAAAAAGAGCAACCAACCATAAAGTAACAAAAATTGCATCTTTAAATGGGAGACCAATGTTGTTAAACCAAGCAATTCAAAAAGAATTGTTTGTTCAAGATCGCTGGACCCTCATTGCCCGAAAGCATGCAAATCTTATATGGAGAAGCTATAATAAAAGAGAGATCCAAAAATAGCTTACAAACACTTTTTCTCTGCATTACAAATAAAGTATTTCTTCATTAGGATGGGAAACTTCACATCACTGGATCTTTTACTACCATGGTCGACGAACCCAGTGTCCAACGAGTTTTGGTCATATGTTCAACCTCAGGAGAGCTTATCTCATCTTCTCTGCATCTGCCCAGCCCTAACAGATGATTGCAGTAAATTCCTTTGTCAAGCATAGATTAGACAAGGGTCCCAAACAATTCAAGCAGCCGTAGACTTCCTGCTCAACGATTCTCATCCTCAAGCTATCTGTGGCCTGGACAAATTCCAGAGCAAAGCAGCTAAAATACTAAGAGCCATACTCCACCTGTTACTTATGGTGCATAAACGGTTTCTCACCACGCTCTTTTCTACATGCTTCTCTCTTTTAACTACATGCAAACTATCATCTCTCATTTGTACCTTTGATTAAGTATAAATGCAAGAAGCACCAATCCGCTGGTAATTAAACACACAAGTTCACCAAAGCTCACACTACCATCTGAATGTTAGGAGCTAGACACCAGCACTTTATGCTAACATCTCAAGGAGGACCTGGGCAAAAGTTTGCCATCATGGAACGTATTTATTCATAACAACGCACTGACACTTTAAGTTACACCACACCGGTGCCACAGCAGTGACAGATTTTAATTAAACACGCATTTCTTTTAACCCGCATATTAAATATAATGTCTTAAACCAGCATTACATACTAATATCACAAAGAATACTTGGGCAATATCTTGATATTGTGTACAATGAATTACTTTTTAATAATGATGTATTGACATTTTAAATGACTCTACAACTGGTGCTACAGCAGTGTCTGACACTTTTTTACTAAAATCACATCATTTCATACGTGATATCTATTTGTAATAACAATTTTATAATATTACTGCACTGCATGCCATGACGTGTCTGGCACTACACCTATCAGTCTTGTTATATGTTTTATGAGTTTGCAATGGCTTTAATTAGTGAAGCATTAACAAATAAACTTGAAACTTGAAACCTTGGGAGACCAATTTTGGCTTCAGGACTATTTTTACAAGTGGCTACTCAGGAGTAACCATTGGTCTTGTTTTTTGAATGGGGAGGTTAAAGGGTTAGATCTGATTTCTGGCGGAAGAGTGTTCCATATTCTTGAAGCAAGACCAGAGAAGACACGGTTATAGGTTCTTTTCTTTTTGAACTTATGAGGTTTCAGCAGCAGAGTGTTGGAGCTTTTTAGGGCCCAATTCATACCAGGTAGTTTGAGTTTTTTTGCCAGGTAAATGTGAGTGTTATAATGCAGAGCTTTGTGCATCAAGCATGCTATCTTGAACCAAATCCTTGCTTTGAGCGATAGCCAATTGAGTTGAATTAGATCTGGAGTGATATGATCACATTTTCTTGATCCTGTGATGAGTCTGGCAGCAGAGTTCAGAGTCGCCCTTCAAGGGGGCAGTCTAGCTTTGGGTAAGCATGCCAGGGTCACAATTCTATAGTCCAAACGGGAGGTAAGTAGGGATTAGACTGCTAACTGCATGTCCTCAGGAGGCAGGTCCGGCTTGATTTTCCTTAATATGTTGAGATGGGTTTTGGCTCCCCTAGTTGTGGCACTGATGTGGTCTAGCAGATTCAGGTATTTTCGCAGAATTATGCCTAAAGATCTTGTGGATTCAACAACATGTAGAGCACAGGTGAGAGCCGTTAGTTGTTTGAGCCAATCTTGAATGAGTGCAGAATCTTTGTGGGGGAAATTAGGAGGAATTCTGTCTTGAGTGTATCTAGCAT
This sequence comes from Triturus cristatus, assembly GCF_964204655.1. Classification (NCBI taxonomy): domain Eukaryota; kingdom Metazoa; phylum Chordata; class Amphibia; order Caudata; family Salamandridae; genus Triturus; species Triturus cristatus. The sequence continues at coordinate 293,559,211 of NC_140583.1, read as the reverse complement.
AAGGTGATTGTGAGTTAACCATTGTTCAGTTTTCAGAAGCGCACAGTTAAGAGTTTTGATGTCACACGATTAAGCCATGCTCATGTACAATTGAGTGCCATCAGCGTACATGTGATATTGTATGTTTGAGTGGTTCAGAATTTTGGAGAGGGGTTCCAGCCCGAACTGCCAAGCCAGGTCCTCCCTGGACCGGAAACAAGCATCCTAGGACCGGTTTCGGGGTTTCACACCTCAATCAAAAAACGACACAATTGATGGATGGAATGCAGAACAAATCAAAACATTCACCCCCAGTCAAGAGATCTGGGTTAAATCCATTATTCTTTTGCTCACCATGCCACCCAGTTTAGACTTGGCCATATACAAATCAGCCTTCACCCTGTGCCTCATGGGAACAGTTCAGCCTGAACTGTCAAGCCAGGTCCTCCCTGGACCGGAAACAAGCATCCTAGGACCGGTTACGGGGTTTCACCCCTCAACAGCCAGGATAGCTTGATTCCAGTGGCACAGTGAGCCCGGGGCCCACGTCTGGGCATACCCAGTGCACTTAGGGCTAGAAAGCAAAAGATACACAATTGATGGACGGAATGCAGAACAAATCAAAACATTCACTCCCAGTCAAGAGATATGGGTTAAATCCATCATTCTTTTGCTCACCATGCCACCCCAGCTTACACCTGGCCATATGCAAATCAATCTTGACCCTGTGCCTCATGGGAACAGTCCAGCCCGAACTGCCAAGCCAGGTCCTCCCTGAACCAAAAACAAGCATTCTAGGACCACTTTCGTGGTTTCACCCCTCATCAGCCAGGATAGCTTGATTCCAGTGGCACAGTGAGCCCGGGACTCAAGTCTGGGCATACACGGCACACTTAGGACGAGAAAGCAAAAGACACACAATTGATGGACGGAATTCAGAACAAATCAAAACATTCACTCCCAGTCAAGAGACCTTGGTTAAATCCATCATTCTTTTGCTCACCATGCCACCCCAGTTTAGACCTCGCCATATGCAAATCAGTCTTGACCCTGTGCCTTATGGGAACAGACAAGCCCGAACTGCCAAGCAAGGTCCTCCCTGGACCGGATACAAGCATCCTAGGACTGGTTTCGGGGTTTCACCCCTCATCAGCCAGGATAGCTTGATTCCAGTGGCACAGTGAGCCCAGGACCCACGTATGGACAAATCCAGGGCACATAGGGCGAGAAAGCAAAAGACACACAATTGATGGACGGAATGCAGAACAAATCAAAACATTCACCCCCAGTCAAGAGATATGGGTTAAATCCATCATCCTTTTGCTCACCATACCACCCCAGTTTAGACCTGGCCATATGCAAATCAGTCTTGACCCTGTGACTTATGGAAACAGTCCAGCCCGAACTGCCAAGCCAGGTCCACCTTGGACTGGAAACAAGCATCCTAGGACTGGTTTCGGGGTTTCACCACTCATCAGCCAGGATAGCTTGATTCCAGTGGCACAGTAAGCCCGGGACCCAAGTCTGGGCATAGCAGGCTCACTTAGGGCGAGAAAGCAAAAGAGACACAATTGATGGACGGAATGCAGAACAAATCAAAACATTCACCCCCAGTCAAGAGATCTGGGTTAAATCCATCATTCTTTTGCTCACCATGCCACCCAGTTTAGACCTGGCCATATGCAAATCAGTCTTGACCCTGTGCCTCATGGGAACAGTCCAGCCCAAACTGCCAAGCCAGGTCCTCCCTGCACCGGAAAAAAGCATTCTAGGACCGGTTTCGGGATGTCACTCCTCAACAGCCAGGATAGCTTGATTCCAGTGGCACAGTGAGCCCGGGACCCACGTCTGGGCATATCCAGCGCACTTAGGGCTAGAAATCAAAAGATACACAATTAATGGACGGAATGCAGAACAAATCAAAACATTCACCCCCAGTCAAGAGATCTGGGTTAAATCCATCATTTTCTTTGCTCACCATGCCACCCCAGTTTACACCTGGCCATATGCATATCAGTCTTGACCCTGTGCCTCATGGGAACAGTCCAGCCCGAATTGCCAAGCCAGGTCCTCCCTGAACCAGAAACAAGCATCCTAAGACCGGTTTCGTGGTTTTACCCCTCATCAGCCAAGATAGCTTGATTCCATTGGCACAGTGAGCCCGGGACCCAAGTCTGGGCATACCCGGCGCACTTAGGGTGAGAAAGCAAAAGACACACAATTGATGGAGGGAATGCAGAACAAATCAAAACATTCACCCCCCAGTCAAGAGATCTGGGTTAAATCCATCATTCTTTTGCTCACCTTGCCAACCCAGTTTAGACCTGTCCACATGCAAATCAGTTTTGACCCTGTGCCTCATGGGAACAGACAAGTCCGAACTGCCAAGCCAGGTCCTACCTGGACCGGATACAAGCATCTTAGGACTGGTTTCGGGGTTTCACCCCTCATCAGCCAGGATAGCTTGATTCCAGTGGCACAGTGAGCCCAGGACCCACGTATGGGCATACCCAGCGCACCTAGGGCGAGAAAGCAAAAGACACACAATTGATGGACGGAATGCAGAACAAATCAAAACATTCACCCCCAGTCAAGAGATCTGGGTTAAATCCATCATTCTTTTGCTCACCATGCCACCCCAGTTTACACCAGGCCATATGCAAATCAGTCTTGACCCTGTGCCTCATGGGAACTGTCCAGCCCGAACTGCCAAATCAGGTCCTCCCTGGACCGGAAACAAGCATCCTAGGACCGGTTTCGGGGTTTCACCCCTCATCAGCCAGGATAGCTTGATTCCAGTGGCACAGTGAGCCCGGGACCCACGTCTGGGCATACCCGGCGCACTTAGGGCGAGAAAGCAAAAGACACACAATTGATGGACGGAATGCAGAACAAATCAAAACATTCACCCCCAGTCAAGAGACCTGGGTTAAATCCATAATTCTTTTGCACCATGCCACCCCAGTTTAGACCTGGCCAAAACTTGGCAGGCATATAGTAGAAATACAAAAATAAAATTATTCACTGCACTGGTGGCTGTATTGCATTTTTGTAAAGTTAAAACATAGATGCCATACTTAGACACAATTAGTTGACTGCCTTGGAACAATAAAAACAATTATACACTATGCATAATATCGTTCCAACACAGCTCCTCAGTAAATACCGAAATAGACACCCCAACTATGAACGCCAGTATACTGTGCCCCACTGATGCACTAAGCCAAGATGGCCAACACAATGCTTGTAAACATGGCGGCCTTCTTGGAACAGAAAAACAAGAATAAACTGTAGACAACACCATTGCCAGAACGCTGTCAAGTTTAGAAATAGTGGCTACACAAGATGCAGCACAATGCAGATGAAATAAGGGGCAAGGGAATGGCCCAGAAGGATTGTCTGGGGAAACTGTATGCCAGTGCAATCTGGAGATGCTGTACAGCATTAGGAAGATGCTGTTCAGGATGGCCCAAAGCAACAAAAAAAAGTGTGATGATGTGGCTGAAGCAACAACATTTTGTAAGGATTGCGCATGTGTTATCATGATGAGGGCACTATTTTGGTTTAACTTATCGGTTCCAGATGGATTGGTAAATTAAAAAGACGTAGAGCAAAAATGTTTTTTTCTAAGGCGGAGGGACTGGTCCTCTACCCCCCAAAAAATGTTTTAAAAAACACAGTGGGTTTGGGGGGCAAAAGAGTAGTAGGTCAAGCGTAAGTAATGGGGAGTTGGCAGGGGAGAGTAAAAGCAAAATACATTGGACAGCAGCACAGGGATGGGAGGAGAAGCACACATGCGAGAAAGCAAAACACGGAATGTGGGAAAGACAGAGAAGCGGTGGAGAAACACCCAAGAGCTTGCAACCCTAGGAGACAGCAACACAGAGCGCGAAAATTTGCCAGAAAGAGGAGAAGCAAACAAGGGAGAGAACTGGAAAACACAGGCAGTGTCATGGAGTGCTTAAGCAAAAAAGAAAAACATAGTACGCTAAAAGTAAGCAGTGGAAGGATAGAAACCAGCCAATCAGAGAGATGGTAAAGAGAATATACTCCAGGGGATGGACAAACACAAGATGGACAAGAAAAGCCTTTGAATAAGTAGCAAGCAAATGAGAGTTACAATAAAGCAAACCCGTGATTTTGAATGAGTGGGCTTGGTAAGCCCACAACAGGTCTTTCACAGCGAGGTACATTGTGCTGTCTGGTAGACTCAAGTTAGAAATAGGGGTGGAAAAAAATGAGAGGTCGACTTCCAAAAGAAAAAATTGAAAACGAAAGGACTAGTGATACATCATTTTCTCGGCCATCTTGCTTACCATTGGTACTCCGACAGACCTTTCTATCAGGCCTACTGTCTTTCGTGTAACTTTTTATAATAAACATGGCAGTTCTATAGCCTTGATCAATGTCTTTCCACCATCGCCATAACCACCTTAATCCTTCTGTGTTGTGTATACCTTCCTCACAATGCACACACTGCACTACAAGCTCTTTTTCTCTGGGAAGCACACAATTTCTGTCCAATCAAAATCTGAACTCAAAAAGAACCAATATTTGTGCAGAGCCCCTTTCTCAGAAGTGCTTCTTATAGCTCTTTTTCTGTTGATCACTTAAGGTCTTTAGTCACAGCCAAACTGTGAAACCAGACCTAAAAACAGGAGCTAAGCACCTGCAGCAGGAACATTGAAACTGCACTCACCAGTCCAGTTGCGGCATTATAGACTGGTAGAAATATTTGATATAACACTTTGTAATTAACATATTATGGCAGTACTTACATTAAAAATCTGGGGTGATGATCATAAAACAGTACTCTGTACATGGGTCTGCTTGAGGCCGCTTTACAGAAAACAAAATGTGATGGTGGTGGGAACATGTATTTAGGGCAATACTAGGCACAATCTGTACTTGTTTTTATACATATTTACATCACACATATATACAGTTTGAGCTAGTGGAGACACAGTGATTTGCTTTAAATCACACCATTTGCTAATAAAAATGAAAAACAAAATTTGAATCTGGCTTTGAAGGTCGGCTTCTTATACAGAAGAGAACTCTGGTTTCATAACGGTGGATATATCATCCCAGAATAACAATTTTACAAATCAAGTAGTGAAATATTTTTATAGTTAGAAACACAACGAAGCATTGGATTGATGGGCAATCTGAAAGATCAGTTATTGTCTCAGATAAGTCAGGCCTGTTGCACTAAAAGATTGATCACAAAAGTGGTGCATGATTGCACATCAAATTTTTAGGACCAGTCTATTTTTCTGCTGCGACCTATGTACTAATAGTCACAGGGAGTCGCCTAATAAATATTACACAGGCTACCCATAGCATTCACAAAGGACCGCTGCACATCTGGCGGCCAGCCCCAGCACCGCGAGGGAGGCGGGCTCACCCCCTTAGTTTTTTGTAATTCTGACATGATGGAAATAAAGATTTTAATAGGATCAAAACCAACCAAGTCACTTTACTTGTGTGATTCGCAAATGATTTATAAGCGCAGACATCCATTTTCTATATATTATAGTTTGTGTGCCACATATTTTGTGCTGTAAAATTGCACACCTCATGCAAATTTATAGGTCATTTCAAGAGGCCATTTCAATGCAAAATATGATCTCTGTAAATGTCAGTACCAGACCACACCATGCTATGGTGATATATTTGGAACAATGTGCTGCAAAATACATCATTAGGCACACACTGCTCTCACTCGATCTTCTTGCTAAATAGGCATATCTCATTTGCTAAACTTGTTCTTTTTGTAATGTTTTGATCTTTCACAACCCCTATTACTTCAGTGACGTAACATTGATGGCACTCATGGCCACACTCAGAAAATTGTTCCAGCGCCACTGCTCCGGTTTAAATCTAACGGAAACTAACACTGCTGTGCCAGAGTCCACCTATCTCAGGCGAAGAATCCTTTGCCATGACACCTCAAACAATGCACTAGTAAAGCATGCACTCCCTTGGTGGAATACCGCTCCGTTGGGCGAGGGGGCATCCATCCAGATTCCCCATGTCAGATGTTTAAACCCCAGCAAGGTGAGCCGAACTTGCATCCTTCCGAGGTTGATTAAAAGAGTGCCTTTTTGTTGGGAAATATTAACACCAGTCATTCAAGGCAGAATTGAAGACAATTCGGTTTATGACATATGCTAGAGCTACACAAAAAAAAAAGTTACTGGTCTCAGGGCTATTGTCTGGGGACTGAAAGGCGTAAATTGGCCCGGGGACTGAAAAGCGCACACTGCTGTATGTGTGGATGCAAACCTAACACAGGCCCTGAAGGGTTTTTGCAAAACACTGTGTGATATAACAAAGAACAATGACCTAAATCATTGTAAAGCGTATAATAGATTTTAAATATGCATATTTTCTTTCAGTGGTGTTTTTTTACATACATTTATGACTGGAAATTTTAGCAGGCATCAAATCCTATAACAGTGAATAAACCGAGATTGTTCCTTTTATAAGAAAGAAACCCCTCTTGTGGTGGCATATTGATGCCCGAAAGAGAAAAAAAGCGCAGCTGACATTTGCTACACTTGATGGTATGTCCCTTAAATAAATAAATGCGGGAATTGTAGCATTGTTTTTTTCGGACGTGCATAGGTATCATGGGTTCTGACTGGAAAAGGCCCTTATTAAAGTGATGCATGCTTCAGTGTCTGCAGTCTTGTAGATGGCAAGCGTTTCTCATCCATAGAAGCTTGCCGATGTTACAGTGGTTCAGGGGTCAAACAGAGAGACACTTAGCATGTGAGTATGTTCTGCTGCTGCTGGAGAGCAGGTATATGAAACTTCACCTGCATTTTCCTGCATCTACCAGAGTTGTGAACAACACTGGTTAAAGACGTCCAGAGCCAATTTTCTGCTTTTTTCGGTTTGAACTGGTGTGCAAGCTGCCACAGTGATAAGTTCGCCTAAGTCATCAGTACTCACAAACATTTTCCCAGGTGCCAAAAGTTTTGGTTTGTGCTGTGACCGAGGGCTGCACTGATGCCCTGATGGTTCGGGGGTTATAATGTGAAACTAGGGGAGCGAGCCGTGAGCCCTGAACGTTTGATTTCATACTGCTCTCTAAATTAAGCTCCTAGCCTATAGATGAGACACAGGTTTGACTATGTGTATTAGGTTGTATCTGAGATGCTATCCTCGTACCACTCCTGGAGTTAGCCGCCTCTCTTTGCTATCGCTACCTTTGCGAAGTCAAGTGTACAAAGGAACTAATACAATTACTGAATTGGAATCAAATCGACTCTTTGGCCTCCTAATCTCCTTATGCCTTTAGTCTCTTATCTGTAAATTTTAGGAGAGCTTAGGAAAAAGCTCAGTTAAGGTAGTCACTGCTATAAAAATCAGTGACAAATACCCTATATAAAGGTGCGCAATTCACTGAGCTTAGCAGACATAAACACCCAACCTCCATTGCTAGACGTGGCACAGTGGCAACGTTTTATCCATGGCACCAGGAGACTTGCAGTTTAATCCTGGCATAACCTCTTTGCCAAAGTATGCTGGCTGGCAAAGCTGTATTGAAAGCCTGGGCAGATTCCTCAACATCTCTTTAGAATGATAAGTCGCCAAGTCTTTTTCAGGGAAATAGGGCGAATTTAATCAAACTAAACACTGTTAGTATGTGATAAAAAGACAGGACTGTATCCCCCACCATCATTGGATTGAAGCCATTGGGAAGAGAACATCCGGTCTCATAGTACTAAAAGGTGGTGTAGTGACAAAGTTATGGACCTTAAAACAAAGGAGTCCTGCACTGTGGTGTTGGAACTCCTGCTTTACCAAGTTCTTTGATTACAGTCAAACCATGTCCTTCCTACGTCTACGTCCTCTTAATTGTCATTATGTGATAGAGGGAGGTGAGCCACTGAAAGCTCAAGCCAGATGCCAGGCTCCGGTTCAATGAGACCACAATGAACAGAGTCTTCAGATGGCCTCTTTCTGCCACCCCCACCTACCCTCATGCGCCAAGAATTGAAAGACAAAGCCATATCTTTTGATTCACAGATATAACCAAGGCTGAATTGCACAAAGTGAAACCAGAAAACCTGTGATCAATTCCAACTTCTTTGCTGGACCAAATTGTGGGATCCTAGGTATCTAGGGGCAGATCTACAAGTAAGTGCCGCAGCGCAGCACAGCAATCCCATTGGCTGCACCAGGCTGAGGCACTTTCAGAGCACAGGAATGCGACGTATTTACAATGACAAGTTGCATTCCTGTGCTCTCCTCTGCGCTTGTGCACAAACAGCTGCCATGGTGCAAGGATGCCTGCGTCATGGGTAGATTGTTTTTGTACAGGAAGAGGCACCTTCCTGCACAAAAATAATCACTACAGGCATTTTCCTCTTTGAATGCATGCTGTAGAATGCAGCACGCATTGAAAGAGGAAGAAAACTAGGAGAAATGAAAACATTTCTCCTCGTTGCACCTCGCGTGGTGTAGCAAACTGACGCATTTCCAGGTTTACGATTCCTCGTAAATCTGGAAATGTCTAGTTCCATGGGAGTCGCGTGGGAACAACCACATCAACACCCATGGAATGCTCCTTTCACACAAAGTCCTGTGTGTAAAGGAGCCAGATTTACAAGGACAGGAAAAGCCACGCAGGGTGGCTTTTCCTTTCCTTGTAAATATGGGGCAGAGAAATGCGCTGCCAGTGCGTCACAAAAAGTGAAGTACTGGCAGCGCAAGGCGCTTGTAAATTTGCCCCTTAGTTTTTTTTGCCTTACTTCCCTTTTCTTCCTAATCACATATGAAAAATCCTTGAAATACATGAGCTTAGGATATGCTCCGTACAAAAACTTCTCTTGTTTTTTATTTAAAAGACTATAATGTTGTTATGTGTATAACAACAACCTTGGTCACACATGACAGCTTACTTGCCTCTATATTCACTAACTGCTGTCACTGTCGTCAGGGATGGGGGGAGGGCATAAATGTTTCTAAGTTCATGGCTGAGAACGTCATTTCTAATAAATGTCACTCAATGCAGAGACATAATCTGGGGTTCTAAACTGAAGAATTTACGAATATCAGTGCTCAGTCAAGTAAACAGCAGCCCAGATTGTTCACCGGGGGACCACAAGTAAAGGTCAGACAGGCCTCTTGCAGCCCCCAGGCCTTTCAAAGAGTGTTGCTGGTCTAAACAATATTCAGGGGGTGCACCGATTTTGGCGAACCTTACAGACTGATTTCTCCAGGCAGGGTGTTGACCCCTAGAGCTATGATACACTTCATTCCAACTCGGTGCAATCTAGCTTGATTTTCAAGCTTTAATCATCCACTTCGCGCCCCCTCTTTCCCGTTGCCCAGGGCCACTCCCAGCCGGGCATTGACGCTGTGGAGCCGGTCCCGGGCACGGAACAGCGGCGGCCATCTTGGGTGTGGGTGGGATTGTCAGCGCTCTAGTTGCGCATAAAAGGGGACGTCCATGTCTTCACGCAGCGAACGCGCACAGCGGGTGCGCCTGACTCGCGCCGGAGTCGCGCCAGAGTCAGGCCCATCTACGCCCGTCCCCGCCAGGACGGGCCTAGGGACATTGGACCCGGTTCCGTTTCCTGCAATCCATGTCCTTCATGGTGCTAATAACATCTACACAGGTGAGGAGTTAAAGCGACTTAATCACCACCCCCCCGCACAGTGCACTACATGTGTATTGCCAGTTCATAACTTTAAATGCACCCATTGCGGCTTCATCATGGGCCGAATGTCAAGGTGTAACCAACTGAAAGCATTACATAAACGGGGTAAACCGAGGGGTGGAACAAGGACTGCTAAAACTTCCTCCCCCCTTATAAAACTGCATTTTTAGAGTGTGAACTGTAGATCCCTTCCAAAACATAAGATTAACATTCACGACTTTATAGTAGACGAAAATCCAGATGCCATGTTCCTCACAGAAACCTGGCTTCAGGTTAGTTCAGGGCCTGATATTGCCATAGCGATTCCCGACGGTTATAAACTGGTAAAAATAGACAGAGACACTGGTAAAGGAGGTGGCATTGCGATAATTTTTAAGTCAAATTATTCATGTACTCTTGATGCTTTTCCCATGTTTGGATGCGAAGCCGGACTTTTTAAGCTTGCTATTAGCCCTCAGTCTACTCTGTCTGGTCTCCTGATTTATCGTCCCCCCGTCAACGCTAACACCTGGATAACTTCCTATGCAGACACTATTGCCCCTCTTTCTCTGAAAGCGGCCAATTTTTCCATTCTTGGCGACCTGAATCTCCATCTAGAAGATGGTCAATGTAATGTCAGCAAATTATTTTTATCCGAATTGGAAGCCTTAAATATCCTATTACGCAATTCTGGGCCTACGCATTCTGCTGGGCACTTATTGGACCCTGTCCTTTCAAATCTTTCTTTTGAATGTTCTTTTCTTGCCCGTCCTTTGGAATGGTCGGACCATTATGCTGTACACTTTGCCTTATCTCAGACAGAATTTCAAAACAATAACACCAGCAATAAGGATATGCTTATACGTCATTGGCATAAACTTAATATCACTGATCTTAACGCACGTTTATCAAATACTCTTCCTAATACCAACACACCCACATCTGTACTAAACTCCGAAGTATTCAAATGGCTGAATTCTGCCATTGATGAACTTCTTCCCTTAACACTCAAAAACTCTTCATCTCATCGACCTCCTGCACCTTGGTTTTCTGATGATCTAAAACGTATGAAATCTAGCTGTAAGACTTTTAAGAGGAAATGGAGACGTTCTTACTCTGCCTCCCGAAAAACAGTCTATAAGGAAGCCCTTAAGGACTACCATCATCATTGCAAAATGGTCAGAGCTGCCTATGTTTCGAACACAGTAATCAATACCCAAAATTGTCCTCGCACTCTCTTTTCGGTTGTGAAGAAACTAACTGGATGACACGGTACCAGCCCCTTCCGCTCTGGAAGAGGCTCAATGCAATTATGTGGCAATTTTTTTTATATCTAAAGTAGAGCGTATCTATGACTCATTAAGTCCTTTGTCATCTAATGATACATCTCTGCCAGAACCTACCCTGACTCCAGATGTTTCACTCCTTACTAGGATGAAACTTGCAAATTGGTTACCCTTTGTTGATGCTTCTTTTTCCCATTGCCTAAATAGCATTAAATCTGGTTCCCCACGGGATCCGGTACCCGCCAAGATTTTAAAACTACTTGAACTTAGTCCACGTCAAGTGCTAATGCAACTTCTCAACTCCTCATTACTTGAGTCATATGTTCCACAGGAGTGGAAGCATGCAATGATAATTCCTTTATTAAAAAAGGCTGGAGCGGACATTACCAATCTGTCCAACTTCAGACCTATTTCATTGCTCCCTATTCTATCAAAGATCCTGGAAAGGCACATTAATACACAGTTGACACATCTTGTGGAGAGCTCTGGCTTTTTACATCCGTCCCAATCAGGCTTTAGAGCGCATCATTCGACCGAAACCACACTCCTAGGAGTTACCGAGAGTCTGCGACACAGTGTCGATCGCGGAGAAACATCAGCCTTGATCCTGCTTGATCTTAGTGCGGCTTTCGACACTGTGTCTCATTCCATCCTTCTCGCGACTCTTCGGTCCCTGGGAGTAGAGGGTGCAGCTCTAGGCTGGATAGCCTCTTTTTTAAAAGATCGCACTTTCCAGGTGTTCTCTGCTTCTGCTTCTTCTACAACTTATCCCTCGGCGTATGGTGTTCCCCAAGGTTCGATACTCAGTCCCTTATTATTTAACATTTATGTAAGACCCCTAGCTACTATTGTGTAGGAAGCTGGTCTTACACTGTACTCCTACGCCGACGACTCACAGATCATTTTTTCTCTCTCTAACAAAGAGTGCAACAACACTTCTGCTCTGAAAGAAGGTCTGACTCGTGTTTCAAAATGGATGAAGAGTAACTTTTTGAAACTTAACGGTGACAAAACCGAGGTTGTGATACTAGGCAAGAACAAGGATCTCTGGGGTCCCCACCATTGGCCCAATGATATGGGACCCACCCCGCAACCTGTAACTGCAGTTCGCAATCTCGGGTTTCTCATTGATGAGAAACTTACAATGAGACAGCAGGCTGTAAAGGTGGCCTCCATTTGTTTTGCCACCCTGAGATGGCTTCAGAAGATTTTGTGGATGTTACCTCCTTCCACTCAAAGAACGGTAGTCCAGGCGTTGGTTGTTTCCCGCCTGGACTATGGTAACGTCCTATATCTTGGAGCCGACCTAACAACCATAAAAAAACTTCAGGTTGTGCAGAATGCTGCTGCCCGACTGCTCTGCAATGTTCCTAGGAGAACATCTGCTTCCACAGCACTTCGTGACCTTCACTGGCTCAAAATCCCAAACAGAATTAAATTTAAAGCCCTGTGTCACGTCTTTAAAATCAAACACGGCTCAGCCCCAAAATATCTTCAGGGCCTTATCCAGGCCTACAAACCCAGTCGAACTCTTAGATCATCAGTATACGGTGATTTTTCTGTCCCCAGATTTAGGCTGGCAAAAATGGGAGGTCGTTCTTTTGCCTATTTGGGTCCTAAGTTTTGGAATGCTCTTCCTGTGACCCTAAAGACAGAAACTAACCTCTTTTTTTCGCAAGGGACTAAAAACTTGGCTCTTTCAGCAGTAATTTATAGCCTAGTAAAATCAGCGTGCTATTTTTTTCCCTCTTCAGTCCGTTCCTTGAGCGCCAGGAAACCCATTGTGGGTAGCTGTGCGCGTTAGAAGTTTAAATAAATAAATAAATACATTATAACATATGAAACACAGAAGGCACACAACCCACTGAAATATCATAAAGAGATAAGAATACTTCCTACACTTTACACAAAAAACCTTGCTGTGGAAGCACCAACCCGCTGAACTACATTATTCAGATTGCAACACAAGATCTGCAAGTTTTTGCCCAGGTCACTGCCTTCAGCCAGCTCTCATTTCTTAATTGGGTGAGAATATTACCCGAGGTGCATTAATGAATCTTTGCAATGTGCACAGTGACAAAATAGGCAGTTTTATTCGGACTGGAGGCTCTGCACATGTCTCTGCAACATACTCTCAGCCCACTGTCAGTTCATATTTCTTGGGCTGGAATCAGTGGCATAACACAAATTGATGAGGCCTTCCTGGAGAATATGATGAGGGGCCCTTGAGTCTCTCATATCTCACAGATATTAACTTACCTTGACCAGAAGTGGCCCCCTTCAAGCATTGGCAGGTCCCTGGATGTTTGGTCCCCTCCTCTGCATCAAGCCCCTGGCTGGAAGAAGACCTTCAGCTAATGCGCATACGCCGACATGTATACAAAAACAAGTTTGCATTTTTTAACTGACCAAATCGCTATTTCAAGCCATTAAGGAATTGAAAACCGGCGTTCGGTATGTACAAATGCCCAGAAGGCGGTTGCAAATTGCAATTCCTACTATGTAGGAATCGCAATTTGCAAATTGGTCAAATATGGAATCGGAAATAGCAATTTCCTATTTGCAAATAGCAACCGCATTTACTAAGGATTACCTAATTGTGACTAGTCAAAAATGTGCCTTTAAGAAATGCAATATCCACTAATCCTGACAAGATGGTAACCATGTGCAAACTATAAAAAGAGGCCCAAAATGCATCTGGCTCTTTCACAATGGCGGCATTATACATCCCAGTGAGGTGAATGAGGATTCTGGCTGTGAGGGACAGGATGAGAAGGAGAAGACAGGAAGAGGATATTTAGGGTGAGGGTCACCCTGTTTACCTGACAGAGGAAGAGATCATAGACAGGTATAGACTGAGTAGTCAGGTCATACTACATCGGATAGCTGATTTACAACCCCAGCTACTAGCACCAACACTTAGGAATGACACTATGCCTCCCCATGTGCAGGTATTGTGTTGCCTACACCTCCTAGCATCAGGGAGTTACCAGACAGTCACAGCAGTGGTGGGGGGTGTCACAAAATGAGTTTTCAAGGTTCTTCCACAACTTCCTTCATATTATGGTTGGAAAGCTACCCCAATAATTAGTTGTTTTGTATGTAATGAGGTTTGCCTAAAAACATAGCCGTGATATGACATGAAGATAGATGATTTATGCCGGCTGGTGCCTGATGGGATCAAAGTATCAATGACCCCTAACCCCATTGACAATCTCCAGGTCGAGGGTCACCTTGATCAACGTCTCCATGGCAGTCGGGGGTCTTGATGGTCCGCGTCCAGTCCTTTGTCCCTCTACCTTCCTGGTGGCCAACTTGTTCTTGGTTCGGGAGTGTAGGTCAAACCACCACTTCCTAATTTCAGGGATGGTCCTCTGTGTAACCCCCAGGGAATTTACTTTCTCCAGTATCCCCTTCCAGATGCTGCTCTTCTGTGCCTCTGGGACTGAGAAGGAGGCCTTCCCAAACAGCTGATCCATACTTCTAACACACTCCTCTGAGAGGACATCCAGCTTTCTCTTTCTGCTGCTCCTACCTTCCTTTGCATCCTCTGCAGCCATGATGTGTGTGGTAAGGTTTCCCTGTGCTGGCAGCAATGTTTTTGGAGCACTCCCTCCTTCCAGTAGGTATGTTAGGCCTCTGCCTGGTAGCTACACCCTGTAATTAGTCTCCACCTGGGCTCTGACATTATCAAATTGCTTCCAGCAGCATTTTGGCCTCCATTTCTTAAATTACGATTTCTTATTAAGAATACATATTTCCCAGTTACACCCCAATCAATGCAGCATACAAAACTGAATTTCTACAGAGTAGCACAGTTCCCCAATGTACTTGACTGTGTTGATCACTCACATATAGCCATATGCCCCCGCAGCCACAGAATACATCTACAGGAACAGTGTTAGAGTCGGGGATCTCTGGTTGGCGCAAGGTTGCCCTTGTGTCAAGCAGGAACCCTCTCCTCCACGTCAGGGCGCAGGATAACCCCTCGCGAATGACCCTTGCTCACCCTCTAGGTGCGTGGCGTGAGCAGCCAAGGCGATTCCTCAGGCGTTGTTGGTTAAGCACTTACAATCATACACACAGTAAATACATCAATCCCCCCAGAAACGGACACCAGACTTGGATATATATAAAAATACGCTTCTTTATGTAAAAATAGGTATATATATCTCAGCAGACTTATCACAAGACCAATAACGTTTTCGCTAGGCCACCAGGTTGTAAAGCAGGCAAATGTTCTTTGTTCGTAGTCTCAAATAGATACTTTGCAGTCTCTTGCAAATGTTACTTGTGGTTCCAGTACTCACAGAGATCGGCTCCTGCGAACGGGGAAATAAGGCGTTGCGGGCCCCGAGCCCGATACTGGAACTTCTTTCGTGATGTGGAGAGTCGGCACAGGTCGGCGCGACTCTCAGCTTAAGAAGTGGTCTTGGGTCCTCGATCAGCGGGTGTGGGCAGGTAGGCAGGCGCGGCCAGCGACCCTCAGCACGGCGGTGCAGGGGGGTCTCCACAGCGGGGGCGGCGCGGCCTGAGATGTCCGGGGATAGCGAAGCGGGGTCACAGGGCACAGTCAGTGCAGCTGGATGACCCGGCGTAGATCACAGTCGTCGGACGGCTTCCGGCGGGAGGGGTGATAGCGCGTTCAGCGCGCTCCAGTGGCAGGCGGTGACAGGGGTGCAGGCGGCCTAGCCCGGGGACAGAGAGCGGCTCCGGACGGAGCGGGGCTCTCACGGGGTTGCGGCAGGCGAGCTCCTGAGTGTCACGGCCCTAGGAGGGGCGATGAGGGGCGCAGTCTCTTTTCCAGCGGGATGCACACACGGCTCGAACCGGAGGACGAGCAAAAGCACAGAGAACCCACTGGTCCTGGGGTTCAGTTCAGGGGGCAAGCTCAGATCAAGCCCTTGGAGAATGTTTCAAGCACAAAGCAGCAAAGTCTTTTCAGTAGTCTCTTCCTCTCCTTTCTCAGCAAGGCAAGCAGCAGGCCAGCTCCTCCAGCGTCTCCTTCTCCTTCTAGTCGGGCAGAGGTTCTTTGTGGTAAAACAGGATTCTGATTTCTTAGGAGCCAGGCTCCTACTTTTATACCATGATTCATTTGTTCTTTAGCGCCAGGGGGCCTAGGCCTGGCTCAGTCCAGTTCTGGAGCACTTTGTTATGGTGACTCTGCTCTTTCCTTTCAGCAGCAGGGCAGAGACATCAGCCGCCCCACAGGGGGCGGCGCCGGCTTTGTGGTGGCAGAGCACAGGTCTATTCAAGAGTCAAGGTGTACTCCTCCCACCCATCCTGGTCATCTCCCTACCCACCTCCTGGCAGCCAACCTGTCTCTGGGGATCCCCCCACCCTGCTCCTTACGGTTGCTAGGCAGAACACACACACACACCGCAGAGGCGGACTGAGATGGTCAGGTCAGTAAATACTAACTTTCTAAAAAGTAGTATTTACAAACCCAGGATATTAAAATAAACTTGACTACAAGAAGTATTTTATTATTCTGAGTTCAGGCATACTAAACTTGACACTCTACCATGCTCTCTGAGTCCACTGGGGTCACAGCGTTGGCGTGATCCCAGCAGCCCATTCTGGCCTATGGAGAGCAGGTAGCCTTCAATAGTGAAAAACGGAAAGGGCTGTAATTCACTACGAAGACATGCCACACACATCAGGGCATGTCCTACCTTATGCCTACAATGCACCCTGCCCTTGGGCCTACCAGAGGGGTGGCTAATATGTAGGTAAGGGAAGGTTTAGGGACTGGCAAGTGGGGGCACTTGCACAGTCAGCGCGACGGTCCCGGACCGCGCACAGGGTCTGCGGTGGCAGACCCTAGACACATTTTACAAGGCCGCTTTCTGTGGGTGGCGCAACCAGCGCTGCAAGCCCACCAGCAGCATTGGCATTCACAAGCCCTGGCACCCCTGGTGCACTCTACTGGGGACTGACAGTGAATCCAATAAACCAATCATGGACATCAATTACAGGTACACTTTACCTAGGGAGCACTTGCACTGCGGCACGGATTAGCCGTGGCGCAGTGCCCTGAGCGGACAACACCAGCAAAACAATCGAGGCACACCATCAAAAAAGTGGAAGGGAAACTCACGCCAAGGTGCCAGGTCTAACACGTGTCCCCTCCAGCTGAAATGTGGGGAGAACTACCCTTGCCCAGGGGGTTCCTCGTCACTAAGGCGGAAATACCTGGACAGACCGTCAGCGTTGGCGTGATCTGTACCAGGACGGTGTTCCACCGTAAAGTCCATACCCTGTAGGGAGATGGACCACCTCAACAGCTTCGGGTTCTCACCCCTCATTTGCATCAACCATCTGAGGGGCCTGTGGTCCGTCTGAACCCGGAAGTGAGACCCAACCAAGTAGGGTCTTAGCTTCTTCAGCGCCCAGACCACAGCAAATGCTTCTCGCTCAATTGCACTCCACCTACTTTCCCGTGGAAGTAACCTCCTACTGATGAAGGCTACGGGTTGGTCCCAGCCCTCCTCAGTCATCTGTGAGAGAACAGCCCCTACACCATGCTCTGAAGCGTCTGTCTGCACTAGGAATTCCTTGGAGAAGTCAGGGGCCAAGAGCACGGGCGCCGTGCACATGGCAGTCTTCAGGGTGTCGAAAGCTTTCTGACAGGTGTCAGTCCAAATCACGTTCCTGGGCTGCTTCTTGGAAGTCAGCTCTGTCAAGGGGGCAACAATCGTTCCATAGCCCTTGACAAACCTCCTGTAGTACCCAGTGAGCCCCAAGAAGGCCCTCACTGCGGTCTGCGTCTTGGGGGGTTCCCAAGCCAGGATGGTCTCAATTTTGGGTTGCAAGGGTGCCACCTTGCCACTCCCCACTTGGTGTCCCAAGTACACCACGGAACCCTGCCCGATCTGGCACTTGCTTGCCTTGATCGTGAGGCCTGCTCGGCGCAGAGCCATCAACACTTCCCAGAGGTGGCGCAGGTGTTCGGGCCAGGTGGCACTGAACACTGCGATGTCATCCAGGTAGGCGGCACTGAACGCATCCAGCCCAACCAGTACCTGGTTGACCAACCTCTGAAAGGTGGCAGGGGCATTCTTCATTCCAAATGGCATGACTCGGAACTGGAAGTGCCCATCTGGAGTAGAGAATGCTGACCTCTCTTTGGCCCCATCAGTCAAGGCGATCTGCCAGTACCCAGACGTTAAATCAAACGTGCTGAGGAACCGGGCAGCCCCCAGCCGATCAATGAGCTCATCAGCTCTGGGGATGGGGTGCGCGTCAGTCTTCGTTACTGAATTGAGTCCTCTGTAGTCCACACAGAACCGGAGTTCAGGTGTGGCTCCCGGCGCAGCAGCTTTGGGGACCAAGACCACGGGGCTGGACCAAGGACTGCTGGAGGACTCAACCACCCCTAGCGCAAGCATCTTGGAGACCTCCTCCTTGATGCAAGCTCTGACCCTGTCAGTTACCCTGTAAGCCTTGTGCTTCACAGGTAAGCTGTCTCCTGTGTCCACATCATGGACGCACCAATCTGTGACACCAGGAACCAGGGAGAATCTATCTGGAAACTGCCCCAGCAAGTGGCGGCAATCTTCCTGTTGTTCGGGCGTCAGGGTGGGTGAGAGGTTAACTCCATCCACTGACCCATCTTTCTCAGAGGCCACTAAGAGGTCAGGAAGAGGCTCGGTCTCCTCTTCCATTCCATCATCAGTGGCCAGCAGCATGCCCACTACGGTCCTCTCTAAGTGGGGCTTAAGGCGGTTAACATGTAGGACCCTCAAAGGGTTCCTGGGAGACCGCATGTCCACCAAGTAGGTGATAGGACTTTTGCGCTCCACAACCTCAAATGGACATGTCCACTTATCCTGAAGTGCACAAGGCTCCACTGGGGCCAAGACCCACACCGTTTGTCCAGGTTGAAGCTCTACCAGAGTGGCATTCCGGTCGTACCACCGCTTCATCTCCTCCTGGCTGGCTTCCAGATTTGCCTCAGCAAGTTGCCTGAAACGCCTAGTCTGGTTTCGGAAGGCCAGCATGTAACGATATACATTCTGGGGAGGTTTCCTGGGAGATTGCTCCCAGCCTTCCTTTACCAAACTCAGAGGTCCTCTTACCGGGTGACCATACAGAAGCTCAAAGGGGCTGAACCCTAGAGAGTTCTGTGGCACCTCTCGGTAAGCGAAGAGCAGGCATGGCAAGAGGACGTCCCACTTACGCCTCATTGGACCGTCCAGGCCCATGATCATGCCTTTGAGGGTTCGGTTGAATCTCTCAACCAACCCATTTCCTTGGGGGTGGTAAGGAGTGGTGAACTTGTAAGTTACCCCACACTCCTTCCACAGGGATTTCATATACGTGGATATGAAATTGGTCCCCCTGTCGCTCACCACCTCTAGAGGGAATCCCACTCGGGAGAAAATTCCCATCAGTGCCCGTCCCACCACGGGGGCCGTCACTGTCCTCAGAGGGATGGCTTCAGGGTACCGGGTGGCATGGTCCACCAAGACCAGGATGAACCTGTTGCCCAGGGCTGTCTTGGGGTCCAGAGGCCCCACAATATCAATACCCACTCGTTGGAATGGCGTACCGACCACAGGGAAAGGTTGCAGAGGAGCCTTGTGCTTCCCTCCGCTCTTACCACTTGCCTGGCAAGTCTGACAGGTTCGGCAGTAGGAATCTGAATTCTTGTGCATTTGGGGCCAGTAAAAGTGGGTGACAAGCCTGTCATAGGTCTTGTCCATCCCCAAATGTCCTGCTAACGGCACATCGTGAGCCAGCCCCAGTAGGAAGGTTCTGAACTTCTGGGGTACCACCAGCACACGGGCTGACCCAGGTTCAGCAGCCTTAGGCTCGGAATACAGGAGGTCACTCTCCCAGTACACGTAGTGTGTTTTGGCCTGAACACCATTGGCCTGGTCTGCAGCCTGCTGCCGCATACCCACGAGAGAAGGGCATTCTTTCTGCTCCCTGCAGAATTCCTCCCTGGAGGGACCTCCTTCTTGCTGCCAATGGGTCAGCTCAGGCAGGTCCCCCAGTTCGGCAATCTGTTCCCCGGTAGGCTCCAGAGCATCCCCCTCAGGGTCTACTTCCTCCTGGGCCGTGGGAACTTCGGGGGCCGGTTTCCCGCGCCTCCTGCGCCTTCTCCCTAAGGCCGGTTAGTGGACCTCTCCCTCAGGCTCCAGGACCCTCTCAACACCCCTACTGGCTGCCATGTGTGGTAAATATTTCATTACCGGTACTATTTTTTATGCGGTAAAGTCTAGTAAGAATAACTCAGTAAATATAAGAGGCAGAATCCGTAGTATTAGAGGTTCTAAAAGGCTTTATTCCTATACAAAGGAATACAATTCGAATTGTAGGCTTCTGTTCCATCACCACGAAAGTTCAGGAAGGAAGGGCATACATTATTGACAGGTAATCGTATTTATATGGAAAGCATTACATTGAGATAGATGCAAGAGGCGTAACAGCTGATAATACAGATAAAATAGGCATACGTAACTAAAAAAGGCGGATATTTAGGCGTAACTTATAAAACGTCATTATACATGATGTCACAAGTGGGTGGATCCATAAGAGAATCCTGCAATGTCAGCAGAAATATTTGACAGAGATGCGCGCGCAGCCGTATGACGTGTGATTGACGTGCAACTAGAGGGTGAAGGGGACTTGACATTTAACTCTACATGTGGAGACAGAAGTCTGGGGGTTATGTCAACCTAATCCCAAATCATATCTAATATCCTATGTTTAAAGAACTGTGTTATCCAAAAGGAAAGGTCTCTAGGATAGAATCTATTCTATACTGACGGTTAGTGCGTGTACAAGCGTCTAAATGTCTACATGAGATGCGAGGGGGTAGGAATATTCCATGGTAACAGGGCTATGAATTACTTGCATGTGGACAGCGAGGCCTGGCCCTTTGCACGGTAGCTGGAGGAATGTTTACCTAAACTACTAGACAGGAATGCATCGGATGAGGAGCGAAACAGATAATCTTGAAGGTGAAATACAGTTTTTGGCAGGCAACAGGCTGGATCAGGCACCGTTAGCCGCGCAGGGAGTAGGACAAAGTTCATGGATACAGATGTAGGCTCAGACTGGAGCTTTCAGAGGCAGAAGGCAGGAAAAGACTTGATGACAGAATTCTGGGCCTACTCGCCTGAATCTGTAAAATGTGGAAAGGGAACCACATAAAGTCGGTGGCCTTTCATACTTAGGAATGGAATATCTGACCCATTCATGGCGGATCTGAAAGAGGACATGTTGACGGTGGACGCACATGTATTTGCGTCTTCAAAACTGGAACTGGAGGGAACATACATGTACTTATAGCATGCACATGGAGCCGTTGGGGTCTACGATAGGGGACATAACTTGATCACAAAATTCATATTTCCTCATTCCCTCCTTGTCCCCTACGGACCCTCAGGAGATATCGATCTTCATTAATCCATCGATCTGTTCATATAGTATCATTTGTTCTTCTTTCTTCTTCCGGGATCTTGAACGAAAACTTGGATGTGGGATACACGATGTGGCACACAGACCACAAATCGCTGGCCCACATTGTAGACATAAGCAACAACTGAATAGTATGAGGAAGCCAATACCTAGGAAGGATAGGATCCTCCATCCCCAGGCTGACAACACGCCCCAGAACCAACCGGACCAAGTCCAGGTGCCTGGACTCTGGTGTATCTGGCTTATAATCTTATGAAGGCGGGTTATGGCTTTATATACTGACGGCGAATTTTCTGGTATGAAAATGCAGCAACTTGATCCGATGACCCTACAAGCTCCGCCCCTATCGGCCAGGATGACGTCAAGGACAAGACGATTCTGAAGCACAACAATCCGCATAGCAGACTGCTCTTCTGTTAAATTGCCTAAGGCGGAAATAGTCTCGTTCACTACTGCTTCAAGGGTTCTGGTTAATCTACGTATCAGCTTACTATTAGTGACTGTACCTATATAGGGAAAGAACCCTTTATTGAAATCTGTGTATTTTTCCCATGCTGTTTCAGTGTAATCGACAATTGGGAGATCTCTCTGTTGTCTATTGTGTACTAAATGGGTATTTCTGTGATAATCAGGAGGAGCTAGGAAAACAGGTGGTAGAAGGAATGCTATGTAACAGGTACCATCCCAATCTAAAGGTAGACATATATATGCGGTCTGGCCACATATGAAGTAGGAATGATGGGAAGCTCTAAATGTAGACTTGCCTTGATCACTGAATTTTATTACAGTGGTGCATTTACTATGGCCCATGTGTATGGAACCATTCTTTCTTACACATAACTCCCCTTTTACTGGGAATACTGACATGGCGGGCAAGATTGGTGTAGCTTCGGATTCAACGTTCAGGATCATGAGGTTAAGTGTAAAATTACCTAATCCATATACTTCATTTTCTAGATCAGTTCCTGTTCTCTTGGGAAGTCCCTCCTTGTTAGGGTGGCAGACTTTAAGCAAAACTAGGTTCAGGTTTCCCCATACCCAGTTGTCTTGATAAACTGCGGAATTTGAATCTAGGGAATTAATCAAACTAAACCATGCTCCACAGGAGCCATTGTGTGTGAACGGATAGGGAAAGAGGGGCAAAACTCCCTTATAGTTCTGATAGGGAGGGAGTCGGCCACATATCCAACAATTTGTGGCATTGCTGGTCTGGTGGGAATGATGTAACATACTAATGAATGTGTTGTTGCGCAGCACAAATCTATAGGACAACTCATGCGGAGGTAATTCGCTAAAAGAATGTTCTGCAGTTACATTGTAAGCATGCTTAAGAATAGGGTAATACATGTGCAATAGTATGCTGGAAAAGATGATCAGAAGACTTAGAAAAAACAAAATTAATAATGTTACTGTACAGTGACTACGAAGTGATTTACAATACGCATGCTTTTTAAGCTGCATCTGTTGATTTCTTTTTCTATTCCGGTCTAGAGGATACATGTCAGAGACAAATTCAACCGATTCACCTTGGAGAGGACTTAAACAATCAAATTGTCTGACTTGCTAGACCTTAATTTTAGTTTGTAAAGTTCTGGTTTTGACTGCTCAACCAAGGGGAGCTTTGAGTCTGTCTGTGAGGGAATACAAGATTGAGTATTCACACTGGATGGTAGTCCATAAAATTTCTTGATATGACTCGAATGCAACCACCCTTTTCGTCCCTCGATCTTTACGGCTGTCCTTGTAGTTAGTAGAACTAGCTTCGGCGACTTCCACCTAGGCTCCAGTTGGGTCTTCCGGTCGAAATTCCGGACCAGAACCAGGTCACCAGGAACCACGTCATGGGGCTTCCCCTCAGTATTATCGGGGAAAGCTGCGGCTACCTGTGAACGACAAGATTGTAGTGCAGACATCAAGGAAGCCAGGTAATCTGTCAGCATATTACAGTCAACATCAGTGATTTTGCGAGGTATAGGCGTCCCCCACATATTTGGTGGTCTACCGAAGATCACCTCGTACGGGGATAGCCCTATTCGAGAATGTGCTACCATTCTCATGTAAAAGAGCGCAACTGGTAAGGCTACTATCCAATCGATACCTTTTTCTCTACATATTTTGGACAATCTAATTTTCAGAGTTTGATTATGGCGTTCCACGAGACCTGCTGCCTCGGGATGTCGGACACAGTGAAATTTCCATTGGTAGCCTAACAAAAGGGAAACGTGTTTCATTAGTTCGGATGAGAACGGCTGGCCGTTATCTGAGTAGACAACACGTGGTAAACCGTACCGTGGGAAGAATTCTCGAACTAACTGTTTGGCAGTAGTCGGGGCAGTGTAATCTGAAACCGGGTAGGCTTCCGTCCAACGGGAAAGAGCACAGACAACTACGAGAACATATTTGAATCCTCGACATCGTTCCATCTGGATATAATCCATCTGGAGGACTTCAAAAGCATGATCGGGAGGTTGAAATCCACCCTGCTCTAAGGGGATGCTTTTACCTGGATTAAACTGACAACATATCACACAGGTACGAACGTTTTGTTTAGCTGCGGCTCGTAGATGTTTGTTGAACCAAATGTGTTGAATGCTGTCTAGCATAGCTTTTTCTCCTAGGTGCGCTGGACTATGTATTGTGTTAATGATGACTTGAACCATGGAGTCGGGAAGAAACCATATAGATTTTTCCTTCGTCATCCATCCTTGATCCGTTTGGATCCCTCCTAATTCAGTCCATTTCTTTATTTCTTCTGGTGTAGCATGTGTCTGTATGTCAATTACATCAAGGGCGGGATCCTTAACTGTCATGCAATGTGTTGGTGTCGGAACTATTGTCTTTGTCGTGTCAGTTGTGTGAGTCTGATTCTGAGCAGTCTGTTTAGCTGTTCTGTCAGCTAGGTCATTACCCTGAGAAATGATATCGGTAACTTTTGTGTGAGCTTTGCATTTCATAATCGATATTGCAGTAGGTAAATGAATCGCGTCCAATAGGGCTTGAATGAGGGGTCCGTGTTGGATGTGGGCACCGTGAGAAGTTAAATAACCTCTCTCTCGCCACAGTACGCCGAAGTCATGGACGACTCCGAATGCATAACGTGAATCTGTGTATATGTTGACTTTCTTATCTTTGGCTTGAATACAGGCTTGTGTCAGAGCGATGAGCTCTGCTGCTTGAGCTGACAAAGTGTTAATACAATTTGTTTCAATGACTTCAGTGTCTGTTGTGACTGCGTAAGCGGCCACTAACTCTCCTGTACTTGTTCTCATACATGACCCATCTACATACAATGTCAAGTCTGGATCTGACAAAGGGATATCTGTCAAGTCTTGTCTGGGTTTCGTCGTGATAGTAATGACTTCGACACAATCATGTGCCAATGGATCTGTTCCGCCCACTGGTAACAGTGTGGCAGGATTCAACGTATTACAACGTCTGATTTCTATGTGTGGCTGAAATAATGTCAATTCGTAACCGGTAAGTCTCGCTATAGTTAAGTGTTGTGTTTGTGTGCGGTTCAAGAGAACCTCTACTGCGTGTGGTACTTGTACTGTCAATTGGTGTCCTAACACTATGGCATCGCTTTGTCTGATTGCTAAAGCTGTTGCTGCCACCGATTTCAGGCACGCTGGAAGAGCCTGAGCTACTGGATCTAATGTACTAGAGAAATAAGCACATGGTTTGTGTGATCCTGCTTGTTCCTGAGTGAGTACTGACAAGGCAGTACCTTCGCGTTCTGTAACAAAGAGTGTAAACTGTTTACTGTAACATGGTGTTGCTAAAACAGGTGCTCGGCATAAAGCTTTCTTTAAGCTTTCAAAGGCGTGTGTATGTTCTTGAGTCCAAGGGAGGACAGTCGATGTGGCTGCCTCCTGTGTTGTCAACTGGATGAGTGGTTTTGCTAGAAATGCATATTGAGGGATCCACTGCCTACAGTACGAGGTGAGGCCTATAAAAGCCCGCACCTCCTTTTGTGTCTTGGGTGGTGGCATGCTAGCGATTAACTGGATGCGGTCGGGTGTAAGCTGCCTTCCCTCCTTGGACAGCGAGTGCCCAAGGTAGACAACTCGCGGGACACAGAATTGCAGCTTAGAAGGGGACACCTTGTGCCCCTTGTCGGCCAGAAATTCCAAAACCGTCAGTGACGCTTTTTCACATTCATGTTCACTTCGGGCGGTGATCAGCAGATCATCGACATATTGAAGCAAGGCAGTGTTAACGGGCATGTGGATACTGTCAAGTTCTCGTTTCAGTGCTTGGCTATAGATGCTGGGGCTTTCTGTAAACCCTTGAGGTGCGCGTGTGAATTTAAAACTTCGTCCATTTAAACTGAATCCGAACAGATATTGACTTTCCGGATCTATTGGGATGCTAAAGAAAGCATTCTTGAGATCAATTACAGTGAAGAACGTTGCTTCTGAGTCAATAGCTGTTAGTAATGAAGAGATATCTGGGACCACAGGGTATTGTGGTACAATACATTTATTTAATTCGCGCAGATCAATAACCAATCGATATACTGGTGGTGCTTTTGGATCCGTTCTTTTAAGAATCGGAATTATCGGGGAATTACATACATTGGAGTCGGTTTCGACAACCACTCCTTGTGCAATGAGCTCGTCAATGATTTGCAGCAAAGCCACAACAGCATCTGGTGGTAACTTGTATTGTCGCATTCGTGGTAGTACTACTCCTGTTTTTAGTGTAACTCGATATGGTGTAATGTTCATGCAACCAACATCAGTGGGGCCTTGTGCCCATAAATGTGTAGGTAAATTCTGTAATCGGTGATCCATATCTCTTGACACGTAGTGACCTTTGAAGTCACGTAGAAATAGTCGTACTCCTTCCGGAGAACAACATATTATAGCTCCTAGAGCTTTCAATGTTTTTATACCTAACAAGTTTTCTGGACATGATTTAGTAAGCAATAAATCTGTAGTACGTGTCAATGGACCAATCGTAAGTGGAAGAGGTTGTGTTACGTCATTAATTATGGGTTTTCCTGAGAATCCAAGGGAAATATTCTGTGAGCCTGAGAGGGGTGCCCCTGGAACTTCACTGCGTCTTATAGTTGTTCTGCTTGCCCCTGTATCAAGTAAAAACTTTCTGTCTTCCCCTAATAGTTCACTATGTACATAAGGTCCCTCCTGGTCTACAGGAACCTCAATAAGGGGTAAGCCAACTTCCCTCTCTAGGCTATTTCATGTATATCGCTGATAATCGGGATAATCTGCTTGTGCATACTGATACATCTGTTGTGTTGTCGCTTGTGTTGCAGCAATAGGCTGCGTTTGCGGTGGTGCTACGGTCTGTTGAGGAGCTGCCTGTTGCGTAGCTAGTTGTTGCGGAGCTAACCTGGGTTGTGCATGCTGAGGGATTTGTTGTTGATTCTGATCCTGTCTAGGTGGACGTGGTCTTTCCTGGGTTCTACCTGTGGCAATGTTATGTTTCAGGACTGGACAATCGTGTATATAATGACCTAGTTGTTTACAATAGTTGCATGTCCCTTTCGTAGGACCTGCGGAATCACCCTTTTGATGACCATCAGCTGGAACTGACTGAGCAACAAGCATTTTCATTTTTGTATCTTTCATACGTCTTTGTTCGTGTTCTTGTTCTTCTCTAATTCTATTGTGGTGATATTGTAACATCTGTAACATCTGTGATGGGGTATTACCTTGCCAGGTACTTTCGAATTTCAATACTCTATTCTTGACTTGCAGCAGAGAATTTTCAACTAATTTTGTCACAAACAGATGTGGATATGACTCACTACTGGCTTTTATGCCACTATTTATACCAAAACATTTTTCAAATCGGGAATAGAAATCACTAGTGTCTTCATCTGGCTTTTGTTTACAGGCTGAGATTGCACCCCAGTCTTCCTTTTTCGTAGTTAATAAACGTGGCAGTACCTGTACTAGTAGTCCTGCTAGTGCTGTAGTCTTTTCCCCAAGTCCTGCTCCTGCAGCTCGGGCCCTTTCTTCGTTTTCTAATGCTGTCCAATCTATCTTTTGGTCTCCCACCTCCCATTCCTTTTCTTTGAGTTTCTCGTAAACACCGGCGGGTAATAGGACTTTTAATATTTTCATAATGTCGGGGTAGGTATACTCTCCCATGAGTAACATGTCTTTTATCTCGCGATGGAAACCTGCTGGGTCCTTGTCATGACTGGGTACTACTTTCTTCATTTCTAATAATTCCAGTTTAGTTATAGGCGTGTACACAAACACGCGTGTAAAGTTATTACCGTCACCTCTGATTGGGTGTACTTCGCGTAACGGGTTCTGTCTATCTATGTGATACATTTTTCTTCCCATAATGGGAACTGGAACGTGTTCTGGGCATACGAAAGCTATATACTGGTTTCGAAATTCTAGAATTTCATTAATTAAATCAGTACCTGACCCTCTCCATTTATTCGTGAGTAGTTCTGTCAATATGTCAGGTAAGGGTCCTGGATCGGAATGTTGGCTTTTATATAATATAAGGAGGTGTTGAATCATGTATATACTGGCTAAATGCTGTTCGTAGGGGTCAAGGTTCAGAAACGTGTGTGCTAGTGCATCATCATTGTATTCGCTGGGACTGTCAGCCCATTGTACTGCTGACCTGGCTAATTCTTGTTCTTCCATGGAATCAAGCATATGGTACCCCCTTCGATCTCGGAGTAGTTTATCAGCGGCTTGGAATAGGTGTTCAGGGGATCTTGTATTTAACATAGGGTTTGTAAAATGTCTATTACATTCCGGACGCATCGGACGTATCGGATCATTAAAGCCTCTAGTATTATTATGGGGTCTTCCTCTACCTACGTAAGCTATTGTTTCTAATTGCTCTGATTCTTGCTCCTCCTCTTACTCTGATTCAATTCTGTCTGCGTCTCGTCTTTCTTTATGTATTCGTTCTATTTCCTTGCGGATCTTTCGACACATAACTACTATGCATGACTGTTTATCATGTTTCTCTTCTGATATGTTCTGACCCCATTTGGCAAGTTTTTGCATGGTATCATGATCTGCCCCAGGCCTGTCTTGGTTCCTAATTACGCAATTTATGAAAAAGCGTAGTAGTTGTCTTTGTACATCCACTTTCTGGTATTCCATAGCTTCGTTAATACTTTCTGGACCTCGCCCTGTTTGGACGAAGCGATATATATTGTCTAGGTGTTCAACCATTCCTGGTATCGTCATTAAATACAATGTAGCTCGTCGTATACGTAGTGATGATATGAGCAATTTGTCCTGTCTACCTGGTACTGGGTCGTATCTACAATCCACAAGCTGTTCTTTAAACATGTCGGATGTCGCTAGTTGGGGTGTACGCTGGAGTGCTAAATCTCTAAGGGTCTGTTTATTTCGCGGCGGTGTGGCAAACATGTCTGTCGTACCTCCTGTAGCACCATCTGAAGTGCTGGGCAAGAAAGGATTCGTTGGACGTAAGATAGAAATCGTAGATGCGGGAAAAACTGTAGAAACGGACGGACCTGTGGGAACTTGTGTAGGAGTTTGTAGTTGCGGGGATACAGACGGATGCTCTTGGTGTTGAACACCATCGGCAAGCGGTATGTGTGGTATGGCATTAGCATACTCGGGAGCTACGTCATCTAAATAGGAGGAAAGGAAAACGTCCTTTGCTGTTTTGGGATGTGTTTTGGGATGTGCTTTTATCGGGAGCAATGGAGGAGTTAAGTCTTTTGGTATTTCCGGGGTAGCCTTAGGTAACCCTTCGGCCAGAAGAGGATACATACCATTCATAAGAGTATTTCTTTGTCTATCTACTTGTTCTGATTTTACTCGGGTACCTTCCTCAATTAATAGATTTTCTCGGGTTTTATTTGAATTCTCTCTACTTTTCTCTTCCTGTCTGAGCGCTTTTTCCGTACGTCTATATGATTCTTTACGCCATAATTCAATGGCATCTTTCTGTGACTGTCTGGCTTTCTTTTTCCATAATTCTTCTTCTACTCTCATGATGCAATCTGCATCCCAGGTCCCCGTTGCGGGCCACCTCTGACTTTCTGGCAAATCCTTGGTGTAGTCCACCCATAAATCAAGAAATAATACGGCATCTAGGCCATGCTTATGATACATAAAGTACCCTGGAGTGTCCCTAGGTGGAATGGGAACAGCTTCTTCGAGTACCCCTTTTCTGGTTTTGATCTGTCTTAATTTCGAAAAGAGCGGCATTTTTAGACGGTTACTAGAACACACTTTATACAATAAACACAATAATGAACAGTCATTCACACTACAATATGTACAAAACGTATTAAAACATTTAACACTTAACAGTTTTACGAATGATGATAACTAATAGAAAACTAGTTACTGACATAATACTGACACTAGATAATACCTGTTTATATGCAAGACATACTATATATACTGCTAAACAGTACAGATACACTGCTGAAACAGTGCAGACCGGATTTGTGTACCCAAACCCGTCTTGACCGGCACAGACTATGTGCACGTTAAATGCCTCCCCGGTAATGGTACTCACCGGGTAGCTCGGAACGGAAGGCCTCGGAACGGAACTGAAACTGGACCGGACTGGACTCGACTCGACTGGACTCGGAGCTTCGGAACCTGGTGGGCCTCTGTATACCTCGGATCTTGCTCTCTCAGCTAGGCTCTGGTCGGGATACTTCGCACTTCTCACCGCCTCGTCTGGGTGTTGATCGCAGCCTCAGTCGCCCCCGCTTGGCCGGAGGGAGATACAGGAAATCCTGCGGGTACGCGTTTTTGTCCGTTCAGCTGTAGCAGGAGACCGGGCCTGCAACGCACCGCCGGCGCGTGAGATGAGAAAGTGTCCCTATTCGGGCGCCAATTTATGTGGTAAATATTTCATTACCGGTACTATTTTTTATGCGGTAAAGTCTAGTAAGAATAACTCAGTAAATATAAGAGGCAGAATCCGTGGTATTAGAGGTTCTAAAAGGCTTTATTCCTATACAAAGGAATACAATTCGAATTGTAGGCTTCTGTTCCATCACCACGAAAGTTCAGGAAGGAAGGGCATACATTATTGACAGGTAATCGTATTTATATGGAAAGCATTACATTGAGATAGATGCAAGAGGCGTAACAGCTGATAATACAGATAAAATAGGCATACGTAACTAAAAAAGGCGGATATTTAGGCGTAACTTATAAAACGTCATTATACATGATGTCACAAGTGGGTGGATCCATAAGAGAATCCTGCAATGTCAGCAGAAATATTTGACAGAGATGCGCGCGCAGCCGTATGACGTGTGATTGACGTGCAACTAGAGGGTGAAGGGGACTTGACATTTAACTCTACATGTGGAGACAGAAGTCTGGGGGTTATGTCAACCTAATCCCAAATCATATCTAATATCCTATGTTTAAAGAACTGTGTTATCCAAAAGGAAAGGTCTCTAGGATAGAATCTATTCTATACTGACGGTTAGTGCGTGTACAAGCGTCTAAATGTCTACATGAGATGCGAGGGGTTAGGAATATTCCATGGTAACAGGGCTATGAATTACTTGCATGTGGACAGCGAGGCCTGGCCCTTTGCACGGTAGCTGGAGGAATGTTTACCTAAACTACTAGACAGGAATGCATCGGATGAGGAGCGAAACAGATAATCTTGAAGGTGAAATACAGTTTTTGGCAGGCAACAGGCTGGATCAGGCACCGTTAGCCGCGCAGGGAGTAGGACAAAGTTCATGGATACAGATGTAGGCTCAGACTGGAGCTTTCAGAGGCAGAAGGCAGGAAAAGACTTGATGACAGAATTCTGGGCCTACTCGCCTGAATCTGTAAAATGTGGAAAGGGAACCACATAAAGTCGGTGGCCTTTCATACTTAGGAATGGAATATCTGACCCATTCATGGCGGATCTGAAAGAGGACATGTTGACGGTGGACGCACATGTATTTGCGTCTTCAAAACTGGAACTGGAGGGAACATACATGTACTTATAGCATGCACATGGAGCCGTTGGGGTCTACGATAGGGGACATAACTTGATCACAAAATTCATATTTCCTCACATGGACCGGGTGGTCACGCACGCCCAGTCGGGTAGACCCACCATCCTCAGATGCGTGGTCTTCTCCACCTTTTCCCAAGGGGAGCTCTCCAGGTCGTTCCCTAGCAGACAGTCTACAGGCATGTCAGTTCTCACAGCGACTTGTAGAGTACCAGAGACCTCCCCCCACTCAAAGGGAACTTGAGCCATTGGACAACGACTCTCTATGTTGTCAGCATTGACAACCCTACAGTAGGCATTGGGTACAATCTGCTCTTGAGACACCAGGTGTTGCCTCACCGAGGTCACGCTGGCTCCTGTATCTCTAAGAGCCTCAACCTTCTTTCCATTGATGGTCACTACTTGCCCATATTTCTTAGTGTTAGAGGGCAAGTAAGTTTCGGGGACCATCTCACTGTCTCCTAGCGAGACTAGGGTCATCTGCCCGGGACCCCCACCCTCCTGGACTGCTACCTCCTCCCCAAAGTTAACACTAGCTACTTGCCGGGGTGGAGCACCAGTGGGTGCGGTCTTACCAAACAGGCGACACTTAGGATCAGAGGCAATGTGACCCGGGTCACCACACCTATAACAATTGAAGGGCCCCTTTGGAACAGGTCTACCGGTCGGGGCCCCGTTCTGCTGCGGGGGTGGGGGAGGCTGAGAACCCTTCTGCTGGTTCCCTTGGGGATTACTTTGGGGGCCTTTTTGGAACCCTTTCTGTTTACCCCTGTCCCCCCCACTCTTCTGCTGGGGACCCTGCCCACCTTTGGCGGAGTCTCCCACTTGACCCTTGTGGACCCTGGTGCTGAGCCAGCGGTCCGCCTCCTCAGCAAGCTTCCTCGGGTTGGACAGCTTGCTATCAATCAGGTGCTGGCGTAGCTCAGGAAAACATTGACTGGACAAGTGCTCCCATGCAATTAAATCAAGCAGCCCTTGATAATCATTCACTTTGCTACCCTTCACCCAACCATCCAGTGCTCTGCAGAAAAAGGTTACATACTCCACATACGTACTCTCGGGGATCTTCTTAGTCTCCCTGAACCGCTGTCTATATAGCTCCGGAGTTAACCCATACCTGTTCATTAAAGCTTCCTTCATATGGGGGTATGAGGCTTGGAGATCTAAGGGTAAATCTAACAGCGTGTCACGCCCTTCAGCAAGGAACCTTCCCCACAACCCCGCTCCCCAGTCTTTCTCAGGGACCCGGTGTGAAGACATGGCCACCTCGTAGGCTCTAAACCACTGCCCTATGTCATCCTTTCTAAAATACTCCTTTACTACATCTTTGGGGATGTACACCTTGGACTCTACCTGCACTGGTGGAGTGCTGCCACCAGAAGGAGCGGTGTCCAAACTTTTCGCCTTCAGCTCCAACTCCTTCAATCTTATATCATGATCCATTTGGCGTTGTTGTGCCTCCAGGACCAACTTCTGCTTTTCCATTTCCATTTGTCCTGCCAACTTTGCCATCTCCATTGCATGCGCCCTGTCTGCTGCCCTGTCTGCCAGCTCCTCTGGCGACCGGACTCTGCTGGGCTCCTCAAGGTTGTCGGGTGGAACGATGTCCCCCGCATTCCGTGGGTCTCTTGACTCCTTCCAGGCTCTCAACGCCTTGGTGTACTGGGTCTTCCTCTTGAATCCAGCATGGGGGACTCTGAATTTTACACTGTAGCCTTTCAATTGCTCCATCGTGTAGCCTTCCAGTCTCTCCCAATCCACCTCATCTATTCCAGAAATCACAGAGAGTGCTCTTCCAGCGGAGAGTGAGCTAGGCATGGTTGCAGTAATGGCAGATGTCTCAACAAAGTTCCAAAAATGAAAACCTGTGGCTGCGTTATTTGGTCTGCTCTCACTATCTGGTGATTAATAATTCACTGTATGCAAATTACAAGTGCAAATCCGAAATCCCACCCGCTGCCAACAATGTTAGAGTCGGGGATCTCTGGTTGGCGCAAGGTTGCCCTTGTGTCAAGCAGGAACCCTCTCCTCCACGTCAGGGCGCAGGATAACCCCTCGCGAATGACCCTTGCTCACCCTCTAGGTGCGTGGCGTGAGCAGCCAAGGCGATTCCTCAGGCGTTGTTGGTTAAGCACTTACAATCATACACACAGTAAATACATCAATCCCCCCAGAAACGGACACCAGACTTGGATATATATAAAAATACGCTTCTTTATGTAAAAATAGGTATATATATCTCAGCAGACTTATCACAAGACCAATAACGTTTTCGCTAGGCCACCAGGTTGTAAAGCAGGCAAATGTTCTTTGTTCGTAGTCTCAAATAGATACTTTGCAGTCTCTTGCAAATGTTACTTGTGGTTCCAGTACTCACAGAGATCGGCTCCTGCGAACGGGGAAATAAGGCGTTGCGGGCCCCGAGCCCGATACTGGAACTTCTTTTGTGATGTGGAGAGTCGGCACAGGTCGGCGCGACTCTCAGCTTAAGAAGTGGTCTTGGGTCCTCGATCAGCGGGTGTGGGCAGGTAGGCAGGCGCGGCCAGCGACCCTCAGCACGGCGGTGCAGGGGGGTCTCCACAGCGGGGGCGGCGCGGCCTGAGATGTCCGGGGATAGCGAAGCGGGGTCACAGGGCACAGTCAGTGCAGCTGGATGACCCGGCGTAGATCACAGTCGTCGGACGGCTTCCGGCGGGAGGGGTGATAGCGCGTTCAGCGCGCTCCAGTGGCAGGCGGTGACAGGGGTGCAGGCGGCCTAGCCCGGGGACAGAGAGCGGCTCCGGACGGAGCGGGGCTCTCACGGGGTTGCGGCAGGCGAGCTCCTGAGTGTCACGGCCCTAGGAGGGGCGATGAGGGGCGCAGTCTCTTTTCCAGCGGGATGCACACACGGCTCGAACCGGAGGACGAGCAAAAGCACAGAGAACCCACTGGTCCTGGGGTTCAGTTCAGGGGGCAAGCTCAGATCAAGCCCTTGGAGAATGTTTCAAGCACAAAGCAGCAAAGTCTTTTCAGTAGTCTCTTCCTCTCCTTTCTCAGCAAGGCAAGCAGCAGGCCAGCTCCTCCAGCGTCTCCTTCTCCTTCTAGTCGGGCAGAGGTTCTTTGTGGTAAAACAGGATTCTGATTTCTTAGGAGCCAGGCTCCTACTTTTATACCATGATTCATTTGTTCTTTAGCGCCAGGGGGCCTAGGCCTGGCTCAGTCCAGTTCTGGAGCACTTTGTTATGGTGACTCTGCTCTTTCCTTTCAGCAGCAGGGCAGAGACATCAGCCGCCCCACAGGGGTCGGCGCCGGCTGAGCACAGGTCTATTCAAGAGTCAAGGTGTACTCCTCCCACCCATCCTGGTGTCATCTCCCTACCCACCACCTGGCAGCCAACCTGTCTCTGGGGATCCCCCCACCCTGCTCCTTACGGTTGCTAGGCAGAACACACACACACCGCAGAGGCGGACTGAGATGGTCAGGTCAGTAAATACTATGTTTCTAAAAAGTAGTATTTACAAACCCAGGATATTAAAATAAACTTGACTACAAGAAGTATTTTATTATTCTGAGTTCAGGCATACTAAACTTGACACTCTACCATGCTCTCTGAGTCCACTGGGGTCACAGCGTTGGCGTGATCCCAGCAGCCCATTCTGGCCTATGGAGAGCAGGTAGCCTTCAATAGTGAAAAACGGAAAGGGCTGTAATTCACTACTAAGACATGCCACACACATCAGGGCATGTCCTACCTTATGCCTACAATGCACCCTGCCCTTGGGCCTACCAGAGGGGTGGCTAATATGTAGGTAAGGGAAGGTTTAGGGACTGGCAAGTGGGGGCACTTGCACAGTCAGCGCGACGGTCCCGGACCGCGCACAGGGTCTACGGTGGCAGACCCTAGACACATTTTACAAGGCCGCTTTCTGTGGGTGGCGCAACCAGCGCTGCAAGCCCACCAGCAGCATTGGCATTCACAAGCCCTGGCACCCCTGGTGCACTCTACTGGGGACTGACAGTGAATCCAATAAACCAATCATGGACATCAATTACAGGTACACTTTACCTAGGGAGCACTTGCACTGCGGCACGGATTAGCCGTGGCGCAGTGCCCTGAGCGGACAACACTAGCAAAACAATCGAGGCACACCATCAAAAAAGTGGAAGGGAAACTCACGCCAAGGTGCCAGGTCTAACAAACAGGAAGAGCACACACTCACTGAATGTGGTGTATGATGCCTTGTGTGTCATAACTTACCTTGTGGCTAGGAACCCAGGCAGCACCCATGACTCCTTCATGTTCCGCCACAGTGAAATACACACCCAGCTGGCACAGGGCGGTTTTGGTGGTGGGCTCCTGCTAGGTAAGATGTTCACCAAAGCAATGCATGCACTGGCCAGGAGTGTATGTGTGATGTGACCTAATGGTTTCCCCACATGCTCCTAAGGTGACAGAGCCTATGCATTACGACCCTGGATCCTCACACCTTACCTGACCCTAAGAACACCAAGTGAGAGAAAATACAACAGAACACACAATTCAACGCGCTCAATCATTGAGTCCCGCTTCCACATCATCCACAAAACCGGCGGGGCACTTCTATACGGGCCACACACATGCTGCAAAATCATAGCAACCTGTGCCACCCTGCACAACAATGCAGTGAGGAGGGGACTGCGCAATGTCACCATCGAGCCTGACTCTGATGATGACCAATAGCTACTACAGAGGCAGAAAGATGGAATCCATGCGGCTGAGGGACGTACACGAGGCACAGAGATGAAAAATAACTATTACTGAGGTAAGCGAAAACATAACTGTGGGAAAGTGCCCCTTTTTGCATGGTAACCCCCCACCTTTTGCCAATCAGGTACCCAAGGCCTATATTCTTTCCTAAAACTGTACATTTGTACCCACAATTGTCATCTCTGGCCACAGGTAAGCCTCTTTTAAAAGCTGCCATGGATATCAAGGGCACTGTGACCAGAGAAGGCCTCTAAGGGCTGCATGACCTTTGTGCTACATTTAGTGGCCCTGTACCTTAACACCCACACACTGCGATTGCAAGCTGCGTGTTTTGGTGCATAGAAAAGTGAAGAGTCAACATGGCACACATCCCTGTATGCCTACACCCCACTGCCTGAGGCCTAGGTAAGTCACCCCTCTAGCAGGGTGCAGTAGCCCTCAGGGGAGTGCTGTTGTGACCTGCACCAGCCCACAGGCAACGTCCTGGAAGCAGTAGGACCTTCGTCCAATGTACTGCCTGTGGCACATACGCTGTGTCCTGTGCTCATGCTCCATAGCAGTTTGACTGTGCTCCTGCCCATTATCAACTGCCCTGGTCATGCGCTGCAGCTCTCTAATGACCCCACTTATTATTTTGTTTTGCAGGCATTGTGTCCTTAGGATGGACCATTCCAAGCCATCATAGATGGACAGTGTTTCGGCCAATCCTGTCATGGTTTCCGAATGGCTCCTCACAGGCCTCATGTCTGTTGTGGTGAGGTCCCTCACATTGGATTGTTCACCTTCGCTATCAGTAAAAGTGGTCAGTGGGGAGGTGCGAGCTCTCCTGCTATTTGGTGTAGATGTGCAGGGTGGTTGTGATGGTGGTGCGGAGGTTCTTGATGGATGTCAATCCTTACACCCCATTCATTTGGCACAGGTGCAGAGACACCCGGGGTTTGATCTGTGGGACATTTTTTTTTTTTTTTTTAAATAAATGTTATACATTTTTGGCACTATAATGTTGTGACTTTGTTGCATGTGGACATGACATGTTACTGATGTGCATGTGTATTTGGTGTAGTCATCAGCACTCACTATAGCACGCTAATGAATTGTATTTCAACTCCCAAGATGCATTGCCTAGGTGGGCCGAGCACCACAATGGAGTATTTTTAGTTGTGTTGTATGTAATGAGGTTTGCCTAAAAACATGGCCGTGATATGACATGAAGATAGATGATTTATGCCGGCTGGTGCCTGATGGGATCAAAGTATCAATGACCCCTAACCCCATTGACAATCTCCAGGTCGAGGGTCCCCTCGATCAACGTCTCCATGGCAGTCGGGGGTCTTGATGGTCCGCCTCCAGTCCTTTGTCCCTCAGCCTTCCTGGTGGCCAACTTGTTCTTGGTTCGGAAGTGTAGGTCAAACCACCACTTCCTAATTTCAGGGATGGTCCTCTGTGTAACCCCCAGGGAATTTTCTTTCTCCAGTATCCCCTTCCAGATGCTGCTCTTCTGTGCCTCTGGGACTGAGAAGGAGGCCTTCCCAAACAGCTGATCCATACTTCTAACACACTCCTCTGAGAGGACATCCAGCTTCCTCTCAGAAAACGTCAGCTTTCTCTTTCTGCTGCTCCTACCTTCCTTTGCATCCTCTGCAGCCATGATGTGTGTGGTAAGGTTTCCCTGTGCTGGCAGCAATGTTTTTGGAGCACTCCCTCCTTCCAGTAGGTATGTTAGGCCTCTGCCTGGTAGCTACACCCTGTAATTAGTCTCCACCTGGGCTCTGACATTATCAAATTGCTTCCAGCAGCATTTTGGCCTCCATTTCTTAAATTACGATTTCTTATTAAGAAATCGCTATTTACTGATTTCTTAAATACCGATTTTCTGATAGTGATTGAGACTCTTTATAAATCACTTTTAGGAAATTGCATCTTTCGTACATACATATTTGTGACTCGCAAATAGAGATTTCTACAGAATCGCTATTTACGAGTCGCAAATTTAAAATTTCGTACATGTGGCCCAAGATCACTGAGGTTTCTTACTTTGATCAGATCATGTGGCTCGAAAGCTACACACAATTCTCTGCAGTCAATGATCAATGATATTTTTGTAAACAATATTTAGGATGCTATACATCTTTAGGAGGATATTTCTGCATACAATATTCTGACACAACTGGCTGGAATAGTCTTAGAGCTGCTGCTGCCAGAAGGGCAGCACCTGGCCCTCCTTACATACCTGGTTTAAGTGTTGCTGTCCTTGATTCTATGCTTTCTACTGCTGCTTCATTGAAATTTTAAGACATTGAACCATCATGGCTAGAATATCAATGTTAATGAACTATTATAGAGTTCTCATTCACAAGGGGGTCTCTTGGAGCTGAGAAATGGAAAGGTACAGAACGACTCTTTTGTTGTTGGTTACTTTGGCTATAAGAAGGTTTTTTTTTTCCTGAAGTCAATTTCTGAGGAGATTGACTTCAGATTAAGAGGATTGTTCCATAACTGGGCTGTGAAGACAAAAAACGAGTGTTCTCTGTGGATGGATTTACGAGAACGAGGTACTGTGAGAAGCTAAAGATGAGCCAAAAGAATTGTTCATCACAGAGTATATCTCAAAACCCTAGAGCTGAGGAACCCTGGGACAGTACCATACAGATATGTATTTCTAATATATAAAGCTTTAAACTTTACTCGATTCAATCAGGAACCAGCGATAGCTGTTTTTGTAGAGGGAATGCCTTTGCAAAACAAAGACCTTCTCCTTCCTGCATTGTAGTATGTAGTTAGCAAAATAATAGAAACCCATTAATGAGAAACCCATCCAGCGGAAACATGCATTAATAAAAATACAGGTTTGTTGTACCACTTAACGAATCCCGGCCAGGAAAAAGGACAACAAAAAAAGAGAAGCATGGGAGAGCCAGAAAATAAAGGAATTTCAAAAATGGGTGAAAGGTATCTCCCCTAACCCCCAAAGAAAAACAAAATAGGCAAAGAGAGTGGACGAGAAATGTAGAAGGAATATGGAAAGGGTGGGGTAGACGAATGAGGTTCAGGGTGAACCCCTTTGGAAGTGTGAATTTTAAAACACTGAAACCCCCCAGTGATAGTATAGGGGAAGGGATGCGCGGTAATGGGTTTCTAGGAATTCGGTTTGTGTTTCTTAATCACACACAAGCGTTTGCAGCCCCTTCTCGGCGGCCGGGTCAGGCGCGCAGCCGCAGGCGAGGAGCAGCCGCAGCCTTGTCATCCTGGCCCCGTCTCCTTCTGAAGCTGTCAGGAGGTCATGCTAAGCAGGTCATGCAGGGAGTAAGGTCACCGGATCAATGCTCTCACATTGAATATGCAAGGCACAGAACTCCTCAATGACAAAGGGTGAGATGCACTCAACTGAAGTCCTATTGCAAGGACTACTTTCAGGTTTGCGTGCGAATGCTGTACCTTTTTAAATACCCTTTCACTACATTTACAGAGTAATGTGTTAAAATGTCTATAAAACGGATCCCAACACTGTGTTTTCTTTTCTGCCCCAAACCTGTATTGGCTGAAGTTGAACCAAGCTTCCCAGTCCTCGCTCGCAGACGTCAGTAAGATTGTGTATTTTTGTCCGAGATGAACCACAGGTAAGAAACGCATCCTTGCGAGGTAAGGATAGGTATTGAACTCTATCTAATTACATCCTGAACCCTTGTTCAGACGAACAAAAACGTGAGGGCAAAGAGAAGTGCTTCTAGCCTCCTTTGAGTGGATTCTCGTGTTCCAGCTTGAACGATTCTTTGGCTAAAAATAGTGCAGGGTCAGAAGAACTTACCAGAAGGAGAAAAGCTTCCTGCTGAAATAGAGCAGTCTCTCCTCACCTGTGCCCTCCACTCCCTGGTGACCACAGAAGCTGCATTCGGAAGCACGTAACCTTCAGCCACCACCGGTCTATCTGTTGATGGAAGCACTCCTTTATGAGACCACTACGACCAACCTTCAGTACTGAAAGGTAACGGGGGGCCTAGTTCAGAGGTGCACCCTCCACTCTCTCTGTGAACATTTCTCTTTAACTTAAGTCAGATGATGGACAGGTTACGGCAGAGATAGGCACCAGACTGCAGCATTGAGCCAATTTAGGGGCTGAGAATCATGCACAAACCGAGAAGAAGGGCTTTTTAAGGTTGTTCCTTCTCTCTTTTGAGCAACAGCTAAGAGCTTCTCTTCAGGAGCCATGGCTTGGAATGGGTGAACATATTGCACAATTTAATCAGTTACGAAATAAAATATACATCTCTCTGTCTAATCAGATGTGGAAACCCCAGTAATTTATTAAGCGAAATCATCGGCACAATAATAAACATATCAGGACATTAGATGATGAAAATGTACAAGGAATGCAGGCGAGATTAA
This sequence comes from Triturus cristatus, assembly GCF_964204655.1. Taxonomy (NCBI): domain Eukaryota; kingdom Metazoa; phylum Chordata; class Amphibia; order Caudata; family Salamandridae; genus Triturus; species Triturus cristatus. Next base: position 293,518,781 of record NC_140583.1, on the reverse strand, counting down.
AAATGATTACCAATAGTCTTATGGGTATATTCACAAGAACGTGCGATAACTACAGCAAGAGTAGCTTAACGCAGCTATCAATATCGCAGCCCATCGCATGAAAATAACCCCGTGTCAACATGGAATTCACAACAAGGCGGTAGCATGCGATAGACACCAGATAACGTGCCAAATGTCAGCATTACAATCAATGCCACACCGCAAAAATGCGAAACGAGGACGCGAAAATTCATGCGATGAGGCAAATCGCGGTACAAAAAGTAGTGAAAACCAGCCACAGGCCTGCAAATCCCACGCGTCTTGCAGGAAAATGCACCATAAAAATCACAGAAACAACACACCAGAAACAAGCCTAGGCATGGAGCAACATGGATGCACCCTGACCCAGCGCAGAGGACAATGCGAACCCCACAACTCCCACAGACCACCAGCAAGGAACAACGGGCTCGGGGAAGGCCAAGGAGAAAAGTGAGAGGAAGACAGAAAAACAAAACCAGCGTCACGGAGGTGACAGAACACTACCAGCAACTGACCCACTAGCAGACTACCGTGAATGCAGCCGGAGTGACGAGGAGGCCAACGGAGGAGGCCAAGAGGTGCCGGCAGGACGTGACAACCTAAACCAGGTACAAACCCGATGCCAACAGGAAGGCAGCAACGGCGACAGGAGGTGGCTGTCCAGCGCCACAGGAGGAGCTGGAGGAAACCCAGGCCACAGTTATCAGTGTGGAGACGGTGCAAGGAGTAGGGAGTACGGACACAGCTCGAGAGGACCTGACAACATCAACAGGGAAAACAACGGACAGGGACTGGGTGGACGGGGGGAGATGGGTACAATGACACACATGTACAACGAGGCGTAGCACACTGCGCACCCACAATTACCCAGGATCATGTCCCACATCCCCTTGGCACACTGCAGCACACACACATAGCAAGAACAGCACACCCACATCGACAACAGCGTGGTACAATGCGCATAGCCGACACTGCAGAACAGAGGACACAACTGGCTCCGCAAATGCACAGAAACATGGCTACCACATCTGACAGAGCAGGAAACTGTGAAATAGATATGTACGCGTACGACCTCACATCCGTCATGTAGTCCAAATCTACACTGTCCCGCAGAAGAATCCAGCACCTCACAAACAGTCACAATGTACATTGCCAAACAGTCTGCATGTAAACCAGAACAATGCGCCAACATACATGTCAACACACTGTCAACATGCATCTCCCCTTCACATTGCAGAGGGGCACACAACTCCTCCAACAGAGCACAGAAGACAACACATCTGTGATGCCGGAGAGGACCACCACACCGTCGACACCGACACCCTACAACAGCCCATGGATATCCCTCACAAACCACCCCCAGGACCAGGGCAGACAAGCTACTCAGAGGAGAACACAGCCCCTGCAACAGACCACACAGCAGGAAGCACACAAAGCACAGCTGGCACACGACACTTCACCCAATCACACATGGCACCCCAATGCCATGTGTCATCACACCAAAAGGAGGTGGCCCAACAGGGTGGGTGCCGAACCCATGGAAGGCGAGTTAGAACACATACGTTGGTGTCTATCACCCTCAGGGACCACCCACACCACACAAAGGAGACCCACACTGCCATAGAGACACATGCAGATGCACATTCACAGTACAGAACCACGCCCAGGGGCGCGCAAATAGCAGTCACACACCCACGTTGGTGCGGCGTATGACGGCCCTGGTCACTCCCCTTACGAATTGAGTGGGTGACGACAAAGCTACATGTCCAAGCTCCAACCCGCTGCCTGCGGTGACATGTCTGCATCCAATGTATACAGCACACTGTAATTTCCTATGGCCCAGGCCCTCATGCATACAACAAGACCACAGGGACACACGTAGATATCATGTCGAACTGGCTACGGGCACGTGTGCCCGGCCCCTTTATTGGCAGGGCCACATGTACAGTGACACCTGTGATGGATGTGTGTGGGTTGAGTGTAAGCCAGTCCGCACGGAATGCTTGGTGCTGGCAACAACTTGAACATTGGACACTAGTGTAACGGAAAGAGAAATCACATGCATAACTGAGTCAACTGTACAGCAACATGGAGGGAGCCGGAGTAAGGACAGAGGTCACCCAATATTCAGTCAGGAGGTTCCGTGAGTTGCAGTGCACTGAGGTAGGAGCACTAAAGATGAGCGCGCTCATGTGAAGGAATTGTTAGGATTGTGTCCCTTTGGGTTAGTCCTGATGCAGATGCAGTGGGGTGTGTTACACCTGCATCAACTTCCTCATCAACGTTCCAGGTCTCCCACACTGCCTGAGGTGACAGTTGCGTCCGCAGTCCACAGCGCAATACCCAGTAATGGTTCCAGGTGTGTAGTTTGACTACCACCTCCAGTCTGCATTCTTGCCTTGGGGATGTTGCCTCCTACCCTCCCATTGTCTGTGCCATCTCCCGTACGCACACTTGACACATCTTCCCCATCATAGTCCCAGGTCTTCCCCACTGCATGAGGTGACATAGCTGCGCAACATCTCCACAGCACAAAACTCAATCACTAACGGACAATGGCTTGTGGTGCACTGAGTCACTAGCACCTGGAGTGCTGAGCAGGGTATCAGGCCGATGATGGCATCCACGATAGGTCTGAGCAACTGCGTAGGTCTATCAGGAGCACTGTATCAACTCCGACAGATGGCAGTTGGAGGTGGTTCTTGCGGTGGTGGCGTGTGCCTGCTGCGGTGATGCAACGTCCGGGCCGGTCAGGACCTGAATCTATGTGTGGGCCCTGGTGGCCCGCAGTTGAGGCCGGAGGCTGCGGACAGCGTAGGACCACAGACACATGGCGTTGATGACCCCAAGACCACCGTCACAGAGGTCATCCAATATATCAGAAGAAGGGGTCCCAGACCTGAGCAGCACAGAGTTAGTGGCAGCGGATACACTGCCGCCAGCACAAGCACCCTGCCATTGGACGGGATTTGCGGTTCACTGAGGTACGTCCTCGCGCAGTGGGCATGTCCTCATCGATGTCCAAGGTGAATGTGGCATAGGCTTGCGGGGGACAGAGGAAGGTGTCCTCCAGGGCATCATGAGGAATGTCTGATGTCATCAGGCGGTACAAAAGGGGGTGGTGATGGATGGAGCATCAGAACCAATCAAACACTCACACCCAGTCAACAGATCTGGGTTTGATCCATCACCGTTCTTTAGCCCACTCTACCACCCCAGTTCAGACATGGCCATATGCAAATCAGTCTGACCCTGTGCCTCATGGGAACAGTCCAGCCCGAACTGCCAAGCCATGCCTTCACTGGACCGAAACAAGCTTCCTAGGACCGGTTTCTGGCATTTCAGACGTCTTCAGCCAGGCTTGCTTGAATCCAGTGGCAAAGTGAGCAAGGGACTCACGTCTGAGCATACCCTGCCAACTTATGGCAAACAGAGCGGTACAAAAGGGGGTGGTGATGGACGGAGCATCAGAACCAATCAAACACTCACACCCAGTCAACAGATCTGGGTTTGATCCATCACCGTTCTTTAGCCCACTCTACCACCCCAATTCAGACATGGCCATATGCAAATCAGTCTGACCCTGTGCCTCATGGGAACAGTCCAGCCCGAACTGCCAAGCCATGCCTTCACTGGACCGAAACAAGCTTCCTAGGACTGGTTTCTGGCATTTCAGCCGTCTTCAGCCAGGCTTGCTTGAATCCAGTGGCAAAGTGAGCAAGGGACTCACGTCTGAGCATACCCTGCCAACTTATGGCAAACAGAGCGGTACAAAAGGGGGTGGTGATGGACGGAGCATCAGAACCATTCAAACACTCACACCCAGTCAACAGATCTGGGTTTGATCCATCACCGTTCTTTAGCCCACTCTACCACCCCAGTTCAGACATGGCCATATGCAAATCAGTCTGACCCTGTGCCTCATGGGAACAGTCCAGCCCGAACTGCCAAGCCATGCCTTCACTGGACCGAAACAAGCTTCCTAGGACCGGTTTCTGGCATTTCAGCCGTCTTCAGCCAGGCTTGCTTGAATCCAGTGGCAAAGTGAGCAAGGGACTCACGTCTGAGCATACCCTGCCAACTTATGGCAAACAGAGCGGTACAAAAGGGGGTGGTGATGGACGGAGCATCAGAACCAATCAAACACTCACACCCAGTCAACAGATCTGGGTTTGATCCATCACCGTTCTTTAGCCCACTCTACCACCCCAGTTCAGACATGGCCATATGCAAATCAGTCTGACCCTGTGCCTCATGGGAACAGTCCAGCCCGAACTGCCAAGCCATGCCTTCACTGGACCGAAACAAGCTTCCTAGGACCAGTTTCTGGCATTTCAGCCGTCTTCAGCCAGGCTTGCTTGAATCCAGTGGCAAAGTGAGCAAGGGACTCACGTCTGAGCATACCCTGCCAACTTATGGCAAACAGAGCGGTACAAAAGGGGGTGGTGATGGACGGAGCATCCGAACCAATCAAACACTCACACCCAGTCAACAGATCTGGGTTTGATCCATCACCGTTCTTTAGCCCACTCTACCACCCCAGTTCAGACATGGCCATATGCAAATCAGTCTGACCCTGTGCCTCATGGGAACAGTCCAGCCCGAACTGCCAAGCCATGCCTTCACTGGACCGAAACAAGCTTCCTAGGACCGGTTTCTGGCATTTCAGCCGTCTTCAGCCAGGCTTGCTTGAATCCAGTGGCAAAGTGAGCAAGGGACTCACGTCTGAGCATACCCTGCCAACTTATGGCAAACAGAGTGGTACAAAAGGGGGTGGTGATGGACGGAGCATCAGAACCAATCAAATACTCACACCCAGTCAACAGATCTGGGTTTGATCCATCACCGTTCTTTAGCCCACTCTACCACCCCAGTTCAGACATGGCCATATGCAAATCAGTCTGACCCTGTGCCTCATGGGAACAGTCCAGCCCGAACTGCCAAGCCATGCCTTCACTGGACCGAAACAAGCTTCCTAGGACCGGTTTCTGGCATTTCAGCCGTCTTCAGCCAGGCTTGCTTGAATCCAGTGGCAAAGTGAGCAAGGGACTCACGTCTGAGCATACCCTGCCAACTGCCAGAAACCGGTCCTAGGAAGCTTGTTTCCGGTCCAGAGAAGGCATGGCTTGGCAGTTCGGGCTGGACTGTTCCCATGAGGCACAGGGTCAGACTGATTTGCATATGGCCATGTCTGAACTGGGGTGGCAGAGTGGGCTAAAGAACGGTGATGGATCAAACCCAGATCTGTTGACTGGGTGTGAGTGTTTGATTGGTTCTGATGCTCCGTCCATCACCACCCCTTTTGTACTGATGTCATCAGGCAGCAGCAAATGGAGGAGTGGAAAGCACCAGCCTCGTTTTCACCACCAATTTGGTATCAGCTACATGAGGATGAAAACAGCCCCTAGTCCATAGACTCAGACGCCACCAATGTACGACCAGAGAGTGTCCATGAATGTTGGGTAACAGACTTAGTGGCACAGGTGCTGAGCGGGGATGCAGTCTGCGATGATGCTGGTACACTGACATGAACTCCACCATTGCCAAATCAAGACTGTGACCTACTGGACTGCATTGTAGGCCGGAGGCAGCGGTCAGCAGTGGCACACAGCCATGTGTCATTGGCTGGCGAGGCACAGCGTTAGTGACACCAGGGCAGTTGTCGGTAGTGTTCGATCACCTCCGTAACGATGATCCTGTTCCCTCCGGACTGCAACACGTCATCCTCTTACGCCTCTCCGTGCATGCGTTGACATGTATTCTGCCTTTGAATAACCGATGTTTAGTTCCAAATCTGTGACCCACTTGTGCGCAGAGTAGGCCGAGGGCAGTAGTCCGCGTAGGCCCACAGACACGTGTGGCTGTGATGCCATGCACAGACTTGTTGGCACCACATCGAAGGGGGTATAGTGACTTGTCCTATGCCTTAAATGGTGTTCACTGCCATGGTGTAATCAAGACTCAGTTCCAAATGTGTGACCTACCTGACAGTGGTGTAGGCCTGAGGCAGAGGTCAGCACGGCCCATTCACCGAGTGTCGCCGGCATAGGTTGGATGGCCCCACTGGCCTGCGTAGTTCAGGCCGGTGGCACCACGTGTTCGTACTCCTCCATGTATGTGACCTGGGTTTCGTCCAGCCTGAGCAGCATCTTCCTCTTACTCTTCACCGTGACACCACTGGTGTGGACTCTGCCATTCATGATTTGCACCCAGGTGCTCGATGTGGGACCTACTGGTCCGCAGGGTAGTCCTGGTCCCTCATCCACGAATCGCCGGCTGGCGTTACACAGGGTTAGTGGCACCACGTGTCGCCGGCTGGCGTTGAACAGGGTTAGTGGCACCACGTGTCGCAAGAAGCCCATACGGAACTATGCCTCACTGATCGGTGAGGCCTGGTGGTGTTGCCGCTGGCCCGGATTTGGGCTCACTGCCATTCATGACTCAGGACACAGTTTCACATATGGGACCTACTGGGCCAAAGAGTAGGCCTGAGGCGGCAGTAGAGTACGTCAACGAAAAAGGAGTAAGGCGAGCCTGTGTCGTGGAGGCTGTGATGGTCTGAGGAGGCTGCCATTGTCGCGGGACTCAGGCCTGGAGTTTGTGCCGGAACGTGGTGGGCCCTCCTTGACACATACCGGTGTTGGCAGGTGATCAGTGAGGCCTGGCTGCGCAGGGGCGGGCCTGACGGTTTTGTGGTCCAGCGTTTCGGGGTCCAGCAGGCGCACAGCGTCGCAGGCAACTCCGCTCAAGAGGATGGCGTCGGCCTCGTGGCAGGGTGAGAGGCGGTGCATTTCCCTTGTTGCCATCCTGGGTACGCTGGTTGATGATGGACGGTCGGAGGATGAAGGAATCATGCACACTGGCTGTGTATTTGAAGGTGACATTGTTGGAGGTTCCACGGTGTTCTGTTGTTGCCTGCACATTGGGGTGGGACGTGTGCTTTCTGTTGCGGTGATTGTGTGCTGTGTTATCAGGGGGCACAGGTAGGACATGTGTGCTGTGGGTTGCCACCAACACGTGCGTGCATCCTGCTATGGCGTATGGTCCTTGTTTGGTCTCCAGCGTGACCTGCGCATTGTGTTGGACGTATGGGGACTGGGGTACCAGGGTGATGGTGATGTCCAGGACAGGTGTGAGGGACTTGGATGTGGCTGGTAGTGAGACTCCTCCGACTCTGGTGGGTGTTGGTTGGGGGTGCCAGGGGCCAACGGGTGCAGCCAAGTCAGCAGCTTGGTGTGGGGTGGGATGTTGTTTGCCCGCTGTGTTGGTGCCGTAGGCCTGTTAGGCGATGATGGTCGGGATGCGTGGGATGGTTGTCCCTTTCAGTCTGTGGTGGACGATGACATTGTCAGAGGTTGGGTCTGTGTGGCTGGTACGCTTCCTGGGGGTCCGCTGTCTTTGTCTGCGCTGCATCTGTGGTGGTCTGGGGGAGGGTGTTCCGGGTGTGGGTTGTGGTCCTGGGGTGGTGTCGGTGGGTGTTGTTGCCCTCTTGGGTGTCCAGGCCGCATGATGGGTGGCTCCATGGCATCTGTTGCCCTTCCGATATGGCCCTGGGCTGTGCTCCTTATTGTGGTGCAGGCTGCCGTCCGACTTTACACCAGGTCAGAGCAGGTGTAGATTTCCTGGTGCTAACGTGCCTTATCGCCTGTTTTGTGTTTTTATCGCAGATCTCACTGGTCATTGAGAATGTTGAAGTGTGATGTTGTCACGGCTTTTGGCACGGGAACACCCACTTTGCATCTCATTAGCTAAAGTTGCGCGGGTCGTCTGTGGCGATGTTTTTTGCGGCTGCTATCGCGGATTTACTGGTACTGTGGGCTGTTAGCACCAGCTTGTGAATGGGGAGGTAAATGTATCACGACTTTGGCTGCGATAAAGTGCCGTTAATTCGGCGATAGCTCCTTGTGAATATGCCCCTTAGTAGTGAGAAAATTATTTCAGAGTATGCAATCTTCACTATAAGTTTAGTGGAGCGGTATCTCTGGGAGGGTGACGGGGGGAAGAGGTATCCCTGGGAGAAGAGGGATGGTGTACCAGCACCTGAAATTCTTGGGTCCAGCAAAATCGTATGTCAACTGGGCATGGGCGGACACCCTGCCAATTATCCTCATACCTCCCCCACTCAGAACAGGTGTGGAATCGTGGAAAACCAGTGGAAAATGACCTGGTAATCCTGGATGTGAGTGGTTATTTTCCATTCTCAGAACAAAAGCTCACAACAACCGGATTTAGATGCAGGGATACTATCCGAATACAAAGATTCCAGAACCCTGATATCTCTGCTAATAATAAGGGCAATATTATTTACAGGGACAAACTGTTGGGGTGAATTTGGCTCCAACAGTCCCATGGTACAATGACCATAATTCCCCAATGTAAAATAGCTCATGGGCAATCCACTAATTGTGCCACCGCTCACAACGCAATAATGTTGGATAATAATAATATAATAATATGTACATTTATAGAGCGCTTGGTTATGCCACACCGGTATGTCCCCACGCTAACACCAAGACTAGGTTGCCAAACCCAGCAGAAGCGACACCAAAGCCCAGGTGATTATGCGGAACTAAAGAATCTGTTTTTTAACAACTTCCTAAACCGAGTCTCCGAAGGTTCGGTTCTTATTGGTGCCGGAAGGGAATTCCAAATCTTAGCCGCAAGAAAGGAAAATGAACGTGCCTCCAATCTGATGTACATGTGATGTAGATTATTCATTGAACCAAGAGCTTCCCTAAAATTGCATTACAATATATTCTCAGTTGATGGTTAATAAAGATGGGCATTTGGCCCAAAAGGAGCATCAGCAGTGGTGAGGCAGGATGGGGGTGGTTTAAAAAAAAAAAGAAAAATAAGAAAATGAAACTTACCTTACCGGCGGCCACCTCTACTCCATCCTTCTTGCCACGATGCAGGAAACAGGAAGCACAGAGTCTACCAGGCTCCCTTAGCCAATCACACGTCGTGATTGGTCTGAAGACCGTCGTTCGGCGCTCAGATAGGGACTGAGCCCTGTGCATGTTCTCCACCCAGGCTGGCCATTACAACCGGTGGAAAACATGCAAAGTGCGCATGACTATTTGGCCAGCCCTAGATGGCCGGCCAAACCGTCATGCGCCCTTGGGGAGTGTCTACCACCCCTCCCCTGCTCTGTGGGCAGCCCAGCCCTACCCTGCCTGCCTCACCCACCCCACACCTACAGAGCTGATGGTGAAAAATAAAATGATAATAAAATGGTGTTATTATAATTTTATTTTTCTTGTGGGGTGCCGCTCCTCCTCCCTAGCGGAGGAGCCGCTGCTGAAACCTGCCTAAGGTATCCCACAATGTCCACTCTCAATATATACAGCATACCATTTTCCACATGTCATATCTTTCCCCAGCCAAATTAAACAAAATCTACCCTGTGTCATCACCCGACTGCCCATGCTGCTGCATTCCTGAGGCGGACATGCTATACATGTTTTGGGACTGCTTACCACCAGCGAACTCTGGAAAGAGGTCACCGACACCCTCGCCAGAGTCACAGGGCGCATGGACCTGAACTATTTAAGCAGCTGTCAGCGGCGAGTTCACCGTTATGGTGGAGGAGCATCGCCTCCCTGCCAGCAGATGCAAACATGAAAAACAAAATGATAATAAAACAATTTTATTATCATTTTATTTTCCTTAATGAGCCGAGTCTTATGGGCTGGTGTGGTGTAGTCAGGCACCCAGGTGACCCCACACGGTGCCTAATGGGAAGGGTGCGCGATTAGGCACAGTTGATAACACGGCACGGCGGAGGTGGGACGAGCCTCCCTCTCCAATAAAGTACTCCTTAACCATAACGTTGTCCCGTGTGCTAATTGGGAAGGGACTGACATTAGAAACTGGCGATGACGGGAATACGACTCCCGCAGCGACGACTGCCCGACACTCCTCATGGTCCCGATCACATTTCAAGTCAGGAAGCGCGCCGGCTGCACGGCGCTTTGGAGAGGCAGAGCAGCATTTGGGCTTTTCCAGTCCAGCAGGTACCTGGCATTTCTCTGGAAGTCGGCGGCCCTATGCCCAGCGCATATGAGGTGAGCACCCCTCTGCCCAGCAGCTCCATGCTCCTCCTGTCACTTCGTGGCCTCAAGACCTCCCCAGCTGAAGTACAGGTGCACAATATGACGTCCTGCCAGCACCTGCAGTACTGAGCCTTACCACGGGCTAAATGCAGGCATAGGGACCCCTGCTACAGCAGTGCCTCTCCATCGCCACCATTTACTCTGCCCCTCGATTTCCTGCCCTGCACCTGACTGTTGAGACTGGCAAAGCAGTATAAGTGCATGCGATCGCCCTCTTCAGAGCCCTGCAAGACGCCAACCAGGGTGCATCGCAGCATCACAAGTAGCTGCGCAAAGCATCCCAAGGACGTTCCTTGGTGCTAGTCTGACCAGCGCAGCACCTATAGACCACTCTGCGCCACTAGCAGGGCAGTCGATTCCGCCGTAAACTGGAGGTGGCATTCAAGTGCCCTTACCTTCTCAAGGGCGAGCTCCTTTCGCCACGATGTGTGCCCAGACCTTCTCCCTCACAAATCCAGTGCCCTTTCTTCCTAAACCAGGGGAGCCGGCCATGAAGTGGGCTGATTGGAAGGGATACTTCCTCAACTACTAGTCTGCCCTTGAGGATGAGGGCGAAGAAGAATTCTCCAGCAAGCGCAGGAAGAAAATATTGCTGCACAACCTAGGGCCTGAAGGGTTAAGGGTCTACGACAACATGGTTAAGAAACCGAGAGCCGCGACGGACGAGGATGTGTTCCAACATGCGTTGGAAGACTTGGACAGTCACTACCAACCAGTCATATGTACGGCCATAGATAGATACAATTTCTTCCAGTGGAAACAAAGTGAGACGGAGACAGTTGAAGACTACGTTGCGGCACTCAAGAGATTAGCTATCAATTGCAAATTTGGACACCTACATGATTTTTTTGGGTAAATATGTTTATTTGCAATGACATCACTCAAAAAGCAGTACAATCAACATCTAACGCTTGCCTGGGCATGCCAATATACAACTCCCATCGCATTAACTTCCCAATTATGAGTCCACAGTATATGGGGTAATTCGGTGCCACCCCAGCAACCTTGCGGAGTATCCCTTAGAAGTCCACCACCCAGAGTCCACATGTAGGCATACCATACACTCGTAGAGCGCGGAGCTTGGACACCTACATGATGACTTGGTGTGGGACCAAATCATAATGCACTCAGTCAACACCAGACTTCAAGAAAAATTGTGGGTGAGTGGAGACGCGCCCCTACACGAGATCATTGCATTTGTCAAGAAAGCGGCACTGTCCAAACGGTGTGCAGTGGCAGCCAAGAAGGACACAGAGGCAAAAGCCACTGTCTGCAAAGTGAGTGACACCAAAGTTCCCAGCGACAGGGAAGCTGCCCCCACAGGATCCAGGAACAGCAGACGGTCCACATTGACCCCATCTGGACCCGCCAAACTGCCTCCAGACAGGAAGGGTTCCTGCTACAGGTGTGGTAGCCACACGCACATGACCAATGATAAACACGTCCCCGCTTACCGGATCAAATGTTCCTTCTGTGGTGTTGTGGGACATTTTGGCAAAGTCTGCAGGCAGAGACCCAGCAACGCTTCGGTGAAGTGTGTCATGTATGACTCAGAACCCAAAACGGGGGAGGGGATGGAGATAACGATTGCATTCTGTACATTGATGAACAGGTGTTGGGCGTAGATTGTCAGACCAAAAAGAAACCATCTTGTTTGTTGACAATAGGGGGGGTCCAGATTTCAATGGTAGCAGACTCGGGCTCCCCATTCACTATCATTCAAAGGGAGATTTGGGACAGAGATTTTGCAAACACTGTAGGGAGCCAACTACACCCCACAGACGTACACTCAGTCACTTACTAGGGGAAAAGATCCCCATGGTTGGGTTCAGGCCACTCACATTCGAATTTAAAGGTCGAGTGATGACAGGCAAACTGTACGTAGCAGAAAAGGGCCCCTCAGTACGTGGATGGGCTGACCAAGGAGCACTAGGCATACAATTCAACCCCAGTGGAGATATTCAAGTCCTTATGGCAGATGATTCCCATGAACCGGACCTCGCAAAATCGAAGAAGGACTTCCCGAGCGTCTTAGGGGGCACCATCGGCCAACTATCAAAATTCATTCACAAGATCGTCCTAAAGGAAGGTGCTGTACCGGTCAGCCACAAAGTGCGCAATATTCCGTTCAACTGTAGGGAAGCAGTACAACTGGAATTGCAACGCCTTGAGGAAGGCAACATAATAGAACCCATAGAAAGCGCCGAGTGGCTGGCGCCCCTGGTCGTGGCACAGAAACCCAATGGGAAGGTGCGGTTATGCATCGACCTTCGAGAACTGAACAAAAACATCTTGGTGGACAAATTCCCACTACCACACATTAATGAACTGTTGGCTCAGACCAAAGGAATTAAGTGGTTCTCGACTATAGACTTCAAGGCAGCGTACCACCAATTCCTGCTCCACCCCGCCTGTAGGAAGCTTACCTCATATATCCCCCATTTGGTTGCTATAGATTCCGCTGCATACCGTTTGGCCTGGCATCAGCTGCAGCAGTATTTCAAAAACTCATACACAAATTATTTCAACACAGTAAAAATGTCCTTTACTTTCTGGATGACATACTTATCATGGGGAAGACCAAAGAAGAACACGATGCCACTCTCCGAGAAGTGTTACGGACACGGTCAGTCAACTGCCTCACGGCGGAACTGGAGAAATGCAAGTTTGGGTTGAGCAAGGTCACGTACCTGGGGCACGAGATAAGTGAACACGGCATATTCCCCAAACAAGCTAACGTGGAGGCAATCAAGGCTGCACCCCAACCGAAAACTAGAGATGAAGTCCGATCCTTTCTAGGCTTAGCGGAATTCTACAGTAAATTTGTCAGAAATTTTGCCACGAAGACCCATTCCATGCGTCAACTCCTGAAGGAGAAGAACAGTTTCTTTTGGACACCAGATTCTACTCGAGAGTTTGAAACCATAAAAAAGGATATTTGCAGGGCTGTTCCTCTCCAGGGTTTCGACAGTTCCGCCCCAAGAATTTTGACCACTGATGCCAGCGAGAAGGGGCTGGGAGCAGTTTTGTCACAAAGATCCGCCGATGGAACAGAAACCACGATAGGCTTCGCCTCCCGCTCGCTCGCCCCCAACGAGGAAAAATTCAGCGTCATCGAAAAAGAGATGCTAGCCGCCACCTGGGCCATGGACAAGTTCCGGCACTACCTCTGGGGTTCCCGTTTCAGCCTCAGAACAGATCACAAACTGCTGATAAAGGTCTTGACATCCAGTGGCCACGCGACTGCCACCCCACGCATCGCGAAAATGTCCCTCAAACTCCTGGACTTCATCTATGACGTGGAATACTTACCGGGCCAGAAGAACAAAGTCGCTGATTTCCTCAGCCGTACTGCCGCCATGGAAGCGGCACCCAAACCCTGCGAATGGGATGAGTACCAGGAAGCATTCACCGACGACCATGAGAACATCATCAGTGTACAAGACCATGCACAAAGAGAACGAGGTATGAGGCAATGGTGACTGCACCTATCATTCAGTGGGGTTATAGTCGGTCCTACTTTTTTGGGTGCCAAGAATCTGAGGTTCAATACCTCTTAACCTCCTAGGATCTAAGATCCTATAAATCATAAACAAAACACTGTGATCCAGTACTCCACATAGTCATTGTAAAATACAATATTGCCTGACGAAAAAATATTATTCCATTCAGCAGGTCTGGTTTCAAGTTTCTTTATTCAACTTCTTCTTTAAAACCAACGTAGCCAGCACGTTTCGTCCCAAAGGACTTCTTCAGGGCCCTCCATGTGCTTGGACCACACGATGGAAGGACCGTTCCTTGAATACAAATCATGATAGACCATTTCAAAGACCCCTACAGGGTAAAAACGTACCAAGAGCATCACACTAAATCCGTGAAAACAAATACGGCTGTTTCTAAAAGGGAGCATTTGCCATAGACTTCAGCACTGAAGGATTACAAGAAAAAGCCCCTTATATTTCAATCTTGCCCTGAAGAAGTCCTTAGGGATGAAACACGTTGGCTATGTTGGTTTTAAAGAAGAGGTTGAATAAAGAAACTTGAAACCAGACCTGCTGAATGAAATAATATTTTTTCGTCGGGTAATATTGTATTTTACAATGACTATGTGGAGTGCTGGATCACAGTGTTTTGTTTATCATCAGTGCACCAGACTGGACATCCGCCAACGACAACGACCAAACCCTAGCGCGAGTGAAAACCTTTGGCACGCTGGGATGGCCCGAGAGGAAGCACGTGTCAGAGGATGCTCAGAAGTATTGGGAGGTGCGGGGTGTATTATCCCTCAGCGATGACACCATATTCCTACTCCGGGTACCCCCGCAGTCGTTACAGGACCGCATCCTTTGCATAGTGCATGAGGGCCACTTAGGGATCGTGAAGTCCAAGAGGAGGTTGAAGCAGTCATATTGGTGGCCGGCCATCGATGCCCACGTGGAAAGATTTGTACGGGCATGTCGGCACTGCAACTTTGCGGACAAATCGCTGACACTGCTGCGGCCTCCGATGGGTGAATTTGCCACCCCTAACAACCCCTGGGAAGAATTGTCAGTCGACATATTGGGTCCCATCCTAGATGAATGGGGCGTGCCTAAATACGTAATTGTTCTAGTCGACAGGTACTCGAAATGGCCGGAAGTGGAGGTCTGTGTGAAGGTGGACACTGATGCAGTCATCGCGTTTCTCACTAGCCCGTTCTTAAGGGAAGGCAACCCGTGAATCATCACTTGCGATAATGGACTCTAGTTTACCTCCGACAAATGGACAGCCCTCACTCAACGGAACGGGATCAAGACAAAACACACCCCGGTGTATCACCCTGTCGGCAACGGTCTAGCAGAAAGCTTCAACCACGTCATCATGGGTTCAGTCCAAGCTGCCATAAACGCTGGCAAGAATTGGGGAGACTGAACTCAGAAACACGATCTGGGCATACCGCATAACGCGCACACTGACAGGTTACAGCCCATTCAAGATCCTACGAGGCAGAGAACCATTTACAAAGGCCAATCTCGTTTGGATGAACATGACACTACAAAGCAAGTGGTCTCTGGCAGTTGTCAGACACAATATTGAGAAGGCGCAGAAAATCTACAAAGCAAACTACGACAGGAAACATGGGGTACGAGAAATACCCCTGGAGACAGGAGACTGGGTCAGGGTGAAGCTGGGCCATCTCTGCAAGAAAGGTGACAGTAAATTCAGCAAACCACTACAAATCAAAGAACTTTACACCTGCTCCGTTCTCCTAAGTGATGGAAAAGTGTGGTCGCAGAGTTGAATGGCGAAGTGCAACAAAGTCCTCCAGTGGGCAACGGATGGCAGTACCAACACAGCAGGCTACGATGGCAAAGATGCAGAGGCTGCTGTTGTCCCTCCACCTGAGAACTCCAGAGGCTCCTGCACTCCGAGGGAGACAGGGGGTGACACAGAGCCAAGCACCAACGGGAATGCCACACAGCACACACCACCCCAGGATACCAATGACGCAGGCAACCCAAGTACGAGGCAGAACGCACCGAATGCACACAATGAAAGTCAAGCACAGACCAACACACAGTCTATGCCTTGGGCACAGGGGACACACGGGGAGCAGGCCTCCCACACACGCACCCGCACAGGTAGGTTAGTTGTGCAGTCCAGTAGATATAGCAAATTTGAAATGTAAACCTCCCCGCTGGGACTACCTCATTCATCCCTCACCAGGGATAGCCTCAGCACTTCCTCACCTCCTTTCTCTTTCTTGCTTCCCCTCTGTTTCTCTTTCCTTCTTTCAGTCTCTCCCTCCTCATGTTTTCGCCCTGCTGAGGCACCACAGTATTAGCCTTCCACAGATGTTTTGTTCACACTGTTAGTATTCACGCAAACCATTGCATTGTTATGTATTCTTCCTAGTGTTGTTATAAGAGGGGAGATATGGGGTGTTGCGGTCTAGTAGTCAGGCACCCATGTGACACCACACAGTGCCTGGCGGGAAGGGTGCGCGATTAGGCGCAGTTAATAACGTGGCACGGCGTAGGTGGTACACGCCTCCCTCTCCAATAAAGAAGTACTCCTTAATCATAACATTGTCCCATGTGCTAATTGGGAAGGGTCTGACGTTACAGCTGGGCCATCATGACGACAGATGTGAAGGAAGCGTGGAGGAGGAGTGGTGGGCACTGCTGCAAGTGCGCATGTCGGTTTGGTCTTGGGTGGTTAAATTGCCATGCGCACTGTGATTACTTCAACACAAGCTTCAATGCTGGGTAGCGAACACTAGTCAAAAACAACAGGGTTATACCCAAATCACCCTGTGATACCTGGGTATAAGGGACAATATATATATATAAAAAGAAGAGTATCACGGAAAAAATATCTACAATTGTTCATAGAAAGAGCACATTTAATTACCCCTTCAAAAATATCAAATAATCAAATAGAATACATCTTGCATCATTTACAGTATATCACAAGAAAACAGGCGTTTATACAAAGAAAGATACAAACACATATATCACATACCATCAATTCAATGTATAACAAACAACAATTAACCCAAACACAAACATTTTTCATCAGTGTCCCCTTTCAAAGTATCAGGCGGACCACTCGGAGGTAGTCAAACTAAACAGTGGGGAACACAAGCAATGAGGGCGACTATGACCCAAACGTTATTTCAGGTGTCCCAGCGACAGTCTGTGAATCACTGAAACTCAAGTGACTCCTCCATCCAATATCTGTCGACGTGACCACGTTTCAGCCAAAGAAAATTTGAGGCCTCTTCAGGACAGGGGTTAAAGGACAACTAAAACAATAAGGGGGAGGGGGGACAACCATTAATAAAATCTACATGGACCTAAGACTAAGGGTGATGACCAAGCCGTGCACACAAATCCAATTGCCCAGAAAGAGACCAAATATACCCTACGTCCCGAAGTGATTTATAAAGGAAGAGAGTAGATAGAAATGTGCCGTACAACCCTAGTGTGAAAAATAACTAATTAAAGGGAAGCGGAACCTTCTGATGAAATCTCTCATTGGACCACCGTCCTAATGTGCTATATATATGTGCCAAACTAGAAACCTTATATCCCTACACCTACAATCCTGATACACTTACATGTATCCTCCAAATTCAAAAGTTGCTCACTAGATATCGAGGAAAACGTTCTGTTAATGACAAGGAAACAGAGCAACAACGTGTCACCGGGGCTGCTGAGGTGGAAACTCAATATACACAGTGAATACTTTCGACACACACGTAGGTATGCACCTACCTAGTAAATGCTACTCGCGCTTCTATACTGTTCCTTCAATAGCGATCAAAACACCGGTTCTCCACACAGTTTCTACGAAAATAATGGAGACAACTATTATATATACTCCGTAACTCTATGCCTATCTAAAGCTGTCTGAACCGAGAAAAAGATAGCACTTACTCGGTCAAACTCGGGCAGTCTCTATGCTGGAATCCTCATTAGCACGCTATTCCAAACCAAAACGGGGGCCGAAGCAACGGAACATGACGCGTCCTGCCCGGAACTAAAAGCTAACGCTCTCCATAGGGCCCTCCCTCTGCCAGCAAAAACAAAAACATAGACAGAGGACTGAAAGTCGCCTCAGGCTCGTCTCGCTATCGGGTCTTGGAGTTCCCAAAATAATGAACGGGTAACAAGCACCCCTGGCTATACTTAACAAAGGAAAAAGATTTATAAAGATCCACACTAAAAAGCCATGAAATCAAACAAAAACATTAAAAAACAAAAACATTAAAAACGGAACTAAATCCTCCGGCTCAACCTGTATAGCTACTGAATCAGTCCCTCTAGAAAATAAGGAAAAAATGAAAGTTCAGGGTGGGCATTGTGAGCACAGCACGGTCAACACACCAAGGGAACCCCACTACTCCCTAACGCACAATAATTCTATACATTATATACAATTACACTAAACAAATATATTTACATTGAATATGTACATAGCCACAATGAAGAGGAGAACCCTACAGATGGCTCACCCGGATGGTACATCATAGACATTCAACAGTCTGTTTGTAACATTAACAGAGAATATAATTGCGTACAGAACCTTACAAAATTAGAAGCCCCCTTAAAAAATATATGGCACATCCTATCGGTAATTACCTAGGGGCAACTCAAGTCTAATCTAGACAGTATTAATTTCCAATCAAGGACCAAACCTCATCACGGTCATTGAGCCCCCTACTACTAGAGGTCTGATATCTTTCGATCAAACGTGCTTCTAGATTATTAAGTTTTTTCTGTAATAGTATTTTTAGCGAACACTAGGCACAGGCTCCCAGTCCAAGTGGGAGTGCAAAACCAGCCCGCTTAGACCAATTGCGGTGCTTCTCTCATACTGTTTAATAGTATTACCAGCATAAGGTCAGCGTCTGGATTGGTGTGGGGGAGCCTGGGGGCCAGTGCACTAGCAGCAGAAGACCTACCACTTTTGTCAGATAGCAGCCGCTACTACCAGCTGTCTACTAGTCCTGTATAAGCACCAGAAAGCTGGTGGCACCTCCTCCCGCTTCATTGATTGAGGATTACTAATGACACAACATATGATTGCAGTGCACAGGAAGGCCAGTGCATTCCCAAGCAATGGTGCAGGGCTGAGGCCAGGGCACACCACCTTGGAGGCTGAGGCCACCGCGCACCACCATAAGGAAGCTCGTTGGATGTGGATGCGCCCTTTTGAAATTGCATGGGACGACCTGCTGTCCGCCTTTCAGGGCAAGCCAGATAGTGTCACTGCCTCAAATTAACAAGACAAATTGCACAATTGGCTATTGGGAATATCCGTACTGCCGGTGGCTCTACCTTCCCTTTAGGCCAGGCTCCTCTCCCTATTTTATTCCCCCGCTCTCCTGCTTTGCCAATACCATCCCCTAATTCACAGGTACGAGTCTTGTACAGCACTGCCACGTTACATGCACTGCGGCGTTGTACCTCCCCGATACCGTGGAGAGGCAGCAGGTGGACAACATGTCACCACTACGCAACATAGCTAGTTTATCTGTTCTGTTCTTTAGATTTGAACTACCATGACATGATGTACAAGTGTTTGTATGTACTGAGTCACATTACACCACGGCCACGCTGGTCGTACATTTGTTTGGAGATGACGCCTATAGTACTGTAATGCCTAAAATCTCAATAAAGATGGTTAAAAATAATGAAGATGGGCCTTTGATGGCTGTTGGACTCTGCTTGCGTTTTCTCCACTGGATGTTTAAATCATTCGGTATGAACAAAGAGATGTAAGTGTGGAGTCTTTTTGACTTGTGTTTTTTGGGCAGACAGCCAAGTGAGGTGGGTTTCTTGAGCAGGAAGATTAGTTGCAAACTATCTGCATACTAACACAATCCACACTGCATCTCCTGATAGACCACAATTGTGTGTTATTGATTGCATAAGTGGCAAACCTGTATATCTCTTTTCACTTTAAAATTGAATGTGTGCTTAGATGAAGTAAAAACACAGATCAATGTAGGTCGCCATGTAGCTCATTTCTGAGGAATATATCACAGGTAATATTTCTGCAGCTCAGTTTTACTGTGCTAGCGCACCTCGAACAATGGAAGTACATTTATATCGCAGCGATTTATTTGTAGTGGCTCAAATCCGCTGCAAAAGGACATTAGTATCTGCAAGACTAGGACAAGTTTTGAGCCCAAAATTCTCCAGCGTGGCGATGGGGTGGGGGCGGGGGGTATTGTATGTTCTTTGTTCTTTTTTGTTTTGCTTTAATTGCAAGTCCTTTCAATATTCTTTCCATATAAGAGAAAAGTGTCAATGTCATGATAAAAAAAAATTCTCTAGCGTGGAAAAGTCCACTAGGCATTCAGTCCCGAACAATGGGATGGATGCTGTTCTCCCTAAATAGAGTGTGTTGGTAGCAGGGGGTAGCCAGGGAACTGAGAAACAGAAAGGGAGGGAAAATTCCTAGGGGCTGTGACTTTTTTCCAGTTCAACCTTTCTGCCTAACCTATAATAAATAGATGTAGAACAAAAGGGATGAAGAGGGAGAGGTTTCCGTAGAATGACACATCAGTAACACTAACAAGCATTTGCAATGCAATAGGTCTCGCATTTACGCGACTTTAAGCTATTGGCATTGTAAATGACAATGCCGTTTATTTATGTTTTAAATACCATAACATAAACGGCATTGTCATTTACAAAGCCAACAGCTGAAACTCGCGTAAATGTGAGATCTATTGCATTGTAAAACAAACATTTGTGTACTAGAATAATACTTTATGAGAACTGACTGATGAATCTTCATATACTGTGAAGCTAAAATCCGTACTCTGTGAGATGTCCAGTCATGCACTGGGGTTGTGGCCAAGTATACTGGCCCCTGGGGGAGAATGGCTGGAATAGATTTACTGCACCTTTGCCCTTGCTCCCAATTTATTTTCTTTTAAATGAATGTATATGTTGACTGTCAGACCCTGATTTTAATCAGTCTGCCCCGCGAGAATCCACAGCCTTTTCTCTGCCACACGGAGCCCCAGTTTATGGTTTTTCATATTGTTCTAGCACTGGATGTCCTGACCCCTCTCTTCCCATGAGGCGCTGCGGCTCTTGTCACTTTGTATTGATGAACTTAGGAAAGAAATATTACAGTAGAGATTTGGAAATGTTCTAGAAGCGCAATGCTGGTCATCAGATGGGAAAGGATGACGTCTTCCACTCCAAACTACTGGTTCACATCATCACTCTGTCACTGGGGTGTCGCGCGCGTTTGCCTCGTGAACTACCCCTCCCATCTTATTTTTATAAAGGTTTAGCCACTCAAGTCTATAGAGAAACAAGTTAGGAATTCTGGGTGTAGGTACTTATTGATAAATTACACACGTGTGGCACATAATACTGAACATTTTCCTTACTGGTGAAGGGTTCACTGCGTGCACAGGTATACTGCGTGAGATTTACAATAACATAAATACACAACAGCTTTATGTTATTAGCAGTCGAACAGTGAATGTCTACCTTTTATACGACCTTATAGCACTATACGCATCAAACATTTAGCTCAGCTGAAACAATCTCTGTGGCAATAGCACATACAAACAAGCATTGGCAAAGCCAATAGGTCTCGCCTTTGGGACCTTATAAGTGTTTAGTCAGAGCTATTGGTTTTGGCTTATGTGTTTAAGCTTTAGTGTTGAGCAGTGTGGCTGCTGTGCAGCATGTTGGAAAGTTATAATTAAAGTGTTATAAGCATTTTTTTGTTACCTTCTCTACAATTAAGATGAGATTATGTCTAATTAAATGGCCTTATTAAAATAAAAATGTATATAAAAAAATGTTTAGTGTTGGCAACTTTTTCATAACTGTTCTAATGTTTATTATAGTTTTTTTTTGAGTGGGGGCAGATATAAATAACAGGAGAGTAGAGATTGGGACACGGTAGGTGAATTATAATTTGAGTAACGGACGGATATTAGGGGAGAATTAACAGATGCCAGATTTTGAGGGTACTATGGAGCTATAGCAAGAGGCAGTCCTTACGCAAAAAGTGAATAACTTAGCCAGCAGTACACTTTTACCCCATTCTTTACTCTTTTATAGACCCCACCCTCCTCTTTGTATCCAACAATAGAGCACCGTTATCACCATTGAACACGAAAACATGAAAAGGGAAAATAAAGAGTGGGGGAAAGAAGGAAGGACAGAACGCTAAGATAAATAAGAACAGAGCAAGAAAAGAACAGAGGATGAGAAAATTAAAAAAAACTGACGAGCCAGTAATGGCAGGAACAAGAGAAGGAGATTAAAAGAGTCAAGAGGAAGAATAAATAAATAAGAAAGGGGGGCAGAAGAGAAGAAGAAGGGGGAAAGGGCACTATGAGAAAGATAAAGGCGGAAATAAATAAAAAGGTTAAGATGAAAGAAAACAGTGAAAACACCACCATCAGGCAACAATGCCCCTCATCTCTCCATAGCCCCTTTCTCACATCCATGTAATTTGTTTAAAGCGCTGGTAAAGGCTGGCTTTACTAATCCACTCAGCTATCCACATAAAAGACAGACCTGTTCTTTGCAGCAGGCATGTTAACCATCTACGCTACTTTAAAGCAAGTAAAAAGTACCACTAAACAAAACTTCCATCTCTCTCTCTCTGTCTAGCAGGATCATTAATCACAAGAGTTATCTTGACATTTTTGTTGCTGCCTGAAACGTGGACACCCAAGAAACTCTGCGGCAGGTGCTTTTAAATATTAAATTAGGCTAAACACAGCACGCCCCATCAGGTCAGCGTCCCCCTCCAGGTCAGCGCCCAGTGCAGCCACACTGGTTGCATTTCCCTAAAGCCAGCCCTGGAATGTGACCTCTGTAGTTTGCATAAGGGCAATATTTTGGCCCCTGCGCTCTGCACTAAAGTTGAGTCTTCCATGAAGTGTGGGGTGAAGGTTGGTCTCAGCTGCCTTTGAGGATGAGCCCTCCGTAGTGTGCTTGAGTGTAATTAATGTTTAGACTCTGCAGTGCGAGGTGAGCTTGAGTCCTGGCAGCAGTTTCGGGGGAGGGTTGGTCCCAGCTGCTGTTTGAGCTGAGTGTGAGGATGAGACCCCTGCAGTTTCCTCCATAAGTGTACTATCATGGTTTGCGCTCTTCAGTGTGCAGTGAACTTGAGTCCTTCATGCAGTGTTGGGTGAATGTTGATGCCACCTACATTTTGGGCTGAGTGTGAGACTGAGACCCCTGCAGCTTCCATGAGTGTGACATTTGCACCTGTGCAGTGTGAGGAAGAGCACGCTGTAGTTTGCGTTAGTATGATGAATGTTTGAACTCTGCAGTGTGAGGTGGCTTTCAATCCTGGCTGCAGTTTGGAGATTGTTGTGTGACTGAAAAGTCACACCTGTTGCATTATCTTCAGCGCATCTACACATTACGACCCGAAAGTACAGGATCTTGTACTGGATGACACCGCAGACAACAGATACCGCTACGAGACATTATTTATATCAGACTGGGGAAATTCCACACGAAACGCAGGACACGAGTGCATTTTACGAACAAGGAAACCACTTCCAAGAAACTTCATGCACCAAAACATCCAGTAAAACACCGCTCCAAGTACAGACTGGATACAAGGAAGGACCGCTCCTGAGAAAGAAATCAGTTGAGGTGTTCTTCGAAAGCTGTGTCCGAAATGCCCAGGGCAGGCGGGGCATCACTGGAGAGGTCAGTCATGAAACTCAAGCTCACACAACAGGACACTCGGTGCAGGGAGTGGGAAGATGTGCACAGCAGGGGTAAAGGGATGGCCAGTGCAGGTGACGCTTTTCCTTTGTAAAGGAAATCCTGCTGGCGTCACATCCCCTGCTGTGCACATCTTCACACTTCACACTTCATGCCGCACAGCACATCAAACGTACTTACGTGAAATCCCTGCTTCAGGCAAGGATATCACCTCGGTGGCACCCCTCCCAAAGAAAACAAAAGGTGGGGGGCAGGGAGGGATGCTGAAACCTTCAGAGGCTGGCTGCCTCCGGCTGGTTCTGGGCCTCTCAGAAGGGGTCATTAAAATCACATTCTCGGATTCTAAAGCATCCGAGAACAAAAGTGGAGGCTAAATACAAATGAAAGTGGGGGAAAGGTTTTCATTCCTTCATTACTTTAGATCACTGCAAATCAAGAAAGTGTGTTGTGCTGTCATCTGAACCTTGGCAGCCCGGGCTGAAGATGACGACGGGGGGGGGGGGGAGGGGGGCTGAAGCCCGTTCAGCCCAATGGGTGTGGCGCGCCTGAGTCATATATATAGCCTGCTGCCGAGGGACTACAATGGTAGGAAGGATTCTGATTGGCTGTTCAGCTCCCAAAAGTCTATACCGGATGCTAACATTATGGAAGATTCGTGACGTCAATGGTGAACTGTATAGAATGTTCAGATGGAGCAGCGAATCAGAGGGTGGGTGGGCTCTGACTCCTGCAGTGTCTCGCGGGATGAGTTCAGCGAAGATGGGAAGGAGGCAGGGGCAATATGGTATATTGTACACTCCCTGGCCACCATTTTTACACCATTTGATTTCCAGCATTGACCGAATCTCAATTTAGGGAGAAATGTGCAATATTTGTATCAGATTCTTAGAGGCGTAAAATACGTGCATGAGATGCTGAGCGAGAGAGGTCATTTTACATAGCACAGTTTATATCCAACCCTCTCGCCTACTTCCCCACCGCCCACCCCTGCCTGGTGAGGGGGCAACATAAATAGAGCTCTCAGACTCTGGGGGCGCGCAGAGGCTGACAGGGGCTCTGTCTGCCACCCAGGCAGCCCTCGGCGCGCCCCGTCTTTACATATGGAAAGTGTGTGTCTGTTTAGGGCACTTGTGGCTTTCGTGAAGTGCTGCAGCTTTTGTGACGGCTGGGGTGCAGAAGGGTGCGCTCAGCTGTGCAGTGACACCCCCCTCCCTCCATACAGAAGACCCAGCCCCTCCCCTTCATCCCTTTTGTGGTGAGAGGGGGTAGCTGGGAACCAGAATGCTTGGAGTTTCACTCTGTATACATGAGAGTGCAGCCTGAATGGTGTTTGCAGACGGCGGGGAGGACGATAGAGAATGGTGCGGAGGAGGGGGGTGCAGTGTGTGTGTGTATGTGTCAAGAGGTGGGGGAGGGTGGGGGAGTGGGAAGGAGGTATTGACATAAATAAGAGAAAAGGCCACGTACAGATCACAAGAAAATGAAAGGAGTGTTAGGCGAGTATAGACAGACTGAAAAATATTGACAGCGACAGGATTAACAAGCAGGAAGGGGGTGGCAAATGGTGTGCACTTTGATGTCCTCAGTGGCCGCGAGGCTCACTGAGGACATCAAAGGGGCCACGAAAGTGAAAGCAAACGAGTGCTTTCAGGCCTCCAAATGGTGCGCGCGCCCTGAGGGCGCACATGCACTGTATTTGGAGGCCTGAAAAGCCACTGTTTGCACTTCCAAAACTCGCTTACTATAAGTCTCGCCAGGACAGCGCTAAAGCGCTGTCTCAGACGAGACCTAAAAATAGAGCATGTAACATGGTAAGCGTTTTCTGAACAAATACATTTGTTTTTTCAGTTAGGACTGTAAATTAAATCTTCAGCGGATGTAGCCTGGTGCTAGAATAACTGTATTGCAGATACTTTCTTCTGTGACTCACAAAACTAGCGACGGCCCATGCCCTGTGACATCTGCGGCGGGGAGTTGATAAGAGCCCTGACACCACCCCACCAGCCCCCCCCCCCCCCGCTCTGCAACTTGTACGAAACAGACCCAAGCATTTGCAATACAATAGGTCTCGCATTTACGAGAGTTTTGGCTATTGGTATTGTAAATGAATTGCCTTTTATTTTTGTTGCTTTTAAAACAGATAAATAACAGGCATTGTCATTTCCATGCCACAAGCTTAAACTCTCCCAAATGTGAGACCTATTACAAAGTATGGAGGGCAAAATAGTTTGTTAAGCGCAAAATCAAAGGTGCAGAAACGTAATAAAATGTGATTGGTGATAATATGTGGGGGGTCATGGCTAGTTTGAATCCGGGGCTAAAACTAGCACATCGTTGTGTACACCCATACGCTGTTTTGACCAGCACCATCAGAGAAGGTTAAAGGAGAGTTGAGAGGGGGGAGGGGGGCTGGGTATGAAACCAGGGAAGGAGAACGGGGTCCATTTGGTAAGGCAAACAAGATGGTGCGAAAGATAACATTTGGAAATGAGCGTTTGAAGCAGCAGAAAAGGGCTGGAGGGTATGTGAGTAAGCTGATCGTTACTAGCCGTGTTGGTGTGTGAATAAACTGGAGGGAGGAAGGGCTGGGGCGAGAAGACAAAGTGAGTGTGCAAAGGGCAATCAAAGTTTGTGGCTTAAGGTCCTCCAAATTATATTAAAATGCATAGACAGGCTGCAGTTGTAAATTAAATAGGCAAAGGGGAGTGTGCGGACGGGGAGTATATATGGACGGTGGAAGCATAGAAGCAGCAGAGGGTGAAGGGCATAAATATAAATAGTAGCAGGGAGGGGAAGTGAGAAGGGGAGAAAAGAGTACAGAGGGCTAAAATATTGTGTGGCTAGTACCAGTATATAATGTAGAGCAGATGGGTCCGGCAGGGCAGGGAGAAAGCAAGCAGGAGGCAAACGGGCAAACGTGTGGTAAGGCGGCCACAAATGAGTTTGTGGTGCAAAAGAAAAGTGCTAAAAGGCATGGGTGTGTGCTGTGAAAAGTGTGCGTAACGAAATAATATATTAAGGGCAGAAATTAAGGTGCAGTACTTTGTGAGCAAATCGGGGATATGGTACTTTGGAGGGTAGTGGCCTGTTTGGGGAAAATTGTGTAGCTGCGGCTATATTGTACATGCTTGCTTATACAGGGACAGAGTGTGTGGTATAAACATTATTGTATTGTTGTGGTACAAGCTTTTAAGTTGTATAGCGTAGGTTTATAGTTATGCGGGCTCTAACCACCAGCAACATCTAATAGAAGGAGGAGAAGCGTGACGGGGGAGGGAGGTAGGGAGTGAGGGGACGAAGGGAGTCTGTGTATGAACACTACAAATTAACGTGTAAGGTAGGCAAAGCGCTTTATGGCATGTGTGGGGCCTGTGCATAGTATGGAGGGCAAAATCTTTTAATAAGGGCAAAATCATAGGTGCAGAAGCGGATGAAATGTGGTTAGTGATACTCTTGGGGTAATACTCATTTTTGAGTCAGCGGTTTAAAACTACTACAGCGTGTGTTTATACCCATACGACCTTTAGAACAGCAGTAGAAGAAATGTAAACGAGGGACTACACGGGGGGGGGGAGATAAAGCGAGTGAAGGCCGAACAGGATTCCATGTGGCAAGATGGTGCGAAAGATAAAATTTGTAAATGGGTCTTTGAGGCAGCAGAAAAGGGCTGGAGGGCATGTGTTTAAGCCGACTGTTCATAGCCGTGTCGGCGTGTGACTAGCACCAATTGAGTGAAGGGAGGAGGGGCTGGACCGAGGAAGGAAGTGAGCCCGCAAAGGAAAACAACAAAACAAGCCCGGCGGAGCGTGGTGCGCGCGCTTGGCGGGGGAGCGGACCCTTTGAAGTGGGATGCCAAACGGATTGCATGGCGGCACGATGCGCGTGATTGTGCGCGTGCTCGTCATGCAATCCGCTTTTCGGAGCACTTTTAAATGCCCCTTAGAATAGTCTTGCTTTGCGATTGCTTACGCGATGGCAAGGCGAGACCTAAAAAGTAGCCCCTAAGTTCCCAGCCCATGCCAAACTCCCTATTGACACTGTTTAAAGCACACACACTCATCTGTGGACTAGATGTCTCTCTCTCTCTCTCTCTCTCTCTCTCTCACTGTCTCACATACTAAGGTTTCCCTTCCTGCACAAACATAATCATCCCCTCAACGCAGGCACCCTTGCACCATGGTCCAAAGGTACCTGCGTTGGCGCACGGCAGCCCATTGTCCGCCACACATGGGAAAAGGACAGGAATGCGCCGTCTTTAATAGATATGGCGCATTCCTGTCCTTTTCTTTTGCCAAAGGGCAGAGCAGCAGCAAGGCCTGCTGCACTGCCATATGGCAAAAACACATAAATGAGGCCCAAAGAATGTGACTCCATGCAAAATCTCAACCTAAGGAAGTTGATACAATAGTCTAGTATATGTTACCACTTCAACAGACTTCCGAAACTATTAATGGGTTTGTAAAAATTAAACATGAGGGGGGAGAGAGCGGCCCTAAAACACACCCAGGTCATTTTGTTTCTGAGTAATATACATAGGTATTTTTAGACAAAAGTTCAGTAAAGTCTGTAAGCAGTGCAGTAGCGGATTGAATCCTCAGATAAAGCAAGTTAAAAAGAGAAACAAATCATCAACTTGCTGCACTAGACAGTATTTCATTATTTGCAATCATTTTACCCTCCACAGTAAAACAGCTCTGAAACTGTTAACCAAGCATGCAAGATCTCTCTCTCTCGTGCATTACCAAGATATATCATTTTTATTGTTCTGCCAACTGGTACTTTCAGAAAATATTGGCCTTCGCAAGAAAATATTGCTACTTTGCATTGTGAAAATGTGGGAAATGTGAGTAAATGTAAAAAATGTAAATGTCAAGGTACTTATAGAGCGCACTGTCACCAGACGGCCACCTTGCGGTGTCGCCTTTGCGGTTTCCTGGCGCTGATACTCATACCGCTGTGGAACCCCTCCTGGCTTTCCCTGTGAAGTGTCCACTCCTGGGCGCCCCCAGGCATCCTTAGCGCTGCTGGGGCCGGTGTGGAGGCTAAGCAAGCTATTGCCCAGAGTTGCAGCGTGGGGCCCATGATTAGAATAGGCCCCGAGGCAAGAATAGACAGGTCCGAGGAAATTGAGCCCGAGCCCCGCCGAGGCGGGAATTGAACCCTGGTCCCTGGCCAGAACTCTGCTTCAGGGTCTGCTGCTCTAACCATTGAGCCACACTCCTCCACTGAGTGACACTACAAGCTATGGCAAGTAATTAGAAGCAATATTAGACTATAAGAACTTTGCTTATCCTGCCACTATAAGAGAAGACATACTTGTTTACAGTTACACTAATCTGTGGGCTTGCCTATTCAATAATACTATAACCCCGCCCTGAAGGCGCCAGCCCTATGTAAGAACACATGATCTTTCATCTCATTTATAGCATAACTCTGAATCAGCCTGTCAGACCTAAGTGCATCGTAATAGCAAAGCTATGTGTGTTATTGTGTTATGATACAGTACATCACAAACTTTGCAGCATTGCAGTAGTAGGGAGGGGTGAAAAGTGCAAAGAACAAGGCCAGTCATGCCCAGGAAGGGTAACAACTTGGCAAACTTTAATGCAACCATATCCAGTGCAGTTGGATTTCCAGAGCTATAAAAAAGCAACTTGTCTTCCTTTCACGGAAAACAGCTCTTCAACGTGTAGCGATTGGAACTGGTAAATAAAGCATATCATTTCAAATGTTTGTAAATCATTTTATGGGGTGGTGCGGTGTGATGGATTTTGATATGTCTACACAAATCTGAAAGATTTGGCTCATGGAGGAGCAAGTTAAAATACTTTACATGTAATCCTGGTTCCCTTCTAGGAGAATCCACATCAAAGTCATAAGCACTGAATTGTTCCGCCCACACATGGGATCCTGGAGCAGCCCACCACTAAATTTTGTGGATAAAAAGGTGAAATACAGAACAATTCCACTTATTTTGCAAATAGATTCCTCAAAGAGGCTTGATCTACTAGTGCATCCACCCTCTATCTGAATCCAGACAATAATGCCTGGTAAAGGTATGTATTGATTTCCATGTAGCAGCTTTGCAGCAATATTTCTTGAAAGAGTCATAGTTGCTGCCTTTACTCTAGGCAAGAGACAATCCATCTAGAAATTGTTTGTTTATAAGTAGACAATCCTGTTCTAAGAGGGCCATAGTTCACAAATAGGTGATCAGATTGCCTTATTTCTTTTTTTTTAAATCCAAATAGAATTGTAATACCCCTTTCTCATCCAATGAGTGAAGGTATCTTTTTGCTGGACAGGAGGCATTTGGGAAGAATGTTGGTAGGGAAATTGTCTGATTGACGTGGAAATCTGAAACCACTTTTGGAAGAAAGTGGTAAAGGGTTCTCATTACAACCTTATTTCTGTGAAACACAGTATAAGGCTCTTTGCGCATAGAGCTTGATCACGCTTACTCTGCCAAAAGAAGTAATAATCATAAGGAAAGCCGTTATCGTTGACAAATACTGTAAAGCAGGCCAGTGAATGGGTAGAATTGGATGGCCCATGAATTTTGAAAGGACTATATAAGCTCCCATGGAGGGGAGGAGACTCCATGGGACCTAGTAGGAGGGAAAACAATTCCAATCCCTTGTCAGAAACCCTTTATTACTGGAAATTTAAAGAAAGAGGTTTCAGAATGAGATTTCCTAGCTGCCAGATGAACTTTTATAGAAGAAAATGAAAGACCAGATTTTCCTTGTCTCCTCTTGGGATGAAATGGGATTATGGTTATTCTGAATGAACCATATGCAAAATCTCTTCCACTTAAGAAAATGTGATGTTCTAGTGGATGGTCTCTTTACTTCTTTCCTGCAATCTTGTGGAAGATTTAGGTGCCTATATGCAAACATTCAGGCCCCAAACCGTTAAGTTGGGGTGTAGGATCTGACCCCGGAATTCATAGAGAAGATCTAAGAAACCCGCCGTCTTCAGGCCATCCAAAATCAGGCGGCCCGACTTATTCTTTGTTTACCCAAATGTTCTCACATCACTCCTGCTCTCAGGTCTCTTCACTGGCTCCCTGTACATTTCAGATCTTTTTTAAACTCGCCTGCCTGGCCTTCCTGGCTCACCATCGTTCCGCCCCACAGTTCATTAATTCCCTTATCACTTCTCATGCCCCTGCTCGCACTCTTCGTTCTTCATCACTGTCTTTGCTTCACATTCCCCGCTTTCGTAAATCTCGTACCCGGGGGCACCCGCTTCTCGGTTTTGGCCCCTCGGCTTTGGAACAGCCTCCCTCTTGCTATCCGCTCCATCCCCATCTACCTTCACTTCCGCAAGGCCCTTAAAACTTTTCTTTTTTCTCAGGCTTTTCCTGGCTAGTCCTTCTGGGTTTTTTCTGTGAGTATGTATGAGCCCCCAGCGCCAGGAAGCCGCTTTGGCCGCAGTGCGCTTTATTAAATTCCTCTTTTCATTTCATTTCATCTGAACTGCACAGCAATTTCCTGTATGGTCTCTCTGATAGGTGAAGAAGATCAGTGAACCACCTTGTCGAGGCCATTCCAGAGCTATTACGGACATTCTGGTCTTGGAAAGTTGCAGTTTTATCAACACTGTGGGAATCAGTGAGATGTGAGGAAAAAAAGATAGAAGTCTCCCTGACCAGTTGATTAAAAGGGCATTACCCATGGATCCTTGCTGATAAAATCTGGAGGTGAAGTTTGGGCATTTATATGTTGTGTTTGTCGGCTTAAAGGTCTATTCTGGATATCGCCATTCGTCGAATACCTCTTGCAGGATATCGTGGTTTAGAATGCAATTAAGTTTCTCTAGTATTTTATGACTTAGTGCATCTGCCTGTTCGTTTTGCAGTCATGGTATATGTATTGCAGTGATTGTGAGATTCTTTGCAAGAAAAAGAAACAATTGATGGACGGAATGCTGGTGTCAGAGCACCTTTAGGACACTTGCAAGGGAATAGAATGACGTAGGATCCCAATGCCTCTCCAAGACTTTCCCGCCGCCAAATTATATACTTGCTCAGCAAGAAACCCTCAGGGGGGAAAGGGGTATGGGACAGAGAAGAGACTGCCAAGCCTTCA
The DNA here is from genome assembly GCF_964204655.1 of Triturus cristatus. Taxonomy (NCBI): domain Eukaryota; kingdom Metazoa; phylum Chordata; class Amphibia; order Caudata; family Salamandridae; genus Triturus; species Triturus cristatus. Next base: position 293,487,338 of record NC_140583.1, on the reverse strand, counting down.
CCAGGTTTTTCTCCCTCTTCGGACTCTCGTCCTGCTCTCTCAGTCTTCTTTTTGATTTTTTGGGTGAAGCTGTAATACAGGTGTTAAATATACATTACTCTTACCATTCCTAATTATTAAGCTCTAGTTCTTTATATTAGTACTACACACTTCGCTTTCACTTGGCTACAGCTTCTCTTCTAAAAGGAGTTTGCTTTTCTTCTATTAAAACTGCTACGTATTTTAATTTTCTCTGCAATTAGAAAAAAAAATGAGCCCATTATTATCTCTGTTAATCCCTTGTTTCGAATTCTTTTAACTTTTTGGCTCCTATTCTTACCTCAAGCAACTCTCCTTTTTTCCTTGTATTTATATAAACCTCTAATTGTAATTCTTTTCTCTGACGTTTGAATTTGTTTTCTTGTACAACACTAATGAAACTCGGGCTTCACTACAACTTCAGAAATAAACTAAGTTGTGGATAAGTATTCTTGTGATCCAGTAACGTTAACTAATAATTCAAGCAATAACTTTGACCTCTTGTCTGTCGAACTTGCTAATACATTGTGTGCGTAATTAAACCTCTAAATATACCTGTTCAGTCAAAGGAAAGCTAAAGCAACTGCTGGTAACTCGATACCACTCTTCGGATGCATACACAGAATTTTCACCTTGTAAAAACTAAATAATAAACCCTGCGCTTTTAACTTCACTCAGAAGCTCCATAAAATAACATGTGTTTTTAAACAAAATGTGCCAATTCTCTCGTGCTCACAATATAAGGTTCCTCACAAGACTTCCCTTGTGCGTAATCAAACCTCTAAACTCGCAAGCGCTAACAATAAATCAAGGAACAGTCTTACTTTAGTCAGAAGACTCTCAGGGACTTGAATTCAGGAATTTCACACGACATACTACATTTCAGAAACGACGAAGCCTCGACGCCTTATCTTTCCATCTTGGGTGATTTTAATTTTCACCTTGATGATATCAACTCAAAGGATACCCTGACATTAATTGAGTCACTCGGAGCCTGTGACCTGGTTCAGTTGGTGAGCAGCCCAACACACAAGGCTGGCCATATCCTTGATGGGGTATTCTCTAGTGATTCCAGGTTATCTACGGGCTCGCCTTTGCCGTTGGTCTGGACAGATCATTTTGCAATACCTCTTGAATTTGCCCTTCCCGCCCTGCCCTTAGTTAATCATGTCGCCACTTCATTTACTCTTAGGAGAAATTTTAGAAACATTACCGATGATACTATTGCCTCTCATATCCGGATCTCGGAATCTTTCTCCTTGAAGACTGCGGATGATGCAGCTCAAGAACTTATGCACTCTATTACCAGTGCTGTGGAAGAGCTTGCCCCCGCTTCCTTGCGATATGTAGCTCGTCAGAAACCCACTGCCCCCTGGTTTTCTGAGCATCTGAGACTTCTAAGGCAGGGGTGCAGGAATAGCGAGAGAAGATGGAGGAAAGCCTGGGATCCGAAAGATCGAGTGGCTCACAAGTCCGCTTTACGGGACTATAAACAGAGAGTTGTAGTGGAAAAGCAGGAGTATTTCTCCAATCTCACAGGTTCCCTAACTTCATCTAGGGAGCTTTTCAAAATTGCTGATTCACTATGCTCTCTTCAACTTCCTGATCCTGTAGTGAGCTCCCAGGACCTTTGTGATAACATCTCGGACTTCTTCCACAATAAAATCTTGGATATTCACCTAGCCCTAGAAGCCCATTGCCAATCCCTGGATAAGGATATTCCATCTGCTATAGCCAGGTTAGACACTTTGGGTAAAGAGCCTTCCTAGCTACTGAGGGAATTTCCCTTATTGTCTTTGGAAGGACTGAATCTCCTACTTGATAGGACTAAATCTTCCTCTCCTATGGATCCTCTACCTCTAAAAACCTTGAAGGAGTGCAGAAACAGCATTCTGCCGCCTATGTTGGAAGTCATGAACAAGTCTATTGTCCAGGGTTCTTTTCCATCAGTATGGAAGAAGGCTATTGTAAAGCCTCTCCTTAAGAAACCATCTTTGGACCCTGGCCTTCTTAAAAACTTCAGACCAATTTCTCTGCTTCCTGCTCCTGCAAAAATATTGGAGGCACACCTCAACTCTCATCTCTCCACTTTTCTTGAGACCAGTGAGTATCTTGATAACACACAGCACGGATTCAGAAAACATCACAGTACTGAATCCGCACTCACTGTTGTAGTTGATAACATCCGACGCAAAGTAGATAGTGGCCAAACTACAATACTGGTCCTATTAGACCTCACAGCCGCGTTCGACACCCTGTCTCCTGCCATTCTAACATCCCGGCTTAGTGAGGCAGGGGTTACTGGACCGGCCCTGAATCTTCTTAACTCCTTTCTCCTTGGTAGAGAACAGAGAGTAAAGCTTGGAAATTTCCTCTCCCCTGCCAAGTCATTACAATGTGGGGTGCCACAGGGGTCGGCCCTTAGTCCAACCCTGTTTAACATCTATGTGGCTCCCCTTGCTAGACTAGTAAGATCGCAGGGGATGGAGGTGGTGTCCTACGCCGACGACACCCAGATCATGGTGTCACTGGCTCATTCCTCTGTCCATCTGCCATCAAAGGGAACTTTAGATGTATGTCGTGCCTTGCTTGTAATTCTGCATTAGAGGTAAAACAATACTCCATAAATGGAGTCAAGATAGAACTGCAAAGTTTGACGAACTGCAAAACCACCAATATAGTTTACGCAGTGCTATGTCCCTGCAACAAAAGTTATGTGGGCGGGACGTCCAGGTCCATGGCAACTCGCCTAACAGAACACAGATCTGCAATCAAAACAAGAAAAGTACAAGCGCCCCTAGTGCAACACTTTATTGATTTCAATCATACCATTGAGGATATCCGATGGTTGATCTTAGAGAAAGTCAATATTTGCGGACCTCAAGGAATGGAGATCCGCAAGAGGAGAGAGGTGTATTGGATATTCTCTCTGGACACATACAAGAAGGGTTTGAACAACGAGATTCCGTGGAGCCAAGCCATTCGCTATAACACTTGACATTTTCTCTTGACACTGAAAAGTAAAAAGTATAATCTTCTTACCTTGCTTTATGTCAGGGTTCCATTACCCCCCTTAAAATCGGTAAATTGAATCTAATATTAAATAGCTAAACTAGGATTCACAAAAAGGGCATGTACTGTCAAGCACATAAACTTTGAAATGATGTGTCATAAGGTATTGCTGGACACACGTGTTCCCTTCTTTTTTTTTTTACGCACACATTAGTGCAACATGGATGAGCATTTGGCATTCATGTGCAGGGTTGGAATTTTAACAATATCTTTCCAACCACCAGGACACTAGTGGCAGTGTTTCTGTCCTTTGCCTCTTTGGATGCAAATATCAAGTACACCTTTAAATACGAAAAGGTTAGACAACAGGTAGGGCAGTGTATATACCTTTAAAACACAAGAGAACTAGCCCCTCAACCCTCTGGTAAAATCAGGTGGACAAAATCTGACCAATAAAGGAAGGGCTTAGAGGATATATTAGGCTCTCCAATGGCCAGCCTTGTTTGTTCTTCGATGCCAGAATTCTAACCTAGAAGGAAGAAAAATGAACAGGACCGGGTGAGTAGGGGCGCATTATATGATTAAGCTAATACAGTAGGAAATCTCTCTTGACTCTGCTGCAGCTAAAAGTAGCAACTACACACACTCTCTTTCAGATAGCATGACGACATTCTGGGGAAACAAGCGCTTCGGTCACATGCTTTAATACTGGCGAGAAAGGTCAACCAACGGACGTTCGAACTGCGCTAGCATTTTTCAGTGAGTAAAAAAGTAGTACATAAAGTGAGAGTCACTAAAGCCTAGTTAGGCTGAGAATGTCATAAAGGATAGGCCTTTAGATGTGTTGTCTGCATTTCTGAAAAAAGTGAGTTCACATCTGCGCACCCGCAGTTTGAAGTAATTGTGAACCCATGGTGATCTGAACCATGCGAGTATTTATGAATAAGTTAGAATATGTTTAAAAATATTACATCGACTTAGAGAGATATTATGGGATATAAACTTACAAAGGAGGAAGATCAAAAAATCATTGCTGCTTCATTTCCCATTAATTCAGAAATGTACTGACCAACCGGGAAAAAGATTCCTCAAAAGTCAAGCTGCACTGTGAAAAAAGTGAGCTCGAGACTGCACACCCGTAGTCTGGGGGAATTCGGAACCCACGATTTTACGAATCACGCACACACTTGCGAGTAAGTTGAGAATAACATTGTATCCACCCAGAGATTTATCATGGGCCTCAAACCTAGAAAGGGTGAAAGAAAAAACATTGGCTATGTTTATTTTTCTATTGCTTTAGAATCATACTGACCTACGCTTTTAGAAGTCTCTCAACAGTCAAGCTGGTAAAGGGCGTATGATAAAGACGCAGGAGCCCACGAGTAAGTATACAAGCACCTCAGCTAGATAAGCAACCTAATCAGTAAGCATGACAGCTCTTCAATACTGGCAGGTAGTCTCTATAATTTCCGCCTTTAATTGTTGTTTGCCTTAGATTCACCAAAATTGTCCGTGTTCTCCAGTAAGCCGAGTCGGAGTACAGCCCATTACGGAGATAGCCACCCATGAAAATAGATGACTAGATATCGTAAAGAAAAGAAATAGGGAAGGTTTTAATTCATCCCTTCTTGGAATTTGGAATCTGAAAATCAAGGTAACATTAGTAGCACGTTAATATGGCTACATAGAAAACGAGGAAATAGATAACAAAATTATCCCATTTGTGTAGATAGTTGCTTGACTTGATTTAATACCAAATTTAGGTTTAGTCAACATAACGGGCTGATTTCTCCACATGCTGGAAATAACAATGATGAGTTATTACCTATGTATGCAACATTACTTTAGTTACAACCTAAATTATGTGTAAATAAAAGCGATATGGCAGATAGGAGATGACATTATTGTCTACATCTGTGAACTCAATTGATATCATTTCCCTAGACTCAAATCATGCTCTCTAAAGTTTTCCCCTACAGATTTCATAATGAGGCACATAGGTCTATGTATATAGAACAGATTGGAGATGGATTATGTTTGTTTGTTTTTGTAAATAATATGTATAGATATATAGATGTAAATAGAAATGTATAGATGAATAGAAGTTACACATGTATATGAGTATATGTCCAAAAAAGTTTGTTAATAATCATAAATGTGCACTTGATCTATCTGGTATGTGCAAATGATTATAGTTTATGTTTCTTTTACCATAGGATTTAAGAAATTATGGCCACCTGAGGAAGGCTGAACGCCGAAACGCGCGTAGATTTAACAAAAGCCATAATTGATATTTGCTCTCTATCTCTGTTGTATGTATATATGGAATGTAAATACGATTGTCCAACTGAATATGAAATGATACAGCATTGAGGATAAGAAATGTCTATATAGAAAGACCCAAAGAAATGAGAAAAATGAAATGATTCTCTATTGTATAAATCAAAAAATATTTAAATAGTAAGAAATAAAGAAGTTCAATGAAAATGTGGTCTTTTCAATAGTCCTGTTTGATCAATGGGGGCAGGCATAATAATCACTTGTACATTACCTGGTCTTTTATAAACTGTTTCCTATATTTTTGTTCACAAATATTTGCTTTAAAACCCTGAGATAGGAAACTAAATTAGGGGTACCCTTGTTGAATTGCAGTATATATATATCATTCCTCTGTCCATACATCTGCCATTAGCTTTAGGTCATGCATGCAGCATGTTGCAGATTGGATGATCATCAACTCCCTAAAGTTAAATGGCGATAAGACAGAGGTCTTGGTCTTTGGGAAAGACCAAGATGTTTGGTCGAGCGAGTGGTGGCCTATATCTCTTGGCATCTGCCCCACCCCCTCCCTATCAGCCAGAAATCTCGGCGTGGTTTTTGACACCTCACTTTCTATGACGCTCCAAGCAAATAGGACCGTGGCTACATGTTGGGGTGTTATTAGGATCCTAAATAGGATTCGTAACTATCTCTCTCTCCAGGCTCGCAAGCAGATTGCAGTCGCTCTTGTTGGCTCCAGGCTCGATTATTGTAACTCCCTATATGCTGAGTCCAACAAGGGCCTTATCCATAGACTGCAAATCGTGCAGAATGCTGCTGCACGTTGTGTTCTGGCTCTTCCCTTGTCATCTTCAGCTACGATTGCTAGGAGAGATCTTCATTGGCTCCCTGTTCAACATAGAGTCTTTTTTAAGATTCTATGCCTTACTTACAGAGCTCTTGTGCCCAGCACGGACAATGCACTTGGGTCCTTGCTTACCCGCTACATCCCATCCAGATCTCTTCGATCTGCTGGATTATTTCAATTGGTAGTCCCCCGTACAAGACTAGCTAGATGGGGAGCGAGAGCTTTTTCTGTTGCCGCTCCTAAGCTTTGGAACTCTCTTCCAATTGAGGTCAAAACCCTTCCTTCTTTGGATTTGTTTAAAAAGGCCCTTAAAACTTGGTACTTTACCAAAGCCTACCAATAAGAGAATGCTGGTTTCGATTGCCGAGCTGTATTATTTGAATTAGGCACCTTGACGCCCATTGGGCAAAGTTTGCGCACGATAAGATTCATTTCATTCATTCATTCATTCACGCCTCTACCCTGTCTAACTTTCACGCCGCTTCAAGATATGCTGCCTAATCCTCTGGATTCTCAGGTGAAGTGCGAGATTCCAGATGCAACGTTCTGGGACATTCCGATGGATGCACCTGGGGGCAGGGAGATGCACTAGACTGCTGACCTTTCCTGAGTGCAGCCATCTTGGAATTTCTCCTTGCACTACCTAGCCCCATTTGTCTTACACTTCGAGGGATTTTATGAATAAATACATTCACTGAGTTCTTGTCCATGACTGAATGACAGCAGGTTCTGACAGCTGGACAATGCAAACATTCACCCCCAGTCACAAGGAGCTGGGTTAAATCCTTCATTCTTTTGCTCACCACGCCACCCTAGTTTGGACCCAGCCATATGCAAATCAGTCTTGACCCTCTTCCTTGTGAAAACAGTCCAGCCCAAACTGCCAAACCAGGTCCTCCCTGGACTAGAAACAAACATCCTGGGAACGATTTCAGGCCATCACCCTTCATCAGCCAGGCTAGCTTCAGTGCAGTGGTATAGTGAGCATGGGACCCACGTCTGGGCATACCCTTCCCACTTAGGGCGACATATGCAAAAGAAACAATTGATGGACGGAATGCTGGAGAAAGCAAACATTCACCCCCAGTCACAAGTATCTGGCTGGGTTAAATCCATCACTCTTTTGCTCACCACACCACCCTAGTTTGGACCCAGCCATATGCAAATCAGTCTTGACCCTCTTCCTTGTGAAAACAGTTCATCCCGAACTGCCAAGCCAGGTCCTCCCTGGATGGGAAACATCCATCCTGGGACCGGTTTCAGGGCATCACCCTTCATCAGCCAGGCTAGCTTGAGTCCAGTGGTGTAGTGAACACGGAACCCACATCTGGGCATACCCTTCACACTTAGGGCGACATATGCAAAAGAAACAATTGATGGACGGAATCCTGGACAATGCAAACATTCACACCCAGTCACAAGGGTTTGGGTTAAATCTATCATTCTTTTGATCACCACAGCACCCCAGTCTGGACCCAGCCATATGCAAATCAGTCTTGATACTGTTCCTTGTCAATCAATCAATCAATCACGCGTTTGTTAAGCGCTACTACTCACCCGTAAGGGTCTCTAGGCTCTGGGGGAGGGGGGTTTTAAGGTTCCAGTCCATCAAGGAGGAGGTCTGTCGAAGAACCAGGTTTTGAGGTTTCTTGTGAAGATGGGGAGAGATGTTGTCTGTCTGAGGTGGAGCAGGAGGGTGTTCCAGGCTCTGGCCGGGAGGAAGGAGAAGGAGCCTGATCTGGTCTTTCTGGTGCGGGGCACCATGGCGTAGGAGAGCTGGGCTGATCGTAGGGTCCTTTCGGGTGCGTGGAATTTGAGTCGGCTGTTCAGGTATGCTGCTCAGGTGTCGTGGAGGGCCTTGTGAGCGTGGGTGAGCATCTTGAAGGTGACTCTAGCTTCGATGGGGAGCCAGTGGAGTGTGCGCAGGTGCTGGGAGATGTGGCAGTGTCTTGGCAGGTTGAGGACCAGTCTTGTGGTGGCGTTCTGGATGTTCTGTAGCTTGCGTGTGAGGTTTTTGTTTATTACGGCGTAGAGTGCGTTGCCGTAGTCGAGTCTTCTGGTAACCAGGGCGTGAGTGACGGTCTTTCTGTGTTCGAGGGGGATCCATTTGAAGGTCTTACATAGGAGGCAGAGGGTGTCGAAGCAGGAGGACGAGACGGCATTGATCTGGCGGTCCATTTTGAGTTCGGAGTCCAGGATGATTTCCAGGTTGCGTGCGTGGTCCATGGGGGTGGGTGGACTTCCGGGAGTGGGGGGCCACCAGGTGTCGTTCCAGGCGTCGGAGTGTGAGCCCATGATGACTACTTCTGGTTTGTTGGTGTTTAGTTGGAGGCAGCTATTTTTCATCCATTTGGTGACGGCTTCCATGCCTTCTCGAAAGCTGTGTCCGGCGGTGTTGGGTTTGTTGGATAGGGAGAGGATGAGTTGGGTGTCGTCTGCGTATGACACAATGTTGAGTCCATAGGTTCTGACGATGGGGGTGAGCGGAGCCAAGTAGACGTTGAAGAGAGTAGGGCTGAGGGATGACCGCTGGGGGACTCTGCAGGTGGTTGGTGTAGGGTCCGAGAGGAAAGGGGGGAGTCTGACCACCTGCGTTCTGCCGGAGAGGAAGGAGCAGTTCCAGTCGAGGGCCTTGTCTTGAATTCCTGCATCGTGGAGTCTTAGGGTATGGTGAGATGTGAGAGACTGTGTTGAACGCCGCTGAGTGGTCGAGGAGCATGAGGGCTGCAATTTCTTATTTGTTCAGTAGGGTGCGGATGTCGCCTGTTGCGGCGAGGAGGGCGGTTTCCATGCTGTGGTTTTTTGTGAAGCCGAATTGGGAGGAGTCGAGGATGTTGTGCTCTTCGATGAATGTGGCGAGTTGGCTGTTGATGGCTTTCTCGATGACTTTCGCAGGGAAGGGGAGCAGGGAGATGGGTCGGTAGTTTTTTAGGTCGGTGGGGTCCGCCGAGGGTTTCTTGAGGAGGGGGTTGATCTCTCCGTGTTTCCAGTCGTCGGGGAACGATGCGGTTGCAAGGGAGCGGTTGATGGTGTGGTGGAGCATGGATGCGATGGTTTTGTCGGCTTTGTTGAAAATGTGGTGGGGGCAGGGGTCTGTGGGGGGCCCCGGAGTGGATTAAATTCATAATCTTCAGTGTGGCTTCGGTGGTGAGGGCTGTCCAGTTGTCGATCGCTGGCTTCATGGTGTCGGGTGGTTGGTGAGGGTTCAGTGTGTTGGTTGTCTTCGTCGAAGTTGTCATAGATGCTCTTGATTTTGTGGTGGAAAAAGGTGCTGAGTTCGTCGCAGAGGTATTGTGAGGGGGATGTCGGTGACTCGCTGGTAGGTTGGGCGAACTCCTTGATGATGTTGAAGAGTTCTTTGCTGTTGTGTGCGTGGGTGGAGATTCTGTCTTCGATTGCTTTTTTCCTCGTTTTTCTGATGAGTTGGTGGTGGACTTTGGTGGTGGCTCTGAAGTTGTTGTGGGCTTCTGTGGATCTGGTGTTCCTCCAGTCCTTTTCGAGGCGGCGGCCAGTGCGTCTGGACTCTCGAGGTTCGGTGGTAAACCATCTAGCTTTCTTGGCGTTGGTGTTGTTGTTTTTCTTGAGGGGGGCTAAGGTGTTGGCACTGTCGGTAATCCATCTGTGCAGGGTTCGGGCTATAGTGTTGGGGTCGTCCTTATCCGTGATGGTAGGGGTGGAGTTGCTGAGTGATGAGGTTAGCTGGTCGTTGGTGATTCTGGTCCAGTTTCTTCGTGGGAGTAGGTGCTGGTGTCTGTGGATGGTGGGAGTTCTGAAGGTGAAGTGGACACATCGATGGTCGGTCCATGGGAGTTCGGTGGTGTGGCTGAAGGTGATGGAGTTTCCTGTTGTGAAGAGGGGGTCTAGGGTGTGTCATGCTGAGTGCATGGGTTCGGTCACGATCTGGCGGAGTCCAATGTTGTGGCGGTTGTCCAGGAGAGATGTGTTGCTGGGGTCCAGTTGGTTGCCGAGGTCTCCCAGCAGGGTGTAGTTGGTGGATGCGATGGCCTGGGGGAGATGCTGTCCGTGATGGTTTCGGCAAAAGGTCCGTGGAGTCCATGGGGTCGGTAGATGACGGTTCCTCGGAAAGTGGTGGTGGGGCTGGCCAGTATCTTGAAGTGAAGGTGTTCCATTAGGTCTGTGGGCTCGTCGGGGAGTGTGCTCAGGCGGAGGGGTGGTTTTGTGGATGATGGCGATTCCTCCTCCCGGGTGGGTGGTGCGGTCCTTCCTGGATATCTTGTATTCTTGGGGGATGGCGATGGCGATGTCCGGTCCCGAGGAGGTGTTGGTCCATGTTTCGGTGAGGAACGCTACGTCCGGGGTGATGCTGTCGAGGAGGTCTCAGATTTCGGTGGCATGTTTATGAAGGGATCGGACATTGAGGAGGATGCATTGCAGGGTCTTCCATTCGGTTGTGTTCTTGCGGGTGTGTTGCGCTGGGTCTGTGGCCTTGGTGGTGCTGCTGGTGTGCCCGCAGCGGTGACAGCTGAAAGGTCCGTGGGTGTCGGCCGGTGACGCTAGCTTGCAGCTGTTGTTGTGGCCTGGGTTGAGTGCGTGGAGTGTCACCGGGTCGTAGCGTTGGCGGTGCGGAGATCCATGGTTCATGGCGCTGGTCGCGGTCGGGCGCAGACGGGCTTGCCTTTGTCGCGCCAGCGGCGTGGGCGCACAGCGACAGCCATTAAGGTGGGGTCGGGAAGGCTGGACAGCTGGGAGGCGGGAGGGGAACAGGATTGGTCGCGATGGTCGTGCTGGGGGGAAGGGGCCGCGGGGCAGCAGCGGCGGTGCAAAATGGGCGGGAAAGGAGGAATAAGGGGGGAAAAAAGGAGAAAAAGAGTGAAATAAGGCAGAAAGCAGGAAAAGCACAGAAAGCAGAAAAGTGCAGAACCGATCTAAAAAAGGGTGAAAAACGAGTGAAAAACAGAGCGGACAGCGGAGCGAGACAAAGGAGAATAGAGGTCCACTGGACCACCAGGGAGTCTAAGGAAATAAGTGGAAAAATGAGAAAAGGCAGAAAAAGTGCAGAACAGAAAAGACAGAGGGAGAAGCAAACAACGAGTGAAAAAAACGGGGAGGAGAGCGGAGCGAGGCAAAGGAGAAGAGGGGTCCACTGGACCACCAGGTATGAGGCACAGGTGATCCTGCAGGTGAAGGAGGGCCTCGAACACCAGCAACACTCAAGAGTGCCGGGGCTTGGGGAGGGTATCACTCAATGGTGGAGCTACGAGGGTAGGAGAGCAATTTCACTGACAATTATTCAGTGGTCTTGCTCGCCTGTCCCCGCAGCGGCCGCCATTAAGTAGGGGTCGGGGAGGACTGGACAGCTGGGAGGCGGGAGCAGGGAGGGGGGCAGAATTGGTCGCGCTGGTCGTGTTGGGGGGAGGGGCCGCGAGGGCAGCAGCGGCGGGGAAAAATGGGCGGGAAAGGAGGAATAAGGGGGGAAAAAAGGAGAAAAAGAGTGAACTAAGGCAGAAAGCAGGAAAAGCACAGAAAGCAGAAAAGTGCAGAACCGATCTAAAAAAGGGTGAAAAACAAGTGAAAAACAGAGCGGACAGCGGAGCGAGACAAAGGAGAATAGAGGTCCGCTGGGCCACCAGGGAGGCTAAGGAAATAAGGAAATAAGTGGAAAAATGAGAAAAGGCAGAAAAAGTGCAGAACAGAAAAGACAGAGGGAGAAGCAAACAACAAGTGAAAAAAATGGAGAGGAGAGCGGAGCGAGGCAAAGGAGAACAGGGGTCCACTGGACCACCAGGGAGGAGGCACAAGTGATCCTACGGGTGAAGGAGGGCCTCGAACACCAGCAACACTCAAGAGTGCCGGGGCTTGGGAAGGGCATCACTCAATGGTGGAGCTGCGAGGGTGGGACAGCAATTTCACTGACAATTAGTCAGCCCAAACTGCCAAACCAGGTCCTCCTTGGACCAGAAACCAGCATCCTGGGAATGGTCTCAGGGCATCACCCTTCATCAGCGGACTATCTTGAGTTCAGTGGTGTAGTGAGCACGGGACGCATGTCTGGGCATACCCTTCCCACTTAGGGCGACATATGCAAAGGAAATAATAGATGGATGGAATGCTGGACAAAGCAAACATTCACCCCCAGTCACAAGGATCTGGGTTAAATCCATCATTCTTTTGCTCACCACACCATCCCAGTTTGGACCCCGCCATATGCAAATCAGTCTTGACTCTGTTCCTTGTGGGAACAGTCCAGCCCAAACTGCCAAGCCAGGGCCTCCCTAGACCGGAAACATGCATCCTGGGACCGGTTTCAGGGCATCACCTTTCATCAGCCAGGCTAGCTTGAGTCCAGTGGTGTAGTGAGCACGGGACCCAGGTCTGGGCATACCCTTACCACTTAGGGCGACATATGCAAAAGAAACAATTGATGGATGTAATGCTGGACAATGCAAACATTCACCCCCAGTCACAAGAATCTGTGTTAAATCCACCATTCTTTTGCTCACCACACCACCCCAGTTTGGACCCAGCCATATGCAAATCAGTCTTGATCCTGTTCCTTGTGAAAACAGTCCAGCCCGAACTGCCAAGCCAGGTCCTGGAGAACAGAAACGGAGACGGAGAGGCGGCAGAAAAGGTACGTTTTCCTTTTTAATATTTTCTACCACCCACATCCCCATCCCCCTGCCCCGCCACCCCTGTTCCCTACCAGCCGCCACTGCTAGTGGCATTGTCATCAGGATGGGGCAGGTATCACTTTTAATAAATGTAGTGATATAATGTGGAGCGCTAAGTTAAAATGCTTTCACATGTTCAGAAACACACTTGTTTAAAATTCTGAAGTGACTTTATCATATTTTTACATGTTTGTTGCATGCTTTATTTATATGGCTTATATTCTCATACCTCTGCTTGTTTGGGGCTCTTAGAGCCAAGCCGAACCCTTGGTCCACCTCTTCCAGTTAATATAGTGGCATGCTCATCACTAACCAGTCTGCAGCAACAGTAATTTGATACCACAACTGCTGCAGATGGCCGATCCACCCTAGAGCCACATCCCTTAGGGCGAATGAGAGGCCAGCTTGACACGCGTTTCCAGCCTTGCTATTAACCTGTGGGCAATCCTTACAACAGTTCCTAGAATTGGAAATAATTTACTTTTGGAACCCATAGATGGGGGGTGAAGGTGTTGCAATGAAAAAGAATTGGAGTCACAGGAGGCAGAGTCATGAAAAGCAGTCTGGCAGTCGACTTACACAATAATTTATTTACAACTGTGTCACAATGAAATTGGCAACAAGGAGCAATGTTGTTGTCAACCTGTTCTGGCTTAACTGGCCACATAGGCTGCATTTTAAAATATCTTATGGGGTGGTCAAGGCACCTGCTGCTGAGATCTTTGTGTGCCCACAAAATCTCAGGGAATAATAATAGTAACATAACTCTGATGCTTGATGCACTTGCCGAAGAGATCTGTGTTTTGTCTATTCATAGTTTAGACTCAAAGTCGCATTGTTAATGTTAATGTGCCTCCTGCAAAGCACAACTTGTAACATGCAGATAATAGATTTTCACTTTATATGCATATGTAAGTGGGTTACTGATTTTAACACAGAGATTTTGTTGTTACTTGTAGTTCATAAATTGCAATCCTCCTAATATAGCACAGTGATCAATGAAAAAAGTTAAGTGACTCCTACACCTCGTAACCTGCATTATCTTATGTAACACATTCTGTAAATTTATTAACATACGTTTATGATTTATTGTCAATTTATAATGTGTGCGTATGATGTAAAGTGCTCTGACACCCTAAATGGGGATGAGTACCGCTATAAAATAATTAACAAAAATGTGTGTTATTTAAATCGTTATTTGTATACATATGACATTCTCACAGGGCAAGCCTATGTCTTACATACAGGGACTGAACAAAGTCAATGATTGCCTCCAAATCACAGTTTCTCTTTAGTACTCATGGAGTGATAACAAGCTGTGTGTCTTTGTTTCCCGCCCATTGCATTGCCATCTAGATGTCTGCCAGCTAAGATCATACTGGAACAAAAGGAGGAGTGAAGGCCCCTTAAATTCAGCCTTTGTATTGGGCTCAACTAAAATCTTAAACAGGAAATCCCCTTCACACCCTGCACGTTGCTGCTCGAATAGAAAGAAGACAACGTGCAAGTGCTGCTGAATGAGTTCCAGTGAATGCAAATCACACTAGGACAAATTTAGCATTTCATTGGGGCCTAACTTCTTGGCAAAGGGGAACGGAGCCCGCACTGTGAAAACAGAGGGTGTACGCCGTCCACCAGCATGTACCTAACTTGTGCCCTGAATATAAGCATGTGGTTTCCCCATAAGGGACTCTTGAGCCTTGGTCACCCAGCACAGTGATGAACTGAGGGAGAGAATGTGTGTGCTTGCTGACAGGTTGATATCATGTGTTGGCTGTTTCCGTCACACAAATGTACAGATACCCTATATATTCCAGAGATCCAGATACATTTTTCAGTCTACATGCAGACCCCTCGGAAGGGGGTGGGGCTGCATGCAGAGACGTTTACTTCTGCCCACTACCCCACAAGTTCCCCCTTTCACAAAAACAAACAAAAAAAGAGCAATTGCTTGTTGAGGCTGTTGGACCTGTTGTCCTGGGTTGTTTTCACCCCCCCCCCCCTAATTGACATCAGCAGCTCAGTTTTAGTTTTTCCAAAAACAACTAGAAGCCCACTCGGTGCAGCTGTTTTCTCTCCCAGCATGTGATATCGGCTCCTCACCGGGTGATCGTGTGAAGGAAGTCGATATTGTATGACAGGGTTGGCAGGTCTGTACATGTTCGCACGGTGGCCGGCCAAAGGGACATGTGCACTTTGAAAGGTGCTCAAACAGCCCGCCCTCCTCCCTGCTGCTGTCATTCAGCAGCGGCCCCGCCTCCGTCCTGATGCTCAGTCCAGGACAGGAGGATGAAAAATACAATGGTAATGAAGTACCATTTTATTTTTCATCACTAGGGGTAGTTTATGTGCAGCGACGCTCCTTCGCCCCAACAGAGGAGCTGCCCCTGTCAGAAGGGAATTCCTTCTGATACAAAGACTGTGGCTCTGGTTACATCACATGTAGTCTCCAGTGCTGCTTCTTATCCCTCTCAGGCTTAGCCATGACTTGACTTCCTAATAGGTTTTGTTGTGTGCAGTTGTCTGACATTCTACCTCCCTGGCAGGGCACGCCCACTGCCTATCCAAGCAATCAACAGTTCTCTGTGGAGGGATGCCTGCCAAATAGCTAAATAGCTCGTTTCTCATGTATCAGGAGACGTCCGCCTATCTCACCTTTCCTTTTCTTTCACACAGGTGAGGATTCCGCGATAAATTATTCACGTGGTGACACCTGACCTAACCCGATATAAACAGGTCGCACGTTCACGTTATTCGAGTCCTGTAAAGACTCCTCGCCGAAGGAGCAAGTGTGGGTCGGCTGAACTTTGTCATCTGGCAAGTGCTTTACTACCACCCGCTTCTCTGCACCGAAGAAGCCCGAGCCTCTCGTGGAAGATTAACGGGGCACTGTCACCCCCAAAACATTTCTTTATAAACTAGGACCAAACAATTTGTTTTAATTTATAGCACAATTTTTAAATATATTGTTTAAAACGCCGTAGGTTTCGCTGAAATTTTTAAGAGAAACTTGTGCAATATTGCAATATGTCAAGATTTTAGAACATTTCCCAGAAGCATCATGCATTGCTGAGTACGTCTATACATTCTCTCACTGTTTGCTGGGCTCATTCGCGTTCACATTGAGCATACGTTTCTGAATGTGAGCATATGCGTGTGTCTCAGTAGTAGTGCATAGTTTTAGTGTATGCTAGTGTGTGTAAAAAAAGTGCATACTGTATGTCAGTATATAATGTATGACAGTGTATACTGTATGTCAGTGTAAGTGTGTGAGGCGCAGACCCTATGACATTGGTCTAAGGTCACAGGACCAGAGCAGGAGAAAATAAGCTGTAGCCGGCCTGCAAGCATTTTTCTTTAAACCACCCTGACCCCTGCCGAATCAGAGGGACTTAAAGCCCATGCCATTTTTTAGGTCTCGCTGAGCCAGCGCAAGCGCTGCTCTGTGAGAAATTTAGTAAACAGGCTTTTAAAAGTGCTACCAGAGGCTTTTCCTGGCCTCAAGCTTGCGTGCACGTGCGCGTGCACGCACGCAGCCGCCATGTGGGTTTCTGTCAAGGCTCATTAAGCCTTGCGTGCCTCTCTCCGTGCTTCAATTCCCTCCCCCACCACAGATCGCGTCACTCTGCTGGCCTCCACTCCCCCCGCCTCTCTATACTGAGCGCGAGGCGCGTGCACGGCCAATGCTTGTTGACTTGGCACTCACGCCATTATCGTTCTCGTAGACCTGACCGATATTATTCAGTTTTTCATTGTACTGCAGTAACTATTTGCCATAGTCTGCCAGTGTACCTTGAGATATTCTTTTGAACCATTACATGTTTATATTGGTGTCCGGAAAGGCCCCTTCACCCTCTCCATTTCCTCTAGTCTGGTGCTGTTGCTTTGAAAGACGCCACGCAACCCACGTGATAGCTGATTTCCAGAGAGTTTATTTCTGGATTAGTCGTAGAAGCGCTGTAGACATTCGTTCTACTGGTTTTGCTACGGGTGTGGAAGTTTACTTGAGCCAGCAGCGCTTGGAGTGCTAGGGCGTTTGCTTTTTAGCTTCTGTAGTACCCTCCTGCGGGACGTGGGGAGCAGAGCAGACACAAATCTGCCCTTGCTTGCTATTCTCATATTACCCAGAACCGACTGTTTTATTTATTTTAAGTTTTCCTCACCCATTTCGTTGTCTACTGGAGAGGTTTGTATTTATCTATTTTGTTTCTGTTTTAATACCGTTTCTAATGACTTTGTAAGAAAGCTCCTGCCAGGCTCTACAAGAATGCGTATGTGTTAGGCATTTGCTGATAACAATCTCTGAGCCTGTCCCGGCTGTTTATGCAAGTCTTCTGAGTTTAGCTTAGCTATTTAACAGAATTCCACAGAAAAGTCATATAAGCAAACGATTTGTCATCCCCAGGTAATGTATTTGCATAAGGACTCGCTTTGTGTAAGACAAAATCCTGCAAAAGAATAAAGGACTCCTTAACATGTTTAGTGTTCACTCAAATAGGTAAACCAAAGGGAGGCTGTCTATTCTAATAATTGAAGACTTCAGGTGGAATTACTCTCATTGATGGAAAGAACAGTTGTTTCGTTCTTGGGGGTGATTGCTTCCGGTCTACTACTTATGCATCACACTGAGTGCACGTTCCTGGCATGGGTGCTCAGGCATGGGGCATAGTGTTTATCTCCTCTCTCCATGTTTGCTGATAATCCATCTTCAGTGGTATAATTCTCGTTCTTTTAAGATTAATTGAGGGGCACCTAAGCTTTCAAGTACGCTGTATCCTCACAGATAAACCAAAATCTTAGGACAGGACTGTGCAGACCTCTGGGGCAGTGCTTTAAATGGAAAATTAGTAGTGCTGGTACCCCCCAGATTAAGTGAGGTGCATTGTCTTGACGTCCATCAGTTGCAGTTGAGCTCTGACCAAAAACCTACATGTTACAGCACAATGTTTCTGTAAATTTACAAAAATTGCTGTAGATTTTGAAAGGGCATCATGCAGAGATCTTATAGCACAACAGCATATTAAAGATGTAGTATTGCGGTGGGAATATAGTCTAGAGGATAAAATGAAAACTATGTACCAGGAGCCCCACTAATCTTGATTGCATAACTACTCCAATCGTGTGGTTTTTTTAGCCAAATTAGCTTATCTCGCACTTTTCCAGTTTCTATTCTACCTCTACTGACAGTGGAAGGCAATAGCCTGACTATACTAATAAGTGCCATGTGGTCAATAGCGCATATCAGTCTGATTTTACTACACTCAAGTGCAGTTTGCCAGTACCACCACACTAGGAATAGAGCCTGGTAAATGATGGGTTAAAAGGTATATGAACTATTGCTCTTTAATGGTCTTCAATGCTGGACTAATATTTCGGCGGCGGCCTGGCATTCTGGCACTATCGGATGGGACAGTACATGGGCTGTGTATATTGGTAACTATCTGTTTATCAAAGGGCTTAAAATATCTAATTTTATACAAAATGCTGTATATGCTGTGCAGAGCCGCTCGTACGCCAATGTGATTAGTCAGACACTGCCAATTTTTATTTGCATATTATAGATTTATTCTTAAGAAAAATCATGTTCCTTAGTTGAAGCAATCTACACTATGTAGATTATCTGAGTCACCCAGGGTATTAAACACACTCGTTTTTAATGTAGCACTTTTTGCAAAGTTCTTCCAGTTTCGTAGCTGTGCTAGTGAGAGCTAAAGTTCACTAAAAGCAATCTCAATGGTAAGGTTTTTATCGGAATCGGATAAATTAAAGGCTGACTCTACCCTACCAGGATACCAAATCCTTGGATGAAAATAGATTTCTGCAGCAGATGTACGAATTATCTGCCCTTCCTTCCCCCTAATATTGGAAAGTGATTTTCCTGAGCATGTACGTAAATAGACTTTGGAACCTCATTGCGATCCTGCCTTAGTCCTTCACACCTGCCAGCAAAGGTGTGTCCACCTAGACTAGAGCAAAGAGGGTAAGGAGACTCTGAGGTCTGTGAAGTCTAATGGTGGGATTGACTGTGAAGAAATTACATCCGCGGTATCAATCACAATGGAAGTTTGAGCTGGGGCTTGAGGTCACTGTAAGCACACCATGGCAGCAAAGCAAGGGCGTCCAGGGTTTGTGAAAGTGCGCCAAAGGGATTCCGACACCTTGTTCCTCCAGGTGTGCTACTGCACACATTCAACATTCGGATCGACATTTGCAACATATATATATATATATATATATATATATATATATATTATCTACTGGCGGTCGCCAGTAGATAGTTATAGTTAGGACCGTGTTTCCATAGGAAATCTGAAAATTCTATTTTGAATAACTTTGGCGCCGGTTGACGAATCCTCGCGAAATTTAAAAAACTAATGGGGCGCTCCGCTCAGCTCCTACCCTGAAAGTCTCGGTGTGATTCGTCAAGCGGGGGCTGAGAAAAAAGGGGGGTCCCAAAACACGTTTTCCCTATGCATTTTCCCATAGGACCTTTAGTCGAAGGTACAGCCCGAACGGCTGAACAGAATTACTTGAAATTTGGCAAAGAGGTAGTCCTCAGGTCAGGGATGTGCCTTTTGCATATATGGTGTCAATCTGTTCAGTAGTTCCTGAGAAAATTGCATTTAAAAGTACATAAATATCTATAGTCGCGCACCGTGCGCGCACCCTAACGTGCGCGAGCGCAATTCTGATTGGTGGTTACATGTCAGTCCACATTCGAATCGGTCGAAATCAGGAAGTGTCGGCCGCCATTTTGTGTGTTTGGTGTGTGACAGTGAAAAAGAAAGGTGGAGAACGTGAAAAGGGGGCAGGGTAGAGAGTTCCTGACCCCCTAGCCTTTGTCAGGGGGTCCCTGAAGGACCCCGAAGGGTGAAAAAAACATTTTTTTTTTAAATATTCGCGGGGTGCGCATACGGTGAAAAACCTTAAAAAAAATAAAACATTTTAAACGAGCCATTCCATATTACAGGATACAGTCAATCTATAACTATATACATAGGTAGCTTATTGTAAAAAAAATGTATAAAAATATAATAAAACATACATAACTTAGCATTTAAAAAACCTTACAAATTCACTTAAAAAACCATAGGTTTCACACACGTTATAGTTAGGAATTAGCATTTAAAAAACCTTGCAAATTCACTTAAAAAACCATAGGTTTCACACATGTTATAGTTAGCTGGACATTTCACTCGTAAAAAACCAATGAAATTCCCCCGTTATAGTTAGTTCAGATAACTATAACTCGCGTGACCGCCACTCTATCACAAGGATGATGTCATCAGTGATGTCATGAGTGATGCCACTGACCATGTCATGAGTGATGTAATATGTGACGTCATGAGCAGTGGATTGCGGGCGTGCGAGTTATAGTTATCTGAACTAACTATAACGGGGGAATTTCATTGTTTTTTTACGAGTGAAATGTCCAGTTAACTATAAGATGTGTGAAACCTATGGTTTTTTAAGTGAATATATATATATAAATATATATATATCTTTTTTTTTATACACATGTGCAGGGTCTGGCATCTATCCGCTCCTCCTCAACTCAAGCTGCAGTTAGCTTTTTGCCTCCTGACTCAGCCTGGATACAGTGCACCCACTAGCAACAGGTCTATTTGGATTTTGTGCACCTCGTGAGACACGGCAGGGTCAGTCTGTGTCCTGTGTGCAGTGGCTAGTTGGCACCTGTGCTGTCAGTCGGAATGAACAGTGCAGCTGCTACCCAGCGCTGGGGGTACCCTGGCTATTCACTATCATCACGGGGCACACATACCCAGCATTCTGTAAAGCTTGTCGTCAGCACTTGCGCTGAACATATCAATACCCCTACGCCTGCCTGTCTTCCCCTAAGAGTACCAGTACTCTTTTTGCCGAAAGAGATGTTCCAGGACTCCAGTGGAACCAATTGAGACGTGCTTGTACCCAGTACCAGTGAGTGCCGGCCCATTTAAAGCAGTGCTCTGGAGTTGGTAGCATACCTCTCCATGGGACCTATAAACTTCCCTGCCTGGGTTGGGAGGTGTGGATTTTTTAAAGGGCTCAGCTAGAGAAAGCTTTAGTTGTTTGCACGTAGACCTGATGTTTTCAGTCCACAATATATACTTGAGTTGGACTTTGGGCCAGCACTTGGCTCATGAAAGGATTACTTTTTTGTCCATCTCAGTAGTCTACTCTTGATTCAGTGTATTTCTTCCCTAATTTTGTGCTTGTTCCTCCCAGGCATATTTCTTTTTTGTTGGCGTTAACTACTCTATAGGAGTGCATGTGCGTCCTTGTTTTCTTCCTCTTTAACTCTTAATCCTCACCTCTGCACTCTTCACCCCAAATGTAAATGTTCTTTTTTTTTTACATTTTATGTTGGCAGGTCAGTGGTAAAGCGATGCTAGGCAGTTTCCCCTCTTTTATTGTAATCACTTCTTTTTGAGTTATTTTTCTTTTAGATTTTAATTTAGCATTGTTACTCAGCTGTCAGCTATTTAAGAATAGGAAATAAAAAATGGCCACTGTGAGTGATGCACGCACGTCTCACAACAAATGAAAGCACTTCTAGTTATGTTGGAATGGACTTGCCTTAAATCGAACTAATTGGTAGGTTGCTGGCCATGTGTGCAGATGTGTCTTGAAGGGCATGCATGCGATTGGTAACAAGCGTTGGCAAAGCCATTAGCTCGACTTTTTAGAGCAGAGACCTGTTACTTATCAAAGCATGTCTTTAATTTTGAAATTATACTTCCTAAATCCTACACAGGACATTTGGTGGCAGAAATGCTTAGAGGATCGAACTTCTGGCTTAAGGACTATCCGGATCACATTCATATCGGCACTCATAATTAACAGGTCTGTGCACACTCTTAAGGTAAATCACTTTTATTTCACTCAACGTACCACTTTATAGAAATATCTCATCTATCACCTGAGTGGATAAACCTTACAATTATACTTTGAGGTGCAAGAGTCTGGAAGACCAGTCTCTTAATCCTCCTCATAGGAGAAATTACATAACTATTATCCAAACAAATGGCACTGCACTCAATGTGAAAAGTATTCCAAAATACTCCACTGAACAGTGAGGTCAAGTCAAGAAGTAAATGCAAACCTTTTAAGGTCCAGAGAGTAAGATAACTCCCACGTGGCACCTCATACCAAGTGTTCTTGGTATGAGGTGCCCAACGGGAGCGGTCTTACTCGCTGGACCTTTAAAGGTTTAACCCGCATGGAAGGAAGACTTTGAAATAGGAGCTTCTCAAGAAATGAACTTGATTGATTGAAATCTCGAGGCACTCTGTCTGTTTTGAATGATATGTGCTGCCATTTGGATACACAGTAGGAACATTGACATAAGGCCTGAAGTAGTCCCGGATTGGACGAATTGCGTTGGCTACATTATCTTAAGATGCTTTCAAAGTAAAAGAAGATCATGAATAAATAAATGATCTTTTGAAGAAGAAACCTTTTGAGTCTGTGCATAATGTGACCTGTTTAATTAACTTCTTGACTTGACCTATTTGGATTATTTTGTAATACTTTTCATATTGACTGCTGAGTCATTTTTGTTTGGGTAAATGCTTTATAGATGTAGAAGTTATAACCGGCAAGGGTTCACACTTTCCCCCTTCTGGATAAATGTACTTGTTGCAACGGGCACATAAGTTACTGGGCTATTATGAGGATTGGAATGTGTAACCTGCAGGTTATGTGAACTTTGCCGCAACAAATACATGAACCATCGTGACATTTTACTATCCGATTCCAGCAATACTTTTTCTTGACAGCAGATACTGTTCAATTGTAATGCCTGTGGCATGCAGCAGGTCACTTGCACTGTCCCGTTTTACTGTCGAGCCACACAGCCCAAAAATGAGCAGACTGGTGCTGTAGAAACTCGCACTGCCTAGCCTGCACATGATGCTATTGCTGTTCGCAGAGTCACATAGTTGTACAGTGCAGGTAGTGACTTGTTTTGCGGCCATGAACTTCTCAGTATCTGGTCTCAGTCCCACCACAATGCCTGGTACTCTAACCATCTCTTCTATTCATTGTACCTTTGGTGTGGAAAGGCACCAGGGCATGTTAAGAGGGCTCATTAAAGCTATTTGCTATTCGTCAGATACTTGATGATGACGTGGGACCTTGTCTTTGAGGCTAGTGATTATAGAAAGGGTCTGCTGGAATTATGTGGCAGAATGGCAGGAGAGGAAAAAATTATGAAGGAAGAAAAGGGAAACTGTGCCTCATAATGCAGCACATTGTTGTTGTATCAATGTTTTATTTTGTTGTTTTTACAATATTAACGCTGCCTGTGCAGGGCCTGCACCTCGTTAGTATCACTTTAACAGCAGCAGGCAGCAACAAGCATCGGCATAGCCAATAGGTCTCGCCTTTGTGAATTTATAAGTGTTTAGCCATGCAACAGTTGATGTTGCATCAATGATATTGTGCTGCATAATTAAATACTTATAAGGTCCCAAAGGCGAGACCTATTGGCTATGCCAATGCTTGTCAATTATTTCATCTTAGCCACACGGTGTGGCTGGGGAAGAGACAAGCATGAAGGCCTGAGTTTTTTGCCTTGGGTTCAGGTCCAGGAACATTGTTTATGGTCTGGTAAGGCATTTTAGAGGGGCTCAAGCAAAACCACTTGCTGCAGGACTCACTGGACACTTCATTTGTTTTGGTAGAGGCCATAAATACATGATTTTAAGTATAAAAAACACCCTTGCAGAAAGTGGAAACATGGCAGCTATGGCATCTGGTACCACCTATCTGTATGGTCATGTAATTACATTATTAATAAAGACAGCAACTTTGCTTTAAATTAAAAATAGGTTGTGTGGTTTGTATTAATCTTAATAAATATATTTTTGTAATTAAATATTTAATTCCATTAGTTTTTTTAAATAAGTTAGTTATTAATTTTTAAAATGATAACATGTATAACTTTTAATTTAAGCTAACTTGTAAACAGTAAAAACAATGATGTATATATTTGATTTAAAAGTTGAAATAATTTAATATGTTTAAAATTATTTAATCAGTGGCAAGACTTACTCCAAGGCTGGGCTGCAGTCAATTTACTACTGTTTTCTCACTTCTTGGGCTATAATAACTTGATAAGTGTAAACTGTGATTATTAATGGTCTTATTCTTTTGTGGGTGGGTGCTTGTAGTAGCATAGCCCTCTCCAAGCCCCCTCTAAGCCCTCACTAAAACCCTTGTTGGTCCTCACTAAATCCCTACCATTTAGTAGGAAGTATCCCACATATTCCAGTCTTTCTCCCTAGTTCCTTCCGCAATGACACCTAAATCATAGGCTTATGTGAGAGCTCTGCATAGAAAAGATAAGCGGCAGGGGTCTCCATATATATTTTTCTGGATAACATTTTGTAGTACATGAGTAGTACTATTGCAGTACTACTATACATACTACAAGGCAACCAATGTGTAGCACATTTTGCATACACTAAGATCCTCATTAAGAGTTTGTCGGAACATGATTGGGGGTCTTTATCACATTGTTAAAAGGAAAATGTGACATAACATGCAGAATCGGAATTTAAAACACTGAATTTGCATCGTTTGCCTTTTTTCAAGGCAATTTCCCTTGATTAATTACAAGAGAGTGATATTTATCACAAAACTCGTAATTTTGATAACTGCGCAAACATGTGCTCCCACGTGGATCTGAATTAGCCCCTAACTCATAACGAGGACCTAATAATTATGTACATTTCAAATGGGCTTGAAATGTATTGAAGATTCGGTAACTTTTGCAGCGTTTTGGGTAAAATCAGGGGTTTAAGTGGGTAGGCTTCGGCTGTGACTCTAACCCCGCAATAATTAAAAACGAACTTTGAAATGGTCCCTATCGGGCCCTATATTCCTTTCCTTAACTTTGTAGGAAAAAAGGATGCTTGAATTGTGAAAATTGACTAGAAATACCCCTGAATTAACCCATATATATATATATTACTTTTTTCTGCAAAACACGGCTCTTCCATGCTATTTTGTCTTTCTTTGAACAGCATTGTTTTCCCCAGGTGGGGAAGTGCACCAATCCTGGAGGTACTGCACGGCCTGATTGATGGGTAGACTGGAAAACAAACTGAGTACCGCGTCTCTGTGTTCACGGATATGGTCTTTTTAAACCATACTGCTTACGTTTTGTAAGGATATAAGTAATGGACATTGAAATGGGTCCCTTTCGGGCCCTGTAGTCAGGTCCTTGACTTTTCAGGCAAAAGCACTCACTGATTTTTTAATAGTGAGTGTAAAATCGTTATGGTAACCATGTTGTTCCTGCATACATCTCACATGCTTTACTTAATCTTGCATTCCCTATGAGTGTTTGCTTTTTCCAGGATGTTGGTACCTTTTTTTTGGCAGCATGTTGCTCTTGTCTAGTGCATAATTTGAATTGGGTCGCATCCACATGTTTATAGAGGGGCACAATTGGGTTGTAGTTGTAGGCAGTGCGAGTTTCTCTCAGTGGAACAGTATGGGTTTCAGTGGGAGAGAAGATGTGGCACTACGATCAGAGCTGCCGAATTAGGATCTGGGGAATGTGGTGCAGCCTGCTTGACCAGTCCCTCAGACTACTCTCTTGAGGGAACATTTCCATGCTAGACTTTAGAAGGCCCTGCAAGACCTCAGAAGTCCTGGTGTCTTAGCACCAGCAGGTGGACCCTACCGATGGCAAGTGTGAATTAACCTTAAAGGCCTGTCCACCATAATCCATACTGAAGTTCACCTCCAGTCTTGCCGGCAGGCCTATGAAGCAGCACAATTTAGAGCAACAGTGACTCTGTCACTGAGGTCACAAGACCCTTAAGAAGGGCTGGCTCACACTGGATGCTAACTTTGGGTAGGGGCAGAGTTTCTAAGTTAAAATCCTAATATAGAACAGTGAGCAATTAGCTGTTATCAATGAGCTGCAAGCAAACTGCAAGGTATAAATTAGAGTGTTATTGTTTCCCCCCCCAGTCTTTGTTTATCCTGATGTTGCAAAAAGTGTCCATTTGGATAGAAATCAATTCTGATTATTAAAGAGAACCCTCAACCATCGTATTCTGTTTTAAATTCTGAGTTTGTGTTTCTCCAGACCAATCACTATTAAACTATACTGCCTACTAGTATGGTTGTCATGTGACTCCTACACCTTGTAGTCCTTTGTCTTATGTAACATTTCCTATACAATGATTTACACATGTATAATTGATTGACTCTGTGTAATGTGTGTGATGTAAAGTGGTCTGACACCCTACACTGATATGAGTGGCGCTGTAAATCAAATTAAAGCGTTACAACAAACAAATGATGGACGGAATGCTGACAATGCAGACATTCTCCCCCAGTCAAGAGATCTGGGTTAAATCCATCGTTCTTTTGCCCACTACGCCACCCCAGTTCAGACATGGCCATATGCAAATCAGTCTTGATCCTGTGCCTCATGGGAACAGTCCAGCCCGAACTGCCAAGCCATGTCTTCCCTGGACCGGAATCAAGCATCCTAGGACCGGTTTCTGGCTATCAGCCGTCATCAGCCAGGATAGCTTGACTCCAGTGGCGTAGTGAGCACGGGTCCCACGTCTGGGAATACCCATCCCACTTAGGGCGAAAAGCGTTACAACAAACAAATGATGGACGGAATGCTGACAATGCAGACATTCTCCCCCAGTCAAGAGATCTGGGTTAAATCCATCGTTCTTTTGCCCACTACGCCACCCCAGTTCAGACATGGCCATATGCAAATCAGTCTTGACCCTGTGCCTCATGGGAACAGTCCAGCCCGAACTGCCAAGCCATGTCTTCCCTGGACCGGAATCAAGCATCCTAGGACCGGTTTCTGGCTATCAGCCGTCATCAGCCAGGATAGCTTGACTCCAGTGGCGTAGTGAGCACGGGTCCCACGTCTGGGAATACCCATCCCACTTAGGGCGAAAAGCGTTACAACAAACAAATGATGGACGGAATCCTGACAATGCAGACATTCTCCCCCAGTCAAGAGATCTGGGTTAAATCCATCGTTCTTTTGCCCACTACGCCACCCCAGTTCAGACATGGCCATATGCAAATCAGTCTTGACCCTGTGCCTCATGGGAACAGTCCAGCCCGAACTGCCAAGCCATGTCTTCCCTGGACCGGAATCAAGCATCCTAGGACCGGTTTCTGGCTATCAGCCGTCATCAGCCAGGATAGCTTGACTCCAGTGGCGTAGTGAGCACGGGTCCCACGTCTGGGAATACCCATCCCACTTAGGGCGAAAAGCGTTACAACAAACAAATGATGGACAGAATGCTGACAATGCGGACAGAATGCTGACAATGCAGACATTCTCCCCCAGTCAAGAGATCTGGGTTAAATCCATCGTTCTTTTGCCCACTACGCCACCCCAGTTGTTTGAATGTCTGCATTGTCAGCATTCCGTCCATCATTTGTTTGTTGTAACGTAAATCAAATTAAATGCATCTATGAAAGAGTGTGGTTATGGAGACTTGAGGGGCACTGTTAAAGGTTGGTAGTGAGGGAATCTGTGGTAGAGGTGGTAATTGTGAGGCACCAACAAACATTATTGCACAAGGCGCTACCTGTCCTTGAAGCCAGTCTGCCTCACCCATTGGTACCTTCATTGGCCTTGCCTCAACAATAGGAGCTGCAACTCACCAGTAAACGGCAATGCAGGATTTACACGCACACCAAACTAAGTTCGCAAACTTGACAATCTCTCTGCTTCATGCATAATCACTTTTAACATGTGCTGCATGTTTTTGTGGCCAATGAAATTATGCAACAAATGAGGACAAAATTATTCTGCAGTGTTGACTAAATTATGCACCGAAAAAGGGTCCGGTGCAATGTAGTATATTTTCTGATACTTTATTATTTTGAAATTTGTACACATGCTAACAGTCTCTGGAAAGATTTTGCCTTATTAGTACCAGTTTATCAAACAAATGCAGCAGTGATAAAGGTGATCAGTCAATGTTTGCAAAGGGCCGTACACTTCGCAGCAAAACAAGTCACATTTTGTAGTAACTTTTGATCCATTTGAGCTATAAACAATTTATTAGTTAAAATTGTCAGATTATGCAGCAGATGTTGTAGTATGTGGCAAATATGCCATAATTATATAGAAAACATTTGCAAACTCAGATATTTTGCCGTGCATGTTTGAAGTGCTCTTGTGGAAAAAGGGAGGAGAAGTGCTGATGAAAGAAACTGCATGGCTCGGAAACAAATGGTTTGTGCTTCCACTTTAAGCATATTTGGGACATTTTGTGATTGGAAACATATCCCACTTTGTGAATGTATTTTAAGGTCAATAACTCATATTAAACCTTAAATAATTAAGTGTATGCATTGGTTCAGTTAAATATCATAATAAGCTGTAACTGGTCAATGAAATGCCAAAAAATAAAAAATTGGGATGTTACCGCACTCTGATTTCCTGCTCACAGTTCCCCTCCCTTTTTTCCCCATTTCGACCACTGTGTAGATTACTGGCATTACATGCAGACGAAGAGAGTGAGAAGGCCATGTGGAAGAGGGAAAGAGATGCCATGTCAGATATCCAGATGGAAGATTTTAGGATGTTGTGGGGAGAAAAAGAGTGCAAGTGTCTAACAGAGTTAGGCCCAGATGTAAGACCATGTCATTTTGCGAGTAGCAAATTGCGCTCAATTGCGAGTCGCAATTTGCGACTCGCCAAATGACATATACAACAGTGTCAGAGGTTAGTAAATTGAGGGTGGTAAAATGAGAGTGTTTTGCGACTACAATTGCGGTTGCTGTTGTTGTTGTAGTAACTTTATTTCGGTCAACAGACCATAAAAAGTACAGAAGAATAAAAAGAAACAACAAACAGACATTTAAAATAATTAGGTTAAAAAGTTCTGCCTAATGCGCCACATATACAACAAATAGCGAGAAACAGCAAACACAATGGGAGGATGAGTGTCATATGTCAATATCCTGCAAGCCTGTGTGTAGTGCAAAAATCCCAGATTCCAACAAATAGGAATCAACCAGCGTTTTCTGGATACAGAATAGGCAGGACAAAAAAACAAAACATGAGAAATATTCTCAGTATGGTAGGTGCATGCAGGGCAAACTAGAGTGTTTGATTTAGTCCACTTAGAGGTAAAAGATCTTATGGGAAGAGTGCCATAGCGCAGCTGAATATACAGCTTACGGGCAGCTGGGGGTTCAATTAAGTCCATGAAATCCTCAGCCCTAGGGTCTGTTTTTATTTGAAGGAACTCAGATGATAACCTACCCAAGGAAGATGAACTCATTAACGTCTGATGGTTTAACGTGTGGATGTGAGAGAGGAGTATCTTCCTAGATATCCCAGCACAATTGGTCTCCGGCGTGTCCCATAATCCAGGGAAACCAAGCCGAGTACAAACTGCACTAATATGCCTAAGCCAAGGGATCACTTTGGATCTAAGGATAGGCCAAATCTCAAAGAATTCAGCTCTATAGTCGGCCAATTCAGGGACAGACCACAGCCTCTTCCAGTACATAATTGGTCTAGCGCCTATTATCTCCTCTATTGGGGTTAACTCAAGATCGAATCTAAGAGGGATCAGCGGTGTACTAGGCGGTAGACCAATTAAGTTTCTGACAAAAGACTGCTCCACCCTTTGGGGGGTTGAAAATCATAAACTTTGTTTTTCCTATATTGATTTCCAACCCCCGGAGATGGCAAAACTCTACAAAACCATCAAGGGTTTTTTGAATGCCCGATGATGTTCTAGACAACAAGAGTGTGTCGTCCGCGAACATCAGAGCGGGCACTCTACCTGTGGCCAATCTAGGGGCATCAATGTTTGGTACACCATTCAAATATTCAATAAGGCCATTAATATAAAGGCTAAAAAGGGTAGGTGCCAAGACGCACCCTTGGCGAACTCCTTTCAAAACTGGAAATTGGTCTGTGAGTTCTCCGTTCCTTCCAGACCTAACCTGTGCAAAATTGTTTAGGTGTAGCCTCGAGAGAATGGCTAACAAATAGGGCGGCAGACCCATCTCCGCAAGGACTTTCCAGAGTTTCCCACGTGGGACCAGGTCAAAAGCCGCCCGCAGGTCCACAAATACAAGGTAGAGGCTGCCACCCTCCACCTTAGCTGTTTTCCAGTACAGGACCTGCAGGTGGAATATCTGGTCTAAGGTAGAAATACCAGACCTGAATCCTGCCTGGAGCGTAGATAGTATCCCCTTTTCCTCGATCCACCCGAGGATCCTATCCAAAATAACCCTCCCCATCAGTTTTTGTGATGTATCAATTAGGCTGATGGGTCTGTAATTTGAGGGGATTAAAGGGCAACCCTTTTTAAGAATCGGCACAATTTCGGCTCCTAACCAAGTAGGCGGCAGGTCGTCGCCCAGCAAAATGCCGTTAAATAGGGTGACTAGATAAGGAGCCCAGATTTTTGGTTGTGTCCCAAAGAGGTCCCCAGGCAGTTTATCCAGACCGGGAGCTTTTTCTGGGAGCAGATTTCCTAAAGCGATCTCAACCTCACGCAAAGTGATTAATTCATCTAGTAAGGGGCGTTGGCTAACAACAGTTGACCGGGCAGATTCTTCAAGTACATTAGCACTATGGAGTTGCTGAGGTTCAGTGGCATTGATAACCATATCACCACATTCAGAAGTGCCATAAAGGGCACAGAAATGGCTTTCCCAAACGGAGGGGGCAATGTTAGGGGCAGGGGCCAGACTATGGCCACTAAGTCCAGAAGCTACTATAGTCCAAAATAGTTTAGAGTTATTGTTACCAAGTGCAGAGCCCAGATTCTCCCACTTAGCAACTTCCCAATCCTTTTTGGCGTCACTAAGCGCCTTCTTATACGCAGAACGATGTAGCTTAATGGCTTCCCTATTACTAGTTTTTAAGGCTCTAAAGAGAGCCTTCCTGGTGGCCCGACAGAAAGCATTGTACCACTGAGGGGACGAAGTCCGTGGGCGATTGGTCCTTCTCTCAGGGCAAAGAATATCCTTAATTGCTGCTACCAAGTTGACATGGATTTCTGATGCCCTGCCTAAATGTCCAACTTTTCCCATTTCTTCAATAAAAGGGATAATGATCTTATATAAGGCAGCTAGCTTAGGATCGGACATCTGGAAGTCTAGCCATTTAACTCTTCGTCTACAGTTTGATATAATTAAAGGCACAGTGGCAGAGTGTTCAGCCAAAGTTTGGCATTTGAGCCCAAAGCTCCCTATCCTAAGTGAGAGTACCAGGGCATTATGGTCACTATCAGTTCTTTCAATAACTCTAAATTCATGCGCCTTGTCCCAGTGCCTAGCCTCTAAAAAGATGTAGTCAATTATCGAGGACTGGTTATGCCGATTAAATGTTGCATTACCCGGTCTGTCAGGTTCCACCCTCCCGTTGCAGGCTCGTAGTGAGGTTGTGAGCACAAATGACTGCAGTTGTAGAACTAACGGGGTCCAAACCTTGACCCAAGGGGTCAATGGATGGGGAATCGCCCACAGTGAATCAACGTCATCTGGGCCACCCATGGTCGAGTCCATGAGTGGCTCAAAATGACAGTTGAAATCACCGCCCACGATTAACACAGTAGAGGGGTCCATTGTCTGGGTAAGGGTCAACAGAATATCAATGTCCTCTGAAACAAGACCCCGCCTAACTGGCCTTGAGTATACATTAAACAGGGCGATATTTGGCCCATTTAGTGTGGTCAACAGTACACACTGAACGTCCTGCGAATTAGTACTTATTTGTGATGCAGTTACTCCCAAGTGCGTACCAACCCATATAGACAGACCCCCTGCAGGTCTACCCCTCTCACCCTTGCTGGCCACGATATCAAATGTAGCAAATCCCTGAGCTTGACTACTTTTTAATGCCCAGGTTTCTTGTAGCAT
The DNA here is from genome assembly GCF_964204655.1 of Triturus cristatus. Taxonomy (NCBI): domain Eukaryota; kingdom Metazoa; phylum Chordata; class Amphibia; order Caudata; family Salamandridae; genus Triturus; species Triturus cristatus. The sequence goes on along the minus strand of NC_140583.1, from coordinate 293,455,649 downwards.
ACAAATATCATGGAGGGCCATAAAAGAGCCCCATTCAGGAATGGGCAATTTGCTCTTAAGGCCCGCCACGTTCCAAGAAAGAATTTTTACATGGCCAGTCAATAGATCTTGGTTAACTTGGTCATGGGGCAGAGAACCACAAGGGTCATTAATCATATCAGATCCCTCTTCTGGTGCAGAGACATGCTCATGAGGCAATGCATATTGGTCGGGAGAAGGTGAAACTGTTCCAGAGAGAGTAGGTTGTTGCAGGGAGAAGGTCTGCGGTAGGGAAGTTGGCTCGATGTTCTCAGCCTGTTGCTCCATAATAATAGGCCTACTAGTTAGAGATCCCCCCTGTCAATCGCAATCATCGAAGCCTGAGAGGGCATCGAATCTATTTGCGACTTCCAGCGGGGTAAATGGTGGCCAATAGTCTATCCTCCTAAAACCATTTCGGTGGCTCCCAAAAGGCACAGTGGCCCAATCGGATACACTTTCACAAGCCACAGGGATGGGCGCATAAATAAAGTGCTGGTTATCAGAGGGTATGGATAATACTGATTGATGTGTCTGCATTCGAGCCGGACCCCTGGGGTAAGTCCTATGGGAGACTGAGGATCTTGGATAGAAATATGTCAATTCGCGAGGCATAATGGACCCGCTACTTTTGCCCAAAGTATAGCTAAGGATATGAGTAACAGCTCTGGGATCTCTAAAGTTAATAATAATTAGATCCCCCTCAATATCCTTAGCTCTACGTCCCAACCAGGGGAGTCGCCGAACGTGCAATATCTCCCCATTAACATTAAAGGGAAGAGGCCTATTTAGGGTAAGCCAGTGCATAGTTTTATTTTTGAGCTAAAAAAACCCTTCCTTTTTGCTCTTTTCCAGTAACGGAACTCTCGTAAGCACTACCACGTAAGGGACCGCTTCTGGGGGTAAATCAACTTGATGCCTTAAGTGGTCCACTGCCTTGGCTAAAAGAGTACCTCCCCTCACATTTTGGATATTTCCTGAAGTAGATTCTAACGCTCCCCTTGTTGCTTCACCCAAATCATTTTGTACTGGTTGGTGTTGGGCAGTATTGGGAGATATAACCATAGGTTGACTGCCGGGGATAACCTTACCATTTTTCCTAATGGGAATGGAGGATGACACTGATACAACAGGGGGAGGCAACACTAAATGTGCAAGATCTTTAAATGCCCCCACGTGTTCAGTGATAGCCAATTCTAGGTCCCCCAGGCGTTGCTCCATCTTTTTTAATCTTTCCATTATAGGTAGAACGAATGACCTTAATAGTCGTTCGATACTCTCAAGAGGGGCAACGTGCAAACCTTCATTTGTCGAACAATATGGGGAGCTAATTAGGTCAGGGGAGGGGGATGCCATTGGAGTGTTAGAGCTTGTGTCCATGAGGGCCGCTGTAGATGAAATAGGTGGTGCACTAGACTTTGGCATAGATACAATATCTAGAGTAGACCTTGGTCCCTTGCCAAAGTCAGAGTGATTAATCTTATTCCTTTGAAGGTCACCTAGCCTCTTTCTTCTTTTAGTAGGAGGGGGTCTTTGGACTTGGACACAACTACCCTCCCAACCTTCTTTTTAGTAGCCTTAACCTCTGGTTGAAAGGAAACCGTGATCATATCAGTTTCCTTGATAGAAGTACTAGAGGAAGATAAATTGATGGAGACATGCGAATTATTAGGTTTATCGGGTGAAGAGGGGGTGTCTCGAAGCAATATGGGAACATTATCAATGGCTAATGACTCCTGAGTAATAGTGAGAGGACTTGGCTCGGAAGGAGTAGTATAAAGCAAAATGTCCGTGGGCAATCTATTTTTCATACATTCTATGGAACAACGTCGCTCAGCCCTACGTTCAGCTAGTACTGTCTCCTTCCCATTAGCCACAGCAGCCCTGGAGAAGTAGTCACCCAATGTACCCTTGTTTATACCTCCTACAGTTGTGGGTGGATTTTTAAACAAAGTCTCGGCCATAATTAACAAAGCAGTAGAATGTATCAGTACTCACGATGGCCTCCAATGATTGGTAAAGTTAATGGATTGCCCCGCTCCGGTCTCCTCGTGCCTCTGAGGGCCACAGAGGGCCCGCTCGCTGCCCGGTCTTCGCCCCGGGTTTTCGTCCCGCTCGCGTTCCGCTGACGCGGAAGGAGCGTGCGTCCCTTAAATACAAGTGAGTGGGAGGGAAGAGGCACCAGCTGCGCTCGGGATCAGCAATGCGCTAGGCAGGCTGGTCCTCGCAGTCCCGCCCGGCCGTCACAAGGTCCGTAGACTGTAGTCTCCCCCAGCAGAATTCCGTGAAGTAGTAGAAATGTGGCACCAGTGTTCCTGCCTTGGTCCGGTTTTTAAATGCGGCGAGCGGCGCCCGTGAAGCGGGGGCCGCGAGACGTAATTGCAGTGCTGGAAGTGGTGGGAGGGAAGAGGCACCAGCTGCGCTCGGGATCAGCAATGCGCTAGGCAGGCTGGTCCTCACAGTCCCGCCTGGCCGTCACAAGGTCCGTAGACTGTAGTCTCCCCCAGCAGAATTCCGTGAAGTAGTAGAAATGTGGCACCAGTGTTCCTGCCTTGGTTGCGGTTGCAAAACATTCCTACATGACTTGTGGGGTTGCTATTGGGAAGGGAACACCCCTTTCTAATAGCGAGTTGATAAACACTATTTTGCGGGTCGCGATTTATTTGCGACTTGCAAAATAGTGTTGGTACATGGCCCACAGGATATGTGCATGCACAAACAGGTCACAAACCTGTTTGCGCATGCCAAATCCCATCGTACATCTGGCCCTTAGTGACTGCAGAGCAGAATGTTGTAATGGGAGAACAGGAGTGATTGCGACACTCCTAAAACCGCTACCCCTTCCACAGACCTTAGCAATGTTTAATTTTCAATCTCATATTTTCAGAATGGAAACATTTTAAGTTTTAATTATTCACAATATGATTAGTGTGGTTGCTCATTTTTCCGATACTTCCAACAAGTATCGACATAGCCAATAGGTCTGGTTCCTAGTAGATATATGTGCGTTGGTATATTACACATCTGGGTGCAATAACACAAAACTCACAGAGAAGCACTTAGATGCTGGTCAGGTGGCACACTTTGTGAAGCTGGGGATTTTAGTGCTCATGGTTTAAGCCACGATCTTGACGGCATAGACAATGCCTCCTGGGAAGGATTCTTAGTCCTGTTGCAATGGCCATGCCCATTTTGAAGAACCCACACACCTTTTCCATCCTGCTTACAGCACTGGTTACAAGAAAAATATAACTCAGATCAAAGATGGATCTTGCAATCTTACCTAGATAGCACGGGCACTAGTAAGTGGCGATGCAACAGACGTGCCACCCAAATCTTTAAAATTATTTTTACAGACACTCCCCATAGTATCAGCCTTGATTTCCTAATATGCGAGCAAAAGCAGGCTTTGGAGGGCAGACATTGGCAAACCGCTTCCCAAACAATCGCAAAATAAAGATACAACTTATTAGGTGGAGTTACATAGGGCTGGAATATGTGTGCTACCACTTCAGTGCTTAACTAAATGAGAACATTCTGCTAAAATCACTGTTATACCTCAATGTGCACTAGCACGAGCCACTATTTGCTCCCACACCACCCTTTTCTCACTTTGAAGTCACTTACAGGCTACACCCACACTGAGCTAACTTAGTGTATCCAGGTGACGGTTTGCATCATCAAAAATTACTGCTGTTGAGATAGCTATAACCAATTGCAATTGTTAATGAAAAGGCAGCCAAATTAGAGGGTTGGTGGGTGGGAATGAGGCACATGTGTGAAGCTATTGCCTGGCTGAAGTGATCTTGCACACACTTTAACTCCTCTTAACATCACAGGAATGACCCACTGTCCAAACTGTAGCTCCCCACCAGCCTGGACCTCCTATTTGCGTATCTGCTGAGAGCTACGGTAATGAATGAAAACTGCAGAAAGGGTTTACTTTCTCTTCCTAACGCTGCCTTCAAACCACAGATACCAGGACCAGCAAGGGCAGTGCCAAGGGTTCAAAACAGCAGACTCACTCCTTGTTTCTTATACACATTGGCACTGTTCAGTTTCACGTCGGACTATCCGCGCTGTGCCATGTTGTTTTAACTTTGTCAACCAATCAGCCTGCTTGCAGGACGCCCAAGCTCCTCCCCTCCTGCCCTCACAAAGGTTTGCTGTCTCCACGTTTGTTGTGGATGGAAGTAAATAAGCAGCAGGGTTGGCGAAGCAAGACAAAAAAACATATCCGAAGAGTAAAAAAAAAGAAGGCATTGACACCGCAGATGTCCTTAAAATGAAAAAAGATTCAATTAAATGATAGCAGAGCATCTAAAATAATGACTTAATTAATAAACCCATAAAATCAAGAGCAGTAATCCATTACAAACAAAGAGATCAGCGTAGAATATTGTAGCGCCTCCTGAGTGCAATACTGCAGTTTAAACTGCTTCTCTGCAAAACTGAGAATCAATGCCAAATATAATTTACATATAAAGTACCAGTACTGCTACAACATGTAAACACAGAGAAAGAGCGAAATTCTAAAAGTTGGTAAGTAAAAATATTCTTTCCAGCACAATGTACTCAGCCTCATCTCATAATTTGGTTAGCCATTCTAGCCTAATTCCAGTAGCTTGAGTGTGATTTTCAAATTGAAACTGATGTGGCATAGATTAATAAAAAGTACCGATAATTAATGAGCCTACTGCTATCCTTCAATCATCATTTAGCCATAAAGGCCACGTCCCTGTTTCTCCACAATATGTTGACAAAAGCAGGAATCTGTGAACAGCATCAGCCAATAATGATCAACAGTTGATGAACTCGACATCAGGAGCTAGTATGTAACCAGGATGACATTCCAGCAAGCAGACCACGCAGAGAATTCACTGAAGCAGAAGTAATACCTACATCCATCTGCGAAATGTGACTGTACCAGACTCAGATTATGTTAAAACATACTGCCCTGCGCTCCCTCAGAACCTCATGAAAGTAGTAGAGGGTCACCTCTTCTGGCACCAAACCTGACAATAACTGAACTAACTTCAGTTTCTATTGGTTGTGATTTCCAGTGTTGTTTTGTGTTTACCAATGTATTAAAACATTTAAAAATCAGTGGTTATCACTGTTTATAATGTTTTGCTCTGGGGAAAAAAGGCATGGACATGATCTTTAGTTCCTTCCTTTCCTCATTCATTCCTGTTATCAAATCTTCCTTCCCTTTCTCTTTATTATTCCCTTCTCAGTCCATTTCCCTTGAATTTGCTCTTGCAGTTAACTTTTTATTACTTCTCTATTTCCCTCACCTCCCTGCCGCTCTCACTTCCCATCATAAAAACTCCTCTTGGCAGTCTTACCCCCTTTTCCAGAATGTGCAATGATGGGTGATGTTGTAGCTCAATATACTGGAGTTGAAACACTTTTCAGAGTTAGGGTGCTGTAGCGGTCTTGATACTGAACAAGCTGGACCTGAACGTGAGCCCGGAAGGGCTTCCATACTTTGTATCACTCTCTGACAAGGCATGGCCAGAGAGCTTAAATAAATGGGCGGAGGTCTCACGGGTCTTCCGGCCCCCACCAGCTCACTGTGTGGATGTGCAATAAATAAGCTCCCAATGATTGGCCTTTAGCGAAGTGTGGAACCACACGACTCTGGAGACGAGGGTGGGCGTCAATCACAGCACGGCACCCTGCACGATTATGCCCTCACCTCCCGACCGACACCAAGCACCGGAGGTAGCTTGCAGCAAGAAGGAGTATCTGGCCACAGCACGAGATCAGTACAGACAGACATGCCTGCAGAACGCAGCCAGCTCGGTCTGCAACGTGGGAGGTACTGACGCTTCATCTGCTTCCCACCTCCTACCTGGGTCCCGTTCCTTCGCTGCTTCAGATCGACGCAGCATAGACTCCGCAGTATTCCGGCGGCCTGACCGGCATGACCCCTAGCGCGCTGCTGCGTTGCGCGCATGCGCAGATCGCCCCCCGCTGATCCGGCCCTATGGAGCCACCCAAACAAAAGCTCAAGGAAGAGGCTCCAATACAGCAACACCTCCACGCGCTTCCCTACGGATCTGCTCACTCACTCAAATTTAGCTGGGCGAGCCTGCAGCAAGCTGCCAGTTGAAAGGAAGAGCAGGGACACAGCACCATTAGAGGAGAGGGTGAAAAGCCTGATTGAGATAAAGGCCAAATAAAACAAACAAAACAATAAATAAAGAGAGGAAAAAAAAGAATAACACAAAACACATCAGGAGACTACCAAAGGAGACATAAAGACCTTACACACCCATCTGGAGGTGCAGCTGGACACAAAGCTTGTACCACAAACTAGCTACAGCACCGAAAGCCATGACGGATCAAGCAGCGCAAGCAGCACCACAACACCTACCTCCAGCACAGCAGGCAGGGCACCAAGCCATTCAGCCCACCACGCAGCATGCCCAAATCAATGCACTACCTCGGTTCAGTGAGCTGATAGTATCCCAAAGATGGACAATCTGGATCAGCCGCCTAGACAACTACTTCACGGCGACACAAGAAATGGATGGTGCAGTCAAAAGATCTTTACTATTACACTTTGCGGGAGAAGAGATTTGCAAGTTGTTTGCAATCAAACACGGGAGCACCCAATGATTATTATGCAGCGGTCAGGGCTCTGAATGTGCACTTCGACCTTTAACTGAACCCCGATTATGAAAGATTCAAACTCCGCCAAGCACGCCAGAGGGAAGGGGAATCAATGGATGCATTCCACGCGCGGCTAAGAGAACTGGCCAGCACATGCACGGCCGATGACCAAAACAAAGAGGTCAGAGCACAAGTTATCCAGGATGCCAAAACAAAAGTCTCCGGACCCTCATCTTGCGACAGCCAGTGGTCACCCTCGAAGACATTCTTATTATTGCACGATCGCACGACCTATCAGATGCCCGGGAGACAGCGATGGAAATCGCCATCACCCAACAAGCAGAGAGACCCGCGACGATCAAGACCGAATGGGCGAAGGCAGTGTGCACGCAAAACAGAGGGACCCGAGGACATTGGCCAAATAAGAGTGCACAGGGGTCGCACTGTGGATATTGCGGAGGAGAAGAACAGCCCCAGGAAGAATGCCCCACGCAAAGACGGACATGCACGAAATGTGGCATCCCCAACCATTTTGCTGTTGCATGCAGAGGAGGCCCAAGGAATAGAGGAGCCCTCGGAAAAAGACCACTCTCCAAGGTGGTAAAGCATCTATCGATCGAAGAGCCCAAAAACTTGAAGGTGTCTAGGACATCAGTATGACAGAGGAAGTACCTAGAGGACTCATCCACGGACGATGAGGGTGAATGCTACCTAATTTCATTCGCTAGCGGCCTCAAACGGAAGCGGCGTCCACAGCCTACATGTGATTTCGAAATTGCTGGATCCCAGGTCACCGTGCTAATCGACACAGGAGCGTCAGTAAATGTGATGGGCTGTCAACAATACAAGGGATAGAATCTAAGACCCACGTTGGCCCAGTCGCATGTTAGAATCCTCACATATGGCAGTCAAACACCTTTACCCTTCAAAGGCAAGATGACGGTGCAGGTGAAGTCAGAAAACCACAAGATCACCACAACGTTCCACGTGGTGGACAGGGAGACCGACATCTTTGTAGGGAGTCACACAGCCGAAGACCTCGGCCTCGTCACATTTGCCAATGCAATCAAGGCCCTACAGACAGAGGATGTTCTGGAACTATTCCCGCAACATTTCAAAGGACTTGGCAGCATGAAACGTCCACCGATCAAGCTGCACATAGAAAAGGCAGTGAAACCAGTTGCCTTGCGACACAGACGCATACCCTTTCACCTTCGGCCACTAGTTGAGCAACAACTCCACGACCTGGAACAACAAGGGGTGATTGAGAGGGTCATGGGACGAACCCCATGGGTATCAACAATGGTAATAGCTGAAAAGCCAAAGCAACCAGACAAAATCAGACTGTGCATAGACATGCCCCTGCCCAATCAGGCAATCAAACGCGAAAAGCATTTGAAACCAACTGTTGACGACATCCTAGCCGACCTAAACGGGTCCCGCTGGTTCTCCAAGCTGGACCTCAACGAAGGGTATCATCAGTTGAGGCTAGCAGAAGAGAGCTGGTATATCACAACCTTTAGCCGGTATATCACAACCTTTTCAACCCATATAGGCCTACGCGGCTACAAGTGGCTGAACTTTGGGATTTCTTCAGTGGCAGGGATATTTCAGAATGCCGTCTGAGAAATACTCTCAGGACTTCAAGGAGTATTAAATGTCGGTGACGACATCTTAATACACTCAGCAACCATAAAAGACCACCAGCGCCATCTCAGGGCTACCCTCTGACGTCTTGCCAAGCATGGGGTGACCCTCCACCGAGAAAAGTGCTCGTTCTTTCAAACGTCAATTGAATTATTTGGCTATGTCTTCAGCCAGGAAGGGGTTAGGGTAGACCTGCGAAAGTCTCAAGCCACGGATCTGGCGAAGGAAAGTTGCGATCAAGAGCAAAGAACAGAAGAATACGTAGACATGATATCTCAATGGGCATGTCCACGAGCCCTCACCAGTGATGAGATCAAAGCAGAGACCGGCAAAGACTCTGTGCTCATGAGGGTGATGAACTCCCTACAAAAAGGCTTATGGGAAGAATTCCTTTGCGGTGCCAATGGGTGGAACGTATCTGACCAAGACCGGCTGGGAAAATTCTGGAAGGTACGGGACGAATTCAGTGCTGCAGTAAATGGGGTAACATTGAGAGGATCCTAGATTGTCATCCCCGTGAGCCTCCAGGAACGAGCTACCACCTTGGCTCACGAAGGACACCAAGGGACCGTGCGGATGAAATCACGAATGAGGGAAAAAGTGGGGTTCACCGGACTTGAGGCCGCCGTGGATACCCTAGTAAGAAGTTGCAGGCCCTGCCAGCTCATCAGTAGCCAAGAACCATCCGCACCAATGAAAACGGCGACATCCCCATGGTCACTTTGGAGTTTTCCAGACGGACGGGTGACAGCTGTGCTGGAAGACAGCTATTCAAAATACCCCGCAGTCAAAGTGATTGTGTCCACTTCATTCGCACACCTCCAGCCAGTCCTCGAGAAGGTGTTTGCGCTCTTTGGGCTGCACCATGAAATAAAGACAGACAATGGTCTCCCATTCCAAGGAGGAGAGTTCAAAAACCTACTTGCTCTACTCAGAATTCACCATTGTCGAATCACCCCACAATGGTGAAGCAGAATGTTTCATGCAGACGCTCAATAAGATTCTCTGAATAGCGGTGGCCGAGCAGTCCTACCCTGAGACAACGCTTCAAAGATTCTGACGAGAGTATCGCAGCACCCCGCACTGTACGACACAGAGACCACCCTGGTCCCTGATTCTATCCGGACATCGCCAAGACACAATCCCAGTAGCTGACAATTGGGTCCCAGGCCATATGACCCTGCCGTCACTCAAACACGGTGAACAGAAAATAACGAGCGAGCCAGTGGGAAAAGGAGAGCTAGACCCGCGTCATTACCCCAGGGAGCAATGTCCTGGTCCGGAACGGTCGCAGCAGAGGGAAGTTCAGAACAGCATATTAGCCTGGGCCGTGGACCGTTTTTAAACACAATGGTACCGCCCAAACAGCCCGACAAAGAGAGGAGTTAATCAGCAGGAACATATCCTGGTTCAAGGAAATACAATGCTCAGGTCCTCATCGGAGTGGTCCCAGACATGCAGAGCGCGAGGGGACGGCGGCTGCAAACATTCCAAACACACTGACGGAGAGCCGACTGCTGCAAATTCATCGCAATCCCCGACCGATGAATCTGAGATGAACACTACTGGAAGTGCTTCGCCACCTCGCAACCCAGCAGAGAGTCAAGGGTACCGCCAGCAGAAGTACAACTTGAGACCCAACCCCAGACCCAGCCAAAGACTCAAAGACTTTGTGTCTTAAAATGTTTCTTTTGATTGAACACTAACTTGGAAAGGGATGTAGCGGTCTAGATACTGCGCAAGCTGGACCCGAACGTGAGCCCGGAAGGGCTTCCATACTTTGTATACTTTCCGGCCCACACCAGCTTACCGTGTGGATGTGCAATTATTAAGCTTTCAGTGATAGGCCTTTAGCTAAGTGTGGGACCACACAACAGGTGCTGCCATCAGGAGCATAACGACTCCCCCGCAGGCAGTGCAGGATGGGGGAGGGGGTCCCGCGCCTCATAATCTTAAGAGGGGCTACTCAGCCTCAGCTTGTGTTTGCTTTGCTGTCCTCCACTGTCTATTTTTTATAGTCTGTGTGCTTCACGTCTCTGCGCAGCTATTTGAAGCTTGAAAAATATCAAAAAAGCAAGAACAAACATTTTTGGAAAATTGATAAACAGTCATGTTTGTTATTTGGCCATGGGACCCCATGGCCAAATAACAAAATATTCTCAAAGGTGTTTACTTCTATGGCATACCGCAAGTATTTTTTTTACAGTTTTATATAGCGCAAACCTGACCCGAAAGTATTGGAGTGATCTACATGAACTCAAGTTATACTACAAAAGTTCACATTCATTTTTAGGCACCTCGAGGCTATGGGCCTTATTCTAATGACAGTGGGTCTGCTACAAACAGGCCGGAAGTGGCCGGCCCACCATCAACAGAAGAGGTCCGACTGCCAGTATCCGGCGGTTGGAGGCATCGGGTGGTCGGACCGACAGCTGTTTTTCCGACAGCCCGTCAGGGCAGCGGTGCGACAATAAGAACCTGTTTGTGAGGCGATTTGGCCTGACTTTTGACCTTTGTCTTTGAACAGGCAACAAATGCTGTGTGATAAAACAGACTATACATATAATGAACCCCAATACGGGAAGCAAGGGTGCATTCAATGAATTCAAAACTTTGGCTTTATTGTGGCACATGTTCCTCTATGTATTTCGGCTACTACTGGCCTTGATCACTGCAAGTAGCCATCTCCCACTGTGCACAATATAAATAAGCAGGCACGAGACTAGACTAGTCTTTAAAAAGCTGCGTTTTCTAATCCAGCTTGGAAAATGCGCCTATGCTTCCTTTAAGGGAGACGGCTTGATGTATATTTAAATGGAAGGGGTGGAGGTGCACATAGTAGCTGCATTTACTTGTTCTGGCAGGCCGACCTGATGACCATCATTGTTTGGTTATATATCCATTCCTCCTTGTTATTGGCAGTTGCTGGCAGGCTCCTAAACGTCATCGGTGCCTGGCTGCTGGTGCGGCCACCATGCCTGACTGCAATTGTCCAAGTCCAATTGTCCAAGTCTCTGGTTCCTCATACAAGAAAGAGCTGGCACTGTCATCCTCTAATGTTCCACATTCATTACAGGAACAATGGTAGAACAATCAGCGCGTTTTGGCTTCCTCCAAAAGCCTTGGTCACGATAAGTGATGCCATTGTGTAATACATTCAAAAACACACATGCATGCTTAGACATACAAAACGCATTTGTTTCTCCCTCTCAACCTGTTATTATTATTAATAATTTAGTAATTCCTAATAAATGATGGTGGCTGCCCTTTTTTCCCCCGCCATGATCCTGTGGGACTACAGCGAGAACGCGGCACAATTTGGCCATTTCTTTTCATTTTGGCCCGGGTCCCTCTGGGTCCCACCCATGTGGCTTAGGGGGCAGTAGTTAGGTTTGTGTTTCCGCCGGAAAATGTGATTTTTGTGTTGCTAATAACTTTGTCCGCTTTTGATGAATCTTTATATATATATATATATATATATATATATATATATATATATATATATATATATATATATATATATATAAAGTCCACAAGTACCGGTCCAACGAGTTACGGTCTGTCAGCGGCGGTCCGAGTCCGGAACCGGAATTCCGTAATTAATTCACTCCCCAAAATCTCCTTGTACTGAGAAAATACTCGGACTCCAAAGTCGAATGCAAAGAAGATTTAATCACAAGTGCAGAACGACGCGTTTCGCCATTACGTCTTGCTCACGCTCAAACTCGTAATACACTACTCCATGTTTAAATTACATAAATTAGAAGATGGACTTAACACACCGAAGTACAGAAAGTGTATGTGAAGGTGGCGGCCATATTGTAACAGTGAAATACCGATAAACAATAAGAAAATCAGTTAAGCCTGCACATTATACATGAATATGTGGTATAGAGCAGCTCGTCGTTTGGTTATAATGATGCGCAGGATGTCTTATAGCACATATAAACCCCAAATCGGTAAACCTGTAATGGAATAAACAAATAATTGACATTATAGCCCAAGTGGGCCGAGGTTAAAATAAACCATATGGTGACCAGGTTGTGCGTGTTCAGGGTATAATAAAGTTATCAATTACCCGTGAAAATGAGGAATAACTCAATTTATCAAATCGGCAACGCACGAGAGAGCCTACGTTCATAGTCTCGTGTGAGGTGCACAAGATTCGTAAAATAAATTAATCACACTCCTCAACAACCATCTAGCCCAAGTGGGCTTAGGTACATAAACACACCTGGAAAACCCAACTCTACATGGGTTCTGTCCTGCTTGCAATAACCAACAGTAACATATGCTGTCACAAATGCAGGTATTCGATGTATAATAAAGTTACCGGTTTCAATGATGCAAAAACAATGTTCATGCCAAAATTCTCAACATCAATATAGGATGAAAACATATATTCATAGTCACGTATGAATTACACATCAATCTGGAAATTCTGTCCTGATTAAAATACCTACAGGTAACGTCTGATAACACGTGTATGCACGTATAAGCACTGTATATGCTCAGAATGAAATAAAATTAGTGGAGGTGCAGCCCCAGTGGGCAGAGTACAATAGCAACCACAGATAGAAAACATTGCATCCTCTGCAGCCAAACATGTAAACATTATTTACATTTTTTACAGTAAAAATCAGCAACAGAACCATATCCAAATGGAAAATTCATTTGTTGACAATGATGGCAATACATATCTAATCAAATGCTTCCTTCTTCATATGTGAAATTCGTATGACACCCGGTGTGACTCCATCTAGAATAAAATACAATACAAAATTTTAAAATCTACTAAACAACACTGCTGACAAACCCTTCTGTTAACATCAATGCAGATGTACTGCAAGTTCCTCACTCATATTTAGACCCTTAGGGGCTACACTTTCGAAATCCACTATATACCGGGATTCTAGTTTCCTCAGGGAAAGTTCCCTATTGCCCCCTCTTAGTCCCAAATCTACTGAATCAATCACAACCATCCTGGCCTTAGTCTCATCCTCGAGGTGTTGATCAAAAAAGTGCCTCGCAATGGGATATGTTCTGTTGTTGTTTTTGATGGCACGGAGATGTTCCATCACCCTTTTCTTGGCTGTGTGTTTAGTGCTGCCAACGTACCATTTCTCACAAGGACAAATAAGGACATAAACGCAGTATGTGGTGTTACACGTGAGTTTCTTCCTTATGGGGAATTCTCTTTTGGAATTCGGTACTTCCAGCTTGTCACAATCTTTACTGTGTCTACAAGCTTTACATTTGTGGCAACATCTAAATCCCCCATTGTCTGTAGGCATAAGGGCCCCCATCTCTGTGATGTAATTATGACTGAGTTCATCTTTCAGGGAACGTCCTTTTCTGAATGTTATCTGGGGGTTGCTCCCAAGAGCATCTTTAAGATGTTCATCGGTAAGGAGTACATGCCAGTGTTTCTTAAATATACTGCGTATCTCCTGAGCTTGTTCTGAGAAGGTAGTGATGAATCTAATATTGTCTTGTTTCTCCTCTTTGGGTTTAGGGAAGATAAGATCACTCCGGGATTTAGTCCCAACTCTCAATTTGGCTTCATTTACAATTTTGGCACTATATCCTCTCTCTTTAAACCTCCCACACATGATTGCCTCCTCTTTTTCGTATGCTTCTGTTGTGCTACAGTTTCTTTTGGCACGGAGCAACTCCCCATAAGGGATGCTCCGCACCAAATTCCGTGGGTGTCCGCTGTTTGCATTTAAAATGCTGTTACCCGCAGTTTCTTTGCGGAATAACTTAGTGGTTAGTTGATTGTTTATGACTTCCACACGAACATCCAAAAAATCGATTGAGTTTTTACTGATATTTTCAGAAAACTGTAGGTTATACTTGTTCATGTTCAATTTCTCAATGAACATTCTAACTGATTCTTCATCTCCACACCAAATGAAGAAAATATCATCGATATACCTCAGCCACAGGGCAACATTGTTAAATTCCAGCATGTTAGTGGCCACCTGCTCCTCCCACCAGCCCATGAACAAGTTTGCGTAGCTGGGGGCGAAGCAGGTTCCCATGGCAGTGCCCTGTGACTGACGGTATATGATGTCATTGAAGATGAAGAAATTATTTTTGAGACAAATCTCAATCATCTCATGTATCATTTGGGAATGATGTAAGAGTGAGATGGATCTACTCTTGAGGAAATGAAGAACAGAGTTAAGTCCCAGATCGTGCTGGATGCTGGTATACAGACTACTGACGTCTAGGGAAACCAAGATGAAATCAGTCTCCCAATGTATACCATCAATTATCGTGAGAAAATGGGTCGTGTCTCTTAGATAAGAGGGCAATGCCACTACATAGGGCCTCAGGAAGTAGTCTATAAATCTAGATGTATTCTCATAAAGAGACCCTATGGATGATACTATGGGTCGACCTGGCGGGTTTTGCATGCTTTTGTGTACTTTTGGGAGTAAATACAGAATAGGCAGCCTGGGATGTGCGCAGTATAGGTAATTAAATTCTTCCTGTTCCAGTAGGCCTTTATCCATCCACCCAATCAGTTTCTCTCTATACATGATTTTGGATTTACATACCTCTGCCATATCTGTTATCTCGTAACAGGTTCGGTGACTCAGTTGTCTCAGTCCTTCTGATAAATATTTACGTTTATCAAGAACGACAACATTCCCCCCCTTGTCTGATTGCCGTATGACGATGTTATGGTCTGATTTGAGATTCTCTATAGCTATAATTTGTTCCATGGTGAGGTTTTTCTTATTCCACGGTGTCTTATATTGAGGTTGATATCAATCCAGGGAGCAAGTTTAAACCCAAATCTGTGTTTCTCCCTAATGTCCAGAGTGAAGCCATTGAGATCTTTGAAAAAGGTGGCCTATATGACTTAAAGAAAATGAGATATAATAAGACACCGTGGAATAAGAAAAACCTCACCATGGAACAAATTATAGCTATAGAGAATCTCAAATCAGACCATAACATCGTCATACGGCAATCAGACAAGGGGGGGAATGTTGTCGTTCTTGATAAACGTAAATATTTATCAGAAGGACTGAGACAACTGAGTCACCGAACCTGTTACGAGATAACAGATATGGCAGAGGTATGTAAATCCAAAATCATGTATAGAGAGAAACTGATTGGGTGGATGGATAAAGGCCTACTGGAACAGGAAGAATTTAATTACCTATACTGCGCACATCCCAGGCTGCCTATTCTGTATTTACTCCCAAAAGTACACAAAAGCATGCAAAACCCGCCAGGTCGACCCATAGTATCATCCATAGGGTCTCTTTATGAGAATACATCTAGATTTATAGACTACTTCCTGAGGCCCTATGTAGTGGCATTGCCCTCTTATCTAAGAGACACGACCCATTTTCTCACGATAATTGATGGTATACATTGGGAGACTGATTTCATCTTGGTTTCCCTAGACGTCAGTAGTCTGTATACCAGCAGCATCCAGCACGATCTGGGACTTAACTCTGTTCTTCATTTCCTCAAGAGTAGATCCATCTCACTCTTACATCATTCCCAAATGATACATGAGATGATTGAGATTTGTCTCAAAAATAATTTCTTCATCTTCAATGACATCATATACCGTCAGTCACAGGGCACTGCCATGGGAACCTGCTTCGCCCCCAGCTACGCAAACTTGTTCATGGGCTGGTGGGAGGAGCAGGTGGCCACTAACATGCTGGAATTTAACAATGTTGCCCTGTGGCTGAGGTATATCGATGATATTTTCTTCATTTGGTGTGGAGATGAAGAATCAGTTAGAATGTTCATTGAGAAATTGAACATGAACAAGTATAACCTACAGTTTTCTGAAAATATCAGTAAAAACTCAATCGATTTTTTGGATGTTCGTGTGGAAGTCATAAACAATCAACTAACCACTAAGTTATTCCGCAAAGAAACTGCGGGTAACAGCATTTTAAATGCAAACAGCGGACACCCACGGAATTTGGTGCGGAGCATCCCTTATGGGGAGTTGCTCCGTGCCAAAAGAAACTGTAGCACAACAGAAGCATACGAAAAAGAGGAGGCAATCATGTGTGGGAGGTTTAAAGAGAGAGGATATAGTGCCAAAATTGTAAATGAAGCCAAATTGAGAGTTGGGACTAAATCCCGGAGTGATCTTATCTTCCCTAAACCCAAAGAGGAGAAACAAGACAATATTAGATTCATCACTACCTTCTCAGAACAAGCTCAGGAGATACGCAGTATATTTAAGAAACACTGGCATGTACTCCTTACCGATGAACATCTTAAAGATGCTCTTGGGAGCAACCCCCAGATAACATTCAGAAAAGGACGTTCCCTGAAAGACGAACTCAGTCATAATTACATCACAGAGATGGGGGCCCTTATGCCTACAGACAATGGGGGATTTAGATGTTGCCACAAATGTAAAGCTTGTAGACACAGCAAAGATTGTGACAAGCTGGAAGTACCGAATTCCAAAAGAGAATTCACCATAAGGAAGAAACTCACGTGTAACACCACATACTGCGTTTATGTCCTTATTTGTCCTTGTGAGAAATGGTACGTTGGCAGCACTAAACACACAGCCAAGAAAAGGGTGATGGAACATCTCCGTGCCATCAAAAACAACAACAGAACATATCCCATTGCGAGGCACTTTTTTGATCAACACCTCCAGGATGAGACTAAGCGCAGGATGGTTGTGATTGATTCAGTAGATTTGGGACTACGAGGGGGCAATAGGGAACTTTCCCTGAGGAAACTAGAATCCCGGTATATAGTGGATTTCGAAAGTGTAGCCCCTAAGGGTCTAAATATGAGTGAGGAACTTGCAGTGCATCTGCATTGATGTTAACAGAAGGGTTTGTCAGCAGTGTTGTTTAGTAGATTTTAAAATTTTGTATTGTATTTTATTCTAGATGGAGTCACACCGGGTGTCATACGAATTTCACATATGAAGAAGGAAGCATTTGATTAGATATGTATTGCCATCATTGTCAACAAATGAATTTTCCATTTGGATATGGTTCTGTTGCTGATTTTTACTGTAAAAAATGTAAATAATGTTTGCATGTTTGGCTGCAGAGGATGCAATGTTTTCTATCTGTGGTTGCTATTGTACTCTGCCCACTGGGGCTGCACCTCCACTAATTTTATTTCATTCTGAGCATATACAGTGCTTATACGTGCATACACGTGTTATCAGACGTTACCTGTAGGTATTTTAATCAGGACAGAATTTCCAGATTGATGTGTAATTCATACGTGACTATGAATATATGTTTTCATCCTATATTGATGTTGAGAATTTTGGCATGAACATTGTTTTTGCATCATGGAAACCGGTAACTTTATTATACATCGAATACCTGCATTTGTGACAGCATATGTTACTGTTGGTTATTGCAAGCAGGACAGAACCCATGTAGAGTTGGGTTTTCCAGGTGTGTTTATGTACCTAAGCCCACTTGGGCTAGATGGTTGTTGAGGAGTGTGATTAATTTATTTTACGAATCTTGTGCACCTCACACGAGATTATGAACGTAGGCTCTCTCGTGCGTTGCCGATTTGATAAATTGAGTTATTCCTCATTTTCACGGGTAATTGATAACTTTATTATACCCTGAACACGCACAACCTGGTCACCATATGGTTTATTTTAACCTCGGCCCACTTGGGCTATAATGTCAATTATTTGTTTATTCCATTACAGGTTTACCGATTTTGGGGTTTATATGTGCTATAAGACATCCTGCGCATCATTATAACCAAACGACGAGCTGCTCTATACCACATATTCATGTATAATGTGCAGGCTGAACTGATTTTCTTATTGTTTATCGGTATTTCACTGTTACAATATGGCCGCCACCTTCACATACACATTCTGTACTTCGGTGTGTTAAGTCCATCTTCTAATTTATGTAATTTAAACATGGAGTAGTGTATTACGAGTTTGAGCGTGAACAAGCCGTAATGGCGAAACGCGTCGTTCTGCACTTGTGATTAAATCTTCTTTGCATTCGACTTTGGAGTCCGAGTATTTTCTCAGTACAAGGAGATTTTGGAGAGTGAATATATATATATATATATATTACCTACTGGCGGTCGCCAGTAGGTAGTTATAGTTAGGACCACGTTTCCATAGGAAATCCGCAACATTCTATTTTGAATAACTTTGGCGCCGGTCGACGAATCCTCGCGAATTTTTCAAAATAGGTGGGGCGCTACGCTCCGCTCCTTCCCTGAAAGTCTCAGGGGGATTCGTCAAGCGGGGGCTGAGATAAAAGGGGGGTCCCAAAACGCGTTTTTCCCATGCATTTTTCCATAGGACCTTTAGACAGGGCTACAGCCCGAACGGCTGAACAGAATTACTAGAAATTTGGCAGAGAGGTAGTCCTCAGGTCAAGGAAGTGCCTTTTGTAGGTTTGGTGTAAATCTGTTCAGTAGATTCTGAGAAAATAGCCTTTAAATCAATATATATATCTGAGCCAGCTTACGGTGCGCTTACGGTACGCTTACCGTACGCGTACGGTGGCGTGCGCGAGCGCGATTCTGATTGGCTCTTAGATCTTAGTAAACATTCGAATCGGCCGAAACCAGGAAGCGGCGGCCGCCATTTTCTCTCTCGCACTGAGAGTGATGTTTAAAATCTAAAGCACAAAAACATGTAAAGGGGCTGTTTAGACAGCTCCCACACACATAGCAATGTTGAGGGAGTCCCCAAAGATCCCCCAAGGCCAAAAACGGAATTTTTATTTTTTCGCTAATTTCGCCGATTACGCTTACCGTACGCGTACGGTAAAAAATTATAAAAAAAAAAAAAATTATCCACACTCTCTCCACCCCGTGTGCAAATGGTGCCCGAAGGGCACCATTTGTGCATGGCTTATAACATATACGAAAAATTAAAATATTACCTTTCAAAACGAAGTGCATCATATGTCCTCCATGTGCGCACGGTGCGCGAAGCGCATCGTGCGTACATGGCCCATCTAGCGTAACGTGGGCACGCGGTGCGCGTAGCGCACCGCGTGCCCACCGTGCGTGCACGGCACTAACTGCGTAAAGTGGGCGCGCGGTGCGCGAAGCGCACCGCGTGCTCGCGCACCGTGCGCGCACGGAACGAACTGCGTTAAGTGGGCGCGCACGCCACGAATGGCGTAAAGTAACTTAGCATTTAAAAAACCGTACAAATTCACTGAAAAAACCATAGGTTTCACACACGTTATAGTTAGGAATTAGCATTTAAAAAACCTTGCAAATTCACTGAAAAAACCATAGGTTTCACACATGTTATAGTTAGCGGAAATTTTACTGATAAAAAACCAATGAAATTCCCCCGTTATAGTTAGTGCAGGCAACTATAACTCACGCGACCGCAATCTTCTGCTGATGACATATGTGTCTTTATGAAAAAAAAATATTTGTAATATATGTATAGCTAAAAATGTATGGAAGAAGACATGGGCAAATAAGTGTCTAAATACAGTATTAGCATCAGCAGAGGATTGCGGTCGCGTGAGTTGTAGTTGCCTGCACTAACTATAACGGGGGAATTTCATTGGTTTTTTATCAGTAAAATTTCCGCTAACTATAACATGTGTGAAACCTATGGTTTTTTCAGTGAATTTGCAAGGTTTTTTAAATGCTAATTCCTAACTATAACGTGTGTGAAACCTATGGTTTTTTCAGTGAATATATATATATATCAAACTATGTGGCTCCCCAGGTAAGGCTGCCTCCGCGTAGCCTCCGCTCCAGAAAACACAAACACGGACCGTGTTTTTTGTGCAATAATTTATTCGCTAATTTGCACGATTGTCGCCATAACGTTTCGGCTCCCCTAGAGCCTTGTTCACATGACAACATGTAGATCACAAACACTTCCTTAAATAGGAAGACAGATACTCTGCACGTGATAAGGTTACACATAGTCATGGAAAGCTGACTTGAAGAGATGCATATCAAGATCCAAGACATCGTTTTTGTACATTCAAATGTCTTGTTTGATCCCTTACTTTTGACATTCAATGTTATACCAAGCATATTAATATAATTCAAACAGGAATTCAAGCACAAAAATACTAATGAACTTAGTGCTTATATAAATATTATAGTCAGAAATAGCCGTCTCCATTTACGCTGCATCCTACTCGCGATACATTGTATATAAAGGAATATTTCAGTTCATGAACAACTTTCAACAGGAGATTTGTGTGGCCAAGACATTCCTGTGACTATGTAGCACCCTTCTGATGTCTGCACATTTTTTTAAAAATAACGGGATAAATCCCCATCAAATCCATGTTTCGTTACTCTTAACCCATTATAGGCTGCAGATCCCTGCAATTGTACACGTGTGCGAGGAAATGTACTAAGTGCAAAATGTGCTAATAAATTAACATTTTATCATGTAATTTAACAATAATTCATTTACATAAATAGCTATTCCCATAAAACAATTATAAAAATATATAAATATGTAAACAGCAAAAACGAAGTTAAACTTTGAAAGTGCAAGATATGTGCAAGTTACCATGAAGAACCTCTGACTGATCCCAGTCATAAATAACAATTGTTTTGACATTAAACTCTTCCGTCCTAACAACTGCACTGATAAAACTTTATAGATTACTTTTGACGTTGTACCAAGTTTGACTGTGACTTACAAGAAAATAGAAGTAATAGGATAAGGCATACTAAGAGTTTCTAAATACTCAGAATCATTGCTCTCAAAGGGTTATTTGGGTACCACGTGAGATTATTTGGTCCAACTACTTTCATATTACGTAACCGTAAGGTACTGTCAAAATTTACAATTAGATGACCTCTTCTATCAGTACTAGTATGGATATGACAAATAAAAATCTAGCTCTTTTACAAATCATCAAGATGGTGCCATCTTCCTTGGTGATTCATAAATATTGTTGATGTTAAAACAATAAATAGAGTGCATTTTGGTTAAAAATTATTCTCCCACAATAATAAAATACCGTTGATAAAATCCATTATATAAAAGGCTAGAAAGTAATAAGTACATCAGTACTAGATATGAATAAATCTCACGTACTGAGTTCAATAGTATACATATGTGAATTAAGAGGTATGTCCCTAATGCAGAATAGTATGAAGGTCCTCCGTGACGTTGAGCCCACCCGGAGATTTAGAATCAAGTTGGAGTATGTATTTTGTTTCCAACTGTCTTAGCCTGGCTTCCCTATTGCCCCCGCGTCTACTAGATGGTACTGAATCAATGACAAAGAAAGACAAATCCTTGTTATTGCTGCGATGGTTGTCCTTAAAATGTCGGGCCACTGGGTAGGTGTTGTCTTGGTTTGCTATTGCCCTCAGGTGCTGTAGGATACGTTTATGTACTTCTAATTTGGTACTGCCTACATACCTGAGTGCACATGGACATTGGAGCACATACACAGCATATTACGTTTTGCATGTTAAGACCTTCTCAATTTTATGTTTTCTATCACTGAAGCCATCTTTGTAATGTTTAGTATTGACCCCATGAGTGCATGCCTTGCATGTTTTGCACTTAAAAAAAACCCCATTCATTTGGAGCCAACTGGTCTTTTCCATGATTTCAGGATTAGTGTCAACTATATGATCTTTCATAGTAAGAGCTCGACTGAACGTTACAGTTGCTCTGCGTGGCAGTGTTGGACCTAAAATGGGGTCACTTAGGAGAATGGGCCAGTTGCGATTAAAAATACGATAAATTTCAGAGTGTTGTTTGTTGTACCCCGTAATAATTCTGAATACTTTCTGTGGTTCAGAGATTGTTTGGGTTACTGTGTTGCTATTCATCATGTTATCGTACTTTTTAAGTAAATCCTGTCTGGATTTAGTTCGAGATTTGCTGATGGCCCTGTCAATAATCTTTTCGGAGTAGCCCCGTTGTAAAAATCTGCTTTTACTGGTTGCTTGGGCCACATCCAATTCAATCTCATTGCTGCATACTCTGCGCAGCCTCACCATCTCACCATAAGGTATACTAGTGAAAAGATGCTGAGGATGGGCACTTGCCGCATGTAGAATAGCGTTCCCAGCTGTCTCCTTTCTAAATAGTTTGGTTTCCATGGCCCCATTAGAGATATATACCTCCGTGTGCAAAAATGTAACATTGGTCTGAGTCATGTTAACTGTAAAGCTAAGATTGAGATTGTTCGTATTGATGGACCTGACAAAATCCTCAGCAGCCTCTCTGCTGCCACCCCATACTACAAAAAAATCATCTATATAACGGTACCATGCAATTACATGCAAATCCATTGTATCCCTATACTCAGTTCTGAGGACCAGCTCCTCCCAAGCTCCCATGTGCATGCATGCATAGCTTGGAGAGAAGCTGGCCCCCATGGCCACTCCCTGCAACTGACGATACACCAAATTGTTGTACATAAATACATTATTGTAGAGGCATATTCTTAGCATTTCCATAAGCATGGTTGTGTGATCTTTAAATTGATCTTCTCTTTTCGATAGATAATATTCTACCGCTGCCATGCCATCTTTGTGTACTATACTGGTGTATAATGAAGATACATCAAGTGCAAGCATCCAATAACCTGCCTTCCATTCAATCCTTTGTAGTTTCAATAGGAAATCACCAGTGTCTTGAATATATGATTCTCGTGCTTTCACAGATCCCTGCAAAAAATAATCAATATAGACAGACGTCTTCTCCAGAAGGCCCCCTCTGGCAGAAATAATCAGCCTGCCAGGAGGATTTGCCATATCCTTGTGGACTTTCGGGATAAAATAGATGAATGGAACTTTGGGATAATCCGTTTTCAGAAATGAATATTCGTCATTAGTCAGCATAGATTTATTTTTCCATTTGAGCTATTTCTTATGATATTCAGCTTGCAGAGTTTTTAGTGCAGACATATTGCTGCGTTCATAGTGTTGTCTATTATTGAGCTGGGAGTGTGCCTCTTTGTCATAAATAGATCTGGTCATGAGCACAATGTTACCACCTTTGTCACTGCCACGTATGATAATATTTTTGTCTTTGTTCAGTTTGCGGGTAAGTGCATAGTATTTGGCGTTCTTAGCATCAAAACGGTGTTTCTTATTGCTTATTTTTCTGTGTAGATCTTTGATCTGAGTTGTTACATTTTCATTATAGATGTCTATGGAGTCCCGTAACAATATGGGAACAAACGTAGAGATTGGTTTGAATGGTGTGACTGGAGAGATTTGTTTCCTGGTTGATGGCTGGTCAGTGTTACCATCACCTTGTTCCAGTGTACTGTCCAAGGAACCATTTCCATCATTGCACCACAAATCGAGAATTTCTCTAGGTAATTGGGATTCCAATACCGACCCTATGTCAGTTGTCTCAGTTGTTGCAGGATTTTGCTGATTCGTATATTTCTTATCGCATGGAATTTACGAAGCTTCAATTTGCGGATGGCTTTGTAGGTATCAAATCTGGTTCGATATAATTGAAGTCAGATTGTGCAGCGTAGGAGAGGCCAAGTTTGAGAATATCTTCCTCATCTTGCGTAAGTATGATGTTTGTTAAGTTGGTAATGGTGGTATCGTCTGCAATTGAATTTCTTAGTTCTTTGTTTTCCACTGGCCTCTGCCCCTCTTCCTGTAATAGGTGCCGCCTCCTCGTCCTGTACCTCTGCCTGCGCTTGTAGTTGGCGCGTTTTCTCCGTAATTCTTTTGAGCACGGGGTCGTAGAGATTGTATCCTCTCTTGGCATAAAAAATGTATCTCTTCCCCCGGATGTGGTTTAGCTGCGATATTTGGAACCTCCGTACGTTGTTCCGATTCCGATTCACTGCTGGTGTAAGTGCTAATGTCCGAACTGGTTGAGTCAACTTGTTCCTTGCTACTTATTGTAGCCTTTGGTATGTTTTGAGTTTTGTTCTTTGATCCCCGATAGGAATCATACTTCTTAGAGAAGGTAAATATTTGACCCAGTTCATAATCTTTCCGGTCTCTTTGGAGTTTATAGGCTTTTCTGTCCATTATCTTCAATTGTTCTTTTCTCAGCCTTTCTCTCATCTCCTCCATTAGTTTCTTTTTTTCATCGTTTTCCTCCATGGTTTCCAACTCATCTTGTAATATGGCAATGTCTTTTAATAATTGTGCCCTGTCGATTTCCGCGTACTTAACCAAAATCTGTACCAGACGCCGTGACGCTTCAAGATTACTATCCGCCCATTCCTTCATCATCTCTGGGTTGGGGCTCTCGTAATTCGGTGCTGTCAAAATGCGTAATCCTCTAGGTATCCGATTTACATCCAGGTAACTTTGTAGGGATTTCGCTTCCCACCACTTGCTTTGTTCATTGCGTAACTTTTTTTCAAGTATTTTAATTTTGTCTTTGATTGTGCTGTTTCTTGTCACAGGTTCGCTGCTGCTCTTGTCCCGTGTGTTTGATAGTGATTGGGGACTGTCCAAAAACATTTTTGATGCAGCTTCCTCGCGTTCGTTCATGTTGTCGGCCGACATGATATAATTATACAAAGTATATATATATATATATACATTCAAAAAAGGAAACACCCACATGGCCGGCACTCCCGGGCAGATAGGATTTAGGGCCTTGCCAGGTAAGCAGAGATCAGCATATGCCTCCCCTTCACAGCGTTGATCCGACGCGTTTCGAGATAGAAATCCCTTAATCATGGATCACAGCAAAGCAATGCGGCAGACAACTGGGCTACCTACAGTCCATCTTTTATTTTGATAAAACAGGAAGTCTGCTGAGCTTGACTAAGCCCCGTTGCATCATGGGACCTGTAGTTCAGAAAATTCCTCCCAAGTGGGATGCCTGCCACAAAGTATCTTACAAAGTTCTTAAAAAAGGGATGAAAGGAGCCCATCATCGCCGCTATTTCACCATCTGCAAGGCAGCCTCCAGGCCACCCGTTCCGCGATCCTGCCATGTGGAAACAGGGGCGGATCCGCAAGGGTCCAGCAGCAATGCCTGCCGTGGCCGGGTTAAAGCCACATATTTACTCAAAAAAGGAAACACCCACGTGGTCGGCACTCCCGGGCAGATAGGATTTAGGGCCTTGCCAGGTAAGCAGAGATCAGCATATGCGCCCCCTTCACAGCGTTGATCCGACGCGTTTTGGGCTAGAAATCCATTAATCATGGATCACAGGAAAGCAATGCAGCAGACAACTGGGCTACATACAGTCCATCTTTTATTTTGATAAAACAGGAAGTCTGCTGAGCTTGAATAAGTCCCGTTGCATCATGGGACCTGTAGTTCAGAAAATTCCTCCCAAGTGGGATGCCTGCCGCAAAGTACCTTACAAACAAAGTTCTTAAAAAAGGGATGAAAGGAGCCCATGATCGCCGCTATTTCACCATCTGCAAGGTAGCCTCCAGGCCACCCGTTCCACGATCCTGCCATGTGGAAAGAGGGGCGGATCCGCAATGGTACAGCAGCGGTGCCTGCCGTGGCCGGGTTAAAGTCACATATTTACTCAAAAAAGGAAACACCCACAAGGCCGGCACTCCCAGGCAGATAGGATTTAGGGCCTTGCCAGGTAAGCAGAGATCAGCATATTCGCTCCCTTCACAGCGTTGATCCGACGCGTTTCAGGATAGAAATCCCTTAATCATGGATCACAGGAAAGCAATGCGGCAGACAACTGGGTTACATACAGTCCATCTTTTATTTTGATAAAACAGGAAGTCTGCTGAGCTTGAATAAGCCCCGTTGCATCATGGGACCTGTAGTTCAGAAAATTCCTCCCAAGTGGGATGCCTGCAGCAAAGTACCTTACAAACAAAGTTCTTAAAAAAGGGATGAAAGGAGCCCATGATCGCCACTATTTCACCATCTGCAAGGCAGCCTCCAGGCCACCCGTGCCGCGATCCTGTCATGTGGAAACAGGGGCGGATCCGCAAGGGTCCAGCAGCGGTGCCTGCCGTGGCCGGGTTAAAGCCACATATTTACTCAAAAAAGGAAACACCCACGTGGCCGGCACTCCCGGGCAGATAGGATTTAGGGCCTTGCCAGGTAAGCAGAGATCAGCATATGCGCCCCCTTCACAGCGTTGATCCGACGCGTTTCAGGATAGAAATCCCTTAATCATGGATCACAGGAAAGCAATGCGGCAGACAACTGGGTTACATACAGTCCATCTTTTATTTTGATAAAACAGGAAGTCTGCTGAGCTTGAATAAGCCCCGTTGCATCATGGGACCTGTAGTTCAGAAAATTCCTCCCAAGTGGGATGCCTGCAGCAAAGTACCTTACAAACAAAGTTCTTAAAAAAGGGATGAAAGGAGCCCATGATCGCCACTATTTCACCATCTGCAAGGCAGCCTCCAGGCCATCCGTGCCGCGATCCTGTCATGTGGAAACAGGGGCGGATCCGCAAGGGTCCAGCAGCGGTGCCTGCCGTGGCCGGGTTAAAGCCACATATTTACTCAAAAAAGGAAACACCCACGTGGCCGGCACTCCCGGGCAGATAGGATTTAGGGCCTTGCCAGGTAAGCAGAGATCAGCATATGCGCCCCCTTCACAGCGTTGATCCGACGCGTTTTAGGATGGAAATCCCTTAATCATGGATCACAGGAAAGCAATGCGGCAGACAACTGGGCTACATACAGTCCATCTTTTATTTTGATAAAACAGGAAGTCTGCTGAGCTTGAATAAGCCCTGTTGCATCATGGGACCTGTAGTTCAGAAAATTCCTCCCAAGTGGGATGCCTGCCGCAAAGTACCTTACAAATATGTGGCTGACCCGGCCACGGCATGGCACCGCTTCAATATCCTTGAAGATCCGCCCCTGTTTTCCACGTGGCAGCATGGCGGTGCGGGTGGCTTTGAGGCTGCCTTGTTGATGGCGGGGTGGTGTTTGCAGGCTCCTCCTTCCCAAAAACAACTTTTCCTCAAGGCGCATTATCGGCGTGCGTCCCACTTGGGATTTAATTTTTCGGACTACCTGCCGCATGATGCAGTGGGGTTCACTTCCTGTACCACTGAAATAAAAGAGAGCATTTTGAGTAGACCATTTGTATGCCGGTTTGTTCCCTGAAAGATCCACGATGAAGGGTTAACACCCGAAATGCGTCGGATCAGCGTGGTGGTGGGGGCACAGCTGGTGATCTCCACAGCCTTGCAGGGCATATGAACTTTCCTACCTGAGAGTGCCGGCCACGAGGGTAACTTTTTCTGTCTATATATATATATATATATATATATATATATATATATATATATATATATATATATATATATATTCACTGAAAAAACCATAGGTTTCACACATGTTATAGTTAGCTGTACATTTCACTCGTAAAAAACCAATGAAATTCCCCCGTTATAGTTAGTGCAGGCAACTATAACTCACGCGACCGCAATCTTCTGCTGATGACATATGTGTCTTTATGAAAAAAAAATATTTGTAATATATGTATAGCTAAAATTTAATGGAAGAAGACATGGGCAAATAAGTGTCTAAATACAGTATTAGCATCAGCAGAGGATTGCGGTCGCGTGAGTTATAGTTGCCTGCACTAACTATAACGGGGGAATTTCATTGGTTTTTTACGAGTGAAATGTACAGCTAACTATAACATGTGTGAAACCTATGGTTTTTTCAGTGAATTTGCAAGGTTTTTTAAATGCTAATTCCTAACTATAACGTGTGTGAAACCTATGGTTTTTTCAGTGAATTTGTACGTTTTTTTAAATGCTAAGTTACTTTACGCCATTTGTGGCGTGCGCGCCCACTTAACGCAGTTCGTTCCGTGCGCGCACGGTGCGCTTCGCGCACCGCGTGCCCACGTTACGCTAGATGGGCCATGGACGCACGATGCGCTTTGCGCACCGTGCGCACATGGAGGTCATATGATGAGCATCGTTGTGACAGGTAAAATATATGTTTTGTTTATATCTGATGAGCCATGCACAAAAGGTGCCCTTGGGGCACCTTTTGCACACGGGGTGGGGAGAATGTGGATATTTTTTTTATTTTTTTATTATTTCTTACCGTACGCGTACGGTAAGCGTAATCGGCGAAATTTTCGAAAAAATTAAAATTGCCTTTTTTCACTTGGGGGATCGTTGGGGACTCCCTCGACATGGCTAGGTGCTTGGGAGCTGTGTAAACAGCCCCTTTACATGATTTGCACTTTGTTTTTCAACCCCCTGTCAGAGTGCGAGAGAGAAAATGGCGGCCGCCGCTTCCTGGTTTCGACCGATTCGAATGTTTACTAAGATCTAAGGGCCAATCAGAATCGCGCTCGCGCATGCCACCGTACGCGTACGGTAAGCGCACCGTAAGCGCACCGTACGCTGGCTCAGATATATATATTGATTTAAAGACTATTTTCTCAGAATCTACTGAACAGATTTACACCAAACCTACAAAAGGCACTTCCTTGACCTGAGGACTACCTCTCTGCCAAATTTCAAGTAATTCAGTTCAGCCGTTCCGGCTGCAGCTCGGACTAAAGGTCCTATGGAAAAATGCATGGGAAAAACGCGTTTTGGGACCCCCCTTTTATCTCAGCCCCCTCTTGACGAATCCCCCCGAGACTTTCAGGGTAGGAGCACAGCGTAGCGCCCCATTAGTTTTGAAAATTTCGCGAGGATTCGTCGACCGGCGCCAAAGTTATTCCAAATAGAATGTTACGGTTTTCCTATGGAAAGAGGGTCCTAACTATAACTACCTACTGGCGACTGCCAGTAGGTAATATATATATATATATATATGTATATATATATCGAAATACTCCGCTTTGCACTCGTTGCTTTAAGTAGAAGCAGATAAGTAATTTTATTGCGCTCTTCTCAAACAGCAAGCATAACGCATTTTCACCCCGGAAGGCCTTGATCACATGACGTTCATATATATATTTATATATATATATTAGAAGATGAAGGATCACAAGAAAACAATAAACAATAGCCAACCATGGCAAAATCTGTTTAGGATGCAATGAGTCACAAAGAAGTGAAATATCTAAGAAAGAAGTGACTCAAACAGTTGGACTCACCAAAGAACATACATATATTTCTACCACAATGTTTAGATTCCCACCTTTCTCAGTTAGTACAAGAGTGTTTGTTAAGTGGCTGCACAGCTGACCCTGCTGTATTTTCAAAAAGCATCATTAGTGAAGAGTACATTTACAATGTGGAATCAATGCAGTCTTGAGAAATGTTTAGATATGCAGTACATTAGGTGGTATTGTCAGTCTCTCTCTCTCTCTATATATATATATATAGATATTATCTACTGGCGGTCGCCAGTAGATAGTTATAGTTAGGACCGTGTTTTCATAGGAAATCTCAAAATTCTATTTTGAATAACTTTGGCGCCGGTTGACGAATCTCCGCGAAAATTTCAAAACTAATGGGGCGCTTTGTTCAGCTCCTACCCTGGAATTCTCGGGGTGATTCGTCAAGCGGGGGCCGAGAAAAAGGGGGGGTCCCAAAACACGTTTTCCCCATGCATTTTTCCATAGGACCTTTAGTCGCAGCTACAGCCCGAACGGCTGAACAGAATTACGTGAAATTTGGCAGAGAGGTAGCCATAAGGTCAAGGAAGTGCCTTTTGCAGGTCTGGTGTAAATCTGTTCAGTATTTCCTGAGAAAATAGCATTTAAAAGCATATCAATATCTATACGCGTGCACCGTGCGCGCACCCTGCCGTGCGCGAGCGCAATTCTGATTGGTTGTTAGATGTCGGTAAACATTCGAATCGGTCGAAACCAGGAAGTGTCGTCCGCCATTTTGTCTCTCGCAGTCTGAGGGGGTGAAAAAAAAGGTGGTGAACTTGAAAAGGGGGCAGAGTGGACAGTTCCTGACCCCCTAGCCTTGGTCAGGGGGTCACAGAAGGACCCCCAAGGGAGAAAAAACCATTTATTTTTTGTTAAAAATCGCGAGGTGCGCCCACTTTACGCAGTGCCCACGCACGGTAGGCACGCACGGTGGGCACGCACGGTGGGCGTGCCCACGTGGGCTACGCGCACCGCGTGCCCACGTTACGCTGGATGGGCCATGTACGCACGATGCGCTTCGCGCACCGTCCGCACACGGAGGACATATTATGCGCTTCGTTGTGAAAGGTTATCTATTAAATGTTCACATATTAAATATGCAATGCACAAAAGGTGCCCTGCAGGCACCTTGTGCACATGGGGGGGGGAATATGTGGATTTTTTTTTTAATTAATATTTTTGCCGTACGCATACGGTAAGCGCATTCGGCGTTTTTAAAAAAAAAAAAAAATAATAATTTTTGGCCTTGGGGGTCCTTCTGGGACACCCTAACCAAGGCTAGGTGGTTAGGAGCTGTCTAGCCTGCCCCTTTTCATGTTATCCAACTTTGTTTTTCCTCCCCCCCTCAGAGTGCGAGAGAGAAAATGGCGGCCGACACTTCCTGGTTTCGACCGATTCGAATGTTTACTTTGATCTAACAACCAATCAGAAACGCGCTCGCGCACGGCACCGTACGCGTACGGTAAGCTTACTGTAAGCGCACGGTAAGCGCACGGAGCGCTGCCACAGATATATATATATTGATTTAAATGCTATTTTCTCAGGAACTACTGAACAGATTTACACCAGACCTACAAAAGGCACTTCCTTGACCTTATGGCTACCTCTCTGCCAAATTACAAGTAATTCTGTTCAGCCGTTCGGGCTGTAGCTGTGTCTAAAGGTCCTATGGAAAAATGCATGGGGAAAACGCGTTTTGGGACCCCCCTTTTTTCTCAGCCCCCGCTTGACGAATCACCCCGAGACTTTCAGGGTAGGAGCAGAGCGTAGCGCCCCATTAGTTTTGAAAATTCCGCGAGGATTCGTCAACCGGCGCCAAAGTTATTCAAAATAGAATGTTTCGGATTTCCTATGGAAACAGGGTCCTAACTATAACTACCTACTGGCGACCGCCAGTAGGTAATATATATATATATATATATACATATATATATATATATATATATATATATATAGAGAGAGAGAGAGAGAGAGAGAGAGAGAGAGAGAGAGATCTTTTTCTATTTCAGTGATTTTCACCCCACAGATATCACTGAACTCTAAAATAATACTCATCCCTGAACCCTAAAAACCCCTTGCTACCACTATCTTCTAACTCCTTGCTACCACCATACAATACCCAACCCTTCACCCTACAAAAAAATCATCATCCTGGTACAACAACCATCCACGCGCCCTAAAAACTAGTTAGTAATCTGGTGCAATACCCACCTCCGTGTCCTAAAAACGAATCGCTAACTCAGGGCAACACCCATAACTGCACCCTGAAAAATAATTAGTAATTGGTACAAGCCTAAAAGCAAATCATTAACCTGGGGCAAAACCCATTATTGCCCCCCAAAAACGAATTATAAACATGCCTAATTTCCAATGAAACCTAATAAACAGAACAATAAATAACATATTTACATTTTAAAAATAAAAAAGATTTACATTTTTAAGTAATGTACTTTAGTAACTACCCAAACAACCACTATAAAACCCAAAAATTATAACAATATATAATGTTATAAAAATAAACAAATTAAATCTCCTAAATTCAAATTAAATGAACACAATTTAATTACCCAACCAAATAAAACCTCAAAATATCAAACAACGGAAACAAATAAAAATAGGGGTTCTAACTAAAACAAAATACAATTAAAACAATACCCATCAAAAACCCTCTAAACCCAACCACCCAAAGCAGAAAAAAAACATAACTAACATGTTAACAATGTAGAACTACAGAAACAAAAATAAAAAATATAAATTATATAAAACTTTTAATACAATATCCACCCATACTCTTAGAAAACCCAGTACCCTGACTTATAAAACCGCATAATTTATTTTAACAATTTAAAAAATATGACATTTTAAAAATATATATATTATTTAAAAAAGATAATTTAATTAATTACACACCCAACATAACCAACAACCCCAAAAATTAAGAACCGTAATTATGATACAATTAATTTAACTAGAAAAAATTCACATTTCTGTAAAAAATATAAAAAAATTAATACAGTTTAATATACTACCAACCCATAGCCCCTTATAAGACTGAAAAACCCAAACAAATAAATAACTTAATTTGTATAATGAAAAAAAACAGAAAATATTTTTTTTTAAATCCATTTGAGCACACGTTACTTGCTTTGTGTTCCTACTTGCCCTGTATTGTGGATGTGCAAGCCGTGCAGCTATCACCAATGCTACCTTGTTGCACTAAAAAAATCTAATATTTTAAAAAAAATAGCAATAAAGGTAATACAATTTAATATACTATGCTCCCTAATCACCTAAAATACCCAACACCCTAAAATAAAAAATACATTTCTTATCAAAATAAATATTCATAATGTATGTAAACAACAGAAAGCACAACGCACAACGTAGTGTTTTTTGATAGGAGAAGGACGGCAAGGACGGCGAGGAGAAGGAAGGAGAGAGGCCAGCAGAGGAGGAGGCAGCCATGCAGGTAAGTGCCTTTTTTTAAAAATAAATTTGGGTTGGGGGGGAGAGTGTAGCGTATTTCCACTGAGTTTTTTTTCTCCAAACTCAGTGGAAATACGCGTAGAGGCACTACGCCTGCTACGTCCACCCTTAACATATATAGTATGTGTTTGTATACATGTATATGTATATGTATGTATGCATAGATATGTGTATACCAATACTTAAACTATAACAAACACATTTAAAAATATACAAACATATTTAACATTCAAATAAATATTATAAAAAAGGACAATTAAATAACACATTGAAAACCACTTAAAAACAATATTATTCTACAACAATATTTATGTTTTAGATATTTAAAATGTCAGTATTATTGAATAAAATATAAAAATTATATACTTACCATTTATAATACTTATCTTGATATAATTATACTCACAATATTCTGGTTTCAATCATTTTTGCCATTGATATTCTGACTTCGATATTAAGTATGCACACCACTATTTGCAGTTCCGTTACTAACTTGCAGAGTTTCAGAGTTAATGTATGCACTGCTGGTAGCACATTTTCAGCATTCCCAGCACGTAGACCCCTTCTGGACTAGTAAATGATTACTGAATATGTTCATAATATGGTCTTTGTCCTTCTGTGTGAAGGATAGCAGCACCAATAGGCCTAATTTTCTGACCATCACAATGTAAATCTAAGAGCAGGAATGTTGAATACAGTGCATTATGGAAGGACATTGATCTTAGAGATCTTATTTTCACAGTGATCTTTGTAGCCACAATCTTGATGCCTGAATGTTGGGTTGTATTATGTCGAAGGCAGAACTATGTGGATTATGTTATGGGTGGGGTTATCTTCCAACATTTACTGGAGGACCTCTCATTACTGAGCTTTCAGAAAGCAAAGCTCTGTCCCACTCCCTGTAAAGGAAGATGACCTCATGGGATATCTTTTGCCCTGGAATTACAGCCTGCTCATGGTTCAGCTGAAAAACTACTGGCCAATACATAACAATGTGTAGAGAACAGTGATCTGAAGCCATATGAGGTATGTAAACAGGTGTATGCCCTTCCCTGAGTACCGAACTCCTTGCGATACAGGTATTCTGACTTTGCTTGGTCCTATCAACATGGTCATCTAGCATGTGTGCACAGATCTAGGCCTGTCCACAGTAACACAAGGTCCAGAACCACTTTGTGACCTGGAAGAATATACTTAGCATGCCTTGATAACAGGCATAGGACAACCTTCACAGAAAGGGGCCGATTCCGATCCAGGTCGGAAGGGCACCGAACGCGATCCAGCCGGAAAAACTACGAGCCGTACGCGTGTTTTCCAGCCGACTCGTACAGCTGTACGAGCGAGCAAGTACAATGCGAGCTACATGAAATTCACCGACCGAGTCGTTTCCGGGTCTGAACCGCTCCGTACGTCTCGGTCGTAAGCTAACCGTGGCGTGCAATGGATGCGATTTATGACCGAGCCAGTACGATGCACGTGTCGGACGGCCTGTGCGAGCCGGAATGTCCGGCTCGCAAATTGTCCGGGTGGTTGCCTTTGGAGGTTTGCATTGGACCCCCTGTCACCCACAGCCCTACGACTCGGACACAGGAGGAGACCCATGCGTCTCCCCAACACAGGCATGTACGGTGCGGATGGCACCGACGCGTACCCACTTTATGGGGCACACTTGTCCGCGACAACGCCATTCAGTCAATGGGAGCCCATGTACGCGCCGTACGACCGGCTCCCATTGACTTCTATGGGAGTCCGACCAAACCGAGTCAGGCAGCATACGGCCGCATCTTACTCGCTGGGTTGGACTGCAGGACTCCGGCTCGGTCGGAAAACACTACGGAGTGCTTTCCGACCAGGATCGGAATCGGCTCCAAAGTGTTGGAGGCACTGTGATTCATTAGTCCGACACAAGCTTTTTCCTGTGTCAAAGAAGAATGTGGTCTATGGACATCTGTCATCAAGAGGTCTAATTTTAATGTAAACCCCAGACCCTTGCACTGACGTTCTGTTTGATCAGAGTGCATAGATGCTATACAGATGGAAGACATGTGTGGCAAGAGGACTATGTGTGTAGTAACAGTCTGAGTACTGGGCCAAGTGAGATCAATTTTAGATGGCACAAGAAAGAGGGTGGATACAGCCTCCCCAGACAGTGGATGTGTATTGATTGCATTCCTGTGGTTGGAGGGTAGAGACCCAATGGAGACAATGCTTTCCTTAGAAATTCAAAGAGGTCTTTGTAAGGTTGCTGATTTGTTCTTCCTGAGTTCTGCCATTTGGTGGATGGTAGGGCTGAAGGGTATAACTGCAGTATCTGTTCTTCAAGGTGAGGAAGCTACTAAGCCCTTTTGTCCGCCCTGACTACTGCTTCAGAAAGGCTGATGACAGCCAGGTGCAGAGATGTCACACTTCATTGTGCCCTTGCTATGGATACTCTACTTGAGTCAGCATCATTGTTACCTGCTGTGAGAGGCATTGGCTTACAAAATGCATGTCTGAGAAACAGCCTGAAAAGGACTTTTGAAAGAAAACCAACCCAAACCAGTACCAGAACCATACACAGCATACTGACATCCCATTTCTGGAAAATGACTGTACAAGTTGGTACAAATCTACCCTTCTCTGTTACAGTTTCAAGTTCTTCCTGATGAAGGAAGGAGGGGCTCCGCAGGGTACTCGAAGGACTGCAGTGTGATCAGAGCTGATTTCTGCATGCCATCCATCTCCCAGAGGTGAGGACTTCACCTGAAACCTGCACTTCTTACTAGAGGAACTGAGGGTCTGTATACATGCCTGCTGAGTAATGGAGGGAGAGTCCTGGCTGAGCAGAAGGAGATACTGTCCAGAGCGACCCATGTTGCAAGGTGTCCCGCTGTCTCTTGAGCGGCCCCCATCATTACCTGCACCAAGACTTTCCAGAGCAAAGCCAGGAGTGACCCGTGTTGTGAAGGGGTCCCCTTCCCAAACAGTTCCCATTGTGAACTGTTCCAAGACTTTCAAGAGCAAATCATCAACATGTCATCCAGCAACCTGCTCTGGGATCAAAAGACTGTGGTGCCATGCAGGTCTCATAAGGCCATGTGCAATACTACTACCAAAAGAGATATGCATGCAAAATACTTTCAATTTATTAAAAATACCCTTCACTCCTGTGCCCTAGTGATAAACAACCATCCGCCAATTCAGTAGGTAGGGAGGTACACCTACATGGAAAACGACTACTAGATCTCTTTAGTATTCCAAGGAGCTGATGCTCTGTTACTGTGATCTTAATTTTATACTCACTTAATTTATTTGAACGATTAGGTATTTTTATTTGTGTATTTAGACATTAATCAGCTGAGCTTCCCAAAAAGATGCCATACACTAGTTACACATAAAGGTATTTACGAAGTCGCAGGTGAACTCAAACATAGAAAACAGTATTAAGGAAAGAAGGTGGTGAGCGAGTCATTATAGCATGATTACTGCAGTTATGGGAAAACGTATACATTATATTTCAGGAATTGATTAAGTAGCGCTCAGTGATTCAGTAATGTCAGCACACTGGTGATCTTCAAATCAGGGTTAGAATTTTTCTATATGCACCACAGGTAGGTATTTAGTGGCAATGGTAACCAGCAGAGCTTCTTGCTAGCCAACATCACTCCAAAATATTCAAATATGGAGCTTATAACAGTGTCACACTGATGTCTCTGTTCAGCTATAGAAAAATTAGTGACACGGGTAATGCACTATGAGAGCAAGGTCAAATGCCGATAAGACAATGAGGTGTTAGTGAGAGGGATCTGAGTTGAAGTAGGAACTTTTTTCTCATAAAGAGACAAGACTGAAGGAAGCTGTCCAGAGCAAGCTAGGGACATGCGGGTGCAAAAAAGGTAGTGTTGGAGGACAATTTATAGTACTAAAAAAATGTAACATCTTATGTTGAGGTGAAGGGTGTTTGAGCAGAAAAGTACCAGGAGGGAAAATAACTTTAATTGTACGGATGAACAAGGAGGGTATTGTGGGTGTTACCAGGGACGGTTCTAGGATTTTTAGGGCCCTGGGCAGAAGGGGAATGTGTGAGGCCCCTCTCATTTGCATAGACGACCTATTCAGGGCCATCTGCATCTCAAAAGATGCCCCTGCTCCTGAGGCTGCAGCCCCTTCATCTCAGCCACACCAAGCACCTCTTAACAGCTCATAAAGGGCTGAAGGTGTGAGGGTTGCTTATCACCAGAGAGGGTTAAGACTGCCAGGGAGCTAAACAGCCAGGCAATAGTCCTTCCGCTGTGCCTCTGCATGGGTGGGGGAAGGAGGCCTGATTGCAGGTCAAAACTGAGGAATGTGTCTACTTGCACCTGGAACTGCCCCCCACTCCTGGGTTCACCTCACTACACCATAGCAGTGAGGCCAGGGGAGGGGGGCCCCCTAAGTTGGCACACTTGCAAGTTGGCACCTTTCATGCTGTGGCCTTACTGTGTCGCATTGGTGCGAGGCCCCAAGTTGAAGGGCTGACTGCGGGGCCCTGGGCAGTGGCCCATACTGCCCATGCCCAGCGCCGACCCTGGGTGTTGCATCAGTGTTGGAATTGTGGAAAAAGGCGGCAGTAAGAGATGTAACAGCACAAGGTGAGGGCACTTCAGCCTATTAACTTCTACATGGATTTTGTAGGGGCATGCAGGGCAGCAAAGACCAGCCTTCTTGACAGCAGCAAAAGAAGATGGCAGAAGACATCGGGTATTTGAAGTGGGGATGAATGAAAATATGGGTAGATGAACAGGCTGTCCGGCAAACTGCTGTGGGAGCGACAGACAGGTGCTGCCTTTGCTCCAGGTCTCTGGTAGCCCCAGATATTTTTATGTAACCGCTTTCTGATTCTAATACACTGTTGGGCTCGAGTAGCACAACGTTTCCCGCTCCTGTCTGGATTCCATGTATTCTCTCAGTTTCCCATTAGATTTCACCCCGAGGTTCTCGGTGCTTCCTACAGATGAACAGTAGGCTTGAAACACAACTTGTAATTCAAGCGTTATGTAGCCACATGATATTTCTAGTTTTTCTTCTATGAACAAGCCAGATATCAGAGGGAGCACACGAAAATACTCTTTTTTTCTGCAACAAATGTGTCCTTATGGAATAACTTTTTAAAATTCTACGTGTATAAAGCGTACATTTTTCATGTTCTTCTTGAAGATAAAAGTAAGTTTTGAAAGCAAGTTATTGGAGTTAAAACCAGACGTGTGCTTTTGAGGATTGGAAGCTAGGTCAATTGCCTGAGGGAGGCTTGTACTGTGTGATACAAACCAGAACTGTTTTCTTGAAATGCTGTCCGTTTTTATTAGCGTTTACTTGCTTACACCTAAAGAAGAAGCTTCCTCCTGTGAAGCCTGGGTTTAGAGCAGGCTGACCCATGGATGTAGTTGGGGTGGGGCTGAGGGTGGGTCTATTGCTAGTAGGCACACGGGGGGATGGGGGTTAGTGGGGAGGGGTGCGCTTAGGCTTGACTCGACCCTTTGAGAGACCTTAGGCAGCATCATGTGTGGGGTCTCTCTAAATTTCCTTCTGCGAAGCTGGTCTCGGACAAATTTCTCCACTCCAGGAGAGGGAGAGATAGGTGGCAGCGTGGATGTGGTATCTCAGGGATGCTTAGCTCGTTCACCGAATTCTTGCGCCTGTTGAGTCAACTAATTACTAAATCCCAAGTTTGGGAGGACCCTTCGGTATGCTGCAGAGGCCTTGGCCCATGCCAAAGGTTGCAGTTTATACTCTGCCACTTTGGGGTGGGAAGCACTTTTGGGAACCTGCTTAGATGAACTCCAGCAGGTAAGGGTCCAGCTTGGGGCAAGAAGCCCAAGCGTCTCTTCACAGCCACATTTTGCATATCCTCAGTACGTCTGGTGCTTGGGTTATATAGTAGAAGAAACTATGGGCACATAGATGGCGGGCGCACCCCTTGCCAAAATGCTGAGGCTTGCATCAGAGAACCTGCCTGTTCCCAGGCACTATCCTAAGCCCCAGCTGACGTCTTTTCATACCATTCCGTCTGCCTCTATGGCAAGACCTGATCTTCAATAGAGCTCAGCTGCCTGGGCTTCGCAGCATGTTTTCTTGGCTCCATGTAGTCCCCACAGCAATCACCAGGTTCACCTTGCTGACCCTGCAAGACATGCCAGATCTAACCTGCTCACCACTGTTCATTACCCTGTGTACTAACCTCCCACATACTCCCACCACTGGTGGGCCTGGGTGTCAGCCTAAACATTGATCATAGCAAAAACCAATGAAAGGCACTGCAGGAATGGTCAAGTCCTCTACTCCATCTAGGGCTAGGCACTGCAGTGTCCTCCCCAGCCCGGGGGCATGTAACAGACCACATCACACACAGCTCTGGTTTGCATGTCTATATTCTTCACCATGCAACCGTTAACTGAATGCGCTGCATCACAAACTTAATTAACCACACTCAATCACACCCACCAGATTACGTAATGCTTGTAAAGAGTCTGCCGCGGACCACTAGAAGCCTTATACACACAAACACAGGAAACAACATCTCCCCCTTTGTTAAATAAAAAAAAAAATTTATATATATACACACAGATGCACATTATAACTCCTCAAAGAGCCATCGAGGTGCTTTCACTACACCAGTCTTCCAGAATTAAGTTGCTCGAGATAGAGGAGGGGCGCCTTCATCTGTCATCTCTGGAGAAGAGTTGGATGTTTGACTTGGGCACTCAGGTGGATTTACCTCACTCATGAGGTCTGGAGCTGACGAACATCGAAGCAAAGGCTTAAAGTGTGATGTGTCTCTATTTACGGATTTTCCATGTCGCTTGGGAGTTAGTATATATCCTTTACTCGCCACAACTCTTAACGGTTAAGCATCAAACAGAGTGTAAGTCTTGCGTGTCCACTTTTGCTTGATAAGAACTCATTCTCCTTTTTCGAAGATCATATCTTGAGCACAGTGGCGCTTGTCGGCCTAAGACTTTATTTTGCATTTGTGAGAGGTGTCGGTAACATAAATCCCGTCAGGGTCTGCTGACCGATTGGTGGTCCATTGTGGTATCTTCATTCCAAGAGCTCTCCTGAACAGCAAGGTGGCAAGACTTTCTCTTGTCCTGAAATGAGGAGTGAAATGGTAGGCATGGAGGGCTGGGCATAAAGGTGACGAGTTTGATGCCTTTCAGCGCAGCACGCATAACCACTCTTTTCAAAGTACTCCTAAATCAATTCAACAATGCCATTTGCCTGTGGCCAGAGGTGTATTTTTATGATGTTTGATGTTCAAGAAATTAAGAAAGACTCTGAACTTGCTTCTATTGAAGGGGGGGTGGGGGTCCTTGTCAGATTTGAGAATGGATGGAACACCCCATGTTGTGAAAATGTCATCCAGCCTCTCGATGACTGTCATGTGTGGTTGATGATAAGTATTCCACTAGAGGAAAACGTGACTACTCATCGACATCTACCATGAGATGATGTACATTATTGAGGGGTCCAAAGTAGTTAACTACAATCCTCTCCTACGCTTGGGAAGAACAGACATGTTCAGCAGGAAGTTGTACAGATGACAAGCTTTAAGCTCCCTTTCAACTCATTCATCAAGGCGCAGGACCCACACTTTAATCCCTGTGGGCTCTTTCAGTTGCTGCAATGCCACGATGTCCTTCATGTGCCAGTACAATTACTTGTTGCCTCAGGCTTTCAGGGTAACTATTCTTGCCTCTCTTAGTATGAAGCCATTATGTGTGACAAAAAGTTCTTCCCACTCATTCTTGAATTTCTGGTACTTAACATTATCTGTAAGAGGTTGTGTATGTTTCTTTGATGATAGCGTTGTAATGATTTATTTGAGCTGAAGCATATCTTTGTCACTATTAGCAGCTGTCAGACTCCGTTCAATAAAAAGGAGCTGCAGGCACACTTGACTTTACTATGAAATTGATGTAGGCCCCAGCCGATTTGGACCATGAACTATGACACTGTAGCAGCACTCGTGAAAAGTAGTCTGCGGGGTTTTGATCCTACCCCGGTTTATGCACGATAGTGTAATCATACTTCAACAGACGCAACCCCCACCTCTCAATGCTAGGGGTCATCATAGCTTTTGGGTTTCCAAAGATGGTGAGCAACACTTGATGATTGGTGACAAGGTTGAAATGCTTTCCGTACAGAAACACAAAGTAGTGTTCACAAGCTCAGTTAAGCTTTCTTAGAGTGAGAATAACCATATACAGTCTAAGATAGGCACCGGCCAGCATTGGCTACAATGTTTCTCTGAGCATTGGGCTGTCCATTGTGTTGGGCAAGGATCGAGCCCAATCCCACTGTGCTGGCATCCACCACAATCTATGTATTCGACTTTGGATCATATTAAGCCATTTCAGTTACATTTTCAATTGCGTGTTTTATTTTCTAAAAACTTCGGTCACACTCAGATGAGCATTCAAACTGAACATCTCGCCTTTTTAGTTCTCTTAGAGGGGCACTCATAGTGGCAAAATCCTGGATGTACCTGGAGCAGTAGCCAGTCATGTCTAAGAAGGATCACAGCTTGGTTGCATCTTCTGGGGGGCAAGCAAACAACAAAGATTGTACTTTGGGGGGTTAAGAGTCATTCCCTTTTCAGAGAAAATATGCCCAAAGAATTTAA
Organism: Triturus cristatus; assembly: GCF_964204655.1. Taxonomy (NCBI): domain Eukaryota; kingdom Metazoa; phylum Chordata; class Amphibia; order Caudata; family Salamandridae; genus Triturus; species Triturus cristatus. The sequence goes on along the minus strand of NC_140583.1, from coordinate 293,414,244 downwards.
GTCTATGTTTGTGAAACTCACACTACTCTGCATTTAGTGTGAGACCTGCATCAGCAAGCAGATGGCATACTTGTGTGAGTGCTTTATTATGTTCCTTTTGTGTAGCCCCAAACACCAGTATATCATCGCTGTAGATAAATGCATATGAGGCAGGATGAATTATTCAACGAATTACATCTTGAAAGATTTCTGCAGCTGACAACACACCAAAACTGAGCTTTTTATATCTGAATAAACCAGCATAAGTTGAAAAAGTAGTAACATACCTACAGTTTTCTTCCAGTTCAAGTTTATGGCAGCCTTTATTCCAATCAAGGCGGAAGAACACTTTGGCACCATTCAGCTGCATGATCATGACCGCAGTATGTACCTGGATGTCTTTCTCTTTCAACTGCTTTGCTGGCCTTTCGCACACCAACACAAATGCGCACTGAACCTTCACTGTCCTTTTTTGGCACCAAATCAATGGGTGAAACCGACTGTGTCGGACCATTACAGAGCTCAAAGGTGTCATGCTTTAACAGTGTTTCTAATTTTTTCTCAACTATGTCCTGTAAGTGAAAAGCAATTTGATGGTATTGCTGTGCAAGAGGGCACATATCTTCTTTTATGTGAAGCTACACCTTCATTGTCTTAAGTTTCCCAAGTCCATGAAACAAAGTCGGGAATTGACTCACTATTTCAGAATGGGCATTCAAGTTGTAGTTAATAGAGATCGGTCAGCAGCAGTATGGAAACGTAGTAAGCATGCACTTGACAACATACCTGGGAGGACATGAATTAGCGCTCGTTGTTTTCATGAGCCAAATGGTTGCTACAAAGGACCCTTTACTCTATAAGGGTAAAGAAGCTGCCCAGGTGTACACCTTTGTTCTCGACGGGATGAGACATGGTATCGGGGACAGTTCTTTGTACTTTTCTGACAGCATGATGTTTATCAGCACATCGCTGTATCTAATAAAAGTTGTAGGGCAACCATTCACCTTGAGAGTGATTTTGGCAGAATGTCCAAATGACTGCTGTTAATTTTTTTTTAGATTTGTGTTCTTCTTTGCAAGCAGCCAATCCTACATGCGCAAAACGGTCTGTGATTGACATCACCATCGCACATCCATCTTCCTCACGGTCACTCGATGGTGCCATTAACAAGCCTTTGGAAGATGAATCTGATAACAATAAACTTTGTTTCATTTCCTCTTGCCTTATTCAATGTTGCCTTTTGGGCTTGTGGGGGACGCTAGAGTGTTTCTGGAACCTTCTGGCATCCGTATTCTCGTCTCTCCGTGATACACTGAGTTTCTCTTTCGCTTTTCATACCGTTATGAAATGGTTTTCCTTGCCACAGCTTTTGCATATTTGTCTGATATTGGGACATTTACCTTCATGTGGAAAGGAGAATTCACAAAGGAAACACTATTTCTTTTTCTTCAGAGGCATCACTCTGTGGGCCCATGCCCTGTGTTTCTGCTGACTTTCCATGCTCAATGCTGATTAATTTTGAGTTGTTACAGCTTCCATATCAGCAGCTTGTCGATCAGCACGTTCCTCCGCTCTTGCAGCTATGAGTACTTTTGGAAAACTGAGCGTTTCTCCCATCCTGCGTCGTTGGAACAAATCAGAGAGGCAACCGTCCATAACTATAAGACGCATGGGTACTACATAATTTGTCTGATGTTGGGACATTTACCTTCATGTGGAAATGAGAATCCACAAAGGAAACACTATTTCTTTTTCTTCAGAGGCATCACTCTGTGGGCCCATGCCCTGTGTTTCTGCTGACTTTCCATGCTCAATGCTGATTAATTTGTTAATTCTTTACATTTTAGGAGACATTTAACAATATGATATTGTTGGATTCATCACTACCACTCTGGGAAGTCTTTGAATGGAAGTTCTATCATTCTCCTATCAGGAGTTATTAGTTAATAACTTCATGCCATGTTAACCTATCCACATTGGATTTGCAATCGGAAAAGTGACTTGGGCCATTTTTCCAGCACTAGTGCTTATAAAAACACATTTTATAAGTACTTTGCTTATATCTACAGGACCCCCACCCCATGGGACAACTAGGGGAGATTTTAGGAGCTCTGAACCTGTAGAAATATTGCAGATCCTCCCTCCACAGTGCTCCTAGCATCAAAGTTAAATTTGGGCAGCACTTTATCACAATGTGGGGAGTGACATGTGAAATTTCACTTAACCCGGGGCTTATGAAACTCATTTTATAAGGGTCTACCTTATAAATACCTGACCCCCCCACCCCGGGACACCTAGGGGAGACCCTGGGGGTTCCTAATATGCCAAAACATTGTGGGTTACTTTGGATTTTAGCTTGAAGAGGCTGTACATGCCCCCACCTACCAGGTGGCCCACGTACACCACTGAACTCTGCTCTATTTGACACTTACTTGCCTTAATAGTCAGGCTTGCCTACGGCATGGCCTGAAGCACTTCCGTTAGGTGGCTTAAGTGATCCCCACAGGTAGAACTGTATACAGCTATATCATCCAGGTAAGCTGCACTGAACTGTTCCGACCCAGACAAGACCCTGTTCACCAACATTTGGAAGGTGGCAGGTGCATTCTTTAAGCCAAAGGGCATTACCTTGAACTGATAATGTCCCTCTGGTGTGGAGAATGCGGACCTCTCCTTTGCTCCATCAGTGAGGGCAATCTGCCAGTAACCTGAAGTCAAATCAAAAGTACTCAGGTACTTGAAAGCCCCTAAACTATCAATGAGATCATCAGCTCTAGGTACAGGGTGAGCGTCAGTCTTTGTGACTGCATTCAATCCTCTGTAGTCCACAAAGAACCATAACTTCTTGGGTCACCCCTGAGGAGTACGTTTAGGTACCAGCACCACTGTACTGGCCCATGGACTCTCAAACAGTTCAATTACCCGCAATTTCAACATATTAGCAACCTCAGCTTTAAGGCTGGCTCTGACATGGTCAGACAACCTGTACAGTTTATTTTTGACAGGTAGGCTGGCAACAGTGTCAATGTGGTGCACACACCACTCAGTGATGCCTGGAGTCGAAGAGAACAGGCCGGCAAACTGCTCCAGCACTAGATTACAGTCTCCGTGCTGCTGGTCTGTCAACTTGGGAGAGAGTACAAATCCCTCCACTGACCCATCTTGCACATTGGTGGAAAGTAGGTGGTCGGGCACAGGCTCAGTTTCCTCCTCCACACTCTTATCAGTGACCAGTAACATGGTCATGTCTGCCCTATCATGGTGGGGTTTTAATCTATTCTCATGCAGGACCCTATGAGGGTTCCTGGGGTGCCTAGGTCAACCAAATAGGTAACCTCACCCTTCGTTTATAAGATTGGATAGGGCCCACTCCCCTTGTCATGGAGAGCCCTGAGAGCCACAGGCTCCAACACCCACACCAATTGACCTGGAGTATACTCAGGCATAGTAGCCTTTTGATCATACCAGTGCTTCATGAGCTCCTGGCTTGCCTCCAGTTTCCTGTTTGCCTTGTACATGTACTCTGCCATTCTAGTTCTCAGGCCTAGCACATAGTCAAGCACATTGTCCTTTGCTTCTTTAAGAGGCTTCTTCAAAGACTCTCTCAGCAGGCTCAATGGCCCCCTCACAGGGTGTCCAAACAACAACTCAAAGGGACTGTATCCAACCCCTTTATGTAGCACCTCCCAGTAGGCAAACAGTAAGCATGGGAGGAGAACATCCCATCTCCCCATGAGTTTCTCTGACAACCCATTTATCATGCCCTTCAGGGTTTTGTTGAATCTCTCAACAAGACCATTTGCTTGTGGGTGATAGGGGGTGGTGACAGCTCTGGCAGGGATGGAGTACCTCCCTCAGAGGCCAGCTCTTCCCCATCAGGGTTAGATTCTTCCTGCTGCTCTGGAGTTCCCTGGGCTGGCCCACCAGGCCCAGTACCCTTGTCCTTGGATGCTTGGCCGTTTATTCCAGGGTCCAAGTGTCCAGCTCCTCCCTTCTGGCTAGTCTGTGACCTAGTCACAGCACATACCAACTCAGGGAGCTCCAATATTTTCATATGGAGCCCTCTTTCCACCTCTGACCACACAGAGGCTGCAAGATCATTGCCCAGTAAACACTGGACTGGGAGCACATTAGACACAGCTACCTTCATAGGGCCTGTCATACCTCCCCATTCCACATCCACCACAGCCATAGGATGGAGTTTGGTATTGCTGTCTGCATAAGTCACCTGGTGAAACTCACCAGGTAGCAAACTTCCTTGAGGCACCAGCTCATCCAGGACCATAGTTACACTGGCCCAAGTGTCTCTGATAGCTTCAACCCTAGTCCCATTCACGTTAGGCCTCTGCCTGTACTTGTTTATGCTTGCAGGTAAGGCTGCAAGGATTGCAATATTCACCCCAACCAGGGACACTAAGGTTGTTTCCACCACCTGACTACCCCTCTCTGGGGTACCACTCTCCACCCCTACACTTACACTGGCAATCCCTGTGGATGGCCCCTTAGGGGGGAGCTTCTTGGCGCAGACAGCATCTCTCTGTTTGTGCCCTGGCTGGTTACAGTCAAAGTAGTTACCCACTTTTGGGGGATCAAAGAACCTACCATTCTTTCCCCGATTCCACCTCCCTTTGAATTTGGGTTGGCTTGGGGCCCCCCCTCCTTGTGCAGGTTTTTGTGGGTCTTTGGAGGACTCCTTCTGGTTTTGACCTTCTTTCACTTGGGCTTTCCCTTGGGGAGGGACCTGTCCTACTTTCCTCTGGTCACTCCCCTGGTGCTAAATGGAAACCCAGGTTCTTACCCACTCATCAGCTGCTTCCTACAGCTCTCTGATGTCTGTCAGCTTAGAGTCCACTAGATACAGGCGTAACTTCTCTTCTGCACAATGAATCAAAATACGTTCTTTCAAAAACAAACTATACAATCCATATGTGTCAACTTTGTTACCAAAAATCCAGCCTTCCAGTGCCTTCACTGAAATGTGCACAAAGTCTAGCCACGACTTTGAACTCAATTTCTGGGTGCCTCTAAACTTCACCCTGTACTGCTCTGGAGTCAGACCAAATCTCTTGACTAAGCATGCCTTCCTCTGCTGTTATGATTCTGCATCCTCTCCCTTCAGGGTCAGGAGCCTAGCCCTCCCAGCTACTGGAATCAACTCCCACACAGGAGTGCACCCCAATACCGAGAGTGGATCTTCCTCATTCCAAGGGCCCTCTCAAAAGCTGCTAGCCACCTTTCAATGTCATCCCCCTCTGTGTACTTGGGCACTATACCCCTGGGAAGTTTAGGATCAAATGCACCACCCATGGACATTTCACAATCTTCATCACTTTCACTGACACCATTTCTTTTGAATGCCTCCTCCCTCTCCCATCTCTTCTTAGCCAATTCAATTTTTTCCTTCTCCAGGGCAATCAAAGCTAATTGAGCCTCAAGCTGTCTCTCTGAAAGGGACAGTTGTGGTTCCTGAGTAAGGGACCCTTCCCCACTCCCATCTGGAATCATAGAGCTAACATTAGAGATAATGGAAGAGACACCATCCTCACCATCCTCTTGGGTGAGGTTGGGGGGAACACCCTCCATCCCCCCTTGAATCTCCTCAGCTACCCCAGCCCAGGCCTGTAGGGACTTAAGCAACCCTGCCTTCCTAATTTTGTTGGAAGCAGGCAGCCCCCTAAGCCTACACTGTACCCTAAGATCAGCCATCCTGAACTGGGAGAATTTAGCCAGGCCCAGCTCCATGGTTCCCTAGTTTAGGGTCACAACAACTAGGCACAACAGACTTAGAACAATTTGGAAAAATCAAAACAATGGATTAAAAACAGTTTAGGCCAAATTCTAAAAATCAAACTCAAAAGTTTTGTTCTAAGGCAATTTAGAGGATTTTTATCATCTAAAATTTACTTTACTTACAGGTGTAATTTTTAAACACCGCTGAGCACCAAATGTTGGAAAGTGGATTATTGGTAGGGGCAAATGTAGGTCTGCCACTGGCAATAAGGCCATTAACACAGTATAGGGCTCAGAATAGGTCTTAGAAAATTATTCTCATGCTCAACCCTTGGTAGCTTGGCTGCGAGCAGGCAGGCTTAACTTCAAAGACAGGTACATAAAGCATTTAAAAACACCAATTCAGTAAATAATTAAGACACAACACATAATAAAAATCCAACACCAAATTATAAAAACAGGAAATATTTTTATCTTTAAAATGACACCAAAACAAGAAAAAAATCCAATGTAGGGAACTGGAGATATGAATGTTTAAAGATGTATCACCGTATAGCACTTAGAAACCTATAGCACCCTATTGGGATATCTGGTTGTGTAAGACCGGCTCAAAGTAAAAATTTCAGGCTGACTGCGATGGAGGTCTGAGCGGCTACCCCTCGCGGTGGGTCCCGGTCACAGTTTTTAGCTTCGGACTTAGAAACTGTTATGGAGCTTTTTCTCGCGGGGTCCCTCGATGCTCTTCACCAGGCCGGATTCGGTGAGGGTTCGCCGAACTCAGATATCTTCTACTCCTGGTTGAACTCTGGAAGTCGGACCTACGGTGCTTTCAGCGGGACGAGACTGGATGGCTTGGCCGGCTCGCGGTTGAAGGCAGGGGGCTTGGCTGGCCAGGTTGAGTCGGTCCCCCTGTGGAGCTTTTTTCCAAAGCTGCTCCAAAGTTTTCCAAAGTTCTGGAACTTCTTCCTGAAGTTCCCCAAAGGGTCCCAAAGTGTCTCAAACTCACTCCAAGGGTCTGGAAGCTCCAAGATGTCCTTGAAAGTCGAGGAATTCAGTTCCCACAAACCACTTGGACAAAACACTTACAAATCCACTGGAAGTTCTCCAGGTTGAGGATCCTTGGTGGTGATGGTCGAGGTGAGCTCTGTTAACCTGTAGCTTGCAGGGAGTCCACTCTTTAATTCTTGTACAGCCAGGTAATCCACAGGGCTGTAGTTTCAGCTGGTGCAGACTTCAGAGGGCAGACCTTAGAGCTTGCACCCCAACTTCTCAGCATGGCAACGTCTTGCTTTCTTACACTGCAAGCAGCAGATCTGAGAGACTCTACCCCTCTCAGATACTTATTCCAATTTCACTGGGTCAAGCAGGAGGTCACTCCTGACCAATGAGAGCAGGGCAACTCCACAAGGATATGACCACATCCTGTAGAGTGTGGCATTATTTTGTCCCAGAGTGCACCAAATCTTCCAGATTCATAATGGGTGATTTTCCAGCAGGGAGGTAAGAGCTGTCTAAACACACCCCTAGGATGGCTACTTTCCATAGCCTCTCCCCCTTGCATCTGCTCATTCTTTCTTTAATCCTAGCTCTGGCTTTGGGTCAAGAGAACAGAGTTGTAAATGACACTGAGGCCCCCTTCCCTTTGAAGACCTTGGTTTACGACTCCTCCCCCTGCTCTGGCATTCCTGTGTAGCAGCACACTGCCCTCAAAGCAGAGCTGGTTAACCCCAGGGGCTCTTTATCGCCTTTTCAATGCAACCTGGCTAATCCACTTAACTCTGACCAATTAGGACAGACCACTGGAAGGCTGAATCTGGACTTACAAACAAGAAAGTCCTATAACTTCTTGTCTGTACATTTTAGGAGAAATTCAACAATATGATATTGTTGGATTCATCACTACCATTCTGGGAAGTCTTTGAATGGAAGTTCTATCATTCTCCTATCAGGAGTTATTAGTTAATAACTTCTTGCCACGCTAACCTATGTGGCATGGGATTTATAATTGGAAAAATGACTTGGGCCATTTTTCCAGCACTAGGGCTTATAAAAACATATTTTATAAGTACTTTTCTTATATCTACAGGATCCCCACCCCATGGGACAACTAGGGGAGACTTTAGGGGCTCTGAATCTGTAGACATATTGCAGATCCTCCCGCCACAGTGCTCCTAGCATGAAAGTCGAATTTGGGCAGCACTTTATCACAATGTGGGGAGTGAAATGTGAAATTTTACTTAACCCAGGGCATATAAAACTCATTCTATAAGGGTCTACCTTATAAATACCTGACCCCCACCTCCCCCCCCCCCCACCTCCCCCCCCCCCACCCCTGGGACACCCAGGAGAGACCCTGGGGGTTCCTAATATGCCAAAACATTGTAGGTTATCCCATTTTAAGTGCCCCAAACACCAAAGTGGAGTTTGGGCACAATTTACTTTTTTAAAGCAGTCCTGCCACCCAGGGCTACTTTTAAACTGACCTTTGGCTTCAGCAGTGCACACATTCAAGTGCAGAAAAAGCTACTGGCCTCTAAACTGCCATTCCCTTGTGTGGACTAGGGACTTCTAGATAGTTGTAATCCCCATGCCCTATTATTTAATGGGGTCTGATAGGGTAGGTCATGCCAATCACAGGGGTACCCCATACCCTAGTGTATCCTAGTGTAGGTAGGTGTTTTCACTGTATTCTAAATCTGTCTCTTTCAGCATAGCACTGGCCTTGGGCCTGGTTAGGCAGAGCCCAGGGTCAGTCAGAGTCTGTTACCACCAGTACCATTCAGCAAAAAGTTGAGGGGTGCCCAGGTCACAGGATGACTTTGCAACAGTATGTATTATTGTTATGTGACCAAATTCCAGACACAAAACAGTAACACTTTATCACCCTTTTAAAAGTAGTGGTAACCCATTCGCAAATGGGAATGGGTCCTATGGGTCCCCTTCTGGTTTGAGAGTAATGAAAATATATTTTCAAGAGCAGACAGTGGTCCCACTGACCCCTCCCTACTCTTAAAAAATAAAACTTCAAAGTTTTCTTTTTTTCTTTTTAAACGCATCCTGTTTTCTTTTCTTTTAAGGAAAATTGACTGCTTTTAAAAAAAAAATGGTTTATTTAAAAACGTCTTTAAACAACAGGAGAGAGAGGGTTTTTTTTACGTGAAGGAGCACTCTTGGTCCCCCTGAAAAATATAGTCAATACAACAAAAGAGTGCACTTTTCTTACAAGAAGAGCAAGCAAGAAGAATCACGCTAGATTCTTTAGAAAGCCCTCACTCACCAACCTAGTTGGTGACATGCTTCATCATCGGGCCTCACCAGGAAGGTCTAATACCCCCTCAGTGTGCTTCAACACCAGAATTAAGGCGGAGCTGGTTATTTCTTGTTTGTTTGATAAACTAGTGCAAGTGAAATGTGAAGTTGGTTAAAAGTGTCAAGGTTGTGGCCGAAAATAATTTTATTCGTCGGCCAACCCAGCACGGTTAAAAGACGAAGTGAGCGGTGTGAAAGCTGGATAGATGGTTCAGCTATGTCGCACTGTGAGCGGTCAACATGTTTCTGCCTGTCTGGATGCAATTAGCTAGGCATTCATCAGGACCAATGTGAAGACCCCGGTGGTATGAGCGCGCTAAGAATCACCCTAACCTGGAGGTCAAGTGTGAAAAAACAGGAAAAAAATGCTGTTGGAGGAGTACCTGAACCTTTTCGGAACCCAGCAGTTACCTGAAAGGAAAAGCAGACACAAACAAACATATATAGATAAAAACGATCAATTTAGATAAAATCAAGGAGCGTCTGCTATTCCAAAAATGATCATGCTTTTGTGCTCCTCTCAATGTGCATTGTAGGGATATCTCACGGAGCTATGGTGCAGTATAGTGAGATATGGACGTGCATCTAATGTTCACAGTAACGTGAGTGGTGGTGATGGGGTCCACACTTAATGTGAAGGTACCTTATGATTATAGCGCTATTACACCTGCATGCCTACTCGGGCGTCGAGTGGTCTGGGTGAGTCAGTAACACACACAATCTAACGTGACTCTCACCAACCCGTCTGTTGCAATGTGGCGGGTGGCTAGAATCACTGAGATTATAATACTGACACAAATGCTTTCATATAGCGTGATCACTAATCACACCATGGGTCTCGGAAGGGGGGGTGATGGCTAATAGGCACACCATGTAAGGAAAGGGAAAGAAACGCGGTGAGTCAAAGGAACAATTCCCCCATCCGGTAAATTACTTATCTCTTTCGTTGCGTGGTTCGTTTGATTCTACTCACGCCAGCAAAGCCAGGCATCCGCTGAGTACCTGGTCGGACCCTCAATAACCGGACCCCATCGATGCGGTAGCCTGTGTCTCAAGGGTTTTAAAAAGGCTGTACCAGCCATTCAGGAGCTCTCTAGCGTCCGGGCAGGGCATCGAGGCGAGGGCGTCAGCGTCCCTTGTCTACGTCATTATGTGTGCGTCATCAAAATGGTCAATCCCCGCGAGGTACTATGCTCATGTGACTGCGGGAGTCAGCGTAACACTATAGCGCTGATTGTCGTTGTCTTTTTATCCCTCATTCAATGAAACTTTATTAACAACTTTTGCTTAGCTGAGTATCGCGGTTAAGGGATGCATACGGAGGGGGAAAGAAAAATGGGGGCGACACACAGAGAAAAATATTCTACAGTGAATGGGAAAAAGAAAAAGAAATATCGCACAGACCAGGAAGATATCTGTGTTTATACAGTGACAATAAAGTCGAGGTCCTCGAGATACTGCTGAAGTCTAGATACTGCTGGTAATGACGTTGTATAGCAGATTGCATGTGGGTAACTCAAGGTTGTATTTAAGATGGCCCTGGGCAATCTCAGTGTACATTCATGTGTTAAGATAGGGGCAAGGGCGTGTGGCTATCTTTTTAGTACAGTGCTCCATGGGATATTATCATTAAGCCCAACCTTGTCTGTACCCAGGCGATAAACCCACCTCTGTTCTTTCTCAAACAGGGACTGTTGGATGTTACGGCCTGTGTTCACCTGTTCTATGATGGTCCATTTTAAGTCGTCTGTGGTGTCGTTCAGTTGTATATAGTGCTCACTTAGTTTGGTTGTGATTCTCCTGCACCTAATGTTACTCCTGTGTTCGCACACGTGTTGTTTCACCTTTCGTGTAGTCATCCCTACATAGTGCAACCCGCAAGGACACGTGATCAGGTAAACCACGTTTATCGAGTTGCAATTAGTGTGGGAAAGTTGCGCCCAGGTTTTTCCAGGTTCCAGTTCAAGGGTTTTTGCGTGTGTTGTCATGTGGCATACGCTGCAGTTAGTGCAAGGGTAGTGGCCTACTACTCTCGGTAGACACCATGCTGCAGTCACGGACAGGGCCCCCAAGGATTCCCAGACTCTTGGTCGTGTGTGAACAAGGGAGTCTCTGAGACTCCGGCCCTTTCTAAATGAAAAAAGTGTTTTTTCCCACGCCCTGTTGCTGCTGGTCAGGATTCTCCAGTGCTTATTTATCACTTTCTTCACCGTGGTGGATGCAGTGCTATATGTCGTGACACAGGTGAGGGGGATTTTCTTCTTTTCTTTGAGGTTTTCTTCGAGGAGGGCCTCCCTTGGTTGGTTCCGTGCCCTCTTGTAGCTCCTATTCAGGATTCTCTCAGGGTATCCTCGATTCTTCAATCTGGATGTAAGACTCCAACAATGGAAAACCTGGGTCTCTCCTATACAGATTCAGAGGTAGACGCCATCCTAGCCGGTCCATCCATTTTTGCATATCACACACACCAGTGAATGGGAAAAATTATCAGATCAGAAACGTAACAGAATCAGAACGATTTTGCATGGGACCATTCTTACTGAGTACCTACGCACAAATACAGCACCCAGAGGGCTCTTGGTAACAAATGCGCCTCATATTTTTTTAGAGGACGCAGTATTCAGAAAAGAGTGGGCCATGATCGCATGGCATTGCACACGCGATTGGCTCGTTCTAATCATTAAGACGGCCATGAGACTATCCGAAGCCTTGATGGTCGAGATCCAACAAACTGAAAACCATTTCAAGACCACCATGACAGGTTATAAGAAGAAACTAGAAGAAATAATTAAAGACATAGGGGAATACAAAGACGGCCTCACCCAATCCAAGTGACTAAATTCCAGAAAGACTTGAAGAGATTTGCCTTCAACAAAGTCTATCCCCACGCCGACCCCGCTTACACACCTCCTATTAAAAACAACCCTAACTCTGACCTCTCTGACGATAGTGGGTCTACTAACAGTGGGTCCAGTAATGGGAGCTTCAGAAATAGACAAAGGGGTGGGTCTAGGGGTACACCGAGACATAACTATGCCCAACCAATGTGGCCACATTTCCCTACACCAGGACTCAATTTGCACCCTATGCATTTTCAACAACCTACTTTTCCATTCTGGAACCCGCCCTTTATGCCAGCACAGCCCCCCCATCAGAACTCCTACCGCCCTCCTTTTTCAGAGAAAGGCCGCAGAGGCAGAGGAAGGAAGAGAGGGCAGAACCAGGTTTGGTGGGAACAAGAGGACCCAGTGGGCAACCATACACGCAGCAAGTCTCAGGACCAACAGGCAGGCACGAGCACCAGGAGAGTTTAATAATCAATCTCTCTGATGTAACCTTGTCTCCTGTAGAGAAACAGGTACTTGAGAACGGCCTAGGTTGTGTTCCCTCTGCACGCCTAGATAAGTTTAAACTGCACTGCGAGCCAGCGGATTTTTTTAGGAAGCTCAAACTGAAGCTTACTTTGAGGGAAAAGAGACTAGTGAATCACTTGATGGTCCAGCCAACACAGGACACAGGTTGAAGTCGCCTTTCACCCCTCCCCCTTAATGGGTTCCAGCAGAAATAACAGCTTTCGAACAGGCTGTCTTTCATGCGATTCGAACATTTGAAGAGGGTAACACATACAAGAATCTGACCAAACAAGAATTCCTAGCACTCCAAGGACTTCAGTCTAATACTGCAATCACCATTAAACCAGCTGATAAAGGTGGAGGAGTGGTGATCCAAAATACCAAGGACTATGATTTGGAATGCCAACGTCTTCTTGACGACAGAAAAAACTACACCCCTCTTACAAGTGACCCCTCACCAGAATTGAGGACTGAAATTAAAAACATGGTCAAAGAGGCAGAAGAGGACGGCTTGATTACCAGGAATGAGGCAGCCTTTCTCAGTGAAGGAGATGATGTGACACCATACTTTTACACTTTGCCAAAAACACATAAGGGCAGGACACCCCCACCAGGATGCCCGATCGTCTCGGGGATCGTTTCCATTCTTGAGCCACTGTCACGTTTCTGCGACTTCTTTCTGAAACCACTCATACAGCAAACATCAACGTACCTCAAGGATACCAAGTCTCTTTTTCACCTTTTACAAGAAGTGACCATCGATGAGACCCCTACTATATTGGTAACCCTTGATATAGAGAGCCTTTACACCAGCATTCCCCAGGTCGATACATCAAGGTCCTGGGTGAGGCACTGGATGAGACGGTCTGGGAATACCAGACTTCCAAAGATTTCAATTTGAAGTGCGCTACCTTGGCACTCAAACGTAATTATTTTGAATACAAAGGCACCCTTTTCCTCCAAACAACTGGAACTTCGATGGGCAGCACTTTTGCCCCGAGTGTGGTAGGCCTCTACGTCCATGATTTCGAACGCAGACACATTCTGTCTGCGAGCAACCCATATACCTCCTCCATAGCTCTTTGGAAGAGGTATACGGACGACGTCCTCATGATATGGAAAGGACCCGAAGACAGCTTGACCACTTTTCTCCTTTGGATCAATACTCTGGACCAAAATCTGAAGTTGACCCACACCCGTAGCCACCAGGAGGTGGTCTTCCTGGACGTGGTCATCTCCAAAGGAGAAGGGGTCCTTACCACTAAGACGCATTATAAACCAACTGTGAAGAACAACCTATTGGAATTTTCCAGCTTCCACCCCAGGCCCCTCCGAGAGAACTTACCATACGGGCAATACCTACGACTCAGGAGGAATTGCAGTAAACTTGCGGATTTCCGTGGTCAATCAGCAGATCTTACATCCAGATTGAAGAATCGAGGATACCCCGAGAGAATCCTAAATAGGAGATACAAGAGGGCGCGGAACCAACCAAGGTTAGCCCAGAGTCACATGGTGCTGGGATAACCTGCCGCTGGCACAGGGGATCAAACCGTGAACCCCATACTCTGGAGTCAGGCACCCGGGCCGCTGCACCACACCTCTTATCTCTATAGAAAATTAAGAAGACCTCATCAGTGGGCCCACACTCCCAATTACTGTGGCTGAAGAAAAAGGGAGTGAAAGATCTGTTTATAGTGAACTTTTATAATAATGTTTTTGATTTCACACATAGCCGGCTGGCACCGGCACTCGATCATTCTTTGGAAGTCTTTCTAGGTTCTATCTACACAAATTTTGTATTATTATCAGCAGGTCATTTCAATATCCAGGCTTGTACACTATCTGCTACCCAGGCATGCGGCCACATTGATCAGGATGGGGTGGGAAATGATCACTTTTTGCACAACAAGTATGGAGAAGCTCAGAACTTGATTATTTCTAAATATAATTTACAGCTACCGAGGTGTAGTTGTGATACTAATGGGGTGATCAGTCCATCATTTACTGGGAGAAATGTGTGCACAACTATTGACCATATACTAGTATCCATCTCAGCTAATGCTATGTGTGGCAGTCCCAGTATTGTACCCTCAGTTTTAAGTGACCATAAGTTAATCTCATTACCATTTTGTTTCTGGGGTAAGAGGTGCAATTCATTTTCTATAGTGAACAGCATTACCCCAAATAGGACAAATAGTGTAAGAATTAAGTGGACGGGTTTTGATGTTAGTAATATGTTAAGGAAAATAGTAGTGACTAATTTCACGGAAATTAATTATTGTCTCTACGAAGTTGTCACACCAAATATGGTGGTTAATAATTGTAATCATATTATCACAGCCATAAATCACTCCTGACCCATTACCAAACTACACCACGGACCAACAGAAGGGGATGGTTTGATAATGCTTGAACCAAAGCTTTTTGGTCCCTTAAATATGCTCTGTGTACTTCCCCATGGTACACTTTGGTTATTAAGTCCCTGCGCATTCAATATAAACAGAGCCTGGTCACATGGAAAAAAACACTCCAGGTTGAAGCATGGGAAAATCTAGCCTTTGCTGCTGAGAACAAGAACACCAAGTTGTACTAGGATACAGTGAACGCACCTTTTTTTTAAATGACGATATTCTTGTGCTGTGCTCTCTTATTTGCTGTAATAGCTGGGTGACACATTTTCTGGAATTTTTAAACAGAGTAGAGGGGATATCTCAGGGGGTTCTTGGGGGTCCATGCGTGACTGGGGGCTCTTTACGCTGGATATTACTAATGAAGAAATCATGCTGGGTATAAAGGCTAGTGCTGGGGGTCGGGCCCCTGGAACAGATGGGGTACCGGTAGATGTTTTTAAATTGGCTTCAGTACTCTTGGGGCCCATCCTGACTAGGGTATTTAATGTAGCTATGGTCGATGCAATTCCACCCTCCTGGGGAATATCTACTATTGTACCCATATAGACAAAAGGAGATCAATCCTAAAAACGATCGTCCTATCTCTCTGCTGGACTCTTCAATGAAAGTAATGTGTTGAGTTCTATTGATAAGGTTGGAGGATTGGGCACAAGAGAAATCTATTTTGTCTCAGGTACAGTTTGGTTTTAGGAAGAAGCTGGGGACTGCCGGACAATGTGTTAATTAGGAGTTAATATTCAGAAAATATACTAGGGCTTAGATGGGCGCCCTATATTTATGTTTCGCCGATTTCACTAGTGCCTTCGATTTGGTTGACCATAATTTACTTTGGTCAAAATTGATCTCCCTAGGTGCACCAAGGCCAATCATTGGGCTCCTTTCCCACCTCTACGAAAATGTATCTATCCAAGTCCATTTGGGCCCCAAGGGCAATGTAAGATCAAATTTAAAGTGGGGCGTGGAATCCGACAAGGCTGTGTGCTATCACCACTGTTATTTTCCCTTTTTATCAATGGGGTGGATAGCTACCTACAGACTCTGCAGGCAGACGTCCCAAGGTCGGGGCACCCTATTCCAGGATTACTATATGCTGATGACACTGTATCATACTGAGAACACTGGTTGGCCTGCAGAGATTGATGAGTGCTTTTGGTGAATTTATGACGTCTAAGAAAATGGTAATTAACAAATCTAAAACATTTACCATGGTCTGTGGCATCAAGCGGAAGCCCTGTAGAACCTTTTTTATTTATAATACGCCAAATATGTTAGTGAATTCTTTTTGTTATTTGGGTATTTTATTTGCGGGTAATGGTTAATGCAGACAACCTATAACAAATATTAGAGCCAAAATGAGAAGGGTCTCACAGGGGATTTTTAAGTTTTCCTCCAAATTGGGTAATCAACCTATTATGGAAATAGTTGAAATATGCAAATCATCCTACAGCTTCATATGGGGCAGGCCTTTGTGGTTATGCAAATAGTACTGCACTGCAAATAGAAGAAAATAGTTTTTCTGTTTAACTTCTTCTGTTCTAAATACGATTACGGCCTGCAGTTTCTTGATGATCTCCTTCTGGTGAGATCTTTGTTATTATGGGCTTCTTTATGGGCAAAAGAAGAAACCAGTTTCACCAGAACTATAGTTTTAGATTGTTTAGCTTTTGATAATGCCCTAATTATTCCTTGGCTTTCCTATAGAAATATTTCTCTTGGGAGGCTGTTTAATCTATCTATATGGTCATACTCCGCCCAGGTAATATCACTAACTAAAAGGAGGATTAAGGACACCTTATTACAGTATAGATTAGAGAAGCGAGCAGTAGACTATAGTAAAAAATCATCAGTAGTCTTGTATAAGTCCCTGGAACTGGAGGAGAGGAGAAATAAATACTTACTATATGTGACAAATATGTTGCATTGTTTTGTGCTGGTACGATTGAGTTGTGGCATTGTGCACCACCTAGATGCTTTCCACCTGAAGTCTTGACCTTCAAACAAGGTTTTTTGTCCCTGTGATGGCCAAAGTAAGCAAAGCACATTGCACTATTTAAAGTTTTGTAACTTTTACCAGAACTCTAGGTCGTTTTATCTGAAACCTGTGTTTATTGCTCAAAATATCAGATCATATAAAGCAGCTATGAAATTCTTGATGGCATTAAGTGAACCTTCTGTGCGTTATAATACTTATAATTTTGCCCTTTTTATTCTGAATGCCATTAATGTGGGGAAAAGCATTAAGTAATAGCTAAAGTAAGTAAAAGCACAATGTACTTTTACTGTTCTGAAAATTTTATCTGCATCTCAGGTGTTTTTATTTAAAACTATGTTGGTTGCACTGAGGAAATATGAATTTTTATGATCAGTTATGTCCCCTATCTTAGACCCCAACGGCTCCATGTACATGCTATAAGTACATGTATGTTCCCTCCAGTTCCAGCTATGAAGACGCAAATACATGTGCGTCCAACGTCAACATGCCCTCTTTCAGATCCGCCATGAATGGGTCGGATATTCCATTCCTAAGTATGAAAGGCCACCGACTTTATGTGGTTCACTTTCCACGTTTTACAGTTCAGGCGAGTAGGCCCTGAATTCTGCCATCAAGCCTTTTCCTGCCTTCTGCCTCTGAAAGCTCCAGTCTGAGCCCGTATCTGTATCCATGAACTTTGTCCTACTCCCTGCGCGGCTAACGGTGCCTGATTCGGCCTGTTGCCTGCCAAAAACTGTATTTCACCTTCAAGATTATCTGCTCCGCTCCTCATCCAATGCATTCCTGTCTAATAGTTTAGGTAAACATTCTTCCAGCTACCGAGCAAAGGGCCAGGCCTCACTGTCCTCATGCAAGTAATTCATAGCCCCTGTTACCATGGAAGATTCCTGCCCCCTCGCATCTCATGTAGACACTTAGACGCTTGTACACGCACTAACAGTCAGTATAGAATAGATTCCGTCCGAGAGACCTTTCCTTTTGGATAATACAGTTCTTTAAACATAAGACATTAGATATGATTTGGGATTAGGTTGACCTGACCCCCCAGACTTTTGTCTCCACATGTAGAGCTAAATGTCAATTCCCCTTCACCCTCTAGTTGCACGTCAATCACACGTCATGCGGCTGCGCGCGCATCTCTGCCAAATATTTCTGCTGACACTGCAGGATTCTCTTATGGATCCACCCACTTGTGACATCATTTTAAATGACGTTTCTAGTATATGCCTGTATTTACGCCTATTTTCATTACGTATGTGTATTCTTATCTGTATTATCAGCTGTTACGCCTCCTGCATCTGTCTTAATATAATGCTTTTCTTATAAATATCTTTACTTGTCAATAATGTAAGCCTTCCCTTCCTGAACCTTCGTGGTGATGGAATAAGATGCCTATGGTTCGAACCATAATTCCTTGTAAGGAATAAAGCCTTTCAGAACCTCTAATACCACGGATTCTGCCTCTTATTTTTACTGAGTTATTCTTACTAGACTTTACCGCATAAAAAATAGTACAGGTAATTAAATATTTACCACAGCACAGAAGAGTAGATTATATAAAGCAGTTCTGAAATTTACGGTGACATTATGTGAACCTTCTGTATGTTTTGTGTTTCCCCTTTTTATTCTGAATATGAGATTAATGCGAGGGTAAGCATTACGCAACAGTGTAGGAATTGTACCATAATATTATGTTTTTATGTATTGTACAATATGGAGCTTTTTGGAACCAGATATTGAGATGGTATAATGTATTTTAATATATTATACTTATATGTGCTATTACCTGTGTACTATTAAGGCTGTTTTTTGTAGCCGAATAAAGATTTACGATATGATACGAAATCAAAATGGACAATGGGAGAAAAAGCTGTTTGTTTAATTGGATTTGATTATTATTATTTTTTAATTTGGATCTTTCAGATGTTTTGCGACAACAGGTTCATAGATCATTCATGAATCAATGGTCCAGATAAGTCTACCTTCAAAAGCATGCATGACATGCTGGGTCAATTTGAGGCCTATAAAACCACTTCTCTAATTCTAATTTCTCAAAAACGTCTAGAAAGATTTACACCAAACTAAGCAAAGGTACTTCCTTAAGTAAAGTTCTACTTTCATATCAAGTTTGGTGTAATTCCATTCAGCTGTTTTTATCTCCGTCAACAGCTTCCTGTAAGAATTAAAATAAGAAACATCATTTTTTTGGGACCCCGCCCCATTTGTTTTATCCTCAGTTGACGAACCAGCATGAAACGTGCCATGTCAAACACCAACAGATAGAGGTTTTTCTTTTAAAAATTAAAAACTCATGAGCGCTGGAGCAGATTTCATACTACAAACACTTTACACTTGGAAACAACTTTCCTATGGTCAAGCAACTTCTTCATTGTGATTTTACCTTACAGCGCAAATGTAACCCCTTGTTTACGGGTTTTTTTAACACACATAAATATGCTAACATTATGTACTAGTTTCACAAACTATGACAGAAGATGTTTAGAGAACATTACACACACCTAGGCATAGACAAATAGGTAATTTTGTAAGATTAGAATCCATTGGTTCAATACCTATCTAGGATGGAGCACTTAGATGCCCACCCTCACAGAGCACTCAGTTTATTTGTTTTAAGAAAAGGCATAGGCTATTACTACATTGAACCCTGTGTGTTGGAGAGGAACAGACTGTCACTTCATGTATGACATAAATGGACCAAACTGTGAGTGTGCATTAGGGGTGGAGAAAATGGAGGTAAGGATGTTAATCTAGACCTCTATTTGATCAGACTCTGCATTGCTACTATGTGCGAACATGTTACTTCACAAATAGTGTGGTTGGGCGGATTTAGTGCATCAGTTAATGTAATTGTCATATTCAAACTCTATGAAATGTTGATTTAGAAAAAGGTGGCATGTATGTTCTAGGTCTCTCAAAAGAGAACAGGTCAATGGAGGTGGTTGATTCTCTTACACTTCCTAATTGTGGCAATAATTGGAATTTATTATTTTTCACTGGTTTTATGGCGTCCATTGGCACCCACTGTATGCAGCATAGGGGGATCACTTCAGATGAAAATTGAGCACTAGTGCAGCCTTGAAGTTCCTATATGTTGTTGACGATATCTCTGGGATATGCACTAGTATAGGTTGGCAGCAGAATACTGGAGTTCCTAGACTCTGAGGAAATATTACCAAACCATACATGTTATATTTGGCAAACTCTGAGAAGTTGATTGGAAAGTAACAGATGCCCCTAGCCCTGATTTAGTGCCTTGAAGACTGTGCAGAAATGGATGTTTTGAAGATTGTTAAAATGATGACACTACCCTATAGTCCCCCCTAACACTACAGTATATCTGTAGTAAAGGCCAACACACATCTGTGTTCTCCTGTTTCTCCTTTGTTGTTTTATATTATGTGGATTTTTAGAGCACATTATCAACAGTGTAAGAGTATAGCCCCACTTATGGTGGTCAGGGCTATTTGAAGAGCCAGGTCTTCAGCTTCTTGAGAAACTCAAAAACACACTGAGGCTCTAGGAGAATGCCTGACCTCTAGATGGGATGTATGCGAGTGGGTGTACAGCTGAGCAGAGGTGTCTGGATGGTTTGTGGAAGGAGATGCGTCTGTCTAGGTAGGTGGGGCAGGTGATGTGTAGTGCCTTGAAAGAGTAAGTAAGGACTACGGTATCAGGAGCCAGTGGAGGTCTAAGAAGTGTGGTGTGATGTGGGTGCTGCCTGGGAGGTTTAGGGTGAATCTATCTGCCAAGTTCTGGTTATTTTGAAGTCCTCAGGTGAGTTGCTTGCTAGTTCCTGCATAGAGGGTGTTCTTGTTGTCCAGTTTGATGGTGATTATGGCATGTGTGATGGTCTTTCGGTTGTTGCTTGGGAGCCATTTGAAGATTTTACTTAGTATGTTGAGGGTATGGAAGTAGGATGCAGTGGTGGCGTGACTTATGCAGTTATGTCCAGTGTAATGTCAATGATGATTCTGAGTTACCTGGCGTGGGTGTTGCTCTAAGGTTGGCCAGCCACCAAGTGGAGTCCCATGGTAAAGTATTCTTGCTGAAAATCACTACTTTTGTCTTTTCGGTGTTTAGCAACCAGTTGGTGACTTTTGTCATTAAGGCTGGGACCTTTTTCCATGCATTGTGGGAGATTTTGAGTTTTTGAGTTGCATGTCATCGGCATAGGAGAGGATGTTGATGTTTTGGTCGTGGATGACCCTGGCTAGAGGGAGCATGTAAGCATTGAAGAGGGTAGGGCTGAGGGATAAGACTTGTGGCACCCCACAGGCAAGTTTGTAAGTTTCTGACGAGTATGGAGCCAGGCTGATAACTTATGTTCTGCCTACCAGGAAGGGGCAGATTTAGTGGAGAGCGGGTCCTAGGATGCCAATTTCCTGCACGCATCAAATAAGGATGGGATGGCAAATCATAGCAAATCCTGCAGAGGCATCCAGGAGAATGAGGCCCACCATGTCTCCTCTGTCATACGTATGTCATCTGTGGCGGTAATGAAGCTTTTTCTGTGCTATGGTCCTTTGTGGTGATACGTGGCATGCATATGTTTTCATTGAGTTTAGTGGTTGCCTACAGGCGCTAAATACAGAGCAGTTGGGAATTTTGGAATAAATCAAGCATTAATAGTGTTTTGTGGCTCTTGTCTTTTAATGAAGAAGCATTGTCCTATAAGGGATAGCTCAGGTTTTTTTTAGCAGAACCTCTGGCTATACTGAGAGATAACTTGGCTATGTGAATTATATATATCCAATTTATGTGCAACCTGAAGCACACTTCTGCTGCCTAAAGCAATAACCACTATGATCAGTTTCTCATAATGCGAACAGATGTAGAAATTGCTGGATGGGTGTCTATCAAGAGGCAGGACAGTGTAACAGCAACACTTACCTTGTATAGGTATTGAATCACTGTGTTGTGCCTTTCTAACGACTGTAGTGTGGCAGCAAAATACTTGTGAACTCTGCTGTCAAATTAAACCAGGCTGTCAAATGCAGCATAACTTTGAGCATAATAGGTCACCAATACAAAAGCATTACACAAGGAAAACACACTTCTTTGTGCGCAGCGCGTTTCAATGTTTTAATGTGTACATCACACTTATTCCTGTAATTACTACAAGACAATTAAAAAACATCTTTACAGAGACTGTATTCATTCTTCCAGAAGGAGTTCTGAAGAACTTAGTAACAAATTACGCATTTTATCAAGCAAAATTCCCTTTCAAGATTTACCACTAATATATTTTAGTGGTTTTGATACCGTATGTACAGTGGGTCTTAAAAGAGAATTGAAAGCTGGTTGTTATAATATATGTTATTACGAGGCACTACTTTTGTAAGTGATGTAGACACAGGGCAAAGTACCAGCTTGGTGGCTTACTGCACAGATGAAGCTCAATCATGCATTACATATGATAACTGCCCAATGTGGGGTACTAACAACAATTATGTAATGTTTAGGATAGTGCAGATTAATGGCAGGGCAAATAACGTTATAATATTGCTAAGTGAGTGGTATTCAGTTTATTTCAGGAGGAATGACCGATGAATCAGGAATCAAACCGGTCACTTGCTAGTCATACACCCAACCAGGTGTGGTAACCCACTAAGCTCAGTCCATGAGTGCAGCCTCTAACAAGCATATGTTGCAACATCCTGATGAGCAGACTGTAAACATACCTTCGGCCAACAATAGGGAAAGAGCACCTTTCTATATATGCAATATTAAATACATAATGAGCACGTGAACCTTCCAGGAAGAAATAGTCCAAGAATTGGCAAAAAGGGCCAACCTTAAAATAACTACAAAAACTTGTTTAATGTGCTTTGTACTGAATTCTGTTCAACCTGCTTGTTACTTAATTTCTCTCAACACCTTCTTTAAAGTTCTGCGTATGTAGTCTATAAAAACTAGGTGAAAAGTAGAGCATGGAGGGGAGAGGTGGATGTAAGTGGGCAGAATCAGCAAAAAAGTAAAAGGCTGGAGAAGAGATAAAAATGTTGTTGAACCAGTATGTGCTGCGAAGTCTGCTGAGCCTTCTGCAAAAGTTTGCAATTCCCTATCTCTTTATTTTCCTGCTAAAAAATGTAAAAAGAATTGTCTTCGTTTAGAGATGCGTGTGTCATCCTACTATAAACGTCAAATCCACACTATCATGTTTGTTCCAATAGTATTGGGTTTGTCCAATATGTTTAAAGTTCACAGTTTGTCAGTGTTTTATTGTCTTGGCTCTGAGGATATGTCCGCTCCCAATTGTTTGAAGTATGAGCTCCGCCTCCATTGCGTGGTGTATCAGCCCCCCCCCAAAAGGTTCGGTCTAGTTGTACCCCTGTACAAGGACATCTTTTTTTGCTAGAAGTCTCCATCAAGGTTATATTACAAGGCTCCATCCTCTATCACAGAAACAGGAAATTATAGTTGTTCTACCTAGAGTGAACATGTACATCTTGAACTGCTCAGATGAGAACAGATTAAGTACGCAGTCAAACGAGCAGTAGTAGGGGAGATGGATGGCCCAAAGCAGAGATACGCACATCTGACTGCAGGACTTTCCAGCTGCTGCAGATTTACCTACCACATGCCTACAGACAGCAACATATTGCATGCCGTGCAGTGCATGGATACAGAGCCCGCAACAGCAATGTACACATACATGTGCATATGTGGAAAAGCAACACACTAACGGGCATCCATACACAAATAAAACCAACAAAGCTGAAGACAGCCCACCATACCTAGCTGCACCCACAGAAATACTGTAATATATGCACACAAAGCTGAAGCCACTCCTATATAAAAGCCACAATCAATGAGCACAAACCACCAGACATACAGGTACCCAAGCACACAAACTAACACTCATAGGTTCATACACACATTCAGATGCACTTACAGCCCACCATACACATTCCTACTCTATCACACACACAAAGTCAGAGCCCACACACACGTACAGTCTGAGAGCACAAAAGCAGGTTCAGGTAAACAGGGGAGGGCAGGGCCCTTATAGTCTACTACGTCAAACGTAGAGGTGTTGTACAGCACACACCCTGATTGCACATATTTGAATGTGCTCTGATGTGTGATAATGAACAAAATGGAGGTTGGTCAAATAAAGCATTTGCCTTGGATCGCACAATTTGATGAAGCAGGGAAGCCGGGATTGATCCTAGATTTTCCAGTTTATCACTGTGCAATATGGCCACTACATGGGTGTCTCATTATGGCTTAAAGTTTAATGCTTCATCTTTAATTCTTGGAGCATGAGACTAGAGTCTGGACGACAGTGTCCACATTTTATTTTTGGCAGTTTTACGCAGCACAAACGTTGACCATGGACATATAGAGTTTCACAACAGACACTAACTATAGTCATTTTTTCCCAGCATGGAGATTTGTCTTGATTCACAGGATGCTGAGCAAAGATCTGTATTGAAGCCTGGCTATCCTTGATGCATGGAGGGCAGCTATAGCCACTAGACAATGTCACCTGCTGTGAAAGCTCAGCGCATTTTGGGCTTGAGGTTCCAAGAAGATCTTCAGCTCAGCAGAGCCAGGCCTCCGGCTCAAGTTTCGGTGGCTTGCTCACATACAATAGCATAAAAAAAGAATAATGTTAGTTGGGGCAGAATGGTCTGAGAGTGTAAGTCTGGAAGGGCAGAGATGGATGTAAAGGAAGAGAACAGCTGAAATAAGGCTAGAGGCTAGGCATAGAAGAGTGGTAAAGTGCAGCATATGGAGAGGAGATGTGGATGTAAGAAGGGGAGAACCAGCATGATGATGCTGGGGAAAGGGGGGGGGGTGACGTAAAGGGGGCAGAACCAGCAAAAAGGTTATTTAGGTAAGGGAAGGTGAGAGGCTGTGTGGAATAATGAGAGGAAAGGAGTAGAGCATTGAGGGGAAAGATGGATTTAAGAGTGGCAGACTCAAAGAGAGAAGGTGAGATGCTTGAGGAGAGATAAGTGAACAGAAGATAATGCAGGGTAAAGTGGATATTAGGATGCCGAACCAGCAAAAGTAGGTAATAGGCTGGAAAAGAGATAATGCGAAAAGCAGAGCATGAGGGGAGAGGTGAATATAAGAGGGCAGAATCAGCATAAAAAAGTAAGAGGCTGGAGAAGAGATAAAAATGTTGTTGAACCAGTATGTGCTGCTAAGTCTGTTAAGCAAACTGCCAAAGTTTGCAATTCCCTATCTCTTTATTTTCCTATTAAAAAATGTAAATAAATATTGTCTTAGTTTTGAGATGCATGTGTCATCCTTCACAAAGGGTTGTGATCTTGAACAGTCCTCTTTTCTACTCTTGAACAGTCCTCTTTTCTACTGAATTTCAGCCTACTCTCTGTGTACTCTATTACGCCTTTTGACCTTTCTATTAAATCTCACTCCCAGTGGGACCCTTTACTGCCCATGTACTGACTGGATTTCATAGCTCCTCTCCTGGTCTCCCTTTGCAATAGCTTGCTTACCTCCTTATACGTTCCTACAAATGTAAAAAAATAAACAAGCTGAGGTTGTTTCTCTGCTAAACAAAAACCTCCAGCAGGCTCAAAACGCCTCCACATCTTGTTACATCTCTTTGCTGCCTTTTTCTCAATTATCCAACAACATTTTTCTGTAAAAGGAAACAAGCCGAATTATATTGTGAGATATTTTATTTGGGTCAGGGGCAACAGGTGATTAATTGGCAGCATTGGTGGAGGATACCTTTGTTTATGATTGCTGTTTGAGAACTGACTATTTCATTTAATTTGTTTAAGAGATATTCCTTTCAGAATCTTGTCTCTCTAACAGTGGCAATAACGAGCAGTCAAAGCTGACTCTCAGAGATGATAAAGGTATTGGAAGTCAAATACAGTATGCCACTTTAATCATAACCAATAAGCACCTTATCCAGCCAGCCTAGCTAATTCTTTTAAAAGAGACTGATTTAGATCAGGTGGTAATGGAATGAAACAACATGTTCTGTGAGAACTAGTCTCCCAGTACCCAACACAAAACTTACAATATTTCTGTGTGTGCAAAGTGTCCTGCAAAGTGATAATGGACAGTAGTACACCTTGCAAGACTTAACTGCTGCGAGGCTCAAGGAAGGGGCTAGATTCAAGTAGGAAACACTGAGAATTTGCATTTAACTGACAGGTATATGGTCGTGCCACTTGGTGAAATTATGTTTTTTCACTGTAGATAAACTGAGGTCCTTGCTTGGGTGGCTTGGCCGCTGGTGTACAACCCAAAAGAATACTCCATAGTTAGTGTTGGTGTGCACAGAGTCAATCTGACCGTGCTCACAAAGCCAACCTGCTCATTATCATGTGTAGAATAACAATGGACCGGACTGGGCAAGCACAGAATGATGTCGCCTCCTACCACAACAAATAATCCCAAACCTCAGGGAGTGACAGCAAGTCCTGGGGAAATGGCTGCTTTTCAGAATCCTGGTTATCATTGACCTCCTGTGGGAGGTGAGAAGAAGGGGGAGTGTATAGGAGATGGGGGCTGTGGGAGAGAATGGCAGCTGAAAAGCAAGCGGGCATTCCATAGAGTACTTCATTGCACATGAAGTGATCTGCCAAACTTTGAGCCTGTGCAAGTAGGTAGCCAGTATGTTAAGGGAAGAAGATCTTGCATTGGAAGTTGGAAGACACAAAGCATTTGGTTAGATACTGGGGAGTGACTGGAGTGAGTTGTGGATGACAGAAATCGTCTTGCATCCAATTATTTCTTTAACCAAGATCCAAATGATTTACCTGAGGGCAGGCCCAATTTGGTTATTTCTACTTTAAACTAAATGAGTTGAGACGCACTGTTCTGGTTCCTTGACAATTTGGCAAGTGTCTTCTCAGATATTAAGGCCGTGTGACTTAATTTGTTTTAAACTATAAGCCTCTGGTATTACTTTCACATTATTTTGCAAGTCATGCAACACCTCCCCCAACCTACCTATTCCACATTGCTATATTTACTTTCCATTTAGCTTTAATCTGCACACAATCTACTATAATAAGTCCGACTGTGTTGCTTTAATGTATATCTTTAGTGGCTGACTCTGAGTCAGAGCCAGCCTTGGCTCAGATAGCACCCCAGAGAGTGAAGGGAGGGCAATGAAGAGGGCTAAAGTTGTGTTAAAAACATCACCCGCCATATGATAATGAAGGACTAAAACCACTTTAAACTGGCAAATCAGACAGAAACGAAAAGGCAGGGACAAGAACAAGGCTGGAGCAAGATGAGATGGGTACTGCCGCTGGCATGACCTTAATGCACACAGCTCCATGTGGCCCTCAGGAAATTAGTGGCCTGGCTAAAGGCCGGCCCAGCTCCTAGTATAGTTATAGACTACAGAAACGCACTCTACGCAGGAGCCCCGGCCAAACTCCTGAAAAGGCTTCAACGCATCCAGAACGCCTCTGCACGCCAGATCCTCGACATCCCTCGCCGCAGCCACATCACCCCCCCCCCCCCCCCCACCTGAGAGACCTGCACTGGCTCCCTGTCAACAAGAGGATAACCTTCAAACTCCTCACCCACGCACACAAAGCACTCCACAACACCGGACCAACGTTCCTCAACAGCCGACTCAGCCTCTACACCCCCACCCGCCAGCTCCGCTCGGCAGACCACCCCCTCGCCACCGTCCCCTGCATCCGAAGAGTGACCGCCGGCGGCAGATCATTCTCCCACCTCGCCGCCAAGACATGGATCAATCTCGCCATCCGCCTACGGCAGACCGAAGACCTTCTGACCTTCAGAAGACTTCTCAAGACCTGGCACTTCGAATAGTAGCAGCTCCCCCCGCTCCCCCTAGTGCCTTGAGACCCTCGCGGGTATGTAGTGCGCTTTACAAATACCATGATTGATTGATTGATTGATTGACAGTCTGGCCACAAACTGTTTTCCCTTTTAGCAATCTCTTCTGTATATCTTTGAACGGTCATCTCTTTGCATCTTTTAAAAACGGAGTTTTAGATTAATTGTTATGTGTAAGTGCTCAGTGTGTAGGTGTGAGCCAACCTTTGGTGCTTCTGTCTGCCAATATATTAGCCAACCAAACTGTGTATGACATTTGTGCGGTCTCCTCATCTTGTTTTTTGGAACCTGTGCTTTCTGTTGTTTGTTGTAGCTCTTTTATGTCATTCACCGGGTCTAGTATGTATCTGTTTGTGTTGATCCCCATGGCTGCTGAAAACTAAAGGACTTATCTTGAACTTTACTAGTGTAAAGCGAGGGCTGGGAAGTTACTTGAAGTCCCTCTGTATGGTTCTGGGACAATCTAACTTGGGATTTGAATCATGTCCTAATTTGGAAACCATTAGTGAACATTGTAGCAGTTATATCAGTTTCAGAGAGACCTAGACTAGCTTTCTTAGCCAGGTTGATTAATGTGATGTATTTCCGCGTAATACAAATTTAAAATATATATACTTATTTTATTAGGATTATTATTTATATTTGTAGCCATTTTAGTAATATCCACACTAGGTAATATAGTTTCTTGCAAAGCTGCTTCAACAATTCCAGAACATTAATGTTTAATTGATGCCCCTTCCTATGATGTCACATCTTATAGGGGACTTGCATGTTCCTGTTCTGCTCGGGGTCCCACAAACCCTAGGGCAGGTCCTGGTCAAGAGTATAAGGAACTGGCAGATAGGAATTTCTCTGAGAAGATGGGAAATTCAAGCCCAATGTCCTCTTATTATTTAGCTCTATTCTATGAAGGGAGTGACAAAGAAGTGTAGTGTAGTGTAATAACCTTTTAATTACTGACCTCGGCTTAGAGAAATCAATTCTACTCCGTGAGGAAGTGGTGAACGTCTGAGGGTGGCCTGCACATCCATACCATGGCTGCCTGAGTACGGAGCTGTGTGCCCTGTGGCTAACTTGATGCCAAATGATGTGGTCCTGGGATTGTGTGAAAGTTAAAACCATATCTATCGGAACAGGAATGCCCAGGGGCGGACCGCAAAGAATGCACCGAGGGAAGGTTACTGCAACCGTGGTGGGGGGTAGGGTAAGGCTGAAAGTGACAGTGCCGCACTCAGAACCAACAAGGGCTGCTGGCCAGCCAAAGGGCCCTAAGGGTAGGCTTGTGCTTCTGCCACGTCTCGGCAAGGCTACTGCACTACTCTACCCATCCGACACCCTCTGGATCATCCAGGAACTGACAACATGCTACCCCAGCAGAGAAACCATCATTACAGTGCCATTTTGTCTCCTTGTGAAACAGACGTGACTGTAAAGAGTACTAGGGCACAGGGATGACTGTTGTTGCCACGATAAGTAGATGGGTCAGATATTGTTTGATGTGCATGTACATGCCTGATCACACTGAAACCTGTAGAAATAAGCAGGGGGTTGAGCGCTGACATCAGACACAATCAGTGGATGGCATATTGTGTTTCTTCATCGGGAAGAGAGAAGACATTGGTCCACTGCATTAGGGATTGTAACAGTGTACATACATGGACTGTTCCACACAAGGCAACCTGGGTAATGCAACTCTGGGTATGTGCTAGAATGTGAGTGATACCTGAGTGGGAATTAGCGCCTAGCATACATCCCAGTGGAGGAAGCACCACTGGTCTGTAAACTGCTGGGTGTTTAACAGTTTTTTGGCTGTGTCCTATTGCGACGACTAGCATGGCTAAAGAGCGAAATAGGCAAAAGGGATATCAACAAAGCAAGTTGGCCTTCGAGTCCAAGAAAACAAGTAAAACCTGGAAAGAAGAACAAACAATAGACAGCTCAGGCCATACCGCCTCCCAAGAGGGAGGCTCTGACGGCGACATGAAACATTTGCTGTTCAATGGAGAGCTTATTGGCTGCTATAGACAACACAAGTGACATGTTCTCCCTCAGAATGGACCATCCAAAGGCGAGGGTTGATAAGAAAACCAACAGGACAGACATGGCTTAGAGGAGAGTGTCTGGCCTGGACCTGGAAGACACTTGCTGTGCGCAAGACACAAAACTGTCCCAACTAGACTGCTGGCGGCCCTGATACTTACAACATTTGAAACTAAGGCTCAAGCTCAATTGGCCAAACTGGGCCTTACATCAATGGGACAGTTATTTCAAGGGGGGGCATTTTCTGGCATTCGTGAAATGAACAACACTGGTGAGGTCCCTGCCATGATATGTTTTCTATATTTACGGATGCTAGAGGCTCTTAAACCAGAAGTGAAATGGTAGCCTGCTGTACGCAAGCCATTCAACGAGCTGCCCAACAGTGAAGCGAGGACTGGAAGAAATTGGTCTCTTTCTGTATAGAGATATTTTTATAGCTGTGAACCCCATTCCGTATCATCCACGCAGCACATGGGAGAGAGATATAAACTGTGATAAAACTGACAGGCAGTAACTGTTCTGTTGCTCACAGGCCAAACGTGTACGCTAACAGCAACCATCGGTTCTTGCACATTATATATCTGCATCAGATACATCATACAACTGCACTACTGCACAGGCTGGAGATCGGAGACGAAGTAAGTGCTGCAGATGTGGACGAAATGGACACACTCTGTGCATCTGATGTGGTACTTCCCGAATATTGGGAGCTAATGGGGTAAGTATTCAAGCAGCTTAGTGAAATGGTAGCTCTCACTCTGATACCATCACTGCTAAAGGTGCGGCTGGGGTGAGTTTGGGAGATGGTGGCCAATAAAAAAATAGATACTTATCTAGCACCGCTAGTAGATAAAATGAGAGTTTCTTTAGTGTGGGGAGCAGAGGTGCCCCAGCGATTAAACAGGGACTGGCAGACCTGGCATTCTGCAAAGATAACATGGACATGTAAGCCAATTTTCGTTCGAAGGACATTTGGGACCCTCTGAGGCATTATCTGCCCTTCGGAACTCAAAAGGAAGACATTTTAGAGCCCTCGCATGCAGAGTCAAAATGACCATCCAGATGCAGAATGGTCATGGCCTGGGCTGCTGTGGGAGGGGCGGATTTAAATTACCTTTTAGGTTAAAACAAAAAATACATACCATTATGGCCACTGGAAGTTAAATATTTCTTGGTCCTGACGGCATAATTTGTGCTTTAACACATTGAATGCAGATTCGTCTTTCCGACATATAATCTCCTTTTGCCACATTCACCCCATAATCTCCTTTCTGACATCTAATCACATAATCTCCGTCCAAGCATAGAAATGTTTGCTAGTCAAAAGAAACTAGGAGCTAGCATGTGGTGTTGAGGGAAGCCGGTGCTTAAAGAAAGCTCTAAACATAATAATTAAGTGAGCATCGGGGATGCAGTACAGAGAAGGCAGCAGCATCAACCCCCACTGCCACTTCAAAACACAGGCCTTTGCAATCATGCGCTCCTCTCGCTGCTGCATTTCTCTCTGGTTGAATTTTAATTTTCAATGCTTTCATTTCTCTGCCTTCCCCCACCATCGCATTTCGTCTCCAGTCTTTATTTAAAATTTTCATTTGTGGCTGTGTGCTGGGACAATTGAAAACCATCTGCTGTGTAAATTGCACACAAAGCAAGGCAGGTTCATTGGAATACAATGACAATAAACTACAACGGACCATACAATTTTCTCTGCGGAAAAACAACGAGGCAAAGGAAGACAAATTGAACTAATTGAATGAACTAAAACTAATTTACTCTGAAAGGCGGAGAGGACATGCCAAGGACAACATCAAAAATGGCGGAGTCGTGTTTCAATGGAAGGCGAAATACTCACTGCAGTTCTCTGTGTGAGCACTGTCCCTTCTTAAATATTCTATACTGCCAAATAATGGCAGCCGCTCTGCTTTTTTAAAGAAAACATATCATCCTATGTAAGATAATCAACACGAGCAACGCCTTCTAGTAATTAAATTAAAGGTAATAAATTAGTAATATGCTCGAGATCGATCCCTTAACCAGCTAGGAAGACAACAAAGACAAGAAAATTAGCTTTAGCTGGCTAGTCTCATCCAATCTACCTGACAGCGATCTTTGAAAAAGTAGTAAAGATAGGGTGCTTAGAATCCCATCTGCTTTTTACATTATTTTAATTAACCCTAATAAGTCAGGCCTGTCATTCTTTCTCCACCCTTCCTGAATATGGAGGTCTGACAGACTGATCGGTTTGGAATATAAGGGCGGGTGGCAGATATGTTTACCTGTGTGCATGATTGCCACTGTGTGCAATGGAAGAACACTATGGAGTGTTGCGAAAATACTGTCTGGAGGGCTGGGCTGAGCAAACGCGTGTAGATGTTAGTTTTAGAGGGCTGCCCTACATTCTATTTAATTTTATTTCATTGATTTGAGACTCAAAGAACCAGTGTTATCCGAACCAGTGTTATGGATGTGGCTACCTTGAAAAAGGCAAATGCACAATTGTAAAAGGCCACTGTCATTTGACCAGTTTATCTCCTTTGTAAGGATTGAACAGAATGGCTGGGCTTGCTCTTATGTTGGGGCACAAGAGGTTTTCACGATATTACCAGCGAGGTATGAATGCGGATAATACTGGATACGAAAGCATCTGAGCGATGTGCTGGTCAAAATCCAGACCTCTGTCCGGCAGGCAGGGCAAAAGAAAATCAATTCGTGCCAGATGACGCCGAGTACTTGAGATGGTTTCAGATATTATAAGTGGAGGCCAGTGGAGGCCGACAGGAACCAAAGTGGAGGCTACGGAAGGATGACTGAGCCAGTGGAGAAGTTTCTAGAGAAGACCAGGCAAAAACATGTTTGCCCAGGATGAACGTGGCAAGTACCTGAACAGACAAGATGGAGAAAATAAACAAACAGTTGCTTTAGTTGTGTGACGCAAACATGCTGTCACTAACTTATGGAGTACCAAAAAAGAGCACTTGTACATCATATGTTGATATGTCACTGATCAAAACATATGAGTCGTAATAATGTAGGTAGGCCTAGAATGATGAATATCCTATTACCAACAAATCACTGCAAAGAGAACTTGAGAGAGAAACCATCTATAAAGAGTGCTTGGACCTGATTTGGGTTCTGCACAAACCAGTACTTCCTCTCTGGAATTAAGCTTGCAAGCCAGACTGACCACAATGCACAGTAAATGGCTTGAGTATGTGGGTAGGATGTACACCAAATTTCTCTGGAGGTCCATTAGCCTGTAGTGCTTGGTGTCACAAAAGAAAAGAAGCCAGCATACCACTTGCAACAGGCTCTCGAGGGTGGCATATGGCAATCAGCATTTGAGTAGCCCCCCCCGAGTCTTACAGACCATAATTACAACGAGGAAATGGGGAGCATTCGAACTCCATTTGGTATTTTAACATTACCAGGTGGAGCCTGTTACTCTCTTCCCACTCCCATTCTAGGAATGAGAGCCTCTTCCATCAGAACATGCATGCACGGCCATTGACCGTCAGAGGATGCTGTCCAAATACTATTGCCTGATCCATTGAAGGTCGTGGTATTTCAGCACTGTTTGTTCTCCATCTTGTATAGTCTGTCAAGAAGCTGCCCTGCATTCTGCATTTTTTTGTCCTGTTGTCGAACGATCCAGGTTGTGCTAACAAAGTTAAGCATGCATAACAGAGAGCCACGCGCTGCTGCTAAATATCTACCCATGTAAAAGGCGATGGCTCTTTAAGCACTTTGCTTTAATAATCTATGTTCAGTGAGAGTGAAGTCTGAACTGCTCGGGCACTGAAACCAACACCCCGACAAGAGTGAAGAATAGGGAGGGAAGGAAATGCACTCTATTCGCAGCCATTACACAGCCAGTTGGAGTATTAGTAATTATTTATATAAGTGAGCCATGATATCCTGGGATTCTACAGCAAGAGTTACGGCTGCATATCTATGTAGCGCCTGGCCTGGATGCATGGTGTAAGGACTATGTTATAACCAATGCACCGAGATCTGTGAGGTGCTTTCTGCTCTGGAATTCACCAGCCCACCTTTCCCTAGATTTGTTCCTCAGTAGTGAGATTCTGTAACCAATCTAAGTAGCTGGGAAAAAGGCTCAGTGATGTGAATGCTCAGAGTTGGCAAACGTGATGTTCAAGCTGCCCAGCTTGAACATCCAACCCTTCCCTGAGGGCGAGCACTATATTGGGTAAGAGTGACAGTTGTTATTTACAGCACTTAGAAAAGGTCGAAGTCCTTTAGGGACCGCTGAACAAAAACGAGTTAATGTTAAGCATTTGTCAGTAACTGTATAGACTAAATTGTAATAAATATGTGCATTTAGTGGATGCTTTTAAATCCAAGACCTTCAAAAAGAATCTATTATTCGTACACTCCTCCATTAATACGATAAAACGTCAACTAAGTGGACCCTTGAATAGTTTTAAGTGATGCCAGGAAGGTGTGATTGTGTAGGCTCTTCTCAGTTCCAAAGCCTCTCTGCTTTGTTACTGCTGAGGAACTCATCTGAGGATTTGACAAAGCTCACACTGAGGGCAGGTAAACAATGCTCAAGTATTAGAGAATGAGTAGAGTGGGGTCATCGCCATTAATTCTAAGGATACATTCTGGAGGGAAAATGCTTTCGAGTAGCCCCTAGCAGAATTGACAGTATTCAGTGCATGTGATTCTGAAATTAAGAATGTAGGGTAGGTCATCACTAGACTAGTCACCTCAAGTTAATGTCTTGATTTTTACTTAAAAGCCATTATCGCGGATACCTTAAAAAAATATGTATGCATTTATTTATTTGTTTATGATAAAAAAATACACTTTACCAGAAGCTGCTTCGAAGCCCTGAAAGAGGTACTAAAGCTTTTGCTCCAAATGTGATGGTTTACAAATTGCTTTCATAAACATATAACCGAGAATAAATAGCCTTAATAATACAGTTGTCTATTATAGAGAGTTGAAGTGACACCATATTACACATGAGGGTGATATCATGATTAGATGATTCTAAACCACGGTGTGGCGACAACATAATCCAGGTGAGATAGCACAGAGCTCATAGTGGGGCGACACCATGCTTTAATTAATACTGTACAATCCTCCCAATGACACGAGGCTATACTTTAGAGCAGTTAGCATAACTCTCATCAAGGGATATCAGGGCCCAGATGACACAATCCTCATGATTGAAACCTACGGAAGGCTTGGGTCCATGCGCACACTAGATAGGACCACTAATATTTTATATACAAACAAATATCTAGTTGCATAAATCCATTAAACAGTTAAACAAATGACGAGCCAATGTTGCTAATCCACAAGCTCGTGTGATTTATTTCACTTTTCTTTTTAACTTTTAGAGAAAATATTTTAGATGCATTTAAGTCATGTCATCAAAAAGAACAAACCACAATTCCAACAAATTTTGAACGGTTTGTTACATAAATACATACATTAAACATCCATGAGTGATACAGAAAATAATAAGTACACATTGATAAACAAAGCGTAAGACACCAGTCCTACACTAAAAGCTAAGCAATCACACTGGGGCGGAGAATGTCTGAAGTGTGCAGACCTTAAATGTAGGATGTCTTCTGCCTATGTGTGCAGCTCTGGGACCTATAATTTTAAGAGTTAGTCACAGGAGAACAATTATTTGTAAGCTTTCTCCTTGGGCACTTGAAAGTGTCTTGTCCCAGATGCAGGCATTTTTCTGTGATCTATATGGCACAATCCTCGTGATGGCATGATTCTGTGATCTAGATGACACAATCCTTGTGATGGCATGATTCTGTAATCTAGATGACACAATCCTCGTGATGGCATGATTCTGTGATCTAAATGACACAATTCTCATGATGGCATGCTTCTGTGCTCTAGATGACACAATCCTCGTGAATGCATGATTCTGTAATCTAGATGACACAATCCTCATGACGGCATGATTCTGTAATCTAGATGACACAATCCTCATTACTGCATGATTCTGTAATCTAGATGACACAATCCTCATTACTGCATGATTCTGTAATCTAGATGATACAATCCTCGTGACGGCATGGTTCTGTAATCTAGATGACACAATCCTCATTACGGCATGGGTCTGTGATCTTAAATGACACAATTCTCGTGATGGCATGATTTTGTAATCTAGATGACACAATCCTCATTATGGCATGATTCTGTAATCTAGATGACACAATCCTCATGACGGCATGATTCTGTAATCTAGATGACACAATCCTCGTGACGGCATGATTCAGTAATCTAGATGACAATTCTCGTGATGGCATGCTTCTGTGATCTAGAGGACACAATCCTCGTGAATGCATGATTCTGTAATCTAGATAACACAATCCTCATGACGGCATGATTCTGTAATCTAGATTACACAATCCTCGTGATGGCATGATTCTGTGATCTAAATGACACAATTCTCATGATGGCATGCTTCTGTGATCTAGATGACACAATCCTCGTGAATGCATGATTCTGTAATCTAGATGACACAATCCTCATGACGGCATGATTCTGTAATCTAGATGACACAATTCTCATTACTGCATGATTCTGTAATCTAGATGACACAATCCTCATTACTGCATGATTCTGTAATCTAGATGATACAATCCTCGTGACGGCATGATTCTGTAATCTAGATGACACAATCCTCATGACGGCATGATTCTGTAATCTAGATGACACAATCCTCATTACTGCATGATTCTGTAATCTAGATGACACAATCCTCATTACTGCATGATTCTGTAATCTAGATGATACAATCCTCGTGACGGCATGGTTCTGTAATCTAGATGACACAATCCTCATTACGGCATGGGTCTGTGATCTTAAATGACACAATTCTCGTGATGGCATGATTTTGTAATCTAGATGACACAATCCTCATTATGGCATGATTCTGTAATCTAGATGACACAATCCTCATGACGGCATGATTCTGTAATCTAGATGACACAATCCTCGTGACGGCATGATTCAGTAATCTAGATGACAATTCTCGTGATGGCATGCTTCTGTGATCTAGAGGACACAATCCTCGTGAATGCATGATTCTGTAATCTAGATAACACAATCCTCATGACGGCATGATTCTGTAATCTAGATTACACAATCCTCGTGATGGCATGATTCTGTGATCTAAATGACACAATTCTCATAATGGCATGCTTCTGTGATCTAGATGACACAATCCTCGTGAATGCATGATTCTGTAATCTAGATGACACAATCCTCATGACGGCATGATTCTGTAATCTAGATGACACAATCCTCATTACTGCATGATTCTGTAATCTAGATGACACAATCCTCATTACTGCATGATTCTGTAATCTAGATGACACAATCCTCATTACTGCATGATTCTGTAATCTAGATGATACAATCCTCGTGACGGCATGATTCTGTAATCTAGATGATACAATCCCCATTACGGCATGATTCTGTGATTTTAAATGACACAATTCTCGTGATGGCATGATTTTGTAATCTAGATGACACAATCCTCATTACGGCATGATTCTATAATCTAGATAACACAATACTCGTGACGGCATGATTCTGTAATCTAGATTACACAATCCTCATTACGGCATGATTCTATAATCTAGATGACACAATCCTCGTGACGGCATGATTCAGTAATCTAGATGACACAATCCTCGTGACGGCATGATTCTGTGATCTAGATGGCACAATCCTCATTACTGCATGATTCTGTAATCTAGATGACACAATCCTCATTACTGCATGATTCTGTAATCTAGATGATACAATCCTCGTGACGGCATGATTCTGTAATCTTAATGATACAATCCTCATTACTGCATGATTCTGTAATCTAGATGACACAATCCTCATTACTGCATGATTCTGTAATCTAGATGATACAATCCTCGTGACGGCATGATTCTGTAATCTAGATGATACAATCCCCATTACGGCATGATTCTGTGATTTTAAATGACACAATTCTCGTGATGGCATGATTTGGTAATCTAGATGACACAATCCTCATTACGACATGATTCTATAATCTAGATAACACAATACTCGTGACGGCATGATTCTGTAATCTAGATTACACAATCCTCATTACGGCATGATTCTATAATCTAGATGACACAATCCTCATGACGGCATGATTCAGTAATCTAGATGACACAATCCTCGTGACGGCATGATTCTGTGATCTAGATGGCACAATCCTCGTGATGGCATGATTCTGTGATCTAGATTACACAATACATGTGATGGCATGATTCTGTAATCTAGATCGTGATGGCATGATTCTGTAATCTAGATGACACAATCCTTGTGATGGCATGATTCTGTAATGGAATGACTCTGTAATCTAGTTGGCACAATCCTCATGATGGCATGATTCTGTAATGCCCTGACTCTGTAATCGATATGGCACAATCCTCGTGATGGCATGATTCTGTAATGGCAAGACTGTAATCTAGATGGTGCAATCCTTGTAATGGCATGATTCTGTAATGGCATGACTCTGTAATATAGATGATACAATCCTCGTGACAGCATGATTCTGTAATCTAGATTACACAATACTCGTGATGGTATGATTCTGTAATCTACACAATACTGGTGATGGTATGATTCTGTAATCTAGATGATACAATAGATGACACAATACGTGATGGCATGATTCTGTAATCTAGATGACACAATCCTCGTGATGGCATGATTCTGTAATCTCTATGACACAATCCTCCTGATGGCATGACTCTGTAATCTAGATGGTACAATCCTCGTGATGGCATGATTCTGTAATGGCATGCCTCTGTAATCTAGATGGTACAATCCTCGTGATGGCATGATTTTGTAATCTCTATGACACAATCCTCCTGATGGCATGACTCTGTAATCTAGATGACACAATAATCGTGATGGCATGATTCTGTAATGGCATGCCTCTGTAATCTAGATGGCACAATCCTTGTGATGGCATGATTCTGTAATGGCATGACCTTGTAATCTAGATGGTACAATCCTCGTGATGGCATGATTCTGTAATCTAGATGACACAATCCTCGTGATGGCATGATTCTGTAATCTCTATGACACAATCCTCCTGATGGTATGACTCTGTAATCTAGATGGTACAATCCTTGTGATGGCATGATTCTGTAATGGCATGACCTTGTAATCTAGATGGTACAATCCTCGTGATGGCATGATTCTGTAATCTCTATGACACAATCCTCCTGATGGCATGACTCTGTAATCTAGATGACACAATCCTCGTGATGGCATGATTCTGTAATGGCATGCCTCTGTAATCTAGATGGCACAATCCTTGTGATGGCATGATTCTGTAATGACATGACCTTGTAATCTAGATGGTACAATCCTCGTGATGGCATGATTCTGTAATCTAGATGACACAATCCTCGTGATGGCATGATTCTATATTAGCATGACTCGGTAATTTTGATGGCACAATCCTTGTGATGGCATGATTCTGTAATGGCATGACTGTAATCTAGATGGCACAATCCTCATGATGGCATGACTCTGTAATGTAGATGGCACAATCCTCGTGATGGCATGATTCTGTAATCTAGATGACACAATCCTCCTGATGGTATGACTCTGTAATCTAGATGGTACAATCCTTGTGATGGCATGATTCTGTAATGGCATGACCTTGTAATCTAGATGGTACAATCCTCGTGATGGCATGATTCTGTAATCTCTATGACACAATCCTCCTGATGGCATGACTCTGTAATCTAGACGACACAATCCTCGTGATGGCATGATTCTGTAATGGCATGCCTCTGTAATCTAGATGGCACAATCCTTGTGATGGCATGATTCTGTAATGACATGACCTTGTAATCTAGATGGTACAATCCTCGTGATGGCATGATTCTGTAATCTAGATGACACAATCCTCGTGATGGCATGATTCTATATTAGCATGACTCGGTAATTTTGATGGCACAATCCTTGTGATGGCATGATTCTGTAATGGCATGACTGTAATCTAGATGGCACAATCCTCATGATAGCATGACTCTGTAATCTAGATGGCACAATCCTCGTGATGGCATGATTCTGTAATCTAGATGACACAATCCCAGTGATAGGATAATATCATACTCTAAAGGGAAACATACTCATCATGAGTATTTTTGTCAACACAGCATACTCTAGATAGCACTAGTCATGATAGAGATAGCATAAAGAACTAAATCATCAGAGTGAGGAGCTACCTCACAAAGTTTCACAAAAACTCCATACGCTCCATAACACAGTACTCATAATTGTAGACAAGATGGCTCAGTGTTCTTGATGAGATGAAATAATGGAGTTACAACAAACGCTAGATAAAAATGAGTAATCATCATCAGGTGACAGCATAGTCCGGATGCTAAGATACTCGCGATGGGTTAACATCATCTGCTAGATGACAAAGTAGCCATGAGGAGGTGACACCTCACTCCAGATGACACAATTTTCTTGATGGGTTATACCATAACCAAACTGAGAAGCAGATTTCCACTGAGGTAAAGTCATACTCCATATGACACCATACTCAATATGGAGTGAGTCCATAAGCTACTGTAGAAGACTCAGTAACTATTAGGTGATTACAGCGTATGCCAGATTACTCAGTAGTCATGAAAAGGTGACATGATATGCGAGATAATATAATCAGGATGACACCCGGCATCAGAAGAGGTGTCCCTGAACTAGACGAGTTGACCGATTTTTCATGAGGTAACAGCAAAATCCAGGGGCAACAGCATCGAAATTATGACTGCTTACATACCTCACAGCATGGGGAAGCACACCTATGTAACCGGAGAAGACTGACGAGGTTCATTGGACATGAAGTGCAGCACATGATGTAAAAGGAAGGATCAGATCTCATGTATCCTAATTTCAGTGGCGTAACAAAGGCACCCACAGCCCCCGCATTGCAGGGGGCCCCTGAGCACCAGGGGGCCGACTCCGCACAGGTCCCTGGCCTGAGAGTTCCTAAGTGAGTCTGGAGAGGGGCCAATCTATGTACTTTGCAGGGGGGCCTCCTCAAGTTTCGTTACGCCACTGCCTAATTCTAAAAATGCCCATCAGCAGGAGGAATATTCAGCCTCGGATTTGCACCCAGTTATCAAGTGAGAACCTCTCAGAACATTAATCAAAGGTGTTTCTCTTTGGAAGAGTTAGGTCTTTCCGTGACCTCGCTTTTTTTCAAGGCATTTCTCCCTCCCCCTTTCTGAAATAACATGATCTGCTCGCAGAGGGTTCCTACCATATATTTTATATGAATAGCTGAAGAGGGTTTCTCCATTGTCCAGGAACACACGGACACTTAACCCGCAGGAAGACGTTTGTAGTGACTATGTGACCAAAAATCAGAGCCCCTCCAGTGACATGCAATATACAGGTAGCACGGCTGGAGATGCCAACTCCAGCACTGAATTAAGGTGTTAAGAATAGGAAAGGAGTCGGGGGTACACGCAGGTGGACGGCGTCCGCCCACTATTTTCACAGGGCCAAGAAGTTGGGCCCCACTGAAAAATGTGCTGAACTGGTCCCCGTGTAATTTGCGAACACCGGGACACTTTCAGCAGTGCCTGCATGTCGTCTGCTTCAGATCCACAACAACGTGCAGGCGGGGACGGGATGGAGCTTCTTTATTTTAGACTCCTGCTGGGCCTATACCAAGGGCCCAATTTGAGGGTCATCAGGCCTCCTTTTGTATGAGTCTTCTGGCTGGGAGCAGTCAGGAGACTCACACCTGATGCAGAAGCAGCAGAGTGGAAACAAAGGCTCACACCTTGTTAGCACTTTACCCATACAAGAGAGGCAGCTTTTCAGTTTGTTCAGTCCCTGTTTACAAGATTTGCATGCAGTGAAAGAATGTCAAATGCGTTGATCTTTCCCTGTATTTACACAAAATAAATAGCATTTATATAGAGCTTACTACACCGGAAGAGGCGTTGAAATAATTAAAGTACCACTATTTTTTTTTGTAAAGCACTATGGGTAGAGAAAGTTTACGCTGACAAAAAGCAACACTGTTTTATGTGTAGCTTACAAAAGTGTAAATCTTCTGCCTAAATCAGGAGGGTTTCTCTGTATACTCGAAATATGCTCCAATGTACTCATGATAGACATGTTAAACATATATGTGAGGGCTTAAGATCTGATGTCACTTCTTGAGATGCCACTTCCTGCGATGTTACGTGCCAAGATGTCACGTGCTGTGATGTCACGTGCCGTGATGTCAAACACCGTGATGTCACGTGCCATGATGTCACGCACCATGATGTCACGCGCCGTGATGCCACTTGCATTCTGATTAACTAGGTTAGTCCGCCCACTTTTTTTTTTAGGACTTGTGCCCTGGTTAATAGATGATCCACCTCAAAATTACGAAGCACGTGCATGTAAGTGTCACACAGAAAAGATCTCCAGGACATAAGAATTCATAATCTAAAGGCACACATCTGTAAGAACGCAGCATGGTATTCCAAAAAAAATAGCAATTCTGAAATGTGAACCTCCACTAAAGTCTAATTTCAGATTTGCAGCCATCCTTCTTGTCATCAGCTTCATTTAGTGGCATCACATGGTAGTAGCCGCGATCCTTAGCTTGCTGTTTGGTACACCTGGCATGGCCCTTGCTACCCCTGGTCTCAGGCATCATGGGGACAATGCAGGAACTAAAAGCAAGGCAGGTTACAAGAGCCATGTGTATTTCTTGTAGTTTTCATTCACCGACCTGACTCTAGCCCCAAAGAGGCAAACTTGAAACCATTGAGGGGTGAAGGATGGGTTAAGAGTTTAACCCTGTGATGGCTTCTGGGTGAAAGTGTGCTTCTTGTCACTTCAACTATGGCAGGCATTTTGGTGAATCTACATCCATGTGTCAAAGGCAGACTAGAAATATCGTTTGTTATGAAGACTGTGATTGTACCAGGGAATGCTAAGAAGGTGCTGCCAGTGCCTGGGGCTTTGACACAGCAGGGCTTTTTGCTGTGCAGAGACATATATGCCATTAGAGGGATTTCCCGAAATGTCAACAGATGTGGGGCAAAGGGAAATTTGCCCCTCTACCATATGATCAATTCTGCCACAGCCAAAAATAATCTTTCAGAAGCAATGACCTGTCCTGCGATCTTTGCTGTACTTAAGCAAATTGTGGTTGACATCTAGAGGGACAAAACAAAATTTGGTGAAAAAACGGACTATATTCATTCATGCTTCCCTTTCCTGGAAACCTGACAGCCATGCCATTTTAAAGCCTGGCAGAGAACAAGGGGCAGCCCTGCGTTCTGTGAAACTGGCAGAGCGAGGCTGACAGCAGCTGCGCGAGGCTGTCTGCAAAATCCCCGCTCGTGGCCACTTGCCTTGTTGGCGCCGAGCTGAACCCTTTTCATCAACAGTGCACCGCTACCTAGCTTTTATTTTTATTCTTAGAAAAATGTGCCCGTGTTCCTCGATCCACGTTTGTGACTCATCTGTTTGTAATTATTCGGTGGTGTCCCGATTCCCGGACACCAACACCTGGCGGGAAATCAATCCCTTTTGTGCAGCTTCTTGCTCAGGCACGAGAGCACATGCACCCTCACTAGTTAAAAGATTTACTGTCTTTTAATCAGTGCCCTTATTCAAACCCCAAAACAATGTATATTTACAGCCCTGGGCTTTATGGTATTTCCTTTTTGGACATTTCCATAAGTATTAATCCAGATTTATTTTTGCCGAACTTATTAGTGTTTATCCATATTTAGGGGCCGATTCCGATCCGTTAAAAATATTCCCCGTACGAATCGTATCCGGATTTTTTTCCGTACGAATCGTACAAGTCCCGTACAAACTGGCAAGTACGATTTGTATGTTAAAAAATCCATACGAGTCGCACTGGGAAAATTCCCCGACACGTCCTCGGGTCGGAAACAGTGTCCGACACGTCCCCGGACAGTTTTACGTACGAATCGTTGAACTGAAGTCCAAGCGCGCAAGTACGATCCGTCCCGTCCAACCGAATGCACAACCGTATGGAAAAAACACCGTACGGAGCGAACTCCCATGGCAACCATGGAGATGTCCAAACACGTGCCCGCATACGCGCTGAACACTCCCCCAGCCCACCCCCCCACGTACGCGCCGTATCCCCAGCCCCACGCCCAAGTACGCGCCGTACCCCCAGCCCCCCCATGTACGCGCCGTACCCCCAGCCTACCCCCGTAGGTACGGAGCGTACCCCCACCCCATCCCCGTAGGTACGGAGCGTACCCCCACCCCTGTAGGTATGGAGTGTACCCCCACCCCCGTAGGTATGGAGCATACCCACACCCCCGTAGGTACGGAGCGTACCCACACACCGTAGGTACGGAGCCTACCCACACCCCCGTAGGTACGGAGCGTACCCCCACCCCCGTAGGTACGGAGCGTACCCACACCCCCGTAGGTACGGAGCGTACCCCCACCCCCGTAGGTAAGGAGCGTACCCACACCCCCGTAGGTACGGAGCGTACCCCCACCCCCGTAGGTACGGAGCGTACCCCCACCCCCGTAAGTACAGAGCGTACCAACACCCCCGTAGGTACGGAGCGTACCCCCACCCCCGTAGGTACGGAGCGTAACCCACCCCCGTAGGTACAGAGCGTACCCCCCCCCGTAGGTACGGAGCGTACCCCCACCCGCGTAGGTACCCTATGGGGTTGGGGGTACGCTCTGTACCTACGGGGTAGGGGTACGCTCCGTACCTATGGGGGTGGGGTGGGGGTCCGCACCGTACCTATGGGGGTGGAGGTACGCTCCGTACCTACGGGGGTGGGGTGGGGGTCCACACCGTACCTACGGGGGTGGGGGTATGCTCCGTACCTACGGGGGTGGGGGTACGCTCCGTACCTATGGGGGTGTGGGTACGCTCCGTACCTACGGAGGGGTGGGTACGCTCCGTACCTACGGGGGTGGGGTGGGGGTACGCTCCATACCTATGGGGGTGGGTATGCTCTGTACCTACGGGGGTGGGGTGGGGGTACGCTCCGTACCTACGGGGGTGGGCGTACGGCGCCGACATGGGGGGGTGCTGGGGTACGGCGCAGACATGGGGGGGTGCTGGGGTATGGCGCGGACATGAGGGGGTGCTGGGGTACGGCACGGACATGTAGGGATGGGGGTACAGTGCGTACCGGGCCCCCTTTTCGCCGTGCATCGTGGCATACTTAGCTTTTCCGGCACTTTTTGGGTCCCATAAAAATATTGCCGTGCGAAGTCCTGTGGGTACGAATCGTACTTGCTGGTCCGTAAAACGCTGCCTG
Source organism: Triturus cristatus (assembly GCF_964204655.1). Lineage (NCBI taxonomy): Eukaryota > Metazoa > Chordata > Amphibia > Caudata > Salamandridae > Triturus > Triturus cristatus. The sequence continues at coordinate 293,369,249 of NC_140583.1, read as the reverse complement.
ACTCCGTGCAAATGTCGCGTACACGGTGTCCCGGATCGGAATTGTGGGTATGTTTTAGCCGGTCGGTGTTTTTTACGATTCGTACGGAAATGGTGTTTCTGTACAAATCGTACTTGCGGGTTTGTAAGGTGTTTTTCCCGGGTACGAGTCGGACGGAGAAAACGCTCCGTCCGACGGTTCGTACCCAGGTTTTACAGGATCGGAATCGACACCTTAGTGTTTGTTCTGTTGTGCGGTATATTTTCACATGTATGCACTCGATCAAGGTGCAATCACACCTGGACACCTGTTTTAATATTGCAATTAGTCATATAAAGGCAATGCACTCAACGGAAACTTCAGCATTGCGGTACACAGAAACCTAGGCATAGACCTTCATTAGGCAAATTCACGCCTTGTTATCACTCCCAGAGTTGCCAATGAGAACAGCTATTGCGTTGGCAGTTACAATCAGTAGAGAGAGAGTATGAGGGTGAATCAAAAGTTGAAATAATTTCAATTTATGTGAATTTACAAATAAATACAGCCAAGACCATTTTTTGTGTCTGTATTTGTGTGTAAAAAATCATTGAAAATAGAAAGCTGGGAGCTTTTATCATAATGAATACAAATAAACTTCAAAATTTAGACTAATTTGGCTCCTGACCAATGTTTCCCCACATAGTGTCATTCTGTGCAAAATCTACAGGAGAACTTGCTTTTTACAGAGCAAAACAAACAAAAGTCAATCGTGTGAATTAACAATTTATTTTATAAGCAAATTAATAACTAAAGCTCAATACTTATAAAGAGCATAATGTGTCTTAACTCCCTGTTATCTACATGTCAGATAAAACTATCCACACCGGCCTTTTAGAGAAAATGCACAGTTCAAAATATTTAAAAATAGTTTTGTAGATTCATGAAGAGGAGGTATAGAGGTTTAAATGACATTTTTAATAGCCAGAGACGGCTCAGCTATGGCGGAGGAGCGTTGCCTCAACCCCTGCCACCAGCTTCAAAAGTTGAAAAATAAAACGATAATAAAACGTGTTTATTATTGTTTTATTTTTAAACTTCTACATGCTGCGTCCTGGGGGTGGGGCCATCGCAGAGGCAGTCAGGAGAGAGAGTGGTGGACATCACTGCTATCAGTGCACATGTGAGTGTGGCCAGCCTGAGACGGCCAGCCAAACCCACATGCGCACTGAGCTTTCTCCAACCCAGCTTCATTTTTGGGTTGGAGACAGCAGGCAGAGTCTCTCAGTCTCCTGGAAGTGCAAATCTACTGCACTCAGCCGCAGGGGAGGCTGGGAGCCTCTGTCTGCAGAGGAGCCACGAGAAGAGCAGAAGACTGGCAATGCAGTGGGTTGCGAGCAAGTTCTTTTTCTTTTCTTCTTTCTTTCTCGCCCCCCCTGCCCCTGCTACACAACTCTGTCCTAAAGCCAGCCGCTACTGTTAATAGCATGTATCTTATCAACTGATAACATTCGACCCCTGGGAACAGTCCTCAATTTCCGTTAGCTTCTTTCATCGCTCTGCAGCCCCAAGCCCTCCGGTTTGCGCCCATTTTAGGGACCTTGCATTACATGCTTTTTCCACCTTAGCTTTTTACTCATTTTTTTACCCATTTAAATTACTGCTATTGTACCTGTTAGTGGCTTGTATTTACTTTTAGTAGCTCAGTGTCGGGAGTCTTCCCGAGTGTTGGTAGTTGCTGCCGATTCTCACGCCAGTTTCCGCTCCCCGCCCTTCCGCCTCCCTGCCTGCCCCACTCACCTCCCAGGACTATTTATGGATGTCACTGCTTGGCCTCTGTGACATAAACATGGCTAATCCTCGCATCTGCACCAGACATCGCCTTCCCCGAAGGCTAAAAAATAACACACCGGGACCAAAACAACAAACACGGAGGTGGAATCCTCATCATCTACAGGAACACCATCCACTGCATGGCTTCCCTAGATGACCCAACCTTGATAATTGAACACTTCAACTTCCAACTCCACAAAGACGGGAAAAGCACAAACAGAGGCACCCTTGCCTACAGACTACCAGAACCACACCCCAGCTTTTGCAACACCATCCCAGACTTTATCACCCCGTTCACAATCAACTCCGAGCACTACAGCTTTCTAGGGGACCTCAACTACCACTTCAACAACCCCAACACCTCAGACCTCCTGGAGAGCATGAGTAACATTGGCCTTGAGCAGCTTGTCACTGTTCCCATCGACATCAAAAGACACACACTCGACCTAATCTTCACATCCAGCGACAGAGCCAGGTACAACCACACAAACTTAGCTGGTCAGTTCACTACAGCATCCACTTCAACATCTCAAGATGCACCCACACCAGTAACATGCCCCCCACATCCATGCGCAGAGACTGGAAAAAGGTATCAGAAGACCAATGGAATAATGTTCCGCACTCTTGCCAAACACAACCCTGAGCAATCATCCAAAAGCTTCTCCCTGTGGATCACAAAATGCGCTGGCACCATTGACCCCACCAAGACAGCCAAGTTCAAAGGACCAAACAAAAGAGCAAGCTGGTTCACCGAGGAACTACACTCCAGCAAATGCAACTGAAGCAAGATGATCGGCATAGAGCATAGGAAGGTCCTGAACCCCTCCATCACTGCAGGCTCCTTAACACGCTGAAGTAAGGCCCTACTGAAAAATAAATCCACTGACCCAGTTGAACCGAAGAATTACTGACCCATCGCTCTGCTCAAGAAATATCAAGGGAGGAGAGGGAAGCAGGAATATCTGTCTACCACTCCGCTTCCCAAAGGTAACCCCTCACCCCCCAAAAAAAGTGGGATCAGATGTTGTCATGCAAGGGTCTCTCTGGAAAATTCACTGTGTATATTCTCTTGGAAAACCCTTTGTGAACCTCAACAGCTATTTTCGGTCAGTGATAAGTATGGCTGAAATATGTTGACCTGTTAAGCAATGAGATGAAAAAAAAAATCTGATGTGAGAAACACCTTATATTTACTTGGACACATCTTTACATTGTTCTTAATCTTACCCCTAACCACATTTTAAATAACTTCCAGTGGTCTTGGGTTAGGAGGTAATTTTAGATCACATTCACTTGAGACGGATCCCATATTGTCTCTTTGTCTTGTAAAACAACATCCTGGTGGCGGTAAAGACCAGATGATGACGCTAATGGTATGTCTGTAGCAAAACATACCATTGACCAAAAATAGCTGTTGAGGGTCCCAAATAATTTTCCAAGAGAATTTATACAATGAATTCTCTTAATCCAATTAATGATTCAGAATAGATTTTGGGTTGAGGAAATAATAAGGAATCGGTATTTGGAAAGGGCGTGTCTAAGAGCCCCCTTCCAAATATCGATTCCTCATCATATGTATTAATATTTTGGGACCGAAAACCGGTTGTAAAATATTAATATTTAAACACCAAATCAAAGAAGATTGTAAGCCATTCACAAAGGTAAAGCAGGAAAATTTACTTTTTGTACGTGAGGCCCAGAATGCCTTAATTCACATCAGGAAGTCAGTTTAGTTGCTCAGGGAGTCTGGTTCTTCACGTGGAGCAGATCTACATCAGCTCTGCTGGCACATTAGAGTTCTCATTCCCCCTGCTATGGTATTCTCTGATTTTCATATGTATCTTCAGTAGCACACAATGGTTATCACTCCTCTGTAGTAGCACATCATAGATTTCACTCCTTTTAGTGAGATTATATAGCTTTTAGAGCTCACTGCATTGGCACAAAGTGGACTTCACGCACCGTGTAGTAGTGTATTATAAGCTTCACTCCTCTCTGTCATGGCATTTTTGTGGATTGTACTGCTCCTTCCAGTGCCATGTTGTGGGCTTAGCATTGATAGCACTTTGATAGACTTAAATCAATCTGCACTGACAACACCTTGGATCCCAATGCTCCCCACAGAGGCATACCACGGATGCTCGCTTCTCTGCAGAAGCACATCAAGCATCCCACTCCTCCCACGGTGGTATCTTGTGGGCCTTGCTCTTCCCTTCACTGACATATTGTATGCCCCGCTTCTTCATTGTAGGCCACTCTTTCTCTACAATGGCAGTGACCAGATCTTCCTCCTTGCTACAACAACTTAACTTGGGCCTAACGTCTTACTTCACTTGTAAGTCATGGGCCCCATGGGTCTCATTCTTCACTGCAATGGTATACTATTTTTCTCACCTACTTCCACCCTACTCCACGGCGATGTGCTTTTTTTGCAGTCCCACTTCTCCTGTCAGAGACACTTTATGGTTCTCACAAATCCTCCTTTCAAGGTGAAAACAATGGGCCTAGCTCCTTCCTCCAGTGGCACATTATTAATCTTGTTCCTTCATGCAAGGAAACTCTCTTCCTTGCATGGACACACCATATGTTTATTCACTCTCTATAGTGCATGTGTGTGTCTCACTCCACCCTTAGTGGCACAGACTGCACTCATTGGCATTCCATAAGCCTCAACAACATAGTCCATGTATGCCACACTCTATTCTTGGTGCCACAGCCTCCAAACATTGCCACTCCACAAGCCTCACTTTTTCTCAACATTGTGTTCATGTGTGTCACACTCTGCAGAGTCTACAATCTTTAGCACTTAATGGGTCTCATCTCTCTCTAGGAAGCACCTGGGTGTTTTATTCCAAGCCTTGGTGACACAGTGTCAGCAGTTTCATAGGGTGAATCTTACTACCGCTCACCTCAGGGGAGGGATTTTTGGTGCCCTTTGAGAAGTGACATTCTCTGGGAATGGAGCCAGCTATGGTGCTTCAAGTGACTTTATTGTGCCCCTTTCCTAGAAGTGCCGTGGGCGGCTGCCCAGAATTGTACCGCCTTAGCATAAGTCTTCGAACCTTTACAAACTGATGTTGACATTATGGTGCATGGTTTTTGGCCTGGTCCTTTAAAGAGGTGATATACTTAATGATTTCACAATTAGTTTTAAAACCCAACTAGATAACATCAAACAAAGTGTCCTTCTAGAACCTTTATTGTTGGTGATTATTGATGATGTAACGTCAGTTAAAAGAATAAGGTTTTTCCTTTTGCTGGAAGGCCTCTATAATATTATTTCAAGTGTAAAGGAAACCACGTCAGACTTAGATGCCTACCGTTCTTACCAAAAGCAGATAAAGGTAAAACAAATATATATATATATATATATATCATAAGAGCTCTGGGTGTCCGGGAGGGCGCAGGAAGTTTAAACTTCATCAATGGTAAGTTTCCGATTTTCTCCCATAGCTTATTATAGCTTCTGCCATGACAGGTGGGTGTGGCAAGAGCCTGTTGGTGCGAGATGAGGCTGAGCAGAGGTGCATGACTCAGTCGCTCGGCCTCCAAGCGGGACACATCGTGTCTCTGGTGCAGATAGAGCATGGATGTGGCATTAGCGAGGAGGTGTCAGCATTTGGGATGGCTCTCTGGACAGTCACCGGAATGATAACACGACTGATAGCGGAGTCCCATTACAGCCAGCTCTTATTCAAGGTGCAGGCTGGAGGCAGCACAATAGAGACCATGCATGTCAACAACCAGCCAATGGGAGCAGTAACACTACAGTGCGATTGGGCATATAAATGTCAAAAAAATTCTAACCTTCCTGTGCAGTGAGAATAACGGGGGCACGAGTGGAACTCTGATGCCAATAGTATGCGTCTGAATCCTGAAGGATACCCCTGTTGTCCAAAACCTTCCTACAAGCGCACAGTCACACATAATTATTTTAACAACCTATTCGGAGGTATCAATTCAAACAAACCAGTTACTCTGTTGTCTATGGTATGAGCTAGTACTAGTTCTAAAACTAGAGGGTCACCTCTGCAGCCTTATAAGAAAGCACTGCGGCCTTAGGGATAGCCCCCCTCTGTAAGTCATGGACCGGAAAATGCTCTGAAACCAAAAGGCTGACTCTGCTGTGCAAGTCCTAGGTCTGCAAATGCACTGCAACCTAAGCAGTAGCCCTGCTACTTCAGACAAACACAATAAATGAAATGTGACCTCGGGGACAGCTCTGATTACAAAGCCATAAATCTTCCCTATAACTAAAGCATGTGGGCTAGGGCTACTGTTGGTTGTTAGACCTGTAGACTCTGTAACAGTCTGAGACCAGGATTGTAAAGGCACTGTAATATTTCAGACCGGCAATAGAGTTGAATATCTAAGGTTAGTGCTGCTGTCAGAGCTAAAGGTCTACAGAGACTCTCTAACCTCAGAGATAGTCTGGTGTCAGACGCTTAATCTACAAAAGGTACTGTACCCTGAGGTATAGCTCTGCTGTCAAAAGCAATGGACAACTTACGTATTTCAAACATACGCGTTTCTGCGAAGGATCCGCAAAATGAGGGAAATCTCTGCTGCTTGAGACACAGCTCTGGAAAGGCACTTGTACGTCAGAGATAGCTTTACTTTCCAACCCATAAACCTGTAATGGATCTGAAACCTGTGAAACAGTGCTGCTGCTGAAGACTTTGGTTTGTTAAAGGCTCTACATCTTGAAGATCTGCTGTCTTCATTTATTGTACTCATTTTTTTAGTACAGTATTTTTTCTGAGATATTGTATCTAGTAACAAATCAATATAATGGCGGAGGTGAATAATGATAAATAAGACAGCGCAACAACACTATATTACATATAACATGACAGATACTTTCAGAAATCAATATGGTTTCAATTCTTCTCAAATTTACATTATCAAAATATTGCTAACCATTAAAGAGTTCCATGTCCATCTAACTGAGTGGTCTTCTAAGGTCATGGAACTCTAAAGGGACTTGCAATAGCCCCCTAAAGTTCGTTTTGAGGTATTTTATTACTTACAACACATCATCAATTAACTATTCAACAGATAAACACAAATAAAAATGAAACAGGCAAAATCTTCATAGTGTGAGCATGCCTGGAGGAAAAGACACGAAGTCCGAATTGTGGGGCGATGGATGATTGGGAGTAGATTCGTGGAGGGGGTTGAGCATTAGCAGCGGAGAGCCATCTAGTTTCTGATAGCTGTTGGTCGATGATTCTAGACTAAAGTTAGAGTTATAGTAAAGACCTATAGTGGATCTGTTAGATGAAGGATGGCTCTGCTGTGTGAGGCATACCTTTGTAATTTCTCAGTAAGTCAGCGGTTGGCGTAGGTGTCTTAAAGTGTCTAAAGCATGAACCCATAACTGCTTTTCATGAACATACAGAACAAAAGGTATGTAAGCCAAGGGAATGGCTGGCTCTCTGGAAAATAATCTTCTTGCATCTGTGTAAACCGAGCCTTTGGTTGAAGGTCTAAAGCATGAATCTATAAGGTTTGTGTAATGTGAGCTGTTGCTCTATTGTCTGTGGCCCATGCTATCATGGGTGTAGCCTAGAGTTCCCATTAACGTCAGGACTTCAAGGCCACTTCTGAACAGTTTTGGTTTATCCTCGATGCAGTGACCGCTTTACTTGCAGGTTCACTGTTTGGCATTACAGAAATTTGAACACAAGCTTAGCCAACTGGAATGCATGAACTACAGTTAGTACAACCCATGGACCCATGCCCGAACCACGAATGGCTGACACAGAATTTCATCATGTATAGGTGGAAACAATGAGGCATTAACACCACACACTTATTCTGGAATTAAAGATACAACAGAAAGGTAAATGATCAACCTTTCATTTCTTGAAATGGAGACTGACACAAGTCAATGCCTAATATCCAATTGCTTTAAAGAGAAATAAAAGGATGTCATACTCCAGAAGGAATTCAGCTCTCATTCTTACATTCGGCAGTATATAAAACGAAGACCAGTTCTAAGTGGGGGGTGTATCAATAGCACCATGAAGCTCTGACATCCCATTTAAGATTGTGCAAATTGAAGCATGAATGATTACTATTCGCGGATAGCAGGATTCCCTCTGGTCTATTCATCCGGGCAATTATTAAATCGTGCAGTGACTCTGAACCTCAGGTAGCTATCATTTTACATGTCTTCTGGTGCTAGTCTCTTTCTATTTCAGGGCCTGAAGTCAGGTTGTTCTGCCCTCCTTAAGGAGCACACGGTTCACACGCCTGAATCGTGATCACGTGCAGCAAGACATCTTCGTATTTCTGAGAGTATAGCCCATCTCGCTGCCTCAGGTATGAGTGGATTCACATTTCTAGGAGCTCAGATTTTTCTTTGCATTAACGTGATGGACCTGCACGTCTGCTAGGTCACTTTGTCTCTTTCTCAGATAAAGACGTCAGTGTTTATCAGCTCTTACTTAGCCTGTTGCCCTTTTAGAAGTAGCGAAAGGTACTGTCTGTCTGTCTTAGGTCAGCCTGTTCCTCTGTCTTATCATGAGAGGTTGAAACATAATTTTCTTAGGACTTTCAGTGCCTCTGTCTCGAAGATTACAAGGCTAAAAAGATTGTTTGGATATCAGTCTGGGTTCCTGCCTCACTCGTTATGTGCTTCACATGTCCATCATAAGTAAGCTTCTGCGTCGGGCACTGAAAGGTTCACATGCCTTTCCGTGGGTCAGCCTATTCCAGACCCACACACAAACATTTTCAAAAATATGTTTTGGGCTCAGTCTGCTTCTTTGCCTGAGACAGAGTTTCACAAGTTTCTGGGTGGGTCTGCCTTTTTCGTTCTCAGACTAAGAGAGATTTTCACGTCTCCCTGGCAGCAATCTGACTCTGTTTCAAGCCCATAACTAGGTTATGTATTGATTATAATTTCCAACATTAAGGCGTCCTAAATTTGTCTAAGGTCAGTTTAACCCTCTCTCAGACAAGAAAAAAATTCTAAATATATGTGGTGACAAACTACTCCTGTTTTACAAAATGAAAAACCCCTGAATCTGCACCAGCATTAGTGTTCCAGACACTCAGAAAGTGTCTGAAATCTGACTGGCATAGGTCTGTTCCTGTTTCAGACACTGAGATTCCAAGGCATTCATGCCATCAGCCACTCCTTTTTTCATGTACTTACATGTCTGTTTAGGGCTTAGTTTGCCCCTGTGTTAGACAATGAAGTGACCTGCCCTGACTGTGTTGCAGTCTCAGGAACCATGAGACACAAACGCCTGCCTTGAGACAAGTCAGTTTCTCTGTTTTAAACACACACAAGATGACAGGAGAACTGCCTTCAATAAGTCTAACCACTGCTCATCCCTAGGGGAGCACTACAACATATAGGGCCTCATTATGAAGTTGGTCGGATCGCAACCGACAGGCTGTTGGTTGAGGTCTGACCCACATCTGGGGCCACAGGCCGACTGCTACATTATGATGCACGGCGGTCAGAGGCAGCAGGCAGAGAGATCGACTGACGCTTCTAACTGGATCAAGAAGCCTGTCCAACCGTCAGTTGCAATATAATCCCCTACAATAGGACGGTGCCTACTCAGGCACCGCCATAGGGATTATAATGTCCCTTTCATACAGCCTTTCAGTGGCGGTCTGACTGACATTGTAAGGCTTTCGGAAATGGATTTTGGGGGCCCGTAGAATGGAACCCGTCCCTTCATGGCCTCCACTATGAAGCCTGGATGACACCTGAAGTGCTCCCCCAAACATCCACACCCCCTGTGCCAGGCGCCACATGGTGCCTGGCATGCGGTGTATGGATGTTTGCAAACATCCGTTCATCCAATGCGGGTTGTGTTGCGGCCTTTTTCCGGCCACTGCAAAAGTTGCAAAAGGAAAATGAATGTTTCCGACCGCCTCAGGGGCGGTTGCATCCTAATTTGTCAGATGACTACTAGTCGGTTGATTTCATTTCCAAAACGATGTTGGTCAGACGCCCGTCCGACCGGCATCGTAATCGGGGCCATAGTACTTTTGCCCACCATGCCATCTCAAATTAAACCCAGCTGACTGTAGAGCCCTACGCAGGCTGTGTGTTGCTTGTGTTACGGCTCGGGAGGACCTGGCCTGGTAGTTTTGGTGGGACTGTCCCTTTTAGAGGTCGGTGGAGACTGATTTGCATATGTTTGGGTCTAAATTGAGGTGGCATGGGGCGTAAAATAACAATGGACTGTGATGCAGCTGAGTAATTACCAGGCAGTGGCTGAGATTAATTCAAGTATTACATTCATCACGTTTTTGTATACTTTAGTGTTTCTCTGTTTCATGGATTAAACAGCAAAACAAATAAATCTTGTCCCAGTCGTTCCATGTCTCACACACTGAATAGATAAAAAATCTCTCTGGGTGTCGGTCAGCTTTTGTCTCAGGCAGTTTTAGGTTTCGAGTCATACCCAAGTCTTGCTGGATTGTAATCTCATTTAATATTCTACACGTCGTTGCAGTACGGCTCAAGTGATGCAGGTTCTCTCTCCGTCACCTAAGTCACGACTGCCTAGCCAAATTTTATTTGTCACCAGGCACGCACCCTCAATGTGGAGTCTAATTTCCTCCACATTCTATACATTTCTCCCAGAGTGTGAGGCATTTAAGATTTTACCTGTCCAGGACCGCCATTGTTGAAAGAGCTGCCCTGGATAGGAGCAATGCCAGTGGGATTGACAATGGAAAGGAAGGTTTGTTTTAAAATGGGTCTCAGGGCAGCCTCTCTGATGGTATTATCACTGGAAAAAGGTCCACCCAGGGGTTTATCCCATGGGATCATGACAGCTGGGCCACTGTGTAAATCTCTAAATGAGGAAGGGAAACCGAGTGGTGGGTGGCGGAACCTCTGCCAATTTTTGGCAGATGTGCCGTTGGTGGTCACCTATCGATTAGGCCTTTACACCACCATTTAGCCCCAAGTGAGCCAGCCACCTGCTGTGTGAATGGTGAGGTGAATGCAGGGCTTTAAGTGGGCCAGGTCTCACCGGTGCTGAGCACCAGCAGTTTTTTAAAGGAGGCCTCGAAACGGGTCTCTATCGGGCTCTGTTGTGTGCCCTGGCACAGGCGGTCCGATTATTTCTGGACTGCAGTGACAGCAGGCAGATCGATGTACACGTGCTCACAGTTCTCAGTAGTGGAGAAGTTACGGCATGACGTCATGCCAGGTGAGAATTGTAGGGGAAGGGAAATCTTTTAAAGAAAGTAATTTTCTCTCTGGAGTGCCCTTCTCTTTTTGAAACTCGGGAGCAGCAACATTGTCGTGGTGTCACCAGGGCATTAATTGGGAGCTTTTTCAATAATATACAAGCCATAGTTGCTGCTTATTTATCTTATGCAAATAACAGCCATTGACAAAGCCAATATTCCTGATATAGGCAAAGACTTTTAGCCTACGTGTTTTTAAGCCACGTCCTTAATTACGTCGCCCACGCCTCTTTGAGAGACCCCCCAGATTTTTCATCCCACTTAAAAGCCCTGGGTGAGGCTACGTTATTTTGAGTTGCCCATCATCTCAGAGGCCTCTTTCCCCAAAAGCAGCTCCCACCTTCATGGCAGGAGCAGCTTTGAAACAAAGCACTAAGAAGGAAGGTCTGTGATGGGATGGTATGGCCTGCCGGCTGACACTTATTCTTTTTCCTAACACAGTAATTAATAACTAAAGCCCTCCCAGGCAGAGGAGGTTTCCTCTCAGCACCGGAAGACATTTACGAACTTCTACCATCTTGCACCGCCATGGTTGACAGGCTGGGCCCAGAAAGGAAGTACATGGGCGAGAATGGTTTCAGAAGTGCTGCTCTCTCGAAGGCATTGAGTAAGATGAGGTGGTTTCCGAACAGTGGACCCAGCAGCGGTGCTGCCCTCAGGAAACCTATCATCCTCGCACTCTAAATGACGCAAAAGATACAATAATAGATTGATAGGACCACAGTCAATTTTTGGCAGCTGTCCTGTTGCCTCCCACCTCTAAATTAGGACCTTGCTCTGTTCTTGTGGTTTAGACAATTGCGAATAGTCTCGAAAAGCTTAGGCGTTTCAAAGCTTTGATCTAATTCACACCATTGTTTGCGCTCCTGCACTGCCCATTAAAGCAACAAGACTACGGGTGCCAGAATGCAGTGCGCAGGGAAGGACAATCCAGCGCTGGACGCTCCTGCTCTTCATTCTGATTTTCATAAAGTGCCAAATGTGTGCAGGCTGCTGGACGCCGCTCCTAATAAGGTATCGGTTCCCCATTATCTCCGAGTTCCGTTTGTTGTCTTTTGACACTTTGTTTTGTGCAGGGGAATTCCAACCACAGGGCAGAGGCCAGGCTTTTAGCGCTGCCGTCAGCTCTTAGCCTATCTGGGCCACCTGATAAACCCTGGAACAGAGCGCATCTCCAATCTAAAAATCGTTTCCAGCAGCCTCGACCCAGACATAAATGGCAAAGTGAACAATACACTCATTATGGACAGACGACTGCAGCCAGCGCTGAGGGCACCAAGGTCTGAGCACGGCAGAGGCAGGCTTTGCTGGTTTAAAGCCCATGCAATCACAACCCCCCGGCCAGTAAGGGTGGGCAGCATTCTGCAAGGACACGCTGGGGATCATGTCACAGCGGCTCTTCATGGAACCCACCTTTATCGTTTAACTCACCTTATGGGTAACTGTCTCATTCAAAACACTCTAAAGATAATGAGCCAACCAACCCTACGCCTGTCAAGACGCATGTCTTGATAGGCCCATTTCTAATGTACCATTTTAAAGAAAAATACTATTAAAAAGAACTTCCCGGTCCCTAGTGGATGAGATGGCGAGAGCAGGTATATTCCTGAAGACCTGGGCTTTCGAGAAGTCCCATAGGCAATAGGTTTGGATAGACTCACACCTGCTGAGCACCAGGATACCCTCCCATCTGAACAACATAACGGTACATTCCAGTCTGGGCTGTACCCTAGGAAGGACAACAGAAACGCGCTGACGGGCTCATGGAGAGTTTGTTCTGACCCCTCCAGATGCTGTTGTCACAATCCTGGTATTATTGGATTTGTGCTCTACATTTGAAAACACTGCAGCTCAGCCTATTTGAAATTCGGATGCTTTGAGACTGTTCCAACTAGAACCGACTAAAACATGTCTACCTGCAGCTCTCCAGCAATCCCATCCTCTGTTTATCCTCAAGATCTCATGCAGGAGTTTAAAGATGACCTGTGGCTGCCTGGGGAGGCTCTGGGGCTCAAGAGAGTGCAAGGAATCCGTTGGATGTATGGAGTTGGCTGTCCTTTCTAGTGTGTAGACAAGCTGGCCTGCAGTGGAGCGCACAGCATCTTGTTAATAAAGGGGCTCTACTATACAGAATGTTGTAGGCACCCAGTGGTGTGGCCTGCCAATAAGACGCCTACTGACCGAATAGAGCTCGTACCTGGCTGAAGAGGTGTGCAGTACCTTTGGTTTATTGACGGATATGAACGCTGTAGGCTTAGCAGGTCTACACCAATCAGTGCGCTATCTGGAAATAGCACCCAGTTCCGCATTGCAGGGTTGTGTGAGCAGCCCTCGGCTCAAGTCAAAACCAGCAAATCGGCAGGATAGTGAACAACAGAGCAGAACATAAACGGGGGATGCCCTGTGGAGCGGAGCATGCCTCAATACCCAAGTGGTTGTTACAGCAAATCTCCAACCCGACAGAGATCAAGTATGTGAGACAACATAACAACAATGCTGCGGCCATCTTCCTGAAGCTAGTTAGGGAAAAAAGCAAAACCATGTGCAATCTAGTTCTGTCGGTGCACGCACATACCCTCTAGGTGGAGAATATGGGACTTTTATCAATATGCCCGGATTAGACATTTGAATCATAATCTGCCAAACCATTTTAGTGTATTAGAGAGTATTGTGCAAGAGTTACTGACAGAATATGCACAGGGTAGGCTACAATATCTATCTGAGGAAGTGACAGTGAAACCATCAACAATAGAAACACAAAAGCAGCATAATGAATGGTTAACACAGTTCTATGACAAAGGATCATGGAACTAAAGATGAGACACAAGGAAGTATTGTTCATAAGAAGAGGATAGCGTTTGAGGTAGGTGAAAAAAATGAACATCAGTAACATTAGATGTGAACCTTATTGACAGCATGATGGTTAAGGCCTGACGCAGACCATTCGTTCTCTCTGTTTCATACCCACTGTACACCTATCATACCAAAACAGATACCCAAAACTCTTCAAAGATCAGAGCACACACTACAAAGCAGAATAACATTGGACCAGATGTACAAAGGGTTTTCACATTCTCAAACCCTCTGATTCAGTAAATCAGAAGGTTTGCAAACTCTAAAATTATTTTTCAAATGTACTAGGCTCATTTAATGATTTGGAAAAGATTAACGAATCACAATTTATGAACTACCACATGAATATTGAAGCTGTAGGTGGAATAGTGACCCACTATGGTATTCTGTTGATGACCTATTGGGACGTGGAACCCAATTTCCAATCGGGAATTTTGTGAATTTGAATAACAATATTCTCAGGAACAGGCAGTGGTACCTTGGACCACTGGTTACTCCCCAAAAAGTTTCTGTAACTTATTTTTTTTTAAAACACATCCCGTTTGATTTCATTATTTAAAATCTATCACAGACATGGTGGACTGCTGACCCCAAAGAGGCCACCATACCTGTGATGACAGTGAATCATAATGGGTCACAATTTGCAAACACCTCATTAATTTTCATAGCTCAGTACGCAAAATACGAATGCATTTTGCTAAAGTCAGAGTGTAAATTACCACCCCTTTTACCAAATGCATTCTTTGTACACCAGGCCTATTGTGCATTTTTCTGCAATAGCGTTCAAAGACGATTCTTATAGGTTGACTGAATAAAAAAATCTCAATTTTATTAAAGACTAAAGAGGCTAGCATTAGGCATTAACTTTTATTTACTCCTTCTGAGCAGCAAATCATTAAAAGCTTCCAAATAGAACTTTATAAACAACACAATGAATAATAGAAAGTTCAGTCCCATATATGCTGGTTGACCTCCATCTTCCTCCTCTTTTGTTTCATTTTCTTCTTAACCACTCCTGAATCAAACTCCAGCCAAGAACCTACCCATGTCTGGTTATTTGTGGAAAAATCACAAAATTAAACCTACTGATATAAACTTCAGAAAATAACATTAGCCTGTAACTAATTCAGCTTTGTAGTTACAAAGATCACCATTACACGTATCACTCCTCACCCCAAATCCCCCCCACATAGGGAGGGGTGGGTGGGATAATGCTAGCCTCCTTAGTCTTTAAAGAAATTGTGATTCTTTGTTCAGTCAACGTATAAGTATTGTCATTTTATGTCAAGACAGGAGGCTAGCATTATGCATGTTTTAAGCTTTTCATGGCATAAACTGAAACAGCTCCACAGCTTTAGAGTAATACTTCCTAACATATCTGCGTTAGTCCATTCTACCAGTTTTAAAACATCTTTCAACCGTCCTGACATACACACCTTGCTCGCCATAGCCTCTCTTTCCGAATGAACTGTAAACTTTGATAAATCCACACCTGCTTAATTTCAATCCGCTTACACCCATCTTGCAATGGTAGCATTTGATGCAGCCTTGAATGGTTTCACATAATAAACAACTGATCTTCCCCATCACATCTTTTCTCCATCACTCAACATTCATATTCCCTTTAGCATCCCACCACACACAAATTTGTAACATAATCAAAACCTGGGTAAAAGAATTGAACAAGACATAGTCTTAGTTCTCCTCTACACTTCAAAAAACACACCATTGGGCTGGTAAAATCTACTAGATAGGTCCAAAGACCTAATGTCAGACACAATCCTGAAAGAAATCAAACATAATAAAGTTGCCTACTTCCACGACAATTCACGCACTCCCAAATAATTGATTCCTGGCCAATTCTCAAATAATTTGAGTACTAAATCCACATCCCATAATGTCTGATACTTGGCTCTCTGCAGTCTTTTTAACTGAACCTCTTTCATCACTCTGCACACCAAGGGTCTTCTACCAATAGAAATAGCTTGCACCAAATAATGCTCTTCGACCTCATCCACTTGTACAGGATCCATATCCCTTTCTAAGCACCAACAAAACCAAACTCTCCAACCTCCTCTGTATTTTTTCTTTGTATCAGGTGCCCATGACTCATGGATCAATTCAAAAGCTGCTTCCAAAAAGCCAGAGAATCTTCATGAATTCCTGACACCTTCCAAACTAGAAGTCTGAGCAAACCTGCTGATACCAAAGGATGTTCCTCTTGCTCTAATGCGAAAGCCCTTTATATGACTGAATCAAAAATTGAATCTCAACTGACATTTCCAGCAAAATTGGAAACCAAACCTCTGTTTTCCAAAATAGGGTCAATAACACCACCTGACACCTCTGTTTCCTCATCTGAACCAACACCCTCTGTATTATTGCGAATGGAGGAAAAGTATAGCATTCCATCCCCTTCCAATTCTGATTGATTGCATCCACCACCATCGCTTCTGGATTCGATCTCCAACTCACATAATCCTGTAACTGAGCTGTGAACTTGGACACAAAAAGATCCATCCGAAAAGGTCCTAAACACTCCTGAATTTTCAGAAACAAATCCCTCCTTAGCCTCCAAGTGCTGAAATCTGTCACATTCATTGAATTTCAATCTGCTATAACATTGTATACACCAGGTAAATACCCAGCCTTCAAAGCTATTATGCGCTCCAAACAAAATTCCTACATCTCCTATGTCAAATCCGCCAAACTCTTTGACCTTGTTCCTCCCAATTTGTTGATAAACATCGAAGCTGATATGTTGTCCATCCTCAAAAGAACAGAATAGACCTCTAACTGCCTTTTTGAAACTCTGTAAGGCAAAAATCTTTCTTCATCTCCAAACAATTTATATAAATCTCCTTAGACAACACATTCCAAATACCTCCTGTTTTCTGACCTGAGCAACAAGTTCCCCATCTTAATTTGCTTGCATCTAATTCCAAAATGAAATCCGGTTTTACTCCAAATATCGCATTTCCATTCCATGAGTCAAAAATCTATTTCCGGGGGGCGTGGCCAGAGGCATGGCTGAGTAGCCGCTTTTGCTGAGGCTCCGGTCGGCTGACACTAATCCTGGCCGAAATCCTGTCTTTCAGCCACGAATTACACACTCACCTTCAAGCCGAGTGTGCGTCGAGTCCCAGCCCTGCAGAGGAAGTCGCCTCCGGGGTTGCTGTGGCACAATCTGGGGCAGAAACGCGCTCTGCATGACGACGAGACTCGGCTACCAAGATGGCCGACCGGACCCGATAACTACATGGTAGTGCCCCGTGACTCCTCACGGCACCGTTAGAGGGAGTCCTCACATGCCGTATTGTGACACCTGCAGTGCTTGCCCACCGGCGAAACACCTACTTTATCAGCTAGCGGAGAGCTGGATACTGACGAGACAGAGTCCTGCAGACCCCACGGTGCTGGAGCAGAGGGCTTCCCCCATCTGGGCAGCCGTGGTGAGATCTCTTGCTGCCTGATGAGAGGGGGTACCCTTTCCCTCCCCCTTCGACCCGTCACAGGACGAGGAGCTGTGCCACGATCCTGCCGTGAAGCGAGCTGGAAGTGGGCTCGTCTCGGCGCAGCGGTTCCGTGTGAACTCGGGCCCATGACCCGGACGTGGTGAGGGCTGCGAGTGAGTTGCAGACACGCCTGGAGGCAGTAAATAGCTGCTGGTGGTAAAAGAAGGGGAGGGAGCGGCGCTGACGCGAGTGTGGCCGTTTTCTGGACAGCAAAGCCACGGGGCAGCCGGCCTCCTGCGCGGTGAGTTTGGCGTTTCCGCTTCTTCTTTCCCCCCGGCCCGCTGTGAAAGACGCCGCCCGCAGAGACTCAGTGGAGTAATAAGCTGTGGCTGGGCTGGCCCTGGTGCTGCGATCTTCCCGGTGCCCAACCACGCATCCGGCCTCTTTGAAAGACGGGCTGCAGCCACTACCCGGACGGTCCGGAGAGGCTGCTAGGAGACAGCGGGACCCCGAGGGCCAGGGGGGAGTGGCACCGGATGTGAGGGATGTCCTGGGGGCAACGTGTGTTGCCTGAGCCCTCCCGCCCCCCTGACACAGAGACACTTACTTGAAGCCATATAGCGGTGGGGTTCTTCAGTGCCCGCTGGGTCTGCTGCATGACCGTTCACGGACCACCCACCTGTGGACTCTCTGGGGTGAATGACCCGGCCATACGTATATATAATTGGTCCCTCTCTCTCCAAGTAAGAGATGACTCTGGGGTTTCACTGCGCCAGACGTCGACGTGGGCTGGGACGCTGTAGATGCACGCCTGAGACGGGGCCTATGGTACTGGCTGGCCCTGCGAGACTACACGGGCCAGAATATCTGAGGAGAACTGCAGCGAAGGCCCAGGAGAAACACCACAGGGGAATGAGTAACTGGTGAATTCTAGTGAGAGGCCCCTATGGACGGACATGTAGCACGCATCAGGGGAACCATCATATACTGGCCTAGCTATTGAAGGGCGTCACGGCGCTGTGGTGAAGGAAAAGGTCGTCTGCTAATAGCCCTTCAGTTAAAACCGCAAGCAGGGGATGTGTGAAGGTCACACCTCACAGATACTGCTCAACATACTAGCCTCCCCGCAGCGAGCTTGTGTGCTTTGCACTGGTATTGCCGGCCTCTGGATGCGCAGACGACAGTTCGCAACTGCTATATCTGACAATGGCCAAAGATAAGGAGCTCAAGACGCAAAAGCAGGGTAAAATGGATACGTACACTAAGGTGCTTCCCGCGCCCACAGAATCAGAAGGGGAGAACGCCAGTGCACGAGACAATGCAGCAATCCTTCAAGCAATCCATGCCTTGTGAGAGGCAATTGAAGGCAAAATGGAGGGGATACGAACGGAGGTGTCCCGCCTTCGGCAGGACGTACGCAACATCACAGATCGCGTTACGCAAACAGAGGCTCGCATATCAGAGGTAAAGGACACGACAAATACATCCAAGGGAGACATCAAGGAGCTCCAGGCCAGCATACGAGAGGTGATGCGGAAGGTCGACGATGCCCCTCCACGCCCCATAATTGCGCGATTTCTGAACTATCAAGATCTGGACGTAATTCTAAGAGAATCGCGAAAACTGGGAGAACTCAAATTGGCTAATACCAGAATTATGATCTTTCCCAATTATTCTAGGGAAGTGCAGAAGATGCGGAGGTCCTTCAACTGCGTAAAAGTTAAACTCCGGGCTCTCCACATCCAATATATGCTTCACTTTCCAGCCATACTCAAGGTCATTTTTCAAGACTCAACCCAGTTTTTTCAAACACCCGAAGAAGCCTGGGCATGGATAGAGGAACGCCCGAGGCCCAGACTAGAGATGGGTAGCAACGCGTCACGTTCTGGGGACTCGCAACCATGATTCAAACCTAGACCGCAAAGAACAAGGCCGAAGAGGCGTCTCACTTCAAGGAATCCAAAGCGCCCGGGGACCACGCAGCCTGGGAATCCATATCGGCGGAGAGGGGAGACTCGACTCAAGGGGACAGCACTCATGATGATCTTTCTGATCAAGAGTCCCGGGAGGACTCTGACGGTGACCATCCCCTGCTCAAAGCCATTCACAATGTGTAAGGATCTGGGGCGACGGCTCCAGGAATGGCACCGAACACCAACGGCTAATGAACAAAAGTGGCGAAGAAACGTGAACAAAGGGCACGAGCAAAGAACAGGTCGGCAAAACAGTGATTGCAAGGAGACCCCCCTCCTAGACTTGTTCACGCCAGGGAGAGACTGTGTGCCCTACTCTCCTGAACTGGGATCATATCCTTTGTAGCTTTAGTCTTTCTTTGGGGATAATGGGGTGGGAAGGGGAGGGTTCTACAGACTCCTTAGTGGACAGATACGCCTGTTGTCATGTTGACAGTTGAAGGCTTAGTCGTAGGGTGAGAGAGAGTGCGGGGTGGGGGTCCGGGCAAGGGAAGGGGAGGGAGTTTTTTTTGTTTTAACAGGTTTTTGTTCTTAGTTTCAGCAGGATGGCCTACATTGGAGAGTTGGGTACAGCATGATAGGGGTTGGCAGGTTAAGGAACACTCCTCGTACGAATCGCATGAAACACAAACATAATGCATGACACACCATATACCGTGTTGACGTGGAATGTCAATAGATTGGGCAGCAAGATTAAGAGGGTCCTAGTGAACAGATATATTAAACAGACTAAGCCTGATGTTGTCCTCCTGCAAGAGACCCACCTTCGGGGTAAAAGATGCGCATTTATTGGAAGAGGGGCCTATGACACACTGACTCACGCCGGATTTTCCCCTGGAGCCCGTAGAGTGGCCGTACTCATTAAAACAAACGTAACCCTTACAGGTAACCTAGTCCTGGGTTGACGCTGGGGGCACGATGGGGACGGAGGGAGCTTACCCTGGCCAGAGTTTATGCCCCGCCGCGAGTGACCTAGATATTCTTAGACTCTGACTCTCCAAGCCATATAATAGGGGGCGGCTTCAATGATGTGATAAACCCACGCTTGGATAGATCCCGTGCGGCAACGGGCACTCAGACACCCACCCCACTGGCGGAATTTGCGAGATCGCTAGAACTGACTGACCTCTGGCGCCAACACCACCCACTCACCCATAGCTACCCCTTTTTTTCAGGGGCACATAAGACCCTTTCCCGAATGGACTACCTCTTTGCCCCGGAAGGAGAGATCCAAGTTATTGAGGACATAGAATATCTGGCCTGGGGCATCTCGGATCATTTGCCACTGAAGTTAAAGGTAGGGGGCAGGGACCGTAAGCCCAGGGCGGACTGGAGGCTTAATGCCTGGAAGCTACATGACAAGACAGTAGCGGACACCATCGCCATTGAGACCAAACTATTTTTCCAAGATAACGAGGGTCTCCGTAACCTCGGAGGCTACCCTTTGGGCGGCGTACAAAGCGGTCCTTAGAGGGCAACTCCAAGACATAATCGGCTAAAAACGTAGAGAAGAAACGTTACACATACAAGACCTGGAAGACAAATTGCTAGAACTTGAAAAGAAATTGTCCCCAAATACAGAGGAACGGGTGCTTCGGCTATTAGAGGTCACACGGAGGGAACTCCGAGCCTTAGTGGAGGGCAAGACTCGCATCCAAATTCAGACCACTCAACACAGACTATACGAGTCATGGGGAAGTTGCTAGCCTGGCTAAGCCAGTAAGAAAGAGGCGGGGACACGACATATAACGGCACCCGCGATGGCATTCGCTGATTACTACACTAACTTATAAGCGGTACAGCGGATGACTGACGATGATAGTATAGATGACTATCTTAAAGCAATAGACATGCCCGTCTTGCACGTGGATGACGCAGTGACCTTAGAAGCTGAGATCACTTTAGAAGAAGTCTCTGCGGCCATTGCCAAGCAGAAGTCGGGGAAAACCCCAGGACCTAATGGACTGCCAGGGGAATTTTTCAAATTGAACAGTAATTTTTTAGCTGCACGTTTATTAAATATGTTTTAGCATCAAAAATAGAAGGCACGCTCCCCGGGACCTCTGTCAGGCCACAGTGGTGGTCATACCGAAATTGGGCAAGTCCCCAGAAAACTGTGGCTCCTATCGCCCAATTTCGCTCCTCAATGTCGAAACCAAGATCCTGGACTCCGTACTTGCCACACGATTACTGACAGTTATTACGTCCTTGGTACACAAAGACCAGTCAGGCTTTATGCCCAAGCAGGCCACACGCCTCCACCGTCATAGGCTGGCAAACTGGCTGGACACGGCCTAAGTGAGGGAGAGTCCCCATCTGCTTCTCTCGCTCAACGCCAAAAAGGCATTTGATATGGTACATTGGCCTTTTATGAGGCGGGTCCTTGTAAAATTGGGCTTTGGACATAACATCCAGACGTGGGTCGATATTTTATACACGAATCCCAGGGCTAGAGTAAGAGTGAATGGTGTTAAATCAGCTGAGTTTCCCATCCAGCGGGGGACCAGACAGGGCTGTCCACTGTCCCCCTTGCTCTTTGCACTTGTTCTGGAACCCCTAGCATGTCTGATTAGAGCGCACCCTGATTTAACAGGGTTCCAAGATTCCAAGGGACACCTGTTGGATGAGCGAATCTCGCTTTACGCAGATGACATCTTATTATCTATAACTAACCCGGATAGGACACTTCCGATAATTTTTGAAGAAGTCGAAAATTATGGTAAACAGGCAGGGTACGAGATCAACTGGGGGAAGTGAACTATATACCCAATAGGGGGATGCATTGACAGACATGTGCTCCATCCCGGTGCGCTTTCCCATAGCTAAAGAAGGCTTCAAATATCTAGGACTCTTCATTTCTGAAAACATGACAAACTGCCTCACTCATAATATACATTGCGTTCTAGCGGATTTCTGGGAAGATGCGGCTAGGTGGCAGCGTCTCCCCCTGAAACTCATGGGAAGGGCTGCCATGTTCAAAATGCTCATGTTACCTAAGCTGTTATACATTTTCCAAAACACGCCTTGTAGAATACCGGGGGTACTCTCTAGGGCAATCAATAATGAACTACGAACCTTGCTGTGGGATGGGGGCCACCTCCGAGTTGCACTGCAAACACTGGAGCACAGCCAATGTAATGGGGGAATAGCCCTACCGGATGTTCAGGCATATTATAGAGCAGCACACCTTGTAGTTATTAATGAATGGGGGCACGCCCCGCAAGACCACCCCTCGTAGGGCCTTGAGAGACTCCAATTTCAAAAACGTCCTCACCTCCACTACATATACGGGGGCCAGGGTGGGACAAGTCTGCTGCCAGCAACGCAGAGGGCATTGAGGCATGGAGGGACACCGAACGTGTGATGAAACGGGAAAAAAAGACTAACTAGGTCCACGCCACTGTTGGAAGGCAAACGGCTGCTTGAACTGGGAAAATTACAGGGGTTCAAAGGATGAGACGCCATTGGGATTACTACTCTTGGGGACATAACACGACAAGGCGCCCTGTTAACGTTTGCAGAGCTACAAACGGAATATAGTCTGACAGACCAGCAGTATTATAAATATAATCAACTCCGACATGCGTGGCAGGCGCAAAAACCTGACATCGCAGATCTCCCGGAGTATGCCCCATTAGAAGGCCGGCTGCTACTAGAAGAGATACTGAAGAAAGCAGTCTCCTGGACATACAAAACCCTAATAAACAATATACCTGATAACCTATTGGCACTCTGGGGAAAATGGGAGGACCTCGTAGGTACGCTAGAGGACATAGATTGGGGACGTAATGCACCCTAGGGAGGTGGCGATCAAGCTTCGGCTACGGCTGGTTCAGTTTATAATCTTACATAGGGTATACTAGAAGAACAGAATGTAGATCCTTCGTCCACACCCTATGGGAATGAGGTTCAATACATAGTTACTGGACACGGATAGTGTAGGAACTTAGTAACATACTGCAGACCCAAATCCCGATGGACCCTAAGTACGTCTTATTGGGCATACACACAGACATCGACATTCCCAGGTATCAGCTTCTGTTGTGCAACCTAGGCCTCTTAGTTGCAAAATGTGACATAGCCAAATACTGGGGGAGACCAGAACTTCCCACCCTGAAAGAGTGGCAGAAGGGCATGGACATGTACATGGGAGCCGAGAAGGCAGTCTATAGAGCGAGGGGTTGCCTGAGAAAGTTTAG
This sequence comes from Triturus cristatus, assembly GCF_964204655.1. Classification (NCBI taxonomy): domain Eukaryota; kingdom Metazoa; phylum Chordata; class Amphibia; order Caudata; family Salamandridae; genus Triturus; species Triturus cristatus. Next base: position 293,345,747 of record NC_140583.1, on the reverse strand, counting down.
GAAAGTATGGCAGCCATGGCTGAGCTGCTACAACATTGAGATGGAAGATGAGGAGACAGACGTATTGGAAGGCACCTAATGGCGCGCAGTATTCGCCACTCTAGGCCCACACCTAGCTAAGGGACCTGCAGGGTGTCTAACACGAGGGGTGGGCGGCATCATAGGGGTCATGGACGAAATTCATAATGCCGTAAACTCTGTTTCCTTATTAACTGCAAAGCTTGTCAGTTGTAACTAATGGACATTCATTGTGATATACCTCCTGAGTTGTTTAATGTTTTATCACAAAATAATAAAAATACTATAAAATATATATATATATATATTTCCATCACTGGAACTCTATCTTTGCATCCTGACTCAAAACCATTCTGTCTCCATCCCACAGACCTCTGGATAAACCGGACGTCTTCAATCGTTGTAAAGCTTGATAATGCAATGGACCTGGAAAAATTGCATGAATATTACCTCGTCTTTCTTCAACAAAGTTTTCACTTCCTGTGTAATTTCCCTGACTTTCGTTTCCGGTAACTGTAGTTGAAAAGACACTGTGTCCACTACAAATCCCAATATCTAACTACTGGCTTCAACACTTTCGTAAACCACCATGGGGCTGCCAATAAACCAAACAACAGGCATTGAAATTGGTATAAAACACCTTTCTCCCTGAATTGCAGACATTTCCTGCTCTCCTTTCCTACTGGAATTGTGAAGTAGGCGTCCTTGAGATCAAACTTCACCATCTAGTCATGCTCCTGCAACATGTCTTGCAACATGTGCACCCCTTCCATTTTGAAATGCCTTTACATTACATACTGATTTAAATTTCTTAGATTTATAACCTCCAGCCCTTGTCCTTTTTCTTCACAAGAAAAAGCATACTTTTCAAAACCTTTTTCTTCTTCTGCTACCTCTGCTATTACTTTCTTTGCTAACATCTGTTTACTCTCCCCCATCACTATATCCTCCAACTCTTTGTTGATTACTAACTTGTTTGGCTCTCTTACCTGATAAAGCTGAATTACAAACTCTATTCATATCCTGTAATAGACTTAAACACCCACACATCTTTTGTTATTTGACTCCACTGATTGTGGAACAACCTTAGTCTTCCTCCCACCTTCATGGGGATAGAACTAATACAAATATTCATACTCACCTTGTCCTATATTAAAGGTTTGCCTTCGACCTCTAGATGATCTATATCTTCATCCTCTTCCCCTTTGGGGATAGAAACTTCCTTGACTTCCTCGGATCCATAACCACCATTCACTTGCTAATCATAGTAGTGGGTCTTATAATTGGCGCAGCTGAAAGGTTGCCTTTTCCTTCAAGCCCACCCAGAAAAACTACCCTCATTAAAAACTCAGTTCATGATGAACTACGCCTTATTCTAACTGGTGCATTTACCTCCTGGCCCTCTATGCATCTCATCCTCCTCTGAGACTGAAAAATACTCATCATCCTCCACATGGACTGTATTTTTCTTTTTTTGTAATGGTTTTTTAAATGTTTGCTGCAGAGCACTGCCCAAAACCTGAGCAATTGACTTTCCTAAAATGCTGTCCTGATTTACCTCACTATCTTGTGACTCCATGCCTACTTCTCACATCTTGGCCCACAGAAGTTATAAAAATTTCAAATAACCTTTTCAAATTTATAACTTTGTAATTTAAATATTATTTCTGTCAAAAACCACCTTCTTAAACTCAGTGTTGCCTAAAATGGTACCAAACACAGCAAGAACTGCTGATTTTTGACGATCCTAAAGGTCTCGAGCCTACCGTTGCTAGGCGATGGAACTCGCACACCTAATTCCTCTAAAAATCTGCCCGAAAGTTGTTTAACAAGGCAACCTGGGCCAATGCTTTAGTAATGCGCCCAATCTCCTGATGAAATAGGAAGTCGCGCGCCTGCGCCTGAGAATGCTCGCGCTCACTGTCTGCACGTCCCCTCTGCTTGAGAGGCTTAAATGCGTCAGACACTTCACACGTCTGCAAAAACAGCCTCTCCTCAATGGCCTCGAGCACAATGATGGGAAAAAACATTTCCTCGCTCTCGCAACCAAATGTAAAACATCTGTTTTTCTTCCTAAAAGCCTACTTAATCCGGTTAAAAAACATATAGCTCAGATGTATTCTCAGTACTTTAGCAAACAATAGAATAACATAAACATTTGATACTCTATATGTGAAACGTAACAAATAGGCTCTAACCAAATTAAAATTGGGGGAAAAGATTTTATTAACCCCTTCAGTGCCCATGACGAGATAGTCTCGTCATGGAGCGCGGTTGCGCTGTGCCCATGACGAGACTATCTCGTCATGAACCCCGCCCGCTAATGAAACGCCCGGCACAGGGCGTGGAAAGGGCGGGGCACTCAAGGGGTTAAATATTATACCCATAAATTTGGTAATGTAAACAGTCTACCCTTACAACAAAACCTTCCGATAAAGTCGATCTTCATGTTCAACAAATCAAAAATAAAATGTTGATGTACTTATCTGCTCGGAAGCAGCAAACAAAAGAGGAGCTAGATGGAGGTCAACTAGCAAATATGGGACTGAACATTTTATTGTTCATTTCAATGGTTTTAAAGTTATATTTGGAAGCGTTTAATAGTTTGCTGCTCTGAAGGAGTAAATACAAATTAATGCATAATGCTATCCTCCTCTCTCGACATAAAATCTTTATTTCTCTTCCGAAAGGTAAGGCTGTCTAAACCCAGAAGGCTTTATGAGACACGCAGTGCTATGTAAGACCCAACCCACACTTCACTGACACCCACATGTGCCCTTCAGGAGCTCTGAACTAGAAATATAATAAACAGTCCAACTCTGCCGGCCTCCATTAGCTTCATCCAGTTGCTTGTTTAGCTTCAGCGTGGTACTGCCTCATGGGGATGAAAGCTATCGAATTGCAACACATACTTTATTGTGACAAACATAATTTCAAGTGACATTAAGTAAAACATTTCTGTTCTTTTTTCCATATCACAGAAATGATTTCAGCACGCTTACCTACAAAGTAATAAACGTTATTCTCAACTTTTAAGTGGTGTCACCAGGAAGCTAACGGTAGAGCAATGTGATATTATTAATATAATGCAGTTTGATTTGGGAACTGTAGTGTTTGCCAAGTGGACCCGACCACTGTCACGGGGGTCCCTGGCAATAGCGAAAGGAGTTTCCCCCTGTGTGCGTGCACTCCGTGGACGTGCCTGACGTCCACACCGGAGGCACGTGATAAAGTGAATAAAGGGACCGGAGTGCTGGGCGTGGCAAGCATTGTACTAGCCACTACAAGAGTACACGTGTGGCGTCCCCTGTTATTCCTAGGCCTTAGGCCACGATACAACACTGGCGACGAGGTGGTCTAGCCACCCCATCGCGTGCACTGCCGCCTCCCGCTCTTGCCCAAGGAGCGGATCGATTCCCCTCCTCCAGAGGCCGTGCACCGCCCCTGTGTGGCCCCCAGCCGTCTCCAGGCTGCCTGCCTCTTGCCCAGCCGTGCTGCTGACATCCCCCACCTGGCCAGGCCCACTGCAGCCCCCCGGCCCCCAGCGACTGCCTCCGTCCTGCCCGGGAAGCTTCTGTGCCTGCGGAGCCTGCACCCGCGGAACAACGTGACCCGCCTGCCATCTCTCACGCATCTTGCGTGCAACACGAGGTCCGGACCTGCCGTTTCTCACGCATCTCGCGTGAGATCCGAATTCGACCTTTCTGAGGCCCCAGGTCGCCCGTCCGGCTTCCCTGGATGCCCCTGGACACCGAAGCGACCCTAGAGACCAGCGCTCAACGCCAGGAGGACTAGTGCACCGCCCCCGGAAGGGTGAAGGTGAGCCCACCCCCTGCTGCTGCGCCCATTCCCAACGGCCATTGCCAACGTACCCCCTTTGGAGCCGTTTGTGGTCACCGGCACCCCCCCGTCGCAAGCTGCACGGTGGAAGAAGTGGGTGGAACGGCTCGAGAACTATTTTGTGGCAGCAGAAATCGCGGCCGAGCGGCGGCGTGCCATGCTTCTACACTTGGGAGGAGAAGCCGTCCACGACATATCGAAGGACGTAACCGAGGCTGGCCCGCCCAGGACGTATGCCACGCTGCGCGACCCCATCACAGCGTACTTTGAACCTTTTACTAGCGCCGACTATGAGAGATTCCTACTCCGCCAAGCCCGCCAATCCCGGAGGAGTCAGTAGATGTCTTTTACGCAAGGCTAAAGAAGCTAGCCAGCACGTGCACCCTCCCCGACGTGGACGACGAAATCCGTGCCCAATTCATCCAGGGCTGTGCGTCTTCGAAGTTGCGAGAGAGAGTGTTGGAAGCGACAACATGCCCATGCGCAACATCCTCGTACTGGGGCGGTCAAAGGAGTTGTCTAAGGCCAGAGCCGCGCACATGGAGCCAAAGCCGGTGGTCGCAATCAAGACAGAGCGAGTGTGCGCCCTCAAGACCGCCGCCGCCAAGAACCTCACGAAGCAACCCCGGCGGAGAAACCCGAGACAGGCGCAAGCCCCCCCCAGCCGCACCTGCGCGTGGTGTGGAGGAGTGACACCCCACAGAGGAGCGTGCCCGGCACAAGGCAAAATATGCAGCGCGTGTGGAAAAGCCAACCACTTCGCAAGTGTATGTCTGTCGGCACCCAGGAAGAAACAGAGTGGCCCACCCAGGAGGGTAAGACAGGTAGAGCCGCTACCCAGTACAGCCACCAGCAGCGACATGGATGATGATGAAGCGGATGTGGCCTCCGTCCATGTCGTGAGAGTGCTTCACACCCTGGCAGCTACGCCATCCGCAGAACCAATGTGCACGGTCAACGTGCGAGACCAAGCAGTGGTGGCCTTGATCGATGCAGGCGCGTCAATCAACCTGATGGCCGCCAGCGTGTACCGGACGCTAGAAAATGCCCCGGCACTCCATCCCACGAGGGTACAAGTATACGCCTACGGCACCAGCCGCCCACTCCGCCTGTGCGGGATGTTCCGGACGGATCTGTCCCACGACACCACTCGCCTGCAAACCAAGGTCTATGTGTCGCAAGAGGGATTGGGATTCCTGCTTGGTTGCCGAACAGCCCAAGACCTCGGGCTGATCCATTTCGCGCTCACAGTCCAAGCCCGCAGCCTCGACCATCTGGTTCTAAAACACACATCTCTGTTCGAATGGATCGGCTGCTTGAAGGGACCCGCCATCCACCTCCACATAGACAAGTCGGTCGCCCCGGTAGCCCTCCGTCACCGACGTATTGCGTTCCACCTCCGACCCAAAGTTGAAGCAGAGCTGAGGGTACTCAAGCAAGCTGGAATCATCGAGAGAGTAAGCGGGCCTACCCCGTGGGTGTCACCCATCGTGGTGGCCAAGAAGCCGAAACAGCCGAATGCCGTGCGAATCTGTGTGGACATGCGCATTCCCAACCTCGCTATCAAGCGCGAGCGCCACCTGACACCAACCATAGACGAAATTGTCGGAGAGATGTCTGGCTCAAAGTGGTTCTCAAAGATGGACATGAGGTCTGGATACCACCAGATTCCCCTACACCCTGATTCGCGCCCGATTACCACTTTCTCCACGCATGCGGGCCTCTGGCGTTACACCCGGCTCAATTTCGGAATATCGAGTGCTGCGGAGGTGTTTCAAAATATCATCCAGAACGTACTACAAGGGCTCGAGGGAGTTCTAAATGTCAGTGATGACATTTTGGTCCACGCACCAACCTTGGACGAGCACATTCAACGCCTCCAGGCAGAGTTCACCCGGCTTCAAGAGCAAGGGCAGACCCTCCACCGAGAAAAATGCGATTTCCTACGCAGGGACATCATTTTTTTTTGCTACAGGTTTTCGGACCAAGGAGTCGGCCCGGACCCAGAAAAGGTCAAGGATATTCACGCGGCCCCCGCCCCCACATCGGTGATAGTAGTCCGCAGCTTCCTCAGGATGGTCACCTACTGCGGGAGGTTCATCAAAGATCTGTCTGACCTCACCGGCCCCCTCCGGGACCTCACAAAAGCGGCTGCCACCTGGGAGTGGGGTCCGGCACAGCAAGAGGCATTCCAAAGGACCAAAGCGGCACTCTCCGCTGACACAACTTTGGCTTACTTCGATCCCCGCAACAAATCACAACTTGTGGTGGATGCCAGCCCGACAGGCCTTGGGGCCGTGCTAACCCAACAACAAACGTGCGGAGAATGGGCCCCCATCGCATATGCGAGCAGAACCCTCACACCAACGGAACTGCGGTACTCGCAGATTGAACGAGAGGCCATCGCCATCCTGTGGGGGTGCCGGCACTTCCACATTTACCTGTACGGAAACCCTTTTGTGGTCATCACAGATCACAAACCTCTAGTCCCATTGTTCCAGGGTTCCTCCACACGTCCTCCTCCTCAGATCGAAAAATGGGTGCTCCAGCTCCAGGAATTCCAGCTCACGGTGGAGTATCGGCCGGGTACCCGGAACCCTGCCGACTTTTTGTCGAGGCACGCACTTCCTGCCACTGACTCGGAAGCCGCAGAAGCCACGGCCACAGAGGAGTATGTCAGGATGATCGTGGAAAGGTCACGGCCGCTACCGATCTCTTTGGAGGAAGTGGCGCGAGCCACCAAAGATGACGACTGCCTACAGATCGCCATCCAAGCCGTCACGTCAGGCAACTGGAAACCACTCCAAAGCTCATCGTCATTCCACACACCTGGTGCCCAGGCAACGCTTAAGGCACTCCATCAAGTCCGGAACGAACTGTCCGTATCTCCGGAAGGATGCCTCCTGAGAGTGCCCCGTCTGGTACTACCTGACTGCCTCACCCAACAGGCAGCCCTCCTGGCACATGGCGCGCACCAAGGCATCGTAAAGTCAAAAAGCCGCCTTTGGAGCAAGCTCTGGTTCCCTGCCCTCGACAAAATGGTGGAAACAATTGTCCAGCGATGTCCAGTGTGTTTAGCGACCAGCCTACCCAACCCTCCAGCGCCAATAGTCACCGAGGAAGGACCAACGTCTCCATGGGTGCGAGCCAGCGCAGACTTCGGCAGTCTCCCCGGGGGAAAGTACATGCTGGTAGTAGTGGACGACTTCTCGCGATACCCCGAAGTGGAATTCCTGTCCTCGACAGCAGCATCTGAGGTAGTTCCCAAGTTGGAAAAGATAATCACCACCCACGGCTTCATTGGGGAGCAGCGCACGGACAATGGTCCCCCGTTCAATGGCGCCGAGCTAGCAGAGTACCTGCAGTCCCACCGTATCAAGCACCGACGCATAACCCCGAGGTGGCCTCAAGCTAACGGGGAAGTCGAGAGGCTAATGAGAACCCTAAACAAGACATTCAGATCACACTGGCGGACGGCCAGGGCATAGAGTTAGCCCTCTATCAATTTCTACGTGAGTACAGGTTGACGCCCCACTGCACCACGGGGGTCCCCCCAAGCCGCCTCTGTTTTGGCAGAACAGTCACCGACACTATCCCACACCATCCCAGGTGGGCGTCAGCACCGACCCCGCCCAACCGGTCCATGGAACACAGGACAAAAACCAACCGCGAAGCATCCCGGAAGAGGAGAGCTGCTGACAGCCCCATCCAAGTGGGAGACCGAGTGCTTGTGAAAGACCGCCACCCAGGGGGAAAGTTCCGCCTGCCCTTCGAGCTAGACCCCTGGACGGTCACGACGATCAATGGAACACTGATCACGGCAGTCAGGAATGGAGAAGAGGTCACAAGAAATGTGTCCTTCTTTAAGAAAGTCCCAGATGAAGGAGAGGAGGAGTTTCCCGAGCCAGAAGGCTACCGGCCAGCAGCAACCCCGGGTCCCCGAGAGGCACGGAAGAAGAGACAGCCGCGGAAGGAGAGACTTCACGCAGAACTGAAAACGCGGAGAACGCCGCAACCACAAAAGCCCAAGGAGACCGGGAGTCGCAAGGGACACAGAGCCGCCCCAGCGCGGCGGGTACGGACTGTTCGGAGGACATGTTTCCAACCCCTCCAGAAGCGCGCAGCCAGAGCAGGTACCACCTACGCCCATGTCCGCAGCCGTCCCAGAGGTACCGAGACTTTGTGGCCCGCTGTCAACTCCCGATGTGGAAGTGAGCGACACCTCTGCTAAGACCAAGTACGACTGTTCTTTTTGTTTGTTCAGGAAACCTGCAGAGACTGAGTTTGAGACTTTAATGATGTGTTGCCGTTAGGTTTTACGTTTGTTTAGTTCTTGCATTTGTGGGTAAAGGAGGAATGTAGTGCTTGCCAAGTGGACCCGACCACTGTCACGGGGGTCCCTGGCAGTAGCGAAAGGAGTTTCCCCCTGTGTGCGTGCACTCCGTGGACATGCCTGACGTCCACACCGGATGCACGTGATAAAGTGAATAAAGGGCCCGGAGTGCTGGGCGTGGCAAGCATTGTACTAGCCACTACAAGAGTACACGTGTGGCGTCCCCTGTTATTCCTAGGCCTTAGGCCACGATACGACAGGAACTGCAGTGACACAGCTGTGAGGTACTGCTGTTCAAATGGCACACACAATTTTGAGGATTTGGTACAAAAAAGATACGTTTTTATGTGTGAAAGGCTTCGTTATTTTAACACTCCTGTGTATTTCGGATACGTTAGTGTGATATTATTGGGCCACCCCTATGTATTTGGTTCAATAGTGAGTGGCATTGGTAGGATGCTGATCTGAGTTTAGTACATTCTCGTGTATTATCAGTGCACCAGCGCTTTGGATTTGCTACACCATCGTGTGGTATTGGTGTGGCACTGCATTGAATGTGGTCCACCAATGTGTTATATTGGACTGACACTGCTGTAGATATAGTACATTTTTGTGTGATATTGGAGGGGCCGAGGATTTGATACACTATTGTGTGGTACTGTTGTGATAGTGCTCTGGATGTGCCACACTACTGTGACATACCGGTGTGTCACTGCTGTTACTCTGGTACTCTATGAAGCAATTTATCCAAGGTATTGGACATTGCCAGGTAGTTACGGACGGGTGTAGTCAGAGGGCTAGAGGCCTACTCCAGCTCGGTTGATAATTTACTGTATGTCCCCCAAAGCGTGAATAAAATTGCTATGGTAAATCAGAAGACTAAAATCTGAGGTGAAATTTCAAAAAATGTTTGTTGGATGGTATATTTTCCAGGGCACTATTTAGGCAGAAAGTTTCAAAAAACATACATTTTTGGTGCAAAGGCTCTGCTATGTTTGTCCTACTGAAACACTCTGTGAATAGCTGGTTCTGAAGGCCATAAAAAAAGATATTTAGAAACGGTGATATGAAATTTTAGTAACATCATAATTAGGGCTCCCGGTTTTATGGGATTTATTTTGTAAGCATTTCTGTCTATATTTATCCATATTTTTTTGCCATTTTATCTGTATTTAACCATGTTTATTTATTGTGTTTTGCATATAAATGAAGTTGTAAAACAGTACATTTCCATATTTATTTAACTGATAGACGCTCACTCATACTATGGTGTCTGTCATGTTTTAGATATTTAAGCTACCAAATATGACATAACAATACATCCACTGGTTAATACCAGCATTATACCACAAATGCATATTGACACATGCCATTATTTAAAGAAATGTCATCCTGTTTTTAGTTTGAGCATTCAAGACTTCTTGTATATACTTTAGTATATAGTTATATGTGTATGTACTTTGTGGGCTCTGGAGATCAGCCCTAGGACTTGTCTGCTTCCGCTTAGGGACTTTTTTTTCTGTTCAACTGCCTCTATTTAACTGTCTTGATAGAAAACGACCAGTAGAGGTCAATAAAATACCAAAATTGCTTTCTGTTTGTTCAACTGCCTCTATTGAACTGTCTTGATAGAAAACGACCAGTAGAGGTCAGTAAAATACAATAATTGCTTTCTGCTGAGGGACTTTGTTTTTAATTTTTCTGGCATCTGCCTCTATTTAACTTTCTTGGTAGAAAACGACCAGCAGAGGTTAGTAAAATACCAGAATCACTGTAGCATTCTCCAGATTCAAGTCCATAGAAATTGTCTTCCATGAGCACCCATAGGCAATATTTTTATCAAATCTTGTATTTTCGGTGATATGACCACCGAAGACCCTGATTTTATATTAAAAAGAGCTTGGGACTATATCCTTTCCCGCTGAAAGGCAATATTTCTCTCCATGTGTTCCCATACCTAGCGTGTCATGCAGTTTGGTTTCCCTCCATGTTAAAGAGCAGTAGATGTTTCACCACCCAGGCTAATGTGCTGCACAGCTAAATACATATAAGGTCCCAAAGGCGAGACCGATTGCATTGTAAATGCTAGTTTAATTTCCCATGCTGTCCATCTGCTCAGCTGTTGGGTTATAATTCATGAAAGACAGCACGGCGTCACTTAAAAGAAGCAGAATTTTCTGTATTTATCCACTTTGAAAAATGAATGCAGACAGAAAACACATTGTTTTCTGTCTGTATTTATCTGTAAAAATACGTAAAAACGGAGAACAGGGAGTGTAGGAGAGTAGGGTCTGCTATCCTATGGTCACCCCAAATTTTTGCTTTTTGCTTCACTGGTTTTTGACATATTGAGGCTGTGGGCCTGCCAATCAGACCCCCAGCCTGCTGTTCTCTCTACTAAATTTACACTATGCACCCTAGGTGCATAACCAATTGGAAGTGGATCACCCTGTGAGCCCCTGTACCAGTGTACACTAGGTACCCAGGGCATTGGTGTATCTAAGGCCTACCAGGGGCTGAAGCATGTATTGTGCCACCCCTGGCCTGGCCTAACAAATTTGACACAACTGGCTGATCACTCAGCTGGGGTAAGTTGGTGTAACCACCTCTTACTTAGGTGTAGTATACCTACACCTAACCTTAACAGGGACACATGTTAACCTATAAGTCACTCCTATGGCAGGCCTTGACAATCCTGAAGGCAGAGTGCTTGGTTCCATGTGAGATGGTGCTCTGGCATGAGCTGAGCCTGTCTGCAGTGGTCGGAACCACTTCCTTCTACTGTTTCCAGGTATCGTAATACCATATACTCTTAAGTGCATTATGAACCTCGCGGTTAAACGCTATCTTTGGTTTGGCTTTATCAAAACATGTCGAGTAAGGTGTCATACGAATTGGAATACTAACCCCTCGCCAATTCTGGCGACGGGGTTAGCGTTCCACCCTTCTAGAGGGACACGACATGTACAGTACCTGAAACCCGGGTAAAATCAGACATAGCCTCAGCTCCACAAAATGGATGCTGCCACCACAGACACAAGTCTGCTGCTGGGAGTCCTTCCAGCTTGGGAGGTGTGGACAAAGGGTTTCCTGCCAGGGGAGGTGCGTGCACCACCCCAGACAGGATTTTGTGTATTGGTCAGGTAGGGCTTGAAAGAAACCAGACATGCCTGAGGCTCACAAGGAGCCTCGGTGCATATGCCAGTTCAAACCGGTCCTGGGGCACACCAGCCCTGGACCTGGGGCAAGCTGGACAAAGGATTGGGGGTGTAACCACCCCCCTTCCTGGTCCCACCCTTAGGGAGGGACCTAGCAGGTAGTCCGGCCCCTAGAATCCGAATAAAGGTAGGAGCTGTGTCCTAAGACTTTAGACATCCTGGAATCAACTTAACTACAAGAAGAAGACGGGAACTTCGACGCTCTGCTGCACAGAGGACTGAAGCAAATCTCCCCTGTGGTCAGGGAGTGACCACCTTGCTAACGCAAGCACCATCCAGCGAATCAACGTCTGCTTTGCCGCCGCCTCCCGCCAGAGCCCGAGCCCAGAGACTGACAAGACCTGGACCTCCAGACCTCTCACCGCCCGATCCACAGTCCCTAAAAAGAAGGAACCCGTGGAGGCACCGAGACACGTGGAGTCAGCCATCTTGAAAAGACCACGACAAGCTGCAAGCGCCACAACCGAGGCTCCCTCCAAGTTGTGCTTTGGGTCCTGAGAAGCCCAACCCCCGAGCAGCATCTGCACCAAAGGTGAGCCCTCCAGCATCTCCACGATCTGCGTGGGGCCCCTCTGCATTTTGCCACTCGACGCGCCTAACCGGTTGCTGGCCCGCTGGCTAGTGGCCATCTTGGCGACGACCTTCAAGAACTACACCGCTGGCCTGGTGGCTCCAGACTGGCCCTTGCTCCCCTCCAAAGGAGCAGTCCCTCTGACCTTGCTGGTCAGAACCATCAGCTTATTTCGTTTTCCACAACAATTGCTTTTGCCAAGGCTTGTTTGCTTCGATCAAGTCGCCGACACCGCCGACAGTGAGAGCCTGCGTGGGACAGCTCGTGAACCGACTCCTGGACGTCGTCGACCTTCAGGGACCACGTGGCTGCAGAGACAAGCTGCACCTTTCCTCCTGTTTGCACCCGACATCGCCTGGTACCCACCTGGTGCCACGCTGGTCACTGGCTAGTGACTGTGAACACTGTCCCCTCTGCTTACAGGTCTTCTACAACTTCGATCCACTCTTGGATCCACCGCATCTCTTCCGGACCGACCACCTGCAGCATCTTTGTCTTCAGGCTCCATTGAACAGATAGAAGAAACCCGACGCACTTCGAGGCCTATGCACCCGCTTCCTGTGGGTGAGGTAAAGCTGGCACTCCGGTGCCCAAGTGTAGAGTATCATCTCTAGTGTCTGTGTTTCCAATCTTGAGTTCATAGTCCATCCGGAAGATCCTTTTTGCAGTAACTTTATAACTTTTACGCACCCATTGAAAACCTATGGGAGCCCGTGTGTGACTGTTTGCTCTGCACACGCAACCCGTGGACCTCCTGGTCACTAACCAAAGTTAGCTCCTTGTAGGCCCAGCGATTCTAGAGGCCCTAGGCCTTTCCCCTTTTCTGTTCGTGGTACTTATACCACTATTTTAGTATATGGTTCGAGTGGCCACCAGGGCCTATCCATATAAAGTGTAACTTCTGTGTATTCTAACGTATTCTTGTTTAACGATTTGTGCTCCTGTGCTCATAAAGAGTCTAGGGGATACTTTGAGAAATAAATACATATATAATTTCAATATATATCTGTGTGGTGTCCTTTCATTGGTAGAAAGGGGGGGTTACATTTGGTAAAACAGCCTGCTTAACACGCTTCACGAGTTTAGCCTCAAAGACTGCTTAGCCTACGCTACCACTAGGGCAGCTAGTCCGAAAAGGTTGACTTACAACCACACCATAAGGGTTGCTTGGCATGGTACAAGGTGGTCAATTTAACTAGTGAACATCATATACCAGGCCACCTTCTCACATTGGTGAGCAGCGGTTGGATTTGAGCTTGCTGTGTTTTACCATTGTAATCTCTTGGTTACCAATTGAAAGATCACATAGGTACCTTTAGGTACATATAAAACAAGAATAGATATACTTAAGTTCTACTGAACTTAGTTGTTGTAGAGCAAATGGAGTAGCACACCCTGACTACAACTACTAGATAGGTTTAGTAGGAAAACCCAAGTGTAGGTAGATTGCAACACATCCACCCACACTTAAGAGCAATGGCTGGGGCAGAGGGGTCCAATGTACCCATCTCTGTTGAGAGTGACCCCCAGAGGGCACCATCCATCTTTGCTACCCTAAACCAAAATGAGCTCAGGCAGTTGGCAAATATCAGGGGCCTTAAACAGCCCAAGAATCCTACTTCTGCTGAACTCAGAGAGCTTTTACAGGCTGATGAAGATCAGAAAGCTCTCAGGAAAGCCTCCCAGTTAGGCCCCTTAGGGACTGGAACAGGAGGCCCCCCTTCTGAAGATGCTACTGAGGTACCCCTTTCCAATAGTCACCCCTTAGATGAGATTCATACTACAGAGGATGAAAGTGAGAAGGGTACTGATACAGAAGGTAGTGAGGATGAAGGGAGAACTAGCCCAGTGCCAAGTGTTATTTGTGGGCCAGCTAACTTAAGGCTAATGGGGACTGACAATGGGATCACCCCATTGGATCGCCCTAGTGGACTTAACCAGGGGCTTGGGAGGCAAAGGAATCACTCAGGTGAATCTAATGCTTCTCATGCCTCTAGAGGCTCTCAAGGTCACTCCAGGAGAAGGATGACCACCCCTCAGAGGAGGGAACATGAGGCCAAAATGCAGGAAGCTCAGCTGAGAATCAGGAAACAGGAGCTAGAAGTAGCTCTGATGGAAGAGAAACTGAGTAAGGCTAGGCGACCTAAAGAGAGTGGGTCTATACCCACTGGTGGCAGCATTGTCCCTAAGGACAAAGATAGGGTCTTTGATAATAGGAACCTGTCCAAGGTTGTGCCCCCCTACAAAAGTGGGGATGACATCCACAAATGGATGACTGCTCTTGAGAGAGCCTGCAAAGTGCAGCAGGTTCCTGAAGACCAGTGGGCAGCAATATTATGGCTCTCCTTTGAAGGAAGAGGCAGAGATAGACTCCTCACTGTTAGAGAGGAGGATGTCAGAAATTACAGAGTCCTGAAGAGTGTCCTAGTTGATGGGTTAGGCTTAACCACTGAACAGTACAGGTTAATGTTCAGAGACACCCAGAAGACACAGACTCAGGACTGGTCTGAATGCATTGAATGTGCCACTAAGGCTTTGGAGGGTTGGTTGCTGGGAAGTAAGGTATCTGATTATACAGGATTGTACCATTTGATGATGAGAGAACAGATTTTAAATACCTGTCAGAACCAGCAACTGCATCAACACTTGGTTGACTCAGATCTGACCTCTCCCCAAGAATTGGGAAAGAAGGCAGACAAATGGGTCAGAACCAGGGTTAAGCAAAAGAACCAGAACCAGGGCCAAGGGGGTGATCAGAAGAAAACAGACCAAAAGGGTGGAGATCAGAAATCTAAAGACCAGAAGTCTTCAACAGGGCCCCAAACTAGTACTAATGGGGGTGAGTCCCAGCCTAAAGGGAAGAAGAAAGAAGGTCAAAAGAAACCCTGGTGCAACTCTTGCAAGAATACAACTCACTGGACTAGTGATTGTAAAAAGGGTGGAGCCCCCAACACTGTTGCCCCTAAGGCACCTGCTCCCAGTACTACTGTTAGCAGTGTTAGTCCCCAGACAAAGGGTGTAGTGGGAATCACTATGGGAACTGAAGGAGATTCTGACTTAGACAGAACCCTGACACAGGCAGTCCTGATCTGTGATGGGGACATAGATTTGTCCCTGACTGTGAGCCCCAGTAACCTGGACAAGTACAGACAGACTCCTTTAATTAATGAAAAAGTGGCTCAAGCCTACAGGGACACATGTGCCAGTGTCACCATGGTGACACCAGGCTTTGTGGACCCTGGACAGTACATACCAGGTGAGAACTACCTGGTGACCAATGCCAGCAATGCCACTACTTCACATAGTGTGGCAGTTGTTAACTTCTCATGGGGAGGGGTAACTGGCCTCAAAAGGGTTGTGGTTAGTGCAGACCTCCCAGTAGAATGTTTGTTGGGCAATGACCTAGAGAGTTGTCTATGGTCTGAAGTGGAGTACAGGACACACGCAGAGATGTTAGGTATATCACCACATGTCCTTGCTGTGACCAGGTCACAGGCCAAAAAGTGCCTTACTGAACCTCAGGTATTGGATCCTGGAACAATGGACCAAGCACCTACCAAGAAGAAGAACAGGAGGGTCAAGGCTGTGCCTTCCCCCCTGCCTCAGAGTGATGATCAACCTTCCCAGGAAGCTGATCTAGAGAACCCTGAAGGAACTGTCCCTGAAGAGCTTGAACCTGATCAGGTTGAGTTTCTGGGGACAGGGGGACCTTCAAGGGCTGACTTGAGGCAGGCTCAGTTATCCTGTCCCTCTCTTGAACCCCTCAGACAGCTGGCTGCTGCTGAGGCTGCTGGGAATGCTCAAGGTACCCATAAAGTGTATTGGGATGAAGGGCTCCTTTATTCAGAGGCTAGAGACCCCAAGCCTGGTGCAACCAGGAGGTTGGTTATACCTCTGCAATTTAGGGGCTTCCTTCTTACCTTGGCCCATGATATTCCTTTAGCAGGACACTTAGGCCAGAACAAGACTTGGGACAGGCTTGTCCCTCACTTTCACTGGCCTCACATGAATGAAGATACCAAGGAGTTTTGTCGCTCCTGTGTGACCTGCCAAGCCAGTGGCAAATCAGGTGGCACAACAAAGGCCCCCCTGATACCACTACCTGTGGTGGGGGTCCCCTTTGAAAGAGTGGGAATAGATATAGTGGGTCCCATGGATCCTCCCACTGCATCTGGGCACAGATTTATACTGGTGGTAGTGGATCATGCCACCAGGTATCCAGAGGCAATTCCCCTTAGGACCACTACAGCTCCTGTTGTGGCCAGGGCCCTGCTGGGAGTATTCTCCAGAGTGGGGTTTCCTAAGGAGGTGGTTTCTGCCAGAGGTACTAACTTCATGTCAGGATACTTGACAGCTATGTGGAAGGAATGTGGTGTCAACTACAAGTTCACCACCCCTTATCACCCACAATGCAATGGGCTTGTTGAGAGATTCAACAAGACCCTAAAGGGTATGATCAAAAGATTACCTGAAAAGCTCAGGCGAAGATGGGACATCCTTCTACCCTGCCTTCTGTTTGCTTACAGAGAGGTCCCACAAAAGGGGGTTGGCTACAGCCCCTTTGAATTGTTGTTTGGGAACCCTGTAAGAGGCCCACTGTGTTTAGTGAAGGAAGGATGGGAGTTACCTCTCAAAAAGCCTAAACAAGACATAGTGGACTATGTACTTGGTCTCCGCTCCAGGATGGCTGAGTATATGGAGAAGGCATCCAAAAACCTTGAGGCAAGCCAGGCCTTACAGAAAGCTTGGCATGACCAAAAGCCTGTCTTGGTTGAGTTTCAGCCAGGACAGAAGGTATGGGTGTTGGAGCCAGTGGCCCCAGCAGCACTCCAAGACAAATGGTCTGGACCCCATACAATCCTGGAAAAGAAGGGAGAGGTCACCTACTTGGTGGACCTAGGAACTCCCAGGAGTCCCCACAGGGTACTCCATGTTAACAGGTTAAAAGCATATGTTGACAGGGCAGACATGGGCTTGCTCATGGCTACAGATGAGGGACAGGAGGAAGAGAGTGACCCTCTCCCAGACCTGTTGTCTCAGAACCCTGAGGATGGCTCAGTTGAAGGAGTGACCCTTGGAGGCAACCTCACTGATCATCAACAGATTGAGTGTAGACAGGTTCTACAATCATTTCAACACATGTTTTCCTTGATACCTAGCCAAACTGACTGGTGTACCCATGTGGTGGACACTGGTGACAGTCTGCCCGTGAAGAACAAGCTTTACAGACAACCTGACCACGTCAGGGACTGTATGAAGGCTGAGGTACACAAAATGCTGGAATTAGGTGTCATTGAACCCTCAGAGAGCCCCTGGGCTAGCCCAGTGGTTCTGGTCCGCAAACCTCACACCAAAGATGGCAAGAGAGAGATGAGGTTCTGTGTGGATTACAGAGGACTCAATGCTGTCACCAGGACAGATGCACATCCTATTCCAAGGGCAGATGAGCTCATAGACAAACTAGCTTCTGCTAAGTTTTTGAGCACATTTGACTTGACAGCTGGCTATTGGCAAATCAGATTAGCATAGGAGTCTAAGGCCAAAACAGCATTCTCAACCCCAGGTGGGCACTACCAATTTGTGGTGATGCCCTTTGGTCTGAAGAATGCACCTGCCACCTTCCAAAGGTTGGTGAATCAAGTCCTTACTGGGTTGGATGACTTTTGTGCAGCATATCTTGATGACATTGCTGTCTTTAGCTCCACCTGGGAGGATCACCTGATCCACCTGAAGAAGGCTCTTGAGGCCCTGCAAAGGGCAGGCCTCACTATCAAGGCTACTAAGTGCCAGATAGGGCAGAGTAAGGTTGTGTATTTGGGCCACCTTGTAGGTGGAGGCCAAGTTCTGTGGTAAATAAAATACCGGACTGAATTCTTGACAATAACTGAAATACTTCGGAATACTTGATATACTGCTAAACAGTACATATACACTGCTAAACAGTGCAGACCGGATTTGTGTACCCAAATCCGTCTTGACCGGCACACCCTATGTGCGCGTCAACACGCCTCCCCGGCGATGGTACTCACCGAGTAGCTCCTTGAAACGGAAGGCCTCAGAGAATGGACAGGACTCGATGACTGCGGACATCGGACCCTCTGGACATCGGGATTTCGAAAACCTGGTGGGCCTCTGTATACCTCGGATCTTGCTCTCTCAGCTAGGCTCTGGTCGGGATACTTCGCACTTCTCACCGCCTCGTCTGGGTTGATCGCAGCCTCAGTCGCCCCCGCTTGACCGGAAGGAGCTTACAGGAAATCCTGCTGGTACGCGTTTATGGTCCGTCCAGCTGTGGCAGGAGACCGGGCCTGCAACGCACCGCCGGCGCGTGAGATGAGAAAGTGTCCCTGTTCGGGCGCCATTATGTGGTAAATAAAATACCGGACTGAATTTCATACGGAATCTTAAAATAAAGTAAAATAGCTCAAAATAACAAGAGGCAGAATCCGTGGTATAAGAGGTTTTCTAAATGGGCTTTATTCCATTCAAAATGGCCGACTCGAGTCACGGCCTTCAGGTTCCGTCACCACGAGGGTTCAGGAAGTGAAGTACAATACTTTATTGACAGACATGCATTTTTATAATAAGCACATTACAATGAAACGAATGTAGAAGGCGTAACATTTGATAAGAAAAGTGACATGACAGGTGCGTAATCGAAACTAGGCGTAATAAGGAATAAAAGAAACATGATTGGTTAGGATTATCAGACATAGGTGGATCTATAAGATAATACTTGGCATAGATGCGCGCGCAGCAGTATGACGTGTAATTGACGTGCAACTAGGGGGTGAAGGGGACTTGACATTAACTCTACATATGGAGACGAAAAGTCTGAGGGGTCAAGTCAACCTAATCCCAAATCATATCTAACATCCTATGTTTAGAGAACTATGTTATCCACAAGGAAGGACTCTCGGACAGAATCTATTCTATACTAACTGTGTGTGCGTGTACAAGCGTCTAAGTGTCTATATGAGATGCGAGGGGCAGAAAACTTTCCATGGCAGCAGGGCTATGAATCACTTGCAGGAGGACGGAAAGGCTGAGTCCTTTGCTTGTGAGCTAGAGGAAATGTTTACCTAAATCACTAGACAGGAATGCATCGGCTGAAGAGCAAAATAGATAATTCGAAGGTGAAATACAGCTTCTTGGCAGGCAGGCGAAAACTGGCCGAGGCAGGCACCGTTAGCTGCACAGGGAGTAGGACAAAGTTCATGGATACAGATGCGAGCTCAAGCTGAAGCTGTCAGAGGCAGAGAGCAGGGAAAGGCTTGAGGACAGAATCGGGCCTACTTGCCTGAACTGTAAAAATGGAGTAACTTAGCCATATAAAGTCGGTGGCCTTTCATACTTAGGAATCGAATATCCAGCCCATAGATGGCGGATCTGACAGAGAACATGTTGACGGTAGACACACATATGTTTGCGTCTTAGAAACTGGAACTGGAGGGAACATACATGTACTTGTAACATGCATATAGAACCGTTGGGGTCCAAGATAGGGGACATAACTGATCAGGAAAATCCACATTTCCACATTCCCTCCTTGTCCCCTACTTGCCCTTCAAGAGATATCAATCTTCATCATTCCATCGATTTGCTCATGGAGCATCATTTCTTTTTCCTTCTTCTTCCGGCATTTTGAACGAGAACTTTGATATGGAATGCATGATGTGGCACACAGACCACAAATCGCTGGTCCACATTGCAGGCATAAACAACAACTGAAGAGCATAAGAAGGCCAATACCTAGGAAGGATAGAACTCTCCATCCCCAGGCTGATATCACACTCCAAAACCACCCGGACCACGTCCAAGTGCCTGGATTCTCGTGTATCTGGCTTACAATCTTATGAAGGCGTGTTATAGCTTTATATACAGATGGCGAATTTTCTGGTATGAATATGCAGCAGCTGGATCCGATGATCCTGCAAGCTCCGCCCCTATCGGCCAGGATGACGTCAAGGACAAGACGATTCTGGAGAACAACAATTCTCATCACTGATTGTTCCTCTGTCAGATTGCCTAGGGCGGCTATAGTCTCGTTTACTACAGCTTCAAGAGTCTTGGTTAGTCTGCGTATCAGCTTACTATTTGATATTGTACCTATATAGGGAAAGATACCTTTATTGAAATCTACATACTTGTCCCATGCCGTTTCAGTATAATCGACAACCGGGAGATCTCTACGCTCTTTTTTGTGTACTAAATGAACATTTCGATAATAATCAGGGGGAGCTAGGAAAACAGGTGGCAAAAGGAATGCTATGTAACAGGTACCATCCCAATCTAGAGGCAGACGCATATATGCCGTCTGACCACATATAAAGTAAGAATGGCGAAAAGCTCTAAATGAAGATTTGCCTTGATCACTATGTTCTACTGTAGTAACGCATTGGCTATGGCCCATATGTATGGAACCAACTTTTCTTACACATAATTCACCCTTGACTGGAAATACTGACATAGTGGGCAGAATTAGTTCAACTTCGGATTTGACATTCAAAATCATAAGATTAGGCGTAAAATTACCTAATTTATACACTTCATTTTCTAAATCAGTTCCTGTTCTACTGGGGTGACCCTCCTTATTAGGGTGACAGACTTTGAATAAAACTAGATTCAGATTTCCCCATATCCAATGTTGTTGATAAACTGCTGTGTCTGGGTCTATGGAATTTAATAAACTAAACCATGCTCCACAGGAGCCATTGTGTGTGAACGGATGTGGAAAGAAAGGCAGAACTCCTTTGGTATTCTGATAGGGAGGAAGTCGGCCACACACCCAACAATTGGTGGCATTACTAGTCTGATGGGAATGATGTAACATACTAATGAAGGTGTTATTGCGCAGCGCAAGTCTATAGGACAACTCATGTGGGGGTAGGTCACTAAAAGAATGTTCACCAGTTATATTGAAAACATGTTTGGAAACAGGATAGTACATATGCAACAATATACTTGCAGTAACTATTAAAAAACTCAAGGAAAACAAAATTAATAAAGTCACAATACAGTGGTTACACAGTAATTTACAATAAGCATGTCGTTTCATTATGATTCTGGACTCTACGTGATTCAGACCTAAGGGGTACATGTCGGGACAGATTCAACCGCTTCACCTTGGAGAGGACTTAAACAATCAAATCGTCCGACAGCTTGGATCTGGACCTGAGTTTCTGCTTATAGAGTTCGGTGCTACTGGCCTCAGCCAAGGTTAGCTTTGAGTCAATGGGGGAAAACACACGGGGAGTATTGTCTGTGTCAGGAGGAAGTCCATGAAATTTCTTGATATGGCTGGAATGCACCCAGCCTTTCCTCCCTTCGATCTTCACAGCTGTTCTGGTCGTTAGCAGGACCAACTTAGGAAGCCTCCACCTTGGCTCCAGTTGGGTTTTCCGATCAAAATTCCTGACGAGAACATAATCACCGGGAATTACGTCATGAGGTTTCACTTCGGTGTTGTCGGGAAAAGCTGCGACTACCTGTGAACGACAAGATTGTAGTGCAGACATCAAAGAAGCCAGGTAATCTGTCAGCATATTACAGTCAACATCAGTTATTTTACGGGGTATAGGCGTCCCCCACATATTCGGTGGTCTACCAAAGATCACCTCATAAGGTGATAGCCCTGTTCGAGAGTGTGCTACCATCCTCATGTAAAATAGCGCAACTGGTAAAGCTACTATCCAGTCCACACCTTTTTCCTGACATATTTTAGACAATCTGATTTTTAAAAGTTGATTATGTCGTTCCACGAGACCTGCTGCCTCGGGGTGTCGGACACAGTGGAATTTCCACTGATATCCCAACAAAAGTGAGACATGTTTCATTAATTCGGATGAGAAAGGCTGGCCGTTATCTGAATATACAACACGTGGTAAACCGTACCGTGGGAAGAATTCTCGAACTAGCTGCTTGGCAGTAGTCGGGGCAGTGTAATCTGATACGGGATACGCCTCTGTCCAACGGGAGAGAGCGCAGACAACTACGAGAACATATTTGAATCCTCGACAACGTTCCATCTGAATATAATCCATCTGGAGGACTTCAAAAGGATGGTCAGGAGGCTGAAATCCACCCTGCTCTACGGGAACACTCTTTCCTGGATTAAACTGACAACATATCATACAGGTACGAACTTTTTGTTTAGCTGCTGCTCGTAAATGTTTGTTGAACCAAATGTGCTGAATGCTGTCTAGCATAGCCTTCTCTCCTAAATGTGCTGGACTGTGAACTGTAGCTATAATGGCTTGAACCATGGAATCAGGGAGAAACCATACAGATTTCTCCTTCGTCATCCACCCTTGATCTGTCTGGATCCCTCCTAGTTCAGTCCACTTCTTCATTTCTTCTGCTGTGGCATGTGTCTGTATGTCAATTACGTCAAGTGCGGGATCCTTAATTGTCATACACTGTGTTGGTGTCTGAACTATTGGCTTTGTCATGTCTAATGTGCGATTCTGAGCAGTCTGTTTAGCTGTTCTGTCAGCTAAATCATTGCCTTGAGAAATGGTATCAGTAACCTTCGTGTGTGCTTTACATTTCATAATCGATATAGCAGTGGGTAGATGTATTGCGTCTAACAAAGCATGAATGAGGGGTCCGTGCTGAATGTGGGCACCATGGGAGGTTAAATAACCTCTCTCTCGCCACAGCACGCCGAAGTCGTGTACAACTCCGAATGCATAACGTGAGTCAGTGTATACATTAACTTTCTTATTAGTGGCTTGAATACAGGCTTGTGTTAGAGCAATAAGTTCTGCTGCTTGGGCTGACAAAGTATCTATACAATTTGTCTCAATAACTTCAGTGTCTGTTGTGACTGCATACGCGGCCACTAAATCTCCTGTACTTGTTCTCATGCACGATCCGTCTACATACAACGTCAGGTCTGGATCTAACAATGGAACGTCTGTCAAGTCTTGTCTAGGTTTCGTCTTTATTTCAATGATTTCAACACAATCATGAGCTAGTGGGTCTGTTCCAATTACAGGTAATAGTGTAGCAGGATTCAATGTATTACACCGTCGGATCTCTATGTGTGGTTGAAACAATGTCAGTTCATAACCGGTAAGTCTTGCTATGGTCAAGTGTTGTGTTTGTGTTCGGTTCACAAGAACCTCTACTGCATGTGGTACTTGTACTGTCAATGGGTGTCCTAATACTATGGCATCGCTTTGTCTGATTGCTAAAGCTGTCGCTGCCACTGATTTCAGACATGCAGGCAAAGCCTGAGCTACGGGATCTAATGTACTGGAAAAATAAGCACATGGCTTGCGTGATCCTGCTTGATCCTGAGTGAGTACTGACAAGGCAGTACCTTCGCGTTCTGTAACAAAGAGTGTAAAATGTTTGCTATAACATGGTGTTGCTAAAACAGGTGCTTGACATAAAGCTTTCTTTAAGCTTTCAAAAGCTTGTGTATGTTCCTGAGTCCAAGGGAGAACAGTCGATGTGGCTGCCTCCTGTGTGGTTAACTGAATGAGTGATTTTGCTAGAAATGCGTACTGAGGGATCCACTGCCTACAATATGAAGTGAGGCCTATGAAAGCTCGCACCTCCTT
Source organism: Triturus cristatus (assembly GCF_964204655.1). Classification (NCBI taxonomy): domain Eukaryota; kingdom Metazoa; phylum Chordata; class Amphibia; order Caudata; family Salamandridae; genus Triturus; species Triturus cristatus. The sequence continues at coordinate 293,322,197 of NC_140583.1, read as the reverse complement.
TTGTGTCTGGGGTATTGACATGTTAGCAATTAACTGGATGCGATCTGGTGTAAGCTGCCTTCCCTCCTTGGACAGCGAGTGACCAAGATAAATAACTCGCTGAACACAGAATTGCAGCTTAGAAGGGGACACCTTGTGCCCCTTGTCGGCTAGGAAATGTAAAACTGTCAGAGAAGCTTTTTCACATTCTGGCTCGCTTCTCGCGGTGATCAGCAGATCATCGACATATTGAAGCAGTGCAGTATTGACTGGCATGTGGATACTGTCAAGTTCTCGTTTCAGTGCTTGGCTGTAGATGCTGGGGCTTTCTGTGAATCCTTGGGGAGCGCGTGAGAATTTAAAGCTGCGCCCATTTAAACTGAATCCGAACAAGTATTGGCTTTCCGGATCTATTGGGACGCTGAAAAAGGCATTCTTGAGATCGATTACAGTAAAGAATGTTGCTTCGGGATCAATTGCTGTCAACAATGATGATATATCAGGGACCACAGGAAATTGTGGTACAATGCACTTATTTAGTTCACGCAAATCAATAACCAATCGGTACACTGGTGGGGCAGTAGGATCAGTTCGTTTAAGAATCGGAATTATCGGTGAATTACATACATTGGAGTCTGTTTCTACAACTACTCCCTGGACAATCAGCTCATCAATGATTTTCAGCAAAGCCACTACAGCATCATGCGGTAACTTGTATTGTCGCATTCGTGGTAGTACCACTCCTGCTTTCAGTGTGACTCGATAGGGTGTAATGTTCATGCAGCCAACATCCGTAGGGCCTTGTGCCCATAGATGTACTGGTAAAGTCTGTAGTCGGGGATCCATGTCTCTAGACACATAGTGACCTTTAAAATCACGTAAAAACAACCTTACGCCTTCCGGAGAACAACATATTATGGCTCCTAGTGCTTTCAGAGTTTTAATTCCTAACAGATTTTCTGGGCATGATTTAGTAAGCAATAAATCTGTAGTTCGTGTCAAAGGTCCTATCGTAAGTGGTAGAGGCTGTGATACTTCATTAACAATAGGTTTTCCTGAAAAACCAAGGGAAACATTTTGAGAGCCTGAGAGGGGTGCCCCTGGAACTTCACTACGTTTTATGGTTGTTCGACTTGCCCCTGTATCGAGTAAGAATTTTCTATCTTGACCTAATAATTCACTATGCACATAAGGTCCTTCTTGATCTACAGGAATCTCGATAAGCGGTAAGTCAACTTCCCTCTCTAGGCTGGTTCATGCGTAACGCTGATACTCAGGGTATTCATACTGTGCAGTCTGATACATTTGTCGTGTTGTGGTTTGTGTGGCAGTAGCAGGCAACGGTGGTGCAGCTGGCACAAACTGTATGGGTTGCTGTGAGGCTGGCATGGACTGTTGCTGAACTGGCATGGACTGTCCATGCTGCATAGCTCCTTGTTCATTCTGATCTTGTCTAACTAATCGTGGTCTCTCTTTTGCAATACCTGTAGCTATATTACGTTTCAGGACAGGACAATCGTGTACATAATGGCCCAGTTGTTTACAGTAATTGCAAGTTCCCTTTACAGGAGCTGCAGAATCACCAGAATGTGTCACACCCTTTTTGTGACCATCTGCTGGTACTGTCTGAGAAACTAGCATTTTCATTTTTGTATCCTTCATGCGTCTATGCTCGTGTTCTTGTTCATCCCTAATTCTATTGTGATGATACTGTAACATTTGTAGCATTTGCGACGGAGTGTTACTTTGCCAGGTACTCTCGAATTTCAATATTCTATTCTTTACTGGAGGCAATGCATTTTCCACTAATTTTGTCACAAATAAATGTGGATATGAGTCACTACTTGCTTTTATACCACTATTTATACCAAAACATTTTTCAAATCGAGCATAATAATCGCTTGTATCTTCATCTTGCTTTTGTTTGCAGGCTGTGATTGCACCCCAATCTTCCTTTTTTGTAGTTAATAAACGTGGCAGTACCTGTACTAGTAAACCTGGTAACAGTTTAACTTTATCCCCGAGCCCTGAACCTGCAGTTCGGCCCCTTTCTTCCTCTGCTAATGCTGTCCAGTCTATCTTTTGGTCTCCCACTTCCCACTCTTTTTCTTTCAGTTTTTCATAAATGCCAGCAGGCAAAAGCACCTTTAATATCGTCATAATATCAGGAAAGGTGTACTCTCCCATCAGTAACATATCTTTAATTTCTCGGTGGAAACCCGCTGGGTCTTTGTCATGACTAGGTACTACTTTCTTCATTTCTAATAATTCCATTTTTGATATGGGTGTGTAAACAAATACACGGTGAAACTCATTGTCTTCGCCTTTTATTGGGTGCACTTCTCGTAAAGGATTTTGTCTATCCATATAGTACGGCGCTCTTTCTCTGCGGGGCAGCGAGAGAGAATCCGGACTTACAAAAAGGACATACTGCTTACGTGACACTAATATCTCTTTAATTAGCTTGTTACTAGAACCTCTCCATCTGTTCGTGAGCAGTTCCGTTAATATATCAGGTAAAGGACCAGGGTCAGCATGTTGGCTTTTATATAATATAAGGAGTTGCTGAATCATATAGATTCCAGCTAAACGTTGTTCATCTGTACTGAGATTAAAAAATGTGTGTGCTACGGTCTCATCACCGTATTTTTCAGGACTGTCAATCCAGTGAACGGCTGATCTGGCTAATTCTTGCTCATCCATGGAATCGAGGAGGTGGTAACCCCTTCGTTCTCGTAATAATTTATCTGCGGCTTGAAACAAATGTTCAGGAGACTTCAGATTTATTATAGGCGTCGGATACGTTCTACTATTATTTGGGCATACAGAGTGTATTGGATCAGAAAAACATCTAGTATTTTCACAGGATCTTCCTCTGCCTACATAGGCTATGGTCTCTGACTGTCTTGCGGAATTCCCTGATTCGGACACTTCGTCTTGCTCAAACTCGTCTGTTCCCAATCTTTCTTCATGAATACGCTCTATTTCTTTACGGATTTTTCGGCACATGGCTATTATACAATTTTGTTTATCGTGTCTCCCTTCTGATATATTCTGACTCCATCTTGTAAGAATAAGCATTGCATTCGGGTCTACCCCCGGACGATCTTGATTTCTGATTACACAGTTTATGAGGAAACGTAACAGTTCCCCCTGTATTTCTACTTTCTGGAATTCCATAGCTCTGTTAATACATCCTGGATCTCGTCCTGTTTGAACAAAATGATATATGTTATCTAGATGCGTAGTCATTCCTGGTAACCTTGCTAAATACTCTGCGGCTCGCCTGATACGTAATGATGCCAGGACCATCTCGTCCTCTTTACCAACCACCGGGTCATATCTACAATTAACAAGGAGTTCCTTAAGCGTACGTTCACTTACGAATTTTGGTGTACGTGAATGTGCTGACTCTTGAAAGACAAGTTTATTTATTCTAGGTGGTGTAAAGGTACTGCTAGCACCTCCCGTGGCCCCATCTGGGGCGTCGGGTGTGAATGGGTTCGTTGAACGTGACACAGCAACTATGGGTGTCGATACCTCCGTAGAGTCGACTGTGGAGACAGATGCGGAAACAGATGTGCTTGCCGAAGCTTGTGTCGGGACTTGCTGTTGCACGGGAACAGATACCTGATCCTGACGTTGAACCCTTCCGCCAGACGGTCTATGTGGTGCGGCGTTAGCATACTCGGGAGCTGCGTCGTCTAGATATGAGGAAAGAAAGACATCTTCTGCGGTTCTGGGATGCCCTTTTGGATGTACCTTAATTGGAAATAATGGGGGTGGCAAGTCTTTTGGCATCTCTGGAGCAGCCTTAGGTAGTCCTTCGGCTAGAAGGGGATACATACCATTCATAAGAGCATTTCTTTGTCTATTTACTTGTTCTGATTTCACTCGGATACCTTCCTCAATTAATAGATTTTCTTGAACTTTATTTGAACTTTCTTTACTCCTCTCTTCTTGTCTACGTGCTTTTTCTGTTCGTCTATGAGATTCTTTACGCCATAACTCAACAGCGTCTTTCTGTGACTGTCTGACCTTTCTTTTCCATAACTCTTCCTCCACTTTCATGATGCACTCTGCATCCCAGGTTCCCGCTGCGGGCCACTTTTGACTTTCTGGTAATCCTTTGGTATAATCTACCCATAGATCAAGAAACAATATGGCATCTAAGCCATGCTTATGGTACATAAAATGTCCTGGAGTGTCCCTAGGAGGAATAGGAACTGCTTCTTCAAGCACCCCTTTTCTGGTAGTAATCTGTCTTAACTTCGAGAAGAGCGGCATATTGACAACTGATCTGATACTTACTCTTGAACTTACTTAATACGAAAAACCACAATAATGAACAGTGAACAATGAACAATCATTCATACCACAATATGCAAGACATTTCTAAATACTTTAAACATTAAACATTAAACATTTTAACAACGACCGACAATGATGATAGTCTGCCTAACTAATCACCACGCTGAATTCTTGACAATAACTGAAATACTTCGGAATACTTGATATACTGCTAAACAGTACATATACACTGCTAAACAGTGCAGACCGGATTTGTGTACCCAAATCCGTCTTGACCGGCACACCCTATGTGCGCGTCAACACGCCTCCCCGGCGATGGTACTCACCGAGTAGCTCCTTGAAACGGAAGGCCTCAGAGAATGGACAGGACTCGATGACTGCGGACATCGGACCCTCTGGACATCGGGATTTCGAAAACCTGGTGGGCCTCTGTATACCTCGGATCTTGCTCTCTCAGCTAGGCTCTGGTCGGGATACTTCGCACTTCTCACCGCCTCGTCTGGGTTGATCGCAGCCTCAGTCGCCCCCGCTTGACCGGAAGGAGCTTACAGGAAATCCTGCTGGTACGCGTTTATGGTCCGTCCAGCTGTGGCAGGAGACCGGGCCTGCAACGCACCGCCGGCGCGTGAGATGAGAAAGTGTCCCTGTTCGGGCGCCATTATGTGGTAAATAAAATACCGGACTGAATTTCATACGGAATCTTAAAATAAAGTAAAATAGCTCAAAATAACAAGAGGCAGAATCCGTGGTATAAGAGGTTTTCTAAATGGGCTTTATTCCATTCAAAATGGCCGACTCGAGTCACGGCCTTCAGGTTCCGTCACCACGAGGGTTCAGGAAGTGAAGTACAATACTTTATTGACAGACATGCATTTTTATAATAAGCACATTACAATGAAACGAATGTAGAAGGCGTAACATTTGATAAGAAAAGTGACATGACAGGTGCGTAATCGAAACTAGGCGTAATAAGGAATAAAAGAAACATGATTGGTTAGGATTATCAGACATAGGTGGATCTATAAGATAATACTTGGCATAGATGCGCGCGCAGCAGTATGACGTGTAATTGACGTGCAACTAGGGGGTGAAGGGGACTTGACATTAACTCTACATATGGAGACGAAAAGTCTGAGGGGTCAAGTCAACCTAATCCCAAATCATATCTAACATCCTATGTTTAGAGAACTATGTTATCCACAAGGAAGGACTCTCGGACAGAATCTATTCTATACTAACTGTGTGTGCGTGTACAAGCGTCTAAGTGTCTATATGAGATGCGAGGGGCAGAAAACTTTCCATGGCAGCAGGGCTATGAATCACTTGCAGGAGGACGGAAAGGCTGAGTCCTTTGCTTGTGAGCTAGAGGAAATGTTTACCTAAATCACTAGACAGGAATGCATCGGCTGAAGAGCAAAATAGATAATTCGAAGGTGAAATACAGCTTCTTGGCAGGCAGGCGAAAACTGGCCGAGGCAGGCACCGTTAGCTGCACAGGGAGTAGGACAAAGTTCATGGATACAGATGCGAGCTCAAGCTGAAGCTGTCAGAGGCAGAGAGCAGGGAAAGGCTTGAGGACAGAATCGGGCCTACTTGCCTGAACTGTAAAAATGGAGTAACTTAGCCATATAAAGTCGGTGGCCTTTCATACTTAGGAATCGAATATCCAGCCCATAGATGGCGGATCTGACAGAGAACATGTTGACGGTAGACACACATATGTTTGCGTCTTAGAAACTGGAACTGGAGGGAACATACATGTACTTGTAACATGCATATAGAACCGTTGGGGTCCAAGATAGGGGACATAACTGATCAGGAAAATCCACATTTCCACAGTTCAACCACTGGAGAGTAAGATACAATCCATCAAGGACTGGTCTCCTCCAACCACCCAGACTCAAGTTCGAGCTTTCTTGGGCTTGACTGGGTACTACAGGAAGTTTGTTAAGAACTATGGGTCCATTGTGACTCCTCTTAATGATCTGACATCCAAGAAGATGCCCAAAAAGGTTCAGTGGACAGTAAGCTGTCAAAAGGCATTTGATGACCTGAAGAAGGCCATGTGCTCTGCACCTATCCTGAAAAGTCCTGACTACTCCAAAGAGCTTATTGTCCAAACAGATGCTTCTGAGTTGGGTGTGGGAGCTGTGCTGTCACAACTTAATGTAGATGGTCAAGACCAACCCATTGCTTTTATTAGCAGAAGGTTGACCCCCAGAGAGAAGAATTGGTCAGCTATTGAGAGGGAGGCCTTTGCTGTGGTGTGGGCCCTGAAGAAGCTGAGGCCATACTTGTTTGGCACTCACTTCAAGATTCAGACCGACCATAAGCCCCTCTTGTGGCTAAATCAGATGAAGGGTGAAAACCCCAAACTGCTTAGGTGGTCCATTTCCCTACAGGGTATGGACTTTACAGTGGAGCACCGGCCAGGTACAGACCATGGGAATGCAGATGGTCTCTCCAGGTACTTCCACTTAGGACATGAAGACGAGACTGGTCAAGGCTAGTTTAATGTCCCTGCGTTTGGGGGGGGGTTATGTAGGAGAGTAGGGTCTGCTATCCTATGGTCACCCCAAATTTTTGCTTTTTGCTTCACTGGTTTTTGACATATTGAGGCTGTGGGCCTGCCAATCAGACCCCCAGCCTGCTGTTCTCTCTACTAAATTTACACTATGCACCCTAGGTGCATAACCAATTGGAAGTGGATCACCCTGTGAGCCCCTGTACCAGTGTACACTAGGTACCCAGGGCATTGGTGTATCTAAGGCCTACCAGGGGCTGAAGCATGTATTGTGCCACCCCTGGCCTGGCCTAACAAATTTGACACAACTGGCTGATCACTCAGCAGGGGTAAGTTGGTGTAACCACCTCTTACTTAGGTGTAGTATACCTACACCTAACCTTAAAAGGGACACATGTTAACCTATAAGTCACTCCTATGGCAGGCCTTGACAATCCTGAAGGCAGAGTGCTTGGTTCCATGTGAGATGGTGCTCTGGCATGAGCTGAGCCTGTCTGCAGTGGTCGGAACCACTTCCTTCTACTGTTTCCAGGTATCGTCATACCATATACTCTTAAGTGCATTATGAACCTCGCGGTTAAATGCTATCTTTGGTTTGGCTTTATCAAAACATGTCGAGTAAGGTGTCATACGAATTGGAATACTAACCCCTCGCCAATTCTGGCGACGGGGTTAGCATTCCACCCTTCTAGAGGGCCACGACATGTACAGTACCTGAAACCCGGGTAAAATCAGACATAGCCTCAGCTCCAAAAAATGGATGCTGCCACCACAGACACAAGTCTGCCCTCCTGCTGCTGGGAGTCCTTCCAGCTTGGGAGGTGTGGACAAAGGGTTTCCTGCCAGGGGAGGTGCGTGCACCACCCCAGACAGGATTTTGTGTATTGGTCAGGTAGGGCTTGAAAGAAACCAGACATGCCTGAGGCTCACAAGGAGCCTCGGTGCATATGCCAGTTCAAACCGGTCCTGGGGCACACCAGCCCTGGACCTGGGGCAAGCTGGACAAAGGATTGGGGGTGTAACCACCCCCCTTCCTGGTCCCACCCTTAGGGAGGGACCTAGCAGGTAGTCCGGCCCCTAGAATCCGAATAAAGGTAGGAGCTGTGTCCTAAGACTTTAGACATCCTGGAATCAACTTAACTACAAGAAGAAGACGGGAACTTCGACGCTCTGCTGCACAGAGGACTGAAGCAAATCTCCCTTGTGGTCAGGGAGTGACCACCTTGCTAACGCAAGCACCATCCAGCGAATCAACGTCTGCTTTGCCGCCGCCTCCCGCCAGAGCCCGAGCCCAGAGACTGACAAGACCTGGACCTCCAGACCTCTCACCGCCCGATCCACAGTCCCTGAAAAGAAGGAACCCGTGGAGGCACCGAGACACGTGGAGCCAGCCATCTTGAAAAGACCACGACAAGCTGCAAGCGCGACAACCGAGGCTCCCTCCAAGTTGTGCTTTGGGTCCTGAGAAGCCCAGCCCCCGAGCAGCATCTGCACCAAAGGTGAGCCCTCCAGCATCTCCACGATCTGCGTGGGGCCCCTCTGCATTTTGCCACTCGACGTGCCTAACCGGTTGCTGGCCCGCTGGCTAGTGGCCATCTTGACGACGACCTTCAAGAACTACACCGCTGGCCTGGTTGCTCCAGACTGGCCCTTGCTCCCCTCCAAAGGAGCAGTCCCTCTGACCTTGCTGGTCAGAACCATCAGCTTATTTCGTTTTCCACAACAATTGCTGTTGCCAAGGCTTGTTTGCTTCGATCAAGTCGCCGACACCGCCGACAGCGAGAGCCTGCGTGGGACAGCTCGTGAACAGACTCCTGGACGTCGTCGACCTTCAGGGACCACGTGGCTGCAGAGACAAGCTGCACCTTTCCTCCTGTTTGCACCCGACATCGCCTGGTACCCACCTGGTGCCACGCTGGTCACTGGCTAGTGACTGTGAACACTGTCCCCTCTGCTTACAGGTCTTCTACAACTCCGATCCACTCTTGGATCCACCGCATCTTTTCCGGACCGACCACCTGCAGCATCTTTGTCTTCAGGCTCCATTTAACAGATAGAAGAAACCCGACGCACTTCGAGGCCTATGCACCCGCTTCCTGTGGGTGAGGTAAAGCTGGCACTCCGGTGCCCAAGTGTAGAGTATCATCTCTAGTGTCTGTGTTTCCAATCTTGAGTTCATAGTCCATCCGGAAGAATCTTTTTGCAGTAACTTTATAACTTTTACGCACCCATTGAAAACCTATGGGAGCCCACGTGTGACTGTTTGCTCTGCACACGCAACCCGTGGACCTCCTGGTCACTAACCAAAGTTAGCTCCTTGTAGGCCCAGCGATTCTAGAGGCCCTAGGCCTTTCCCCTTTTCTGTTCGTGGTACTTATACCACTATTTTAGTATATGGTTCGAGTGGCCACCAGGGCCTATCCATATAAAGTGTAACTTCTGTGTATTCTAACGTATTCTTGTTTAACGATTTGTGCTCCTGTGCTCATGAAGAGTCTAGGGGATACTTTGAGAAATAAATACGTATATATTTTCAATATATATCAGTGTGGTGTCCTTTCATTGGTAGAAAGGGGGGGTTACATTTGGTAAAACAGCCTGCTTAACACGCTTCACGAGTTTAGCCTCAAAGACTGCTTAGCCTACGCTACCACTAGGGCAGCTAGTCCGAAAAGGTTGACTTACAACCACACCATAAGGGTTGCTTGGCATGGTACAAGGTGGTCACTTTAACTAGTGAACATCATATACCAGGCCAACTTCTCACAGGGAGCCATAATTATAATGCATTTACTAGTGGTGCCATACTCATTTTAGGACCTTTTATAAGTTGTAAGATTATTTCACTGTGTGAAAAGAGCCCTTCCTATGCTGGGATTTGATTAACTATCTTCGAGAGAAAACCCTTTCTCCCTCATGATTTTTTCTCATGAAATTTATGTGTAGTGCTGCGAATGCTAAAATGAGGATACATTTTCTGTACATTCACAAATATCTTCTTTAACCATGGGAGAAAAAGTACTAGCATGCTGAGTAAAACAAGCACTTCCAATAACAGCAGGAATCTGTCAGGGGATTCCTCATTGTTCTACTGCAGCTTCACCAGAGTTCTGATGAACAAATATTCTAACAATGTATTTATGGAACAAACCTGAGCATCATGGGAACCCCCTGTTGCTGAAAAGAAGCTGTAGAATTGAAAGCCTTTAGTATTGAGGAGACTGCAGCAAATAAACAAAATGAGGGGGTTAACCTTGCATTGCAATTATGGTTATTGCATCAGAAAGCAAAATTGTGGACACATTTTCTGCAAATTATCCAATATTTTCCTGGTCCAAGTAAAATAAAAGTCTGGCATGCCGAGTGAAATGTACTTTCAACATTAGCAGCAGTCTGTCAGCTGATTTATCAGTTTTCTACTGTAACTTTACCTCAGAGTTCTAATGAACAACTAGAGTGCTTACATTTTATATTCATGGCAAAATGAGAGCACTTGAGGAACAACTTGTTGCTGGAATACAAGCTGTTGAAATGATTGACTTCTATGGCGCAGATGAAGTAAACGAGCATTGAGGGGTTAATACAGAAATGAAACTAACTGTTCAATAAAAGTGTGTAGGAAACTATTAGTGTTTTGCAGGGCTGGATTTAGGGTGTGGCAACCAGTGCAGCTGCACCTGGCGGTGACTTTGGTGGGCGACGGTTTGTGAAAAAACAATTATTGGCTTAAAAACTTGTGAACTTCCTTGTGCATCAAGCAGTTTTCAGGCAACAATAAAAATGGCAAGATAACTCTGGTGATTAATATTCCTACTGGTGAAAGATTGGAATTTTGCCTAGTGGCAGTTTTGACTCATGCGTGGAGGGTTAATGTGCCTGCTGTAAAGAACGTGCACCATGCAGATCACAGAACTGAGTTTGCGTGACCTATGAGTAGCGCTACAAAAAAATTAAATGTATGTCAGAGAGAAGCTATGGAGAGATGAGGTGCACTATTGGAGAGTGGTAGTGAGGGAATTCATGGAGAAGGAGGTCATGGGTATGTGGCACCAAAAAAGGCTGCTGCACCAGGCGCCACCAGCACTTAAGCCATCCGTAGTGTTTAGTCATTTATGCTTTATATATTTTTTAAAGTGATACAAATCTTTAACTGGGAGGAAAGTACAGCAGCCTAGTTCCACGTCTGTTTCCTCAAACTATTCATCCTCTTAGTTGCTTAATACCACCTTAACCTTAAACAGTAACAATTTGGTAGACACTGAATGTTTATTTTTAAAATATTCCCTTTAAATACATAGGAGTAGATTGTTTAGTAGTGCAGAAAGCTTTCTGTAAAAATATCACATAAAATGAACACATTTTTGATCCTATTGGTAGAGGGACCTTCCAACAGAGTTGTTATTTGGACACTTGTTTTTTTTTTATTACTTATCCCACTTCCTTTTTACTCGCAGTTGCAAATCCCTGCATGAATGTGCTGTGGCTTCAAAATCGCTTTTAGTACGAGTTAAATGTAAGGTAATAGTAAGCACATTAAAAAATATATATTTATTATGTATAAAAAGTATTTCGGTACAAGTTATACATGACTAAAGTCAAAGGTAATTAAGTAAAACATGTCTTAAAATAAGCAACACTGCAAATCAGACAGAATAATGAGGAAACTATTTTAAAATACAGTGATAACTCTCATGGAATGCACAATTTTCAGTACAGCACTTAAATATGTAATGCAAGTACATGGAAATTAATGTTTCAGGCACTCATTTATTTCAGAACTGGTAGCAGCAGTAATGAGAACCGTTCTCAGGGACACATCTTCACCGGCTGCTGTTATGGAAGGACGGTGTAGTGAAATGTAGGTTGATACTGTAATGAGGCTTGCTGAGATATGATATATAAACCTCCTGCGTTGATAATGACTGGCTAAGAGTCAATTCATGTGCAAGATTGAGATAGTGTACAGCTATCTAATTTATAATGAGTGATATTAGCATTGCACCACTGTGGACTTGGTACACTACTGTGTGATGTTGGTGTGGCACTGCTTTAGATTTGCTACACTATTAGGTGATATTTGTGTGGCACTTCTATTGATATGATGAACTGTTGCTTTGATCCCAACGAGAGAATGATTAAACGTCCACTGTGAGGTCTGAGCTGAATACCTTCAAACCAGAAGGCATGTAAAAGATCTTCAGCAAATACACCAGCACACAACATGCCTGGGGAAAAGTGCCAATCTCCTGTGCATGCCTGTGGATAAAATAGGATAGTTGCAACTATACCACCTCTCCAAAAATTAATCACATCCTTGATCCTCTTTGTTTAGAAACCTCTCACTATAAGTCTTAAAAACAGAAGTGCAAAGTCACAACAGCCACAGAGATGGACTCTCTTGTCTGAATGAATGAATGGGTATTTATAAAGCGCACTGTCACGCAAAACAAATTAGCATCCTGGCGCTGATACTAAACAGCAGTGTAAACCTTTTCAATAGCCTTAAAGGGGCGGTTTAAATGACGGAATGACAAAGTATGTTAGAGGCTTGAAACAGCCACATCTTCAGGGTCTTTTTAAAAGCATCTTCCATATTTATAAATCGGAGATGCATTGGCAATTGATTCCATGCCTTGGTGCCTATTACCATGAGGGATTTTCCGCCTCGAGTTTCTAATCTCACAGAGGGGGGACTACAGCATACTTGTATTTGAGGATCTCAGTGTTCTCAGGGTCCTATAGTGGCTGAATCTGGCACTGAGGTATTTCGGGTCTGTGGCCTTAAAGGCCCTAAAGACTAGCAGCAGTGTTCTAAACAAAATTCTTTTATGTATAGGTACCCAGTGAAGTCTTTTTAATGTGGCTAATGCCAAATGCCATTTAGGAAGCTGTAGCACCATTCTGGCTGGGGCGTGTTGGACCATCTGAAGTTTATGTATTTAGCTGTTTGCACACCCCACATACAAGCTGTTACATTATTCTAATCTCGACGTAATAAGTGCAAATGCTACAGTCTTCCTGGCATTAAGGGAAAGAAAGTGAAGACATTTCTTAAGGTATTTAATCAGGTTGAAACACATCCCAGCTACTGCAGCCGCTTGAGGTTGAAAGGATAGTTCTATGTTGAATTTGACCCCCAAATTCTTGGCTACTTTAACCGTATCTGGTGGAGGGGGGACTGAGTTTGGCCACCAGTAAGTAGGAGAAAAGAGATGAGATATTCCAAAGAGGAGAATTTTAGTGTTCTCAAAATTGCATTTAGATGATTGTTTTGCATCCGTGAAATCACATGAGAGTGGTATTTTTTTAAATTAAATTCTGGGCCAGTTGACCCCTTATCTAAAGAAAGGATCAACTGGGTGTCATCCGTGTAGGATGTAGTTGCAATTCCATATGAGTCAATTAGAGAAATAAGAGGGGAAATATACATATTAAAAAGAGCAGGGCTAATGGATGAACCTTTTGGTACCCCATAGTAATCAGTTTTTCTTCGTAGGAAAATTCCCCTAGGACAACTGTTTGTCTCCTATCGGTTAGAAATGATCTAAGCCAGGATAGGTCTTTGGGTGAGATCCGTACATCTTAAATTCGCTGGAGAAGTATGTCATGTGAAATGGTATTGAATGCTGCTGAAAGGTCCAACAGTATTAGTACCGCATCATTCTCAGCATCCAGGATCTTTTTAATGGTCTCTGTGATCTCAAGTATGGCTGACTCGACGAATGTGAAGGCCTAAAGCCCAATTGGCAGACATGGAGGGAGTTGAAGCTTTCCCAAAAAGTAGTGAGTTGCTGGTTCACATATATCTCTAATATTTTGGTCAGTAGGGGCAGCAGAGAGATAGGCCTGAGATTGGGCAAAATGGTTGGATCTACTAAGGGTTTTCAAATGGAAACAAAGACCTGATGTTCTGTTACTTACATTGCAGAACACACTGCTATCTCCGCCAGAAATATAATGAAATGTTTCATTAACATATGAGCCAATTGGATTGCTTGTTTTCTTGGGTGTGAGAGTGGAGGGCAATTATTTGATCACAACAATCCAAGGCTTCTGTTAGTACTATTTAGCACACCCTCACTCAAGTACAAAACAGGATAGCCCAAATTAGCTACAGTTGTAATGGATAGAAACATGGAGGACAATAGGCAGTTAAATTCAGAGAAATACAAAGGTCACATTGATACATTTAAATACTGAGCCAGAAGATTTATATAATGAAAATGTATTACTGGACTCACCTCTAGGCTCTTTCAGAGGCACTGTAAGGATTTTTCCTCAACACTGCAGTCACATGGACGACTTAACACAACCTTAGTAATAATACAGAGGTGGAGAGGCATAAATGCCTCACTCCTTAGGAAATCTGATTTTTGCATCCTTAATAACTTATTCAACCTTTGAATAAAATGAACCAAATCTGAAGAAAATAATGGATTTAAAGATAACTTACAACATTGCAAATTTGATGCAGATCAATCAACAATATAAAAGTTCTAAGTTTCTAAAACTGCTTTCACTTGCCTTTAAAATGGGATTTCCGATAGATTTTTCTCCTTGCACAACTTCAAAAGCACTGAACAGATGGCCACCACATGTCTATGGGACAGCAGCCTTACAGTAATTTGAGGATTTTCTTTGGTTTCGTGATACGTGTTCAGATATTGTGGAGATATGAAGCTAAATGTGCGTGATAAGGAATTTATCTATGTATGGGTGTATGTATGTTTGAGAACGCTGAACTACGCATGTACGGATAATAGAACCCCAGTACTCATGCACAACACTTTGAACATGTGACTGGATACTCACATGTTTTTCTCCAATGTATGCAGACACCCGGAAGAAAATGGAAGAAACAAAAAGAAAAAAAGCAGCAGTGCGGGAGATCCAATGCTGCAATATTCATTAGTGGGCAGGTAATCCCACCCATGTGTTGCAGGCATTCTGCTCATGCACAGAACTATGCAAAGGAAACCAGGACCTCAGTGAATTGGGGTGTACCAAAAAACTCACCTCAGTACCCAGAACCCCTATACGACTAGCATCAGTGTCTCATTCGTTCTCCGTATCATCTCGAAGCTACCAATGATTAGACAACCCAGAACAAGCGACTTAGAGTACTCTCAGGAATGGTGGGAATTAGAAACACCTTTTCATTATTATTCTCATATCAGTCCGCAACAAGAGTAATCAGAGACACAATATAGTTTAAAACGTTTATTTTTAACTACGTGCCCTAAGGTGCAGTACTTTGGCTAACATAAGCAGACAAATGATTAAAAATAAAACCATCAGCATTGTTACAATACCATATAAAATGAAGGGAGAAATCATGTTATAAATGATAGTGTATTATAGTCACCATCCCTTCATAAGAAAGATAGTATTATTAAACTATTAGAAGGTCTCTAGGTTTGAATGGAGAACCCCATACCGTAAAGATCAGCTTAGGTGAATCACATCACAGGATCAGCTTTCCACTGTGTCTGGAAAAGGTCTTCACCAAAGTGTCTGAATCATGCATGCAAAATGCAATATTAAAGGCACTCGAGTTTCAGATATTTGCAGCTGTGTGCGTGTTATGGCTAGAGCGTGGGCCGATCAACATGAATTCAAAAGCATACATTGTTTTTTAGCCCTGACTGCTTCTGCACACAGTGTACAGACCAAGGTTGAGGTGCGCGTATAGGGATGTGAACAACAGACCGTTCTCATGTGAAAAAACCAAGCAAGCAGTTTTCTTATAATAACATCTACCTGCAGTGTCGTGTGCAAAGGCAGCAAAAGTGGCAAGATGGCGTTTTAAGTCTAAGACGCTTATGCTAACATAGCAATGGATGTACCTGTAGCTCTGCCTCCACTACACATGTGTGAATTACTTTACCTGGCCTGTTTAAGGAGACAGAGGGAGATTTAAAAAAGAAAAGAAAACAAGCATTTGCAATGCAATAGGTCTAGCATTACTGAAAGTTTTAGTTGTTGGAGTTGCTAATAATAATGCAAAGCCAATAGCTCAAACTTTCATTAATGTGAGAGCTATTACATTGCAAATGAATCGCTGCACCCGCTTTTTAGCTTTAAACATCTTAAGCTAAAGTGTAGGTGCCGCGATTGCTTCAAAAGTAAAGAGATATATCTCTTAACTTTTGAAGCAATCGTGGCACTCGCGCTTTACCTTAAGATATTTAAAGCTAAAGCATGAGTGCTGCGATTGTAAGAAAAGTAAGCAGATAGGAAAAAATGGTGGTTGCGCACTTTTTTCTATTTATTTACTTTTGTTACAATATCAGCTCCACGCTTTAGATTTAAACACCTTAAGGTAAAGTGCGGGTGCCAGGATTGCTTCTAAAGTAAAGTAAAGTGAGGTTTAAGTGAGACTACAGAGGGTAACCAGGGGTGGGTCACAAGAAATGCAATAGGGCAGGGGTATACAGCAGATCTTCAGAGAGTCATGGGCACATAAAGGTCATGTAAGGTAGGGAAAGCACACTAAAAAGTGCTGAAGATGTGGGGACCATATACAGAGGCTGCAGAAGTATCGCAAGGCACCACACAGCAACACTATAGGACGTTGGGGACGTGATATGCACCATTCTCCACCCAAACACCACATCATACACCAACTTACCCTCTAAAATATTTCCACACAAACATCACACAACACTTCCATCATACATTTACACAATCACCATCAAACATACAGGCAAAGAGTGAGCAATGTACACCTCAACACGCTGTATTGATTTGACAAATCCTGTATGTCATTACTCTCACCAACCGTCAACATTTGAGGTGAGTGGCTCTATTTCAAATGTGACTTTGTCAACAACAACTGCATAGACTTACTTAGAAGCAGCATGCCATCTCATTATCCACAACACATAACATCTAATTTATTTGGACAACTTTATTTACCCTCTCACATCTGGTTGAACTCTTACTGTCGGAGCATATTGCACGCTTGTGCTTGGTGCTCATCAGGGTCTGTGTTTACACAGCAGGAGTTCCAGTGTGAGATCTCCAGCATGACAGCGCTGCTTCTTGGTCACATGAGGAATTCCCTATGCATGTTGCATGCATTACACATTACAGGTAACACTAGACTGCTAGCTTCATCTCCTTCTGGAATCTCACACGAATACTGATTGCATCTCCATGTGATCTTCACGCTTATACCGGAGCATCGTCACCGCAAGCTGCTGAGGAAACTAGACTGCTAACTGCTGTCTACTGGGACCCGCTGTTTTTACAATTCTGGAACGTTCTGATTATCAAACATGTACTTATCCACTATTATCGACATGCAAGTGTTTTTGCACACTGTTAGACTTACTATTAATAAAGGTACATTCAGTTACAATAACATTTCTTTTACTGCATAAGATATTATTCTACAACAGACATTCAGACATATTAGCTCCAACATTCTTTCTGACATCACCAGGCGCACCACCCATTAAATTGTCCAAATGGAAAAGAGATGTTTGGACACTATGCAAAGTGTGTGGATCCAAACCTGACTGAAGAAATAAATACATCACTACAATGCATTTTGTATGAAGTAAATGTGAAGTAATATTTGAGAATTTTCCAAATGAAGAAGAGAAAGATTACGATTTTGAGATCTATTCTAAAAAACTCGAGCCACACTATTTCCTGAGGTTAGCACAGTACTTGAAAGATACCTTTGTGATATGAGGGATAAAAGGTATGATGAAAGAGTAGAAAAATATGTCACTCCTTTAAGGAAGTTGGCATCATCCTATAAGTTTGGAGCTACTTTCGATGACCACATCAGGCAAAATTTATATCTCTCTAAAAGGAGATAAGGTTTTATGCTAACCACATTAAAAGGTTCTCAGACTTCCATGAGATCCTAATGCTGATCCTCCAGTCAGACTTGGATCAGACAATATCAAAGACTTCCAAGATGCTGTTGTACAGAATTTACTGAATTCCCTAAAGAGTTTGTTGTCAAAATGTTTGTCTCAAAGGGTATGTGCATCAAAAAAGGTTAAAGAAGGTCTCTCAAAACCTGTAGTTAGTAAGACCAAGAGTGTTCCTGTTTCAATGAGAGTGGAGAAAGAATTGGAACTAATGTGTCAGGAGGGTATAATTGAGCCTATTGAGTGTGCAGAATTGTTAGCTGTAATAGTTGTGGTCATGATGCAGTCCAGTAAAATCTGGCTGCAGCTAGATATTATGGCACTTAACAAATGTGTGGTGGTTGACCATGTTTTAATGCCAAATATAACAGAAATTGTAGTGATGCTGTGTGAAGCCAAACTGTTTTCCACTTTAAAACTCACAGTAGCATACCATCAGGCAAGGAAGTGGCTATAAACAAATACACCCATTTTTAACACTATGGGAGTAGGTGAGTGTACAAAGAGGCAATCACAGTCCTTTATAGGAAGGTCTCAAAAGCAAAGTTTCTTTCCTTCTTCCATCTTTTGTTTCTCTCCATTGCATCTTTCTGTTCCTTTGAATTCTGTTTTTGCTCTTCCCATCCTTCTTTTCATCTTGCTTTCTTTCCTTCCAGTTTTCTATTTTTCTACATATTTTTTTCTTTTTTCACATTTTTCTTACTTTCAAGTTCACATTTCATTTGTCTCTTGCTCATTTTTCTATGTAATTGTTATGATTTTCCTTAATCTATATTAATATGTTTGTTGATTTTATGTCACTACATGGCCTCAACCTACATGCCAAATGCTATCTTTTTACTTAAAGTGTTATTTATTAACTTCTGTTTCTGTCTTGGGACGACAAAGTCACTAATCAAAGTTAAAAGAGGCTAGAAAGCAATTTAATCTGTTCACAGCAGCCCTGCCGGAGCTTGAATAGCGGGTGCTTTGCTACGCCCCTGCCATCAGGTAAAACTACATCCTGATTCTAAAGACCATACCACATTCATAATGTGTAAGAAATTGCACTGTTGGTTGACTGTGGTTTGAGCCCTAGTCAGACAGCTACCACAATCCTTCTTGAGGTGAGGCACAAGACAACACTAAATTGACCAGAGCTCAACCCTCTGCTAGCTTGACACAGAGCAGTCCGGCTTAACTTGAAGGCAATATGTAAAGTATTTAGGCAACACTTCAAACAGTAATAAAGTGAAAAACACCCACACAAAAAGGATCCCATACCGGGTTAGAAAAATAGAGGTGTTTTTAATAAATAAAACAAGACAAAAATGACAAAAATTCAATCAGTAGAACCGTAGATCTGCAAGATTAAAGATTTCAGTAAAAATAGCTCCAAAAAGCTCAAAGAGCCAACTATGGAAATCTTGTTGCACTAGACTGAGACAAAGTCACTAGTTCAGGACAAACGCGATGGAGCACAGGACGGCTACAGTGGCCCAGTTAGGCCCGTTGAACAAAGTTCCTCAAATCCTGGTTTGCAGAGCATTGCGATAGTCTGAGATCCATCACACAGCCAAAACGATGTGTCGGTTCCGAGATGCGGTGAGGCTGCGATGCAAGATCCTGCATCATCGTCAAGGATCCCTTCAATGAGGGCTTGCGATGCTTAGTCTGGTGTCGTGGATGCGTCACAGTCAGGGCGATGCATCAATTCTGAGGAGCTGCGAGGATGCAATACTGAGTCCGACGTCATTGTTGAGGCTGCCGCTGACAAGGGATGCGAGGGCCTGCACTGAGGATGCTTCGCACAGTGGTGGTTCCAGTGAGGTGGCAGGCTGCACTGCGGATCTTTGAGACAGGGGTAGAACTACGCAGCGGTGACAATGTGTCAGTTCTGCTCGGGGATGCGCTGCGCAGCAGTAAAGACGTGTTGGTTTCGCTGGATCCACAGAGGCTGGCATACCACCTTAGGCCCACTTCAAGGGTCCAGGACTGGGATGGCACCACTTGACAGGGTAGACTCACAGATGGCAGAGTCCAGGTGCTGGGGTAGAGGTTGTTGGAGCCTTCTGTCTCTAAGGCTCAAGTCAGAAGACCAGGTACTAACTAGCCCTGGGTTCAACAGATTCAAGTTCAGTCCTTCTCACACAGGCAAGAGGAAAGCAGGCGGCAGATCAACACAGCAGGGCAGCACTTTTTCAGAGCAGCAGTCCAGCAGAGTGGCAGTTCTTTCAGCAGCACAGCAGTCCGTCTTCCTGGAAGAGTATCCACAGTTTCAGAAGTGCACTGAAGAGTTGGGGCCTGAGGTCTAATAGTTATACACAGTGCATACTTTGAAGTTAGAGAAGCTTTAAGGGGTTTCCACCCCCCTGAGGTGTCAAACATCCATTTCCTCCCTGTCCTGGCCCCAGCTTGTCTGGGGTCACAATAGACTGGGTTGACCAGCTCTTTGTGAAAGTGCTCAGGCAGAGCCTTTGTGATGAGCAAGTGTGGTAGATGATGACAGCTCTTCCCCCTTGCTTACTCAGTGGCCAACCCGGCCAACACCTCTCTGCCCTTTGTCTCACTTTCTGGGCGCAATATACAAAAGCAGCTGCCAGCTACATCTAGTCAAGTGACCCAGACTCAGACTGTAGGCAACAAATAGGACAAAAGAAATGCCACCTTTCTAAAGGTGGCATTTTCAGAACTGATATTAAAAATCAGATTTTACTATAAATAGGGCTTTTAATTACAATCCTTTAGATACCAATCTCGAACTGTCTACCTGGTCTCTATTGGAATTTACAGCTCATTAACTGTAATAAGGTAACTCCAATGTTATCCTATGAGAGAGGTAGGCCTTGCAGTAGTGAAAAATGAGTTTAAGAGTTTTTCACTACCGGGACATGCAAACCTTAAATGTAAATGTCCAACTTTTTTTAATATACTGCACCCTGCCCTCGGGACTGTATAGGACCTATCCTTGGGGTGACTTATATGTATTAATAAGGAAGATTTGGGTCTGGCAAAAGGTTTATTTTACCAGGTCGAGATAGGAGTTCAAATTGCACACAGAGGCTGCAGTGGCAGGACTGAGACATGTCAAAAGGGCTACTTAAGTAGGTGACACAATCAGTTCTGCAGGCCAACTAGTCGCGTTTAACTTACAGGCCGTGGGCACATGTAGTGCCACTGTATTAGAAACGTACAAGTAAATTAAATATGCCAATTGGTTAGAAGCCAATTTTACCATGTTTGCAGGGGAGAGCCAAGCATTTTACCACTGGTTAACAGTGGTAAAGTGTACAGGGTCCTAAGGCCAACAAAAACGGATTAAGCGTAAATGAAGGAGTGAAGCCAAAAAGTTTGGGGAGGAACCTACAGAAAGGGCAAGTCCAGCATAGCACCATTTGACACTTACCGTTTTGAGAGAATGCTATTTGGTCTGTTTCAGTTGCGGCTGTCTTCCAGAGAATGACATATGAAATGTCTTAGAAATTGAGGATAAAAGGTACTTTCAAGATGACATCTTAATATTCTTTGATTCTGTGGGACGCCGAAAATTCATGATATGAAAGTCAGGCAGATTCTGGAGATATTAAGCAAGAAGAGGTTGACTTTTAAGCTCAGCAAGTTGTAAGTTTGCAAGAGAAGAAATTGAGAAATTGAGTATTTGGGACACTGTATCAGAAATAAGGGAATTAGCCCTAACATAGATCGAGTTTCTAACATTGGGTATCTACGGAGTCCATCAAATAAAGAAGAGTTGTTATCTTTTTTGACTCTGTTGGAGTTCCATGAAATGTTTACTCCCAATTTAGCTTTGACAACTGTTAATATGAGAGGCTTACACAAGAAAGGGAAGGAATTTGTGTGGTTAGATAAATGTGAGAATAAATGCATCATTGTGAAAAAAGATTTGAAAGATGCGGAGAACCTGTAGTACTTTGACCGAGCCCAGGACTGTTACATTATGATGTATGCCAGCACAGTGGGGTAGGGTGTAGTATGTTGCAGAAAGGTTAAGGTGACGAAGAGTGTAGAGTTATAACTCATATTTCGAGGTCCTTGTGTGGCGCAGAACCTATTTACTTGACTAATAAAAGAGGAGCCTTGAATGTCTTCTGGGCTATTAGGAAGTTGAAAAACTTTGTGTATGGGGAAGAAGTTCACAGTTTGGACTGACCATAAGTCTTTATTAGGCATGTTAACTAAGAAGGGGCTGGATGCTGTGTTGATATAAGAATTAGCAGATGGATAGTGGACTGTGAGAGTATAGTTATAATATCCACTACATACCTGGGTATAGAAACACCATTGCAGATTGTTTTTTTGACCACATTCTGTGAAGTTGAAGGAGGATGAAGCTGATGCTGATGAACAAGTGAAGGTGTGCAGTATAACCAAAGGAGCTGTTTCACAAGAAGAATGGCTTTAAGAACAGATTGATGCACTACTACAAAAAGTAAGAGAAGGCATACACAAAGGATGGGGACAAGAGCAGAAATTTCAGGAGTTTGAAGTGTTTTTGAAAGTGAGACATGGACCATCTAGAGACAGGGGGGTTATTAAGAGGAACCAGGTTAGATGGTCCAGCTTCACTCACGAAGGAGACTGTGACATGAGTAAAACCAAGGAGAGAATCAAAGTTAATTACTGATGGCTTGGAATAAATGTCCAAATAGAGAGTGGTAAGATGGTGTTTTGACTACATGAATAGTGAAGAAGTCTACAAAGTGAGAACCCGACCCAAGGAGTATAGGAATATGCCAGGTAAACCATGGGAAATGTTTCATTGGATATAGTAGGTCTTTTGCCACCAACTTTTATTTTTGTTTGATTACTTTTGTCATTGGGTTGGGGTTAGGATTGTAGGTAGCATCAAAATCAAATAAATCACATATTTTGTAAGTATAAACTTTAGTAGAGAAGGAATTCTCAACTTTATTCTTACGACAATGAGTCTCAATTGGTATCAATCAAGATGGAACAGATTTTAATTCTAAAAGGTGTTAAACTCAGGAAATTCACTTTTTATCATCCAGAGGGAAATAGCACTGTGAAGAGATTCAACAGGACAATAAAAGAATGCATACAATTGGATGAAATCTCTGAATGTATACAGCTTTACTCTGCATTCCATAACTGGGAAGGTGTCTTTTTAATTGTTCAGAGGGAGGAAAGGAAATATAGAAAGATTTCTCTTGGTTGACTGTGTGGTGGGGAAAAGAAAGCAGTGTTTGTTGGGAAACAGACAATGGAAATGTTATGGAGGAAAATGATTGTCTAATTGCAAGAAGAATTTAGACTTTCGCAAAGGCTGCTGAATATCATGATATAGAAGTTAGAGATGCAGTTCTGATCACTGTTCTTACAGGTTCACAAGGATTTTCCAAGCTTTCAGGACCATACAAAGTTCTAAAATTGCTTTTCAATGCAGGGAAGGTTGAGGGTTGGAGAATATGGAATCTCAACTTAGTGGTGCCTTTAATGGGTAATTTTCGTTGAACTCCTGTATCTTTCATTTCCAGCTACTACTTTTTTCTCATTGAATCTACTGTTTATCGTTCCTTTGTTTGTCTTTTCTGTTTTAATTATTGTAGTTCAAAATGTTTGGGGGGAAATGTGTGGCATTTCTTTCTACCTTATGCTCTAAGTGGATTGTTGTCTGTACGAGGTTCCATCCTTGTGTTCATCTGGCTGTACATTCCACCAGTTGTCAGATGGACATACGCAGAGGTGTCTTGCAGGCTGTGACTAAGATGCTTTGAATAAAGGACGTGTGTTCTATCATCTGGACCTTGTACTTTATTATCACACAACTGTCATATGCCAACAAATGCATTGTCATACATCAAAGCTTCCACCACCATTCGTCCACAAAACCAATATCATACACCAACACCAACAACCATATTCACACACAACCAACAATATATGCCAACGATGCCATCATCCTACACCAACATACCCGATATCATACTCCAATATAGAGATCATCAAACCACACCACATCTCAAACACAAACAACAACATACACAAAACACATCCAACATCATATGTCCATAAAAACAACAGTGTATGCCAACACAGCCACCACGAAATGGCAAGATACCAACTATCAAATGTCCACTCAAATGCTAGTATATTCAGCCTCATATACCAATACACTTACCATTACATGCCAAAGCACCCTCCTTCATACATTCATATAAGCGATATCACATGTCAACAAACCATCATACTCCAACACAACCAACATCATCGATCAACACAACCCATTATATCTCAACACACCCACCATCCTTCACCAACAAATCCATCATGTGTCCAAGTGATCATATGCCAAGACACCAACCATCACACATAACCAACATCATACCATATGCTAACACACCCACTATCATACATCCACACAATCAACGTCATAGCCCAACACCAACGATCATATGCCAATACATTGCCATCATATGGCAAAACACAGCTACCATCATACGACTACCCAACCAATATCATATACAAATCACACACCCACTATTACATGTACTGCATACCCACTTTTATACATCCACATTATCAAAAATGTACATCTCACACAAGGCCATCAGAGAGTCACACAGCCACATGCTTATACACAAGTCTATAGCAACCTCAACCACTGCACACACTGCACTACACTATGCCAGACCAAAAGTATACACTCTCACAACACCAACAGACAATCACACAGTCACATTCATACGACAGTATTCCAGCAATAGTGCATCCAAATAACCACCAAATGTGTGCGCACACACACAGACATCCAGCATTATATACCCACACAATCCCATCATATGCAAGCTTACTGACCATCATGTACCCACACAAGCAGCTCTGCCATGTTGCTTCGAGAATTTAGTACACCATAATGTTTCATTATTTGGTCTTAACAACATAATCAATGAGACCTCTAGCACATCTCATTTAAAATTTTCTCAAGTAATAACAGTAGTGGGAGTTAAGGTTGACTTAGTACAGTGGGATTGTGACTGGGGTGAGTGAAAGTTTTGGATGAATTTCAAAACACTTGCTTTTACGAGTACTGTGAAGGACAGGCAATGTAATTACCTAATGCTAATTGCATGAAAGTAAATACATTGCCGGACCCCTGACAGAGAGTGCTCTTGAAAGCAACTGTGTAAGGCTTTTGGCTTTTTTGGGGGGGACAGAGAAGCCTGTGTGTGGCGTCTGCCAGCAGGGTCCTCCTGGTACTTCAGCAGCCAGGTGCCAAACACGGCATCTCCCGCTATGGAACTTGCTTCATGCACTGGCATGTGATAGGCAGTGTAATCAAGTTAGTGCAACTACCATTAATGTAATTATATTGCCTGGCTCCAAATAGTGCTGGAGCACACAAGTATTCTTCGCTCCTCACAATCCTCACTGCAAAGAATGAGTAGTACTAGTGCTGCAAGGCGATACACTTCTGCATTTTTTTTAATATGGGGAAAAACTACCCAGAGTTAAGCAACCGCTTACTGTGATAATAAAAACAAAATCGCCTGCCCTTAGTAGTGGCTTAATGTGAGAGTACTTTTTTTTATAAAATATCATTTGAAAAACAAAACAAAACAAAAATTACCTTAGCACAGTGCAGCTGGGCCCAGAAATTAAGATGGGACCTAAATTGGGGAATTTCTGTTTTTAAGGAGAAGTCACTCCAAACATATTCATCATCTTAGATCCTGTTTCAACTTTAGTTTGTTTAGGACAGATACATATATGTATAGAAAAATGGTCAGAAGAAACAACACAATCAAAATACTATTCATAATCACTATATGATCGGAAACACTGTGTTCTAAAAATATATACAAAGATTCCCCATGGAGCTACGCTTTCAGAATGGCAGGTACTTTAACACAATAAAAAAGGTTCATAAGCATAATAGTCGCAATCACTAACTGAATGTGAACATCGTGCTCTAAATTACTTTGTATAGCAGGTTAGAAACTTTTTATCAACAACAGAGTTTTACAGAAGCAATAGCAATACAGTGGGCAACTAGGAAGTCGCAATATTGTATCTCATAATAATGAAAACAAATGGTCTTATTTTGATTTCAGCGGACGGGTTACTCCGTCACAACGGGGATGTCCCGTCCATCGAAATCTAAATCACATAGAAAAGAATGGAATTAGGATTTCGGTGGATGGGATATCCGTCAGCCTTGTAATGGAGTAACCCATCAGACGAAATCTAAATCTGGCCCCAAGTGTCTTGGAGTTCAATGATTGCATATCTCCTAGTTGAGGTGCAGTGGTTGTCGGCTCCTTCAAATCTTGTGACCAGTGTAGGTGGCTGGCTTAGTATATAGTGTTCACTTATGTAAGTGTAGCACCCTGCACTAACCCAGACAACCCTTATGGTGATTTTAGTGGTCTTAGCCAACCTTAGAAAGCTCTCTAAGTCTTAGCTGTGGAGAGCAGCATTCAGGCTTAGTCCAGCTTGTTTTAACAGTACTTCATCTTATAGTATAGGTTAGGTGAAAAAGAACCACACAGTGTAGTTATAAAAATATGTATTTATTATAAACACTCACTAACACATCTCCTACCTGGAGATATAAACACAATACGCACAAATACTTTGGAAATAGAACACGTAAGTAGCACAAATACAGAGTGGTCTCCAGTGGAAGACCAAACCATATACTAAAATAGTGGAATGCAAACCACGACCTAAGTCGATAATGGACCCAGAAGACGTAGAAGAGCCGGGGACCCAAAGAACCACCCAAGGTGAGTATCTAGGAACCCCAAGGAGGTCGTGTGCATAGTGGGAACACAACGCGTGCTTAATATAAGTCAATGGGTAAGTCGCGGTTGCCGTTTTAAAGAAAAAGGACCCCTCCCTGTAGAAACCCCATGGAAGGTTGAAGATTGGAGAGTCACCCCACAGGTGGATAACCCAGGAACCAGGATACCTACACCAGGGTAGCCGGATGCATAGCTGCGAATTGACATCGGAAAGCTCGGTAGACCACAATGGAGGAATTCTGAAAAGATGCCACTGGCGAAGAAGGTGATAGAGTCCGGTGGAACCCAAAGGTGGATTCAAGATGAGAGGTACCTGCAAACTGTGGGGACAGAGTCTCTGCCACTCTGGAGTGACCCAGCGGCAAAGAAGACAAATGCCCACCGATGTCGGAGATCCAGGAGAGTTGACAGTGGCCTTGAAGTTGCAGCTGTGCGGACCAGATGACGTTGCAGGAGACCAGGAGCCGTTTACAAGCTGTTCCACGTCGGATGTCAAGAGCCAAGGGGTCAGTGTCTGGCTGGGGCACCAACAAGCCTTGGCAATGGCAAATAACATAGTCGTTGGAGAAAGTGCAGTCTTGGGACTAGCAAGGTCCAAGTGACTCACCACGAGCAGGTAAGTCAGAGCAGGCCCCAAGCAAGCAGGGGAGCCCACTGGAGCTAAAGAAAACCCTTGAGAGGACCCACAGGCTTAACGCAAAGGAATTGCAAAAGGTCCTTGAGCAGCTCACCAAAGGATGAAGGCCAACGGTGCAATGGATGCGGTCCAAGCAAAGATCTTGGCTGCCGGAGATGCTTATGGCTGGAACTTCAGGGAGCCATAAGATCTCTGGAGGAGCCAGTCACCAAGCCATGCCAACAGTAAGTCGACGCAGTGCACAGGGGTACTGCACCAGCAGTTCTGACGAGGGATACCGGCTTTAAACTTGCTGTGAAGACAATGCAGGCCTCGAGTGGGTTGCAGAACCACCACCTGTGTTGCTGAACCTTTCAGAGTCCGTCGGAACTCAGGAACAGCAGACCAGTCAGCTTCATTGCGATGCCTGCAGATGCATGGGAGTGACTCCTTCACTCTAAGGGAGATTCCTTCGAGTGTCTTGTATGTACACAGGCCTTGTGAACAGCCTGTATGTAGCACAGGCACAGACATTGCTGAAGATTGGCAGGACGATGAGACAAGGAGCAGCAGGATTCTTCCCAGTTGCAGGCTCGGTTTCCAAAGTGAAGCCCAGCGAAGCCCAAAGTGCCCAGACATTTGAAGTTGAAGGGGTTTTGGATCTAAGTCTTTTCCCACGATGAATCTAGGGACCCACCCGCAGGTAATCCCTTAAGTACCATAAGGAAATGGTTGGGAGGATTCAAGGGTCCCTCCCAGAGGAGGGGCTGGACAGTGGGAGTTTACTCCTATGTCCTTTGTCCAGTTTAACACCAGAGTGGGAGCCAACGGCTCCCTGAACGGGTAGAGTATGCAAGGAGGGCACCAAATCTGCCCTTCAAAGCAGTCTAGTGGCACTAGCAAGCGCCCTCACCCTGTCCCATTGCACTGAGTCCTGTCTGGGAGGTGGTCAGATCTCCCTGTGACAGGAAACCTATTGTCCTGCCTTCCCCTGCTCGAGCTTGCCTCAGCAGCTCGAGGCGTGCAGAATCGAGCCTCTGGTCCGCAGCAGCGATAGTTTGCTCTCTGGGTCTAGAAGACTGGTACTGGGAGCACTGAGGGCCTCCCAGAGGAGCTTTACAGTACATGGAATCATACCTCCAACACCGCTTATGGTGTTGGGGTATGATTCCAATATATTTGATATCAAACACGACTGGGTTTGTTACAGCCAGTTTAGAGATAACCATTGCATAATGACACATGGGCACTCTATATATCGTAATGGCTGATGTACTTACAACCCGGGATAATGTACTTCCAAGGGTGTAGGGATATCCTGCTCCTGCAGGGGCACTCTCCCATTCATAATCAAGCACTCTGCCTTCAGGGTTGAAAGGCCTGCCTTAAGGGTGACATCAGTTTTAAATGTAGTGACCTCGGATATAAGGAAACTTATATGTGTTGTAAGTGGCCCTAGCACCAGCTTCCACAGGCTGGAATGGCAGGCCTGTAGTCACAATTTGAGTGGTCTCCCATGGGTGGCAGAACACATTCTTCAGGCCATTAGGGACCCCTTGTGTACCTATGCCATCTGTATCTTATTACCATATACTAGGGACTTACAAAGTTACATCAGTAGCCAATTTGGGGTGCACCTAAGTACTCACCATGTCCAATATAGAGAAGAAGCACCCAGACTGGGATCCTGATTAGCAGAATCCCAGTCAGACAAGTCAGAAAAACATAGCAACACCAGGCAAAATGTGGGGGTAGCCATGCAGAAGGATCCTAACTTCCTACAACCAGTGTTAATAGCAGCTCCGTGTAAATGCCCCAAGTGCATTTATTGGTTTCATATTTCCAACAGATAGCTGCTGACCCGCAGGGGGGTGGGGGTTTCCAGTTGTTGTGCGATTTAGGTCTATGGGATGACTTGTGCCTCCCCTTATGGGTGGTGTTCCGAAAGTACTGTTCACCCTTCCCTGCCCAAATCCTGAAACTCCTTTTCTACCAGCATTTTGTAAATGAACCCTGACACATCCTCCTCATTCCACTCCATTTCAGGGTGTGTTTGCATTTTCAATCCAAATCTTGTTAGTATTTTCATTCCAAAACCTTTATAGTATTCTAACCAGGCATCCCCTGGGAATTGCCTATGTGCCTCGTGGGTGTTGGTTTCATACAACCAGAGGTCCGCTGCACAGTGTGGAAACTTGTCTACAATAATGCATGCCATAATTCTGAATGCATCCAACCAATTGTTAAAATTTCTTTCCTTTATCTCCCTTCGCCTCTACCTCCTGTCTTCTTCTTTTTTATCGCACACAGTTAAGTCCAACCCATCTGACTGTATTTCCAATAGTGAAAAAAATCTCAATCAATTCTTTCCTCCATATCCTTTCCTATACTGCTAGCGGGATGAGGCGTGCCACACCGGTCTCTCTAGTGATCATTGATGGGTGTCCTGGTGATAGCCTTGCATATGCCTCTGCAGCTTGTCCCACCCGTGCCGGGTTGCCTGCCCTGCTTGTGTTGCTCCAAGCCGCCACGGGGGGAGGGGGTGGGGCACTAGTCCACTACGTGTGCCCTGCCCTGTAGTCTGTCCTTTTAACTGCCTTGATCTGCCGACTTGCAATTGCTCAGCCGTGAGCACCCTAGATCCACCAGGTGCCACGGAAGCCCAGATACCTCCCCCTGTGGTCCCGCGTGTCCGCTATGCGCTGACCCCGTGTGCTTAAGCCATTGAACAATAAGAGGGCGATTAACTTTAAACATTCGTGTACTATTGCGCCGATATGCTCACCACTTGCTGTTGTGCTGCTGGTTGCGCCGCTGGAACCCACCATCGCCGGGGTGGCTACAGGCAGCGGGTCCATCATCTTGTGCCCTTTTTCACCTCCGCCCTCTTTGGTGCTTTTCCTGGAGGTCTCTGTTGCTTCCTGGTCGCTGGTAGACTGTTGGTACTCGTTGCGCCACACTTATGCTGACCGCTTGGCCCTTCGCCTGCATCCTCGCCCAGATGTAGCTGCAGCCAACTCATGCCATGCATCTCGGATGCCGCCCTAATCTGTTGCAACAGCTCTCCCAGTTCCCCTGGTTGGTCACCTGTGTTCTGGTTCGACATGCTTCTGCTCTGCAGTGGCTGTGCCAACCGACTGTGAGGGCTTGTGCTTTGTGTTTTTCTGCTGCAGGATCATGTCAACCTCAGATCGGGCTATCCCCAGCCCCTTGCGGAGTTCCATGAAGCGCTTCTGGCCTTCTTTCTGCTCTGCGAGGGCCTGGACCAAATGCCCTGTGCTTCCTGCTGTGTCCGCTGGATCGTGTCGCCCTAGAATTGGGCTGCCGCTCCACTTATTCACCAAATTCTGGCCTCTGCGAAAACGCCGGCACACTCCAGAAAGGCCAACCCTATTAGTGGGGCAGGGCCTGCACACTCCGGAAAAGCCAACCTTATTAGTGGGGCTGGGGGAGGGCACGGAACAAACAACAATTGTCTGAACCAGGGGTATGCAAGTTCATAGGCATAAGTACACAGACTGAGACCACTCAGTTTCTTCTCAGTCTCTAGACAGAACTGACAGGCAAGCCAGTCTCTGACTAAAACGCTAGGACAGGTTCAGAGTAACAGAAATACTACATTTAGTCTAAGGGAAAGTGTGCTCTCACTAGAGTCCCTATTCAGCTCATCTGTACTTATATTTTGATGTAAAATCTCTTGTGGTTTCTTGTGCGGGGAAGAGAAGGCTTATAGACACTGCACCCACCTCTCTGCACTAAGTGGGTTGGCTAGGGATTCCACAAAGTCTGAAGGTCAGCAGCAACAGAAGGGGTGGCCCGCAGAGCTCTGACAGGGGCTGCAGGGTTGTTCCTAGCATTTAGGAAATGGTATAACTTAACTTTACGTTCTGGAAGAATCACAGAAGCGTCTTCACAGGTCTGTGTTTTTTCCAGCTGGAGCAGAAATCCAGCTTGTATGTCCAGTCCCTGTCATTTGAGTTGCAGCCGGCCCTTTTCACTTAAAGTTCTGTGCATGATTTTGCTTTGAAATCACAACCCACCACATTGGGGCACAGTTTTAAAACTCTGAGGGTTTTTCATGATGGGAGTTTCCTGGCTTTTTCTCAGAATTTGCAATTTTATGTCTATGCAACACCTACCAGATACAATCTCTGGGGCCATGTGCTGTTAAGAATCCATATGTACCAACCTCAGGCAAGACAGAAAAGGGAAGAAGTTGAGGATGGCCCTGTCCTTGTTGCTTCTCTGTAGGCAGCTTACATACTCCATCTTGTACCCAACCTTTTACATTAACATATGTTTGCTATCATCTGAGGACACCCTAAATGACATGCGCCAACAGTATTATGCCCAAGCTCTAATCTCCTATGTTTTAGTTTATGAGGTATTTATTGTAAACCACATACAAATAACACGTGTTTGCATATATTGTCATAAATCATACAAAACACGCACAAAGTGGCCCACCTGTCACAAGTGACGGTAACTTCACAGTCAGGATCTAGAGGAACTTTTCCACCCTCGACTAAACTGGAAAACGAATTGAGGATGTCCATAACCTTACGGAGCAATAAGTGTGTCCACAAAGAGCACCAGCTCTGCACTTCTTAGGGGTCCATGTGATTAGGGGGCTCACAAACTCTGTCAAAAGAGGATCACCTGCATGGGAAGTAAGGACAAAAGGAAAATGCCCAGGATAGAATGTCACAAAAAAGTGAGAGGCTTTCACCCTAACAAACGCATACAGAAAAACACACATAGTATGTAGATATAAGCCCAAAGACAGACAACTCCACAAGGCTGTACATATAAGTGGTGCTGCAGATGCTGTGGAAACAGGACTCAGGGATGTGAGTGGCCCACTCCACCCAATTATGGTTATCTTTTTAGTATCCAAAGATGGGCCAGGGAGGTCCATGTTCTTGGCTTGCATTAAGGTCCTTGACACCCTTGCTATGCCACTGACTGTGCATCCGCAGATACCATGTCATTTAGAACATGATAGCCAAATACATGAACCCACATGTACAGGCATAGCTTATAGCTACACCAAAGCTGAACAGTTTTAGCTTTCATAAAAAGGTATCACTGCTTCTTGCTATAAAGGCTGTCCTCTGGTTGCTGCAAACTCCTTCCAGGGCTCATGAGTTCCAATAGAGCCACCAGTCCTAATGGCATTCTCATAAATGAAACCAACAATTACTTCTCACAGCCATAGAATCTTCCACCTAAACTATCCCAAGTGTTGGGACATTATTCAGCTTACAAGAAGCACTAGTGTAGAAAGAGAGAGTGGGAAGAGGAGTTGGCCTGATGGCTAGAGCATCAACCTCGAATCTGGGGAACTGGGTTCGAGTCTCCGTGATGACGCTGAACATCCTGTGATTCTGGACAAATCACTTAATCTCCTTGTGCTTAACAAAAATGAATGTGTCGTCATGTAACGCAACTGGTGCTATGTAAAGCACTCTGATACTTGATACCGGGTCAAGTTTGCGCTATATAAAACTCCGTAAAAAAAATAAAAAAATGTACAAATACAGATAAACACATAGAGATGAATTTATCATCAAGTACGCAGAGCAGCGTGGCTATGCTGGGAATGGTGGCTATCTCCAAATCTGGCCTGCCTGTCTAAGTGATCAGATGCTCGCAGAAGACTCACTACTAGGCAATGTTGCAACATAGGATATTATTAGTGATTCATGCACCAAATGCCCACTGTAACATCACTTTACATACAATACCTGGCAAGCAGAGGTGTCAAGAGCGCTACAAGATGCAAAACAAAAGAGGGCCATTGGTCTATTACCCTTTGAAGACCACAGCGAGAGGAATCATCACACGTCCCTACCAAATACAAACTTTTTTCTTGTTTAATGCAATACAGTTTGTTCCCCAATGATTAAGTATACAAGATGAAGCTTCAGTAGCAGGGTTCTAGTGCCAAGTAAGGCCTGATGAATTAGGGTGATAGGCACCTTAATGTTACAAGTGATGGGAGTGTCCTGCATTTCTTTGATCTATGAAAGTTTAGGAATATTTTCTAACTTTTATGAGTTCCTCAGTTTGAGCTCTGGCCTAGAGATGGCTCTCGCTGTCTTGCCAGCTTTGTGCAATTATAAAAATTCATAAATAAAAAATACATAGATACACAGAGGGACTTTCGGTCTGCCTTTTTTGTCCATTACTATGTTCAACAAATATTTACGTTTTGGTTCTGCCTACGGCAGCATACCACGGTGCAATGTTACAACCCACTTCAGCCACGGGCTCTTTTGTTTTGTGAGTGATGGAAATTTTTCTGAATATATATGTATATCCATATACAAAGAAATATATTTCAGCGCCACGGTTGTGTGTCAATACTTTACTTTGCCAATGCTTTGTTGCTTCAAATAGCTAAATAATCTTCTCAAACAACCGTCCTTCAAGTCAGGCTCAACATTATTCCTTCTCAGAAGCTACTTTCCTTACGTAGAACTCTCTCCCGGCAGACGTAAGAAACCTACTCTGATGTACTTCGGAAGCACCTAAAACTCTTTTCAAAACGATACTTGCTGTGTTAGACTTCGACTTCAGTGCCACTTCTGCACTTTTGGTACCTGGTAGCTTTTACACGTGGATCATCCCTCTGTCCATTGGCTCGTTTTCCATGCTGCATTCCCTCTTTCTCTCATTTGACCCCTCCTTTCATCTCCTCCCACTCCTCCGAATTGCTTCTTGCTCCTTGCTGATCCCCTTCTGTCCCTTCAGAAACGTTCTGATTCTCCCTTCAGTCTGTTTGCTCCCATCATCTCCTCTCACTGCCCCATTTTTCTACTGCTCTCTCAGCCTCTCCTCCTTTCCTTTCCTTTCTGTTTCTTTCTACTTTCTCTATCTCTCTCTCCTCTGATCAGCTTTCTTCCTCCACCTCTTACCACTCCCCCGACTGTATGCTTCTTGACCTCCTTTCTTGCCCTCCTGTCTTCTCCCACATACTCGCATCTTCCTCGCTTCCACTTGCCACTCACCATCTCTCCCTCCCTCTTTCTCTCCTTCCCCTATGCTAATTCTTTTACGTCCTCTTCTTCATTACGTTCTTTTTAGCTCTCCCTCTCCATCCAATCTCTCTCTCTCCTCCCATCTTTCTTCCCTTCTTCCTTTTACCTCCTTCTAACCAACCCTTTTTTACTCTACTTTTCTACAGCTCTAACGCCCCTCCCTCTTCTACAATTCAATCCTTCCCACTCGCACTTCTTCCTCCCCCAATTACCCTGTCTTGGAACCAGATTTATCAGCATTTACACCAGTGCAAAGTCACCAAAGGTGGTGCAAACCAGTACAAAATGTAGATCTGAGATTTGCTTTCCAGCGCAATACCTGTGCACTGGAAAGCTGTCTAAAAGTAACACAAGGAACCACTATGCGCTACTTTGCTTCAAGGGGCAAGCCCATAGGTGTTACATGGATGTTGTCATGCAACTACCCATTGTTTTTTGATACAAAGCTCTATTCAGAGCTTGCGCCACAAATATACCTCCTTATGGCATGCCCAAAGTAGTAAAAACGCGTTATTTTCTTCAAACGTTTCTAACTTTGCATGTGTGATGTACTGGACTGGAAACTTACAAAGAGTGAAAGACTTTAAAGTAATTCTAGCCATAGAATTTAGTTACGGAAAGGGTACTGTTGCAGTACAAAACCTGTGCTAGACTGGGAGCGTGGCACAAGGCAACCAAATTGTGCCACAGCGCTTGGGATGGGAGCAGCAGTGGCACTGTGCTCTCTCCACCTCACGAAATGCAGTACAACACTTTTGGTTCTGCACTGAGTAAAATAATACAAACTGATATACTTACCATTTCCATGCTCCCTGCCTGCCCCACTCCTCACCATCAGCTGCTCATCGGATCGTAACTATTTCATACTCCGGAATCAACTCTTGCCTCCGTTATGTTATCCGTGTAACTTTCATCTCTTAAATTGGGTTACATGTAAGACTAGTGCCGTTTCTTGTATCGCGCTCTCATGCCTCTCGATGGCTGGTACTAAATAAAACTGTTCAATAAATAATCTAAATAATCTCTTTTTAATTGTTTTGGTTATCTTATTTTTGTAAAAGCTACGTTTTAAGGTTACAGTAAAGCAAGCCGATAGCAGCTTTTCCTTTCACCTATGCAAATCATATTTTCCTGTGATGTGTATTCAACTTTTAAAGGGTTTCTATATCAGTTCTACATACTCCTACCTGCTAGGAAGTACTCATATTGTTCTATTAAAATTATGAGCAAGGGTTAATTTACCTTTATATGCACATTTTTATTGCAAGAGTATGTCCACCATATTAAGCAACAGCATAATTTCGTTTTTTCACATATTTTTGTGGCATATGCTTCCAATAGAACAAAAAAGAATTGTGACTATTGTGCCACTTTGCTAAGGTTAGCCCTATTGGCTTTGCAAATGTTTGTTAGTACCACAGATATGCAGATCCTTTGGATGTTTATGTATTTATTCATTTGTGTTTTTATAGCACAGAGTCGGCCCGGAGGCATCAGAGCACTTCACAATAGATTCAACAAAGATCAGTAACCAATTGATAAAACAAATGATTACCCTTAGAAGAGAGAGCGACGCGGCACCCGTCACGTGGAAGAAATGAACATACACTTAGCACCAACATAGAATGAAGAACAGTTATTATCAACCAATGGGACACTGTATCAAGTAAGGGTCATCAATGAACAGTGCTGGGAAGGCTGAGGTCCATCTGAAGGTGGCGTGGACATTTTGAAAGTTAACACAAGTGTCGTTCAAATAGGAGAGCTTAGTGGGTCCTTTTGAAGGCGAAGTAACATGAGCTCATGCGAGTCTCTGAGGGAGTGAGTTCCAGATTCGTATGGCATTTCTCAGTTAGGTATGAGGGTGAAGAATATAGAGGTGGTTTGTGCATGGTGGTTGTGCAGCAGCATGGCTGGGAAATCCTAGCGTGTGCTGAAGGCATATAGTGGGTATACATGTGTGTACATTGTATTGGCATCCAAGGTTTCTTCAAGGAGTTGCATCATGAAAGGCTTAGGAAGTCCCTCCTATTTTGATCACACTTCACCAAGGTAGCAACGGCATGGTAGGTTGCTTCAGAAGGGCACTGTTGTAATCCATTGTTACTAAATATGCCTGGTTTGCTAGTTTGTTCCCTCGTGATTTGGTTGTGTGGTTTCACATGATACCAAGATGGTGTTGAGATGGCTGACTTTGCAGGAAGTCATTAAATATGTTTGTAAGAAGAATGTTTGTGCAGTTAGCAAATCTTGACGATTAGGGGTAAAGCGATGCTGCTGCTTGACAAGGCTCACCAACCTGGACAGAGCACAGACGTTTTTCATTTTCTACATATTGTCATTTTTTTAAATAATGGCGGCCACGTTCGCCATTGTGGTGTGGAA
The DNA here is from genome assembly GCF_964204655.1 of Triturus cristatus. NCBI lineage: Eukaryota > Metazoa > Chordata > Amphibia > Caudata > Salamandridae > Triturus > Triturus cristatus. The sequence continues at coordinate 293,285,685 of NC_140583.1, read as the reverse complement.
ATTGGCTGTGCCATTTAATATTGCCTTCAGTCCCTTGCATCTTGCAATATCATACAATTCATAATTTGTATGAGAACTATTATCCCAGGTGTGACTGTGGACAAGGGATGTTGTTGCCTATTTTTGGCATGGAGCATATGCCCCTGACCATCTGTAAATGAAACTGGAGGTCTGTAGATTGTGGGTGGTCATCCTGGCAGGGACTACTAATATACAGTTATCCGAATATGGGTACCTGAGGTAGGTGTGGGCACAAGAATAAAAATGAATTTTCCTTTCTTGCAAGTTTAAAATTGACTAGGGAGTCTATTAGAATGTTGCCCGCATGCCATTTCCCCCGCCATATTAGTATGGCGGGGCGACCCCGGCGGACGGAAAGACCATCCGCCGGTTTTCCACAGGTCACACAGGTGACCAGGCAGACAAGGGGCCTGATATGGGGGTGGTATCTGCTAAACACCGCCATCCATATTATGATGGCAGCAGGAAGTAGCCTTTCCGTGGCGGCGTTGCCGCCACGGAAAGGCATGTGGTTTCTTCAGTTGGGGGCCCCAGGATGTTGTGGGGGTTGGGGGGGGGGCACATGTACCCCCTGCCTTGGCATGGACAAAGTGGCAGGCACCGCGTGGTGCATGTCACCTTCTGCATGCCAAGGCATGACGTGCATTCCCAGCATTGTGGCGGGCGGTGCTCACAGCACCGCCCACCACAGTGCTACGAGTAGAGCACCGTGGCGGTGGCATCCTAATTGCCGCGGGACCGCCGCACCACTGGCGGCCGGTCCCAGCACCGCTAGGTTGGCGGGCGGACGAAAGACCGCCCGCCATCCTAATAGGCCCCTAGGTGTCTACTGGAATGTTATTATCTCATATGGTTTCAATGTCTGTGCTACACTTACTTTAAAATTTGTATTGAATGCATTTGATTTTCTAACTTTTTTCATATAAGATTGCGTGGGTGTGTGTACTGTGTCACGACTCACGATTTCCTTGATTTCTTAGCAAAATGAAAACCAAAAGTAACAGCTGGAATACTTGAAGTAATCACAGCCATTGTTAATTAACATGACCCAAACACTTCTGAAGTAGTTTTGCGTGCTTGCTTCTTTATTGCAGGTGGGGGCCCCACAGTTTTCACAAGGTCCATAGCCTAACACAGAACTTCCAAAAATGTACGCTCAAGAAGATACACAGCTATATTTACCTACATACATACTATCTACAGGGGCAGGTAAATAGACACACGCATACCAATAAACACAAATCTAGAAACATTCATCTACACACAAAGACATGTAAACGCATAATTTAAGACAGAGCCAGAGGCTTAAATATGCCACATTTACAGATACAGCAGGTAAAGGCTAGTGTTCTATACCGCTGCCAGGTGTTGCTGGGTTAGAGCGATATAGCATCACTGCTGCTTGATTACAGGGGCAGTAGAATAACAAATGTACTGAGAATGCACAGGCATGGCAACATCCGTGCTTCTACAGCCTTTCTTCTTATTTTGTTTTCAGAAAGACATATACAATATACGCTTCTCATCAACCAGAATATGAAATCAGTTGGCTACAATAATTGAAACATATTTTTTAATTTAGACCATATGACTGCCAATCCACGTGCACTGATGTCCTTTCAATAGCCACTGCCCTCTGCAGACAAGCATCTAACATCCTCTTTCCTTGCACTATGTATCTATTTTAGTCAGATTACTTAATTGCCTCAGGAAAAAAATCCACAGTCTTGCCACTGGCAGTCAGCATGAAACAACATGCTTGCAGGCTTTCCTGAACATCACAGGTCAATAGGCAAAAAAATGAAGTCACTACTAGACTCCTGCTCATCCTTCCAGAGCATCAAGGGTTAGCGATCAGAATTCCCTATCATGTGGCATGTTTCTAATTAACGCCATTAATATTTCCTCTGTACCTCTTGTGTTAGCGGGTTAGATATACTAGATACGTCCCAAATTCTACAATTTCACATTATTTTCACCAGGACAATTGAATCTGCTGCATACAATGGTTTCTCTACTGCCACATTAACAGAGCTCCTGAAGCCTAATATTGTGTTGTATAAATCATTGTTTTTTCACCTATCATGTTGTAAGTAAAAGTTTAACTTCTATTGGAAAAGACCAGGAAACCTTCAAATGAATAACTGAATAATTCCCTGGATCAGAAATTCAAGTGGGATCTCTGAAAAAGAAAAAACAATATTTGCATATTGCAAAACCTGCCCAGTTTGATCCGGAAAGATTTATGGTAGCAACAACAACCCATGTATACTTTGCAATGCTGCACAATGGGCATGAGTTCTTATTACTGGTGGGTCAAAGTGACAAAAGAGGAGTACATTTACCTAATTTCAGCGAATATCTAAATATGCAACTTTTTAACAGCCCCATTGCACAAGACAGAGCAATTTGTTTCCCTCATATTACTGGTCGTTGTCACTTACTACTTCACCTAACTTTTGTCTCCGACAAATCTTTGAACAATTGTTGGGCCTCCTCAACAACATATCATCTGGACATCAACCAGAGAAGCTACAACTTTGGTTAGGATTTTTTTCTATCGCAGAACATCAAAACCAGTGAAATTATGCTGTATATGTGGAATATCCTACACCATTTACAGCAATGTTATAGATGATTTATTGTTAGATATGTCTAGAACCGTTTAAAATTATTATGGTAGTAATAGTGCTCTTGTCAAAGTCCAAGATAGTAGTCCAAGTTTGGCAAGTACAGCCGATTGAAACAGCGCAAATGACATGCTCTACTTAATAAAAATATATTCATATCTGGAAGTTGTAAACAAAAAAAGTCACATTTTGAATATCATAGGTTATATTAATTTCTTGGAAATACTATAAACTTCCAGTCATTCTTTGAGCAACCAGTTATGTTTTAATTTTCTTTAATAAATGTTTCCTTAAAACATATGATAGCTGACTTTATTGAACAAAGTAAACCTTCAGCCGCAGAGTCCACTAACCTTCTAAAGAAATCTAATGAGGGGTGAGCTTCATTATTGTCAAACTGGTTCCAAAATATTTTGGCAAAGGGCAAGATAAAATAATTCTGGCAAGAAGAAACAATTGTTCTTGTGCTAAAAAATGGCTAACTTGGATCCTATAGATTATCGCCCATGATTTGCACTCCTGCCAAAATATTTGAAAGATTACTTTCTGACTTTGACACACACTGTTTTAGGGCAGGTAACTGTATGGCGTAGGTATTGCAGGCCATTTAGCTTTGCATAAGATCTCTCAGAGAAAGATTGCAAAAGAGGCCCAACAAGCTTCACATATGGAGGAGATGAAAGAAGATGGAAGATGGAAACCACAGTCATGCAGGACAGGCACTTCCGGGTCGTTACTAAATGCACGTTGACAAGTGGCTACAGGGCCGATAGAGATAAGAGGCACTTTCAAGGCAGAATGGGTAGAGCCCTGTAAGGAATCTGTTTGAACTGGGAGGTGGTGTCTGACAACATCGTTCACACACATTTATTGTTTTTACCTTGTCGGTTTCTGCAGTCTTTTCTGCAGGCCTGGGCGTAGTTTGCGTAGTTTTGCTACACGAAACTCCGCGTAGTTACAAAAACCTCAGCGAAGTCCGCGAGTGGCGGAGTGCAGTGCGAACTGCGGTTTGTGCTGGTATTCCGACCGCTCGGGTAGAAATTCTACCCGAGCAGCAGCTCGCGCTTGCGAACTTACTGTTCACGACCGCGAGCAGGGAAAAAACTCAGTTGCACATTGCGAAGCAGAGTTTTCTGCACTCGGCAAACTCCGCGGAGTGCAAAGTGCAGAAAACTCTGCTCACTCCATGAACGGAGCGAAGTTCACCGCCCAGGCCTACTTTTCTGTTACTTTGTGTTCATTCACTGTGATTTTGTGGTTCTTCCAGTGTTATCTCCAGTGCCTGTTTTACCTTTGTCTTCGCTCTTGTTATCCCGTTTTTTAATCCTGCGTAGTTCAGCTGGCCAGCTTCTGTGGAGTTTGTTCTTCGGTTGTTGGGCAAGTTTCTCACTATGCCAGGGGGGGAAATTACAGTCACAACCTGCAGGCCACCCTATAAGCATTTGCGTCTTGTATCAGTATAGTTATGAATATCCTTTTAATCTGATGTCATACTTTTCACCTTCCATTCAAGGTAATTCAGATAATTTGGTATAGTATGTGTGACACTGGATATAAATTCTCTCTCTCTCTCTCTCTCCTGTCTCTCTCTCTTTTCTCCACTCTCTTTACCCCTGGCTGTAGGTTCATGTCCCTCTCCTGCACTCTGTAAACAAAAGGTGGGTTAACCTTTAAGGGGAAAGGATAGGATTGGCCTTGCTATTCAGTATCTTCATATGTCGTGACCCTTTGCAGAGCAATACTTTAACACGTCAATGCGCTTTCGTAGATTGCAGCAAGGCCTTGCAGGGCATCAACTGAGTCTTGCCAGGGAAAATAATAAACTAGGCCACTCATTGAAATCTTGTGCATTTATTTGCTTAGCTTCACCAAATACTTAGGCTACTGTTGGGGGCGAAACGAAACTTGAGGGGTCCCCACTGCAAAGTACAAGCAGGGGCCCCCACACGCTCCGGACCCAGTCCGGAGCTCTCAGGCCAGGGATCTGCCAGTGCCGGAGGGGGCCCCTGGAACTAGGGGGAGGGGGGGCTCCCCTGCACCACAGGGGCTGCTGGGGCTTTTGTTATGTCACTGCTGTTTATACAGCTAATAAGTACCAAAAGTACAGCACAATCTATTGTCAGTTGGAATTGCGACTTGGATGCATATTTGCACCTTATCGATTTGTCATCTCTTAGAGATCTTAACATATCTCTACACACATATCTATCAACCCTCCCATCGTTAGTGATCTGTACATAGAGTGGCTTTACAATGCAGCTGATGTATTTATTACTTTGACCAAACTGTCATTGGTCTAAAGTGCTGTTGACGCTTACTCAACAATAATATTTCCGAACAATCTCACAAACAATAAGTCAATACTTTCAGAAACTCGTAATTTAAGAGTTCTTGTTTTTTTAGGTTACAAAGGCTTGTCAATTTTTTCTCTTATAGATATATAAAGACAAAAGTCTCTCATGGAAATCAATGCACAAGTGCAATAATAAGTCACTGAATAATTAATGCTGAGTGCTTTTTTGACTTTGCATTTGTGAAAAGTGACATGTTCTTTACTCCTAATCATCCAAAGTCTTTATACGGAATCAAAATCCATAAAGAACACAACACATATAAATACAGTACTAGTAGACAGGAAATTAAAATATACCTGATATAAACAATCCAATGATCAGTTTGACAGTACAGAGTGGCCTGTACAGTTCGTGATGTGCGTGCAAAAATCGCAAAACAATTAAGATGCATAAATCAGCATCCTGAGATTATCAAAGCATGACCATACAAAATGTGATCACAAAAATATTCCAGCAGCATCACCATTATAAAAATAGAAACGAAAAACACGAATAAAATAACAAGATAAATAACCATTAAAATCAATCCGTCCATGAACCACATAAAAAGCATAAAATAATATAGGGGCCCTTCATTAAAAAAAAAAATCTGCACCCTGTGATGTTAATTCCGTAGTTATGAGGCCAATAGTAGATTTAAGGCTCATCCATACTCAATAATAAAGCTATCAAGTCTTACAACACTTTAAACAAGATGCAGAAAGGTGTAGAGATCTTCACCCTCTCTTTGCTCGGGACAGTGACCATGTTTAAAATAATCACCCTGCCCCAACTGCTATACGCTGTCCAAAATACATATCACCCACTCCCCGTACAGTGTTCACCGGGTTGGAGAGCGAACTAAGATGCCTACTGTGGCAGGAAGGCCACCCCAGAATTGCCATAAAAACGCTACAGTTTAATCCCTACAATGGTGGGATTGCATTATCAGATGTGGAGGCCAATTACTGGGCCGCACATCTTGTTCCTATAATTGAATGGTTACACCGGGCATGAGAGGTGCCCTATACGCATCTATACTACCTCTATGGTGGGAGAGGAACATTCCAACTGTTGCCAGCAACACAAGCTACCCTGAAGGCATGGGTGAGAACACAACGAAAGCAATAGGAAGGACAAATCGGGCTACAAAGGTCACGCTGCTCTAGGAAGGGGGAGGCTCAAGGAAATGCGCAATTTAAAGGGCTTCAAAGCCTTGGATTTCTTGGGCATCTCTATGATTGGAGATATCCTGGAAAGGGGTGCACTTAAACCTTGGCCCAAAATTAGTCGGAAATGTGACTTACACGGATCCCAATTTATTAAGTATGCACAGTTGCGTCATGAGTTGCAGGCAGAAGACATACAGTGCATGGACCTACCCAAATATACTCCACTAGGAGGGAGACTTCTACAGGGAAAATTAGTAGAGAAGACAGTCTCCCTCACGTACAAAACCATAAAAAATAACATGCCAGACAGATTAGGGGGGCTACGATCGAGCTGGAAGAAAGACGTTGGGCCCTTAGAGGATACAGACTGGGAAGGGGTCCTAAGGCACTCCAGAGAGATTGACATAAAATCAAGGCTGTGCATTGTCCAACATAAAATACTACACAGAATGTACTATGAAAGGGAGAAACTACATTAAGATGGGCAGGTTGGAGACACCATACTGCCTTACTTGCAGAGATGTTAAGGGTAATTTTTTTCACACAATATTGGCTTGTCCTGCTATTCATACCTACTATAAGTGTGTTGGGGACGATACTGCTGTTCGCCCCTGGATTTGTCCTCCTGAGCATACCGAGCGAGGTTGACATTAACAGGGCCCAATTACTCTTTGCCTCTCTGGGTCTGGCGGTAGCCAAGCATGACGTGATCAGACGATGGGGTGTGGTGGAGAATCCTATGATACAGGAATGGACAAAAGGGCTGGACCTCTATATGGCTACTGAACGTACTACGTACCTGAGCAGGTGCTGTCCCAGAACATTCCATAAATTCTGGGGCCCATGGAGACGGCACTATAGAATAGATCTCTGGAACGCTGCACATGACCTCACACCACTCTCTGCAGGTGACGTCAACACTGTTGAGTGCAGGGATCTACCCAGTAGAGAATATATCATGTTATCCTTGTTTCTGGACTCTGAGGGGAGGGCAGGTTACAGGGAACGTCAACAGTATTTATTATCTTCAACATGGTACACCGGGAAAGTTGGGATTCGGTCGGTGGTGGCTCTGTTTTATGTGACTGAAGTTACAGTTTTGACATCTGTATGTACTTAGCATATACAAAATAAAGAGATTTGTAAAAAAAAAAATTATAATAATAAAGCATTCATGAGGCAAGCCTTTTGCTCCAGAGACACCACATATTCAGTCAAAATCGAGCGACGGCAAAGACGATAGATTGTCTTACATCACTTCCAAGGCCCCGGATTACTGTACCACAGCTTCTAATCTCTGGATTATGACAGAGTGGTAAAATCCATCTCCTTCTAAACCTAACATAAGACGGGCAACATATAAGAACATTAACAATGGTTTCTGATACCTCAAGCCAAAAGGGACAGTTCCTGTCTGTTATATTGGATGCATGCATCCATTTGGCCATGACTAACCCTAGAGGCAGGGTCCCAAACAGAAATTTCACGTAAAGTGTCTTGGCTTGAGGGGGCTTGATCTCGTCAGTATATCCCTTTGCACAGTAGCTATCTTTATGCTCTAGGAAGGCAGTGCTGAGGGAACCCATGCTATCAGAGCCCAATGTTAAATTGTCAACGTACTGCCAATATAGGTGCTTACGCTTTTTTTTTCGATATCCCTAGAGCTTCCTTGTGGGTAAGCCGCAGGTTCCCACACCCCATCTCACTCAACTGCAGTAAGACATATCTAAACCAGGAAATCCTGGAAGCCCCGGGCAGCCTCAAAACATCCTCTAGGCCCTGTTGATATAGCATCAGTGCTGTGGAAGCCCACATTGTGCGCCAATTTAGTATTAGTCATAGGCCCACTTTATTAGAGAGAGGTCTGAGACCCACATCAAACTGCAAAGGTAATAAGGGGGTGCGAGCCAGGAGACTGGAGAGGAGTCGCAGGAACCTATTTACTACTTTTTCCAAGCTTCCAATGTCCGTGTTACCCCACAGTTCCCCACCATAAAGACTAGACAATAGTGTTTGAAGGTTAAAAATTGGGAGTGGGGGGGATTTTGGACAAAAAGGAGAACCTTGTTGGGACCTTCAGATAATCCCTATGCTTTGCTCCATCTTGAGTCTACACTTGTGTATGTGTTGTATCCAGTCAAAATGTTCAGTGATCGTGATCTCTAAATATTCGAATATGTAAACTCACTCATCTTGGGGCATCTTTAAAAGATTGAAGGGAGTGAACAGATGGGCACGGGCTAAAGACCCTATACTTAGTCTTACTGAGATTGACCTCCAGGCCTCTCTGTTTGAAGAATGTTCCAAATTGTCTCAACAGCCTCTGGATCCCCATTGGATATTTGTCATCTGCAAATTAAAGGGCCGGGACCTTCCTACCGGCAAGATGCAGGGTGTCATTTTCACACAACTCCAGTTGGCATACTAAATCATTGATGTATAAAGGAAATAGGGTGAGAGCAAGCACACACCCTTGCCTCACATCCTTCGTAACTGATATAGGTGATGCTAGTGCGCCCCGAGATCCACATCTAACCTGGGTAAAGTTATTAGAGTGTAACCTGATGATGATATCAAGGAAGTATTTCGGGACGCCCAAATCTGCCAAGACTCTCCAAAGGGAAGCCCTAGGTACCAGGTCAAAAGCAGATCCGCGAAAACCACATAAAGTCACCCTCTCCCCAAGATTACCTGTTTCCAGTAAATCAGCTGAAGGCAAAACACCTGATCTATGGTTCTAATGCCATCCCTAAACCCAGCTTGCAATGAGTTCAGCAAATCCACATCTACCATCAAGTTCTGTAGCCTCTCGAGTTTAATCCGACTAAAAACTTTCTGTGAGCTGTCAATCAGGCTGATGGGCCTGTAGTTGGAGGGAAGATCTCTTAACCCCTAATTAAAAACTGTAATAATCTCTGCCCAGCCCATGATGGAGGCGTGGGGGAACCACTCATTATGGAATTTAAAAGCAAGACAAGATATGGGCTCCAGAAAAACTTTTCGGTCTTCAAAATATCCCCGGGAGCTTAATTCGGTGAAATCCAATTGACTGCTTTGTTAACTTTGTTGACTGTAATTGCCTAGGCTCCAGAAGCATCAGTAGTAATGACTGAACAACCACTAGCAGTACAGATGCGCCCACTGGCCAAAAGTGTACCGCCATCTTCACACAAAGGCGAATCCATACTAGTGTCAGTAGACTAAAGTTTGGAAAAATGGTCTACCCGTGCAGATGCAGATATAGTGGTATTAGTAAGTGTGTTAGTACTGGGGGGACTGTTTGCTAGTATTCTCCAAAAGGAACTCTGACAGCATTCAACATGGCCTCCAGTTGGCAAGCACCCAGTTTCTCTTGGCTTGCTTTATAACAGTTTTATAGCAGGACCTAGCTGCTTGTATCTGGCTCCTATTCCAACATTTAATAACAGCGGTGAGGGCTCGCTCTGCAGATCTGCAAGATTTAGAATATCAGGGGGGGTATTTTCTCTCTCTTGGGCAATGCCCAACATTCAACCAAGAACAGATTCCTGAGGGGGGAAAATATGGCATAATGGATCTCACTAACCTTCCCTAAGTCATCTGTATGCAACGAGTTCCCACCCTCTGCCTGGACCATCTCTTAGCCAGCCGCGGTCGGTAGTGGGAGTAGCCGCTGGGCGGTGACGTGCGGAGGGGGAGGGGCAGGGTGGGGGGTAGTAGACTATGGATTACGGAGGTTTACAGGTAAGTAAACATATAAATTAATAAAATGAATATCGTTGCGCGCACTGCATCCCCAAATGCGATGCAGTACAAGCAACGAAATTCGTTTTATTAATGAGAACTGGGGCGAGGAAGAGGTATTAAATGGCGAAGTCGCTTCTTTCAAGTGTCCAAGGTCCTTTACATAGGCGCTGTTGGATTACCAGGACAGTGATACTACAGTTGCAGCATAACAGAATTTACAAAGGAATGTTGGCGCACTTCAATGTTAGTGGCATGCAACTGATAGAGCATCACAAGATTCTGAAATTTGTAGGGGTGCATCATATTCCCCGTTAGTCAGCACCCGCATATTAATCAATGAATGTTTAGAAGTGTCATAGAAATGTATTGGTGCAATCGTTTATCTTAAGAGGTAATTATAAATGTAATAATGCTTTTGTGAGGATCAATGTTGCAAGTTATTGTGAATGTATTCAACAAAATGAATAATCATTAGTTTTCATATGATGCAATGTATTAGGCTAAACGTGTGCCATGTTAAAGTTTACGCATAGGTTGCTTATTCACGTATATGAAAATAGTGAACTAATGCTTAGAGTGTGGTTTAATAGTGCTTAATGTGTAAAGGCCTGATCACCTATATGCTAAAGAGAAGGCCTGTTCATTCCTTATGTTAGCAATTGTTGTAGGCCGAAAATGATTCCCTTGGAAAAGGCTTTGGGTTGCAGGGAAAATGTAAAATCTTAAAGATGTGAAATGGCTTTTCTTGTTCCCATGTTTCTGTTGCAGGTGCAAGGACATTTAGCTCGTTAGAGAGAATAGATCTTTATTTCAGGAGTTAGGATGCTGTGAGAAGCCAACAGGGGAGTGCTTTGGAATGTGAGATAGATACATTTACTGCGCAAGGTGCCTGGGAACCAAGGTCAAGCTAACCGTCGTTGGATGCAAGACAACTTTGTGGAAAACTACAGAGAGAAGACCTGGCCGAAGAGGTGTGCCGAAAGGCGTGTTCTATGATTTTGGGGATTTGTATTAGGGACAGTGCCCCGTGGGTTGAGCAGATGAGGTTTAGACGGGAAGCTAGAAGGAGCATCTTAGAACGAGCTCTGACTAAGTGAAGGTACTTCTTAAAGGAGTCTTCACTTCTGACACCTTTTCCGCGATTCTCTTGCCTGGGATGAGAATGCTAAGTAGGGATGTCACCTTAGAGGTAGAGTAGGGACAGACTAACGTTCTTCTTTTTGACTAATGATTCCCAATTTAGACATTGGTCTTACCATCGCCTTTTTGATGATTTTAGAATCTGTCATTCTTTTCGTTTTGAGTCAGATGAGAATCTTACGTAGGCTAGCTTTTGTATTAGTGCCCATTTATCTTTTACACCTGGTTTTGAGGTGTTTGTATGTTCAGTTATATTTGGTTGTAATAAAATCTTACATATTTTAGATTCGGAGTCAGTGGTCCTTTCCAATTGTGGTAGATATATATTGATAATTGTGTTCATCCCATCCACGCTATCTGGCAAATAAAAAGATCCTGGCGACCTGTGAGGATTCTTGGAGATAAACAGGTAGGCAAGAATCCGGCCTTAATGCAACTCTTTTGCCCCAGTTCAGAACTGCACAGGTGAAGCAGGAATCCCAAAGTAGAGACTATGGTAGGCACCTAATTTCTCTTTTTTAGGCCTCTATTCCTCGTATTCATGGCAGGCCCCCACCCCCAAAAAGATTTCTCCCATTGCTAGCTGCTTGAGCAGAGGTAAGCCTCCACTTTATTCAAACATCCTACAGCAGCTTTCGTGACAACCCGAGGCCTGACCAAAGGGTGTTACAGGAGGCTTTTTATTTGTAACTGTTAGCTGCCCTAATCCGCTTTTAAAGATGAAATATGGATTAATGGAAATGACTCTTCTATCAGCATTTTTAAGTATGTTTTTCAATGTTTTGCCTTTTTATAGCAGGGGTTGGGAGTCCCCATTTTTAGCGAGCAATCAGAGATTAGATGGGATGAAAAATGTGACCATGAAATGTTTGACCTTGTGAAGAATTAGTGAGTCCCTGCGAGGCCAGCCTGATCTACATACGATTTGTAACTGCAAAGCATAAAGCTTTGATTCTTAAAATTGATGACAAAACAAGGGAATTTTCACAGCCAGGATTTAGCCAAAAGCTCCACATTTGCATTCAGAATCATGATGCAAGCGTCTGCAGCTTGCAATGCTGATACTAAATACAAAACAATAAGGGTTTTCTGACACTGTATTTGTCTTTTGTCTAAATCCACAAAATTATCGTTGCATAAAAGGTAATCAAACCACGAGATTAAGTGGGCCACATTTTTCTTTCCATTTTCTATAGTGTTGTAGCACAATATTTTGTATTAAATATTGTCTTGCCATAATAGTGTTTCCAGAAAAGTGACGACCACAATATTATAAGTATAGATTGATGAGTATAGATTTACTCTTCTTCATTCAACATCTATGTGCCGTGAATATATATATATATAGCACAATTATTTTTCGAATACAAATCTAAAATCAACTGGATTTGCGGTGTCGGTGTCCAGTTTTGTGAAGAAAACTGGTGTTTGAAAGAAAAAAAAAATATATATATATATATATATAGAGAGATATATATAGATATATATAGATATATATATATATATTCACTTAAAAAACCATAGGTTTCACAGAGGTTATAGTTAGGTGGACATTTCACTCGTAAAAAACCAATGAAATTCCCCAGTTATAGTTAGTTCAGATAACTATAACTCGCACGCCCGCAATCCACTGCTCATGACGTCACACATTACATCACTCATGACATGGTCAATGGCATCACTCATGACATCACTGATGACATCATCCTTGTGATAGAGTGGCGGTCGCGCGAGTTATAGTTATCTGAACTAACTATAACGGGGGAATTTCATTGTTTTTTTACGAGTGAAATGTCCATCTAACTATAACCTGTGTGAAACCTATGGTTTTTTAAGTGAATTTGCAAGGTTTTTTAAATGCTAATTCCTAACTATAACGTGTGTGAAACCTATGGTTTTTTAAGTGAATTTGTACGGTTTTTTAAATGCTAAGTTATGTATTTATGATTATTATTTTTTTCAAGGTTTTTCACCGTGCGCGCAGCCTGCGCGCACCCCGCAATTTTTGTCATAAATAATAAAAAAAAAAATCACCCTTGGGGTACCTTCTGTGACCCCCTGACAAACGCTAGATATTTATATGCTTTTAAATGCTATTTTCTCAGGAAAAACTGAACAGATTGACACCAGACCTGCAAAAGGCACTTCCCTGACCTGAGGACTACCTCTCTGCCAAATTTCAACTAATTCTGTTCAGCCGTTCGGGCTGTACCTTCGACTAAAGGTCCTATGGAAAAATGCATGGGGAAAACGTGTTTTGGGACCCCCCTTTTTTCTCGGCCCCCCTTGACGAATCACCCCGAGACTTTCAGGGTAGGAGCTGAGCGGAGCGCCCCATTAGTTTTGAAAATTTCGCGAGGATTCGTCAACCGGCGCCAAAGTTATTCAAAATAGAATTTTCAGATTTCCTATGGAAACACGGTCCTAACTATACCTATCTACTGGCGACTGCCAGTAGATAATATATATATATATATATATATATATATATATATATATATATATATATATATATATATATATATATATATATATATATATATATATATATATATATATATATATATATATATATAATCTGCGGATGGTCAGGAGCAGAACAGGGCGATATGGGTCAACTAACCCCAGCAAAAGAAATGGATTTTTTAAATAAAAGAAAGTATGCAGTCGTTACGACCCCGCAATCGAAACGCCTCAACAAACAAAGGAGGAACGCAAGAAGGCGACAACGGAGAAAATGCCTCAGGAACAAGAGGACGGGGGCAACAGAATCAGCAAAAGAATCATCGCTGGAAGAAACGCCAGTAGCCGATTAGAACACCGTTATAAACCTTACTGACATCCAATTAAACCAGGCAGAAAAACAACTCCTTGCCTTAGGCCTTTCCTTTTGCCCGGAAAGTAACTTTGAATATTGCAATACACGTATTGGTGTGTATACATTTATCAGGAAGATCAAGCTAAGGAAATATTTCACTATCAAAAAACACCTTGAAGAAGCAAAAAAAGAAAAAGAAGGATGCACTAAGAGCCTAACTTCCAGCATGGGACTCCAAGTAACCGATAAGTCCCTCACTCAAACTCTGCACACATTCAGTGATGCCACTGACAACATCAACGATATGTCTGCAAGTACACAGGAGGTTGCAGATGCAGAAGGCATCAACATTGTCAAGTCAGGGAATAGTCCCTTCAAGCCAGTCTCTACATTTGTTCCCACTATGCCTTGTGATGCAATAGATATTTTTCGCGATCGCATCACTGAGGAACTGAAAAAATGACAAAATAAAACACAAGCGTTATGGACTCCCCCCAAGTATCATACAAGAAAATACCTTGATCTGATGAATAAATTAAGCAATAACAACGCTATTGTTGTCAACAAATCAGACAAGGGGGGGAATGTCGTTACGTGAAACAAACAGGATTACATCAAAGAGGCATATAGACATTTAAATGATCCAGCTTGTTATTGTAAATCCAACATGGCACAAGCTAAGAAGGTGCAGAAGAATTATAAAGATGACAAACATAGAAAAGTGGCTGGGTTATTCTTGCGCACAACCAATGCTTGTATATGAAACGTAGAAAAAGATTGCTCAAGGGAACAGAAAGGGAAACGGCCACCGACGTCCAATAATCCTCTTTATCTTTAACGATGAATGGTATTTACAGATTAGTGGTGTTGCGATGAGTTCCAGATTTGCTCCGTCTCTGGCATGTCTTTTTATGGGATGGTTCAAGGCGGAGCACATCTGGGGCCCGTCGGGGGCTAAGTGGCATGAATATATTTTGTATTATGGTCGATATATTGACGACTGCTTGCTTATATGGACAGGCAGCCATGAAGATCTGGTAGATTTTTTTGAACATATGAGTACCAATCTTTATAATATGACATTCACTATGACATCGGACTTGGAGAGTATTATCTTCCTTGATCTTGAACTGTTTCATCATGGAGGGAAGATACAGAGTAAAATATACCGTAAAACTATGGCGTGCAATTCCTTATTGCATGCAAGCAGTGCACACCCGAAAAGTCAGATAAATGCTATACCATTTGGTGAAATGTTGAGGGCCCGTAGGAACTGTAGTAGAGATGATGATTTCACTAAAAATCTGAGAGATATTGAAATCAGGTTCCTTACTAGGGGTTACTCACAAGAAATGATCAGTAAGGCAAAAGAGAGAGCCATGCGACTAAAACGTTGTGATACTTTGAAAAATACCCCTAAGCATAAAGTAAAAAGTAATCAGATAAGATTGGTGATAAATTACCATCCTTGGTCCCATAAACTTTATGGGATACTCAAAGACAATTGGTCACTATTAACTGTGGACAAAGCATTAGAACATTCTATTTCTAAGTCCCCGAGTATCACATACAGGAGGGGGAAAACAATCCAGAGTATTATCAGCCCAAGCTATCCACAACAGTTACAAACTAAAACAATGTGTCTTCGACAACTGAACATTGGATTTTATGCATGTGGCAATTGTAGTATGTGTAGGCTAGCGAGGAAAGGGATCAAAGACTTTGAGTACAATGGTTCACGCAGATTCCAGATCCACGACCACATGGATTGCTTGACGAAATTTATAGTTTATGTGATTCAGTGCAAATGCAAGAAAATCTATGTGGGCAGGACGATTCGCCCACTCAAAGAACGAATAGCTGAACACTTTCGTGCCCTGAAGAATCTGGATATTAGATATCCAATAGGCAATCATGCTACAATCTGTCCGAACCAGGGAACTCCACTTGGTTTCCATTTCCACGGTATTGAAGTTGTTAAAATTGATCCCAGGGGTGGGGATGGAGAGCTAAGACTACGTCAGTGTGAGGCACGATGGATTTCTAAATTACGGGCTATGGAATTTGGAATCAATGTTGATCATGAATTACATTACTTTCTGGATGTTAAATAAGTATCATGCTTTTCTGATTGTACTTATGTTCTCTATCTTTTCATATAGGTGTGAGATTTATCTGTGAAGTATATATAATTCCAATACACAACTGGACTGACTCAATGTGTTGAATATTATGGAAATTAATCTGCAAAGCTATTTTGTATATTCTGGAGCAGAACTAATGCTCCTTTTGTTTTAGCTCCATGATGAAAACTTGCTTGCCGTGATTCTATGTGCTGTGCCTTTTATGATCTGGTTTCTATACTAATGCCTGCTATTTGGGGTATTTGTTTTGTTTTGTCTCAATTTTGATATCTGTTTACTAAAAATCCAAGTTAATCACCTTACTAATCTAAGGTTAACCTCCCAACACTCTTTGGGTGACTTGGTTCTTCTACTATGACACTCTTTGATGAAATGACCACTCTTTCTTTTTCTGCTTATCACAATTTCTAAATCTCTAGTGTGTCGTCTTGAGAAGGTGATGCTCGTTTATACGAAAGAATTAATGGAATAGTTCTGCTATTTTATCTATTCACTGAAATATTTATGTCTCTTCTGAACGTCGACAATTAATGTTTTCTTTCTTCGCGGTTGTTTTAATTGCCTAGTGTATATTCTTATAGACACTTATTTGGGACTGATCGGTACTACATCTGTTCCTAAGTATAACTGTGGTTGGCAGGGAAAAAAAGGGATCCTTTTTTACCTTTTTCTTTTTGCTTAATTTTGTTATATATATATACTTAATACAATTCTATTGTTCAAAGATGGCGGCCAAAAAACTTGTACATCGGGCTTGTTAGTCCCTTTTCTATTACTATTAAGCGACGTGAATGGCACCTCACGCGCGATTTGTATAAATAGTGGAAATGTATGGTGCCGGGGTTTACACGAATCCCATACGATAATGAATGGAGTACTCTCATTTTCGGTAAGATTATGTTTTTTAATATGGCTTTGATACTTTACATATAGCCGTTCGGTGGCGAGTATTTTAACAAGGATGCTGCCTGACTTTTTTCCGGTTTAAAATACCGTTTCTCCTGTTCTTGAAAATTTAGCTAGTACGTAGCTAGTATAACCGAGAGATGGTTAATACGTATTGGTTTTGGATTTATACTCACTATAATTGGAGTGAGGTTCTGATCTAAAAGTCGGATTTATGCTTTATGACATAATACAAATTAGTTAATGCTCTACTGTATCTCAAATCTATTTCCCTTTTTCTTCTTTTTCGGCTATAGATACACAATCCTTTTATTCTTGAGATGGTTTTTGAAACAATTGACCGATAGTTCTTAACCAGGTAACTTTATAATATATTTTGATCAATGTAACATCTGTATTCGTGATGCACAGAACCATGCATGTTAGTAGATACTTGAGACACACTGTTTTGAAATGAAGACTGTTATCATCCCACTTTGTGAGTGTTCATTTAGTACGCGGTTAGCGTTTAGTTATCCCTGTTGACAAAAGTACCTTTTACTGGGTTGAGTGCGATGTTACCTAGCCTTATAATATGTTTTGTACATTGTTCTTAGTGTGGCTTTGTGACATCTTGATTTTATAATATTGGCTATATGCCTATTTGTGTCTTTTCTAAATAGTTACATATGCTTTATCGTTGAAATTTGGACGAACACGAGTGATCCCAGACATAAACCATATGGAATCGAGTATAGGTCTTACCTACTGAATTACCTGTATAATATGAGATTTGGTGAGTGATATTAATATCGTTCAGATAGATAAAATACAGACTCTTTATATTTATAAGTCTGTAGTTCCACTATATGACTATTACTACCTGATGAACACAGGTGCATTTCTTGACCTTTCGGTTCTTTACTACTTAACAATAGTTGCTTGCGTCTTTGGTGTTTACATATCTGTTACATAGGATGGTCTAACTGGGTCTGAATATTTATATCAGACATCTCAGATGTAGAGCTTGATTTTGGCCCTATCTCATTAATCTTTCATTGGTCTTCTGCTTCACGTCTATTTTGTTTCTTTATTATCTGATCCTTTTTACTTTTGCTAGCACTGTTCACTGGGTGTATTTCGTTTTATTCGGTATTTTTCTGGATTTTTCCCTAAAAAAATTCTTTATGCTGGATATATATATTGTTGTATGTGTTATAACGATATATTGTCTGAATAGAACTTTTATCATTTTTGTAGCCCTGAGGAAGTCGTTGGGCCTTTAACCCAAGACGAAACACGTGTTAGCTGCAACCTTTGTGCTCACCTGGTATTGTGAATTTTCATGCAATGGCCTCAAGGAGAGACTTTGGGAAATAAGAAAATAAAGAAGACTGTTCTCTGATTATATGGACTGAACTTTCTTTTGAGAGACTGATATTACTGATTTGAATATTCATTTGTCTGTGCTCGGGAACGATATCTTGTTCTAGAATTATAAAGATGAACTGACAATGTGGAGAAGGGAAGGATTAATTTCAAAAAATGAATTTATGTTCCTAAATAATGATCATCCTGTGTTACCCAATATATACTTTATTTCCAAGGTACATAAGAATTAACTACCAGTGCCTGGCAGACCTATAATTTCTGCCTTAAAAGTACCTTTGAGAACACGTCAAAATAAGTTTATTTTTACCTCCAAGATTTTGTGGTCAATCTTCCAACGTATATTAAGGACACCACAGACTTTTTATTTAAACTAAGTCAACAAACGTGGTCTGAAGAATATCTATTCCAGCAGCTGCGTGGAGTTGCGATGGGGGCATGCTTCTCACCCAGCGACGCCTGCCTTCACGTGGGCTGGTGGGAGGAGCATATCCTCAGGATGCAGTATTCCCATGAATGGTCGTCACATATAATCAAATGGTGGCGCTATATTGACGATATTTTTGTCAAATGGAGAGGCGACCAAAGAGCAAGTCGAAAAATTTGTTAAGATTAATGTCAATAATCTTAAATTACAATTCACGGCCCATGTTGATGCAACAATTGCTAATTTCTTGGATATTACAGTGTATGTGCAACAGGGCAAATTGGAGACATGCCTGTTTAGAAAACCTACGTCAGGGAACACAGTTCTGCATGCCGGTAGTTTCCATCCGCAACACACAATCACCAGCATTCCATATGATGAGTTTCTTTGCATTCATAAGGCATGTAGTACACCAGAGGCCTGTTAACACCACCAAGGGGAAGCAAAGAAGAGACTCATAGCCAGGGGGTATAGCATCAGGAAATATGACATAGCTACGAAGAAAGCCAACAAGAAAAATCAGTAGATCTACTCAGTCTCAAACGGCATGAAATGAGGGAAGTTGTGGCTACAGCCAGCAGTCTGATAGACGAAAGTGCAGAGATCAGACTGATCACTACATTTAGTAAGCAGACAAGAGCCATAGTGAATAAGCAGTGGCCCATTATCCTTACGAATGCCACGCTTAAAAATGTTCTTCCCAATAAGCCGACCATTTCTTTCCGTAAAGCTCATGCCATGAGAAATGAATTGGTGAGGAATAGTCCAGAAACCATCAGTAAAGGCAGCTAGCTTACTCCGAAAAATGCTGCTCGTGCAGAGCCTGCAAATTTGGCATAAATGCCACCACATACAAGACCGCTTTTCAGAAAAACTCATTGAATTACGAGATCATT
This sequence comes from Triturus cristatus, assembly GCF_964204655.1. Lineage (NCBI taxonomy): Eukaryota > Metazoa > Chordata > Amphibia > Caudata > Salamandridae > Triturus > Triturus cristatus. The sequence continues at coordinate 293,266,104 of NC_140583.1, read as the reverse complement.
ACACATGCAGAACAGACCACGCGGTTAAGTTTTACGATGCAGCTGTGGTCTGTTGTATATCGGTTCGCATTTTGCAACATGTACGTGCGATTGTTAATAATGCTCTTGCTTATCCTATTGCAAGACATTTTAAAGCAATCCATGGCAACAACCTCAACTGTTTACCATATTTTGTCATAGATGCAGTGCAGCCAAATAAACGGGATGATAACCATGAAAAGAGGTTACGCCAACTCGAAAATAGCTATTTAGTCGAGTTGGATACGAAGTCCCTATCAGGTCTTAATATCGGGGACGATCTGCACAATTTCTTATAAACAAGGTGCCAGGATTACTAGTTTGGCTCTGCTACTGACACAGTTTCCATTTTGAGTTAGGCAGTGTGAAGATCTCTGTAAAGATAGGGGGTTTCTGTTTGACCCTATCTGCTATCCAGATGTTCTCGTAACTTCTGTGTTATTACCACATTTTAAAATAAGGACATAATTAATGGCTAGTTCCAGGGGGCTCCCTGGGTACAGGTATTGATTTAGGGGATGAGCATATGCATACCAGTATTTGTACTTTGCAGTTCATGCATTACATCTAGATTAACCTAAGAGCCAATTTGGCCCACTACTAGAGGCCGCTAGCTTATCTATTTAAAGGAATTCATTTTTAATAAATCCTTTTTTTGTACTTTTGCACAATATATCTTCCCTTTGCAATTTACACGCTTCAGTATATAGGCACTGGCACTTTGACATATCATTAACATCAGTATGTAGGGTATATAGTTTTGCAGCACCCGCTAGTTTTTATGTTTCATAGAACTGTATACATAGGAACCAATGAAAATTAGGTATTGTGGTGTATGAACATGTTTAACAGATATATAGCTAAGTTTGCACAGGTTTCTACAAATGAAGATGTGTTAGTATGACTTTTAATATTGAAATAGTAGTAAGCATTTAACTTTTTCTATTTTTGATGTGATGTTGAACATCAAATTGCACTATGCACTTTATGTAGTATATGCTCGACATTAGCTTCTGATAGCACCTTTGCATGAATTACTACACATCGCTTAAATGTTGGGATAGTGTAGTAATATTTCATACACAGAAGTATTTTTGTTCTATTTTATATGATTTTAATATTTGACAGTACTGTATGCATTATGCACTTTATATATGAACACGTGTCACAATAATTGACATTAGGGTGTATTACGCATTTTAGTATCCCACGATGTGTCGTCTTTCAGATATATAAAAAGTATGCCTTTTGTAATGTTTTTCAAGTATATGTTTCACAGAAATGAATTATATATATTTGTTCTATGCCACTAATGATATAGGTGTATGCCTCGGCATTCATGGTACAGCACTATTCACTTTAACCCCTTCGCTGCGGCGCAAATTCCGCCGCAGCGCTGGGGGTGTTTTAAGTGTGCGCGGCGCCGCCATGCTCATGACGGAACCACGCCGTCATGAGTCACGGGTGAGCTGTGCTCATGACGGAGTGGTTCCGTCACGGCGCCGCCCACTTACGTTAGACGCCCGCACAGGCGGGGAAAAGGCGCCGCGTGGGCGGAGCGACAGCCAACGGCCGCGGCATGACGGAACCACTCCGTCATGAGCACAGCGCGACCGTGGCTCATGACGGAGTGGTTCCGTCATGAGCAGGGAAGGGGTTAAGTGATAGATATGTTATAATTTTGCACACTGTGACGATTATTAAGGAGCGCTGTAGTGACACTATACTGTAAATATATATAGGCAACCATTATGGCATGCAAAATGGTATTTGTAGATTTGCAATATTAATATTGTGTACATATACGCTCGTACTAAGGTCTCATTACAGATGTGCATAAGTATTTTTACTATGGTTGTTAGTGCCGACTTACATCATCTGAAGCTCCCCTTTCCCTTTAAATTCCTGTTCCTGACTAGCGCAAGTTATGTGATCAAGGCCACCGTCTGTGGTCGAAACGCGTCAGAGACAGTACCAGCTATGAAATAAATCTTTGCATTTTGGCACCAGCTATATACGTTGTCCGTGTCCACATTTGTGCGGGACTGCACAGGGGACTGTTTTGCTTCGAGATATATATATATACATATATATATGCTTGTTTCTTCGTCTAGTATCACTGTTGTACCAAATGGCGATCGCAGACCCGAATTCGGTGCAATCTTGTGGTTTATTTGTAATTAAACGCCCTGCACCACCGCAATGACGCGTTTCGGGCAGCAGAGTGCCCTTGATCACATATATATATATATTCTACATACATATATATTCTATAGATATATATATCTATAGAATTGCTCTAAAGAACGTTTTTTATCCACACACACACACACACATATATATATATACATATATATATATATATTTCCATTTGATGCCCTGCACACCGGAAGCCCATAAATATGGAAATCATGCAGAGTATGCTGGGAGCTGATACTGCTGTGGACTCAGTAAATGGCCTATGAATTAGGAGCTTGTAGCTCCGAAACGCGTCAGGCAGATGAAATGTTCGGGAGGAAATTGCCAGTTCTTAAAATAAATGGTTTTGTTAACCGTCCTTTGTTGGAGTGCGTCCTCATTGCAGGGCATCAAATGGAAACATAAATACACAGAAGGTCCAGCCGTGGAGGATTCGCACCGCCTGGAGAATTGTATACGGGTCCGCAGGGTCACTGAACTGTTCTGACCCGGTCGGCACAGAGGACAAATTAATTGGAAACTGTTCGTTTCATCTCCCGAAGCCCACTGGAGGGCTGTTGTTTAAATTAACCATGAACATTTGAAAATTACACTGAAGTTGCACGGAATCCACTAGAGGATAGAAATCATTCGTAAATCAACAACATGTTCCAGCATGCATCGGAATAAAATACTCACCCGAGCGGGCACACCGGAAGCCCATAAATATGGAAATCATGGAGAGTATGCTGGGAGCTGATACTGCTGTGGACTCAGTAAATGGCCTATGAATAAGGAACTGTAACTCCGAAACGCGTCAGGCTGATGAAATGTTCGGGAGGAAACTGCCAGTTCTTAAAATAAATGGTTTTGTTAACCGTCCTTTGTTGGAGTGCGTCCTCATTGCAGGGCATCAAATGGAAACATAAATACACGGCAGGTCCAGCCGTGGAGGATTCGCACCGCCTGGAGAATTGTATACGGGTCCGCAGGGTCACTGAACTGTTCTGACCCGGTCGGCACAGAGGATAAATTAATTGGAAACTGTTTGTTTCATCTCCCGAAGCCCACTGGAGGGCTGTTGTTTAAAGCAACCATGAACATTTGAAAATTCCACTGAAGTTGCATGGATTCCACTAGAGGATAGAAATCATTCGTAAATCAACAACATGTTCCAGCATGCATCGGAATAAAATACTCACCCGAGCGGGCACACCAGAAGCCCATAAATATGGAAATCATGCAGAGTATGCTGGGAGCTGATACTGCTGTGGACTCAGTAAATGGACTATGAATAAGGAGCTTGTAGCTCCGAAACGCGTCAGGCAGATGAAATGTTCGGGAGGAAACTGCCAGTTCTTAAAATAAATGGTTTTGTTAACCGTCCTTTGTTGGAGTGCGTCCTCATTGCAGGGCATCAAATGGAAACATAAATACGCTGCAGGTCCAGCCGTGGAGGATTTGCACCGCCTGGAGAATTGTATACGGGTCCGCAGGGTCACTGAACTGTTCTGACCCGGTTGGCACAGAGGACAAATTAATTGGAAACTGTTCGTTTCATCTCCAGAAGCCCACTGGAGGGCTGTTGTTTAAAGCAACCATGAACATTTGAAAATTACACTGAAGTTGCACGGAATCCACTAGAGGATAGAAATCATTCGTAAATCAACAACATGTTCCAGCATGCATCGGAATAAAATACTTACCCGAGCGGGCACACCGGAAGCCCATAAATATGGAAATCATGCTGAGTATGCTTGGAGCTGATACTGCTGTGGACTCAGTAAATGGCCTCTGAATAAGGAGCTTGTAGCTCCGAAATGCGTCAGGCAGATGAAATGTTCGGGAGAAAACTGGCAGTTCTTAAAATAAATGGTTTTGTTTACCGTCCTTTGTTGCAGTGCGTCCTCATTGCAGGGCATCAAATATATATATATATATATATATATTACCTACTGGCGGTCGCCAGTAGGTAGTTATAGTTAGGACCACGTTTCCATAGGAAATCCGCAGCATTCTATTTTGAATTACTTTGGCGCCGGTCGACGAATCCTCGCGAATTTTTCAAAATAGGTGGGGCGCTACGCTCCGCTCCTACCCTGAAAGTCTCGGGGGGATTCGTCAAGCGGGGGCTGAGATAAAAGGGGGGTCCCAAAACGCGTTTTTCCCATGCATTTTTCCATAGGACCTTTAGACAGGGCTACAGCCCGAACGGCTGAACAGAATTACTAGAAATTTGGCAGAGAGGTAGTCCTCAGGTCAAGGAAGTGCCTTTTGTAGGTTTGGTGTAAATCTGTTCAGTAGATTCTGAGAAAATAGCCTTTAAATCAATATATATATCTGAGCCAGCTTACGGTGCGCTTACGGTACGCTTACTGTACGCGTACGGTGGCGTGCGCGAGCGCGATTCTGATTGGCTCTTAGATCTTAGTAAACATTCGAATCGGCCGAAACCAGGAAGCGGCGGCCACCATTTTCTCTCTCGCACTGAGAGTGATGTTTAAAATATAAAGCACAAAAACATGTAAAGGGGCTGTTTAGACAGCTCCCACACACATAGCAATGTTGAGGGAGTCCCCAAAGATCCCCCAAGGCCAAAAACGGAATTTTAATTTTTTCGCTAATTTCGCCGATTACGCTTACCGTACGGTAAAAAATTATAAAAAAAAAAGAAATTATCCACACTCTCCCCACCCCGTGTGCAATTGGTGCCCGAAGGGCACCAATTGAGCATGGCTTATTACAGATGAGTTAAACTAAAATATTTTAAAAAAAAATAATTAAAAAAAAACGAACGAACGAACTGCGTTAAGTGGGCGCGCACGCCAAGAATGGCGTAAAGTAACTTAGCATTTAAAAAAACGTACAAATTCACTGAAAAAACCATAGGTTTCACACACGTTATAGTTAGGAATTAGCATTTAAAAAACCTTGCAAATTCACTGAAAAAACCATAGGTTTCACACATGTTATAGTTAGCGGAAATTTTACTGATAAAAAAACCAATGAAATTCCCCCGTTATAGTTAGTGCAGGCAACTATAACTCACGCGACCGCAATCTTCTGCTGATGACATATGTGTCTTTATGGAAAAAAAATATTTGTAATATATGTATAGCTAAAAATGTATGGAAGAAGACATGGGCAAATAAGTGTCTAAATACAGTATTAGCATCAGCAGAGGATTGCGGTCGCGTGAGTTATAGTTGCCTGCACTAACTATAACGGGGGAATTTCATTGGTTTTTTATCAGTAAAATTTCCGCTAACTATAACATGTGTGAAACCTATGGTTTTTTCAGTGAATATATATATATATATATATTCACTGAAAAAACCATATATATATATTCACTGAAAAAACCATAGGTTTCACACATGTTATAGTTAGCGGAAATTTTACTGATAAAAAACCAATGAAATTCCCCCGTTATAGTTAGTGCAGGCAACTATAACTCACGCGACCGCAATCCTCTGCTGATGCTAATACTGTATTTAGACACTTATTTGCCCATGTCTTCTTCCATACATTTTTAGCTATACATATATTACAAATATTTTTTTTCCATAAAGACACATATGTCATCAGCAGAAGATTGCGGTCGCGTGAGTTATAGTTGCCTGCACTAACTATAACGGGGGAATTTCATTGGTTTTTTATCAGTAAAATTTCCGCTAACTATAACATGTGTGAAACCTATGGTTTTTTCAGTGAATTTGCAAGGTTTTTTAAATGCTAATTCCTAACTATAACGTGTGTGAAACCTATGGTTTTTTCAGTGAATTTGTACGTTTTTTTAAATGCTAAGTTACTTTACGCCATTCGTGGCGTGCGCGCCCACTTAAAGCAGTTCGTTCCGTGCGCGCACGGTGCGCTTCGCGCACCGTGCGCGCACAGTGAGCACGCGGTGCGCTTTGCGCACCGCGCGCCCACTTTACGCATTTAGTGCCGTGCACGCACGGTGGGCACGCGGTGCGCTACGCGCACCGCGTGCCCACGTTACGCTAGATGGGCAATGTACGCACGATGCGCTTCGCGCACCGTGCGCACATGGAGGACATATGATGCACTTCGTTTTGAAAGGTAATATTTTAATTTTTCGTATATTTTATAAGCCATGCACAAATGGTGCACTTCTGGCACCATTTGCACACGGGGTGGAGAGAGTGTGGATCATTTTTATTTTTTTTTTATTTTTTACCGTACGCGTACGGTAAGCGTAATCGGCGAAATTACCGAAAAAATAAAAATTCCGTTTTTGGCCTTGGGGGATCTTTGGGGACTCCCTCAACATGGCTATGTGTGTGGGAGCTGTCTAAACAGCCCCTTTACATGTTTTTGGGCTTTATATTTTAAAAATCACTCTCAGTGCGAGAGAGAAAATGGCGGCCGCCGCTTCCTGGTTTCGGCCGATTCGAATGTTTACTTAGATCTAAGAGCCAATCAGAATCGCGCTCGCGCACGCCACCGTACGCATACGGTAAGCGTACCGTAAGCGCACCGTAAGCTGGCTCAGATATATATATTGATTTAAAGGCTATTTTCTCAGAATGTACTGAACAGATTTACACCAAACCTACAAAAGGCACTTCCTTGACCTGAGGACTACCTCTCTGCCAAATTTCTAGTAATTCTGTTCAGCCGTTCGGGCTGTAGCCCTGTCTAAAGGTCCTATGGAAAAATGCATGGGAAAAACGTGTTTTGGGACCCCCCTTTTATCTCAGCCCCTGCTTGACGAATCCCCCCGAGACTTTCAGGGTAGGAGCGGAGCGTAGCGCCCCACCTATTTTGAAAAATTCGCGAGGATTCGTCGACCGGCGCCAAAGTTATTCAAAATAGAATGTTGCGGATTTCCTATGGAAACGTGGTCCTAACTATAACTACAGACTGGCGACCGCCAGTAGGTAATATATATATATATATATATATATATATATATATATATATATATATATATATATATATATATATATATATAGCTAAAAAACGTTCTTTAGAGCAATTCTACTAATAATTGCCCTTTCACACACTTATTACTACAGTGCGAAGGTAAAAATTCCAGTTTATTACCACAGTACAGTGACATAAGAAAAACACTGTTTACTGCCTCACACATTATAAATTACAAATATTTTATACATGGAAACAAATAGTTGTGAGACCTGTTCTGTGTGACTTTACATTGAAGCAGAAATGTAATTGTTGAATTTCAGTGTTTCTTTGATTTAAAAAAAAATAATACATTTAAACTGATATTTTCACCAAACTAGAACGTTACTTTCATATATGTATATATATATAAATAAAAGTCTACAAACAGTGTTCAAAGGAACCACGAACACTCAGGATTAATGGTGCAAACAGTCAAAGTTTAAAAATAAACTTCCACCATTTGCACTGTTGGTCCTGAGTGCCCGTGGTTCCTTAGAACACCTGTTCAGGGACTTTGCTTACACTAGGCACCGCTCCCACTGTTAGATGTGACACGTTGTAGTGTTGGGCATCCACAGTAGTTTATATATATATAATATTAATTGAATGGAAAAACGAAATAATGCCTGTGTTTACTGCCTCCAACATGAGCTGAAACTTACCTGAAGGCATGAATCCCACGAGGGGCAACCTTTTGTTTGGATGTTTAGTAGCCGGCCCTGGCCACGGGATGATCGCCACCGCATCAAGTGCTGGTCCGAGTCTGCTCACAGTAGCGGATTTTGTATGGAGCAGGAAGAGCTCTTTCACGGGTGAGCAATAATTAGAGACATTCAGTTTCCTGGAAAATATATGTTTTATTGAAATTCACTACAGCGTCCCACATGGGATTGAATATTAACACTACTACAGAATGCAATGGTCTTTGAATGACACGTGACCATTTGAAAATATAAAGGGAAAACGCCAGTAAGTGTGCTTGTCGTGTCTTTCTTCTATGCAGTCCATGATGAAGGGCGGTGGCCTGAAACGCGTAGGACTGGTGATCTTAATTGAATGGAAAAACGAAATAATGCCTGTGTTTACTGCCTCCAACATGAGCTGATACTTACCTGAAGGCATGAATCCCACGAGGGGCAACCTTTTGTTTGCAAATATATATATATCCTAGTATTTCTTTCAGAAATGTAGATGTAGAGTTAATAGTACCTATATTTACCTATATATATTTACCTTTTCGCCTTCACAATTTAGTGGTGGTCAATATTTTAGACCAATAGTTATGATAGGATAATATTTTATGACACAATGTTGTGTCATACATCTCCGTCTATATCTGCAGTGCAATAAAGAAGCTTTGTTACAGTCTATAGCTTCACAAGACAAAGAAATTACTGAAACAACTAGATATTAAACATCATCCTTAGTCATGATTCTGAAGACAGCTATTTTTACAAGACTCAAGACCAAGCGAATAAGATATGCATACAAATTGCGCCTATCACTCTTTAACATTGCAATGCAAGGGCTTTGTGACTGTTGCAGCAACTCATAACATGTGAGGAAATATGTAAATAAATAAAAATGACATACTCACTGTATTGACCACACACCTACACAAACCAGAAGTTGTGTGCTTCCGCAAAAATAAGTGCTTGCCATCTAGGCAGCTGTGATCATTTTGTTTATATATCCTGAAGTCTTGATCATTTTGTTTATTTATCCAGCAGCCTAAGCTTCAACTTTCATGGGCACAAACACCATTACAATGCTTTTAAAGTATCTAATATAACCAGATAATTTATGGTATTTGTTTTTCTCTGGCACCAGCACAGATGGGAGGAGGGCAGTCATTACTTTTAGACTTCAGAGTGCAGTTTTGCGTTTGAGAACCCAGAGCTACCCTAACCTACATGGATTTTTAGGTCTGGCTGGGCAGTGCAACTGTTAGCTGACGTTATGTGATCAACAAAAAAGAGCTTTCAGAGTCCTACTAAGAGAGGTGTTTAGGCTCCACACATATTTATTTTTAGAGTTTTATAGAGCGCGAACCAGACCCAAGCTAGGGTATCAGAGCGCTTTAGACAAGGCATACGGTGAACACATTTAAAAGGGGAACATTGCATATAAACAGACATACTCTGAAAGTAACAAGGAGTAACAGCATTGAGAGGACTAGTTCTAAGCAGTAAAACCATTCAAAGTTCGTGTCGGTTTTCACTTCACGTGGCAGCATTGGGAAGAAATGCTCTGAGCATTGCAAGACAGTTCAAGTTTGTGTAGGTCTTCAATTCACGGTCAGGTAACCCAAGAGTAGAGGTAGTTAGGGGTTGAAGTTCAGAGGTCGTGGTTGTGCGGATTTAAAGTAAGAATTTGCTCATCAGGTATAATTTTGCTTCGTTTTTTTAAAAGAGGCGTAGCTGAGATTTTTCTGATGCATGGTGGAAGAGAGTTCCATATCCTTGGCGCTGCCCCGGAGAATGCTCTGTTGGAAGTTTTAGACTTTTTGAAACGTGAGGGTTTCAGAAGTAGATTGTTTGAGCTCCTTGAATTTCTGTTTCCTCCAGATAAGGTGAGTTTTTAGGCTAGGTACTGAGGGGTGTTGTGGTGTAACGCCTTGTGTGTGATGCAAGCCATTTTTAGGTGGATTCGGGCTTCGTAGGGTAGCCAGTTGAGTGCTTTCAGATGTAGTGATATGTGGTCAAATTTCCTAGACCCTGTTATGAGTCTTGCTGTGGCATTGAGACAGGCTTTTAGAGGGGCGGTTGAGATTTTCGAGAAAAGGTTTCGTTTTCCTGAGATAACTGAGGTGGAAGCGGGCATTTTTAGTCAATAAGTTGATGTGATGTTGCATGTTGAGGTTCTTATCCAGAGTGATACCTAGTGATAAGGAGGAGTCTACTACAGTTGGCGTGCAATTCAACGAAGTGATAATTTTGATCCATTCCTTTGTCTCAGTGGAGTTCTTAGGGGGGAAGATTAGGAGAAACTCTGTTTTTTGAGAGTTAAGCTTGAGGAAGTTGGTCGATAGCCATTGGACTGTCTTTTCGAGAGCTAGGTTCATTGTCTTTATCTCTTCGATAGAGGAGATCTTGATGTACAGTTGGGTGTCATCCGTGTACATGTGGAAGGAGATGTTCTCCTGCTGTAGTAGCTCGGTGAGTGGTTCGACGTATAGGTTGAATTACATGGGAGCCCTGAGGAACTCCCAGAAGGTTAGGGGAGGAAACGGAGAGATTGTTGTTGATCATGTACGATTGCGTTCTGTTTTCCAGGAAGGATTTGAACCATTGAAGGACTTTACCCGATAAACCCATCCTGTTTTCTAGTCTTCTTAGTAATTTGTCCTGATTGACCGTATCGAAGGCTGAGGAGAGGTCGAGTAGGACTAACAGTCAGGTTTTGTTGCGGTCAAGAGCTTGAAGGGCATCATCGACTATGTGTAGGATGGCTGTTTCTGTGCATGGTGGTTCCCCTGACTATAGCATTTGATTGGGATGAATTATACTGCTTGTATTGCACTTTGCGGGTTGTGAGAAAGTTTATACTCGATCTCACAGGAATGAGTTGGTTATGGTGGCATGCCAATGATCATGGCTGCAAACCTCATCTGTTTATTAAGATGTTATGATAAAGGCATTAGGCCTGGCGTATTTATTGTAAAAAGCATATGTTAAAGTCAATAGGTACTCAAGTGTGAATTGTTATTGCTCTACACGAAAGCCTAGAGATGAGTATTTTGTTACATTGAATCTCACAGATTACCGTACCAAGCAAAGGTTTTGGTTCTGATTATTCCGTGTGTCAAACCGTGGATGTAGAAGATTTGCTGTCAGAATTCTCATTACGCCCTCTTAAGAGAGACAGTATTTTGATTTTCAAACTGTAATTTTGTACACTATGTAATTTTATGATTATGCTTGATCGTTGCTCTTGTGGATAAAGTTAAGCTCAGTACAAAAGACCTAAGCTGGTTGTGGTGACAAGCGAATGATAACAGCTAGAGGTCTGATCAGTTCACTAGGAAAAAATATTTCTGATGCCATTGGTCTGGTCTGTTTATTAAGAAAGGTTATGAGCCTGCTCTAACTAATTTTTCCCCAACACAGTGACACAAACTTTGAATCTCATTCAGACCACTAAACCATGGTCTCCAGAAGATCCCGGTCATCCACCTGTGCTAAAATTAATTCCAGATATCATAGCCAAAGTACTTACAAATAATGTTAATTCTATGTTTAGCACAAGGATCTTTCCTACTCCCTGGAAAAGGGCTTCCATCCTCCCTCTTTAAAAAAATATATATATTTTCGATCTGGAAGATCCATCTAACTACCAGACTATTTCCAAACTTCCATTTCCAGCAAAAATAATTGGAAAAATCATGAACAATCAACTAAATCAATTCATTTTAGAGAACAATCAACTAGATACCACACAATTTGGATTTAGATCAGAAAATAGCACGGAGACAGCCCTTATTTAAGCAAAGGATGAAATAAAATCCATCCTAGATGAAGGAGGAACAGCTGCGCTGATACTATTGGATCTGCGACCTTTGATACCGTAGAACATCCAATCCTGCTCTCCCGCTTGGAGGATCTAGGCATAAAAGACATAACTTTAGAATCACTTAAATCCTTTCTAAAGAACAGGGAAAACAGAGTGAAACTGGACAATTTTAGCTCCAGTACCGTCTTTCTACCTTGCCGGGTGCCACAAGGATCATCACTTAGTCCCATTCTATTTAATCTCTATGTAAGAGAGCTTGTCCCCTCGGTCCAATCCTTTGGCTTCTCTCTTACTTTATACGCAGATGGAGCACAGATCGTTCTATCTGCAGTCAATGACATCAGTTCCACCAGTTATCAGCTTCATAATTGCATAGGAGAGATTGGCAGATGGATGAGTAAGCACTGTCTCAAACTTAGTTCAGATAAAAACGTGTGTTTCTTCTGGGAAACAACCCTCATCTCTGGTCTACCGCTTGCTGGCCATTGCAACTGGGTGCTCTACCCCAACCCACCACAAGGGCTAAAAGCGGCAGGGTAATGCTTCATGATAAGCTTAACTTTTGTGAACAAGTCAACTCAGTTCTATCCTCCTCCTATAACACTCTTAGAATCATAAGAAAAATTATACACTTTTTTCCCAACAATTCTAGAAAAACAGTTATATCCTCTCTAATCCTATCTAAAATATTGTAATGGACTTTACATTAATCTTCAGGCAAAATATCTCAAGAAGCTCCAGGTATTACAAAACGGTGCAGCTAGATTACTTATTGACCATCATAAACACTCTGTTTATCAAGAAATCAAAGATCTCCATTGGCTAATGGCTAAGACTCATATAAAATTTAAGGCACCCTGCCTCACTTTCAAAGCTCTGCATGCCCCAGGACCAGACTTTCTGAGAAAGTCAATTTCTTGGTACGTTCCCAACAGGGACCTGAGATCAAGCGGATCCATCAAAGTTACCACCTTTAGATTTGAGAAAACCAAATGGGGTGGAAGCAGCATCCTGGTGGGAGCAACCAAGGAATGGAATCTTCTGCCAATGCACATACGATCGGCACCCTCTATACAGGCTACTGAAAACCTGGCTTTTCACTCTTTAGCCCTCCATCTGTCCCCCTCTGCTCTCTGTTCATCTAGCGCCAAGACACCCTAGGGTATACATAACCTTTACAAGTATTTTAACATAAACGCAGTAGGTAAGACATAGTGATTGTAAAAAGCATATGTTAATGTCAATAGGAATTTTCTTTGGGGTGATTCTTATTTCTCTGTATTAATGCCTACAGATAGGTATTTTGTTACATGAAATGTCAGAGATCACATTTATGGAGAAGGATTCTGCTGTTGATTGCTGCCGCCTCTGACAAACCATTGGAGAAGATTTGCACTGTAATAATTATTGCTAATATAGCTTCTTAGCTGTCTGCCTGGATATTGTAATAAACAAAATTAAATAATACATACACCTATTAGGATAAATATACATCCTTAGAGATGCATAGGGAACATTTGGATCAGCTCTGATCTACCATTGGTCTGTCTGAGTGTCATTTACACTCTGTTCCTTCCATGTCAGTGAACTGCATGGGATACTAATTCAGTAAGAATCAGTCGTTGGCTCAAGCATACTTGGCGAGTTAAAAACAAATCAGTAAGTCTTCCATGGGTGCCTGTTCCCAACATACCTGATTTACTCAGCGGGAACAGACAGATGCAGCTGCACCGTCCCTTGAAGAAATACGAGTTCGCAGGAAATCCCTTTATTCTTATACTCTTTCATGAGACAAAGAATCCACCAAGTCGCCTACAGGTATTACGATCTTTTCAGGATTGCCAAACTGGCACCCATGGAAGACTCACTCATTCGAGCATTAATTATGACTGCTCATGTAAGGGTTGTTTCTTGGAGGACTCAAAAGAGCATTTACAATGACTAGCTGTATATTGGCCATTCCTATGGGTTGCTCTCTTCCACTGCTGGATGAAGTCCCAGAGCATATACTATTGCTGGGAGTATAATGACCAATACTATTGGTTGCTACTTGCCAAACCGTGGTGAGCTCAACCATATATATCTATATATATATATATATATATATATATATATATATATATATATATATATATATATATATATATATATATATATATATATATACCATGCCCAGTCATACAGTCGTGCCATTATTGCGCCGCAGTGGACTCATCAAAGTCCTTATTATGACTAAAGGTTACACCCTATTGCCCCTGTGTAAACTACAGTATGGCTGGGTGTATAATTTACGATTCCCATAGGCTGCTCCCTGCCGCCCCTTGGTGGATCCTCAGCACATATACAGTGGCTGTGTGCATTATGGCCATTCCAATGGGTTGCTCCTCTGAAGATCATACATTATTGCTGATGGAAGATTGTGCCCTAGGAGGAGCACACTTATTGCTGGGGAATTTGTTTGCTTAGACTCTATATTCAATGTAGTTTACACTGTATGATACAGACTGCTGCAAAGAATAAAAATAGCTGCATGTGTCACCAAGACTATTCTCAAACTTTTCACTCACACCAAAGTGCATGCTCGGCAACACGCTTACTGTGACATAGTTTGAACAGTATCACATACTATATAACAGCCAGGTTTTTAGATTGCTTATCTGTAACACATTCATAGTTTTTGTGTACTTATGCTGCAAAAACAGCCCTGTAACAAAAATGGCCCCCCAGGGGCCCATAACAGGACCAACCCTGGCGGCCCACTGGGGAAATACCTGGTGCCCGCTACGGCCAGTCCTGCCCTGATGACAAGCTCCAAATTATGCCAGGCAAACTTCCTCTTGACCTTGGATTGTCACTCTAGCAGCACTGTCAAGAACTAATCTAATTCTCTCATATGTTAGCTCTATTATTTGAATGGCTTCCTGCTTGCTGGTGCTGGCTGCTGCTGGCGTCATCGCGCTGGCAGGCAGGCTCTCAGGCTTCTTGTATCTGAAAACAAGAGTCCTTCTCCTAGCAGCTAACTTATGTTGACAGAGCAGAGGCTAGTTGGCTTCTGCTTTTAATGAGTAAACCTAGCCACCACCTTCAAAATACAGACACCCTATGTATTCTCCTCCTTCCAACAACACACATGACCAGAGAGAGCGGGTGAGGGCTAGTTGTTGACTTTTACAACAAATGTATGTGTATATGGTCTGGGTGGCCAAAATTACGTCTGGGGGACTGGCTGGACTCAAGACGGAGATGAGAAAACATCCTAAATGCCATGCCCGCTGTAAGCCATCATGAGCCTCCTTTACACACAAAGAATTCAGTAAGGGTTGTGTGCAGGCAGCACCACTTGTCTGGAGAGGGCCACCACACTGCAACAAAACAAAGCTGCCTGAATTCATCTGCTTCTCTCTGCATGGTAACAAATGTCTTGGGGCCAGTGCTGGTCAACGTGCCTTGCCGTAACGGAAGTCAAGGTACAGCTGGATCTACGTGGGGGCTGCACAATACAGACAATACGCCACATCCAAATCTGGGTGTTATCATCACATATCACTGACCACGTGGTGCCCGAGAGCTTCAAAGGCTAGGCTGTGGGCTTACGCTTATCAGGAATTTACATTGCCCTGTAACAAAAAAAAACAAGAACACACCAGCACTCACCTCTCCCAGCTGGGCCGGGCTCAAATGTGACAAAATTTGTCAGAGAGGCTCGGCTGTAGGCCAGTGTCTCACGGCACTGCAGCCAGAAACTCACTCAGCACTACAAGCCAAAAGCACAATGGCTGCTTTTGTGAAATGCAGTCACGCATCCTGACCATATTGTGCCGTATGGTCTCAGTGGCACCATAATGCGTGATTAATGCATTTTAGTGCGGTGAAGCGGACACCAGCATTAAAATGCATTAGCATAACTTCTTATGGGTGGAAATTGATAGGGTTGATACTGTCCTTCACTTTAAACCAGTGATCTCAAACTGTGGATCAGGTGGGTCGCGAAAGTCAGAGCAATAAATAAAGGTGCCTTAACATTCTGGTCTTAACTTTTCACATAACATGTACTTTTGTATAGCGCACGTATCACCCAAAAGTCTCAAGGCGCTGAATAACAGATGTATATTGTTACCCAACTCAATGGTACTCATTTTATCGACCTCAGATGGATGAAAGGCTGAATGGACCCGCTGGGATTAGAACCTGTGACCATGAGATCAAACACAGGCCCCTACAGTGGATGCATTTGTCCACTGCGCCACAGACCCGGCTTTACAATGATTCAAAGACAAGAGTTCAAATGTCAAGATGCTTTATTCTTTTAACATGTGGATTGGTATTTACTTTTTTTTCTGACTGAAAAGTGAGAGGAGTTTTAAAGTGAATTATGTGACAACGTAGGATGTTCGTTTTTGCAATATACAGCAAAATGTAAATACCTGTAAATGAACTGCATGCATCCAGGAGTTAGGAAAGCAAAAATTAAGCACTTTTTTGTAATTCTGCAGTGTGCTGAAAACTGACATTTTAATAGGATCAAAACAGATCAAGACACTTGCTGATGCACAAATGATAAATATATACATAAAAAATCAATTTACATACACTAACATTTGTGTGCTGTATAGTTTTATCAGTAAAACTATATATCTGTCAAACTTTAGTGGCCATTTAAATGGAAATTGTGCTGCCTGTAAATAACAATGTGCTACCACACAGTGCCTTAGTTACATTAAAAAATCATCCTGCCTCATGTCCATTGAAGGTAGGTGGGTCGTGAAAGTGTATTGCTCTAAAAAAGTGGGTTGTGGTTCTAAAAAGTTTGGGAATCACTGCTATATGCTATACATCATGACACCAAAATACTTTTTCCTCGTTCCACAGCACATTTATAAATTCAATCCATCATGCATTTGTTTCTTAATGCTTAAATGTGCTATCGCTCACTCTTTTCACATCAAATTTATACACAAGCCCAGAGACAAAATACCATGTTAGCACAGTTCCGGTCCACATTTATGACATTAAAATACTACTCATATGGGCTACATGACAAATATATTCTCCCATCCATAGTACCCTCACAGAGTAGGATACTACCCATCCATAAATTCAATTCAGAACCTCGCAATGGAAAGGAGGGAAAATAGAAATACAACTGTAATATAATACAATACAATGTCCTGGATTACTAGGAGATACCATTGTAACACAGCACACCATGCAGAACTACTGCATTAACGCCCTATAATACTATGTATATTTTGTTAATGGTTTAGAACACTAAAATATTTATTAACCCGAGCACTGGGCATTGTTATCATTCTGCAACAATTTCCAACAATATGTAAATGAAATCATTGGACAGAAAGAAGACGTTTTAGGAATAGCCCCAATTGTTGTTTTTTTTTACTTTAATAGCAGCTTTATATTGCATGGACGACGCCAAAAGTGTGTCCGGGCACTTCACAGAGTAAATGAGTTTCAGTTTTAAAATGATAAGAGTAAAGCATACATTCCCAGACCACAATAAAGTATTCAAATTAAACAAAAGAACAGACGCTTGGCATTCTAAAAAATACATCTGAGATTTGGAGAACACTTAACCAAATGGGGATGAACAAGACCTTGATGGTTCAGATTTGGAAATGCCACTGGAATAGAAGGCTTTTCATGACTTTCTTAAATGTATCGCAGGATGATAGAATTTCAGGTGGAATGGACTTCGCAGCACTCCTTGTAGGGTGATATTTCTAGAAGTAAGGATTCAGTTCTTAGGAGTGAGGAGAAAGCTCCAGAGGGTGTTGGATTCTAGCTTGGTATTAGGGTATGTCTGCATGAAGGGTTTCATGTACAGTACAACTTAAACTGAAGGTGATCATTGCATCACTGGGTAAACAGTTAAAAGCAATGAAAACAGATCTGAAAGTTACAAAGTACTTGGTGCACGAGAGTAGCCGATCTACAGCATCTAGGCCATTTTAAACAAGGTAGGTCTATGGAATTTCGGATAGTAAGGAAATCCCAGGGGACTACAGATTTGAAGTCAGATTATTGATGTAGGATTTAACACCTTTCATAAATTTGGCTGATGTTGCACACTTTTTTGGCTAGGTGCTACTGTGGACTTGCAAGCTGAGATTTGTGTTCACTGTAATGCCTAGGGAATTTGTACACTCAATGAAAGCAGGATTTGTAGTCTTAGGTACTCAGTGAGTCCAGCCAAGGTTGAACAGGAATAGAGCACGGGGGAATACAATTAGGAGACATCCTGTTTAAAGAGGGTTCAGATTGAGATGTGTCCTGTCCTCCAGATTTGCATATCCACTAAATCTTGGTCAGGAGTACATTGTCCTCAGGGGGAGATGCTTTCAATTACAGCTAGCTGCCGTCAGTGTATAGGTGATAAAGAGATGTTGGTGCAGCTGAGGATTTGCTTTTAAATTGTTCCAAATTAAATGCATAAGACAGTACAAGGACTCTTCACTATATTTCTGGGAGATACATCACTTTACTTCAGAGAGGTAAGGAAAACTTCCTATATGTAAATAGCAGTCACTCACTACATATGATAAGGTGGGTTGCTCATCTCTAGAAAGTCCAACTGGAAACTTGATTAAAAAGAGCTCCATCTTAGCACAAGGCATACTGGTTGTGTACAGCTGCTTAGGCTGGGCAAGTCAAATCTTCTGAAGAAGTGATCTGCTTCATGAAATGCAATACAAGATTGCACTTGTAATATGTTAAGAAGGTATGGCAAATAATGAATCTTCAGACAAAAAAGTGAGTTTCCCAGGACACTGAGGATGAGTTTAGATGGCGGCAACCTCTACATACTCTCTTCCACAGCATGTACAGCAAAAGATTCCTTATCATTTTGGGACATTCGCTGTCCTTCCTTCCAATAATAATTTAGTAATCATGGCCCAGAGTCTCTGCTGTTCATCGGACTTCTCTTCAAATCTTGTTAAAGACCAAGGATCAATTTATGGTACATTCAACTACCCACTTGGAGTCTGGGTCTTAGATTTATTCATATTGCATTCTTGTGAATAAGCGGAAGACCTCCACTATACCAATGGGTCTACATACAGTAGCAGCATCAGCTACGTTTCCTGGTTAAAACCCACACCTATTTAGGGGCTCCAGATATTGATGACATGCTCTTTGGGGTTCAAAGTCCTTGGAGATCCACAACAGGGCAGTAACATACAGCAAAGTATATGCACCTGATTTTAACTTTGCAAAAATGCCGAAAACGCCTTTCTTTCTTCCATGTATCTAACACACCTCCTGAACCATTAGTATGAGAGTCTGCTCAAAACCATTTCCCACAAAACGGTCATATGTTATTCAGGTACAGGCGAAAATTTGTTGATTTTCAATTTTGCGAATACCATCAGGCTTAGACTCTAGAAAGCAGACATTTATAAAAGGAACACCTCATTTTTATGACAGAATGTTCTTGGTGTAATTTTTACAAAAAGCTTTTATGTCAAACACATTATAGTACTTCGGATCCTTTGCTAACATGCATCATTTTACGGCATCTTCGTTATTCATATCAAACTCCGTTTTAGCAAAATCTTTCAAATTCCCACACCAGAGAGAGACTACCCTTGACACGGTTTCTTAGCTCCTCTTGTCATGATTACCTAATTTTTAAACGTCTATTCCTCTTTTTAGGTCTCGCCTGACCCAGCGCATGCGCTGGTTTGGCAAGACTTTTTGTGAGGGCTCAAAAAAGTGCTATCATGGCCAGCCTAGAGCTACAGTGCATGTGTGCGGGCACGCGCACCGCGCTTGATCGCGATCACTTTCACTTTCGTGGCCGCACGGCCGCTTTGATGTTCTCCGTGAGCCAATGCTTGTTTTTTTCTGTTTATTACTTCTATGTAGCAATGGTGGCACCCGTGCTTCAGCTTAAACATCTTAGGCTAAAGTCGGGTGCTGAGATTGCTTCAAAAGTAAAGAAATAGACAATTCTTTACTTTTGAAGCAATCTCGGCACCCGACTTTAGCTTAAGATGTTTAAGCTAAAGCACGGGTGCCGCCATTACTACAGAGCAGTAATAAACAGAAACAAGCATCGGCATAGCCAATAGGTCTCACTTTTGTGACCTTATAAGTATTTAGTTATGCAACTGTTGCATGGCTAAACACTTATAAGGTCCCAAAGGCGAGACCTATTGGCTATGCCAATGCTTGTTTACAATAGCAAGAAAGCTTCTGAACAATTACCAAACCCACCATCTCCTAGTGCTGTTATCCTTCCTACAACATCCTTCCTCATATTTCCTACATCCCCATCAAACCAGTCTACTCCTTGCCGCCCCTTCTTCAGTTTTCAGTTGGTTTTGAGTCAATGTAGCTATCCTCCCGGCTAGTTTATTTACATTTACTTTCTATTTCCTCAGGCCTTGCCTATTAGTATTATGCACAATTATTCATAAACCTGGGTCAGTCACTATCGTTTTCACTTAAATAAATTACCCTTTGACTATGAAATCTTCTAGGGGCGCCACACTGTTCACAAAATGTTTAAAAATAATTCTGAGTATCAGTGCAGCTTCCTAAGGCAAATTGCTGTTGGGGCCATTATGGAAGTATTCTGTCTCCTATAAGGTAACATGTAATCTGCTGGGTAGAAAATATATATTTTATTCATTAACACTTTTCTGTTTGCCAGGAAAACGCGAGTTTTGTTGAGCTACTCATCACTTTGTTTTCTCTCTGGCAGGGAGTTGGGAGACGAAGCACGACCGAACTGCAAGAAATGTCTAATGTAAATTCTTCCTGAACGAAAGAAATCTGGGAGCTACTGAAACGAAGGTGCAATGCGAAAAATGATGGCGCTCACAACAGAGATCAAACGGTTTATAAAAACAGAGATAAAATAATCTGCAGTGGTGGGTCTGAAACCATCTGGACAGAGTATAATAGCTGTGGATGGTAGAAAGCGACGACGCAGTGTGAATCCTATTAAGCATGAACTCAGTGTTTTCACGGGCCTTAGGTGCATACGCAGCATTTGCCTAGAAGAGTGAGGTCGCCATTTCATACATTCACCAAAAATATACCTTCTGTGTATTTTTTCAGTTCTTGCATCAACTATTTCTGACCCGGAGAACACTCTCTCGACGCTGCAGAAACAGACTGACGAATCAGTACCTCTCCACTTCCAAGTAGTATAAACACCTAATGTGAAACAAAATCTCTTACTATACAGCACGAATCCTCTGCAGGGGTAGGGAGCATCACTGTCTTTGTGCGGTTTCTCTGCATAATCACTGCAGCAAACCTCCACAGCATGCTTTGAATCCTGTCTCCCGGTGTTTTGGAGGCTCGTGCTCCGTAGAGATACCACTTGCTTCTAAGCCAAGGCCTCAGGCTCCCCCGTGTGAAGAGCTGAGGGGACAGATAGTCCTTTGATGGGCAGTACTTCGAAAGACCCATGTGCACCTCTTGTCCAGGGGATTGTACCTTTATTTCATGTGATTTTCTTCAGCACAATAGTTGGCTTAGTACCAATCTGGAAACACACATAAACCATATTTATTCGAATTGGAGCCACCAATAATATATCACTTTCCAGCTTGAAAACATAGATGTGGCAGTCTCTAGACTCAAGTGGGAGGCATGCCTAGTTCTAGATAACCAAACAAATATATTTCGTTTCTGTATCAATTATATTGGTGTGTCCAGGGAATCAATTTTACAAGGATTTTTAGTTTCAATCAGAAGTTAAAAGAGACCCTTGATGATCTGGGCGGTGTAGTCATACCAACCAACATTAGCGTCTACATGATACGCACCCTGTGGCTCTGCCTTGAGAGAGGTCAGTGATGCTTTCAAGAATCCAGCAAGCACCATATTACCAGAATGTAGCCTTGACAAACTAATGGTGAGCATAAGTTGTGAAATTTAGAACATACTTAAAATTATCATGGTATCTTTGCAGGAAAGGTTGACATTGAAAAGCTTTGATGTTCAGGACTACTTTACTACCACAGATGAGACAAATCAGTGATATGACCTACCCCATCAGGAAATAGGTCAAGCTATCCGAATAGGTTGATGAGAAGACATATTTGAATTTTTTTAAATTTTTTTTTAGCTTAGTTAAGTCTGTATCTTTATCAGCTTGACATTTGGTAATTAGGGCTTACTAGGAAATGCATTAGTTCCCGTTCTCCTCTTAAAAGTTTGAATTCACTGTATGAATATTGTGCTCCATTGTCTCATGCCCTTCAGAATACTGACTTTTATAATTCACGGCTCCTTTGTTCATGAATGTGTTTGGTCAATCCTTGTCAATCCTGAGAGTGAATACTCCAAGGAACAAGTAGGCCCCTTTGTGCAGTTTTCCTGGCACTGCCGATGGGATTGATTTTGACGTCGATGATGTCGTCGCCGATGAGGCAAAGATTTGTTTGACCGTCAATGGGATGGGCGCTGTGGATTGTACCATCAGCGGTGTGTTTGCCCTTGACGGTAATCCGATCACAATCACTGTTGCCACCTTCGTCGTGTTCAATGTAGATGCCGCAGTAGTTGTTTTCTTCTCGACGGCATAGTAGACGACATCCTCATCAACCGTGATGGGCTCACCGACGATCTCTCTGTAGATGTTGCTGACAGCGGTTTTCTGCATTTTTGGAAAATCTGAGCTGGCTGTGTAGGAGGCTTAGACGTTGGTTTCTTATGCTTTTTTTAAAAGAAAAGCTGCTCTTTATGTGTTGTAGAATGTTTTTTTCTGAGGGGCTATGTTCCCTATGAGATTTTTCTGAAGTACTACGCTCCTTGAGTGAACCTCGGTGGATCTTTTTTATTGATTTACTGGGAGTCTCGTGAAGAGAACGACCTTTTGACCTCTCTCTCTCTCCCTTTTATGAACTTTCCTGGAGGATGAGGACAAATCCTCACTGTCATCCTCTGAAACAGGGTTCTTCATAGCCTTAAGCTTTATGGCCCACAGCAGTCATCTCCCCTCTCTGTCCTTTAGGGTTTTAGAAGAAAAGGTAAGACATCCCTTATAATCCTTCACTTTGTGAGATGGGTAGAGACAGTATATGCAATCTTTGTGCTGATCTTCTGAATGAATTCTTTTCATGCCACAGGTCCCACAAAGCCTAAAAGATCTTTATTTGTTTACTCTGACATTGTAAAGTCAGATCTGAAGCAGCTGGCAATTAGCAGTAATAGATAGATGAAAATAACTCTCTGAATACTGGAAATAGTTGACATAAGCAGAGCTCAGGGAAGACTTTTTCAAACGACGTGCAGTAGAAAATCTGAGAGACAGAAGCCTCTGAGAGGAGTGTTCCAGAGGGTGGTGCAATCTGATTGGTTGAAGCATAAAAGTTTAGTCTCTTTTTTTTTTTTTTTTTTCCCAGACTTTATTTCGGTATTATTTCACACCATAAAAGTACACATGTACAACACATATTATTTACATTAATCATAGTTAAAAACATCCATAGTACATGAGGCAGATAGCAAGTTTAAAATAAAGTGCAAATAATATCAGGTTTAGTAAGTGTTAAAAGGTATTCCATTGGTTAAACTAATCATGAGTTAAACAATGCAGCATCATTGATCCAGGCAGTTCCTCATTTTAACAGTTAATTTTAAAAATTCTAGTACATGTAAAACACTATCACTATACAGGAGCTGAAGATACACAAGGGCTGGTCTAATTTGATTAAAATTAAGTTTTTTCAACAGGGCAACCAGGTAACGTCTGCGTGGATATTCATAAAATTTACATAAAAAAATAAAATGCAGCATATCCTGTGGAGACATTCCGTCGCAGCCACAGGGAGCAGCAGTTTTATTAAAATTGTCTAGTTTGGGTCTGATTAAAAGGTGATGAAAAATATTGAGCCTAAACCTTGTCAGTAAAAATTTTTCGTGCGAAGTAAAACTGCCCGTTAAATACGGCTCCATTGTATCGCAAGTTTTAAGGATCACGTATTTTCCGATACTAGGTTTCATAAGCTCCACCCCTTCTCTTTGGGTCACCCTATCCAAAAGAAAAGCTTGTTTAATTGCTACCACGTCCCCCTTTACAATCATGTCTGGGTGTTCAAACAGATTCAAACGACCCAGCCTGAAGAAGCAAGCTTTCAAATATTTCAACCAGGGGACGCACATTGAGTTGTCCTGGGATACAAGATCTTTCACAATTAGATGGGTGAGCGGTATATCTTTATTTAGCCACAGCTTTACCCAGCAGAGCAGTGGCCTTAGGGCAAATATATCACATAAATATTTTGTCCCCAGTTCTTCATGAACTGCCATAGTCGGTGTACTACCGGGAACACAGAGTAGACGTTTAAGAAAATTATTTTCCGCGACCTGTAAATGTTCTCCCTTTACATAGCCCCATAGTTCGCTGCCATAAACAGCGCTAGCTACTGATTTAGCATTATAAAGTTTAATCATTGCATTAGTTGGCTTCTTCCCCAGTTTTGTTGCGAAATTAAAAATAGAGGCATTTGCCCTTAACATTTCCCCCTTTTTTTTGGCCAGATGGGGACCCCAGCTAAGCTTGGAGTCAAATAAAACACCAAGATACGTGAATGATTGTGAAGTGGCGATTAAAACGTCATCTAATTTAGAAACAAACTTCTTTTTTGGTTGACGGCCAACATGCATAATGTATGATTTGGCATTATTGACCATTAAGTCTCTAACAGGCATAAAATTGTTAAAAGCGTTTAGGAGAGCCTGGAGTCCCTTCTCCGTTCTGGAGATTAAAACCGCATCATCTGCATATAAAAGAACTGGAATACTCCGCCTGCCAACTCTAGGGCAGTCAGCCTGTACCTCCTGCAGGACAACATCTAAATCGTTAATATAAAAGTTAAAAAGAAATGGGGCGAGAATGCAGCCCTGCCGTACTCCCTTCTTAATGTCGAAATTACCAGTGGTGTCCCCATTTGCAGAATACCTAACATTTGCACTGGTATTACTATGCAAATCCACCAGAAAATCAACAATCCCCCTATCCACCCCCTTCTCCCTCATGGTCTGCCACAGCCTTCCCCTGTTAACACAGTCGAAGGCTGATGACAGATCCATGAAGGCGAGGTGAACAGTCCCCTTCTGAACCGCCGTATATTTACTCAGTACCAGAAAGAGATTGAGGCACTGGGTTATGGTAGAGCGTCCACTGCAGAAACCGTATTGAGAGATTGATATAATATCGTTATCCTCCGCCCAACATGACAATCTCTGTAACAAGACTCTCCCCATGATTTTAACCATGGAGTCGATCAATGAGATTGGTCGATAGCAAAGAGGGCTGCCCTTATCTCCTTTCTTAAACACAGGGACAATCGTTGATAACCCCCATGCCAGAGGACAGCCCAGTTTAGAGGCTGCATTAAAGACTACAGCCAGGATTTGGCCCCAGAAACTCGGATCAGACTTATACAGGTCTGGAGGGATCCCGTCAGGTCCTGGAGCTTTCCTAGCTGTCAATCCCTCTATGGCCTCCATGACCTCACTTCTATTGAACTTGATGGTATCTCCCCTTACACTCAATTGTGAATTATTTATTACAGGGAGAGCTGAATAATACAATTGTTTAAAATGATGTTCCCACTCCTCTTTGGTTATGCAGCAAACTAAACCATCGCCTGGGTCTTCTACCAAAAAAGGTTTTTTAACTAGGGCCCAGAATCTGGAACTACTTTTTAGGATGGCGGGGTCTAAAATCTCGCTCCAAGCCTCATCTCTTAAGGTCTCTTTATGAGATCCAATAACAGATTTGTATTCTTTCCTGCATAGTTTTACATCCTCCTGGTTTCTCGGTTTGACTGCCAGGGCGCTCCTAAGATTGCGAGCAGCTTTGGAGCAATCATGGTTAAACCATCTTGGGCCACCTTTCTCCATATTATTAGCGGGGACCAACAGCATCTTAGACACCTTCTCCGTCAGGTTATGATATGCATTAAGAACCTGTCTTGGGTCTCCCCCCTCGTATGTACAGATCTTAATGTCCTCAGTGCATTTATCTATGATATTTTTATATTGTGTGACCATTAACCACTTGAGTCGCCTCCTCCCGTCCGTTGTAACCAGCCTACCTGAACTATAATTCTGTTTTTCCGTATTAATCCAGGGGCCCTTAAGGCGGATTGTCAGTGGGTTATGATCACTGAATTCACTGTGAACTATTTTGAACGAATCCAAAAAGGTCTGCATAGGTACTGACAGAAGTATATAATCAATGAAGGTGCCCCTGCCATGCCCTTTAAAAGTAGGGATGTCAAAACATTTTGAAGGATCCCTAAGTGTCATTGCCAAGACAAGATCTACGTTGTTTAATAAATCGTTACAAAATTCCCCATCTAACGTATGTTCCAGATGTAAACCACCCAGGCGCTCACACTGCAGATCTGTTAAACATTTGCTCAGAGGGTCACCACACGAGTGCACATTAAAATCACCCATGATCATAAGGTTATGAGTGAAGTCCTTCATAGAGGTAATAATAAAGACGTGTAGTGCAGTTATTGAACTTGACATTGAGCTAGCATTTGGGGTGTTATAAAAATTCACCAAACCCGCCGAGCAGTTTTCACCAGTTAAAACAAGCCCCATTATTCCAGAATGATGTGATGCAATTCTACGAGTATTGCACGGGAGTGTAATAGAGACAAAGGTCACCAGTCCCCCCTTTGCTCTGCCTCTAAATGATGGTGTAGCTGGCACAAAAAAGGCCTTATAACCTTCTAAGAAGAGGTCGCACTCTACCGACCAGGTCTCTTGTAGGCAGATTATCTTGAATTGTTTAATGTAATTAACCCAGTTAGCATCCGCCATCTTAGCGGCCAGTCCTGTGATATTCCACGAGACAACGTTACTGGTCGATGCTTTACCCTGTAGGTTTGTGGCGGGTGCTGAGTCGCCTATAACTTCAGAAACCTGGACCTTAGGTGCTTTATGTCAATCGCACATCTCTAGCCCGGATAGCACTTCATACCTATTCTGTGTATTCACGTTAGACCCATGGTGATATTGGCCAACACAATTAGACCCGTTCTGAATCTTGGCAACATTTTTTAAAATGACAAAGATGTGTTACTAAAGTGAAGGTTTTATGGCCTTCCCAGGCTACGTGTAACATTTCACTGCTTTCTGATGGTACCATGGGATCAGACGATGGGGAATGATTCAAGCATGTGAATCTATGAAAGATCCAATACTTGGAGTAATATCTCACTGTCAACGTCCTTGTTATCCTTAAGCTTTTGGAGCCAGTAACTTCCCCTCTCTGTCCCTCAGGGTTTTGGAAGAGAAAGTTCAACATACCATACAATCCTCCACTTTGTGGGATAAGTAGAGGCAGTAAATGCAATCTTTGTGCTGATCTTCTGAATGAAGCCTTTCCTTGCTACAAGTCCCACGTGGTCTAAAAGACCTTTCTTTGCTTACTCTGACATAGTAGAGTCAGATCTGAAGCAGTTGGTAATTAGTAGTATAAGGTAGATGGAAATAACTCTCTATGAAAAGAAATGAAATCCAGCATTTGTAAAGTGCTCAGCTACCTCCGCAGAGGTGTCCCGGCGCTGGGGGCCGTTGGGAAGATTAAGCAAGCTATTGCCCAGAGTCACATGGTGCTGGGCTTACCTGCCGCCGGCGCCTGGGATTGAACCGTGAGACCCTGTGGTCTGGAGTCGGGTGCCCTGGCCGCTGCACCACACCCCACCTGTTCTTCTATGAATACTGGAAATAGTTGACATGAGCAGAGCTCAGGGAACACTTGCTCAAATGACGTGCAGTAGAAAATCTGAGAGACAGAAGCCTCTGAGAGGAGTGGTCAACCTGATTGGTCGACGCTTAAACCTTTAGTCTCTTTTTTAAAATGACAAAGTTGTGTTATGAAAGTGAAGGTTTTATGGCCTTCCCAGGCTATGTTTAACATTACACTGCTTTCTAATGGCACCTCTGGACTCCCACTTCGACTGATTCAAGCATGTGAATCCATGAAAGCTCCAATACTGGAGTAAAACTCAACAGGCCCACAATAAAACTGATCTCTATTAAATGCAAAAGGAAATGTTATTTTGCACTGAGGAGGAATTAGATAAACTAAGGTTAAAGGCTCAGGAAATACATGCAATTATGGATGATGATGATGAAAGTGAAAACTCAAGAACAAAATGTTCTACGATATGCATGATATCAGTGCAGACCGTACAGCAATCTGTGGCTGAAGCAAGAGTGGTCCGAGAGCTGCGAGATAATGTCATTTCAAGGATACTCAAATTTGGTATTGGAGCACGAATGAACTGCAAGATCTGCATAAATAAAATTCTTCCAGAATGAAACAAACCTGGGAGAGGAACAGCTATTGAAACGTACCGGCTATGTGAGAAAAGTGTTTGAATTTATAAGGCTCACAAAAGATCAAAAGGTTTATAGAAAAAGATCTGCAGTGCTGGATCTGAAACCATCTGGACACATTATAATAGCTGTGTATGGTAGAAACTGAAGACGCAGAGTGAATCATATTAACGTGAATGCAATGATTATTTTTACAGGCTTTAGGTGCATACGCAGCATGTGCCTACAACAGAAAACCTGCCATTCCATACATTCCCCAAAAATATTTCTTTAGCCCATGAATAAATAGAAGTGTAAGACGCTGCAAAGGCAGAAGCAAAATGTAGCGAAAAACTCAAATAATGTCAGAGGTGAAGGCCAATTATGAAGAGATAAAACACTAGAGGAATACAACCAGTTTACACTTCTGCAATTAGTGATGGTGTACTGGCTGTTCTTTATGGATTGTGATGTGCAGTCGTGTCTATGTTTATATTTGTATTTCTATGGCCTCAATATTTCAACTTTTATTTGAAATACGTTGCTTATTTATATGGCCTATTATGTTCTGATTCCTTGTTTCCATACATTTATCAAGAAGTTAAATATTTTACAAATGCCTGTACTAGAATGGAGCTACTGGCTAATTGTTATTGTTGGGTACAACTTGCATTGGAGGTGTCTATGAACGTTGGTAACTCCGTTCTCTATGAAATTATCACTCATTACATTTCCTCTACCTCTTCGTGGTGCCTTTTTTGATACATATTCATTACATCAGGCCCTTTTAGAAATTGCACCTAAGGAACCCAAGTGGTAACTTCCTGCGGGATAAAGACTGCACGCCTGTCTGCAGCACGGGAAGGAACTGATCTAGAGCTACAAGTGTGCATAGTGGTACTATGCTTGATATAAGAGAAATGTCAGATCGAGAGCTGCAAAGGTGCACAGTGATCGATAATGCAAAACAGCGAATGAACATGAAAAATTGGAAGAAATAGGCGATTGATTATTAATATGAAAATAATCCAAACATGAAACGGTAGACCTGAGAAAATACGGCCTACAGAAAAATAAGGATCTGGCCTGTGCATAGTCAGTCACTGCATTGTGAAAAATCTCTTTTCATGGGTGAGCATATCTTTATTCCATTGTGCTAGACAAGAGAATGAGATGTCGATTATTGGCCAGATTTGGAGTTGCTTCTAAATATTATAGAATGTTCCACCGGCCAGACATTTCCGAGGAGCAAACCAGAGAAACCTCTTGCACTTTTATGTATTAGGGCGGAGGTTCGACAGTTATCACATCTTTTTACACAAGAGTTGTTAAATGATTGTAGTTGTGTACTAGAGTAAGTGAAACCTTCCGAGCTCATGTAGCAGTGAAATGTACAATATCTACATTAGTATTTGTGTGGAAAGTTCTAGCTTATCCTGGGGAATTGTGTGACCCCCAACCTCTCAGCTTGGGGTCAGCAACCATTGTGGTGGTGACCAATACTGTTCTCTATCTATGGTTCTTTGGGGAAAGGGACGGTCTTCACATTACTTCCTCCCCAGGAGTAGTGGTATGAAATGTTGGTGACATGTGACACTTTTTTTAACCCTAACGTGCGGGAACTGGGCCCTTCTTTTCACACCAAGCTTTATGGCTGACGCAGTCCCAACCCTCAATTCCAGATGTTGTTTCCTGGTGTTGTTTTTTAGGTCTCGGGTAGCGTTGCGAGGCATGCTGTATTAGAGTATATTTTAGAAGTGGGGTGGAAGCCCCGCCCCTATTTTTCATTAGCTGGTGTCATCGTTCATGGTAAACGCTGGCTTCCGATTGAAAATGAGGCTTCTTAGTCCCTCCTTGTTACCGCCCTGTCTTCTTTTGGGACCGCCGATCAGGACTGGATAGTTTACTTGCGGCGTTATACTGTCTCCTTCAATTAGTGTGTAAGCACTTTTTTTTATTCGCGCAATGGCAACAGCTTGTTTTGTTTCGTTATCACGCCATGCTAACGACTTAAATGTGCATAAGAGCCGTGCTTTATATTTTAGCTTGGCACCCGCTTTATACAAAAATAATCGTGCATACTGCGCACTGTACATCCAGCTGGACACATTCTAGTGTTCCACTGCTGATGTAAGACACTGTACACCCACCCACCACAGGCGTCACCAGTCAGGTGACCCTGTTAATAAAAGGGGCCGGGCGCACGTGCCCTGGGCCAGTTCCAGCACTTAACTACTACGTGTCTGTGTTGTCATTTGTGCAGTATGTGGGCCTAAGGCCCAAGGCACCACAATGGCGACGAGCGGGTCG